>NC_064628.1:66131825-67517450 GCF_023864275.1 Schistocerca cancellata
GTGAGGATAGGGGCCACGATAGAGAAGAAAGTGACTGTGATGGTGGACAAGGGGCTGTGAGGAGGGGTCATGAAGTCCTGTTGAGGGGGTGCGACGGGGGAAACAGGCAGGGGGGGCAGGAGGAATGGGCCAAGAGGGAGGAGGAGGAGGGGCCAAGAGGGGTCAGGAGAAAGAGGCCGAGAGGGGTCAGGAGAAAGGAGCCGAGGCAGGGGGGAAAGGGGCCGAGGCAGGGGGGAAAGGGGCCGAGGCAGGGGGAAAGGGGCCGAGGCAGGGGGAAAGGGGCCGAGGCAGGGGGAAAGGGGCCGAGGCAGGGGGGAAAGGGGCCGAGGCAGGGGGAAAGGGGCCGAGGCAGGGGGAAAGGGGCCGAGGCAGGGGGAAAGGGCCGAGGCAGGGGGAAAGGGGCCGAGGCAGGGGGAAAGGGGCCGAGGCAGGGGGAAAGGGGCTGAATGGGCCGAAGATGGGGGAAGGGGCACAGGCAGGGGGTAAAGGGGGCGAAGAGCGGGGAAGGGGCCGTGGGGGGGGGGGGAAGGGGCAGAGGCGGGGGGGGAAGGGGGCAGAGGTGGAGGGGAAAGAGGCAGAAGAGGGGGGAAAGGGGCCGAAGAGGGGGGAAAGGGGGCCAAAGAGGGGGGGGAAAGGGGCCAAAGAGGGGGGGAAAGGGGCCGAGGATGGTGGGAGAGGGGCCGAGGATGGTGGGAGAGGGGCCGAGGATGGTGGGAGAGGGGTCCGAGGATGGTGGGAGAGGGGCCGAGGATGGTGGGAGAGGGGCCGAGGATGGTGGTGAGAGGGGCCGAGGAGGGGGGTGAGAGGGGCCGAGGAGGGGGGTGAGAGGGGCCGAGGAGAGTGGCCGAGGCGGGGGGGAGGGGGGGCCGAGGGGCGGGCAAGAGGGGCCGAGACGGTGGGAGAGTGGCCGAGGCGGGGGGGAGGGGGGCCGAGGGGCGGGCAAGAGGGGACGAGACGGTGGGAGAGGGGCCGAGGCGGGGGGGGAGAGGGGCCGAGGCGGGGGGGGAGAGGGGCCGAGGGGCGGGAGAAAAGCACCGAGGGGGCGGGAGAGAAAGCACCGAGGGGCGGGAGAAAAGCACCGAGGGGCGGGAGAAAAGCACCGAGGGGCGGGAGAAAAGCACTGAGGGGCGGGAGAAAAAGCACTGAGGGGCGGGAGAAAAGCACCGAGGGGCGGGAGAAAAGCACCGAGGGGCGGGAGAAAAGCACCGAGGGGCGGGAGAAAAGCACCGAGGGGCGGGAGAAAAGCACCGAGGGGCGGGAGAAAAGCACCGAGGGGCGGGAGAAAAGCACCGAGGGGGCGTGAGAAAAGCACCGAGGGGCGGGAGAAAAGCACCGAGGGGCGGGAGAAAAGCACCGAGGGGCGGGAGAAAAGGGCCCAAGGGGTGGGAGAAAGGGCCAAGGGGTGGGAGAAAGGCAAAGGGGTGGGAGAAAGGGCAAAGGGGTTGGGAGAAAGGGCCAAGGGGTGGGAGAAAGGGCCAAGGGGGGAGAAACTGAGGAGAGGAGAAAGGGACCGAGACGATGGAGAAAGGGTTCGGGACAGGTAAGGTAGGGCCATGTAGTATGCAAGGAGGCACTTTAGGTGAACTGATGGGTGAACAAGTTGCGGAATGGACTGCAAACGAAGTGCTGATACGTGGAAAAACAGGGAGATTGTGGGGGGAGGGAATTATAAAAGAATGGATTGGAGTGCGGAGGTGTGCGAAGGGAGATGTGGGAGAGAAGAGTGGTGGTCGTGGGAGGGCAGAGGAGAATGTGTGAGGAACAGGGGGATGTGGGAGTAAAAATGGGGCCGTAGGAGGGTAGAGGGGAACGTGGGTGGGAAGGGGTCGACATGGTAGGGCAGAGGGAGAGGTTGGAGGTCAGTGGGGGCTGTGGGAGAGAAGTGGAAGATGTAGGAGGGCTGAGGAGGTGGGAGGGCGGAGGTGGGAGAGCAGTGAGGTAGTTGGGGAGGTGGGGGGCCTTGGGGTAGTTGGAGAGTGGGAGGGCGGAGGGGGAGCTGGGGGAGGATGGAGGGCAGAGGGGGGGGCTGGGGGAGGATGGAGGGCAGAGAGGGGGAGTTTGGGGAGGATGGAGGGCAGAGGGGGAGTTTGGGGAGGATGGAGGGCAGAGGGGGAGTTTGGTGGGCAGAGGGGGAGTTGGGGATGGATGGAGGGCAGAGGTGTAGTGGGGGGAGGATGGTGGGCAGAGGGAGAGTTGGAAGGGCAAAGGGGAAGTTGGGGGAGGTGGGAGCGCAGAGAGGAATTTGGGGGAGGTGGGAGTGCAGAGAGGAAGTTGGGGGAGTTGGGAACGCAGAGAGGAAGTTGGGGGGAGGTGGGAGCGCAAGGAGTGGGTTGCAGTGGTTGGGGAGAAGTGGGAGGGCAGGGAGGGAGTTCAGGGGAGGTGGGTGCGCAAAAACCGGAGTTTGGGGGAGGCAGGTGGACATAAAAGGAAGTTGGGCGAGGTGGGAGGGCAGAGAGGGGGTGAAGTTGGTTGGGGGGAGGTGGGAGGGCAGAGAGAGGATGGCGTTGGCCAGTAGGATGGCAGAGGGGGAGTTGGGGTGGCCGGTGGGAGGGCAGAAGGGGAGTCGGGGTGGCCGGTGGGAGGTCACAGGGGGAGTCGGTGTGGCCGGTGGGAGGGTAGAGTTGGAGTCGGGGTGGGAGCTGGAAGGGCAGAGGGGTAGTTGAGGTGGGAGCTGGGAGGGCAGAGGGGTAGTTGGGGTGGGAGCTGGGAGGGCAGAGAGGGAGTTGGGGTGGGAGCTGGGAGGGCAGAGAGGGAGTTGGGGTGGGAGCTGGGAGGGCAGAGGAGGAGCTGGGGTTGGACCTGGGAGGGCAGAAGGAGTGGGGGTGGGAGCTGGGAGGGCAGGGGAATGGCAGAGTGTGGGTGTGGGAAGTCACAGGGGAATGGCAGAGTGTGGGTGTGGGAAGTCACAGGGGAGCAGCATAGGGTGGGTGTGGGAAGTCACAGGGGAGCAGCATAGGGTGGGTGTGGGAAGTCACAGGGGAATGACAGAAGATGGGTGTGGGAAGTCACAGGGGAATGACAGAAGGTGAGTGTGGGAAGTCACAGGGCAATGACAGAGGGTGGGTGTGGGAAGTCACAGGGGAACAACAGAGGGTGGGTGTGGGAAGTCACAGGGGAACAACAGAGGGTGGGTGTGGGAAGTCACAGGGGAACAACAGAGGGTGGGTGTGGGAAGTCACAGTGGAACGGCAGAGGGTGGGTGTGGGAAGTCACAGGGGAGCAGCATAGGGTGGGTGTGGGAAGTCACAGGGGAGCAGCATAGGGTGGGTGTGGGAAGTCACAGGGGAGCAGCATAGGGTGGGTGTGGGAAGTCACAGGGGAATGACAGAAGATGGGTGTGGGAAGTCACAGGGAAATGGCAGAGGGTGGGTGTGGGAAGTCACAGGGAAACGGCAGAGGGTGGGTGTGGGAAGTCACAGGGAAACGGCAGAGGGTGTGTGTGGGTGGTCACAGGATTGAATGGCGAAAGGACATAGTAGGTCATGGGGAACAGCGGAAGGATGTGGGAGGTAACGGGGGAATGTCAGAGGAGATGTGGGAGGTAACGGGAGAAAGTAAGAGCGGACGTGGGATGTCATAGTGGAACGTCAGAGGGGATGGGAGAGGTCACAGGGAATGGCAGAGGGGGTGGGGAGGTTAGAGGGGAACAGCAAAGGGTGTGTGGGAGGGTTGGGTTGGGTTGTTTGGGGAAGGAGACCAGACAGCGAGGTCATCAGTCTCATCGGATTAGGGAAGGATGGGGAAGGAAGTCGGCCGTGCCCTTTCAAAGGAACCATCTTGTCATTTGCCTGGAGCGATTTAGGGAAATCACGGAAAACCCATATCAGGATGGCTGGATGCGGGGTTGAACCGTTGTCCTCAATATGCGAGTCCAGGGCTGTGGGAGGTTAGAGGGGAACAGCAAAGGGGGTGTGGGAGGTTAGAGGGGAACAGCAAAGGGGGTTTGGGAGGTCTGATGGGGTGGCAGAGGGGGACCTGTGTCGGCAGAGGAGGACGTGTGAGGGCAGAGGGGGACGTCAGGGGGACGTGTGGGGTCACAGGGAGACGGCAGGGGGATGTGTGAAGGCAGAGGGGGGACGTGTGAGGGCAGAGGGGGACGTGTGAGGGCAGAGGGGGACGTGTGAGGGCAGAGGGGGACGTGTGAGGGCAGAGGGGGACGTGTGAGGGCAGAGGGGGACGTGTGAGGGCAGAGGGGGACGTGTGAGGGAGGGCAGAGTGGGACGTGTGAGGGAGGGCAGAGGGGGACGTGTGAGGGAGGGCAGAGGGGGACGTGTGAGGGAAGAGGGGGACGTGTGAGGGCAGAGGGGGGACGTGTGAGGTCACGTGGTAATGGCAGAGTGGGATGTGGGAGGTCAGGAGGTCAAATGGGAATGGTAGAGGGGGATGTGGGAGGTCAGGAGGTCAGATGGGAATGGTAGAGGGGGATGTGGGAGGTCAGATGGGAACGGTAGAGGGGGGTGTGGGAGGTCAGAGGGGAATGGTAGAGGGGGATGTGGGAGGTCAGAGGGGAATTGCAGAGGGGGAACAGCAGGTGGGACATGGGTGGGGAGAGGTGAAAGGGAAAGTGCAGGTGGGGCATGAGAGGGCAGAGTTGAAAGGCAGGGAGGACTTTGGGGGACGGAGAGGAAAGGCAGGGGGGACTTTGGGGGACGGAGGGGAAAGGCAGGGGGGACATGGGTAAGAGGCAGAGAAAGAAAGGCAGTGGGTCTTGGGGTGGCAGAGGGGAAATGCATTGGGTCTTGGGGGGGCAGAGTGGAAAGGCAGTGGGTCTTGGGGGGCAGAGGGGAAAGGCAGTGGGTCTTTGGGGGGCGGCAGAGGGGAAAGGGAGTGTGTCTTGAAGGGGGCAGAGGGAAAAGGCAGTAAGTGTTGAGGGGGGGCGGAGGGAAAAGGCAGTAGGTCTTGGAGGGGGCAGAGAGGAAAGGCAGTGGATTGAGTTGGGCAGGGTGGAAAGGCAATGGTTTGTGTTGAGCAGGGCGGAAAGGCAACGGGTTGCGTTGGGCAGAAGGGAAAGGCATGGGTTGAGTTGGGCAGCAGGGAAAGGCAGTGGTACATGGGGGCAGATGGGGAAAGGCAGGGGGGAAAGTGGGGGCAAAGGGGAAAGAGGAATGGCGGGGTGGACATGAAGGGAGTGAGGCGAAAGGGGAAGGGCGGGAGGGACGAGGGGGAGTGAGGGGAAAGGGGAAGGGCGGGAGGGATGAGGGGGATTGAGGGGAAAGGGGAAGGGCGGGAGGGATGAGGGGGAGTGAGGGGAAAGGGGAAGGGCGGGAGGGATGAGGGGGAGTGAGGGGAAGGGTGGGAGGGATGTGGGAGGGCAAGGGGGAGAAGGGGAAGGAGATGTGGGAGAGCAGAATGGAAAGGGGAAGGGCAGGGGTGATGTGGGAGGGTAGAGGGGAAAGGGAAAGGGCAGGGGGGGATGTGGGAGGGCATAGGGGAAAAGGGAAGGGCAAAGGGGATGTGGGAGGGCGGGGGGATGTGGGAGGGCGTGGGGGGATGTGGGAGGGCGTGGGGGATGTGGGAGGGCAGGGGCGAAATGGGAGAAGAGGTAAGGGGAATGGGAATAGCAGGTGGGATGTGGGGGCCAGAGGGGAATGGCAGGGGGGATGTGGGGGGCCAGAGGGGAATGGCAGGGGGGATGTGGGGGGCCACAGGGGAATGGCAGGGGGGATGTGGGGGGCCAGAGGGGAATGGATAATGGCAGGGGCGATGTGGGGGGCAGAGGGTAAGGGCAGGGGGACATGGAAGGGCAGAGGGATATGAGTGGGCAGGGGGGAATGTGGAAGGGCAGGGGGGACGTGGGATGGCAGAAGGAAATGCAGAAGTGTAGGGGGGACATGGGATGGCAGAAGGAAATGTAGAAGTGTAGGGTGGACATGGGGGAGCAGAGGGGAATGTAGAAGTGCAGGGTGGACGTGGGAGGGCAGAGGGGAAATTAGAAGGGCAGGGGAAGGTGGGGGGCAGAGGGGAAAGTAGAAGGGCAGAGGCAGGTGGGGGGCAGAGGGGGAATGAATAATGGCAGGGGCGATGTGGGTGGGCAGAGGGGGGTGTGGGAGGGAAGAGGGGAAATGCTGGAGAGCAGAGTGGGCGGGTTGGGTTGATTAGGGGAAGGAATCAAACTGCGATGTGATGAGTCTCATCGGATTAGGGAAGGATGGGGAAGGAAGTTGGCCTTGTCCTTTCAAAGGAACCATTCCGTCGTTTGCCTGAAGTGATTTAGGGAAATCACGGAAAACCTGAATCAGGATAGCTGGACACAGGATTGAACTGTTGTCCTCCCGAATGCAAGTCCAGTGTGCTAACCACTGCACCATCTCGCTCGGTAGAGCAGAATGGGATGTGGGAGGGCAGAGTGGGATGTGGGAGGGCAGAGGGGGATGTGGGAGGAAAGAAGGGCCCTTGGAGAGAAGGAGACATGAGAGGGAGTGGTGTAGGAAAGTGGGATAGGGGAGCATCAGTGAAATGCAAAGAGACATGGGGAGAGGAAAAAATGGGGAAAAGAGAAGTTAATGAAACGTGGGAAATAGGGAAAAGAGAAATTAATGAAACGAGGGAAATGGGAAAAATGGTGAAGGAATAGGGGCAAGGGAGAAATGCAGTAAGGAGGAAGGAATTTGTAGCAAGGGAGAAGTAGTTAAGGAATTTGGAAAGGGAAGGAAAAGTGAAATGAGTTGGGTGAAGGGAAGGGGAAAGCAGGGCGAGAAAGAAGGGATAACTCGCGGAGGATGGGAAAAGAGAAGGGAAAAGGGAGGGGAGAGGAGAGAGAGAGAGAGAGAGAGAGAGAGAGAGGGAGCGAGGGAGAGAGGCAGAGAGAGAGAGGCAGAGAGAGAGAGAGAGAGAGAGAGAGAGAGAGAGAGAGAGAGAGGGAGAAAGAGAGAGAGGGGGGAGGCGAAGGGAAAGGCGATTGAGAACAGGTAGAGGGGAAGGCGGATGGAGCTAAAATAGAGAGAAGGATAAGAGGAATGGTGTTAAAAGAAGAAGGGAATAGAGGAAGAGTAGGAAAACTGAGGAGAAAAAGGTGGGGAAGTGAAAGGGTAAATGGAAATGGAAACAAGAAAAAGGCAAGTGGGAGTGAAAACCAGAAGGAAAATTAGATATGGAATGTGAAGGTAAAGGGGACGCAAGTCAGAGAAGTGATGGATAGAGGTAGCAAATGACAAGAGGATAAAGACAGAGACTGGGATAGAGAGATTGGGGAAATTGGTTAAGAGGGCAAATAGGTGAAAGGAGAAATGGTATGGAAGGGTTATGGGGTAGGGGGAGGGGGAAAAAGGGCAGTTGGGAAAAGAGATGAGGAAGGATATAGTACAGGTAAAGGAAATAAATGTCATGGAAGGCGAAGAATGGATGAAGGAGAAATGACAGGGGAAGAGAAGGGGGAATAGGGTGAGGGTGGACGGAGTATGGTGGAAGAGGAGGAGTCAAGGGGGAAGGGATGAGGAAAGGGGGAAGGGATGAGGAAAGGGGGAAGGGATGAGGAAAGGGGGAAGGGATAAGGAAAGGGGGAAGAAAGGAGGAAAGGGGGAAGGGAGGAGGAAAGGAGGAAGGGAGGAGGAAGGGAGCAGGAAAGGAGGAAGGGAGCAGGAAAGGAGGAAGGGAGGAGGAAGGGAGCAGGAAAGGAGGTAGGGAGGAGGAAGGGAGCAGGAAAGGAGGTAGGGAGGAGGAAGGGAGCAGGAAAGGAGGTAGGGAGGAGGAAGGGAGCAGGAAAGGAGGTAGGGAGGAGGAAGGGAGCAGAAAAGGAGGTAGGGAGGAGGAAGGGAGCAGGAAAGGAGGTAGGGAGGAGGAAGAGAGTAGGAAAGGAGGTAGGGAGTCGGAAGGGAGCAGGAAAGGAGGTAAGGAGGAGGAAGGGAGCAGGAAAGGAGGTAGGGAGGAGGAAGGGAGCAGGAAAGGAGGTAGGGAGGAGGAAGGGAGCAGGAAAGGAGGTAGGGAGGAGGAAGGGAGCAGGAAAGGAGGTAGGGAGGAGGAAGGGAGCAGGAAAGGAGGTAGGGAGGAGGAAGGGAGCAGGAAAGGAGGTAGGGAGGAGGAAGGGAGCAGGAAAGGAGGAAGGGAGCAGGAAAGGAGGAAGGGAGCAGGAAAGGAGGAAGGGAGCAGGAAAAGAGGAAGGGAGTAGCAAAGGAGGGGGATAGGAAGAAGGGAGGAAGTAGGAAAGGAGGAAGAAGGGAGGAAGAAAAGGGGAAGGGAGTAGGAAAGGAGGAAGAAGGGAAGAAGAATGGGGGAAGCGAGGAGGAAAAGAGGAAGAAGGGAGGAAGAACAGGGGAAGCGAGGAGGAAGGGAGGAAGGACAGGGGAAGCGAGGAGGAAGGGAGAAAGAACGGGGGAAGCGAGGAGGAAGGGAGGAAGAAGGGAGGAATAACGGGGAAAGGGAGGAATAACGGGGGAAGGGAGGAAGAAGGGACTAAGAACGGGGGAAGGGAGGAGGAAAGGAGGAAGGGGAAGAGGATGGGAAAGGGAGGAGTTAAGAGGGAGGGGAAGAGGATGGGAAAGGAAGGAGTTAAGGAGAAGAGGATGGAAAAGGGAGGAGTTAAGGGGAAGAGGATGGGAAAGGGAGGCGTTAAAGGGGAGGGGAAGAGGAAGGGAATGGGAGGAGTCAAGGGGGAGTGGAAGAGGACGGGAATGGGAGGAGTTAAGGGGGAGGGGAAGAGGATGAGAAAGGGAGGAGTTAAGGGGGAGGGGAAGAGGATGAGAAAGGGAGGAGTTAAGAGGGAGGGGAAGAGGATGGGAAAGGGAGGTGTTACGAGGGAGGGGAAGTCGATCGGAAAGGGGCGAGTTAAGAGGTAGGGGAAGAGGATGGGAAAGGGAGGAGTTACGAGGGAGGGAAAGTCGATCGGAAAGGGGCGAGTTAAGAGGTAGGGGAAGAGGATGGGAAAGGGAGGAGGTAAGAGGGAGGGGAAGAGGATGGGAAAGGGAGGAGGTAAGAGGGAGGGGAAGAGGATGGGAAAGGGAGGAGTTAAGAGGGAGGGGTAGAGGATGGGAAAGGGAGGAGTTAAGAGGGAGGGGAAGAGGATGGGAAAGGGAGGAGTCAAGGGGAAGAGGATGGGAAAGGGAGGAGTTAAGGGGAAGATGATGGGAAAGGGAGGAGTTAAGGGGAAGATGATGGGAAAGGGAGGAGTTAAGGGGAAGATGGTGGGAAAGGGAGGAGTTAAGGGGAAGAGGTTGGGAAAGGGAGAGTTAATGGGAAGATGATGGGAAAGGGAGAGTTAAGAGGAAGGTGAAGAGGAGGGGGAAAAGGTGAGTTAAGGGGGAGTGGAAGATGAGGGGAAAGGGGGGAGTTAAGGGGGAGTGGAAGATGAGGGGAAAGGGGGGAGTTAAGGGGAAGTGGAAAATGAGGGGAAACGGGGGAGTTAAGGGTGAGTCGAAGATGACGGGAAAGGGGCAGTTAAGGTAGAGTAGAAGATGAGGGGAAAGGGAGAAGGAGGGGAAAGGGAGAAGGAGGGGAAAGGGAGAAGGAGGGGAAGGGAGGAGGAGGGGAAAGGGAGGAGGAGGAGGGGAAAGGGAGGATGATGGGGAAAGAGAGGAGGGGAAGGGAGGTGGAGCGGAAAGGGAGGAGGATGGGGAAAGAGAGGAGGATGGGGAAAGATAGGACGACGGGGAAAGAGAGGAGGATGGGGAAAGAGAGGAGGATGGGGAAAGAGAGGAGGATGCGGAAAGAGAGGAGGATGGGGAAAGAGACAAGGATGGGGAAAGAGAGGAGGAGGGGGAAAGAGAAGAGGAGGGGGAAAGAGAAGAGGATGGGGAAAGGGAGGAGGATGGGGAAAGGGAGGAGGATGGGGAAAGGGAGGAGGATGGGGAAAGGGAGGAGGATGGGGAAAGGGAGGATGATTGGGAAAGGGACCACGTAGGGGAAAGGGACCGAGTAGGGGAAAGGAACTGCGCTGGGTGAAGGTAGCAGGGAGCGGGAGGGTAGGGGGAAGGGAAGGGTCTAGTGAAAAGGAGAGGGCAGGGCAAAATAGAGAGGGTATGGGGAAAGGGAGGAGATAGGGCAAAAGGAAGAAGGTTGGGTGAATGGGAGTAGGTAGATGGAAATGGAGATGGGTGGGGGAACGGGAGGGAGTAAGTGGACAGGGGGAACATTGCGGGGAAAGGGGGGAGGTAAGGGGAAAGGAGAAGTTAGGAGAAAGTATGGGGAAAGGAGACAGTGGAGAGGTGATAGGAGATAAGAGCGAGGGGAGACGGTGGGGGACAGAGGATAGGGAGGTTTAAATGTGGAGGACAAAGAGAAGAGAGAGAGGGGAAATAGTGGGGGTAGAGAGAGAGGGGGAAATAGTGGGGGTAGAGAGAGAGGGGAAATGGTGGGGGTAGAGAGAGGGGGGGACTGGAGGGGGAGAGAGAGAGAGAGAGAGAGAGTGATACTGACAGGGAGACTGGAGAGAAGGAAAGAGAGGGATGGAAAAGGAGAGGGGGAGGGGGAGAAGGAGAGAGAGGGGAAATGGTGGGGGTAGAGAGAGAGGGGAAATGGTGGGGGTAGAGAGAGAGGGGGAAGGGTGGGGGTAGAGAGAGTAGAGGGAGGGGAAAGAGTGGGGGTAGAGAGGGGAGAGGGAGGGGAAAAGGTGAGGCTAGGGAGAGAGAGAGGAAAGTGTATAGGAGAGGTATGGCAGAGGGTGTTGAAGGATTGAGAGGGGGAGAACGGAGGGAGATGTAGGAATGGGAGAGGGAAGGAGGGAAATGATCTAGGAGGGGGGAAAGGCAGAGGTAATGGTGTCGAAAGACAAGGGGAGGAGGGAGAGGTATGAGATTGGAAGGGCAGGGGAAGAAGGAGATGCCATGACTGTGGAAGGGCGCAGGGAGAGGGAGAGTCAAGACTGTGGAAGGGGAGATAGAGAAGGAGGGGTATGAGCGTGGAAGGGCGGGGGGAGAGGGAGGGGTATGAGCGTGGAAGGTTGGGGGAGAGGGAGGGGTATGAGCGTGGAAGGGTGGGGGAAAGGGAGGGGTATGAGCGTGGAAGGGTGGGGGAGAGGGAGGGGTATGAGCGTGGCAGGGCGGGGGAAAGGGAGGGGTTGAGCGTGGAAGGGCGGGGGGAGAGGAAGGGGTATGAGTGTGGAAGGGTGGGGGAGAGGGAGGGGTATGAGTGTGGAAGGGTGGGGGGAGAGGGAGGGGTATGAGTGCGGAAGGGCGGGGGGAGAGGCAGGGGTATGAGTATGGAAGGGCGGGGGGAGAGGCAGGGGTATGAGTATGGAAGGGCGAAGGGAGAGGGAGGGGTATGAGCGTGGAAGGGTGGGGAGAGAGGGAGGGGTATGAGCGTGGAAGGGTGAGGGGAGAGGGAGGGGTATGAGCAGGGAAGGGTGAGGGGTGAGGGAGGGGTATGAGCGGTGAAGGGTGAGGGGAGAGGGAGGGTTTTGAGCGTGGAAGTGTGAGGGGAGAGGAAGGGGTATGAGCGTGGAAGTGTGAGGGGAGAGGGAGGGGTATGAGCGTGGAAGGGTGAGGGGAGAGGGAGGGGTATGAGCGTGGAAGGGGGAGGGGAGAGGGAGGGGTATGAGCGTGGAAGGGGGAGGGGAGAGGGAGGGATATGAGCGTGGAAGGGGGAGGGGAGAGGGAGGGGTATGAGCGTGGAAGGGCGAGGTGAGGCGGAGTGGTATGAGCGTGGAAGGGCGAGGTGAGACAGAGGGGTATGAGCGCGGAAGGGCGAGGTGAGACGGAGGGGTATGAGCGCGGAAAGGCGAGGTGAGACGGAGGGGTATGAGCGCGGAAGGGCGAGGTGAGACGGAGGGGTATGAGCGCGGAAGGGCGAGGTGAGACGGAGGGGTATGAGCGCGGAAGGGCGAGGTGAGACGGAGGGGTATGAGCGCGGAAGGGCGAGGTGAGACGGAGGGGTATGAGCGTAGAAGGGCAAGGTGAGACGGAGGGGTATGAGCGTAGAAGGGCGAGGTGAGACGGAGGGGTATGAACGTAGAAGGGCGAGGTGAGACGGAGGGGTATGAGCGTAGAAGGGCGAGGTGAGACGGAGGGGTATGAGCGCGGAAGGGTGAGGGAGATGGAGGGGTTTGAGCGCGCGAGGGAGAGGGAGGGGTATGAGCGCGGAAGGGAGAGAGAGTGGGAGGGGAATGAGCGCAGGGACTAGGGGAAAAGAGTGACAGAGAGGGGGACTGGGTGTGTGAGAGAGAGAGAGAGAGAGAGAGAGAGAGACAGAGAGAGAGAGGGGGGGGTGGGAATGGGGGGGAAAGAGAGAGACAGAGAGAGAGAGAGAGAGAGACAGAGAGACAGACAGAGAGAGAGAGAGAGAGAGAGAGAGAGAGAGAGAGAGAGAGAGAGACAGAGAGAGAGAGAGAGAGGGAGAGAGAGAGACCAGAGAGCGAGAGGGGTGGCTGGGGGAGGGAGAGAGAGAGAGAGAGAGAGAGAGAGAGAGAGAGAGAGACAGAGAGAGAGGGGTGGCTGGGGAGGGAGAAAAGGAGAAACAGAGAGCGGGACTGGGGAGGGAGAAAAGGAGAAACAGAGAGCGGGACTGGGGAGAGAGAAAAGGAGAGACAGAGATGGGGACTGGGGAGACAGAAAAGGAGACACAGAGAGGGGGACTGGGGAGAGAGTAAAGGAGAGACGGAGAGAAAAGGAGACAGAGGGGGACTGGGGAGAGAGAAAAGGAGAGACAGAGGGGGACTGGGGAGAGAGAAAAGGAGAGACAGAGGGGGGACTGGGGAGAGAGAAAAGGAGAGACTGACGGGGGACTGTGGAGAGAAAGAGAGGGGGGGACTGGGGAGAGAAAGAGAGGGGGGACTGGAGAGAGATAGGGGACTGGAAAGAGAAAGAGAGTGGGGACTGGGGCGAAAGGGTGAGGGGGGAGACTGGAGGTGGAGAGAGAGAGAGAGAGAGAAATACTGACAGGGAAACTGGAGAGAAGGAAAGAGAGGGATGGAAAAGGAGAGGGGGAGAGGGAGAGGGATGAGAGAGGGAGGGGGAGAGGGAGAGGGTGAGAGAGGGAGAGGGAGAGGAAGAGAGAGAGAGAGAGAGAGAGAGAGAGAGAGAGAGAGAGAGAGAGAAAGGGAGGAGGGAGAAAAGTAGAGTGAAGGTGAAACAAAAAGGGATGGTGAAAGGAAGAGGGAGGGAGAAATGGAGATAGGTGCATAGAGAGAGGATGTGAAAAAGGGAGGTAGGGAGAAAAAGTGGGAATGTGAAAGGGAGTGGGAGCGAGAAAGGGAGTGACAACTAGGGATTGGCTGAGAGAAGGGTAAATAGAAGAGTAGGGGGTGAGAAGCATTAGGGGTAAGGGGGAATGGTGGAGGGGAGCAGTAGGAAAGGGGGGGAGAGTGGCGACGGGGGGGGTGAGTGGCGACGGGGGGGAGAGTGGCGACGGGGGGGGGAGAGTGGCGACGGGGGGGGAGAGTGGCAACGGCGGGGAGAGTGGCGACGGGGGGGGGAGTGGCGACGGGGGGGGGGGAGTGGCGACGGGGGGCAGGGGGAGTGGCGACGGGGGGGGAGTGGCGACGGGGGGGGGAGAGTGGCGACGGGGGGGAGAGTGGCGACAGGGGGGAGTGGCGACGGGGGTGGGAGTGGCGACGGGGGGGGGAGTGGCGACGGGGGTGGGAGTGGCGACGGGGGTGGGAGTGGCGACGGGGGGGAGAGTGGCGACGGGGGGGGGGGAGTGGCGACGGGGGGGGAGTGGCGACGGGGGGGGAGTGGCGACGGGGGGGGAGTGGCGACGGGGGGGAGTGGCGACGGGGGGAGTGGCAACGGGGGGAGAGGATAGTGGTGACGGGGGGAGAGGAGAGTGGCGACGGAGGGAGAGGAGAGTGGCGACGGGGGGAGAGGAGAGTGGCGACGGGGGGAGAGGAGAGTGGCGACGGGGGGAGAGGAGAGTGGCGACGGGGGGAGAGGAGAGTGGCGACGGGGGGAGAGGAGAGTGGCGACGGGGGGAGAGGAGAGTGGCGGCGGGGGGAGAGGAGAGTGGCGACGGGGGGAGAGCGACAACGGGGGGAAAGGCAGCTGTGTTAAGGTGGGGTGACAGGGTGAGAAGCAGCTGTGTTATTAAGATGGGGTGGCAGAGGGAGAAGCACATGAGTTACAGTGGGGTGGCAGGGGGAGTGGCAGCTGAGTCAAGGTGGGTTGGCAAGGGAGAGAGTGCTGATTTAAGATGGGTTGGCAAGGGAGAGAGTGCTGATTTAAGATGGGTCGGCAACGGAGAGAGGGCTGCTTTAAGGTGGATTGTCAGGGAGAGAGGGCTGAGTTAAGATGATATGGCAGCAGGAGGGAGGGTGGCCAGGAAGAGGGCAGTGTGGTCGGGGAGTGAGAGGGCAGTGTGGTCGGGGAGGGAGAGGGCAGTGTGGTCGGGGAGGGAGAGGGCAGTGTGGCCAGGGAGGGAGAGGGCAGGGTGGCCAGGGAGGGAGAGGGCAGGGTGGCCAGGGAGGGAGAGGGCAGGGTGGCCAGGGAGGGAGAGGGCAGGGTGGCCAGGGAGGGAGAGGGCAGGGTGGCCAGGGAGGGAGAGGGCAGGGTGGCCAGGGAGGGAGAGGGCAGGGTGGCCAGGGAGGGAGAGGGCAGGGTGGCCAGGGAGAGGACAGTGTGGCCAGGGAGGGAGAGTGGGGGGGCCAAGATGGAGAGATGGCCTGACAGGGAGAGAGGGATAACCAGTAGGAGAGATTGTACATGGCAGAGAGAGATAGGAAGCAGAAGAGATTCCGCAAAAATGTGCGGGCGGCATGGGCCCAGGGTGGAGGGTGATGCAAACTTCACCGTGTAGCTGACATACAAGGAAGGTGTGTAAGTAACATGAGAATCAATTTTTTTCACCGATTAGTTTCTGAAAATCATTTGAGAAAGGTTGCAGGAGGGTCCACTTCGATTCTGTCAGCATAGCGACAGGCAACGCGTTAACCAGACGAATGGTGTAACTCAGGGATCTTATTACCAATACTTTGAAAAGTGTTGACGGTGCTCAAAAAACTAATGCTGACAGATCAAATTAATTCACAATTGAAAATAATGACTACCAACAGCTGTTGAATGGGATGACTACAAATGAAAATTCGTGCCAGACCGGGACTTGAACCCCGATTTCCCACTTATCACAAGCAGTTGCCTTACCATTTGACTACCCGTGCACTCACAGGCAGACCCAAACTTCCATATGTCATCTACCATATGTCTACAGCTGATGGCAGTTATTATTCGCACCTGCGAAGTCATTTGATGTGTTTAGTAACAGCTGTGGTCACTGCAGTGCATCATCATCAGAATAACACAAGCACTGCAATATCATAATGCTGACAGGTTTGCCTGCAACATAAAACTGATGATAATGAGGACTGAAAGCTCAGGAATAAAAATCAGTGCAGATCTTAAAAAACGAAGTTTTTACAAGAAAATAAGAAGAAAACAAGAAGTGACAGGCCAGGAGAATATCGCATACTTCACAGGAAAAAAGGATGTTCAAGGAAAACAAGTGCACAAGCGAAACACAGCAAAAGGCAATAAGGGCCTAAGGTGCCACATTTGAACATATACATCACCGCTAGACAGTGCCATGTAACAAAGAAACAGACAAGTATATCAGGAGACAATAAAACTTCCATCGCAGCTTTTACATCTTCTACACATTCAATGAAGCCGGACATATGGTTATGCGGATTCAAGGGCCTTAATGCACATGAGTAATTGATGTGACTGGTGTATGAAGTACGAAGCCTACCAACACCTACTGTAACCGCTGCCAGCAAGATCCTGCTTCCTGGATAATATTGGAAATGTTAATTTGATACTGAATTGTGAGGAAAACAAGAATTCAGATAACAGCTGTAGTATATTATTGAAAGTTGCTGCTAATCCTTCGTCAGTTAGTGCTACAATGAAACATAGATGATATGTGCATTTTAGGCACAATGACTGCCATATATACTACAGGGAGGGATCATTTGTGTGTTCAATGGCAATGATAAATTATTTTCATTTTTTGAACACACTAAGGGAAATCAATGTTAATTTAACTTGTCCACATAATTTAAATTCCGTTGCCCTCAGGCATCGGCACATGGGACATGCGAATTTTAGTAATGTACATAAAATAGCAAATTGTACCCAATATGTAAGTTTTCCTACTGCTGGTAGTAAGGAACTTATTCCATGCACAACGTGCCTTGAAGCAAAGAAAGCCAGACTGCCATTCAGTGTTGCTGGTTCATGGTCATATGAAAACAGTATCACCAGGAGGTACGTATACTTCATTACTTTCATGGATGATCATCCCACAAGTGTGTGTGTGTGTGTGTGTGTGTGTGTGTGGTTGTGTGTGTGTGTGTGTCTTTCCTAAAAGAAAACTTTCTGTTTTGGGAGCTTTCAAGACTTACAAAAACAGAATAGGAAAAAAACTAGAAAAGAAAACAAAGATCATTTGCTGAGACAATGGTAAAGAGTACTGCAACAAACATTTTGAAAATTTTTTGAACAGAAATAGTATTCACCAATGGACGACAACTCCATAGTTTCCTCAGAAGAATGAACTTGTAGACCACATGAAAAGAACACTAGTAGAAAAAGCGAAGTGTATGTTATTAGAAGCTCTATGTAAGCTACTCTGGACAGAGGTAACAACAAAAGCGGCTCAGATAATTAATAGACCATCTGAGAAAATTATTCATGGAAAGACTTCTTTGGAGGTATGGTCTGGCAAGAAATCTGATTTATCACATATAGGAATTTTTTGAGATGATGAGTTGCAGATAGGCACAAAAAGACTGCTATACTCTAAATCTTTTGACTAAAAGCCCTTTTTCTAAAGGAGAGAACACACACACACACACACACACACACACACACACAGAGACAGAAGCGCAACTAGAACAACTGTGACCTACTTTTGGCCCACAGCTTAGATGTATAGTAGGCCTTTACTGAGCCTGTCTGTGACTCGACAGCTCTTCTATAAGGTAGCAATCTATCCTTTTCACAATATTGTCACTTGTAAGTGGATATTTTAAATGAAAACAAATGAGAGTGATAACTAAGTATAAAATGACATAAGTGATTAAAGGGCATATTCAAAGAAGAGGTACTGTTTATGATAAATTCTTCTGACCAATTGTGAGGTACACTTCGAATTGTAATATGTTTGCTTTTGCTGCAAAATATCACTTATAGTCTGATTAAAATTACTTGAGATTTGATATCTGTCACTTGCTGCTAGTATTTCTAAATCCACTGCCAACTACCACCTCATTATAGGTGACATACGAGCATGGCAGGTCACTTGATGTATGTTGTTAATATAGAATCTCAACCAACGCTCACAGCAACCACCACGAGGTATGACAGAAATGGGAGATACTCAGTCGACAGTTTTTTTTAAATTACCAATGAGTGAAGCATGCAGGTGATTTGTTTTGTAGCCTCAAATTTACATTCATGCTCTAATGTAACCACAATCTTGTGATGTGTCCTAGAAAATGCCTATCAACAAACTGGGCATGACTAAAATCAAGATCACTTTGTTCATGGCTTTTAAGGGTAAGCTCTATGAGCAAACTCAAAATAGAAAAAATTCATAATATATTTGTTCGCATAGCCATCTACCATAGCAGTTTCAGTGGTAAAAGTGAACTGCAATTTCTTGTTGTCACTGACTACCTTAAACTATCCTCAAATTGATTACACAGGATGCTGCATTACCAACTTGACTGTAGATTACAGGTGATGCAAGCAGATTCTCAATGAAAAAAAAAAGAATGATTTGAACAAAAATAAGAGTAAATAAAAAAGTCAGTGTGATTATAAAAATGGGGTGTCAAGGTATTAGAAATAAAAAATTACATTTAAACAGTTATAACTGAATTAAAGTACAATCGAGGACTTTTGGCGAGATTTAGAAAAATAAAAAAAAACACTTCACTGCAATCAATGACAGCTGAGTCTACAACTTTCCATAAGTCAGGGCAATATGTTATGTCAATCGTTGTAAGAAATGTTGTATTTATGACACTGGTGACCCAGTTGCAACATTTAACTACAACCTTCAAAAATTTGGCTTCATGTAATATCATGTGAGGCTTATCTAATGTAAACTACCCTCTCTAAACATAGTAACTGTATGCGACAATGAATCCCATCTTGTGAAATGAAACACAAAATATGAAGTGTCAACTACCAAGTAATTTTAATCAGACTACAGACGATGATCAGATAGATGTATTACATCCATTTCTAGTGTGGGACATTGACACTGAAATTGATATGATACAACCAGAGATATGCTCAAAAGGCACCCAGGTATGTTTGCTACATTTCTGCATGGTTTTAAGCAGGCTAGCCGAGAGTGGAAACAGAAGTCGAATAGCATACTTTAATAGGACTCAAAAAGTCTAAAATGCTACTTTAATATATTAATCTGTTGACAAATCAATAATGTTATTCCTTAGAGTGGGTATATAATATTCTAATTTTTGCTAGTCATCAGTAAACACAACTAGACTTCCAAAAAAGAAAACTAAAAGAAAAAAAAATAGCATGAAAGATAATGGAAAAGTGAAGCAATGTATTAGCTTCAGCATATCCAGAAATGGTGAAACAGTCGATTAATGTAGTTTCAAAGAAATATATAAATGAGGTATTAGATCTTTCTGGAATGTCAGATTGCAGACCTGTTTGAACTACCACCGAAACATATGCAAAAATGCTACTGAAAGAAAAGACAACATACACTGCAAACTAAATAACTCAATACTGATATGATCCACAAAAAGCACACTGGCTCAGTGAGTAACAGGTAATCAGGGAAAACGTTAAGGAACAGAGGAGAAATGAAGGTGATGAGGTCTCCACAGGGTGCAAGAGGGGCAGGAGGGGAATGAGTGGGGGCAGCAGGGGAACGAGTGGGGGCAGCAGGAGAACGAGAGGGGCCAGCAGGGGAACGAGAGGGGCCAGCACGGGAACGAGAGGGGCCAGCACGGGAACGAGAGGGGCCAGCAGGGGAACGAGAGGGGCCAGCACGGGAACGAGAGGGGCCAGCAGGGGAACGAGAGGGGCAGGAGGGGAATGAGAGGGGCAGGAGGGAACGAGAGGGGC
Organism: Schistocerca cancellata; assembly: GCF_023864275.1. Lineage (NCBI taxonomy): Eukaryota > Metazoa > Arthropoda > Insecta > Orthoptera > Acrididae > Schistocerca > Schistocerca cancellata. The sequence goes on from NC_064628.1 coordinate 66,150,794, forward strand.
AGGAGGGGAACGAGAGGGGCAGGAGAGGAACAAGAGGGGCAGGAGGGGAATGAGAGGGGCAGGAGGGGAATGAGAGGGGCAGGAGCAATTAGGGGGAGAGACACCAAGGTGGAGGAGGATTGAACGTAGGAGGTTAAACCAGGATGGACGGATGAATAGGGGCAATGAGGGGGAGGAGGGAGTAACAGGGGCCACGAGGGGGAAGAAGGAGTAACAGGGGCCACGAGGGGGAAGAGGGAGTAACAGGGGCAACGAGGGGGAAGAGGGAGTAACAGGGGCAACGAGGGGGAAGAGGGGGGAAGAGGGAGTAACAGGGGCAACGAGGGGGAGGAGGGAATAACAGGGGCGACGAGGGGGATGAGGGAGTAAGAGGGGGATGAGGGAGTAACATGGAAACAAGGAGGAGGAGGGAGTAACAGGGGCAGGACGGGAACTGGCCACGGCAGCAATGGGGACAGGGTGGGATTGGGGCCAGGATGGGAACGAGGGGCAGCAATGTAGTGGGGCAGGACAGGAACAAGGGCAGGATGAGAATGGTGGAGTTGGTCAACAGTGGCAGCTAGGGCATGGGCGGCAGATCGGGAACGGGGGCAGGAAGGAGTGACGGCAGGTGGAAAAATAGGCGGGGAGAGATGGCCCTGGCAGGGCGGTGGCCGTGGCAGGGCGGTAACCGTGGCAGGGCGGTAACCGTGGCAGGGCGGTAACCGTGGCAGGGCGGTAACCGTGGCAGGGCGGTAACCGTGGCAGGACGGTAACCGTGGCAGGGCGGTAACCGTGGCATGATGGGAACCGTAGCAGGGCAGTAACCGTGGCATGATGGGAACCGTGGCAGGACAGGAACCGTGGCATGATGTGAACTGTGGCAGGACAGGAACAAGGCGGGTGTGAAACAGGGGCAGGAAGGGATCCAGGCAGGTAGGAAATGAGGGGAAAATGGGAACATGATGGGATTAAGGTAGGAAGGAATGTGGGCATGACGAGAAGAAGGGCAAAGAAGGGAAAGAGGGCAGTATGGGGAGGAGTGCAGGCTGCAACAATGGGTCGCGAAAAAAGGGAGAACAAGGGCTGGAGAGGTATGAGGGAGGGTGGGCTACAATAGATGGAGGGGTACTAGGTACGGAGGAGAACAACAGATGGAATGGTACTAGTCAAGGAGGAGGACAGATGGAGGGGTACTAGTTGAAGAGGAGGACAGATGGTGGGGTACTAGGTAAGGAGGGTAATGACAGATGGACGGGTACAGAGGAAGGAGGGGAATGACAGATGGACGGGTACAGAGGAAGGAGGGGAATGACAGATGGACGGGTACAGAGGAAGGAGGGGAATGACAGATGGACGGGTACAGAGGAAGGAGGGGAATGACAGATGGACGGGTACAGAGGAAGGAGGGGAATGACAGATGGACGCGTACAGAGGAAGGAGGGGTACAAGTGGAGGAGGGGTACGAGCGGAGGAGGGGTACGAGTGGAGGAGGGGTACGAGTGGAGGAGGGGTACGAGCGGAGGAGGGGTACGAGCGGAGGAGGGGTATGAGCGGAGGAGGGGTACGAGTGGAGGAGGGGTATGAGTGGAGAAGGGGTATGAAGGTAGTATGGATGGAGGAGTATGAAGAAAGGAGAGAAATGATGGGGGGATACAAGAAATGAAGGGGTATGACGGGTACGAGTGAAGGGTTATGACAAAGGGGTACAACGAGTGGATGGTTATTATGGGTGGAGGTGTACGAGAGAAGGATTGGTATGAGTGCAGGGGAGGAATTAAATGAGGAGATGAACGTGAAAAATAGGCGAAAGGGGAGACTGGGGGACAGCGGACCTAGGGGGGACGGGGAGATTGGAGGGGTCGGGGAGATTGGGGGGACGGGGAGATTGGGGGGGGGGCAGGGAGGTTGGGGGGACGGGGAGACTGGAGGGACTGGGAGACGGGGAGATTGGAGGGACTGGAAGACGGGGAGATTGGAGGGACGGGGAGATTGGAGGAATGGGGAGATTGGAGTGGCGGGGAAACAGTAGATGGGGGACAGGTAGATGGGAGACGGGGAGAATGGGGACGGGGAGACTGGGGACGGGGAGACGGGTGACGGGGGGGACGGGGGGAATGGGGGGATGGGGAGATCGGGGGGACTGGGGGAATGGGGATACTGAGGTGACAGGGAGGACTGGGGGTACAGCAGGACGGGGGGTACGGAAGGACTAGGGGACGAGGGCACTAGGGGACAAGGAGACTAGCGAGATGAGGGTACTAGGGCAAGAGAGGCTTAGGTGAATGGGGGACTAGCGAGATGAGGGTACTAGGGCAAGAGAGGCTTACGTGAATGGGGGGGACTAGAAGGATGACAGGACGAAGTAAACGAGGGGTCTAGAGGAACAGGGCACGAGGGGAACGAGGGCAAGGGGACAAGCAGGACAATGGGACAAGGAGGGCGAGGGGACAAGGAGGCCGAGGGTACAAGGAGGCCGAGGGGACAAGGAGGGCGAGGGGACAAGGAGGGCGAGGGGACAAGGAGGGCGAGGGGACAAGGAGGGCGAGGGGACAAGGAGGGCGAGGGGACAAGGAGGCCGAGGGGACAAGGAGGCCGAGGGGACAAGGAGGCCGAGGGGACAAGGAGGGCGAGGGGACAAGGAGGGCGAGGGGACAAGGAGGGCGAGGGGACAAGTAGGGCGAGGGGACAAGTAGGGCGAGGGGACAAGTAGGGCGAGGGGACAAGGAGGCCGAGGGGACAAGGAGGCCGAGGGGACAAGGAGGCCGAGGGGACAAGGAGGCCGAGGGGACAAGGAGGCCGAGGGGACAAGGAGGCCGAGGGGACAAGGAGGCCGAGGGGACAAGGAGGCCGAGGGGACAAGGAGGACGAGGGGACAAGGAGGACGAGGGGACAAGGAGGACGAGGGGACAAGGAGGACGAGGGGACAAGGAGGACGAGGGGACAAGGAGGACGAGGGGACAAGGAGGACGAGGGGACAAGGAGGACGAGGGGACAACGAGGACGAGGGGACAACGAGGACGAGGGGACAAGGAGGACGAGGGGTCAAGGAGGACGAGGGGTCAAGGAGGACGAGGGGACAAGGAGGACGAGGGGACAAGGAGGACGAGGGGACGAGGGGACAAGGAGGATGCGTGGAATAGGGGAATGAGGGTAATAGGGCAACGAGGGGTGAAGGATTACGAGGGGATTAGGGGAAATGCTAGCTACATAAACAGTGGACTAGGGGAACTGAGGATAGGTTAATGAGAGGAGTAGGTGGTAAAGGATCTAGGGTAATGAGGGGAATAGGTTAATGATAGGACAAGGGAAATGAGTGTCATAAGGATACAACTGGAGTAGGGGGTGAGGGGCATAGGGGAACAAGAGTAGTAGGGAACGAGGGGCGTAGGGGAATGAGTGGATTAGGGGAACAATGGGAGAAAGGGAAGGAGTCGAGTAATGGAAGGAGTGGAGTATGTGAAGGAGTGGAGTAGGGGAACTAGAGGGGTAGGGGAACTAGAGGAGTAGGGGAACTAGAGGAGTAGGGGAACTAGAGGAGTAGGGGAACTAGAGGAGTAGGGGAACTATAGGAGTAGGGGAACTAGAGGAGTAGGGGAACGATGGGAGTAGGGGAACTGGACGAGTAGGGGAACGATGGGAGTAGGGGAACTAGAGGAGTTGGGGAACGATGGGAGTAGGGGAACTAGAGGGACAGGGGGACAAGAGGAGCAGAGGGACAAGAGGAGCAGGGTGACAAGAGGAGCAGGGGAATGAAGGGAGCATGTGGACAAGAGGAGCAGGGGAATGAAGGGAGCATGGGGCAAGAGGAGCAGGGGAATGAAGGAAGCATGGGGCAAGAGGAGCAGGGGAATGAAGGAAGCATGGGGCAAGAGGAGCAGGGGAATGAAGGAAGCATGGGGCAAGAGGAGCAGGGGAATGAAGGAAGCATGGGGCAAGAGGAGCAGGGGAATGAAGGAAGCATAGGGCAACAGGAGCAGGGGAATGAAGGGAGCATGGGGCAAGAGGAGCAGGGGAATGAAGGGAGCATGGGGCAAGAGGAGCAGGGGAATGAAGGGAGCATGGGGCAAGAGGAGCAGGGGAATGAAGGGAGCATGGGGCAAGAGGAGCAGGGGAATGGCGCAAGTTGAGGAATGAAGGGAGTAGGGGTATGATGGGAGTAGGGGAATGAAAGAGGTAGGGGATTGATGGGAGTAGGGGAATGAAGGGGGTAGGGGAATGATGGGAGTAGGGGAATGAGAGGAGTAAAGTAAGAAAGGGAGTAGGGGAATGGAGGGAGTAGGGGAACGGAGGGAGTAGGGGAACGCAGGGAGTAGTGGAACACAGCGATTAGGGGAATGATGGGAGTAGAGGAACGATGGGAGTAGGGGTACGATGGGAGTAGTGGAACGCAAGTAGGAGAATGATAGTAGCAGGATGAGGGGAGTAAAGGGACGAGGGGTGTAGGGGAAGGAGGGGTGTAGTGGAACGAGGGGAACAGAACGAGAGGACTAGTGGATCGAGATGAACTGAAAGATAGGACTAGGCGATCGAGGGGACTAGCAGATCGGAGGGTCAAGGCGAACTATGGGAATCAGGGGACTAGTGTAACTTAGGATTAGGGGAATGCGGGGACCGAGGGGACTTTGGGAACATGTAGACTGTGGGAACAATGGGACCATGGGATTGGGTGGACAATGGGAACAGGTAATAGGAGAGCGAGGTGTGGAGGCAGGTGAGGTGTGGAGGCGGGAAACGAGGGGGACGGCAAAGATGGCCAGATGGGAAACAGAGGAAGGTCAAAGAGGGCAGGAGGGGAATGAAGGAAGGGCAAAGAGCGCAGGAGGGGAACGAGGGAAGTGCAAAGAGGGCAGCAGGGGAATGAGAGAAGGGAAAAAGGGGCAGGAGGGCAACGATGGGAGGGCAAATAGTGCTGGAGGGGAACAATGGGAGGGCAAAGAGGCGAAAGAGGGGAGGACAAAGAGGCGAAATAGGGGAGGACAAAGAGGTGAAAGAGGGGAGGCCAAAGCAGCGATAGAGGGGCGGCCAAAGCAGCGAAAGAGGGGATGGGAACGAGGGAGAGAGAAGAGAGCGAGTAAGAGAATGATTGGGGAGCGAAGAGGGTCAGACGGGAGCGAGGCAGAGAGCAAAGTGGGCTGGATGAGTACGAGGGTGGGAAGCAAAGTGGGCCGGATGGGTACGAGGGCGGGGAGCACAGTGGGCAGGACGGGTACGCGGGCTGAGAGCAAAGTGGGCCGGAGGGGTACGCGGGTTGAGAGCAACGTGGGCCGGAGGGAACGCGGGCTGAGAGCAGAGGGCCTGAGGGGTACGCGGGCTGAGAGCAGAGGGCCGGAGGGGTACGCGGGCTGAGAGCAGAGGGCCGGAGGGGTACGCGGGCTGAGAGCAGAGGGCCGGAGGGGTACGCAGGCTGAGAGTAAAGTGGGCCGGAGGGGTAAGTGGGCTGAGAGCAAAGTGGGCCGGAGGGGTACGCGGGTTGAGAGCAACGTGGGCCGGAGGGGTACGCGGGTTGAGAGCAACGTGGGCCGGAGGGAACGCGGGCTGAGAGCAACGCGGGCCGGAGGGGTACGCGGGCTGAGAGTAACGCGGGCCGGAGGGGTACGCGGGCTGAGAGTAACGCGGGCCGGAGGGGTACGCGGGCTGAGAGCAACGCGGGCCGGAGGGGTACGCGGGCTGAGAGAAACGCGGGCCGAAGGGGTACGCGGGCTGAGAGCAACGTCGGCGGAACAGAAACGAGGCGGTTGAGCAATGCGGGAGGGAGGGGTACGAGGGCAGGGAGCAATGCGAGAAGGAGGGGTACAAGGGGGGGTGAGCAATGCGGGAAGGAGGGGTACGAAAGGGGGTGAGCAATGTGGGAGGATGGGGTATGACGGGAGTGAGCAATGTGGGAGGGAGGGGTAAGAGGGGGGAGAGCAATGTGGGAGGGAGGGGTAAGAGGGGGGAGAGCAATGTGGGAGGGAGGGGTACGAGGGGGGGAGAGCAATGTGGGAGGGAGGGGTACGAGGGGGGGAGAGCAATGTGGGAGGTAGGGGTACGAGGGGGGAGAGCAATGTGGGAGGTAGGGGTACGAGGGGGGAGAGAAATGTGGGAGGTAGGGGTACGAGGGGGGGAGAGCAATGTGGTAGGGAAGGATACGAGGCGAGGCGGGAGAGCAAAGTGGGAGGGACGGGAACGAGGGGGGAGAGCAAAGTGGGAGGGAGGGGAACGAGGGGGGAGAGCAAAGTGGGAGGGAGGGGAACGAGGGGGGAGAGCAAAGTGGGAGGGAGGGGAACGAGGGGGGAGAGCAAAGTGACAGGGACGGGAACGAGGGGGGAGAGCAAAGTGGGAGGGAGGGGAACACGGGGGGAGAGCAAAGTGGGAGGGAGGGGAACGAGGGGGGAGAGCAAAGTGGGAGGGAGGGGAACGAGGGGGGAGAGCAAAGTGGGAGGGAGGGGAACGAGGGGGGAGAGCAAAGTGGGAGGGAGGGGAACGAGGGGGGAGAGCAAAGTGGGAAGGAGGGGAACGAGGTGGGAGAGCAAAGTGGGAAGGAGGGGAACGAGGGGGGAGAGCAAAGTGGGAGGGACGGGAACGAGGGGGGAGAGCAAAGTGGGAGGGAGGGGAACGAGGGGGGAGAGCAAAGTGGGAGGGAGGGGAATGAGGGGGGAGAGCAAAGTGGGAGGGAGGGGAATGAGGGGGGAGAGCAAAGTGGGAGGGAGGGGAACGAGGGGGGAGAGCAAAGTGGGAGGGAACGAGGGGGAGACAGCAAAGAGTAAAGGGGCAGGAGGGGAAGGGACACAGACGAGAGACATGGCAGGGGGCAGGTAAGGGAGAAGGTCTGGTGCAGGGGGCAGGAAAGGGCGGAGGTCCGGGGCAGGAAAGGGGGGAGGTCCGGGGCAGGAAAGGGGGGAGGTCCGGGGCAGGAGAGGGAGGAGGCCCGAGGCAGGGAAGCAGGAGAGGGAGGAAGCCCAAGGCAGGGAGGCAGGAGAGGGAGGAGGCCCGAGGCAGAGAGGCAGGAGAGGGAGGAGGCCGAGGCAGGGAGGCAGGAGTGGGAGTCGTCCCGAGGCAGGGAGGCAGGATTGGGAGGAGTCCCGTGGCAGGAAGGCAGGAGAGGGAGGAGGCCCGAGGCAGGAGAGGCAGGGAGGCAGGAGAGGGAGGAGGCCCGAGGCAGGGAAGCAGGAGAGGGAGGAAGCCCCAGGCAGGGAGGCAGGAGAGGGAGGAGGCCCGAGGCAGAGAGGCAGGAGAGGGAGGAGGCAGAGAGGCAGGAGAGGGAGGAGGCAGAGAGGCAGGAGAGGGAGGAGGCCGAGGCAGGGAGGCAGGAGTGGGAGTCGTCCCGAGGCAGGGAGGCAGGATTGGGAGGAGTCCCGTGGCAGGAAGGCAGGAGAGGGAGGAGGCCTTAGGCAGGAGAGGCAGGGAGGCAGGTGAGGGAGGAGGCCCGAGGCAGGGGGGCAGGAGAGGGAGGAGGTTTGAGGCAGGGGCCAGGTGAGGAGGAGGAGGAGGAGCGAGGCAGGTGGCAGTAGAGGGACGTGGGCCGTGGCCGGGGCAGGAGAGGGAGGAGGGCCGAGTGAGGGGGCAGGTCAGCGTGGAGGGCCGAGTTAGAGGCAGGTCAGTGTGGAGGGCCGAGTGAGGGGGCAGGTCAGTGTGGAGGGCCGAGTGAGGGGGCAGGTCAGCGTGGAGGGGCGAGTGAGGGGGCAGGTCAGCGTGGAGGGACGAGTGAGGGGGCAGGTCAGCGTGGAGGGCAGAGTGAGGGGACAGGTCAGCGTGGAGGGCAGAGTGAGGGGGCAGGTCAGCTTGGAGGGCGGAGGCAGGGGGCAGGTCAGCGTGGAGGGCCAAAGCATGGGGCAGGTGAGTGTGGAGGTCCGAGGCAGGGGGCAGGTAACTGTGGAGGTCCGAGGCAGGGGGCAGGTAACTGTGGAGGTCCGAGGCAGGGGGCAGGAGAGGGATGGGGGCCGAGGCAGGGGACAGGAGAGGGATGGGGGCCGAGGCAGGGGACAGGAGAGGGATGGCGGCTGAGGCAGGGGACAGGAGAGGGATGGCGGCCGAGGCAGGGGACAGGAGAGGGATGGCGGCCGAGGCAGGGGACAGGAGAGGGATGGCAGCCGAGGCAGGGGACAGGAGAGGGATGGGGGCCCATGGAGGGTTCAGGAGGGGTGGTGTGGGGTTAAGGGGCGGTGGGGGGGTTAAGAGGCGGTGTGGGGTTAAGGGGCGATTGGGAGGTTAAAGGGCGGTGGGGGTAAGGGAACAGTGGGGGGGTCATGGGGCAGTGGGGGTGTTAAGGGGTGGTGGGGGGGGTTAAGGGGCGGTGAGGGGGTTAAGTGGCGGTGGGGGGGTTAAGTGGCAGTGGGGTGTTAAGGGCAGGTGGGAGGTTAAGGGCAGGCGGGGGGTTAAGGGCAGGTGAGGGGTTAAGGGCAGGTGGGGGGTTAAGGGCAGGTTTGGGGTTTAGGGCAGGTTTGGGGTTTAGGGCAGGTGTGGGGTTTAGGGCAGGTGTGGGGTTTAGGGCAGGTGTGGGGTTTAGGGCAGGTGTGGGGTTTAGGGCAGGTGCGGGGTTAACGGCAGTCGTGGGGTTAAGGTCAGGTGGGGTGGTTAATGGCAGTTGGGGGTTTAAGGGCAAGTGGCGGGTTAAGGGCAGGTGGGGGTGGTTTAAGGGGTGTTTGGGAGTTAAGCAGAAGGTTAAGGGGCAGTGGGGAGGTTAAGCGGCAGTGGAGTGGTGGGGGTTTAAGGGGTGGTGGGTTATTAAAGGGCAGTGGGCTTAAAGGGCAGTGGGGGTTTAAGGGGCGTTGGAGGAGATATGTGGCGGTGGGGTGGGATTGAGAGGGGGCCGGGGTGAGTGGCAGTGGGGGTCAAGGGACGGTGGGCGGGTTAAGGGGCGGCAGGGGGGTTAAGTGGCCGTGGGGTTGTGTTTATAGGGCGGTGGGGGTGTTATGGGGCAATGGGGCATGTTTAAGGGGCGTTGGGGAGATATGGGACGGTGGGGACTTAAGGGGCGGTGGAGGGTGTTTAAGGGGCTTGGGGTGTTATGGGATGGTGGGGAGTTAAGGGGCGGTGTGGAGTTATAGAGCGGTGGGGAGTATCTGGCGGTGGGTGTTATGGGGCACGGGGGTTATGGGGCAGTGGGGGTTATGGGGCAGTGGGGGGTTATGGGGCGGTGGGGTGTTATGGGGCAGTGGGGAGTTATGGGGCGGTGGGGAGTTATGGGGTGGCTGGGGGGTTTTGGGATGGTGGAGGGGTTGGCGGGGGTAAGGGGCAGTGGGGGGAGGGGGGGTAAAGCACAGTGGGGGGTAAGGGGTTGTGGGAGGTTAAGGGGGGATTTTTACGGGCGGTGGTGGGTTGAGGGCGGTGGGGGGTTGAGGGGTGGTGGAGGGGTTGAGGGTCATTGGAGGGGTTATGGGGCAGTGGGGGTTTGAGGGAAGGTGGGTGGGTTGAGGGGCGGTGGGCTGGTTGAGGGGCGGAGGGCGGGTTGAGGGGCGGTGGGCGGGTTGAGGGGTGGTGAGCTGGTTGAGCGGCGGTGGGCTGCTTGGGGGGCGGTTGGCTGCTTGGGGGGAGGTGGGTGGGTTGGGGGGCGGTTGGCTGGTTGAGGGGCGGTGGGGGGTTAAGGTAGGGTTGGGGGTTAAGGGGCGGTGGGGAAGTTAAGGGGTGGTGGGGAGGTTAAGGGGCGGTGGGGAGGTTAAGGGGCGGTGGGGAGGTTAAGGGGCGGTGGGGAAGTTAAGGGGTGGTGGGGAGGTTAAGGGGCGGTGGGTAGGTTAAGGGGCAGTGGGGTGGTTAAGGGGCGGTGTCGTGGGGAGGTTAAGGGACGGTGGCGAGGTTAAGGGCAGTGGGGAAGTTAAGGGGTGGTGCGGAGTTTAATGGGCAGTGGGGGTGTAGGGGTTTTGGGGGGTTAAGGGGAAGTGGGGGGGTTAAGTGGGGGTGTAGGGGCTTTGGGGGGTTAAGGGGAAGTGGGGGAGTTAAGTGGCGGTAGGGGGGTTTAGGTGTGGGGGGGGTTAAAGAACGGCTGTGGATAAGGGGCGGCAGAGAGTTAAGGGGTGGTGTGGGCATTAAGGGGTGGCAGGGGGTTAAGGGGCAGTGGGGGGATTGAGGCTTGGCAGGGGTTAAGGGGCGGTGGGGGTATTAAAGGACGGTGGGGGGATTATGGGGCAGCAGGGGGGAATTATGAGGTGGCAGGGGGGTTAGCGGGCGGCAGGGGGGATTATGGGGTGGCAAGGGGGTTAAGGGGCGGTGGGGGTTTTCGGGTCGGGGGGTGGGGTTACGGGGCGGTGGTGGGTTAAGGGGTGGTGGATTGTTAAGGGGTGGTCGAGGGTTAGGGGGCGGTGGGGGTTTACGGGGCAGTGGAGGGTTACGGGGCGGTGGAGGGTTAAGGGGTGGTGGATTGTTAAGGGGCGGTCGAGGGTTAGGGGGCGGTGGAGGGTTAAGGGGCAGTGGAGGGTTAAGGGGTGTTGGAGGGTTAAGGGGTGTTGGAGCGTTAAGGGGTGGTGGAGGGTTAAGGGGCGGTGGAGGGTTGAGGGGTGGTGGAAGGTTGAGGGGCGGTGGAAGGTTGAGGGGTGGTGGAAGCACTACACACTGGAGGGCCTTCTCATTGGAGACCAAGCATCATATGGCTGTTGCCTAAGCAAAGGAGGACCTCATCCTGTCCTCCTTGCTTTAATAGATGCAGCTTATTATCAGTCACTTCCAGCCATTCGTCTCCCCATCAATGCATGACTCCATATCTCAACAGCGAGGTGATAGCATGCAGGGGGTGGCACACTGAAATAACTGATGATTGCCACATGCCTCCTTGGCTACTAGATCTGTCTTCCTGTTTCTCACAATAACCATTTGCCGTGGTACCAAGCAGAAAGACACCTGCTTCCCAGGCATTTTGGTTGGAGGCAGGCATCCTGGATATTCAGGACTACTTTATCTTCTGGGTACAAGTGTTACAGAGTGGAGGTCACTCAGAGAATCGGAACACACAAGGAATTTAGCACTTGAAGCAACCTCATCTGCTGCAGTCACCTTAAGACTGCAGACAGTATAGTCTTGACACAGGGTCAGATTGTTGACAGTGGACTGAACTCTCCAGAATCCACACTAGTAGCAATTAAATAGTTGCTTGGTCTCTAGCAAACAGACCAGACAATGGTTAACCATTCACTCTACGTTCTTCCCTACACAGCTCGTTAGGGTGAAAGTCCTATAACTACTGGGACATGTGCAGTCTTTTTCTGGTTTGTGCTGAGGTATCAATACTGTTCTCTCCACACATGGGGAAACAGTCTAATCCGCCATATCAAATTAAAATACTGAAGGAGGATTTTCTTTGATGCTGCTGGCAACTGACAAAGCATGCAGTACCAGATGTGGTCATGATGAGGTACTGTACCATGAATCTCAGCCAGTGCTGATTCCAGCTCGTACATGGAGAAGGTGCAGTTGTAAGACTCATAAGTGTGAGACCCGAGTCTAACTTGCCGCCTCCCCCTCCCCCTCAAGAGTTAGGTAGTGGGAGATGCCGGATCCTGGCAGCAAATGGGACAGAGGCACGGCGGAGGTGTGGAGGAGCGGCGAAGGCGCGGAGGAGCGGCAGAGGTGCGGACGGGCAGTGGAGGGAGTGTTTTGGGGGGAAGCGGAGTGCGTGTTGTGGGGGGAGGCAGAGAGCGTGTTGTGGGGGGACGCAGAGGGCGTGTTGTGGGGGGACGCAGAGGGCGTGTCGTGGGGGGACGCAGAGGGCGTGTCGTGGGGGGACGCAGAGGGCGTGTCGTGGGGGGACGCAGAGGGCGTGTTGCGGGGGGAAGCAGAGGGGGCATGTTGCGGGGGAAGCAGAAGGGGCGTGTTGTGGGGGGACGCAGAGGGTGTGTTGCGGGGGGAAGCAGAGGGTGTGTTGCGGGGGGAAGCAGAGGGTGCGTTGCGGGGGGAAGCAGAGGGTGCGTTGTGGGGGGAAGCAGAGGGTGCGTTGTGGGGGGAAGCAGAGGGCGTGTTGTGGGGGGAAGAAGCAGAGGGTGTGAGGAGGAGGAAGAGGAGAGGGCATGTTGGAGATGGAACAGATGGCACATTGGTAATGGAGCACAGAGCACAGAAGTGGATCAGAGGGCAGGAGTCTTGGGCACAGGATGTGGAGTAGAGGGCACGAGTCTGGGGCACAGGAGGCTGAGCAGAGGATGTAGACAGACTGAGACGAAGGGTAGGAAATTAAGGGGGAATGTACATTGAAAAAGGTTGATACTGATGAGTTTGTGGTAAGAGACTGGAATAAGAAAATGGTGAAAGGAAACAAATAGGAGGTACACTGCAAGAAGGGTAAGAGAAAGGAACAACTGTAGTGGTACAAATTAAATAGGAAAAGTGAATGAAACTTTTGAAGTTAATTGCAGAAAGGGTGGTAGATTCGAAGAAGGGAGAAGAAAGAATGGAGGAAGAAAGTATGAAAAAGAAACACAAGACCTTAGGACTCAGTGTTTAGCATTTTTTGTTTCCTAACAAGGCACACCTCCATAACTCAAGCATGACGAATTACGCCTATGACACCTTAGCCTTAAACTATTGTGAAGAATATAAAGAAGTGGAATCTTCAGAACACTTATGGGGTAACAGAAATAACTAAATACTTCAATGGTAAGGACATGAAATATATCTCAGATACTGGTATTTAAAACATGCAGTTTCCAACACACTAATGTAAATAATATACATAAATTCCACGGAACTGGAAATTTCTTGGCGTATATGTGAATGAAAATTTTCATTACTTGGTTTGGGGAAAATCAGTAGCGCCTTTTATCTTTACAGCCAGCTGTGAAAGATAACCCATGGCTAAACACTAAGAATTGCAGAACTGTATGCTGTAGGACAATTTATCCTTTTTTTTCTGAATGGACTATGTGACTGAATTCAGACTTATACCTAAGTAAGTCACAAAGAATCTTTGTTTAACGATGGTTGTGCTGCATAAATACTTAATAATATATATTCTTTAGAGGATTTAATTAAATAGATTTTTGTGGCTCGTAAACTGAAGCAAATAATGAGTGGGGCAAATAAAAGTGGTCCAGACGAGTGAATATATTTGGGCGTGAATGTATGCATATAACCACACCACGTGACATGCACACCAGGTGCATGCCCGCCACACAATTCACACCAGTTCAGACCTTAGTGCAGGCTGTGTCAGTGTGAGTGGAGCAATGCAAAGGGGATGATGGTGTTCCCAGAGGAGCAGCAGGTGGTCATTATGGAAAGTTACATGACAAGAAAGTTATGGGAATAGTGTGGTCAATTGTTTGCTGAGAAGTTTAATGGTGTCAAAGCGCCACCAAAGAGTGCCATGCAATGCTTAGTCCAAAAATGGCATCAGACAGGATCTGTTTTGAACAAGTCAAAAAACATTCTGAAACATGCCTGCACACCAGAAAATGTTGCTGTAGTTCACCATAAAATGGTTCAGAGTTCTACCAAATAACTCCAATGCCTGTTGAAAGAGACCAGAATATTATATCAATCATGCAGATGAATACTCCACCTGAAACTGCACATGCACCACTGCCTTCTCATGCACTAAAACCAGCAGATGCTCCTCAGTGCCTCCAGTTTTGTGAGTGGCTGTTCACTAAGGTAACAATGAATGGCTTGAACATGGATCTGTTCTTTATGTCTGATGAAGCCTGTTCCATCTGAGTGATTATGTCAACTCACAGAATCACAGGAAGTGGAGAATCTGCATAACTTCCACAAAACACCATTGCATGATCAGTTGTGGCAGCATTAAAGGAAGAGGAAAAGATCTACAGCTATTTTCAACAGGATGAAGCAACTGCCCATACAGCCGCCTGAACCTTGGAGAACAGTTATGCAATCTTCACACCTAACAGAGTTGTTATCAAAGGCCAGTCTGGTCATGGTCCTAGCTGGCCATCCAGGTCACCTGGTCTGTTGGTGTGCAATTACTTTGTGTGGGGATGCCTCATGTCCAAAATGTATTGCAGCAACCCTCAGTCTTCAAGAACTGCAGCAGAACATTTTGGATGAGACTGCAGGAATCCCAGCAATCCCAGCTTCAATCCGCCTTCAGCAACTTGCTGATCAGGCCCCAAAAGTGTCAAGAGATGAATGATGGTCATTTTCAACATTTGCTACAGTGAAGTTAGCACTGTATTTCTTTTCCTCTGCCGTGTTTCTTTCTATGCTGGAGCTCTGATCTCCAAGGCACTTTTATTTGCCACAACCTGTAAACATACTGCAATGATGCACAGGATCACAACAGTAGAAGGAGATATAACCACTTTCCACAAACAATACCTACTGAAAATTTCAGATAGAAAGTCATTTATGATTTGTTTCACTTTGTTTAATAATCTACCAATCTAACATTTGCAAAAGCCATCAATTTGGCAACTCCATGAAAAAATGTAAATGAAGTTTTTAAAAAGTCTTGTATTCCAAAAATTGCAGTGCTTGTATCAAGCTGTTTGTTTAAACATTCCAGAGGCTATAATTACTTTAAATACACTTTTCTCAAATAGTCTATTACATTTTTGTTGTTAGCCTCACTGACCCAGATAGTATTTAACACTCTGCTACATTGTACTGACGTGCAACACAAAAAAATGCAGCAAGTAAGCAATAATGTAAACAATTTCTAAAGCAGGTTTGCATGTGTATAATTAATTTTTGCAATTACTTTTTTCTGGCGATAAAAGTAATTCAGGAGCAACAAGCACAATGTAACAGTATCATTCAAATATTTATTTTTCTCAAATTTCAGAGATTAAGTCATATGACATTTTTATTATTTCTTGATGTACTGAAAACTAGGTTTCGAGCTTCCGCTAAATTAAAAAAATCATGAACAAACTTGTTCACTTTAAGATCATTATAAACGCTCCAGCCAGGACTGTAGAACTAAAGTACTAAGATTACTATACAAATTATGTATAGTGAATTCTTGTATGCCAACTGTTTCATTGTGAAACAGCAATAAACAAGTAATAAGTAATTTAAAAATTGAGATATCATGTCATGGAAATCTCCTTCATGATGTCATAACATACTAGATGTAGGTGAGAATATCGCCTTTGCTAGTACTTTCAATTCAGTGCAGGATATCCAAGTAACAAATGAAAACACAAATCATGTATCGGGCCTATTTCTTTTACACCTTTCTAAAACACCATGACAGTCTACAAGCACTAACTAACACCAGACATGGTAGCAAAGGAGACTTAAAATTACACAGAAGTTCCATATGAGATGAAGAGAAAGCTGTAATTAAAGAAAATAAGAATTTGACCCGAATGATAGCACTTAGAAATGGAACAAGATGACAAGGGAGAAGGGAAATACGTTCCATGCAACTTGTTCCTCACAGAGAAATAGGTGAAATAATTATTTCAGTAAATGGGATGTATTAGTATTTAAAGGCTTAATGGCATAATACAAGAAATCTTGGTATATCTAAGACAGCTGCAGAGGTCAATGGGCTCTGAATACCAACAGTCGTGCACACTTCTCTACTATAAACTGACTAGAAACACATACCATGCAAAACGATTAGTAGTAGCAATTGTGAACATTAATGCAAAATTATCTGCTTGTCAGTTTGTAGGTTAACAGTGTAAACATACATTTTAAGTTCATAGGCTAACTGTGTAGACATACATAAGACTTCAGGAAAAATCAATGGAACCAATGATAAGGGACCTGGAGGACATATACATGATGGAAGGTCTTCAATCCAGAACACTGTTTCTGGCAACATAAATTTATCTTCCAGATTTAAAACTCAACTGTCTTGCACAGAAATTAAGAAATTGCCTCACTTATAGCAAATTCTTATCAATGTTTACGCTCTATTTAATCTGCTGGCAATTTAAAACATGCTAGTAGTTGTGCATAAGTACACCACGTACTGTGCACAGAAGTCCATGATTACTCAATCAAGTAGAAAAATATTTACTGTCATTAGTTCACTATCACCAAAATGTCAAGGAAATCAAGTTATTCTGATATAGTCAGGGGGTAGGAAAGGGTGATTTATTTTTCTCTCTCTCTTCAGCATGTGTGTATATATCACCTTCACTTATCCCCTGAGCCTAAGATACATCAGTCATTGCAGTCACTGCTTCAGTTTCTGTTGCTTCCTCAACCGTTTCCACTGGCAACAACATCACTTCTTCCTCTTCTTCACCATTATGAATATAATACTAAACACACACACACACACACACACACACACACACACACACACACACACAAAGGAAGGAAAATTAGGTTTTAACATCTTGTTGATAAAGAGGTCATTAGAGTTGGTGTTTTGTTAAGGTTAGGGAAGGAAGTCAGCTGTGCCCTTCCAAAGGAAACATTCTGATATTTGCTTAGAATGATTTAGGGAAACCAGGAAAAACCTAAATCTAGTCAGTTGGATGTGAATGTGAATGTGAACCATCGTCCTCCAAAATTCTAGTCCAGTGTGGCTACGATATCAATGAGTCACTGTTAGAATTGGCCAATTTGTACAAATACCTGTTTGTAACTCTCTGTAGTGATATGAAATGGATTGATCACATAGACTCAGCAGCGGGGAAATCAGGTCATAGACTTCAGTTTACTGGCAGAATACTGGGGGAACTACAATCAATCTACAAAGGAGATTGCTTACAGACCGCTCGTGCGACCCATTTTAGAATATTGCTGAAGTGTATGGGAGCTGTACGAAATAGGACTAACAGGGGATATTGAACATATACAGAGGAGGGCAGCACAAATGGTCGCAGGTTTGTATGAGCCATTGGAGAGTATTACACTGATGCTGAAGAAACTGAACTGGCAAACTCTTCAAGATAAAGATGTAAACTATCTTGAGAAAGTCTACTTACACGGTTTCAAGAATTGGCTTTAAATGATGACTCAAGGAACAGAACCCCCTATGTATCACTCACATCCTCTCCGGGGGACACCACCTTGGTGAAGCACTGTCTTTGTGCATGGAGAAGCTTGCGTATCCGTGTGAAGCTGAGGGCTATGCTGAAGGTAGAGGACCTACTGCCAGAAAGGCCTCAGCTGATGGATCAGGCTAAGAGTGTCTCACAATGTCCTATCTTCCTTATCCATTCCTAGTCCTTACCTAATTCTCTTCCCCAACGCAAGGTGTGATGCGACCCACGCCGAGGGGTGTGTGGCACGTGGGAAGATGTGTCGCAAACAGGTTTCTTAGGTGTGGACTGTGTAGATCCCCAGACCTCTTTCAACCAAGATGGACATGACAGACGGAAATAAATTAAAACAAACTGAGGGGGGCAAACTGAGACCTCATATGCCCATACATTGGGGTCAGGACCGATAGAATGCACTCCCACTGCTGAATCAGGGTCTGGACCTGAGCAAGAAGTGGGAACTGTAACCGATAAGTTGGACCAGATCAAGATTAAAGCTTTGTCTGGGGCCCTGAAGAGGAAACTTTTAACAGAACAGAAACAAAAGGAAGGGAAAGAATGGCTTCCAAAACATAAGTGGAGGGAGCTAAAAGGGCTTGAACACAAGACCCCCAAGAAAAACTGTCTCAAGTTGAAGGGGATATGCAGACCCCCACAACGTCGAAGACAGGTAACAACAGAATAAGGGAGGAATCTACGTCTTCTCTCAAGCTAAGCGAGCCCAGAAAAAGCTGAGGCAAGAAATAGGGAAACAGACCTATAGTACTGCAGTCTTAGTTTTTAAGATGGCAGTTATCGAGGAAGGCTATCCGCTGATAGGCATCGCCTTGCAGCAGGAGCAGCTCGTACAGATGGCCCTCTTTGAAAAGATTGGGGAGGGAAGGGGGGGGGGGGCACTGGTCCAGGACCCAATTCCAGGAGGATCTATCTAGATTGCGGTGCCCTCATTTTTCTCTGTGAGTGGGTGCATACAGTGGAATGGCTCAAGGACAAGGTGCCCATGATATCCCTGTGCGAGGATGCTTAGCTTCTGGTCAAGACGGCAGCTGAGCTTCTTAAGACTGAAAAGGTATCAATATGGGTACCCAAGATCCTCAAGGATGTGTCTCCAAAGACTCTTCTCGAGAAAATAGGGGTCCAGAATCCAAAAGTATTGACAGAGGATTGGAGAGTAATCAACCAGTAGGCTGTACTGGAAGGACGAACCCTGGTAGTGGAGGTCGGAGGGAAGTCCCTGAAGGCAATGTGAGAGCAAGACCTGAAATTGTTTTTAAGGTTCTTGCAGGCGGCTGTCAGGGTAATCAAAGACCTCAAAGGCAATGACAGCAGCAAGATGGAGACTGGAAGTGCTGCACATTAATCTGCAGCACAGTAAATGGGCCACTGCTACCCTGAGCCATTGCCTGGGAGACAGCAAGTGGACGAGGCCCTGATACAAGAACCCTACATACATAAAGGGAGCGTATCAGGCCTTGGTGACACTGGAGGTAAGCTGATTTATGCTAGAAATCTAAGAAACTCCAGAACATGCATGAGAGACGGAATTTCTTTCATGCCAATGATGGATTTCTGATCCAGGGACCCTCTGAATATCAGGATGCAGCAACGTAAAGAAGGTATAAGGGAAATTGTTTTGGCCTCAGCATACATTCCTTATGAAGACAGCTCTCCTCCACCTTCAGAGGTGAGGAGACTGATAGAAGCTTGCCATCGGCAAGGCGACGAACTGTTTGTTGGATGTGATGCCAATGCCCACAACCTAGTGTGGGGCAGCAAGGACACCAACAGCAGAGGTGAGTACTTTCTTGAATTTCTCTTGTCTAACAACTTGGAGCTCCTGAGTAGGGTGACGAACCTACATTCAGGAATAGCAGAAGGGAAGAAGTAATTGTCATAGCCTTTAGTTCCATGATGATGGGCAGCAACGTCAAAGAATGGCATGTGGCATTAGAGCCATCCTCATCAGACCACATGTGTATTAAATTCCAGACTGAAATGGAAATCAGACAGACAGACCATAGGAATCCCAGGAAAACAGACTGGGAGATATATAGAAGGGACATTGACTTAAGCTTATTGGAAATTAAAACCTTGATAAGTAACCCAGAAGAGTTTGAGGAAGTACAAGAGGCTGTCACCTCTGCCATAGTGACTTCATATCAGGGCAACTGCGCAATCACCAAGATGTGCAAAAATAGGAGTGTGACTTGGAACAATAACTCGTAAATGAAAAGAAAACAAGGTATGATAACTGTTTAACCTTGCATGATATAAAGGACAATGGGCAAAATATCGTGAGGCCCCTGTCAACTACAACCTTGCAGTTAGACAAGCAAAGAAGGCATCTTGGAAGGCATTCTGTGAGGAAGTGGAGGGCACGGGATGCTCAAGGCAGACTTCACATAATCCTCACTACAGTACCAACTAATCCAGGATGTACATTGAGGAAGGAGGATGGGGAATATACAAAGACAGCACATGATAAGTTGGAACTGCTCCTCAAAACTCACTGTCCTCAATATGCTCTGGCGGATAACATAGACCAGAATGTGATTCCCGAGACACAACGGTTCCCAGGCGCTCGAAGAGAGGGCTGGGAATTGGCCAAGGAATGTGTCGACTTCAATAAAATCCAATGGGTGGTAGCAACATTCCAATCATTCAAGGCACCTTGCCCAAACTGAATCTTTCCAGCACTCCTGCAACAGGCAGGAGAGAATCTCATAAGAGTCCTACGCAGGTTATTCAGGGTTAGCCTAGCAGCAGGAATCAGTCCCAGTGCCTGGATGGCAGTGAAGGTTGTTTTTATTCCAAAGCCAGAGAGAATTGATCATACCAAGGCCAAGGATATGAGACCAATCAGTCTGTCTTCCACCACTCTTAAAACATTGGAAAAACTGGTTGATGTACATGTTGGGGAGATGAGGCTAACTAGGGCTCCTCTATACAGGGCTATTACAAATAATTGAAGCGATTTCATAAATTCACTGTAGCTCCATTCATTGACATACGGTCACGACACACTACAGATACGTAGAAAAACTCATAAAGTTTTGTTCGGCTGAAGCCGCACTTCAGGTTTCTGCCGTCAGAGCGCTCGAGAGCGCAGTAAGACAAAATGGCGACAGGAGCCGAGAAAGCGTATGTCGTGCTTGAAATGCACTCACATCAGTCAGTCATAACAGTGCAACGACACTTCAGGACGAAGTTCAACAAAGATCCACCAACTGCTAACTCCATTCGGCGATGGTATGTGCAGTTTAAAGCTTCTGGATGCCTTCGTAAGGGGAAATCAACGGGTCGGCCTGCAGTGACCGAAGGAATGGTTGAACGCGTGCGGGCAAGTTTCACGCGTAGCCCGCGGAAAATTGGCTCATGCCAGAACTGGAGACCGACAGCGCCGACTTCATCTTTCAACAGGATGGTGCTCCACCGCACTTCCATCATGATGTTCGGCATTTCTTAAACAGGAGATTGGAAAACCGATGGATCGGTCGTGGTGGAGATCATGATCAGCAATTCATGTCATGGCCTCCACGCTCTCCCGACTTAAACCCATGCGATTTCTTTCTGTGGGGTTATGTGAAAGATTCAGTGTTTAAACCTCCTCTACCAAGAAAAGTGCCAGAACTGTGAAGTCGCATCAACGATGCTTTCGAACTCATTGATGGGGACATGCTGCACCGACTGTGGCAGGAACTTGATTATCGGCTTGATGTCTGCCGAATCACTAAAGGGGCACATGTCGAACATTTGTGAATGCCTAAAAAAACTTTCTGAGTTTTTCTATGTGTGTGCAAAGCATTGTGAAAATATCTCAAGTAATAAAGTTATTGTAGAGCTGTGAAATCGCTTCAATCATTTGTAATAACCCTGTATTTAAACCAAGATTCATATCAACCAGGCAAATCATGTGAGACAGCTCTCCATCAACTCGTTGGGAGGGTGGAGAAAGCACTTCACTTTCAAGAAATAGCCCTCTGCATCTTCCTGGAAATCGAGGCGGTCTTTAGTAACACAGCCTTCGATTCCATGGTTAGGGCAGCAGAGGTGCATGACCTAGGGACTACTATATGTAGGTGGACTAGGGCCATGCTTAGTGGAAGGAAGGTAGAGGCCTCCATGATGAATGAAAAGAGGGAGAGTGATACCACTAGAGGTTGTCAACAAGGAGGAGTTTTGTCCCCTTTATTATGGAGCGTAGTGGTGAATGAACTCATTGAGGAACTAAATTGCAGGCAATGCTTCTGCCAAGGATATGCTGATGACCTTGTCATAGTAAAACTTGGAAAATTTACTGAGACAATTAGGAATTTGGCACAAGGTGCATTGGGCATTGTGCAAGACTCGTGCATTAAACAGGATCTAAGGGTTAATCCTAAGAAGACTGTTGTGGTGCCATTCACATAGAAGCATATCCAACACTCCAGCTGGAATCTAAAGCTCTTTGATGAAACTCTACCTGTGAAGGGGATAGTGAAATATCTAGGGGTAACCTTATATGAGAAACTAACATGGAACCCTCACATTAAGAGCATCTGCTCCAAGGTGAAAGGTATGCTAGTGAGTACCAGAAGGACTTGTGGCAAAAACTGGAGCCTAAGCCCCAGAGCTATGCACTGGATATACACCACGGTGGTTAGACCTAGGATCTCCTACGAGGCCGTAGTGTGGTGGAAGAAGGTAGAACAGCAGGTTGCAGCTAAGGAGCTTGCTAAGGTGCAGAGACTGGCCTGCTTAGCCATAACATGTGGAATTTTAGCACACAAACCACTGGGATGGGAGCCATGCTGGACATGCCTCATTACACCTTTGGGTCAAGATGAAGGGAGCAGCTGGTGCATACAGACTCAGAACTGATAAAAACTGGATCTCCTTGAGATATCCAGAACCACACGCTAAAATAGTGAGCAAGGTAACTATAGGAATGGCTGGGGAAATGCCAGCTGACTATGTAATAACTCTCAACTGCTTCAACCAGCCTTATAATAATTTGAAGCACAAAGCAGTGGCAAAAAACACTTTGACAACGTACGGGGGACACTGACTGGCTCACTAATGGGTCAAAATCAGACCAAAGTGCTGGAGCTGGGGTGTATGGAGTTCAGTCAACACTGGAGGGCATCATCTCTCTAGGAAAACAGGACTCGGTATTCCAAGTTGAAATTATTGCAATAAGGGCATGTGTGGAGAAGAATACGCATAGGTGCTACAAGGACCGCAGCATCTACATCTAGCCAGGCAGCCCTGAAATCATTGGCAGCTCCTGCAACAAGATCTAAGATTGTTGCAGAATGTCACAGGGCTCTGGTGGAACTAGGGGGAAGCAATAGGGTAAACCTAGTGTGGGTCCCTGGCCACTCAGGGATCAGTGGCAATGAACAAGACAACGGATTGGCCAGGATGGGGGCAAAGACTCCAAGGCTAAGAACAAACTAGAACTATAGAACTGGCTTAGAAGGTAGCCCATGGAATAATGGACCAAGGTCTATAAACAAAAACATGGTAAGGTAATGATACCAAAGCCATGTTTCAAGAGAACATCTGTAATCCTGGATTTGAACAGGAAAGAGATTAAACTCATGGTTGGACTGATTATTGGCATGTGAATTTCAAAAAACACCTACCTTCAATGAGCATAACAGAAGAAGACCCTAAATGTAGGATCTGTGATGAGAGTGAAGAAACTGCATCACACCTGATTTTTGCATGCACAGCATTGGAGAGCAAGAGAAAGAATTTTCAGGACAACTAGACCTGAAGAAATTGTGTCTAAGAAAAAACTGGTAAAGGGACTACTTGGACTATTTGAGGGCATTGGTTGGATTTACTAGATATACATGGGGCGATACCACACAATAAACTTGGTTTCGATGCGGCAGTTGTGGGTTAGACCAAAGCTGTTTTAGCTTCCCTGCCAATATCAAATCAAATCAAGTCAATCACTCACATAGGGATCAAGAGGACAAATTTAAAAGGTATTCAAACAATCATTCTTCCTGTGATCCACATGTGAATGGAATGGGAAGAAACCCTAATAACTGGTACAATGGGATGCACACTTGGCCAAGAACTTTGCAGTGGTTTGCAGAGTACAGATGTGGATGTAGATGTAGACAATCACTGCACCATCACTCATGCAAAAAACCTTCTTTATGTGGCTGTGGACAACTCAGCACCTCATATGTACGGTGTGTTGTTACCTTTACACTTCCCTTCTTTAGAGCTGAATGATAAGCAAAGTGTCTATTTGCCATGCAAAAGCGGATTGCCAAACATTCCAAAATAATGGAAGAATCACAAGCTTCCAGAAGTTTTATTTAGACTTGGAAGAAATGGGAAGGTTACATACTGCAACATGATGTAACCGGTTTCTTTCACTTTCACTGAACTTCCACTTTCCTCAGACATAACTTTATTTTAATTATTTTATTTGTAATTCTGTTCTCGAATTGGGCTTACTTCTTCTATTTATACCCCCCCCCCCCCCCCCAACCCCAATAAATATATAAATAAATAAATAAAAAATATCTCTCCCTCTCAGCACTGTCCTGATTCTATATCAAACTTATGTAAGGACTAAAATCACTCTGAATCATTTTGCTGATGAAATAGTGTGACTGACCAGTGTAGAGTTACTTAACACATCAAGACCCTATATGAATGGACAAGTGTGTGTGTGTGTGTGTGTGTGTGTGTGTGTGTGTGTGTGTGTGTGTGGTTTCACACTGCAATAGTCTTTACTTTCAGGGCTTGAAGTGCAACCAGACTGTTGCTTTATCATGGAATATAACTGTAAATGAAGGAGAGAAAATTTCAGTACTGTAGTCCTGTCCGTAAAACATCTTTTGGTATACATCAATTTCTACTACAAAATAACACCTATAAACTCATAAAAAAGCACAATTATTTTTTATTTTTTAATTCAATCATGTGCCACCACTGGACAGAAATGCCATATACTAGGGAGAGCCAATAAGTATGTCACAAATGCAAGAATCATTTTAAATTTTGTGCTTATATATATCTAGAGGGTGGCAGCAGAAATAGCATGGAAGGTAGCCAACAGGCAGTATTCCACAGACAATGGTTAATGATCTGCAGTCCTGTCAAGATGGCAGGTGTGCAATGTGGGTGTACCCGATTAGAAAAATGAGATTTCTGTGACCTGAGGGACTGTATGCAGAGCATGTCCTTAGTGAAATTCATCCTGTGTATGATTAGAATTGTATTTCATGGAAATTTATGTCAACTAAATACAGGAATTCAGCAAAGGACAAAAGAAGTCACAAACAATGAATGTCCTGGCCAGTCTCGTTATAAAGTGATAGCACATTGTTTTCCCATCTGGGGGCATTTCACTGGCCCCAAGACACACATTGATCTTGTGGGTTGCAGCAATTTAAGGAGCAAAATAAACTTATTACATAATAAGAGGTCACCTGTTAGATGCAAGTGCTGCCACAAGAACACTGTGTTGAAGAGGCTTTTATCACCTTGTCAAATTATGGGATAAGTGTTTTAAGTTTACAGAGGAATATGTGGAAAAGGAAAATAAATTTCAAGCCAATATACATGGCTCTGATGTGTCTTTCCCAGTTTGTGACTTACTTACAGACTCACCCCTGCACAATGAGAGGAAAGGAAGAAAATATATACATAAAAATGGAGTATGCTAACTCGTCATAGGGTAGAAGAGAGATTGTAACTTTTAACATCTTACATATAGACTGCAGCAAAATAGTCATCATTTTTCTTGTAAGAATGAGATAGCTTTCAATTTACTATTGGAAAATCCAAGCTTGCTCTCTCTCTCTCTCTCTCTCTCTCTCTCTCTCTCTCTCTCACACACACACACACACACACACACACACACACACACACACACACACACACAACTTAAAAAAATAGGTGTGAGGGTGATATCTACAGAACATTGAATAAAACCATGTGTAAGGTTTCAGATTGACCATTTAGCTTGCAAATACATATTTACAGTAATCTCTCAGAAATATCAACTTTTAATTTTTTTAAAGTATTATGTAACAAATATTATGACAGTTCTCAAATAAAGTTATTATTCTTCTAGAAATAGCATAAGTACACAACTGAATTTTTTGGTAAGAAATAAATGCTAAAAGCTCACATTTCACACAGACAAAACAAACAAATTCAATTCACAAACAGTTGTGAAGCATTAGAATTTCAATTTTTTAAAAAAGTAAAAATAATTACATGACACTTACAACAAATTATGCGCCACTGAGAATAGCAGTGTGAGGAGGATTCAATAGTTTCTTGTTTCCCACCACCAGAGATGAAATACTAATACACTTCAGCTAAGTTTTCTACAATTTAGTTTTGTAAACATAAAAGCATTTTATATAGTCTTTATAAATAGCTTTATAAAATATATGTGTTACATAAAATTCATCTTATGGGAAACAAATGCCTGCATCGCACATGCCTTTCCAAACTTGATTTATGTTTCGATTTGTAGGGACACAGTGGACACAAAAATTGTGGTTCTTTGCCACATTCCTGTCTGATGTGCCGATTCAAATTATGTTTGTGGAGGTAATGTTTCCCACAAGTTTCACAACGAAATGGGCCCAGTCTCACTTTTGGTTCAGAGATAAATAAATTCTGCTGACTTTCCTTCATCACATCATCATATCTCGTAGTGGAAGGTCCTACAATGTGAAGAAAGTTATTTCATTATTGTGATGTGCATGCAAAACATATCATGAATAATTAGCAGAATCATTGTGACAATATCAATGTGCTATTCATGCCCTAAGTGAAATATCCAACAAAGTAACAGAAGCACATGACACTAAACTATGACTACTTAGTTTTTAAGCATTATTACATACGAGAGCAATCTGTGTGTACAAAATGTCATTAAAAAATTTCATTACTCATGAAAACGAATATGGACTATATAGACTAGACACACACACACACACACACACACACACACACACACACTCTCTTAATGAAAACCTTAAGCAGTGACAAATATCTGTTCCACAGCAATTAATCACAATCCACAAAATTATTGACAATTTCATTTAAATGGGTTGCTTCCTCGAACTTCGTGTGTAGAAAACATTGGGTAGTATAAAGATAGGGTTTTCTTCCTTAAAAGTCAAAAAATAGCATTTCTTGAGAAGTAAACTGAAAGACTAACACACAAATCAAAGTAAGGAATGAAATCAACATGGGAAAAGTAAGTGTGTTGCAATTATCCACTTACTGAAGTCTTGAGCTACAGCTAAATATGCATACAATTTCTGTGAAAAAAAAAAAATTACAGGTGAAAATTGAAATATAAATAAATCTTATAAGAATATTATTCAAGGTACAATGGAAAATATGGGAGAGGACAAATTTAGATGAAAGGCAAACAGAAATTCTATTACTCATTTAGATGATCATCAATATCTTTTACTTTTTTATTTTTGTTTCTCAATTGATTGAGTCAGATAGCAACACTGATTGTGAAGACTAAACATAGAAATAATTGCAGATTTGCCAAATACAATTTTTTACTTTTTTTTAGGGAACATACCGTAACTACAACTACGTTACAAGTCACCAAAACGTAAAATACTACAATGTTTTACAGAAATGTCACAGAAAATTGCAAATACTATGTCAAATACATACTGAAATCTCTCTCTCTCTCTCTCTCTCTCTCTCTCTCTCTCTCTCTGCGCACACGTATATGTGTGTGTGTGTGTGTGTGTGTGTGTGTGTGTGTGTGTGTGTGTGTGTGTGTGTGTGTTCAAAAGAGTTTCTCATGGCGATGAAAAATGTGTGACTGTAAGCTGCTTTTATGTTTTGTTAGATGTGGACAATATGGACATTTAAGTTGTGGTTGTTTTCCACATTCAATGCGAACATGTCTCATGAGATTCTGTCGATATCGGTACGTCTTCCCACAATCTTTGCAGCCAAAGCTGTTTTCTGTCGTGGTGGTATACTGACGTACTGCTGGCGTTGTTAACCACCCATAGTCTCCACCTGGGCATGTACAACAAAACCGTTTTACAAATTATATAACTATATGAAAGCTAAAATATGTTAGTAAATTATTATTATTAATAATAATAATAATAATAATAATAACAATAACAATAACCACAATAGAGTATAGGGAGACAAGCAAATTTTTCAAACATAGTACTAACTCAGGATACTAAAATGTCCTTCTTGTAAATTACGAGAGAACATAAAATGGTAGTTATCATATAGCAAAATGCATTCATAAAACTTAAGCCATAATGCATAATGTGTGGCAGTGACTTGTCTCCTTGTAACTGTAAGATCATACAGAAATGACGACAGCAACAACACCAATAAAACAAATCACTTAATTTCCAAGTTACAGACTAACATATCCAAGTTACAGACTAACTGCTCATGCAATACTTCTCTTGTTTGTCAAAACTTGTTGTCTTTCACAAATAAATCAATAAAAATATGGCTCTTTTGCAAAATTGCACAAGTACATTTACTATTAAAATTCCATGGTAGATATTCTTATTTTCCTTTTCTGTAGAGGAAATACACGCACACTCCACAGAAGATGGAGCTTCAGAAGATAAAACCATTAGTTACCTACTGTAATTTGAAAGTCACTTTAAAATAGGTTATGAGGTAAAGAACAATGAAAATTAGAAATGAATGGCACTTTTCTCCAAGTTTCTATGGCGTGTTGCTATGTGTCTCTCAAGATTAACCTTTTGTTTAGCTACATGATTACAAAATGCACATGCAAACTGTCCCATTTTCCCACATTCAAATCTTGTGTGCCTTCTCAAATTTTTCAAGTAGTGGTACCACTTTCCACAGTCTGTGCAACAGTAGTTTGGTAGTCTCTGACCAGTCCAAATATCTCTAGGATTTCCTGTAAAGGAAGACAAATACAAAAGTCTGAAAAATCTGTAAAGCGTGGCACTATAAGACATTTTCCAGGAGGTAGGATGTATATGATGTGCATTTATAGAGCATAGTAGACACACTCAACAAATAAACACACCAACAGGTTTCATGGGAGCAAAACATTTTAATGTCCTGTTTCCGTTAATCGCAAAGCACGAAAATAAATTCACTTAATCAAAGAAACATAATAATGAACATAAATTTTTTGAAGGTCTAAGCAGAAAACACTTACACTGCCATGACCAATATAATACCTCACACATACTGTAGATATGATGACACTAAGAACGTTAGCATTTTCCACATTGCAGTGTGTAGTCACATGTATGATCTATGGAATATGTAAGTAATACAAATAAATATTGAAAAGAAATATACTAAGATCATAAGGATAGGCATAAGAGACTTACATTAGCCCTCGAATGGGCAAGCCATTTATCGCAACACAAAATTCCTGGGACTTCCTATCAAATAAACTAAGCAGTTTTACTGACTTGAGTACATGAAAAATTGCTTATCATACTTATTTTGAGTCTGCCATTAGATATGGGATAATTTTCTGGGGAAGGTCAAGTAGTGTATCTCAAATACTGAAACTGCAAAAGAAAATTGTCCGATACATTTGTACTGCACAACAAACAGAATCTTGTTGGCCATATTTCGGAAACTAAAAATCCTAACTGTTCCCTCCATATACATTTATGAAATTATAACCTTCCTACACAGCAGACAAAAATTATTTGAGGAGAATCATTTTTCCCATCCATATAACACAATAAATAAAACAATAATTTTATGCTACCCACACACCAGTTGAAATTATATGCATGGACTCCGCAGTACATTGGGATCACAATATATAACAAGTTAATGGGCAAAAACATATTTAATATGATGCCAGAAATTTTAAAAATGAGGCTACAGCAGATTCTGTGGGAGAAATACTACTACTCAATAGAAGAATTCATAGGGGATGAAATTATTTGAGCAAGGGGTAATGAAGTGTTAGATTTTATTGTGTGTATACATAACAAAATTGTGTTATTATTATTATGCTGTTTTTTAAAATCAACTGTTCTTGGTTTATGGTGAAATTTTACCACAATTTCATATGTCTCCTGTACCTGAATTAAATGATATAGATTATGTGTGTTATGAGACAAATAAACCACAATTCACAATGAAAGAGAAGAAGTAGTGAGACAGTGTTGCACCCTATCCCTGATGTAATTCTATCTGTACACTGAGAAAACATTTCTGAAGAACACAAATACATTACATCTAACCTAAAATCTACAATTAAGTGTTTTCTGGAGGTGTTTTCTGGATTGTAGCCTTGTATCAAAATGAAACATGGATGATAAATAGTTCAGATAATAAGAGCACAGAAACTTTTGAAATACAATGCTACAGGAAAGTGTTGAAGATCTGATGAAGAGATTGGACAGCTAATGACAAGTTACTGAACCGAATTGGGGAAAAGGAGTTTATGGCACAACTTCACTAAAATAAGGGCCCAGTTGATGGGACATTTCCTGAGGCGTCAAGTGATTGTCAATTTCGTAACAGGAGGAAGGGGGGGGGGGAGGGAGAGAGAGAGAGAGAGAGAGAGAGAGAGAGAGAGAGAGAGAGAGAGAGGGGGGGGGAGGGGGGGGAGAGAGAGGGGGGGAGGGGGGGAGAGAGAGGGGTGAGAGAGAAGGGGGGGGGAGAGAGGGGGGGAGAGAGAGGGGGGGGGAGGGGGAGAGGCAGGGTGAGACAAGTGTCGAGGGAAACCTATGCATGAATACTGTTCGCAGGCTCAAATTTTTGTTGGCTGCAGTAGTAGCGCTGCATCAAACAAGTCTTAGGACTGAAGACCACAACGACAATGACATCAGTAAAACTGTACAACACGTTTCAACTTTTTGTCTGCCCTCTGGATAAAATTATGGTTTATCACTTCTCATGGTATTGGGGAACACAGATTTGAAAATAAAAATATTCTATTGTGTAACGTTTTTCAAAAGTAGAAGTTTTATTATTTACAAAAAATATCTAGCTGTAAAACCTTGGAAAGATAAATATTTCAACCAAGGATAAGTATAGAAGGATGTTTTTGGCTGTCTTCATTTGTATTCATGTTCTGCTACATTTCTAGTTAAGGACCAACAATGTTCTGCCCACGTGGAGCACTGCCACTACACCACAATTCACTTTTCCATTACTAAAACATCCTGGTGAAAACGTTCCCCCATGTTCATCTTTTGTGTCCCCCAAATTCTGAGGGTAAAAAGTCATGAAGGCAATCAAGGAAATGCAACTTTGGTGACAATCGTCAGATTTATGATTTCTGAAATAGAATGTACACTTTGCCTGAAGGCATTAAATGCATCTTTTTCAGTTTCATTCAATGAGTTGGTGAAATCTGTATCTTGCAAAAGCTCTCATATTTGGGGACCAATAAATACACACTCTTTAATTTTTTACACCTCTGATACAGAGGAACTTTGTCTTCATGTGTGCAAAAGCTTCCCATTCTCTGTCCAGTACTTTCACAATTATCTTCATTAAACCCATTTTGACATGTAGCGGTGAGAGATATACATTTTCAGGGTTTACTAACTGCACATATGACACAATAATTATACTTGGAATGTAGGCATTTCGCTTCAGCCACTCTATGTACATAGTGTTCATTGTTGCTGCAATTGTCCCACTCGCACAGAAAGCTTTGGTCCTTCAGGCAACCTGGTTGCATATTCCAGTTATACTTATTGTAGTGTAAGTAACTGGCCAAATCTCACACAAAACTTTTATCTACTATGAATGACTGGTTGCAGTAATTTCAAGAAGCCTTTAAATCTCACATAGTTTCATAATTCTCTTTCTTGTTAACTGAGTATCCGACTGTAACTGAGGGATACTTATTACCATTATAAAGGAATACTGCCTTTTAACTTGAATTAGGGGAATCAATAGTGTGTCTACATTCCTCACAATTGTAAACTAGATGCATTGCTCCCAACAAATGATTGATGTCACTACAGCAAACATACTCGTTAGAGGAAGAGAATAAGTTTTCAAACTCACTCTGGCACTTTCTATATGAAGTCACTTTAACACCACGAGCAAGCAAAATCCATCCACACAATTGCAAAGCCAGTAACTCAGAATTTGTCTGTACAGGTTCAAGTCCCTATACATATTGTTAAGATTTGTCTGTGCAATGCAATAAGGTGATGTAGATTGTGGTGGCAAATACTCCAAATCCGGACCACCACGTGCTGCGCTGGTCGCTGGTGATTTTTCATTCCCACTGCTGTTGCAGAGCATCTCTACATATTTTTCATCATCCAGTAACTTAGTGGCTTAAAAAGTGGAGAAGTTGGCCACATGGCTGAATACAGGTTTGGGTATTGAATAACATGTTTCGATTTTGCAAAATATTCATTCACTTTGGTCAGCAAAAATAGCATGATCCTTCTGTTTGCACCACATCATCAGTACCATAATCGGCACTGATGCTTGAGAATTCTGCAGCCACTTACATAAGTTACTTGCACATGTCGCGCAGCAAAAATGAGGAGCAAAAGGCTAATCTTTGTCCCCAAATCTGCAGCCAAAGTACAAATTGTATGCCTACTTAACTACAGGAGTATGATTATGCCTCTGTTTTTCTCTGTATATTCCCCACATATATTACAAAACATATCAGGGTCATTTACACATTGTCTAGATATTTTGTACAGACGTTTATGGCAGAATATACTCATAAATCACAAACTTTACAGAACAACAACACACAATACAGTGATAACTGCCATTACAATGTAGAACCCATACTCTTTCTTTCACACTTGATGAAAACTCACCAAGTGGTAGCATAATGCATAATTATGACTTCTGTTTATGATAGTTAATGTCAGATAGACAAATGCAGAAATCAAGAGAAGAAAGTTTTTCTGTTGCATGAGAATTGAAACTTGTTCCAATTAAATTAAAGCAATTTCAATAACAGGGAAGAAATTCTTATCCACAAGTGAAAAACTAAAATCAAATCTGAATTCACCATATGGAAAATTAATCATAGTCATCTGTTTTTGTGCAGAGAGCAAAAAGGGTGCTGTGCAGTGTAACTGTATTGTGTGCACCAGCTTAAAACGATGTTAACTGTGGATTTATTGCATGTCTAAACCCTACAAACTAAAAAATAATGGTCCCACCAATGAAAAGATGAGAATACCAAGACGACCAACAAACATTTGTTATTTGGAAACATATTTGCAATTATTTATTTTAATTTTTGGAGATTTTGTTGCATGATTTTCTTTAAGAACAAAGAAATGAGGGAGAGAAAACTTAATTCGTTGTGAATGGACAGTGATGAAGAACCCATTAACTCATCCGTTGCAAGGAAAATTAGCGATCTATAAAAGGTTTCCCTGTTTGTTGTTGTTGTGGTTCCCAGTCCAAACACTGGTTTCATGAAGTTCTCCATGCTACTTTATCCTATGCAATCCTCATCATCTCCAAGTAACAACTGCAATCTACATCTTTCTGAATCTGCTTACTATATTCACTTCTTGGTCTCCCTCTACAATTTTGTCCCACTACACTTCTTTCCAATACTATATCTGTGATGCCGTGATGCCTCAGAATGTGTCCTATCAACCGATCCCTTCTTTTAGTCAAGTTGTGCCACAAATTTCTTGTCTCCCCGGTTCTATTCAGCACTTTCTCATTAGTTAAGTGATGTACTCATCTAATCTTCAGCATTTTTCTGTAGCACCACACTTCAAAAGCTTCTATCTTGTTTTAAGTGTTTCTTTTCCGTGTTTCACTTCCATGCATGGCTAGGCTCCATAGAAACACTTTCAGAAGAGAGTTGTTAATGCTTAAATCAACATCTAATGTTAACAAATTTCTCTTCTTCTGCCATTTCTTGCCATTGTCACTCTGCATTTTATATCCTGTCTCCTTTGTAAATCATTTGTTATCTTGCTAGCCAAATAACAAAACTCATATACTAATTCAAGTGTCTCATTCCCTATCCACAGCATCACCTGATTCAATTACAATACCTTCCGTTATTCTCATTTTGCTTTCATTGATACTAATTTTATATCCTCCATTCAAGAGACTGTATATTCCGTTTAACTGCTCTTCCAAATCCTTTGCTGTATCTGATAGTATTACAATGTCATCGGCAGAGGTCAAAGTCTTTATTTCTCCTACTTGAACTTTAATTCCTACTCTAAATTTTTCTTTTGTTGCCTTTACTGCTTGCTCAATGTACAGATTGAATAACATTGGGGATAGGCTACAACACTGCCTCCAGGGTTGCCACAAGTATCCCCAAATGAAATTCCCTGATATTTCCCTGATTGCCAGAGAAGTTTTAGCACTTTTCCCTGACAAATTTTGAGATCTCAAGGATAAGTGAAGACATAAGTTGATAATCCATCTTTGCAGCTACGGTACAAGAAACAATAGAGCCAAATGAGGAAATATCTAAATAAAAATTGCAAGCAGAAGGCGTTTCCTAATGTGAGCAAAAATCTTAAGTAAGAGAAATATTTGATTACACAGCATACAAACTGCCACAATTTTCTTACTACCATGAACATCTTTTGTAATGAACTGTTTTTAGATGGAGAAAGCAAGCCAAATAGTATGTGTGTTTCATTAAGAACAATGATGCTACTTTATTTCAATAAAATGAAACACGTCTGATAACAAAAACACACAGTTCCTTGGAGTAGCAAGACAGATTTAAACTACCTTCACTGATTTCTGAAATAGCCTCAGAAAAAAATAGGCCTCTTTAAAGAAGTGTATAAAGTGTGGAAGAGTTGTGTAAACCAACAAAATAGGCAACCAACAATAAAATGTCGGTTCTACTACTGTATGTTCATTAGTGTCAGTTATTACTCACTGTGTTACATCTATTATTTTGCAGGTATTATGAGATTTTTCTTTTGAGAAATATTTGAGTACTTAATGTACAAACCACCAGTGACTGCCACTATTTCCTTCTTCTTATCGTCCATACTTTCAAAGTGCTAAAATGTACTAGAATAAATAAAATGTCTATAAAATGCCACACCTTGCAACATATTTATGGTGAGACAGTCACAATTTCTGAAATCCATCACCTGTAGCCTCTGGCCTGCCATAGAGCACTGCAGTCCTGGATCCACGGATAAACCACGAAAATCTGCTGCATTACGGCACACCCAAAACAGATCCAGCCTGCGGGCAAGTCAGTGAGGCTACAACTGATGGGCAGGACATGCACTTTAGTGGGAAATGCACTGTATATGGCAAAAGGATTCTCTAAGTTTACAAATGCTATAAATGTAGGATTGCCTTTCCTTAACCTATCTTCTAACATAAATTGTAGGGTCAGTATTGCCTCCCGCATTCCTACATTTCACCAGAATCCACACTGATCTTCCTCAAGGTCAGCTTATACCAATCCCCCCCCCCCCCCCCCCCCCACATTCTGTAATGAATTTATGTTCGTATTTTGCTACTATGACATATCAAACTGACAGTTTCGTAATACTTACACCTGTCAGCACCTGCTTTCTTTGGAATTGGAATTATTACATTCTTTTTGAATGTCTGATGGTATTTCATCTATCCCACTCATCTTGCATACCAGATGGAAGGGTTTTGTCACAGCTGGCTCTCCCAATGCTATCAGCAGTTCTGACGAATGTCATCTACTGCAGGGGCCTTGTTTTAACTTAGGCCTTTCAGTGCTCCATCAAATTCTTCTTGCAGTATCATATCTCTAATCTCACCTTCATCAACCAACTATTCAACTTCTATAACATTGCCTACCACTGCATCTCCCTTGCATAGACACTCTATGTACTCCCACTTTTTGGCTTTTCCGTCAGTGCTTGGGATTGGTTTTCCACCTGAGCTCTTGATATTCATACAGCCGCTTCTCTTTTCTCTAAAGGCCTCTTTTAATTTTCCCGTAGCCTGCATCTTTCCCCTAGTGAAATATGCTTCTAAATACTTACATTTTTGTCCTCTAGCCATTCCTGCTTAGCCATTTTGCACTTCCAATCACAGCCAATTTGCACTTCCAATCAATCTCATTTTTAGACGTTTGTATTCCCTTTTTCCTGCTTCATTTACTGCCTTTTTATATTCTTCCCTTTCATCAATTAATTTCATATTTTCTGCGTTATAAAAGGGTTTCTACTAGGCCTCGTCTTTTTACCTATTTTATCCTCTTTTGCCTTCACTGTTTCATCTCTTAAAGCTACCCATTCATCTTCTACTATATTCCTTTCCTCTGTTCTAGTCGACTGCTGTCTATTGCTCTGAAACTCTCAACAACTTCTGGTTCTTTCAACTTATCCAAGTCTCATTTTCTTAATTTCCTACTTTTTTGTAATTTCTTTAATATTAATCTGCAGTTCATAACCAATAAATTGTGGTCAGAGTCCACATCTGACCCTGGAAATGTCTTGCAATATAAAATCTGGCTTCGAAATATCTGTCTTACCATTATACTTTCCATCTGAAGCCTTCCAGTGTCTTCAGGTCTCTTCCATGTATACAACTTTCCTTCACAATTCTCAAACCAAATGTTAGCAATGATTAAATTGCACTCTGCATAAAATTCTACCAGGTGTTTCCCCTTTCATTCCTTTCCCCCAGTCCATACCTACTATTTTTCCTTGTCCTCCTTATCCTACTACTGAATTCCAGTTCCCCATCACAGCTGAATTTTCATCTTACTTGATGATCTGAATAACTTCTTTTATCTAATCATACATTTCTTCAATCTCTTCATCATCTGTGGAGCTACTTAGTATATAAACTTGTACTACAGTGATAGGTGTGGGCTCCATCCTTATCTTGGCTACCATAATGCATTCACTATGCTTACCCACATTCCTATTTTCTTATTTATTATTAAACTCACTCGTGCATTGTTCTTATTTGATTTTGTATTTCTAATCTTACGTTCACCTGACCTGAAGTCCTGTCCCTCCTGCCACCAAACTTCACTAATTCCCACAATATCTAACTTCAACCAATCCATTTCCCTATTTAAAATTTCTAACTTCCCTGCCCAATTAAGGGAGCTAATAATCCATGTTCCAACGATGCAGGCCACAGAAAAAATTACAGTGGTAGATTCCCCTTGCTTTCCGCCATTTGCAATACCAGTACAGCAATGTCGTTTTAGTTGATGTTACAAGCCCAGATCAGTCAATTATCCAGACCGCTGCCCTGAATCTACTGAAAGGGCAGCTGCCCCTTTTTAGGAACAACACATTTGTAAAGCCTCTCAACAGATACCCCTCCATTGTGGTTGCATATGTGGTACAGCTACCTCTATCGCTGTGGCACGCAAGCCACCCCACCAACGGCAAGGTCCAAGGTTCCTGCTTAAGTCTTCAAAATGAACAACAGAATCGCTGCAGGAAGTTGCAACAGGGAACAGTGAAATTTGGAGCACTATTCACTGCAGAGTATATCTCATGCCAAGTACAATCAAACAATAGAAAATCCAGGATGCAACGTAACAATATTACGAAAACGACAGTTGCTACTCACCATATAGTGGAGATGCTGAGTCGCAGATAGACACAACAAAAAGGCTGTCACAATATAAGCTTTTGGCCAACAAGGCCTTTGTCAAAATTAGGTGACACACACACCCACACACACACACACACACACACACACGCACGACTGCAGCTTCCTCTGGCAGCTGAAGTCACACTAGCATCAGCTGCCAGAGGCTGCCGTCGTGTGTGTGTGTGTGTGTGTGTGTGTGTGTGTGTGTGTGTGTGTGTGTGTGTGTGCCTATTTTCAACAAAGACCTTGTTAGCCGACAGCTTATATTGTGACAGTCTTTTTGTTGTGCCTATCTGTGACTCAGCATCTCCGCTATATGGTGAGTACTAATTTTCCTTTTCATAACATTGTTTCATGCCAAGTACGCTTAGTCTGAAAGTTTTAAGGTGTACAAAGAATAACCAGTGATGAGGAAAACAGCAGACAACTCAATAAGCATCTTGCTGGCAAAGTAACTTTAAACTTTCTTGGAGGGAGAAAATAAAACATTGCTAATTTAGAGAAACTTATTTTTTCTTTTATGGTGGATTATGTAGAATGTAGCTTACTGTAATTTATTGACTTAAAGTAAAAATGCACTACAGTGTAAATTGGTTTCACATTACTAAGCAAATAACATGTAACAGGGTAGGCTCATTATTACAAAATTGATAAGTCTTTCATGGCCACTTGTTGACAAACTGCCTATTGGCTTCTGTCTCGGGTTCTTCGGCCGACGTTCATCTAATGATTTTACTGACGTTTTGCCAGTTCACCACTGGCAACGGAGAGTGAAGCTTTGACAATACCAGGCACTCGTGCTGGCAAAACGTCAGTAAAATCATTAGATGAACTTCGTCCGAAGAACCCGAGACAGAAGCCAATAGGCAGTTTGTCAGGCTCATTATTCATTGAAATTATGATGTTCTGGAGCAGGCACCAGTCATTTAACTACTGTAAGCTGAAAAAAGTCTCATCGGAAGTTTTTATGCATAAGTAGTTTCATTTAGTAAGTAACACTCAGAACCATTTTACTTCAATTGATATTTAGACTTAAAATCCACTGAGGAGATCTGATAAACAGAACAGATTATATACATTCAGATTATACAGATATATGTCACAGAAAAGGTCTTGGCCCTATGAATGCGGTCACCGAAGCCTAGTCTCTTTACTGAGGAACCATAACTTCACTATTCAGTAGGTTAAACAGGGAGAAATAATATTGGGAAAAAAGCGCGTGTAAATAGTGTAAACAAATAGAAATAAATCAAATAAAGCCCAAAGAATACATTAGACGAGGAAGTCAAATAGAATGAAGGCTTAATTTTACTAGCAATACATAATGCTATCAAATTCATTTGAATATGATTTAAAAGCCACAAAGTAAACAGAAAATGAGAATTTCATACTAAAAACTAAAGTATCTCAAAGATTTCCAGTTGTAAACTTGAACTCAATATTAAAACTATCAAAATCCAATTTCTCCAATAAACATTGAATTTATGATCATGGTAAAAGCACTCTGAGAAATTTTGCAAGAGTACAAAATTTGAAACACAAGAAGCACCATCAATAAAAATTACTCAATCTTTCAAAGAATACTTTGCAGAAGTTCTAAGTGAGTAGATAAAATTGTTCAAAAGTGGCCAAACAATTTGTAACTGAATTCAGAAAACTAACATGGAATTTAGCAGTAGTTAAAATATAATTGCTATGGTAATTAACTTTAATAAATTTGCTCGACTGTAATCCTGATACATAGTTTTTCTTCGTGCTTCTCGCCTAGCATTGTTTGAAACCACATTTGACACATCAGGTTTCACTGATATATAAGAATACTACAGCGAATCTCCAGCATTTAAGCACATGTAACCAAATTCTAGAAACTTTAATGCATCAGCAACTTTACAGCCAAACTGGAATAATAATATACTGATTTGCCTACTATTTCAAGGATAAAAATTTGCTCTCTTTCTGAATTTTGGAAAGCATGTGACAATGGCAGTGTTATCACCTACAACAGAGCACATCCATTGCTTAGCATAAAAACAAGAATCAGTTAAAATGTGTCACAAGCATCAAAATCCTATGATTTCTCTAAATGGAGCAGAAAGTCACATGTTAAATTCCCTATACAGAAGCCACTAGTGTTACTTATATTTTGTTCAAGTGATAGAATGGAGGTACAACCTGGCTGAACAGTTTGTTTGATCAACTGAAGCTTCTTTGCCTCTACTTCCAGTCGCTCTCCCATCTATCCACAACTGACTTTCTTACAAGTAGCATTCATAAATGTAAGTTAAAAGAGCATGCATCCACCACAGTTTCCTGATAAGCCTCATTATGTTCTGCATCTGTCATCCAATTACCGTGGATTCCTCTTTACCCCAGAAGCATACAAAATGATTTATTATTGCAAATGATTTATTATTGCAACGCAAACAGCATGTGCTGGATAAACTTTTCTGCTGGGAAATTTCAGTGCATGGTCAAATCTGACATGTTTGAAAGCTGTATAGATCATGTCCATCTATGAATCAAAGACATGAAACTCCCATGGCAGCTGTATTCCAAGAATTTCTGTATGAAAATGACAAAGCAGACTAATTTCCTTTCCAAAAGCTATTGATATATTATGCTCCTGTGCAGTCACAGTTAAAATTAACAGAAAGTGTGCTGTAAGGTACAACTTGCAGTGCCTGACTTCTTGTAAGTAAGAAATTTAAAAATTATACTAGGCTTGTGATCGACCAAGAAAGCTGTTTGCTGGAACTTTGAGCGAGATGTGTCAAAACACTATTTTGTGATCTATCATGAGTTACTTTTTTTCAGTTGCCTAACAACTCTAAGACTAATTGCAAGGAATACTCAAAAAGTGAGGGTGCTAGATTTTTATTTCTTTAGAAAAACTGCATGTGAAAAAAAATTACAGGATGTTGTTGATACATCTGTTGACTTTTTTCACATCATTAATGTCCCATTCACTGCAAGTGGTGAGCTATGGCACTAGCTTCTTTACGACCTCCTTGAAGAACTCTCCTGGCACTTCCTTTCCCCACTTAGAGCCTCTTCTTCAACTGCTTGTTGGTTGAAAATTTAATCCTATTCATGTCTGCCTTTGGGGAGGTGAAAAGACGATAATCTGAAGATGTCAAGTCAGAGGAATATAGGGGTGGTTCAAAATATCCCAACCAAATCAGGCCAAGATTGCCTTGGCAGCTAAGGCTATGTGAGCACGGGCGTTGTCATGCGACAAGCACACTCCTCTTGTCAGTATTCCCCTCCTTTTGTTCCAAATGATCCTTTTGAGTTTTTTCGGGCCTCAATATTGATGTACATTGATGGCCTTCGCCAGAGGCAGAAATCTGACCAAAATGATGTCTTTTCGGTCTCAAAACATTGAGGTCATGACTTTTTGGCCCACAATTGCGGTTTTGAATTTTTTGGCAGATGGATAATTTGTTTGATGGCACTGTGATGACTGTCTTTTCATCACAGGTGTGTAAAGAGCCACCCACATTTCATCTCCAGTTACAACAAAGTTTAGAAAATCCTCACCTTCCAATTCAAGTTAGTCAAGAAACTCACAGGCACAACTGACTCGATTTTTCTTGTGCTACTTTGTGTCAACTGTTTGGGACCCATCTTCCATTGCACACAGTTCCAGGCATCCCAGTGTTTCTGAGAGTGCCTAATCTAAGTCAGTTCTGGAAAATTGTGGAAACAACGTGGAAATTTCATCCACTGTCAATGGGCGGTCTTGCTCGATTTTTGCGCCAGCTCATCAGTCAAAATGAAAGATTTTCAGTCTTATGTTTGTCATGAACATTTGTTCTGCCTTCACTAAGCTCCCTACACCGCTTAAACACATTCATTCTGTTCATAGCACCACCATCATAAACCATTTTTATTCGCAAAAAAATTTTAGTAGATGTTATTCCCTCCACAAGTAAGAAGTGGATCATAGCACATCGTTCGCAGTGGATGGGATTTCTTACTGACACCTTTCATGCAACTGGACACTGCAACATGGGTTTATGAACATGCCTCATACTCTACTGCAGAGTTAGCGGGGATGCAATAATGTTATACTCTGTGGTCTCCCTGACCTTGAAAACATACATATAACATGGGAAGGAGAACTGTTCAGAGGTAGCTCATTAGCTTCTGCCCAAATGCTAGGAGTGGGACTTGACCTATTGGCCCAGTTATAAGTCTAACTGC
This sequence comes from Schistocerca cancellata, assembly GCF_023864275.1. Taxonomy (NCBI): domain Eukaryota; kingdom Metazoa; phylum Arthropoda; class Insecta; order Orthoptera; family Acrididae; genus Schistocerca; species Schistocerca cancellata. Next base: position 66,191,395 of record NC_064628.1, read on the forward strand.
TTCGAGATATACGTCACTGGAGATTTTCAGATAAGAAGATCAAGTCACTCCATTGATGGCATTTCCATAATTTAATCAAGAGCCAAAAAACACTTTGTGAAACTGTAGTGGACATAACATGTCAGTTTCTCAGCTATTGATGTTCACAATGCCACACATACATGCTGCTTTGGTATTGTTGAAAAAAAAAATGCTTTTAAACTGAAATGATTTGAGCAGTAAATCTTAAAAAGGAGAAAAAAATTATATCATTCATTAGTAACTGATCAAGTTTCACATTTATAAAAGAAGTAGATGTTTTGCAGCAAGTTCACAAACTGTAAGAATGAGAAACCGAAGAAAATAAATACCAGCCCAATCACTGAAATTATATATTCATATATAAAATGAATTTAGTTGAATGACATTATTTTAGTGATATACGAAACATCTACTCATTTTATTAATCCAAAACTGCTTGGTTACTAGCAAAAGATGTTATTAAATGCTATTTAAGTCACACTTCTAATTTAAAAGTACAGTTGTTGCAGCAATACCATGAAGGTATTAATATTGAACCTGATATGAAGTTACATTTGTTGCACAGTACTACTGTTACACATTGTGAATTTTATTAGTTAAATTTTGTTCCAATTTTTGTACACTATTTTATGTTAGGCAGAACTATGATCAAGAAATGGAATGCAAGACATAAGCAGGAAGTGAGGAATAAACTTGTTACAATCCTAGATGTTTTACTTGGTATTAAAAAAGTGTTTTTAAAATTTTCATATGCAGAAGTTACGCATCAAAAGTGTGCGAACTTTGATGCTGTGTGCTAACCATGTCTCTTGGCATACAATTTTCTCCACTGATGAATGTTTACTTGAATGAGCATTTCTGTAGTTGCTGGACAGTTGGACTACATATGTAGGTCTATATACCACTTTTCATCATCTCACAGAAGACTGAAAGAGAATACATGGGCTCATGCACTGTTAATAAATAAGGGAAGAAATGTGTATAGCTTCTCGATCAAGTGTGAAATGATACTTCTCAACCAGTTGTATAAAATGGTTACATTAAATTTTACTGAACGTTGTGCAAGCACTGCCATCAATGTCTTCTTTAAAAAATTCAACTCCAATTCCAAGTTGTCACCATCACTGATACGGAAGGCACGTGAAGACAGTGTGTTGAGCATTGCTTGCTTCTGAGCTGGGTGGTGCTGCAAAGTGATATCTAAATATCCGCTTGTATTGGTCGGCTTTCTTTACTCTCTGGCTATGATAGTTGTTAAATCGACAGAGCTTTTAGGCAGAATATTAATCACGTTAATAAAAATGACGAGGAACTGCCTTCTCACTCCGTTAGGTTATTGTTTGTTTCTGGGATCACTGACCACAGAAGCAGAATTCTAAAGAAAAATGGTATTCAGATATCTTTCCTTAGTCAAAACAAAATATAAGATTTTTTCAAATGAAAAACGGATGCAACTGATTGCTTCCACGATGCAAGCGTCTATCAGTGACATGTGGCTGCAGCAAAGTGTATATAGGCAAAACAGGAAGAACTGTTAAAGAACACATTAAGGAACACGAATGGCACACAAGGCTAAAACAAAGTGTAAATTGGCAGTAGTGGAACATCATGAGAGGTGTGGCTCTGACATCGATAACGTATGTGTGCTGGCTAAGGAAACAAACATTTATAGAAGAAAGGTCCAAGAAGTGGTTGAAATTTCCAAGAATGCATCTAATGTCAATAAAGAGGACAGCTACAGGCTTCCAGCATCGTGGAACCCTGCCAGCAAGGAAGTGAATATGCCACCACAGTGTGCGAGCAACATAAACAACATGCTGCAAATCACCTGGCAGACAATAATATTTTGGGTAAACAGTCGCCCTTCTCTCTCTCTGTCTGTTTTGCATCTAGTCAATGATGACAGCCAACCAATAGCAGTAGCAGGAATTTCAACCAATAACCTTTCTGCAGAAGTGTGGATTAGTGTCTTTCTATCCAATGACAATGGGACACCAATAGTATCCACAAGAGTTTAGCCAATAATGCCCCTTTTTCTGCATCAGTGAGGGAATATTAGCCTATGATGAAGGCCACCAATGGTAGTCACAAGAATTTTAACCAATACTACAGCTTCTCCAGCATGAATCTGGGAAAAATGTCCTTATAAGAAAATGTGACACTGCCCTCTGATAGTGTTCTAGCAGTAGTGGACATCAGAAGCTCCCGAAGAAGATCACAGTAGAAGGGTTGAAACATCAATTATTTTAGAGGAAATATGACGCATCTCTAATAACGCAGAAGATTTTAACTTCACTTTGGAACATGTTTTCCAAAAACTGTCCAGAGCAGATACTTCAATAGCACACATGCAATGGAAATATTTTAGACCTTGTAGCTGCAAACAGGCCTCACCCTATGAACTGTATCAGTATAGAGACAGGGTTTAGTGATCATGAAGTCATTATAGCAACAATGGTTTCTAAAGTTAATAAATATGACAAGAAGGCTAGGATGATATTAGTGCTAGGAAGAGCAGATAAGTGGTTGTTAATATCCCAATCAGACAGTGAATGGACACCATTTAGTTCCAGTATGATGAACATCATTTAGTACCAGTATGATGGATGCAGAGGAATTGTGGGCAAAGTTTAAATGAATTTTAAATCATGCTCTGCAGAAGTATGTGCCGAGTAAGTGGATTACAGATGAAAGAGACCCACCATAGTTTAATAACAAAATCGAGAAAATGCTGAAGAAGCAAAGAATGTTGTACCCGCAGCTCAAAAAAGAATGCAAAAATGACAACAGGTAAAAGTAAGTAGAACGCAGAAATTTGTGTGTGTAGAGAGATTGATGCACGAAGTGTACAACTAGCACTGCCGTACACTGACAAAAGATCTTGCTGAGAAACCTTAGAAAGTTCTGGCCCTATGTAAAATCCACAAGCAGGTTGGAGCTTCTATCCGGTCACTCAATGACCAGTCTAGTGTGGCAAATGAAGACAACAAAAGGAAAGCTGAAGTTTTAAATTTCACATTTAAGAAATCATTCACACAGGAGGATTGCACAAATATACTGTCGTTTGACTGTTTCACAAACCCCCATATGGAGGCCAAGGTAATAGGCATTCCCGATGTAGAGGAGCAACTGAAAGAGCTGAAAACAAATACACCATCACATTTCGATGGAATCCCAATCCTGTTTTACAGAGAGTAATCTACAGTATCACCCTCTTACTTAGTTTGCAATTGCTGTGAATCTCTCCCCCAATGCAAAGTACCCAGTGCCTGGAAAAAGGTGTAGGGTAGTCCTGTATATATAACAATTACAGACCAATATCCATAACATTGAGTCACTGCAAGATTATTGAACATATCCTCAGTTTGAATACAATAAATTTCCTTCAGACAGAAAAGCTACTGTCCAAAAATTAGCATCACTCATGCAAAATTCAGCTTGTCCTTTACTTGCATGATATCCTGTGAACCACATATGAAAGGCAACAGGCAGATTCTGTATCCCTAGATTTCTGGAAAGAGTTTGACACAGTGCCCCACTGCACTTTACTAATGAAGTTCCGAACATATGGATCAGGTTCCCCAATATGTGAATGATCATCGGACAAGAATGTATTTTCAGGTGTGCTCCAAGTAAGTATTCACTATATATGTAAATGATCTTATTAACAGTGCGAGCTGCAATCTGTGACTGTTTGCCAATGATGCTATTGTGTAGGGAAAGTTGTTGTCACCGAGTGATCAACGGAGGATACAAGATGACTTAGACATAATTTGTAGTTGGAAGATGAATAGCAGCTACCTCTAAGTGTGAAAAAATGTAAATTAATGAAGAGGAGTAGGAAAAACAATACTGTAATGTTTGACTGCAGCATTAGTAGAGCGCTTCTTGATGCAGTCACATTGAATAAATATTTATGTGTAACATTGCAGAGCCATATGAAATGGAATGAGTATGAAGGGATGGCAGTAGGGATGTTGAATGGTCAACTTTAGTTTACTGGGAGAATTTTAGGAAAGTGTGTTTCATCTTTAAATGAGACCACTTACAAAACACTAGTGTGACCCACTATTGAGTACTGATCAAGTGTCTGGATCCCCTAATACACTGGAGTAAAAGAAGAAATTGAAGCAATTCAGAGGTGGGTTGGTAGATTTGTTACAGGTAAGTCTGATCAACACATGGGTATTATGGAAACACTCCATGAACTCAAATGGGAATCCCTGAAGGGAAAATGACATTCTTTTCGCAAAACACTAATGAGAAAATTTAGAGAACCAGCATTTGAAGTTCACTGCCACTAATGCACATTTTGTGTAAGTACCATGATGATAACAGAAATTTGGGCTCATGTAGATGTACCTCTATAAGTACTTCTTATTAAGGTGGTAAACAAAAAGCCCGAGTGCCATTAACTACCCATTCGGTTTTGTTTTCGATTACTGAACAACATACATCTTGACAGCTTCTAGGTTATGGATTAATGAGTTTACTGTGTCACATAGTTGTTGCACATGTGCCCAGATACTTTGACCCAACATTGTACATTCTAAAATCTGTAGCACCTCATAGGAATGTTTTCATTCTTCTGCTTTATCTAATACAGTGTGCCATAATTTTGTACATCTGTGCTGTTTTCCTATCCATTGTTTCTTCTTTTCCTCTTCCTTTTATTTTCTTTTGTCAGTCTTCCTCACATTATTTTATCTATTAGTAATTTATATCAATTAATAGTATGGGAGAATGGGTACGTGTAAATACAGTCACCATGAACCAAAGATGTAGAACACTAAGAGTAATGTATAAACATTATTGGAGCAAAAGGTTAGCATCAGTATCTTACTGAAATCAAGGTCAAGAGAGGCTGTGTTAAGGGATCTACCTAGGATTTGCCTGACGTGATTTACAGCGTCCACAGGACACCTAAAACAGAATGTCTAGGTCAGGATTTGAGAAATGCATGTCGCATATACAAGTACAGCTTTTATACAATGTTTGGTAGCAGTCTCTCTTGAAGAAGAACGTGACATAAAACAGAACAATCTAAAGAGGCTAACTGACAAAATGGAGGAACAAAACAGGCAGAACAAAGAATAATGAGTTCATAGCAAGATGGTGATGGTGGTGGTGGTGGTGGTGGTGGTGGTGGTGATGATGATGATGATGATGCAGATGCTAAATATGGTGATCTAAATCAAAAGGAGTTGGTGAATTTCATGACTTCTTATTGGTTTCTTTGTATATACCGTATTTACTGAACCTGTAAAACTGTCAAATCTGAAATACGTATGACAGTCAGTGTTTTACTATTCTTTTTCTTTGACATCATCTCCTCCAAAGGAAATATAAAACTGTTTTTCGTCTTGGTTTTGATCTGTTCTTGTGCTTATCATCTAATTTGTCTCTGGTTTGCCACTATTCTGTCTTTGAATTATGTAGACTTGATATTATAAATTATTAGGTAGATATTGTATTTTACAGACTATAAGATGCTTTGGACTGTAAGATGCAATTTTTTACAAAAAACTTAACTTTTTTACCATTATTATTATTAGAGTAAAAAGCCAGACTAAAAAAAAAAATCTTAGTTTATAAAACCGAACTGATCTTTAAAATCCCTGAAAATCATCATCTGAACTTTCTTCTCCTTTCTCCTCTTCATTGTCGTCATTATCCTCTTCATATATAAGATGGTCTTCACTGCCACTGAGACCATTACTTTGTCACACTTATTGAAGAATTTAACAATAATGTCTTCTCTCACTGTACACTATGACTGTTTTATCCACTGACTTGTTTGATTGTAGGTCATTTTAAAGCTCCCTTTGAGATGAATTCATGTTGGGTTTCATCCTTCATCCATTTGTTCCATTCCTCTCTCACATACACTTTAAATGGTTTATTTATCGAGACATCAAGAGGTTGCAATTTTGAAGTAAACCCTTCTGGAATAACAGCAAGCTCTGCATTTCTCTGTCTCACTTTCTCTTTCACCGAATTTTTCAAATGACTTCTAAACTGTTCTAGCACAAGAAGAGAACTCTTCTTCAATAAAGCACCTTTCCTTCTTTCCCACACTCCGTTAATCCATAATTGCACACCACCCTCATCCATCCAACCCTTGCCATGTGCGCGAACAAGAACAACTGGCAGTATTTCAGAAGGTTTTGGCATTGTTTTCTCTTGAAAGTGATCGCTGGATTAAGTTTAGTACTGTAACCACAACATGAAAAGACATCCGTGTAGTGCTTTTTTCACATCCACTTATTTTTATAGTTACAGTTTTAGCACCTTTCATGGCAACATTTCTGTCACTCAGCACATCAAATGTCAGAAGAGCTTCGTCCATACTCGCTATTTGGCTTACACCCAAACCTCCAGATGTCAGAAACTCAGATTGGTACCAAATGTTGTGTGTTGATAGATTAACAATGAAAACTCCGATTTAGTTCATACTATGTGCTGCCGCCCAGCAGAACAGGTGTAAACGTTAATTAAAGCAACACCAGAACTACCAGGGACAATGAAAAGAGTATTTGTGAATAGTTAATGTGTATGGTTTCTGAGGGTGAGTTGGTACAGCATTAGGTCGTTGATTCAAGGATCCCTGGTACAAACCCCATTAACGACTATTTTTTAAACTGTTTATGCATGAAACTGTTACATGAGAGAACATTTTCCTGATATGTAGAGAGACTTTTTAGAGTTTGTAGAAATGTTCTTTTTGCTTTCTGCTTTCACCTCGTTAGTGAAAGCAGCAAACCTTATAGGGTACAGACGTGTGGTGTTCTGTCAGATTCTTTGGAACTGATCAGTCTGCAACAAAGGAATAATCTTCTTAAGCTGCAGTACCTCACATACAGTCAGTTGCGTTCTTCATGCTTCTACAATTCTCACCTTCATGGTTGGATAATGGCTAAACTTGTTGATGAACCCAGACCCTTTGAAACTTCAACAAAGTTCAGTTTCAGACACAAGCTTTCATTCTGCCATTTACAGGGTGCATGCACAAATGTGGGATTCATCAAACGGTGTACGAAAGTACCAAACAGCCTACCAATTCACCCATGGAAGTTATACTTGTTATTTAATCGTAGTAACGCTTTTCCTGTGCTCTGGTAATTCAAGTGTTACTTTTAATTAATGTTTATGCCTGTACTGCTGGACGACAGCACACAGTACCAACTAAATGGGAGTTTTAGTCGACATACAACAACATACAACGTTTGGTACAGATCTGGAGGTTTGGGAGTTAGTTCCACACTGGTTTTCTTTCGATGTTGAAGAATAAAGTGATGGAAAGATAACATTTTCTCTTCATACTCTTGTAGCATTTTCTCAGATATTTTGGGTTTGGTTCACAACCTATGTCCATGATGCTTCATAAAACTGTAGCACCAACCAACTTCATCCTTCACGTCTGTTCAGTTTGCCTATAGTGTTACCTCATGAGCATGTATTTGAACCATGTTTGTATTAATTCCAATGCCATTCTGATGGTTCCTTGAAACCATTTCAATGCATCATCATCTAGTTTTGGCCATTGTGGATTCAGTCCTCTATTTCAATGTTTAGTCTTCATCATTTTTTTCAGTTATCCTCTACTAGCTCACCAATTGTGAATAGTTTTTTCTGTTGGTGGAGGGCCGAAATGCCACTCAGCTGCTATGTTTCCATGTTCTCCTGTATACACTATTACTTTCAATTTATAGTCCATATCATATGATTACCTTTAACTTTTAACTAGCTACTAACAAAAATACTGTACGGTTACAGATAACACAAATTACTTTCAATTCAAGTTCACTGGTTCATAGACTGCAATGACATATCACAGGCTAGACAGTGTTCTGGGTTTGTGATGGCGGGGTGGGAGGGAGACAATGTTAGCAAGCTTGTGAATCCCCCAAACTCATGTTCCTCACATCGGTGCACAGCTGACGCCAGTTGACTCCAATGTTGCAAGATAGAGATAGGTTTCTGTGGCATCAAATATATGTAGTTTTTTAGACTGACAGGAATTTTAAATCAAACACTGGACATTTTTATATTAATTTCGAGTATAAGATGCACCTGAATTTTGGAGGCAATTTTTCGAAGAAAAAAGTGTGTCTTATTGTCCGTAAAATATAGTAAATATCTGAATTAATTGCCTAAACCCTCTTTTTTGGAGATGTAGCATTTTATTTGCATACAAGTAACATTCATTCACTCATCTGTTCTTTTTTTCTCAACTTAATAACCTGATTCCAGATGATGACCCAATTCTTTACGATTCACCAGTTTCCACCCTGTCTTTTATAAAAGGATCAGAGCTTGGCAGTGCGCATCTAGTGTACACCCTCTGAACCCATAAAACAGCCCCCCCTCCGCCCGACACGCCCACCCACCCACCCACCCTCCCACACACACACACACACACACACACACACACACACACACACAGAAAACAGCATGACTGCTTTAAATTGTGCTGCACAAAATAAATAAATAAATAAATAAGCTACACAATGGATGCTTGTATTTAAAGAACAAAATGAGAAGTAATTTTCAATGCATAATGTCAGAAATACTAAAAAATGAAAGAACATACTTACATTACTAATGTATTTTTGGCTGAATAACAGCAATACATGAGTCATAAAAAGATTACTTTTAACCTGTTTGTGCATGATACTATTCAGGCAAACAAAGAATACTGTTACAGTCATGAGGGTATAAGATTTATTAACAGATAAATTCAACACTAGTAATCATTGTAAGCAGTCAACAAGCTTCATTTTAACTGTGTGACTAAACATAACAGTAAATTGTTTCTAGATGACATTTCAGCAGAAGTAAACAAATACAAAGGATGATGAAGAATTAAATGCAACACACAAACTACAAAGGAGACCAGTCAAAAAGTGGTAAGATACTTGACTGATTAACTTGTTTAGATTCTTAAAATCATTTCAAGTGAACATATCTTATATGCGCAGAAATATTACTCTTTCTTTTTGAGCGCAAGGGGCAAAATGGGCACTGAAATGCAGGTTCTTTTCCACATTCTAAACGGAGGTGGTGACGAAGTGTTCTTCTCCATTTATATGACTTTCCACAATTATCACATGGAAATACACCTGGACCTTCTGTTACAGGAAAAGCTCTTGTTCCAGTTGGCCTTTTATTCTTGAGGGATTCCTGTGTTCCTTCTGGCAGTTGCCATGTGTCAGAATCCAGAAGTGTTGCAACTTCAAAAAATGAATGAGCAGCTTGCTTCTCAAAGCTGTTGTGCACTAGCTGTGTAGAGCTTAGTTCAGCAGAAGACTGTGCTCCACTTCGAGAAACACTTTTATTTCGAAAGAACTGTTGCTTCTTGATTCCACATTTCAAGTCAGGCTCTGGAATAAATATGTAATGGAAATATTACTTTAGGAGGTAACCAACAGCCACATTTAACGATTGTTACTATACATCAGAAAACTGGGTCCATTTATAGTACGAGCATACTGTTCATGAAAAATATTCATATTCTAGTGAGAATACAGTAGACAAACACAGAATACGATGTACAGCCAAATACTTTTTAAATTTGTTACATTTGCATTAACATTACACAAAGCATGACATTCAACAAATGTGTATTACCTAGTCCCATATATTTTAAAAGGGCAGAAATTTCATCTGTTCCAAATACATGAACACCTAAAATTTAATTAAAGAAAACACTTTCAAATTATGATATTTAACTGCATAAAATCAACAATCTATATTATATACATATTGAACAGGACTGAATGTACATCACACATGAAAATGAGAATTTGAAAGTAATGGAAACAACTAAAGAAGTTTCCCATATATACATACCATCAACTTCAGTTGCCCTAGGGTGTATAGGAATCATGTCTTTCTTCTCTTATATATCACACATATTGGGTTCTGGACTGCACTGGCTGTTAAAACAGAAATTCCACCTCTATTGCTTATGAAAATAATGTTTAAGTTTGGTTCCCAAATTGAGAGAATAATGATAATTATCCCAAAGTATATAAACTGTGACATAACATCTGATAAAACACTTTGAATTGTAGATAAACTCGATATATCTACAGTCATTATTTTTGTCACCAATGCTTGATATTTGTGTATGTTACTGGTTGCCTGATTCTTAAAACCAAATCATGCAGTTTGAAAGCCAATGCAAAATTTTACCAAAAAAAAAAATGTATTCAGAAAGAGTAGAGTAAAACTATAATGCAAGGCACAAAGCGTCCTGTTAATGACTACACTATAGGAGATGAAGTGAAAAACGAGGATGGGGAAGAATATTTGCTGTGCCTTTTAAAGCCTATCATCCTGGTGTTCACCTTCCCTGATGTATGGAAACCACAGGAAACCTAAATCATGACTGCTCAAATGTCAGCTCAGTGCTTTTTCCACTATACCACCTCAACCAGTGAAGTAAATGTAACTGAATCCATTAGAGATGACACAATTAGGTTGCCTCAAATGAATTCATACGAGAAAAAGCTATAAGAAGAGCTACAGAACAAATGTAAAGCAACTTCTGCAGTGGAAGGGGGAGGGAGAGGGATGGACAAAAAGGAAAAAGCCATAACAATGGAACATAAAGCAAAAATGTCAGTATCTTACTTTCTGGATGTTGCAGCAAGTGTCTTCAGCTAACAGAAGTTGCAATAACAAATTGTCAATAAGTATTAAACTACAGAGATTTGCTTGGAATTAAAATATTAGCAGCACAAATTAGGTAGGATGAAATAATTATCAACAAATGGAAAAAAACAATGGGGCAAATAGTTTGTAATCCTTGAGTTACAAATTTAGTTCCTTCTGGAAAACATTTCTTTTTGAAGGGGGTGGAAGTGGGAGGGGGGGGGGGGGGGGGGGGGTTCTCACAATCAGTTATGTTTTGACATCTTTTCATGAAAAAGTTACAACAACAGAATGGTGTTCACAAAATTGCAAATATATGCACACAAAAGACTTATCTCACAATATCTTCTTTTTACTATTTAGACATTAGTAGGTAGTTGCATAACTAAGCCCTGAAAAAACTTTCATCAAAAAACTGAAAATATACTGTTTTTGCTTTTGTAAGTTTTAATTGGTTGCTTATTCAAATTTAAGTGTTCCCACATAATATCTTGCCTTATAGTTAGATGCATTACATAGCTATCTAATACAAAAAATAAGGAATCACAACTATGATTTGAAAAACTATGAAATAATTTACAAATTTTATGCAAATAGGCTGCAAAAACTTGGTCAAGAAACAAAAAGCAACTTCTTTTTCTCTCTTTATCCGACAGTTTTACCTTATTTATTAAAAAATGACTTTCTGTATGATATGTTGCACAAGAGGAGGAATGCTGAGTGCATAAAACACTTAAGTAATAGAAAAGAGGGAATAGCTATGAAGATATTACCTCTTGTTGCCAATAATACAAATAGATGTGATAAAAGAAAATTTACATATTAATTAAGACTTGGCTGTGACCAATAAAGTTTAAAAATGGAAGAGAGAAGGATTGTACTTTGAAACAAGATAAGAAATGAAGTAAAATCAAGTTTCTGTTTAATTCACATTTTTAATACCACAGTAAACCAAAAGTTTCAATAATAGACATAGGCGATATGATATTACAATCACCTTGTGTTAAACAGACGATGTGCAATAGAGTCATAATTAATTTGGTTGGTCACATGTTAAAGCTTTACAACAATGCAAAACAGTTCAAACATAATTGGAATTTGCTTAGTGACGGAGGTTCTAATACAGTTCTTAAAGGTCTATTTCACTCACAGTTTCAAGTCTTCTTTGTCCCAACCAAAAACTATGTAACATTTAATTACCAAGTTCACGTGTGTGAACTGCAAATATGTGTTTCTTGAGATTTCCTTTCAGTTTGCATTTCTTGGAACAATAAGGACATTCAAACTGAGGTTCTTTCCCACACTGGAAACGAACATGGTTTCTGAGTGATGCTTGGTGACGGTATGTGTGTCCACACTGGAAACAGGTAAATGGGAGTCTGCCAACTATCCCGCTGAATGAAGACAACTCAGGTTGATCAATAATGTCTAGAAGACTGGATATACCTGTAAATCAGTACGACATTTGAAGCACATGTACAGAAAGGATACGACACTGCAATTCCAAGTATTCTTAAAAATAAAATACTGATACAAACATACAAATTATTTCATACTTAGTAACTCAGGTTTATGACAGACTTGCTGCCTGACAAGCTGAAGAGTGGGAGAGATTAGTGTTGGAAATCTGACACAACTCTCAGCTAAAATTCAAATGTAACCATCTGTCTGTCCCCTGCAGAGGAATTTCACTTCATGTCAACAAGATGATCTGTAGAAAAAGAACAGCCAACCTGAAATGTGACCAAACCTAGGAGACACATCACAGATGTCAAATAAGAGGGAGAAACTGCTAACCTTTAACTTTAGCATATAGTAAGTGCTCCACCACATTAATATGGGACCTGACAATATTATGAAAGATACATTGCTACTCACCATGTAGACAAGATGTTGAGTCACAGTCGAAAGACTGCTAAAGATGTGAGCATTCAACCAAAAGGCCTCCTTCTGCAAACCACACACACACACACACACGCACACACACACACACACACACTTATGGATTTGTGAACAGAGGCAGTGAAAATCTCTTCTGAATAGTATGTTGCAAGGCATCCCATATATGTTCAATAATGTTCATGTCTGAGGAGCTTGGTGGCTATCAAAAGTGTTTAATCTCAAAAGAGTGCTCCTGGAGCCACTCTGTAGCAATTCTGGACATGTGGGGTGTCATATTGTCCTGCTGGAATTGCTCAAGTCCGCAGGAATGCACAAAGGACATGAAAGGATGCAGGGTATCGGACAGGATGCTTACATGTCACCTGTCGAAGTCATATCTGGATTTATAAGAGGTCTCATATATCTTCAACTGCACAAGCTTGAACAGTCCCCTCGTAACAGCAGGGTCCACAGATTCATGAAGTTGTCTTCAAACCCATACACATCCACCCACTCGATACAACTTGAAATGAGACTCGTCCAACCAGGTAACATGTTTACAGTCATCAACAGTCCAACATTGGTACTGACAGGCCCAGGTGAGTTGTAAAGCTGTGTGTCGTGCAGTCATCCAGGGTACACGGTACACGAGTGGGCCTTCGGCTGTGAAAGCCCGTATCGATGATGTTTCGTTGAATGGTTCACATGCCCAGCATTGAAATCTGCAGCAAGTTACGGAAGGGTAATACTTCTGTCATGTTGAATAATTCTCATCGGTCATCGTTGGTTCCATTCTAGCAGGATCTTTTTCCGGCCACAGTGATGTCAGAGATTTGATGTTTTACTAGATTCCCGATATTCAGGGTACACTCATGAAATGTATGGGTAAATCTCCACTTCACTGCTACCTCGGAGATGCTGTTTCCCATCACTCATGTGCCAACTACAACACCATGTTCAAATGCGCTTAAATCTTGATAGCTTGCCATTGTAGCAGCAGTAACCGATCTAATAACTGTGTCAGACACTTGTTGTCTTACATAGGCATTGCCAACCATAGTACTGTATTCTGCCTGTTTCTATATCTCTATATTTGAAAATGAATGCTGTACCAGTTACCGACCATAATACTGTATTCTGCCTGTTTACGAAAATGAATGTTATACCAGTTACCGACCATAATACCGTATTCTGCCTGTTTACATATCTCTGTATTTGATAATGCACGCTGTATCAGTTTCTTTGGTGCTTCAGTATATGAAGTGCCTTCCATCTCTAAATAGCTTATTTTTGGAAATAATAAAGAATTTGTTGAAATTAAAACATGAAAACTGACTCTTAAATGGGAAACAGTTGTTGAATCTGGCAGGAAAAGGAAGGAAGGTAGGTGTAAAATTACGAGTATGTAAGCAACTTATTTTTCCACCTAGGGCTGGTGTTGAGGAGAGCTGAATTTGTTTGCTTTGCTTGGTATGAGTCAGCGGGATGAGGACATCACGCGACTGCCCCAGGCAAGCGCAGGTGTAGAGACAAGGAGTGCATGGGTGGAAATTGGGAAAATACCAAAGCTGGGAATTTGGACGGCTGTTATTCACATAACCTCTGTGTAGGAGATGCTCCAAGAAATCGCAGATTGTCAGACAGTCTTAAAGGTAGCCAAGTTACAGTTCTTTGAGATTCAACAATAATCAGAGACAAACATTAATGCAAATCTGAATACATTTGGGAACTCAGAAAAATGAGGCACATCCAAAGCCACAACAATATTTCAGTAGCATTAAAACTGTGGAAGTTAATATTTCACAATGAATACACATTTACACAATGATCCTCTGAATAACAACTTTTAATCACTTCATGCAGTTTCAACAAACAATATCTCAGCTGATATCATTGCACAACAGCCATCATCTCTGAAAGCTAAGTCTATGTATCTATTTTATTTCTTGATTAATTACATGTTTATCATCATTTCTGCTACGCAAATGTTTCTCAGAATGTCATATTCCCTACAATTACACAGCAAATGAACACAGTAACAGTCCTAATATTTTGTCATATTCATGTCTTTATTTAATGAACAGTTTACTATTTTGCCAGTAACTTTATTCAAATGCTGATTGCAAGTTCTATTAAAAAATTGTGCTAATTTAGAAGTGATCAATCACACATGTTAATGGACACCACAACTAAAAAGAAAACCAAAAGACATTTCTGTCAAGAAGGCATAAATAACTGTTTAAACAAAATTTAATGACAGTTCATCATCATTTAATGTCAGTGCACTTGCGCAAGAACACTAGCTTATTTATTTATGAACCAACCCTTATTTGTAATTACTGTGAATGATCTGAGTATGACCAAATATTTATAATATTTCTTTATTTCAATATTGTTGTAACATATTAGTTTAGTGCAGCAAGTGGTCATGATGATCAAATCATGCTTTTTGAATGTAAAAATGATGTAATTTTGGTGGAGAGCCTTCAACCAACAGAAAAGCAAAGTAGTGGAACACTGCGGCAGTCAAGTGAAGACTGGGACTTTTCAAGTAAAGAGATCAAAGGAGTGACTCTGAACACTTTATGCTGAGTTCTTGAAGAAACCAGACCTGCCTGGGGTGAAGTGAGTGATTATGTCATATAGATGTTTCATTCTTGGCAGGTAACAGTCATATCTTCTGAAGGGACTTTATGTTTTGAGAGGTCTGAATATGTTCCAGAATAGGACTAAACTTATTCTGCTTGTTATCACAGAACAGAGGATAGACATATTATGATTAATGGAAAATCTCATATAAAGATGTGAAACAAATACTAACAAAGAGATAGAGAGGCTGGCCAGTACTTACCTCAGCTCAGTACAGCCGATAGATACACAAAAAACAGAACCGAAAATTTACGTTCCTAGCTTTCGGAACAAATGTTCCTTCATCAGGGAGGAGAGAGGGGAAAGAAAGGGAAGAAGGGAAAGTAGATTCAGTTACTCACAACCCAGGTTATGAAGCAACAGGGAAAGGAAAACAGGGAGGGTAGCAAGGATGGAGGCATGGTTGTCAGAGGGAAGCCAAAGATATTCTACTGTAAGTACTGTGTCAGCTTCAAACCAAAGAGGATGCATACAGAAGTAAAGAGGTATATAGTATAAAGATAAACACAACTATGTAGGATGAAAAGATGCGTGAATGGCTAAAGAGGAAAGGGAAAGAGGAGAAGACTGAAGAGTAAATGGGAGTGAGGTTGTTTAACGTAGGTTCAGTCCAGGGGGATGGCGGGATGAAAGGATGTGTTGGAGTGCAAGTTCCCATCTCCGCAGTTCAGAGGGACTGGTGTTGGGTGGGAGAAGCCAAATGGCACATATGGTGTAGCAGGTTCCTAGGTCCCTAGAATTATGCTGGAGGGCATGCTCCGCTACTGGGTATTGGACATCTCCTAGGCAGACAGTTCATCTGTGTCCATTCATGCGCTCAGCCAGTTTAGTTGTTGTCATACCGATGTAAAAGGCTGTGCAGTGCAGGCATGTCAGTTGATAAATGACATGTGTAGTTTCACACGTGGCCCTGCCTAGAATTGTGTGTGTTTTAACAGTAGCGGGGCTGGAGTAGGTGGTTGTGGGGGGATGCATGGAGCAGGCTTTGCAGCGGGTTCGGTTACAGGGGTAGGAACCGCTGAGTAGAGAAGGTAGTCTGGGAATATTGTAGGGTTTAACAAGGGTGTTACAGAGGTTAGGGGGGCGACGAAAGGCAACTCTGGGTGGTGTGGGGAGAATTTTGTCAAGGGATGATCTCATTTCAGGGGTTGACTTGAGAAAGTCATATCCCTGGCGGAGTAATTTGTTGATGTTTTCGAGGCCAGGATAATATTGGGTGACAAGGGGGATGCATCTGTGTGGTCTGGGTAGGAACATTGTTGTTGGACGGGGAGGAATGTATTGTTCGGGAGATCTGTTTGTGGACAAGGTCTGCAGGATAGTTGCGGGAGAGGAAAGCACTGGTCAGGTTATTGGTGTAATTGTTGAGGGATTCGTCACTGGAGCAGATACGTTTGCCACGAATACCTAGGCTGTAGGGAAGGGAGTGTTTGATGTGGAATGGATGGCAGCTATCAAAGTGAAGGTACTGTTGTTTGTTTGTGGGTTTGATATGGACAGAGGTGTGGATGTGAGCTACAACAAGATGAAGGTCAACATCCAGGAAGGTGGCTTGGGTTTTGGAGAAGGACCAGGTGAAATTCAGATTTGAAAAGGAGTTGAGGTTATGGAGGAAATTAAGGAGTGTTTCTTCACCATGAGTCCAGACCACAAAGATGTCATCTATAAACGTATACCAGGCCAGGGGAAGCAGCTGTTGGGTCTTCAGGAAAGCCTCCTCCATGCGGCCCATGAAGAGGTTGGCATACGACGGAGCCATCCTGGTTCTCATGGCTGTTCCCCTGATTTGTTTGTAGGTCTGGCCTTCAAAAGTGAAGTAATTATGGGTGAGGATGAAGTTGGTGAGTGTGATAAGGAACGAGGTTTTTGGAAGATCTTCGGGTGGGCGTTGGGAGAGGTAGTGCTCAAGGGCAGAGAGACCATGGGTATGTGGGATGTTTGTGTAAAGGGATGTAGCATCTATGGAGACAAGAAAGGTTTCAGGTGGTAGAGGAGTGGGAATGGATTTGAGGCGGTCTAGGAAGTGGTTTTTGCCTTTGATGTAACTGTTACCCAGGATCCCATTCCCTCCATACAGACTGAGCTGCAGAAAATCCTAAAAATCCACGGTCCCTCACAAGGCCTCACAAAGGCTTCCATAGACTAACTTACTCCACCTAAGCCACATACCCCTACCTTCTACCTATTACCCAAAATCCACAAAGAGAACCATCCTGGCCGTCCCATTGTAGCAGGTCTCCATAGATGCTACATCCCTTTACACAAACATCCCACATACCCATGGTCTCTCTGCCCTTGAGCACTACCTCTCCCAACGCCCACCCGAAGATCTTCCAAAAACCTCGTTCCTTAACACACTTACCAACTTCATCCTCACCCATAATTACTTCACTTTTGAAGGCCAGACCTACAAACAAATCAGGGGAATAGCCATGAGAACCAGGATGGCTCCGTCGTATGCCAACCTCTTCATGGGCCGCATGGAGGAGGCTTTCCTGAAGACCCAACAGCTGCTTCCCCTGGCCTGGTATACGTTTATAGATGACATCTTTGTGGGCTGGACTCATGGTGAAGAAACACTCCTTAATTTCCTCCATAACCTCAACTCCTTTTCAAATCTGAATTTCACCTGGTCCTTCTCCAAAACCCAAGCCACCTTCCTGGATGTTGACCTTCATCTTGTTGTAGCTCACATCCACACCTCTGTCCATATCAAACCCACAAACAAACAACAGTACCTTCACTTTGATAGCTGCCATCCATTCCACATCAAACACTCCCTTCCCTACAGCCTAGGTATTCGTGGCAAACGTATCTGCTCCAGTGACGAATCCCTCAACAATTACACCAATAACCTGACCAGTGCTTTCCTCTCCCGCAACTATCCTGCAGACCTTGTCCACAAACAGATCTCCCGAGCAATACATTCCTCCCCGTCCAACAACAATGTTCCTACCCAGACCACACAGATGCATCCCCCTTGTCACCCAATATTATCCTGGCCTCGAAAACATCAACAAATTACTCCGCCAGGGATATGACTTTCTCAAGTCAACCTCTGAAATGAGATCATCCCTTGACAAAATTCTCCCCACACCACCCAGAGTTGCCTTTCGTCGCCCCCCTAACCTCTGTAACACCCTTGTTAAACCCTACAATATTCCCAGACGATCTTCTCTACCCAGCGGTTCCTACCCCTGTAACCGAACCTGCTGCAAAACCTGCTCCATGCATCCCCCCACAACCACCTACTCCAGCCCCGCTACTGGTAAAACACACACAATTCAAGGCAGGGCCACGTGTGAAACTACACATGTCATTTATCAACTGACATGCCTGCACTGCACAGCCTTTTACATCGGTATGACAACAACTAAACTGGCTGAGCGCATGAATGGACACAGATGAACTGTCTGCCTAGGAGATGCCCAATACCCAGTAGCGGAGCATGCCCTCCAGCATAATTCTAGGGACCTAGGAACCTGCTACACCATATGTGCCATTTGGCTTCTCCCACCCAACACCAGTCCCTCTGAACTGCGGAGATGGGAACTTGCACTCCAACACATCCTTTCATCCCGCCATCCCCCTGGACTGAACCTACGTTAAACAACCTCACTCCCATTTACTCTTCAGTCTTCTCCTCTTTCCCTTTCCTCTTTAGCCATTCACGCATCTTTTCATCCTACATAGTTGTGTTTATCTTTATACTATATACCTCTTTACTTCTGTATGCATCCTCTTTGGTTTGAAGCTGACACAGTACTTACAGTAGAATATCTTTGGCTTCCCTCTGACAACCATGCCTCCATCCTTGCTACCCTCCCTGTTTTCCTTTCCCTGTTGCTTCATAACCTGGGTTGTGAGTAACTGAATCTACTTTCCCTTCTTCCCTTTCTTTCCCCTCTCTCCTCCCTGATGAAGGAACATTTGTTCCGAAAGCTAGGAACGTAAATTTTCGGATCTGTTTTTTGTGTATCTATCGGCTGTACTGAGCTGAGGTAAGTACTGGCCAGCCCCTCTCTCTCTTTGTTAGTATTTGATAGACATATTATGAGTTATTATTCTTTTTATCGCATGTGATAATTTGTAAATGAACAGGCTGAACTGTTTTGAAACGGTGAATATTTCGCCTATTGTTTGAAATTTTGTATTTTTGATAACTATTTAGTTTGGAGATTTTTCTACCATTCTCGTAATGCTTTCACCATATCTTTATTACATGGGTATTTTTTTGTCTGTACTTTATCTGAATATTGTAGGACCACTTCCTGTTTATCAGAGATGTCCTTTCTTGAATAAACATCGTTCAACATAATTCTCAATCATCTACATCAATCACAGATGTTACAATACAACCCTTTTTATTAAATTATTCCTTTAACTTCAATTTTTTATTTCTGTGTATTTTATTGACTCGGAATTCTAGCCAACACACAGACTATTTGACAGCTAAGGGTTACTACTAGCAACGAATTAGCATGAAAGCAGATACGCATGGCTCAACCCTAGGACAACATCAAGCTATTCTTTTCAAATAGAGCTGTGCATAGCGCACGTACCTAAAGTATGGGTAACCACAGGTAAAGATGCAACTGGTTTGATTGTATAGGATATTGTTTGAAAGAGCAACTACTCTGCAGTAACTGTTAGGTACCATCATAAAGGAAGGAAAGAATATTACAATTTACCGGCTTATCAATGATGTCTTTACAAATGTAGCAGGTCAGGTAAGGTAAAGATAAAAGGGAAGCTAATCATGCATTTCTAGAGGAATTATCATCACATTTGGCTTCAGCACAATAGAAAAACTATGGAAAACTTAATCTGTATAGTCAGACAAGGATCTAAACTTAACCCCTCCCAAATACCAGTCCAAAGAGTCATCTTACTTGATGAATCTAATGAGAATAATATTGATGTTTAGTGCAGATTCACAAAAACTTTGCTACTGCTAATCCCAGTCTGGTGCCCCATCTTGCAAGTCATAAGGAAGGAGGGGTTCGTGTGTGTGTGTGTGTGTGTGTGTGTGTGTGAGTGCGTGCACGCGCTGGCCTCTTACATCCATCTGGCTCAGATGGTACCTCCTACTGAAGGCCTCTGATTATGACTACAGGTGAAGCTCAGTCAAAAGTCTTGAAGATACTAAAGAAAGAAACTGGTAGAAGGATTCACAAAAATAAGTGGTGATCATGTGTTGTAATTGCTGGAGAAAGCCAGATTAAACATTTTACAATGCATCAAATAGCATGATAGCAGCAGCATTCTCATTCTGTGAATCTGCACTACTACAGTACTTCATATGCATTTCATATTGATGCAAACATACAAATCATGGAAGTAAGTGACCATGGTAATATTGGATCATCACATATTGTGATTATATGAAATAATAAGTAAATCTTGAGATAAATGCAGCATTGCAATGGATGCAAGTAAAGCAATCTGTAGAAAGGTGATAAGCGAAATTTCAACTAATTCCAATGATGTGAATCTATGTAATATCATTATAATGTAATTGGATGCATAAAAAAACCTACTCACCAAGTGGCAGCGGAACAAGCACATAAAAGAAGATAATAATTATGCAAGCTTTTGGAGTCAGTGGCTCCTCCTTACACCAAAAGGGTTGAAGGGGAAGGAAGAGGGCTGAAGGAAAAGGACTGGATAGGTCCAGGAAAAGGGGTAGATTTTGGAAAAGTCACCCAGAACCAAGTCATTCCTTTTCAACCCTTCTGCTGGAAGAAGGAGCCAATGGCTCCGAAATCTTGCATACTTATAACCTTCTTTTATGTGCTTGTTCTGCCTCTGCTTGGTGAGTAGATTTGTCTATCCAATTACATTATATTGTCAAAAATTGAGTAATATCATTAGTTATTTTATACTCATATATTTTCATTCACAACACCCATTCCTGTTATCCTAAAGGGTGAAGAAAGATAGACAGAAAGAAAGAGGAATACTGAGTCTATCAATTTCTGGTTCAGATTTGCCCTTTCATAGAACTGCAACAACAAGTGAAGAATTTTGTTTTCTTTTACTTATTTTTGGTAAATGGCATAGCACTGCTCAATCAGTTGTTAGTTGCTGGCTGGAGCATCCCCACTTCAACAGTCCATGCCTCTGAAAATTGTTGGTTTCACAAATCTCTGAAAATAATTGACAAACTGACATTAAAAACTAGTATTTTCCATGTGTCTCAACATAGTCCCTATGCAGCTTCAGACCTCACAAAATTATCTTCAAACCCATTTGTAAAATTCTTACAGGCCTCTATCACAAACACATACATGGTGCAAACACCTTATTTGTTTCAGCTTAACTTTTATTTCTTACCAGTCTTGACACCACACAATTCATTCTCGATGATCATGATCTCGTCAAGAAATATTGTGCTTCCCACTTCATTGGTTTCTTCTGCCCTGGTGATGATATGAGGAAATATGCCCCTATTACATTCCTAATGACACTCAACAAAACACACAACATATTGTTTTTATTACTAGTTTCCTATGGTGAAACAGATAACAGGCATTAGGTGAGTACCAAAAGGAGCTTAACATTTAATATGAATTAAATGTTTACACAAAATGATCAATACTTGTAAAGTCTAGCATGTTTGTTCTCAAGTTAGTAATGTGTGTAAGGTACTGGGCTACAACATTCTACAGAGGTTGAGAGTCACATTTGTTATAATACGAAAAGAAATGGCAAGACAGCAGCTGCATATAATGACACAAAGGCACTATAACGAAGTTTAAACTGTCTGGACATCGTCTTCCTTTTTTGTATAGTAGTGGCACATAACACACTGCTGTTAATATCTATATAAATCATTATTTTTCTGTAGGAATCCGTAAGTCAAAGAAATTGCCAGTAAAAAATGCATGGTTTTATTTGAATTGTGAATAATTATGGCCAGTAAGTTTCAAATTTTATAGCAAAATACAGGAAAGTTAAAAGCAATAGATAAATAAAATTGAAAAATGTTCTGATGGAGCAGAAATCAGTCACATAACTCCAGACACTTAGCCTTACACCATTTTCAGAGTAACTCTTCATTAGTAAGGTACAGAGAAATTTCAACAGCAATAACCAACAAGTCAACAATACATTACATACTCATAATTACATACTGGTAATGAATTTGGCACTTCAATAATTCACCCACAGTATAAACATCATTGTTCTTACCACGACTGTAATAACAGTGGCTGGCAATCCCATGTCAGATTAACCCACTGATCTGAACTACAAAGTCCTCTAATGTGTAATTTCTGAAATATTTGACTTTGGCCACTCTTTTAGTCTACATAAAACAATTCAAGCTCATTAGCTCTTAACTTCTGTAACACAGTATATCCACTTTGATTAAAACTAAAAAATAAAAAAAAAAGGATTTTAAAAAGAATGTGTGGGAACAGATACTAAATGGAGGTATCTACTCTATGGAGGGAGGCAGTCTGTACTACAATAATTCATACTTTTTATGTATCTCTTTAACCATTTTTATTTTCCTGTTACAATGTGCATAAAACTACATTTTAGCATTATCATTTTTTAAAACTCCAGTTTGTGAAAAGGTTCATCGGCTTATGCCAACATAGAACAACAACTTCTGAGAATAAGTAGCAGCAAATTGGGGAGTTTACGCTAGAGCACAAAAAAGTTTCTCCAATTCTTTTTAACGCACAATGTCATGAACATTTGTACTGTGGTAATTGTCTTTCATTTCACCCAGGAATTCAGCTGTTTTAAACTGCCCCTATAGAGGGAGACAAATTCTAAGTCTTATCCAACATATGTTTGGGGTAACCATTTACACAATGTTCAGACGAGTGACTTTCAGTGTGATGTAAAAGGAAATGAAACAGACCTATCTACAAGCATATCTTTCACGGTGATTGAAATAAGAACCAATGCATATGCCTAATGTGTTGCTTTAAATTTTCTTTAAGTTTACTTCTTTTCTTACAAAATGGGCACTTGAAACCAGGTTCCTTGCCACATTCATACTTCAAGTGTCGCTGCAGAGATTTCCTATGTTGATACACATGCCCACACTTACTACACACAAAGCTACCGTCACTGACACTATCTATTACACTTGACCACCCACCCGTCCTTTGGAGCCAACTGCTGTCATCTGAAACACAATCCACAGACAATAATATTAGATTCTGATGTATCATTTCGTCACACAGTTGTCCACAATTTCACGGATTTGGAATGTGTGTACAAAATAACAGACTCTGTGGAACGAAATTTTTAAGTAACTATCAAATGTGCCACGTTACTCACATCAGGCAAAAACAGAGATTCAAAAAGTAATAACTGACCTATACACGCTCACAAATAATGGGAAAGGTAGAGCAGCCAATTTAAAATAAAGAAGCACTACTATGAAACAAAGCGCAATATTACAAAGTATTAATTATAACTGCAAGTGTCCTTAATGGTAATTAACAATCTTTTGGTAACACGAAGAGCATCTACTTCTCATCCACTGGCACAGGAATGAATAGAGCTTGACACATACAGACACAAGGAACAGAACAACTGCATGCTGGATATTTGGGTCAACACTAGTGTCCATCAAGCAGTCCCTAACAACAGTACTTCCATACTTTAAAAGATTCATACCCATTTTTCATTTCATACTTGAATCTTTTAGCAGTGGGTCTTAATTTATACCAGTCTCTTCCATGCCTTTTCCATTTTTTCCCACAGCCTGCCTGCATACCAATTTGTATCTCTATTCTGTAACATTAGTCTCTCTCAGCTCACCCCTCCTCCTTCCTCTCTAATTGGTGTCTCCATATTTATTTTCTGCTTCTGTTTGACTCATTCCTGATACTTTGGAATTTAAATTCCAATTCTTACTCTGGATTATCTTGAAATTCCTTAGCACCTGCTAATCCTGTATTTGGTAAGACCTATCCTGTAGAAGTTCCCTTATATTTGATATCTCTCCCTCTTACTGAAAAAAGACTCTTCAAAAATTTCAGTTGCAAGAAGTTTAATGGTGTTTTCTAATTTGTCTCTCTATCTGCTATGCTTAAGTTATTTTTAATTCAGATACTACATTCTGTCTCAAGCATGACTTTCATGTAGAATCAGATTTAGTAACAATGTCTTAGATGTAACAGAGAAAATGTGATCAAAGTCATTTGAAATGCAGGTATGTCTATACGACAGTATCTATAAGGATTATAAGCTTGCCCTCCTGCTACTAAGAGACAAATTAACTGTCTAAGAAGTAGCTGTTTACATAGGAAAATAGTGCAAAATGTGTATTATACATTTAATTTTAAATATTTTTTTTCTGACATGATGAGCTGCTCTTTATTCTGTCCTTCACAACAAAGTTAGCAGAAAGAGTGAACAAATATTAAATACGTAAAGTTCACTTTCATTTCACAGTTAATGTGTGTTGGGAAGCTAATCTTCTTTATTATATTTCTTCAAAGAACACTATACACACGAAAAAGGATTGCAAGGATACAGAGTGAAAATTAGCAAAAGGAAAACTAAGGCGATGAACAAGATACGAAAATGAAACAAGTAGAATGTTTAATTGAACAGGTTTCACACTACAGATATTTGGGGAACATGTTGATAATTGGAGAACTGAAAAAGAAATAACATTAAGAATGGCAGCAGCAAAGCAACCGTTCCAGGAAAAGAAATGCTTCAAATGCAATGAACTGGGGTTGGAAGTTAAGATAAAGGTGTCTATTTCTGTATGGCTGTGAAACAGGGACATTGAAGAAAAGAGAAAAAGACAAAATTGAAGCATTGCATAATGGATTTGGAGAAGAATTGGAGAAAATTAAATGGGTAGATAACATGAAGAACAATGAAGTACCAGAAAGGGCAAAAGAACAAAGAACTCTCCTAAACCTGGTTAACAAAAGGACAGGAACTCTTAACTGACTGGGACATACACTGTGAGGCAAAGGAATTGTGGGGGGAGGAGCAGGAAGTAATTATTTGGAATTTTATGCCAAAGGATAGATCATCCGTCACTTTTTCAATTTGATGCAACATGTCCTGTAGGGACAGTGTTTGTCTGATGTAGTGGTTTACACTGCCTTCTGTGTAAACATGACGTTGAACTTTGTTGCTAATTCTTCCGCCTTTCAGGAGCAGTTTCCCACTCAAAGGGCATAAGGGTGAGTCATTATGCCAGCAGTCTTTGTCTGCCATTGCTGAAGATTTTTATTCAAAATGTAAGCAGTGACCAGGATGGGGCCCAGGATGTTTTGATTACTAAACAAAGACACTACCACTATTTATCTCTAGTTTATATTTTTGTGGTATATGGAATAAGTCTGTCATGTATGTCTGAATATTTCCTCATTCCATTAAAATCAATGAGACAGAAGGATGGGGGAATGGTAGGGTATGCGGCAGGAAGAGAGTTGTGACACAAGGACAATTTTAGGGGAGGAAAGATGGAGTGGAAACAGGAGGAGGAGGAGGAGGAGGAGGAGGAGGAGGAGGAAAGGTGAGTTAGGGAGGGGTGGTGGATGGGGGTGGAGGAGGAAGCCAGAGACAAAGTGGTATCAAGTGGTAGAAGGAAGAGAGACTGATAGACGTAGGGCAGTGGATGTGTGTGTGAGAGGGAGGAGTTGGGGAGGGTTGAGAGGAGGGAGCACACGTACATTGAAAAGACTTGTTGCCACTGCACAACAGTATATCTGTAGTAAGACCATAATTTCTATGACATACTAATGTTTTTATCTTCCTCATCAAATACACCATCTCAAAAATTGTTCTCGCATCTCCTTTCAGATATTACAAATACTTGGAAAAGGATAATTAAAAATCAAGTGAAAGGTATTAATTTATATTTTAAAAGTAATATAGTATTTCAATCAACAAGTAGTGGTTGATGTCATACCTTTGAACAACTTATTTGTAAGATGATCCTGCATTCTCTCAATAAATAAATGGATGCATCCACAAACAGTCATAAATTCAACTCACCCAGAAAAACAAGATGACCTAGACATACTGCTACTTGTGTTACTCAGTGTGACTGATTTATAGTTTTTAGGTTTCCAGTATAGAATCAACATGTTACTCCACGACAAAGAGCTAGAATTCATTTGCTATTACAACTTTTAAAAAATCTGCAATGCAGTGCAGTGAAATACGAGTAAACAAGACACTTTATTTTAATACCTCACAAGCAAACCACAAGGAAACATCTTGAACTTGTTATCAGTTTTTAATTCCCATAGTAATTAGCAATTAATGTCTGAGAGATACAAACCTTTCAAAGGCAGAGTTGGCAACAGGACTTGTATATATTATAATCAGTTGTTGGCTACTAAGCAATCTTTCTTCGCAAACTCTTCAAGACACAGGCCCACAGCAATTTGAAAACAATTTTGAGGGCGCAGCCGAAAGCAATTTGAAAACAATTTTCAATGAAAAGACAAATACCTTCACACGTGCAGTTTGGTCAGTTCCCAACTTGCTCGAATAATGTTTCTCCAAGTAAAGTACTATAAAATAGCATATATGACCAAAAGTAGAAAATCTGAGAATACCACATTCTACACATTTTGTGATACTATGATCAAATTTGGATAAAACAGGATGTTGTTATATATGAAGAAGCTGATGAACCGGATGTAGCCGCCTGACGTGCTTTACTAGGTTACTTTTTAGTTTGCACTTCTTTGGACAGAACGGACACTGGAACTGTGGCTCTTTCCCACATATAAAGCGCAAATGACTCCCCAAATTATCCTTGCTTGAGTACTGTCGACCACATTGAATGCACTCAAACTGTTGTCTTGGTGGTTCTACTACTGAAGTGCTCCATGGAGAATGACTTCCTGAAAGAGAAAGAAACAGCGTACACATCCTGAACGTGTGCTGTTCTTACTACCTTCATAATAAAAAGTGTAGCAAATAACATCATTTGAACAATGTAAAATCTCTTTATCATAATACAACAAATCTCTCCAGCCACATGCCTACAGTTATACTGCCCCTGCATGCACTTACATATTACATGCTTTCTGTTGCAAATATACACAACAAAAACACTAATGGAAAGACAGATATAAAAACACCATTTGGTTAATAGTTATTTAACTGTGCTACATATCAACCCAGGTTTTCTTCCCAAATCACAGCCTTTTCCTTGCCATCAACAGGATTATTAACTTACAGAGAGAAAATATGGCTATACAGAAAAGTAAATATAAGGAAAGTACTGACAAGTAGGTTCGTAACTTATTTCCTCTTCCCCTCTTCTAATATAGCAACGAATTTTGTTGTTGCTCTTTTGGAAATGGTAAATGTGCCACAAAAAAGGTGTGCAACAATTAAATATATTTTATGCCTTGATGCCACTTTGTAATTCGTTTTTGAGAAAGTATGTTACTATGTTAGTCATCATTTCAGAACTATTAATGTTCAAAGTTTTATTAACTGATACTAGAGTGTGTGACAAGTTTGGTTTAAAATGACAGAGCACTGCAGCAAGAGAGCACACAAGCTGCTGAGTATGGCTATATGGCAACAAAAATAAATCACAAAAGCTGACATACATTACTTTTGACATTAAACTTTTATTTGGGCAAAATAACATTCTTCACAATGTTTTCTGACCTGGTGCAATTCCTCAACCCAAACAGTAAACAACATCTGTTATTCTCTCATTTGGCTATCAGAAGTCCGCCTAAATGACTTCTCCATGACATTAAGTAGTTTCCAGAAACATTTTCTTCATAATTTTTATAAGCTAATGATCTGTGGACATAATAAAATGTGAAATTTAAATGAAGTTTTAACAGTAATTTTGTAATTTATTTATTTATTATTTTTTGCTCTTATTTATTTCTTCCTTATATGCAGTATATGATCATTATGACACGCTCAGTGAAAAAATTTAATAGCTGGACATAATTTCAGAGAATGCATGTAATGGATTTCAGAGCCTGCCTTCAGTAAAAATGCTAAAAGCTTCTTCCATCAATAACAACTCATAACATAAAGTAATATCTGAAGATTTTTCTCTGGATGAGTTCAGTTCTTTAATATAGGCCTACTGAGACATATAACAGAACATCAATTAAATTAACTGCATGAGGGTGGGGAGACAAAGGGTTTTGAACGAAGCAGTGCACTGTGTTGTGTTTATGTAGCACAAACAGGAAATCAAACATACCAGTATGTAGAAGAACGAAGACAGACACAAGAGTGGTACTTACGAATTTAAATCATCACATGGTCTAGATACATTCATAATTAGTATGTACCTTTTTTTTTACAATTTTAATATCACCTGGTTATTGCAGCATTTTTATGTATATATTCATATGCATATTAGAAGTTTTAAAGGCCATTTATTTGTTTAAAAGTCTGATTGTTTTCCCAACAGGTAACTAACAAACAAAAATATATATTAGAACAAAAGGTATTAAAATCATTTTTTAATGCTGTATTGACCCACAGAGGGCTACAAACAATAATGATTACATTTTAGTAGTAGTGCAGTGATACAGGTAACATATGGGGATATATGGTTTTATAGTCAAGAACTGATTTCCTAACACTTCAGACAACCTAAAATGCAAGCAGTCACTTACCACTTTATCAAATACTCTTATCTGGTAGTAACATATACATGGCTAGAAGAAGTTGTTCTATATCTACACAGACTTTTCTGAAAATAAAAAATAAAAAAATTGTGGAGCAATATCACAGTCTCAGGTACAGTTTTATTGTTTTATAAATGAAATTTCTTCATCAGTAGGAATAAATGGTAACGACTGCAATGACTGCCTCTTATGTGAAGCTAAATGCTTAGTCAGATTTCCCTTTAACTTAAATCTTCTAAAGCAGCACGGGCACTGGAACTGTGGCTCTTTACCACATATGAATCGAATATGGCTTCTCAAGTTGTTCTTGGTTGAATACTGCTGACCACATCGTAGACAAATGAAGCATGGTTGAAATGAATTTTGCCCACCAATCTCTGTTCCTGAAAAAGAATGTGTAATGCCAAGTTCTGAAGAAAAGAGAAAATTAGAACTAAGGCAAAATAACATTCTACATCTACGAAACAGAACCTCTGAAAGTACTGTAGATATCAGAAATGCAAAGAATACACCAGAAATATTTTGAAAATACAGATTCTTGAAACAAGAATGATAAGTAGAAACTCTCACAAGTAAATGACCCAAACAATTTCATTTTTGCATGCATCTCTCATGCATAGATCACAAAGTGAACAGATACATTATGACAAATTTTTTTAATTTTTTAAAAAATCTTTGTTTTAACAGAATGGCGTTATTCATAAATATAGTGATACATTGTGCTTCTGAAACGTTCAATAAATGATCTCATAAAATAAAGGAAACAAGAGTTACAAGCAAACTGTCTTTACCGGACTTCAAGCAAGCACCATTAGCTACTACACAATTTTCACATCAACTCTAAAGCTTGGACATGGATCTGCTCACTAAACTCTCTCACTCTACGCAAAGTGAATGTTCGCAATTCTCATCATTTGGCACTGACAGACTTATTTTTGTTTCTCCACCTTAAATTAGCCCTAAAAGATTTATGCTTTGCAGATTTTTGAGCGATTCCACAAAAAGCTTTTGCTGGCAGTTTCCAACAGCATGTTGTAGCTAATGGTGATTACTTTCAAGGCCATTAAAATTATTGTGTTTGTAACTCCTGTTTCCTATATTTGCCGAGACCATTCACCAGACTTTTCAGGTGGACCTTGTAAAATAGTATAAACTAAGACCCTCAAAAATGGTTAAATGACAAATGAAATATGTATCAGTTTAGGACTGACTGAAGCAGTCACTGCTATGCTACTGTTTATGCTGCCGTACTTCGAAGTGCAAGCAGGTTGAAAATAAATTTTTATTGTAGCCTTACAACTCCTGACACGTCTCCTCACATACACATTCTTTTTACATGATAAACTTCTCTTTCTATTTTTGTAATATTCAGCTGTTTTGGTGTATAAGATAAAAATAACTTGAAATTATCTGCAGTGATAAAAGCCTGCCAACCTTATGACATGTCCTCGTAGTTCTGCACCGCAATTTAATAACCAGCAAAAAAATATTTTTATTGGTACTTGATATGTGCTAAGGAAAGATTTTGTCCTGCTTCAGCACAATGAGGGACTCCATTATTTGTTTTAAATTCATACCAGTGTGATACAATACAAACAAAATATTAATCTTGCCAGGTATCATGCCATCTATGTCAGCTAATAAATCTCTCTTTCTCCATAGTTCAATCAAACTGCACCAAAATTGCATTAGATGAAGAATTTAGGTTAATGTAAGGGCAAGTATATTGACAGCCCATTAGTTTTCTCGTATGAGCACACAGGCATCTTCTTGCATAACACATTCTAAATTTAAATTCTGCTTTATGGAATTAAGGTTAGTACTCCATCTGCAAGCTCCTTACCTACAAACAAACTGTCACAGTTTCGTACTTGGAATCATTTATATGTGCAGCAGGGAGGGCTGCATTAAGGTGGTAAGTAACTCAAATTCCGCAAATGATGCCTATGTATCCAATTTTGGTTACTTAATTTGGTAAAAATTAGAAATCTCTAATGCACCTTTGTCTCTTGAATGCAACCAGCAACATAAGAAAGGAATGAAGCAAATGACAGTTGACAGCTCCTCAAGAAACTTTTACACCAATTCTCCCTTGAGAAATGTACCTGTAACCCCCCCCCCCCACCACCACCACCACCACCACCACCACCACCACAACCCCCAACACAACCATTTGAAGAGCAGCAATTTACAACAAATTGTAACTGTGGCCATGGACTCAATGCACTCTTTTTATACATACGTCATCAAACAAATACACAAAAAAATCCTTTATTTCACAACTATACTTGACAATACAACATATCATAATTTAAAATGAAGCAATGGCATTGAGAATGCAGATCACATGGATTAATTCATTTAACTCTTGAAATACTAAAACAATATGTGTTCAATTCAAATTTAACTTTCCCTCTCACATTCTCTTCCACGGACCTTTACCACTTTAAATTATAAACATAATGTTAAAATGGATTTAATATTAATGGATGGTTCCTTATACAAAATTTTCTACTCACTTAAGTTTGTGTCTGCAGATATACTTCCATAGCTTCAAACTATGTAAAATAAGTTATTCTGTCCCATTAAACGAGCATCAGGGCTAAACACTTTTTGTTAATACCCACTACTAATGTCACGTATCAGAGAACTGGCAAAATAAATATCCATAAGAGATGTGATTAATGGATGTGGGAACATGTATCAATCATTTTCAGTTGAATTTTTAACTTCTGTTTACCTCAATTGCTATACACAACATTCCACTTTATTACATTCACCTGAGGCAAAACTTCGATGTGTAACAGTCTGTAATAGGAAGAAATATAATCATATGACTGTCCTAAAGAAATAAGACACTTAAAATAAGGAAGATACATGTTGCCGCTAACTGACTGATGCGTAGCAGACAGACTCACGTAACAGCACATATACGAGCTAGCTTTTCAGCTACCACTTCTTTATTATTTATTTAAGTTCTCTCTGTGCAGTTGTGTGTGTCACACATTAATCAGTTAAAGTTGAGCAATTGCTCCTCCTCACTACTATTTATAGTTTCAATCCTGGGTTTTGTAATTTAAAAAAAAAATGTACAACATCAAAAAATGGTACTAAAAATAGAGGTGAAAAAAAATTTAAAAAAAGGATTGAAAAATGAAAGGAAATGGCAGGGTAAATAATTTAATATTTATTTAAATAAAAAATGTAAACAATTTTATGTCCACTACATGAGAACACATTAGGTCAAAATTTCTACATATATTTTAGTCGCTTATTTATCAATTTCACGGCATTATAAATTAAAATAATAGTTGATAAATGTATATATTAATACAAATATTTGAGATACATATGTTAATACACAGACAACCATAGATCCAGAGAGTAAAATCAACATGGTATCATAATTATCTTTTAAGAAACCTACAAAATTCACACTTTATCTTCAATTTTCAGATATCTTTATGAAGAACATTTTATAAACTTAGCTGACTTCTCTGTATATATTTTACTGTTTTAGAAAAAAGATACCACATTTTACAGGAAGTATTAAATTAAGTTACATGTTTAAATGACTCTTGTATTTCAATTAACACGTCTGCTGATTTTCCAGTGTTTTTATTTTGTGTGTGCAGTCCAGTTGCTGTGTGCTCTGACAACGTGAGTCTTCAAATAATGCTTTTGCCTGTATTTCATTGGACAAAATGGGCACGAAAACTGAGGTTCCATTCCACACTCATAGCGCAGATGTCTTGTCAGACTTTGCTTTGCAGTGTAGTTTTTACCACAATCCTCACATTTGAAGCAGAATTGAGTGTCTGAAATAAAATTTAGAAATAAACATTCAATTCAATTATGCAGTAATCATTACATTTTAAAGTATTATCACATCATAGAGCTTTTCTACATTAAGTTAACACAATTTATGAAATTTACAGTTTTATTACAATTTTAACTTTAATATAATAATAATATTTGCCACAGGGGAGTCACAATTACTTCCCAGTTGTCAAAACAGAAAGACCTGAGCATGACTGAGATACTGAATAATTTAAAAGGAACTGTTGTAAGTTTGAAGTTATGAATAGTAGCTTCAAATGGAAAAAATAAAGGAGAAAAGGAAAGAGGAAGAAGTGAAAATGCTGTTGGAAATAAACAGAAACTTGAAACCCCTTAGTAAGTGATTATTTATTTTGTAATTTTGTGTAAAAGGTATGAAAACTAGAGGTTCAGCCAACATCACAATTTTGTGCATGTCAGTCTTGTTCCAGTTATTTCTGTTTCCACAACTGTAAACATGGTGGACAATGTGGTCTCAAAATTCTATTTTTGGATTTGTTAACATACCATTGCCTCCATTAACACTTATCAAGAACTTTTGTATTAACTGCCTGAGTTCTGCTTGTTTCATTTAAATTCTAAGGATTTGGATACTGATAAGGTCAAAATACAGTAACAAACTGAAATTACATCAGGGGCAAACAGCTTATAGGATACCCAATTCACATAACAAGGATTACCATAATATGATAACATTATAGGAAAATTACATCCTGCCTTCCAAAATTAGGTTTCCTGCAGTTCCACTACATTGTGTGTAGTTTCTTATCCTACTGTTGTCAAGCTGAGCTAGTGCTTCATTTCAGATGGGCTCAGTGTTGATGGAACCAAATATAAATTCTCCCTTTTACAAAATGAGAGAGTTTAGACAGTAACAACAGATTTTTTACTCACATATGCCTAGCACAAACACAAATTGCTGTATACAATGTTCATAACCAATGAACTTTATGGAAGAAAATGTTACTGACTTTTCTAACATAGCACCTCAGCTTCAGTAGTAAATGTTCAAGTACAGGAGACTACTACTATTCTTGTTGAATATTTTATTTGTATTTTTGTCATTTATAGTGTTTCTTCGAAAAAAATGGAAGCTTTCAACAGCTCCCCTAGTCTTAGATTCAGTGGTAATGGATTGAGCCTCTATGTTTTCTGGCTGAAAATAAAACCGTCATATCTTCATATCTGGCCAATATAATCAATAAGAAGAATTCTGATCTAATATGATACCCAGGAAAGCAAATGAGCTCATTACAAAGTAAAATGAAATGGTGGTATTATTTTTACTATTTAGTTTTTTATAACTTATCATATTCACTTATCCTAATGCAGAAAGAGATAGTTAATCCAATAATTATATATTAAAACATAATTGCAGAAAGATGCTCGACACTAATTTTCAATATTTCGTGTTCCACCTGATATTGTCACTTAATTTTAGCTGATTGCGATACTTTTATTTTTTCACATTTTTAAGTCATAAATATTTCAACATAACCACATGGGCTCTTATTACTTTACATTGTTTGTACTTTAGTGCAGTTGACATAACAGTATTCGTATGTCAATCAGTTTAATGGCAAGGATAGTAAACATAATCTTTCATCTGAACAAATAAAATTACTCAATTAATAATCATCGTCAAAATCATGATGAATGGAACAGAAGTCAGCTGCTAGAGCCAAGGCACAGAAATGAACTGCAGTAAAAGTTCATATACTGTCTAATGCCTCCAATGAATATTTTTCTACATCTGCTTTGGTAAGGTTCGGATAGTGTAACTGGCTGTAAGTTGACATTAGGGATGTGGTCAGTTTTCACAGAAAGCTAGTGGGAGAAAACAAAACCTTCCTACAATTTTCAGAACACAAGTCATTCCAACCTAAAATACGGTACAAGGCAGCACAAATATATAATGCCAAAACCCTTAATTCATTCCTTTAATTGAACATATGAGCTAGTAACAGGATATCACAAAGTAGACTTAATAAAAGAAGCTTCTGTGTTTCAGGGTCCTCCCTGCAGAGTTGAATGGCTACATTTTAAAGGGGTTTCAAGTTCAAAGAAGTCTATCTGTCTCACCATTGACACAATGCCAAACAAAAACTTTCCTTCTTCTCTGAAAACAATCAGCTGCCATTTATTGTTTTGCTCTAGTCTTTACTGGTTTGTGTTTAACTATGGAACGGCTACCCATTGTTGATTAATTATGGTTTCTCTTAGCTATGTTCACATCCCAGCTGGGATTTAAAAACTGTGATTCTCCCTGTCCAGTTATTCTACACTGTTACATTCATTAATGAAGAGCCACTCTAGTTGCTTTTATCTGAAATTTGTTAAGTTCACAGAACCAGTTTCAGCCTTTATATTATGCAATTATCCAGTGCACCTTAAAGTTATGCTGTAGAGAAGAAAAGTCAAAATTTTATGTTGCTTCTCTACAGCATAAATTTCAGATGCACTTGATTAAGGCCTAATATAAAAGCTGAAACTAGCTGTGTGAATCTAACAAAGTTCTACGAAAAGCAACTGAGTGGCTTTTCATTAATTGAACATCAGCTGTGGAATCAGCAGCAGCAGCATCATGCAGACATGGAGAAACTATCACTGTTGCACTGTTAAAACATTCAACAAAGATTCTTAAATTTCCCACTGTGAGAAACTCTTAGACAGAACATCAATGGCAGCAATGAAAACGAAGTTGTGCTACTTTCTGCACAGCACATTAGTCTGCCGCGACAACGTTCTGTACAAAATTTAAACTGGACAAATTTCACATATTACAACTAAACTGAGAACTTTCATATTGCAACTAAACTGAGAACTCTCACTGCAGTGTTCCTCCTCTCATTGTTTCTTTCACACTAAAATTAACTGATTCTGAGCACTGCTGAAATATGTTAATTTCTATAATGTAACAATTATAACAAAGATTTAAACGTCCATGTTGTGTTGGAGCAGTAACAGCAGCAAGCAAGCTCACTTCTGGCATCAATTAGCGAAATGACCACAACATTTGTAACATAAAATTAATGAGGGAAATTCTTATCTCATTGCTGAAGAAAAATTGGAAGCAGCTCATACTTGCTCAAGACTATGAAGGGAATATAATGCCTACTATGGCAGATGCTAACAGGAGTATACAATACAATAAAAGGAATTTCTTTTCCAATTTACTAATAATAAATTAACTATAAGGGTGCAAAGTGTATGGATAAAAATAACACAAACAGCCTACACTGTGTCCTGGTAAAGCATATGGTCCACACTAAGACAAAGTATCACCCACTGGAACATATGTAAGTGAATACAACTGATTCGCATTATAACTTAATAAACACATGGACATAAGCAAGTTTTTAATATCAAAATAACATACAAAGTGGTGCTTAACACTGAAATATTCTTGTGCAGTGCTGGAGTTGATGACATGCTGCTGATGAAAACATGGAAGTAATTGGAAACATTAGCCATCAGAGGATGAGAATGAATGCCTAGAATCTGTTATGAGACTGAAATAAATCAATTTAAATGTACTTGTCATTAGTTACAATATTAAGCAACAACCATTAACAGCTGTTGAGTTCATGAGACACAGAACTGATAAAAACAACACAATCTTGTAACTTTTTAGGGAAAACAGCTTTAGAAAACTGAGAAATCTGTACCAACAAGAAAAATAAGATGCAGTCAAGTTCTCTAAAGAGCAATACAACTTGTAATGAGAATAATCATTGTGGGATCAGTCCTAACAGTATCTTGTCTTGATTAGTCTCTGGAAACTATTTTTTACCTTTGAGAATACCAGTCAAACAATAAAGAAGATTACCTATGAGCAATGACAAATTATGCTCAATACAAACACACTTTGGTTTTCAGGTGTATGGTCAGAAACACACAAATTAGACATGACACCCTCAGTTAGGACTACTGACTCAACAGTTCAGTACCTTGAGACATATTAATAATCAGAGAAATGAATGAGGTATGTCTACACAACCCAGAACAAGGATGACATGTAAAGGCTTTTCAGTAATGATGCAGGACACTGACTTATCCCCTGTCCCTTCCAGTTAAGTACATGTAAAAAATTATTACTAAGAAAACTGGCACATTTCTGAGACAAGGATTGCTTTTCACTGTATATGGAATCAATCCACAAGCTAAAATTAATGTAGAAACTGTGCTTTTTGATGCCTGGCAATTGATAAACTTATCAATGGCACCAAGATTTCAGTGATTGGAATGTTTCCACCAAACTGTCTTAATATTGTAGCATATTCATTTTCCAACACTTGTACTAATGGTCCTGCAGCTTATAAATCAATGAAGGATGAATGTCAGCCTACCTTGTAACTTCAGCTTGTCTTCTTCCTGTCTCCAGTTGCACACCTTTACTGATCCAGAGGCATGTGTTAACTTCTGATCACAGCCACTAAAACTATGAGGCCTTACAGTACCCAATATTGTACACGTGTTGTGGAATAGCATTGTCACTTGTGCCTCATGAAAGTTTTCTGATAAGTGCTTTTATGTTTTTCTGGAGTATGGATTAGCCTGCATTTTCCCAACTGCTTGGCTCTGCTGAACTTACTTCTCTTTCCTTTTTCTCTCCTTAATTTACAGCAAAAACAAGCATACTAAAACAATGCCTCACTCACTATTTGCAAATTGTACTGACGAAGTCTTTCCACTATTTTCAAGGGACATGCAATCATAATATTATGTTGCCTAATTTAATTAACTTCTCAGGCAGTACTGAATTTATTTTATGTTGTGACTCGCCGATTATTCAAAGTGCCGCCGCGCAATTACGCACGTCCTCTACGTGCAGCGCTGCCTGCCAGCCACGCAGCAGCTGCGCCACCTCAGCGGCCAGCCGAGCAGCGGCCGCTAGACTGAGACTCAGTG
Organism: Schistocerca cancellata; assembly: GCF_023864275.1. Classification (NCBI taxonomy): domain Eukaryota; kingdom Metazoa; phylum Arthropoda; class Insecta; order Orthoptera; family Acrididae; genus Schistocerca; species Schistocerca cancellata. The sequence goes on from NC_064628.1 coordinate 66,228,981, forward strand.
TTTAATCGAATGCCGACTTGTACACAGGTCAACTTACTCAGTGACTTATATGTGTTGTTGTCCGAAATAAGTGTTAAATTTGAAGATAAAAAAATTGGCGACGAGGTAGTGGATTTTTCCTTTTCACCGTTGACTCACAGGGTTCCATGGCTACTGTCGAGCAGCTCTTGCAAAATCTCCTTGAACAGCAAACGCTTCTAACGACGGCGATTCGCGATCAGCAAACGCTTCTAACGACGGCGATTCGCGATCAGCACACGCTTCTAACAACGGCGATTCGCGATTTCGTCGCGGCATCAAATGCGGGGCGTTTCTCGTCGTTGGCTGTACCTCCTTTTCCACCTTACGACGAGACGGCGGAAGACTGGTCTGATTATGAAAAACGTCTTCGACAGCACTTCTTGGCATTTCATGTCACGGACGAACAACCATGTAAGTCTCTGTTCCTTTCTTGGATTTCACCTCAAATGTATCGGTTGTTGTCACAATTGGCTCCTTTGAAGGATCCTGCGTCTTTGTCCTTTGCTGAAATGTGCTCCCTTCTGTCTGTCTATTTTCAAAAGCAAACGCATGTGGTAGCCTCTCGTGTTGCCTTTTATCGTTGTCAAAAACAACCAAATCAGTCCTATCGCGCTTGGGCTGCTGAACTTCACAGACTCAGTCGAAAGTGTCAATTTGTTACTGATGTTCACAAAGAATCCTATGCCGATTCCATGGTACGGGATGCTATTATCCGGTCGGCGCCCGACAAAGAAGTTCGGCAACGTGCCCTTCAGTTGGCGAATCCGACTCTAGATGAAGTTCTCTCCATTGCGCAGTCTTTTGAAATTTCTCGCACCGTTGGGGCGCAAATAGAAGCGTGGGGTGACGTCGGGGAAATACAACCTCTGTGCGCTGTTGACGACGCGTGCGGCGCGTCCCCGCCGGCCGACGTGGCCGCAGTGCGCTCCCACGCGCAGCCTCGGCCTAGCCGTAAACAACCCACTAAGAAACTGCAGCAACATCCCCGGCAACTTCCTTCATGTCCGCGGTGTTTTACGAAACATTCACGCGAGGATTGTCCCCAACGTTGGGCTGTGTGTCACACTTACAAAAAAAAAGGTCATGTGTCTTCCGTTTGTAAATCCGACCGCATACATGATGTTCATGAACATGACGCTGATTCTGATTCTGTGTTGTCTGTCAATTGCACTTCTTCCCTTTCAGGGAAGTTATTCCTCACTGTCCAAATCCTTGGTCGAGATGTTCGCATGCAAGTGGATACCGGTTCTGCTGCCACTATAATTAATTCTCAGACGTATCTTTAGCTGGGTTCTCCACTCCTGTCCCCTGTCACTCGGCAATTACGGACGTACAATAAACAGAAGATTTCTCTCTTGGGACAGTTTAAGGCTGAGGTATCTTACAAATCCGTCGTTCGCACTGTTCCCATATTTGTGGTCGACCAGAGCACCGCAGAAAATCTTTTTGGTTTCGATGCCTTTCGCGTTTTTGGGTTCTCCATAGATGACTCTGTCAATATTGTCTCTGATGCTATTCCTTATGCTCAACTGGATTCCTTGTCGACGACATTTTCGTCCCTTTTTTCTCCTGGGTTAGGCCGTGCAAACGACTTTGAAGCTCATATCACGCTCAAACCCACTGCTCGGCCTAAGTTTTTTCGGGCCCGGCCCATTCCTGTGGCCCTTCGTGATCGGGTAAAACGAGAGTTGGATCGTCTCACTGCTTCAGGGGTCTTGCTTCCTGTCACTTCCAGTGAGTGGTCCTCTCCTGTCGTTGTAGTTGCTAAGCCCAATGGTGATATTCGTCTCTGTGGCGATTTCAAAGCCACTATAAATGCTCAACGCCTCATCGACACTTACCCTATGCCCCGTCCTGAAGAACTGTTCACTAAACTTGCTGGAGGACAGTATTTTTCTAAAATTGACCTGTCGGAAGCTTATCATCAACTTCCTCTCGACGCTGCTTCCCGGCAGTTTCTGGTCCTTAACACGCCTTTCGGCCTCTATCAATACCAACGCTTGCCATTCGGGGTTGCTATCGCCCCTGCTCTCTTTCAGCGATTCTTGGAACAATTATTGCTCCCTGTCCCGGTGTGTATCAATTACATGGACGACATTGTTGTCACTGGCTCCACCACTGAAGAACATCTTCAAAATCTCCGTGCACTTTTTAATGTCTTACAGACTGCCGGTCTTAAGTATAATCTTCAGAAATCACATTTTTTTCAGGCATCTATCACGTACTTGGGGTTTCAACTATCTCGGGATGGTATTCGTCCGCTTCAACACACTGTTGCTGCGATCGATGCCCTTCCTCGCCCTACATCTGTTAAGGAACTGCAGGCTTTCTTGGGGAAAATAGCATACTATCACAAGTTTTTACCGTCTGCGGCGTCGGTGGCTCAGCTGTTGCATCACCTGTTGCATAAAAACGTGCCTTTTCACTGGTCCGCGTCATGTGACGCGGCTTTCCGGAAATTAAAGGCTATGCTGAAACAGGCCCCGTGCCTGGCTACTTATCGACCTGGCCAACATCTTGTTCTTGCCACAGACGCCTCTCAATACGGGGTCGGTGCAGTCCTTGCGCACCGTTTTTCTGACGGTTCGGAACAACCCATCGCTTATGCCTCCAAAACGCTCACGGATGCCCAACAAAAGTATTCTCAAATTGAGAAAGAAGCTTTGGCCATCATTTATGCTCTTCATAAGTTTGGTGTTTTTCTCTATGGCTCAAAATTTCATCTTGTTACAGATCACAAAGCGCTTGTTTCATCCATCAACATCACTTCCCGACAAGGCTGCACACCGCCTCCAGCGTTGGGCTCTTTACTTGTCCCGTTTCAATTATGAGATTCACTTCCGGCCAACGGCTCAACATGCGAATGCTGATGCTTTGTCTCGCCTTCCCATGGGTCCTGATCAGGCATTCGATAGGGACGAACTTTTGTGTTTCCACCTGGATGTTGCCGAGCAGCGGGTTGTGGACGGGTTCCCCATCACTGGGGACAGGCTGGCGGCTGCTACGGGTTCTGACCCTACCCTCTCCCGGGTTTTACGCTGTATTCAGAAGGGTTGGCCAGATCGTCCGTCCGCTAAGACTTCTGATCCGTTGCGGAACTACTACACTTTGCGCTACCGCCTCACGGCTAGGGATGGTGTTATCCTCCTCTCCACTGACAATGCTTCGCCGCGTGTTGTGGTACCTGCGTCTTTGCGTGCTTCGGTCTTGCGCCTCCTTCACCAGGGGCACTGGGGTGTGTCTCGCACAAAATCTCTGGCACGCCGTCATGTGTACTGGCCTGGCATCGACTCTGACATCGCACACATGGTCGCTGCCTGCGGCCCTTGTGCGTCACAGGCCGCTGCCCCGAAGTCATCTTTGTCACCGTGGCCTTCGCCTGAGAAGCCCTGGGAGCGCATTCATGCTGACTTTGCGGGACCCTTTATAGGTACTTATTGGCTCCTCGTAATTGACGCCTATTCTAACTTTCCTTTCATTGTCCGTTGCACGTCGCCTACCACCGCGGCAACCACCAGTGCTCTGGCCCGCATTTTTTCTTTGGAAGGCCTCCCCTCTACTCTTGTTACTGATAATGGTCCGCAATTTGCCTCTTCCAACTTTGCGGATTTTTGTGCTCGTCACGGCGTTATGCATATCACGGCCCCGTCGTTCCACCCACAATCCAACGGTGAGGCTGAACGACTGGTCCGCACATTTAAGGCTCAGATGCGGAAACTTCTGACTTCTTCTGCTGCTGCTGACGCGCTTCTCCAGTTCCTGGCGTCTTACCGTTTCACCCCCATGGGCGATCACAGCCCGGCTGAGTTCTTACATGGCCGACAGCCCCGCACGCTACTTCATCTTCTGCGGCCTCCCACCTCACGGCCACGGGTGCCTTCACTTGGCCGGTTCACCGCCGACGATCTCGTCTGGGTGCGGGGATATGGCAGGCGGCCAAAATGGAGCCCGGGCCGCATCTTACGACACCGTGGCAGACGCCTGTATGAAATCCAGATGGACACGGGCGTTGCAGTGCGTCATTCGGACCAGCTTCGGCCTCGGGTGCCAGCAACGTCTGTTCCGAATGCCGCCACACCACCTTTGGCTCTACCTGATGCTCGGGATCTTGGCATCTCTCAATACTCACAACGCAGCCCTCTCACCGTCATCGCGATGCCAGCACCAGAACGGACGCCACCAGGAGACGTGCCCATGCAGGAACCGGAGGACCGTCCTCTGTCAGAGTACATCTACTCTCCTCCTCCTCCAACAGACGCCGACACATCGCCCATGTCTCCTGTCATATCAACTGGACTTGCCGCAACGGGCAGATTGGTGCAGGGGGCCCCAGCAGATTCAACTCCTACGTCTCCTGTCATCTCAACCCGTTATCATCGGGGACACTTCGGTCCGTACGGGAAGCCTCCTCCTCGAGACTTTACGGCGAGTCAAACAACGCCCATGGACGTTAGCCATCTCCAGGACACCTCCATCAAGACCAGTGCAACAATTTCAAAGGGGGGAAAAGTGTTGTGACTCGCCGATTATTCAAAGTGCCGCCGCGCAATTACGCACGTCCTCTACGTGCGGCGCTGTCTGCCAGCCACGCAGCAGCTGCGCCACCTAAGCGGCCAGCCGAGCAGCGGCCGCTAGACTGAGACTCAGTGTTTAATCGAATGCCGACTTGTACACAGGTCAACTTACTCAGTGACTTATATGTGTTGTTGTCTGAAATAAGTGTTAAATTTGAAGATATAAAATTTTATCTTATTTCAAAATTCTGATTTTGGGACATCATATCCCATCATCACATGTGCATGACATTATGAGTACATCAATCAAAAGTATGGCTTTTGTCACCATTTTCAGACCACATCAAACTCCATTATCTTCCATGTGCACTGCCAACAGTCTGTGCTTTCCATTCATCTTACTTGAACTACAGTGGTGATTCATCACATATGATATTTACGACACATTTTATTGATACTACTTCAATACAAAAGAAACAAGCTGAATATTAAAGTTGAAATGGCTCCTGCCTTTATGATGGTCACTGATGGCACTAAGACTTCAAGCAATCTGAATAACATACATTGGACTAAGCATAAAAAATATTAACCCATGTAGGTCATGTCTGTTATTAATAATTGTCAACTGGTATGTATCTATTATTTATAGAGGTCAACTGGCTCATATTTCAGAGTAATTACCAGTTGCATGACAACTGTGTATACAGGATAGCTGCATATATGCATTCATAAATGTAACCGCAATATCACACACAATTTCTTTGTCAGCCTACAATTTCAAATTCTGAGGCTATTAAACCTCTGCTGTCATACTTCACCACTTTCACAGATAAGAATCACTCTGTTATAAACACTTAAGTCAAATGTTACAAGGCAAAAATTTGTCTTCATCATGGGCTTTGTATTTCTACAACACAAATCCCTCAATGTACTTTGTTACCCATAATTTGTCCTGTTCTCTGTCTGTTATCTTAGCACAAATATTGCATTCAATTATTCCAGTTTTAAAATTGGATTTTTGTTTGCCATCATCTTCACCAACAAACCACCTAACCTGCTGCAGTTTCACAGATCATCTCTTTCTGGGGGTTGCCACACTGTCTTTCTGAGGGGATGTAACAAATTTGGTACATAATTTTCACTTATTCTCAGTTCATGTTTCAACCATTTACATTTATATTCATTAATTTTGCCTCCTGCAGAACACATGTCTACTACTTTTCTTGTATACTCAATTCTTATGTCGTCTCTTTTGGAGGAGCTCTTAACTCTACTTAAGAATCACTTCTGCTGCTTGGATTTGGGATTTATCTTAGAGCTTAATCTCCAATGTCTTGCTCCCACACAACAGAGCTAACACAGCTGATTGAATGGAGTCTCTCCCACAAAATGACATGGTTTTAGTTTTTGTCATCCAGATTTTACAACCACATCTTTCAGAAATTTTAATCATCAGATGACTGGATTTGTCGAGGTCATTTGCAGATTGTGTTCTGGTGACTTAGCTGAATCCCTGGTGTCATTCCTGCTTTCAATGCTCAAGCCACATCATCTTTGTGTACAGGTAACAGTACTAGTGACAAACTGCAGGCTTGTCAAGCCATCTGCTATGCATGATGTTTCCATAAGAGCGTGCAAAATTAACACGACATAGATGATGCTCCAATAAACAATTTCAGGTACAAACCTGGGGTCAGACAGGCCAGCTTAAAGAGATAATAGGAATAAAATCACACAACTATATACTTTTTATTTACATCAGTTAACTAAAAATACCATCACTGATGCAATGAACATACCATTTGTACTGCATCTTACAAAATGTGCTGAAACTGATGGCCATCAACCGCAATGCAAGCATGACATCAGCAAACAAGATTCTGATGCATCCTGACAAATATCCGTGGCATGTTTCGAATCACATCACGGATTGGCATGTTTCGAATCACATCATGGGCAGCTACAATTCTGGCAAACTAATTAAATATTTTATACCTGTGATTCACAGTCACGCAGAACTTTACAGAAGACATCATATTTACGCCAGTGACTGTAACACTCTTTATTTCATGATTGCAATTTCAGCCGTAGGCCTTTATCAAGTGGAGATGTTATGGCTATTATTTTTAGGTTGACATAGCCTAATAGCCATAACATCTTCACTTGATAATGGCCAAAGGCCAAAATTGCAATTGTGAAATAAAGAAAGTGTTACAATCACTGGCATAAATATGATGTCTTTTGTAAAGTCTGGCAAACTAATTCCATTTCTGTATCCACTGGAGCCTCATACACAAGTGACTTTACACATCCCCACAGGAAATAATCAAGGGGATCCAGGTCAGGGGACCTTGCAGGCCATGGAATAGGACCTCCACTTCCAATCAAGCAACCAGGAAATACTGTACCAGTACTGTACCACTGTATTGTACTGTATGTCTCTGAATAGCACTGAGCAGTTAATGGATCTATCATTGATTCGTAGCATTTTCTGTCATGGGACAATGTAAATATTACACAACAGAGTCACCTTATGGACAAGTAAAGTAAACAAAACCTGCATCATAACTTACTGGTAATCAGGCTTGTCCTAGTTTCCTTGCAGGAAATAAAGGATTTACATGCGTATTAGTTGTAAATAAGATAGAAAAAAGTAGTATCCTATGTAGTGAGAGAATGTGACACTGTTCATAAAGAGCCATTTGTTGGATGAGGGCATTAAACAAGGCATATCCCTTGCCATTAAGATTTTGTACTATCATTATATTTCATCCTCACCTTTTTTTTAATGTCGCACTCACAAATAAGACAAAATTATTTTGCACAAGCATTCATCACAGATATCCACCTGACAGATATATTTTGTAACAGGGTGGAGACAGACCTTGGCCTATCACTTTCAGTAGCACCTTGTCCAAGCCAGAAATGTGAAATTTCTGCATTATTCCCAGTTACTGACCAACTTTGATGAAATAACACAAAAGAAAAAAAATTCTATTCACAATTCTGCATGCAACAGCTACAATAACAACAACTACTACTTTTATAATTTTCTGTTAAATTTGTTGAAGGGTGTTGGAAGCTGAGATTAAACATTAAATCATTCAGAAAATTGTACCTACCTTAATTTATTTCCATTAAGCCTAATAAATCCTCCCACCCCTACCCAATACTTTCCAACCACCCTCTCTCTCTCTTGGCAATATTATCAAAAATGTCTCTCCTTCAAAAAGTAACACACAGACAATGCGCAAAAGTATTGAGTTCTCTCTTGGATTCCATCTAAACTATAAAAAATTCAAACTGGTACAGGTATCAATTTCATTCAAAGAAATCCAATACATCTTTTTGTTCACATTCGTATAAGCAGCTCTTACTTTCCTGTAGCACTTCTGATCTGTGAATAAATGCAACTACAGTAAGTTATTAATCCCACCGTGTACATAGGTAAATCATTCATCCATAATTATGAACTGCTCAAATCTCCATAAGTTCAGTTTATTATCACCATTCAATACAAGCATTACGAAGTGCTACAGGCTGATCTTACATAAAACATATTTCACAACTGAAATTGAGCACATGCAGTAATTTGCATTTTCAGATAATCTATGGAACATGGAACTAATAATAATTTTCTTTCGCAGATTCGTTACTCTCCTCCAAATGTAAATATTTTATTTTACAATAAAACAATTATTTCTGAGTTCTTAAGCTGTGTAAGACACTGTCCAGTTATTATGTCTCTTGATAATATGAGCTCTCAATATATATCTCCGTTTGTACTTCATTCGACAGTAAGGACATGGGAACTGAGGTTCCTGCCCACATTCATATCTAATGTGTCGTATCAATGTTTTCTTTGTCATGTAAGCTCTGCCACAAATATGGCATACGTAATTGCCCCCAATGTCTGAAATAAAATTAGGAAAGATAGTTAGAAAACATTTAAGATCCTCAATATTATTATAATAAGACAGCAGACATCTTAAAAGCTAGACCAACATGACAGCTGTCCATGTCCATATATTAAAAAAGCAATGCTAATACTGGTACACCTACTCTAGTCATCTCTTTGCGTCAGAACTGCATCAGATATACATGAAAATTTTAACATGATAAGTAGGTTCAGACATTCATTTTCATAGGAATATATTAATGAAATTATGTAAGTAAAACACAAAAATCTCCACATGTTTAATAGGTCAAAACATAGAATGAAAAAATGATCAAAAATCTCCAATCATTGCACTGTACACACTGACAAATATCCTACATTTAAAAATTGATCTACAGACAAAAAATGTTAGCATACTTTACAGACTATACTGCCAGCTGCACCGTGAGAATTTCTGGGAGAATGCACAAAAAAGTGCAACAAAAAATTCTGCTAATGGATACACTACAAATGATTGATGATAACTCATTGTATAGAAGCCTCTTCAAGAAATTCAGCAGCATTATTGCTCTCGAATGACACCACATTTGCTTCTTAATGGCATTTCCAGTGAGTAAAGAAAGGCAGTTTCTACTCAATCATGATCACACATAATTACAAATTATGGTATAAAAGCTGTTTCAAAAAACAATTTGCATTCCTTATTCTAAGTTGAAATCTATTCTGGTGAAAAAATGAAAACTTATTCACTGATTGAAAGTGGGAAACTAGGAATCCTCAAAAATTTTAAAATGTAATTGAATTTTATTGACCACCACTCTAGTAAAACCCTGGGCGAATGGAATATTCCCAATACACTCACAGTTCACAGACAGCCACTTTCCACAGACAGCCACTTTCTTTCAACAAGGAATCATTCGTATTCATGTACTCCCGAAACATGAGTTTAAAGGCTTATGTAGCTAAATATCGTAACTTGGAGGGAAGTAAATCTTTTTCTATTTATTAAATATGGTATACATCTGCATCCATTTTAAATGTAAATATAGTGAAACAATAGCACAGCAATTTTCAGTGATGGAAAACGGATGGTCTCTTCTCTTTGCATTTGTTGATCCATCTTGGATCCTCATTGAACTTCTGCTGTCTATGCAACACAGCATATGGATAGACAATACTGATCTTCACTCGTGGACTTAACAAAGTATTTAGGACGATGTTTGCATAAAAAAGACTGACACAGTGAGATAATTACAAAGAATGCCAAGTTTCTGAAAGCACTGTATAAAACAACTATCACTACCAGTACTCAGATATGTAACAAAAAATTGTCTGTGTCACTTAAAGCTAGAAGCTATTACAACTGCAAAGCTAGAAGAATTCAAAAAAGAAAATAATACACATCTACAGTGAGGACCTTCTTTTTTTATCATTAGGACATTAGCACTCCATGTTTACAATTCTATTTCCAGCACCATACGAAAAATCCAATTATCTACTGCATTTACAATTACGTATGCAGCAATTATTCCTATGCAGGCATACAAAATAAAGCATACATTGTCTACATTAAAAGTATATGAATAAAACATTTATGTCAGTTCTATGGGGGTCTCTATGAGCAGATTCTTTACTAAAGAAAAATGAAATATTCTATGAAGAGTAAAATTTAGCTTTTAGTAGTAGTAGTAGGAGGAGGAGGAGGAGGAGGATGACTTCACAATACAATTACTTTTTTGCTAAGAAATCGTTTACATACATGGTGCCTAGTGAAATCTATGTGAGTATAAAAATCCAAGAGGCGTAAGACTGAGAATCAGTGCCATACTTTCACCCATGGCATGTTCAAGAGCAGAAGCAGCAACCTACAGCAGAAAATGGGCTACTCCCTAAAGAAACATCTTAAACTGTGTATTCTACACCATAGAGATAAAATGTCATCAATCCGTGTTACCCTCCCAAGAGGTTTGGAGTTAAGACTCCATATTGCTTCATAGTAAAGTTATTAAGAAATTTGTTCCACAACCTATCCTTTCCTTACCAGATGAAAATTTCTTCTACTTGGATTCAATCACGTTGAACTGTCATCACACTAGTGAGTACACAGTCAGTGAAGAACAATAATAAAGTAAGAACATCTGCCAGGAAAGGGTGGCCATGTTTCCCACTCCCCCTTCCCATCCCCTCCACACTCAAGGAAAGGAAGAAAATATGATGTAGTTCTTCTTTCAAGAAAAGATTTAAAAGTTGGTATTACGTACATTTTTAACAGAATCGGAATCAGAACATTCTTATGGCTACTTACAAGTTGCCACTAATCTTCCAAAATATTGAAAGTACTCCACATCCCCATATCTACCCCCCCCCCCTCTCTCTCTCTCTCTCTCTCTCTCTCTCTCTCACACACACACACACACACACACACACACACACACACACAAACACTCTGTAGGACTTGAAAATCTTGGTGCCAAATCTCAAAACAGAGTCAATCAAGCACAGACATAGGCAACTGCTTAACACACAGGACAGTTCTCAGCTGTCTATAGAATTAGAATGTACAACAATAACAACTGAAACCCATTATCTTTCTTAAATGCAACATGCATCAAAAAAGTATTCCCTCAGTTATTAATGTCATGTATGTTCACTGCAGCAGCAATCATCAGTATGACTTTAATGTAGTATTTGCTGTTCCCATAAAACTAAATTTTTTCAAAAATCATATAATTTTTATTGTTTCATTGTTGCCGACTAACAACACAACTTTAAAGACAGAATGTTATCATGTACTTATCTAATTCGGCTAAGTACCACAAAGAGTCTTTTTCTGCAACAAAATAGTGCACTCCTTTATCAGAGTGTGGGCAACTGACACTTCTTTTTCCATGATGGAGCAATTATCAAAGCAGATAGCTTTACTCCCAAACTCTCCTGATCAAATTCAACTCAAACGATAATAAAGTTACAGACTACAAGTGAGCAATACAGAACATAATATAATTGACCGGAGCATGGTCCCATTTGCCCCAAAGGAAACAGCCGCCTGCGAGGCCTAGGCAAGGTTCTGCTTATTTAAGCCACCTACGAATGTACAGCTAGCTGTCGAAATATTTTTTCAGTGATGAAGTGCTACCCACGAAAGCTATACAGAAAAATAATAAAACTGAATCCAGTGCACCTATATAATAAATGAGGATATCAAATTGTATGTCTCGACATTCGAGTTCTATACAGGACACTATGCAAAATCTACTTTTTACCTGAGTTCAGTTTTTACAAGCAATGATTACAAAAACGCTTTAAATTACATTACTCGCGAACCATAACAGCTATAATTACAAACAATTAATTAAACAGTAGCTGAAATGTACAGTGAATACTTAAAAACACAGACTGACAGTAATTTCAATGGATCCAGAATTCTGACACTGTTTAAAAACCATTCAAGCAAATCACCACAACTAAAAGTACTCCACAGTCAGTGTCTGATTCCTTATATTCCTACCCTTTCCAAAGTATATTTATGATTAGATATTTAAGCTATTTATGTGCCAAACCAGACTAAATAATGCCTAGACAGGACTCCAGTTAAATTGGCTGTAATTCAAATTTGGTGAGTGCTACATAAAAGCCGTAAGAACCACATAAACAAGTGGGAATATATGTGCTGATGTACCACACTTGTATGAACTGAACTATTTACTTGTATTTCTTATTTTTAACAGTTGTACATGAGGCGTCATATCATGATGTTAATATTTCAAACAAAGGAAAATCCAGGATGGAATAATATTATTTTGTTAGAATTATTAATTTATTATAATTATTCATTTTACATGACTGCAAAAGGCGTAGTATGGCGACAACTGCACCAAAATGCTAATAAAGGTTGCAGAATTGTTGCAACAACCATAGAAACGTTACTGACGAGGCTTCAAGAGCAACACCCAGCAGCAATACACCGAAGCAAAACATGAAAAATGCCGACTAACGGCAGGAGAAGGAACGACTATAACTCATCACTGGTGCTCACTAGTGGCAGCGGAAGGAACTAAGACGATTATAATTGAAATGCTGGCGCATTAATGCAAGAAAATCAGGAGACCACGTTATCTCTGGATAATATTTATCGGCAAAACAGTCTATCCCGAGTTATCTCAGGACAGACAGTTAAGAGGTTAATTACTTAATGGAAAGCCATTATATCTTTTGTATTTTGAGTGAACAATATACATACACATCAAAAAAAGTTTTGCATCGCACCCGGTTCCCAGAACTTTTGAAGATAGATGTTGACTGTGGATATTATATCATAGACACAGCCTCTTTGACTGTTCAGAGATGTCACTAAAGCCACCCAAAGATGTAAACAACCATGCATGAGCAGTGCCTATTAGATAGAGGGGGTCCGAAAGCTGACCAGTTCCAGTCATTCCACCAGGAAGGAGGTACACGGCTGGTATTTTCTGTAGTTCAACCATGCCTAGACAGTCAATATCATGGTTCAATCACATCCACATTGTTACTTTGTGCCAGGAAGCGCTCGCAGCAAGGGAAGTGTCCAGGCATCTCGGAGTAAACCAAAGCGATGTTATCCAGACATGTAAGAGATAGAGAGAGACAGGAACTGTCGATGACATGCCTTGCTCAGGCCGCCCAAGGGCTACTACTGCAATGGATGACCGCTACCTATTGATTATGGCTTGAAGGAACCCTGACAGCAACACCATCACGTTGAATAATGCTTTTCGTGCAGCCACAGGATGACATGTTATGACGCAAACTGTGCGCCATAGGCTGCATGACGTGCAACTTCACTCCCAACGTTCATGGCAAGGTTCATCTTTGCAACCACGACACCATGCAGCGCAATACAGATGGGCCCAACAACATGCCGAATGAACCGCTCAAGTTTGGCATCACATTCTCTTCACCGATGAGTGTCGCATATGCCTTCAACCAAACAATTATTGGAAACGTATTTGGAGGCAACCCGGTCAGGCTGAACGACTTAAAGACACACAGTCCAGCGAGTGCAGCAGGGTGGAGGTTCCCTGCTGTTTTGGGGTGACATTATGTGAGGCTGACTTATGCGGCTGTACAATACGTGAATGCCATCCTCCGACCAATAGCGAATCCATATCAGCAGCATTGGCGAGGCATTCTTCTTCATTGGTGAGACATTTGTCTGCATGGACAACAATTCACACCCCCATCGAGAACATCTTGTGAATGACTTCCTTCAGGATAATGACATCGCTCGACTAGAGTGGCCAGCATGTTCTCCAGACATGAACCCTATCGAACATGCCTGGGGTAGACTGAAAAGTGCTGTTTATGGACGACATGACCCACCAGCCACTCTGAGGGATCTACACCGCATCGCCGCTGAGGAGTGGGACAATCTGGACCAACAGTGCCTTGATGAACTTGTGGATAGTATGCCATGGCAAAGACAGGCATGCATCAAAGCAAGAGGACATGCTATTGGGTATTAGAGGTACTGGTGTGTACAGCAATCTGGACCACCACCTCTTAAGGTCTCACTGTATGGTGGTACAACATGCATATTGTGGTTTTTCTGAGCAATGAAAAGGGTGGAAATTATGTTTATGTTGATCTCTATTCCAATTTTCTGTACAGGTTCCAGAACTCTTGGAACCGAGGTGATGCAAAATTTAATTTGCTACTGTATTAACTATATTAAATAATTTTTTGTTACCACTAAGTTACCATTTTGTTTAACTTACTTTACAATATATACCAAAACTTTTGTGTGTGATTGGTACTTACCAGATAAAGCCTAGTTTAGATTGATGGGTGTTATTATTAGTGCATATGCATAGTGGCAGACGATGTAACACTTACGCTGCAGAGCCACACATAGCAATCAGTGTTGTTCACTTGCCCAAACTGCAATAAAATCCTATATCCAGTTTGAGAACACAGACACTACACAATGTGAAATATTTTCTTGAAAAGATGGTCAGCTTACTTCAACCTATTTTGAGAGGCCAGCACAAATCAAGGGTTGAGTCCAACAAATGTGCTACCTGCAAAACGTGTTTATGAAACTCTGACAATGGTTTTCCTCACAAAATTATTCCAGTACTATTGATAAAACCTGTGCATGAGTTGACAAACATGAGTATGCTAATAAAAATGAGTGAGGCAGAATAAGATAATAGTAGGAGCTGTAATTGGGACAGGGCAAAAAGTATTTGCAGATACAGTGAAGGGTGCAGAGAGAAGGAGCACCAAACGACATACTTAAAGAAATAGAGGAGAGGTGGAAAGAAAAAGTTGGTGGTCCTTGACTCGCAATCAGATCCAGAAACCTGGAAATGGACAATACAGAAGAAGTAACTCTTAAAAATTAAAGAGGATCTAGAATCACATCCCCCAGGGGACCCCCTTAGAGGAAAACAGATTGATTTCATACAGAACTTTTAAACACTGTTGCATAATAGTCAACAACATCTTTCATAAAGTACTTGCCTCATGTTAACTGCAAATTTATTCTTGTGAAAAATTTCCTCTTGCCTTGGAGTAACATTTATGTGACAAGTGCTCCACGATACTCTAGGACTGAATCATTATTCTATATCTTATGAAGATTGGGTGTGAAAAAAGTCACTGCCAATACACAAACCCTACAGTTGGATGTAATGTTGGAAAAACAAAATGGAAATGTTACTCATAAATTGTAACAGAAGAAATAAATGAAAATTCCAGTGTATCCAAGACAACTGATGATAATGAGAAGTTAGTATTAGTAATTGAAGGAGCAGCTAATAGAAGTATCCCTTCATGAAGATGCTGCACAGGTGTACAATCAGCAGTTGTCTAGTGGAACACAAACTGTCCCAAGACCATAGCAAGGTGAAGATCAGCTGTTATTACAATACAGGAAGAGACTAATGCTAGATTTTTTTTAACAATACAAGTGAATAGAATTAGAAATAAAAAAATTTAAAACACCCCAAAAGGTAAATCTGGCTTCAGACAATAAGATGATATGAAAAGATAGCAACATGACAAAGGTATGGAAAATGTTCAGATGTTTTAGAAGTAGCAAATCAATTAGAGAGAATTCATCGAGGTGAAAGCATTGGTTAGATCCATTCCTGGCCAGTATTGCACCACCTTTGACCCATAACGAAGATGCTTATTTTCATGAAACAGAGCATGAACTGTATATCCCTTTTACATAAAGGAACTTTATTATACCTCAAAGTACTCACTCAGTACACCACCATGTATCAACTTGCCATATGAGGCACTACCTGTACTACATAGGTTACACTACGTGGGTGTGAAGTCCAATACCTCAAGACTGGATGATGAAAATTTCAATTTTTATTTGTAACCAGACAAAGATCCTCTTATCCCGTCCCCTACAGATCGGTAGTTCTATCTCGAAAGAATGGTAAAAAAATAGTAGAATGGTGGATAGAGAAGAATCATATTCTTTCAAGACCCAGTTTGGGTTTTTGGAAGGGAAGAGTGCTCTTGATAACATAGGAATTTGGACAAATGATTCTACATGGACATTCGTGAATAAATGTCTTCTTGTTTTCAGTATTAGGTGAAATAGCTGGAGTTTATGACAATTCGGAAATCACAATTTTGGCAAGAAAGCATGTTTCTGTAAAAGATATTAGTGACTGTCAGCAAGAAGAATCTATGTTAAATACAATGGCAATACCACTGGGGCTTGGATAGTTGACAGAAGTCTTCATCAGTGAATAATCCTAGCCGTCTCCTATACATAGTAGGAGTTACAAGATCTTGATAAGTGTTTCTTGCCATGAGTAACCACCTCAAGATTCTCTGACAACCAGCCTGTATTTTACAGATTATTCCAGTGAAATAACAAAATAATAAATTATGTATGAGGCTGTATCAAATCGTAGGTTTACGTTGAATGGGAATGTGCTGGCAAAAATGTCACAAATAACCGTCAAAAATCATCATTACACGAAGAAGAGTTCAGCACTGCTACAATATTATGAAGCCTGGTGGATAAATACCCCAACTAGGAGTTCAGGCATGAGAATGGACTCAAACTTAAACTGAAGACCTCGTATACTGTAAATGAATTTTCTCCTAAAGCAGAAACAAAAGATGGGTGCATTGAGATGTGTAGCTGGAACATGGTGGGGACCTCACTTGAAAACTCTGCTCACTTTGAACAGAATTATTCTTTGATTATGGAAGCATATTTCATGATGATGCTGTAAAAAATATGATATCAAAACTAGACAGACTTAAGTATAACTGCATTTGAATATATACCGGAAACATTCAATCAACACCTGTGAATGCACTTCTTTTTCAGGCGGGACAACCTGCACCGAGTATCAAGAGAGAAAAATGTGCAAATAAACTCATACTCAAATGAATGTCACAAACAAGACACTCTTTAATCAACTGATTAACGAAATATTGATCACACATTTAAGAATAAAAGAATTTCAACAGAAGCTGATGATTAGGAAAATGCTTGAATGGTGGACCTGACTGGGATAAAAAGAAACCAATATACTGTAATGTCATACAACATATATTCTGCAAATCTGAAAATTTAAATCAATGTTTGGATCAGTACCATCCTCCAGGATTCAATGAAGATTTATACACGTGGATCAAAGACTGCTGAAGGCAATGAAGTAAGCTGTACAAAAAATTTTCATGCACTATATTTACCTTTTCCATATTTCCATGTTCCAAATGATAGGGATAGGAGGTTGGGTTGGGTTGGGTTGTTTGGGGGAAGAGACCAAACACTGAGGTCTTCAGTCTCATTGGATTAGGGAAGGACGGGGAAGGAAGTCTGCTGTGCCCTTTCAAAGGAACCATCCCGGCATTTGCCTGGAGTGATTTAATGAAACCACAGAAAACCTAAATCATGGCCGGACATGGGATTGAACAGTCATCCTCCCGAATGCGAGTCCAGTGTGCTAACCACTGTGCCACCTCACTCGGTATTTACCTTCTCTTCAGTATATTCTCTACCTACAGAGACAACTATGTACTACATGGAAGTCATCACAATTAGAAAAGCAGTAAAATATGACAGATTCTGCACATGAAGCAGTATGGTGATACAGTAGTAAAGAAATCATTACGGACGGGAAGCAGGAATAGTAATGCATTTTTTTTTTATGGACTACAGGGCACAGTGCCATCTTTCATAATGACACAGCGGACAGATTAGTGAAACAAGCCACGAGCTTAGGTGAAATCTTAAATTATAGGCTTTATTGCCAAGAAATGCTGAGCTTAATCAATGAAAAAGCAAGAGACAATTAGCGAACACAATAGAATCGAAAGGAATGAAAATGCCTGGCTGCAACCTAAAATAGCGTTATCTCCATCATTTATAACAATTATGTGCCTGCTCTTCAGTCATGGCAAATTTCCAGTCCACTTGTTCCAAATAGAAATGAAAGAATTTCCACCATGTGATTTATGTAATGAAGGAGAAGATATGAATCATCTGTTTTGTGCGCAATATGCAAGATATAACCACAATCATTTATCCAATCACTGTTTATGGCAGAGATTTCCCTTCCAACATTGATTGCAGTCTTGCTGTCAACCAAAGAGAACTGACTTTTATTACATGTAATTTTCAACCACTTTAATACAGCGTGACTTCATGTAAAAAAATCATACAGGTGATGTCCACTCATAGTCATGAATTTCTCCGGAAAAAATATATATTAGACCTCTATATCATAAGTGTTATGAAATAAAGTACTTTCATTTTATCGTATTTTTTGTAAATGGTAAGGCTCTTTGAAAAATGTGTATTTTGTAAATAACTTAAAACAGTAGAGAACAAAAAGAAATATAACTAATAATCTGAAAGTACTCGAGACCTGGCACATGTTTTACATTAAAGCTCCCTCTTAGTGTATTGAAGTTTAGTTGACATCTGCACACTTATGGGCTTTCTTTAACTTACAAATTTAAGACAAAAATACGACATTTAAGTTAATTTTTCCACTTGAAAAATTTCTTTTTCTAATTTGGAAAGTCACAGAATGCTATCTTTTCTGTCGTATTACCAGATATGACATGTAATTATGAATAGTACCTTCTCTGGCCAGCTAACTGTATTATGTAAATATTTATAACTAAAAATGTAAAAAAATGCATTTTTACAAGATTTTATGATCATTTACTTGAAAACCCCTATCCAAAAGTTTTTGAGAATTACGCAAAACATTGTTTGGTTAATGCATTTGTAGTCAGGGCAAACACAGTGGGCAATATTTTACTGTGTAAAGTCTTAAAAATTTTTCAACATTCTTCATATTTCACATCACTGAATTTCTAGTGTAAAATATGCATATTGGCAACACTGTTTCCAATACTCTCCTGTTTATAGCAAATGAGTGAGAACTTGCACATAAACCATCGAGTTTTGTTTGAACTTTTTGTTAGATACAACGTCAGTGAGGAAATACAGTAGTGCAAGAGTGAGGTGTGCAAACTATGAAAAAGACACAAGAAGGTGGTGTTTAAGGAAAATGAAAACCACTTCACAGTTGTTGGAAATCTGTCAGAGGTATTGCAGAATTATCTTGGTCCTCAAGTAACGGTATTCACATCACATCCACGTTTATATACCTGGGTTTGAAGTTGCTGATGAATTGAATGTTAGCATTTCTGCTGCAGCCCTACTATATACCCCCTTAAACATCCAGGAAAGGTAAGAAGCACAAGAAGAAAACAGTACGCAAAAGTAAAGTGGAAGGAAGTGAAACAAGTTTTACACAAGCAACATCTTTAAAACTTTGTGAAGTGTATAATGTAGACGCACTTCGTGCAGAACCTGAAGATAGTGATATGTGCCTGAAATGGGATGTGTGGTTTCAAAACCTGAATACTGTTCTTTCAGCAGCCACCTATACTGAGAAGGTACAGTTACTGACACTGATACCAGGTAGCTACTCTAAGCAGCAGATACAGAAATACATACCCACTTCCTCACATTATTTGATTTCAAAAGCTCATAAAATAAAGAATGAGAAAGGTATTTGGGAATGCCCAGATTATTACTGTGGGCATCCGCTGAAAAATGATATGCTAACTGTTGCTTGGAATATTACCTAAGTGAGCAGGCAAAGTCCTAATCAGGCTGTGTTATCTCTGTTAGTGAAAATGGTGAAAAAGGTAAAAAGATATATGAAACAATCAATAAGAGAAACATATCCCCTAATGAAAAAGGAGAACCCAAATTTAAAAATTGGTCTCACAAAATTCTACTCCTCCATTATTATTATAACAACACTAATTTGAAACTTGTTTGTTTTGCTGTAAGCAGTGTCACAAGAAGGAAGTACACAGAGATTGACCTGATGTTTTTGTGTATACATCAAGAGCTGCAACATAAATGTTGGTTGCAGCAGTATGCAATGTGTCCTGGTGCTGAAGTGATGACTGCAGAAGCATTACACCTTCAGGATACTGACAATGATGTAACATATGCATTGTGGGAGAGAGGAGAGTTAGTGAAAAAGACAGTAGAGCCAGAGAAGTTGCTTATAGAGGTTAGGCACTGGGTCATGAAAGGAACACCTCACTATCATATCCAGAGGATTTAGAGACAAGCCGTAGCAGAGGTAAAGTCAGCTATATCCCCAAATACTGACACATCAGTTCTTCATTCTGACTTTGCTGAGAACTGGTCTGTTAACACTTGCACACTTCACAGGTATCAATATTCACATGTGTTGCTCCCTTCCCTGGAACATCACACTGCTTTACTATTGTCAGTGATGATCTCATTCATGACAGTGCACGTATGGTACATTGTCAGACTGATAATTGACGACACAGCATCTAGAGGCCACGGATTTTCTAAACATTTGTATGTGACGGTGCGGCATCTCATTTTGAAAACTGCTTTCAGCTTTATGATCTTGTCAATACTGTAGTACAGGAATTAAGACAAAAAGATTGATAGTTTCAGCAACAGGCCATGGGAAAAGTGCATGTAATGAGGTAGGAGGTCTCTGTAAACATCTTGCAACAAGATTTAATCTTCAGCATGAAGCTATTGATACTATAAGAGGTGCTACTGGACTTGTACACATCAATTCAACATCAGTAACAAACACGAAACTCTTAATTCTAAATGGAAGTATATTAAGGGAATTCTGTTTTTAAAAAAGAGAGAAGAGTGGTCTGCTATGAAGTCTGTGGTAGGAATTCAATCAAGTCATTAGTGGGCTGCATCCTGGAGTGGCAAATACATTGCAAGATTGGTTTTCCATGAAATGCAACCTGTTACAGTGTGTGAAATGCAGAGACCCCAGTGTACATTAGAAGACTTTGTAGTGAGCCCTTCATTTCTTGTGTGTATGACGATCAGTGGTGGATTGGACATATCCCAAGTCTCTCTCATGAGCTGTAAGATAGAACCATCTCCTTTACGACACTTCATGGTCCTGAGAATGCTTTCAAATGGCCATCATCAAAAGATCAGTGTGCAGTTCCCGTTTCCCAAGTGCTGTTCTTGTTGGATCATTCTTGTCCATGTGCAAATTCAGCTTGGCTATACAGGTTCAATGAGAAACAGATGAAAAAGCAAATGAACTCCTTTCAACAGTGCAGTGTTGACTGTTACATTGCAGAAAATTTTAATTCATGGCAAGTCATGATGAAGTAAAATCATAACAAAAGACAGTAATAATTTGAGAATAATATCATAAAAAGAAATATGGGTATAAATATTCTATATCCCATTTTCGTTATAAAATGCTTTCAAACAAAATTATGAACTGTTTTCACACTCCTTGATAATGTTGTCAAATAATTTATTTCAATTCAGAACTACCAGTTTAACATGACATGTACTTAAAATCAGTCATCAATTTAAATTAAGTGTCCTTGAGAGTAGAGCAATGTATACCTAAAAAATTTCTCACGTTTTGTACAGACAAGTATTGCCCACTCTGACTGTACATTCCCTGCGTACAATCACCAACCAGTGTACCGTGAAATTTTTAGAACATTTCGGGCGGAGGATTTTGAGAAAATAATTTCTGAGTAACCAAAAAATTCAGATTCTTTTATCTTTATGCACAAATATTTTAACAGTTAAAGAATTTCATGGATTAATGTCTTGGCTGACAGTTGGCGATCCTTCCACTTTATCATTTCTCAAGGCAGTTAAAATTCTGTGACTATTCATATTTTGTTACAAATATTCAGTGTGTGTGTGTGTGTGTGTGTGTGTGTGTGTGTGTGTGTGTGTGTGTTGTTGTTGTTGTTGTTGTCGTTGACAAAGGCCATTGGCCGTAAGCTTTAAGTGTGAAAATCTTTTTTGTTGTGCCTATCTGCGACTCCACATCTATGCTAATGGTGAGTAGCAACTTTCCTTCTCATAATATTGTTACATTCTATCCTGCATTTTCCATTGTTTGAGTATTGGGAATAAAGTATTTATCGAAAATAAATTCAGATCTCAATCACTTTTGGTTTCTTTATTGCTATTTTTCGATTTTCACTTTCGTTACAAAATTTTCACAAATACTCTCATTTATAGAGTCTGTAGCATTTTAACAAATCACCAGAAAATCAAAATATTGTAGTTCTGGAGAGGTATCGTGGAAATTCAACATATACTTTTTTCTGCATACTTTGAAATACTGATGACACATCCAGTCTTGACCTGTATGACTTGAGATGAGTTCAGCCTGTAAGTGATCCGAAACTTCCTGGCAGATTAAAACTGTGTGTCCGATCGAGACTCGAACTCGGGACCTTTGCCTTTCGCGGGCAAGTGCTCTACCAACTGAGCTACCGAAGCACGACTCACGCCCGGTACTCACAGCTTTACTTTTGCCAGTACCTCGTCTCCTACCTTCCAAACTTTACAGAAGCTCTCCTGCGAACCTTCTCGCAGGAGAGCTTCTGTAAAGTCTGGAAGGTAAGAGACGAGGTACTGGCAAAAGTAAAGCTGTGAGTACCAGGCGTGAGTCGTGCTTCGGTAGCTCAGTTGGTAGAGCACTTGCCCACGAAAGGCAAAGGTCCCGAGTTCGAGTCTCGATCGGGCACACAGTTTTAATCTGCCAGGAAGTTTCATATCAGCGCACACTCCGCTGCAGAGTGAAAATCTCATTCTGTAAGTGATCTGTCTATCGACAGATACTGTCCACATGACGTGTAAATCTTTTGTATGAAACTATGGTGTGTGGGTTTAATGCTGAAATTTCTTTATCCATAGCTTATTGGTAGCGTCATGTTTCAATAACTTATTTGTATCTTTTTTTAAGGGAATTAACACAATGTGTTTTACAATAGCTATTAAGAATGATAGTATGTTAAGTGTATTAACACTGTAGGAAAAGACAGATTGCTGCTCACCGTACAGAAGACTTGTTAAGTTGCAGACAGGCACAGTTAAAACAGACTTAAATAAAGTTTTGAGCCACAGCTTTCATCAGTGAAAGAGTGACACACACCGTTCATAAAAGGTGTCTGTGTTTCTCTTGTGTGTCTTTTAATTGCGCCTGTCAGCAACTTAACATGTCTTCTTTACAGTAAGAAGCAATCTGTCTTTTCCTAAACTGTTGATGTTCCTCCCTGGAGTTTCCATTGTTTGAAGATGTTAAGTGTGATGGGCATGTACATTGCAACTGCAAAATGCCAGAACAAAAAATGTATGCCCACACAGTAACTGGTAATTATGTTTATTAGCTACAACAGTCAAAGTGAGCATATAATGGTAGCTGAGTGTGACATAGAGGGACAATCACTACTGACCATTAGGGTCTTTGAACAACGAATCTAAGTCCAGCACAATTAATTAGAAACAATGTCCACAGAGTTTCATCTGGCACTAAAAACAATACAATGAGGAGTACTAATGCATTGACTGAGACAGACAATCTTGAAACTACAAAGGTCCATTATCACCACAAAGTGTCAGTATCAACTACAGTAGTGGGACATTTAAACCATTATACAAATTGTTTCTTCCATACATATTCTTTCTCCTTATATTCTGTTTTCTTTCTTGCAGTCAGTTTTAAAAGAAAACACGAAAGTTGTATTTATGCCAATACGATTATGATACTACTGCGGAATATGAATTGTATAAAACTTTGTAATCCCACCCATTTACAGATTAAAACTATGCAAAGTACATCAATGAAGCTACTATCCTCACTGACTCAGCAGCAGGAGAAGTTTCTCACACTATATATATATATATATATATATATATATATATATATATATATATATATATATATATATATATATATATATATATAATACTATATATAATAGAGGGAAACATTCCACGTGGGAAAAATATATTTAAAAAGAAAGATGATGAGACTTACCAAACAAAAGCGCTGGCAGGTCGATAGACACACAAACATACACACAAATGTCTAGCTTTCGCAACCAACGGTTGCCTCGTCAGGAAAGAGGGAAGGAGAAGGAAAGACAAAAGGATATGGGTTTTAAGGGAGAGGGTAAGGAGTCATTCCAATCCCGGGAGTGGAAAGACTTACCTTAGGGGGAAAAAAGGACAGGTATACACTCGCACACACACACATATCCATCCGCATATACACAGACACAAGCAGACATTTGTAGAGGAAGGTAAGTCTTTCCGCTCCCGGGATTGGAATGACTCCTTACCCTCTCCCTTAAAACCCATATCCTTTTGTCTTTCCTTCTCCTTCCCTCTTTCCTGACGAGGCAACCGTTGGTTGCGAAAGCTAGAAATTTGTGTGTATGTTTGTGTTTGTTTGTGTGTCTATCGACCTGCCAGCACTTTTGTTTGGTAAGTCTCATCATCTTTTTATATATATATATATATATATATATATATATATCAATGATCCCAACCAAATTGCCCATTCCTTCTTAAGCTAGGATAATTCCCAATCAAGGATTCATTGTCAATAGCAATAAACAATGCTCAAGATTAGAGAGGGAGAGAGAGGGGGGGGGGGGAGATTGAGAGAGGGAATGCAAGTTGATGGACAGAGAGAGGTGGGGGAGGATATGGACACACAGAAATGAGAGTGAAAATTAGATCGTGTATCCAACTGCCATACATATTTAGCAATTTTGATGCACTTTGAACATTGTTGTCATGAGAAACCTTGTAACTGTGCGGTACATCAAAAAATAAAAGAAGATTATCCACAGAAATGTAAATTATGTACAGTTTTAATCAATTTATCAATGCTCAATGACACATGTGCTCAATAAACATGCATCATTGTCCTGGGCATTTGACATTTACACTTTTATAGTTGTTTAGTTTTTGCACATCATCAATTATTGAATGATAAATACAATTCAACCAAAGCATTTAGATGGATTATCACAATCATCATATCTGGAAAAACACAATCAACCTCAAATGATGCACAGCAAGCTGATGAACAGACAAAAATTCAATTTAAAGTTTAGTGAAAAGTCTAAATGCAGACAAATACTGTCCTCATTAAACCTGTGGCCATATACAATTGTTGAATTCAAAATACACTGTGTCACATTTTAAATGCTCATGATGACAGTAGTAAATAAAAATCAGTTGATGATAAAAGATTTATTGCAGTTTCGACTGAGTGTGTTGTCTTTTGAACATGTATAATCTCATCTGAATTACAAATTCAGCAGCATCCCACTCTAGTCAGTTTCATATTGTGTCATACTTTTGGAACAATAAGAATAGCTTGAATTTCAAAAAATAAACAATCAAATAATGCACCTGTATGTACTTGGGCAGAGATACCACAATCTATTTTGCAACCAAATTTTTCATACTGTATGTCTTTTCATTCTCAACCTTTAATTTATCACATAAAACATTCTATATGAAAAGTATCTTCCACACCCAGAAGAGGTTCCATGGCGATACCATAGCCGAATGACAGTGCCAGTATCATAGATTTACACTAGCAGAATAACTCTGTCAGTGTCATCGAGACATATGCAATAGGGCAGCACCCGTTTGATGAAGAGGCAATACCTGACTATCTTCCTCAGCACTTTATTTGCTAATGGCACAGGTAATAAAATTTTTCATAGAACAATGAATGACAAATTAAATAGCAGATACAAACACAGAGCCTGCACATTAAATAAATGGTATCACAACAATATAAGTTTCTCTATAAAAAAAATCAGAAGAATATCACTTATACAGTAATACAACAAATATTATATTGTGGGTAGATTAATGGTGCAACAACTATCCATCCTGCACAAAAAAATAAGTTCAAAACAACAGAAAAGTTAATATCCATATTTTCATAACTAATAAACTCTCTGCTAATTGTTTTCAGAAATCGCAAAATAAATAACAATAGCAATAAGGCATAAAATGAAATATACAACAACAATAACTTGTCACATTGTTCTACTGTGGTTATTTTGTTCGATTACTTCACACACATCTTGTAATATACTGTACATTATACTCGTTTGTGATAGAAATAAATGGTATAATAATAACGTGTGGTGGGTGGGATTGGGGAGGGGCAGTTTATAGCATCAGTAAATAAAGTGTGAAGTATGTACTTTTACAATCAAAGCCTCACAGTACCTCTGCCATTTCAAAAATCGATAAACTCTAAGTTTACATACATTGTAAGTCACATATTTTAGACAGATTTACAAAGCATATTGTATTCTAAATTATACCTGTTAATGCATCACTTTCTCTGACTATAGAATCAGTTTCATAACGCAACTATACATTGTGTCAGTATGTACTGCATAGATAACTGCTTTATTAGTTTAACAACTTCACAGTTTCTATTACAATGTAAAAGGTTATATTCATGCATGCAGCTACAATAAACTTATTTCATTTGGCAGAATGTGTTTACTATCACGCTCTGTGAAATGAAGAAAGTCAAGGCACCATACAGCTCATTGACGTGTTTATGTTGACTCCAGTCCGCATTCTCTTCTGTGTCTGTGTCCGTGTCTGTGTCTGGCTCAGACACAATTAGACAACATAAGCTATTCTTCTCACAATTGAGAAACTAGTTCAAAAAGATTACTATTAATCCTATCTGAAACAAAAATCAACACACACACAGTGACAGCAATTACATTGCTACCTTTGTTATGAAAGAACATCAGCAAGCTGATGTCAACTGTGTCTAGTTGAAAATAAATGCTGTAATGTTTCATTTCAAACAAGAAAGTACCAACTGAGTCATGCTGAACATAAGAAAGAATATAAACAACACTGTAACAGAATGTAAATCATATCTTATTTGTAACCAAAGATTGACAAATTAATGATGAACACACTATTTTGAAAAAGAACAATTATGATTTGCAATTGGCAAAAGCAAGTAAGTGTGAAAGCATGGGAATCAATAAAGAAAAATGAACTAATGAATTGGGCTTACCTCTAATAAGCTGCCTTACCCCATGACTCCCGATTGGTCTGCAAAAGAATATTACAAAAATTAGACAATGCATGAAACAATATTTCAGTTGTCACAGAATTGATGCACAAGTGCAAGTAGGCATGCACCCACACACTGCACATAATAATATTTGTAATGCAGCAAATATTTTTTTCATTAAAGCATTCAACAAATTCTGAGGCAATGAGATGATGCAGTTTTTTATGTGATCAAACTGACTTTTCTCTCCACTCAAAACCAATGTACAATGGACCGTTACAATACAAGCAAAGGTGTCTGACTGTGACATAATGAAGTAATTTAGCACCCACAAAATAAAATTAATGAAAAGTAGCTTGATTACCACACTGAAAAGACAGCACTCCTCTCATGTTGTGAAATGGAATTTGGAATGTTGCATGGCAATGGTATAATCAGAGATGGTAAGTACTGTTTCACTGACAACAGCAACAGGAGGGGCCAGAAGAGTGGGAACAGTTGCAGGGAATGTTCCTAGCCCTAGTTGTATATTGAATAAGATCGTCACCGGCCAGTAAATGGGTGTATGAACACCACCTTAACATGAGCTATATGTCACTTTCATGATCATTAACATATTGCATAGTGTCAAGGAAGCTGAGATGTACTTCTCATAGCCGAAGTCAGATGTAGGGCCTGACATGCACTCACCACCTTATGACATCATGCACTGCATATAATGTACTGATCATTTGATATGGATTGAGAAAAACTTAGAGAACATGTACTTTCACAAGTTTTGTACAAGTAGCTTTCTAGATTCCAGAATGACACGTGTGCTGCTCTGAAACCTACTGATATATTAAAACTGTGTGCCAGGCCGGGACTTTCACTGATCTTCCCAAGCACGACTCACAACCTGTCCTCACAGCTTTACCTCTTCTGCCATACCTCATCTCCTACCTTCCCAATCTGCAGCTAAGCCATGCCATCACAGTACCCTTTCTTCCAGGAGAGCAGCTAGTCCCGCAAATTTGGTGGGAGGACTTCTGGGAAGTTTGGAAGGTACGAGATGATGTACTGGCAGAAGTAAAGCAGTGACGACGGTTGTAAGTCTTGCTTAACTAGCTCAGCTGGTGGAGAAGTTGCTCATGAACAGCAGAAGTCGTGGGTCCAAACACTGGTTGGGCACATAACTTTAAACTGCCACCAAGTTTCAGATTTCAAGTTATTTTCTGTTTTTCAAATAATGTAAGTCCTCTGCAAATGACAGCCAGAGACAAGAAATTTAAGGTTCATCAATTATCCTTTCAATTCAATATACAGTAGAAATCCTCCGGCATCTGCCTTATTGTGTAATTGAGGAAACTGTACAAACTGACAAAAAATGTTAAGTCAATGGTCTGCTTAAAACAAATTTCTATCATATGGTTCCATAATGGTTAATTTGTGAGTTGCACAGTTTTCATTATTTTGAGCACAGTTCTTGAAGTAGAATGACACACTATTCTCAGATTCTCTAGAAATTAAACCTACATACGAAAAATTACTACATAATGACACAGTCCCAATTGGAAAAACTCTTAAGTGACATTGATTGACACCATGACTTTTCACTGTGACCAAAACAGCAATTAAGTGCTTGTTCAATCTGTGGTCAGTCAAGGCAGAGCTGCTGGTACTCCTGACATGGACTCCTGTGTCAATAGGACATTTGCCACAGATACCAGCGTTGGAATCAGTGAACTTTAAAACAGGTTTGGATTTATCACGATAAGTGCATTCACAGACTCAAGATTCTGCACCGAGTGTTTGTGCGGTACGTTTTGGACATGACAAAATACAATTCATAAAGGAAATCATTGAGGAACTGAGACTTAAATCAATCTGCCTTTCAGACTTCAAATGTTTTCATATGTTTACTGTGAGCTGTCCATGAATAAGGGGCAGTCAAAAGAAAATCACACACACACCAATACGGGACCATGGAATGGTTCCATTCAAAAGTAATCACCACACTTGTTAGAACAGCTATCCCACTGGGAGATGAGATGATCAAATTCCTGTTTCGTAGAAAGCAGTCAGCCACTGATGGGTCCACAGCTGGATCCACATTTACTCTTCCTTGTCTGACAGAAACTGAAGTCCATGAATGTCTTCTTTCAGGTCACCACCGATGTGAGGATCACACAGTAGAAAATATGGGCTGTAAGGAGGATGCTGCAGTGTTTCCAAACCAAACAGCTGAAGCGTAGCCTTAGTCTGATTGGCAGTGTGGGGGCGGGCATTCTGACTTTATGATGCATCACAATTTCTGTAAAGTGTCTTCATTGTGCTGCGCACTGATTGTAATTCCATGCACTAGCAACTTCACGAGCAGAGCTCCACTGCAGTTGAAGGAGGTCATTATGACTTTACCATAAAATGTGTGAACAGCTTTGCAATTCTTTGGTGGTGAACATGTGGGATGTTTCCACTGCTGGTTTTGAAATTTGGCCTCAGGATGATGGAATGCTGTCAGACGGAATCATCCTGTTGCATGATAATGCTGCCCCCCCCCCCCCCCCCTACAATACCAAGCAGACAAAGGCTACACTTCAGTGTTTTGATTGGGAAACACTGCAACATCCTCGATACAGTCTGTACCTACAACCCCGTGATTTTTACATCTTTGGTGACCTGAAGAAAGACATGCATGATGTCAGCTTCAGTCAGACAAGGCAGCGGCCGACCGCATTCTATGAAACAAGACTTTATCATCGCATGTCCCAGCATGATAAATGTCTTAATGGTCTGATGATTACTTTTGAATGGAACTACCATTCCATGATCCCATTGCAGTACGTGTTCCGTTTTCAGTTGACTGCCCTCATAATATTGAGAGCCAACTGGAAACTGAACTATTTAGTCTTAATTAACTGATAGACTAACATTTTCTATTTTAGGAAGAGCATATGAACTTTACCCGCAATAATTTTATTTATTTGTGCTATGCCCTAGAAACTTTCATAGTTATTGATTCTGGAAAGATACACTAACAAAGAATTAGTAAATACACTCCTGGAAATGGAAAAAAAGAACACATTGACACCAGTGTGTCAGACCCACCATACTTGCTCCGGACACTGCGAGAGGGCTGTACAAGCAATGATCACACGCACGGCACAGCGGACACACCAGGAACCGCGGTGTTGGCCGTCGAATGGCGCTAGCTGCGCAGCATTTGTGCACCGCCGCCGTCAGTCTCAGCCAGTTTGCCGTGGCATACGGAGCTCCATCGCAGTCTTTAACACTGGTAGCATGCCGCGACAGCGTGGACGTGAACCGTATGTGCAGTTGACGGACTTTGAGCAAGGGCGTATAGTGGGCATGCGGGAGGCCGGGTGGACGTACCGCCGAATTGCTCAACACGTGGGGCGTGAGGTCTCCACAGTACATCGATGTTGTCGCCAGTGGTCGGCGGAAGGTGCACGTGCCTGTCGACCTGGGACCGGATCGCAGCGACGCACGGATGCACGCCAAGACCGTAGGATCCTACGCAGTGCCGTAGGGGACCGCACCGCCACTTCCCAGCAAATTAGGGACACTGTTGCTCCTGGGGTATCGGCGAGAACCATTCGCAACCGTCTCCATGAAGCTGGGCTACGGTCCCGCACACCGTTAGGCCGTCTTCCGCTCACACCCCAACATCGTGCAGCCCGCCTCCAGTGGTGTCGCGACAGGCGTGAATGGAGGGACGAATGGAGACGTGTCGTCTTCAGCGGTGAGAGTCGCTTCTGCCTTGGTGCCAATGATGGTCGTATGCGTGTTTGGCGCCGTGCAGGTGAGCGGCACAATCAGGACTGCATACGACCGAGGCACACAGGGCCAACACCCGGCATCATGGTGTGGGGAGCGATCTCCTACACTGGCCGTACACCACTGGTGATCGTCGAGGGGACACTGAATAGTGCACGGTACATCCAAACCGTCATCGAACCCATCGTTCTACCATTCCTAGACCGGCAAGGGAACTTGCTGTTCCAACAGGACAATGCACGTCCGCATGTATCCCGTGCCACCCAACGTGCTCTAGAAGGTGTAAGTCAACTACCCTGGCCAGCAAGATCTCCGGATCTGTCCCCCATTGAGCATGTTTGGGACTGGATGAAGCGTCGTCTCACGCGGTCTGCACGTCCAGCACGAACGCTGGTCCAACTGAGGCGCCAGGTGGAAATGGCATGGCAAGCCGTTCCACAGGACTACATCCAGCATCTCTATGATCGTCTCCATGGGAGAATAGCAGCCTGCATTGCTGCGAAAGGTGGATATACACTGTACTAGTGCCGACATTGTGCATGCTCTGTTGCCTGTGTCTATGTGCCTGTGGTTCTGTCAGTGTGATCATGTGATGTATCTGACCCCAGGAATGTGTCAATAAAGTTTCCCCTTCCTGGGACAATGAATTCACGGTGTTCTTATTTCAATTTCCAGGAGTGTAGATCAGTGGTGTGTACACAAGCAGTTACGAGTTGAGACGATTATGTGCAGAAAAATAAAGTTAGTTTTTAAGAAAGGGTGACAACCTACATATCCACACTACCCATTACAGGAACAGAAATCCTTGTATTTAGTTTATGGAATATTCACACTCCACATTTGTGATCCCAGTGATTACATTCGTTTGGGTGCCTGCTAGGTGGGTATATTTCAGTATTCGCAGAGACAGTTGGGAAGTGTTATTCAATTTTCAGCCAATTTGGAAGTAGCTCATAGAGAGGAAACAATTGTCATTTTACTATCATATTGGTTATCAGACAAGCTGCAATAAGAAGTTCTGCATTATGTTGAAAATTTTATGTAAAAAAAAGTAAGAACATATCCGACAAAAATTCTAAATGTGTGGTACGCATTACTTGAATACCACATTAATATAAGGAACCTGCAATTTTATGAACAATAGAAGTTAAGCGTATGAGATTTCCTGCACAATTAGGCAGAGGAAGGAATCTGATGGTAAATTTTTCTGGGTGATTCCACTGTCATGACAGGGACAGTTGTGTTATGTTTTTCAATGATCAAAAGCTAATACAACAACAAGTATCAATAGTAATGAAGTAATGACTGACTCATGTTCATATGGGTAGTTGTTTTACCTTTCCTTTAAATGAGAATATCTGAAGTTTACAAAGTTAAAACTTGATCATCTTTAATTTCTAGTGACAAGTAGGACAGCAAAGGAACATAACACTGAATGCCTACCAACATTTTACAAGGGCTCTGTGAATTGTGCCCCTATTTTCTTTTGAAAACTTTGAATTCACTCTATTAAAACTATACCTACGCCATGAGATATAAATAAATGTAACATTATTAATAAACATAATTGTTGGGTTCAAATTAATGATATGAATATAATAGAGGGATACATTCCACGTGGGAAAAAAATATCTAAAAACAAAGATGATGAGACTTACCAAACAAAAGTGCTGGCAGGTCGATAGACACACAGACATACACACAAAAATTCAAGCTTTCGCAACAAACAGTTGCTTCATCAGGAAAGAGGGAAGGAGAGGGAAAGACGAAAGGATATGGGTTTTAAGGGAGAGGGTAAGGAGTCATTCCAATCCCGGGAGCGGAAAGACTAACCTTAGGGGGAAAAAAGGACAGGTATACACTCGCACACACACACATATCCATCCGCACACACACAGACACAACCAGACATTTTCTTGTGTCTGAAACTGAATATGAATATGAATTTTTTTTTAATAAACAGTGCTTAGCTAAACATATTATATCAAAATACAACAAAATTAATATTAAGGCCAAACTCTTATGTTACGTCATTTGTGCAACATAAGAGCAGCATTCTATAGATGAAGTCAGAAATCAGGAGCACTTTTAAGAGAGGGAAAAAAAAAAAAAAAATAAAGATACATGTTAAATTGAGAAATGTGTAAGTTGCATCTACTCTTAAGTAACCAAATGTCCCTTAACTTTTTCAAAACTGCTCAATACTACAGATGACTAATTCACATTTTACAATGTTGACGTTCAAGTTGCTACTAAACATTCAAATTTTAGTAAATTAGAAATTAGTAAAAATAAATGAAACAACAAATCCAAAATAATTAAAAATGCTGTAAAGCTATTATAACAATGGCAGACAAAGGAAATACTTTAGTTGTGGTTAGTGAAGATGATTACATTTCCAAACCTTTAAAGTTTTTCAGTAAAAATTGAATAATTGAAATCAATAAGGATCCAATGCCAATGCCAAATTCAAATGATGGTAAAAAAGCTAGTCAATGAAAATAATTTTCTATTTTTACCTAAAGATAAAGTGTCACTGAAAATTATGACCCTGCAATTGTCAAAGTTAAGATCTCAATTAAAATTACACAAACCGAATATACCAATTCACCCAACTGTCAGCAATATGAATTTGTAGGAATTGGGTAACAAATATGGTGTTCATGGTGTGTAAAGACTGTCAACATTACCGATTCACACACACAATATTTATTTATACACATTACATGGCCAGATACAACTTGAAACACATGGTGTCTCAGAACACCCTACCCAAGGTCCAAAGATAAGGTTTTGCAGATATATTTTCTTGGGGATGGAAGTCCATAGAGCTTGTGTCTCCACATGGCTTTCCCCCCCCCCCCCCCCCCCCCCCCCCCCCCCGGCAAGGAGTGCTTAAGTTATGTTGCAGTGTGGTGCTGGTAGTCTCTGGAGATGCTGTCTAGCTCGTACTCATCTAGATGTCTGGGTCGGCGCAGCGGTCTACCTATTTGTGAAATCAGTACTGGCTAAGGAGGTGGTACTGGAGGTGCCATCTTAAGGTCGTCCGCCAGTGGTTATACGTGATCCTGTGGTGGAGGCGTACTCGAGGACTGGGTGTTTGTGTTGTCCGCATCATTTCATCATCATTCACAAAAGTGGCGAGTATGGACTGTGTAAAGACTGGAACTTTGTAACAGCTCTGATAACCACACAGTTGAGCACCCCACAAACCAAATATCATCATCATCATCATCATCACCATCATCATCATCTGGTACAATGATCGTGATGCAGTGCTGTTGCCAAACTGTCAGTTTTCGTCTGTGACAGATACCACGATCATCGTGTCATGTAGAGACACTGTGAAGTCTTCAGGAAGGTAGTGCTTGACATCAATTGTGACGGAAAAGGAGGTTGTGTCATGGAGTGGAGCCAAAGGGGTGGTATTGTTCCCCAGCATCTCCGCCAAAGTCTATGCTGGCTTCAGTCAACTGACGGACACAGTAGTGGGTTTGCCGGCTAGCATGATTTTGAATGTGTTGGGTCCCTGTCTCAGTACTTTATATGGTCCACTGTACGCCGGGTGCAGCGCTGGCTTGACGGCGTCTGTGCGTAGCATTACGTGAATGCAAGTCTGTAGGGTTTTTGTGTATAAATACTGTGGGTGTTGTGTGGTGTGACGGCAGTGGGACTCTGAAGCTGTGTATCTATTCTCTGACCTGTATGTGATCTGGGAGGTACTTGTTGCCTTCGTCCGTTGTCTGCGTAGCAAATTCCGCCGGGAGGCTAATCGTTTCATCGTAGATGATCCCCGCTAGCGAGGCATCGAGGTCTTCTTTGTGGGCCATTCTAATACCCAGCAGCAACCAAGGTGGGGCCTCTGACCATTCGCTATCGTGGCACACCAGTGCTATTTTCAGCGTGCAGTGCCACCGTTCCACTAGGCCATTTGACTGTGATATGGAAGTGGTGGCAGCTGCAAAGGCGGCACAGTTCCGTAAAGAGGGTCGTTTGAATTGTCTGCCCTTATCAGTTGTAAGCGACTCAGGGCAGCCAAATCTCACTATAAATCAGTCGATGAACTATGTCTCCACTGATATGTCCCTGGGTGGAACGGCCTCCACCCACTGAGTTGTTCGGTCGATGACTGATAGGATATAACAAAATCCATTAGATTCAGGTAGTTGCCCCACTGAATCTATATGTGCACAGCAAAAATGGCCCTTCAGGACAGGGAAGCTTCCTAAAAGCAGCTAGTTGTCTCTTTCCCCTCTGGCAAGGAATGCATACTCATGTCCAAGTACCACAATCTCTCTTCATATTGGGCTACACATAATGCTCTGAAACTTGTTTCGTCATTGAACACACTCCATGGTGAGCTAAGTTCTGGAGCAGGTCAAATATTGTTCGGCGATAGTTGGCAGAGACGAAAGGTCATTATCTCCCTGTTGACATGTTGCACCAAACTAATTCGCAGGTTCCAGGCACTGGGCATTGTCGTAGTTGTAACCCCGTGTTGCCACCTGAAAAGAATCGTTCCAGGTCCGTATTTGTTGGCTGTGCATCCACGAGGTTATTGAAATCCAGCTGAGTGGTCACAGTGGCTAGGCAAGACAGGTAGACTGCAACCATATTGTCTGCTCTGTGATGCAGAGATCGTCTGTTGTGAACTGTGGGATGTGGTCCAAGTGCCTAAATCTGCGTGGTATGGAGTTGGCAGACAGATTCTTTAGTGGGTCAGCTAATTAATGGTCTCCCTTAAATATCGTCGCAGAAGTAGCGCACCATGTCGTACACGGCCAGTAGTTCGAGGTCAAAGGTCGACCACTTCCTTTGAGAGTCTGTAAGTTTCCTTGAGAAAAACAGGAGAGGTTGCATCATCCCTGCCTTTTCCTGCTGTAATACAGTGTCTATCGCTCAGTCGTTTGCGTCTGATGTAATGATAAATGAGCATCCGGTGAACGTAGTGGGAATGTGATGGTATGGGCTAGTTGAGCTTTAATGTCATCGAATGCAGTTTGCATCAAGGCTTCCATGTTAGCTTCCTCTTTCCCAATGTATTTTTCCACTGTAGAGCTGATGTGATGGTAAGTAGAGTTTCAGCTGCATGGGGAAGGTATTGTCGGTAGAAATTGACAAGGCCGAGAAATTTATGTAGTTCCTGGTAATTTGTGGGAGGGGACCAGTTAGTGATCTGTTTAAATTTGTCCTGTGTTGGCCGTGTGCCTGTTGTGTCGACTAGCTAGTTAACAAATGTGATACAAAACTGTCACAGCTGGCATTTGTCAATATTAATTTCCACCCCGTGTACTGACAGGTTGCTGTATACTCCATGCAAGTGTTGTTCATGTTCCTCTGTGGATTTTGAGAATATAATTAAATCATCTAAATAGCAGTAACAGTGTGACACATTGAAAAACAACCCATCAATGAATCTTTTCCATGTCCAAGCTGTGTTTTTCAGCCCCAATGGCATGAATAAGATTTCATATAAACCGAATGGAGTGGTAATGGCTGTTTTGTGACCGTCCCCTGGGGCCGTAGGTATTAGGTATTTGGGAGCATGCTCTTTTACAGTCCAGTACGCTGAAGATGGTTGCCCCTGCCAACTCGTGTGTGATATATATAATCGTTCTGGCGTTGAGGTTCCGGTAGTCACCACGGAGGAGCCATGTACCATCTTTCTTTTGTCGCAACGTGATAGGTGGTGCCAATGCACTGTCTGAAGGTCTGATTATACCGTCCTGGAGAAACACTTAAATTCTTCAATGGCTGCCTTGGCCTCCTTGAGTTTGTGGAGGGGGGGGGGGTTTATGGGCGGTCCCGGGGTCGTATTAATTCTTGGACGGTGTCGTCCGTAACTACACCAACTGTTTTGTTTGGTAGGAGGGCTGGTCCAGGGGACCGAACCCTATTGTCTTATCTGTCTACAGGGGTTGCATCTTTGTCGGTGGGTAACCCGCTCTCGACCTGCTCGTGAGAGCGTAAACACTGTCGCTATTTGACCTGCTCGCGAGAGCGTAAACACTGTCACTGTTCAACCCGCTCGCGAGAGCTGTGTCACCACGTATAATGGGCACTGTACTAACTTGTGTATCAGTGCTAGCGGTTGTCCAGTTACCCTGTGGCTCTAGGGTGCACCTGGCCGACTGTAGTTGCTGCCGGATTCGTTGCAGTTGGCTGTGCAGTTCATGATGGCGGCTGCGTAGCTGCTCGTACATGTTTTGTTGTTCTCTTTGCAGATGTTCTCGTAGGCCGTGATATTTTCGTGTCTAGAGGTGGAGGGGGAGTGTCTGTGGTGGACGGCAGACTGTCACCACAGACGCCCCCTATAGGGTGTAGTCCATCGCTTTATAATAACAGAGCCTTGCGGAGGTCGGGGATGATCCAGTAATGACTGAGGAAGTGCGCTCCGAGCACTGGCTCCACCGTTTCGGCCACAAAGAAAGACCACGGATATGGTGTATGGTCGTGTAGTCAGAGCCTCGCGGAGGTTGTCCCCATTACCAGTATTACTGAGCCATTTGCAGTTCGGAGTTGTATGGATGAGAGCTAGTAATCTCCTGTGATGATGTCCGCGCCCGTATCGACCAGCAGGTACTGGTGTAGCTGGCGGTCGTGAACAAAAATGCGCGCGCCGTCTGCCCGTGTGTGTGGCGTGTTATATGCTTTCTTATCTCCAGCAGAAGGGCGGCTTGTAGGGAGGCGGGCTGGTGCGCCGGTTTAGTTTGGATAGCCGCACGGATGTCGGCAGCGGCGTGCGTTGGCGCCGAATCGCGCGTGAAACCAGCAGTAGCCGCTTGTCTTGTTTTGGCTGGGCTATGTTGTGGCGGCCAGGGAGTTGGCCGTCTCCTTTGTTTGTTTATTTCCTGCACGAGCTGGGTCTGTGCGCCGTGATTGTTGCGACGTGCAGCGGTCGCGGCCAGCAAGACGGTTTTGGGGGGAGGGGGGGAGGAGGTTGCCCGAGGTCTGCGCGCAGTGTTTAGAGCTGTCTCTGCCGCTGCTGTATATTGTGCGCCGCATCCGTCGCTGGCGTACGAGTTCCAGCATCGTATCGGCCAGTTGTAGGCGCGTTTCCAAAGGTGTGTCCGCATGTACTAGAAGTGCCGTCTGTATTTGCTCTGGGAGCGTGAGTAAGCATTATGACTACAGGGACCGGTCTGGTAGTAGGTTGCTATCAATTTTCAGGCACAGTTTGCGTCATCACGCCGATGGTGTGTCGCCCAGCGTCGTCTCGCTTATGACGAGGTGCAGTTGTCGCTCCTGCGTGCGTGATAATCGTTGCAATATTAGTGAGTACATCGTCTCACACTTGTACGCAGTTGGGGTATTTAGCAGTAGCATGCTGATGAGCTCAGATTGTTCACCAAGATGGTTGAGAAGTGTTAAGAGCTTGCTCTGGTCGTCATCGATCCCTGCTGTCATCATCATATATTCGCTTACAGCAAATGTATGTGTGAACGGGCGGCAGGTGGAGTTTGATAGATGGTGGGTGGTTCCCGTAGTGGTCGTTTTGTTTTGTTCCCACAGTTGTCACCGTGCAGTAGTTGCTTGGCGTTGCTCGGACCGACTGATGGCCTATGAGGTATGGCCACTGTTTGTTGTACCTATCGGCATGGTGTGGTATGATGTGATATTCCGGTCGGAGCGGTGGTCCGATGTACGACGGCCAGGCGGGTGGTGGTGACGTCACACCCGTGGAATGGCGAGTGTCGGCGGCGCGGGTAATATCTCTGAAGCATCGGTGGGACTGCGGAGAAATACAGTTCCGTTGGATATCACAGTTTTATGATGGTGTTTGTCCGTGTGTCAGTTGTGCACACTGTTTCGTTAGTCGCTTCGTGGTGGTTGTGGTGGCGTCGGTGTAATGAAACGTAGCGCGCGGCGCGGACGGTGTAGCAAGTAAGTACGCGTTAACGGCATCGCACCAATCGGTCGTAACGCGTATCGCGGTAGGTGGGACAAAGTCACGATAGGTCGGAAGCCATCGCAGCGCGGGAGCTCCGTGCGGTGTGCCCACAGGATCGGTGGCGTGTCGTGTAATTATCGTCGGCTGGATAAATTCGTGGTAAATCGTCGGCCCATTTGGTATGGGGTTCACTGTAGGCGTGGCGGTGATGTCTGGCTCGAGCTTGACGCCCTTTGCGGGTGGTGTAGCAGTCAGGTTGTAATTCTGATATCCAACTTGTTGTAGTAAAGCTGTTGACGCATCTATTTTGGCATCCTGGTAGCTGTTGATGTCTGGTGGTGGTAGAACGGTCGTGTCATACGTCCTAACCAGCACGTGGCGGGAATCAGCGTATCCTGGTGCGAGCTACATCCATACTCCGCAAGCCACCTGACGGTGTGTGGCGGAGGGTACCTTGACTACCTCTATCGGTTCTCCCTTCTATTCCAGTCTCGTTTGTTTGTGGAAAGAAGGAATGTTGGTATGCCTGTGTGTGGGCTCAAATCTCTCTGATTTTATCCTCATGGTCTCTTCGCGAGATATACGTAGGAGGGAGCAATATACTGCTTGACTCCTCGGTGAAGGTATGTTCTCGAAACTTCAACAAAAGCCCGTACCGAGCTACTGAGCGTCTCTCCTACAGAGTCTTCCACTGGAGTTTATCATCTCCGTAACGCTTTCGCGATTACTAAATGATCCTGTAACGAAGCGCGCTGCTCTCCGTTGGATCTCTTCTATCAACCCTATCTGGAACGGATCCCACACTGGTGAGCAGTTTTCAAGCAGTGGGCGAACAAGTGTACTGTAACCTACTTCCTTTGTTTTCGGATTGCATTTCCTTAGGATTCTTCCAATGAATCGCAGTCTGGCATCTGCTTTACCGACTATCAACTTTATGTGATCATTTCATTTTAAATCACGCCTAATGCGTACTCCTACTGCTTACTCCCAGATAATTTATGCAATTAACTGCTTCCAGTTGCCGACCTGCTATATTGTAGCTAAATGATAAGGGATCTTTATTTCTATGTATTCGCAGCACATTACACTTGTCTACATTGAGATTCAATTGCCATTCCCTGCACCATGCGTCAATTCGCTGCAGATCCTCCTGCATTTCAGCACAAGTTTCCATTGTTACAACCTCTCGATATACCACAGCATCATCCGCAAAAAGCCTCAGTGAACTTCCGACGTCATCCACAAGGTCATTTATGTATATTGTGAATAGCAACGGTCCTACGACACTCCCCTGCGGCACACGTGAAATCACTCTTACTTCGGAAGACTTCTCTCCATTGAGAATGACATGCCCCATTCTGTTATCTAGGAACTCTTCAATCCAATCACACAATTGGTCTGATAGTCCATATGCTCTTACTTTGTTCATTAAATGACTGTGGGGAACTGTATCGAACGCCTTGCGGAAGTCAAGAAACACGGTATCTACCTGGGAACCCGTGTCTATGGCCTTCTGAGTCTCGTGCAGGGTGTATACAGGGACAAGGAAAAAAAATTCCCGGATTATTCCCGGATTTCCCGTTTAAAAAATATGCTTTTTCCCGGGCGACCTACTGTCACTTAGCACAGAAAAAGTTCCCTCGGAACTGTAAAACTTATCAATCCTTTCAATGGTTAACGTTTTATATAATCGCGTAGAACTTCCCGGAAAAAAAAGAAAAGCCGGAGCAGAGAAGTTTTGGAAAGACCTTTGATTTGCAGCAACATATACGCTGCATATTTTCGTATTACGAAAGTATAAATTCGAATTGCACCAAACAGCTTGTTAGTTTCCGGAGCGTTGCAACCGAGGTTGTGATGTCTTGGTTGGTTGGTTTGGGGAAGGAGACCAGACAGGAGGTCATCGGTCTCATCGGATTAGGGAAGGACGGGGAGGGAAGTCGGCCGTGCCCTTTGAAAGGAACCATCCCGGCATTTGCCTGGAGCGATTTAGGGAAATCACGGAAAACCTAAATCAGGATGGCCGGACGCGGGATTGAACCGTCGTCCTCCCGAAGTTGTGATGTCCTTTTGTAAGCGAGTCATATCTCAAGCCACGAGATCTCGCCAGCCGATGACAGCAGCTATTCAGAGCATAGGGCACGTGTTATAGTCAGCCACTAGCAAGAGTACTGGTAACATAGCGCGAACACACAAGAGGAAAAGTTAACGGTTTACATTAATGTACACAGTACCGTATATCTACAAGAAAAGCTAAGCTTTCACGTGTAATATTGGTCTTTTTTTGGTGTGATATACTTTAAGATACATCACACAAATGTGCCAGTAAATTTAAAATTGTGACATAAATGCCTCGGCTCGAAATTCTTGAAGTGGCTGGTCCTCAAACTGTTCAGTTTCGAACGCTCTGTGATTTAGATATCCATCCCACTTTCACACACGTAACATAATTCATCTTGCGTAAAAAGAAATTTACTTTGAAAGTAACGCTTTTCTAACCACCGTTCGCAATACTGTTAGTTATAGGTTCGATTTACCAGTTGCCAGAGAGCGCCAGAAACGAATTATTGTGCGTGTGCAACTGCAGTGGTGTAGGAAGCCCGCATGTTCGTGTGTATAAAGCACTAAGAGAGCTTACACTACACCATAAAAGAAACAGGGCATCAGAGGATACTCCAAAAGGCATCAAAATTTCGTGAATCATACTAAAATGCATAATTCGGCTTGAAGTGCACATTGGTTTTTTCCAGATTCACAATGAAGTAGGTCCCATCTGATATTAAGCTTTTCAGTGTGGTTTTTGGGATGTAAATTTTCTTGGAGTACCAGTACTCTACGATCTCATGTTTGGTTCTTTATTATGGCATAATGCCATACATGGCAGAAGATGATAACGTGCACTTGAAATTCACCGAACAGTTGGAAGTACCCAAAATTGTTAAATGAAACACTTCGTTTCAAATAAAATGATTGCCTCAGCGGAATATCTTTAGCAAACTTGCAAAAATAACTTCATTCTTCTGCAAGGCGATTAATGCTTGACTGCTACTAACTTGGAAAGAAAATAAAATCAGAAATTGAAATTAATAATATATTTTTGCCCTCTGTAATTATGTGAATGCATTTTAATTCACTTGATAGCTCCCGGCCACAGAAATCCGTTTTGTTTTCATTTGACGTGGGAGCTGTACACGAAGAGAAGCAGCGAAATCACTTAACGTAAACACGCGTCACGTGGAGACTAACCCCCTCCCCACTACAACTCAGACAACTCTGTGCAAGCGCGAATCTGGCAGCTAGGACGCGCGAGAAAAATTTTTCTCGTTTGCATCTGGCTGCTTGCTGCTACTACCGATGCAGCTAACAGCCAAACTTCAAGAAGCGGGAAGCGAGAGAAGGTACTGCTTATACGCGAGTCAAATGCGCATGCGCAACAGACCGCTGGCAACTGGTCAAACGAACCTAATGTGAACAGTTGTGACGTCATGCTCATAGCAAGCAGTTTATTGTTACTAAGAATTACAGTCTGCGCCCTACGGCCTTTAACATATTTTTGCTATCTGTAGACGCTTGTGCGTGCACGGTGTTTTGTTGTCGTAAAATGCACATTTCCTTTGCCACTACAGTTTTATTTTTTCCCCTCTCGTTTATATTTTATTGCTGCAGTATCATTCTCCAGTAGCAGGATACAATAACATTCTTTGCTAGAGAATCAATTCTGCAGTCAAAACTACAAAAATGTAACTGAAAGCTAAAACAATGAAAAATTCCCGGAATTCCGAAAATTCCCGGAATTCCGAAAAATTCCCGGGTTTTTCCCGGTTTTCTCCCGGATGAAAAAATTCCCGGGTTTTTCCCGGAATTTCCGGTTGTCCCGGGTCGTATACACCCTGCTCGTGGACGAATAGCGCGAGCTGGGTTTCACACGATCGTCTTTTTCGAAACCCATGCTGATTCCTACAGAGTAGATTTCTAGTCTCCAGGAAATTCATTATACTCGAACATAATACGTGTTCCAAAATTCTACAACTGATAGACGTTAGAGATATAGGTCTATAGTTCTGCACATCTGTTCGACGTCCCTTCTTGAAAACGGGGATGACCTGTGCCCTATTCCAGTCTTTTGGAGCACTACACTCTTCTAGAGACCTACACTACACCGCTGCAAGAAGGGGGCAAGTTCCTACGCGTACTCTGTGTAAAATCGAACTGGTATCCCATCAGGTCCAGCGGCCTTTCCTCTTTTGAGCGATTTTAATATGCCACTCTGTTCGAAATCACCGTTAACCGGCACAATCTGTCCCTGAGACCACCAAATACACTGACCTGTATGTTTGTTTGTTGCCACTGATTGTTCGGCGTTTATACGTCACTGTGGTTGGTGTCCGTAATTAGACTGTCAATGCCTGACACCTCAATAATGGTAGAGTCGCAGAGTTGATAGGGAGACTTACAAGTAGCATTAGTACTAGCTGAAAGTATATCAATTGGAATACTGCACTCGAGAATGGCAGGGGCGGCAGGGTAGCACCATTGTTCATTACCGGTCGTCGTCGTCCCTTCGTTATGTAGTCTGACGAGGTTAGTGTCCACATAAGCACTCGTAGAACTATTCTGAGTGTTCGTTAAAGGCACTGTGGTCGATGGAAGCTCAATATCGTAGTCTTTATGTGTGTGCAGATGTGACAATGGTTGCAGTGTTAGGCGGGTAATAAACACAGAAGTATTGCAATTTCCGTTTTGTAGTGGTGAAAAGTCGTTAGATAAACACTCGCAGCACTTGCTATCGTCGACTGTAGCTGGCCAACCGTCGGTGTGTGTAGGATCCACATCGGTAAGGTGTTGGGATTCTGACGCCGGGTGGAGGTGGAGCAACGTGTTACACGAAAATGTCGCGTCGCAAATGTCAAAAAATGCGGGGTAACCGATGTAGGAATTGGGTAACGAACACGATGTTCATAACTTGTAACGACTGTCAGCGTTACCGATTCACATACACAGTGTTTATTTAGACACATTATACGGACAGATGCAAATTATTTTGCAGCGATATTCTTGGGGACGGAAGTCCATACTGCTGGTGTCCCCACAAATTGTCCCTCATATAAATTACACAAAACTACTTTATGCGATATTTAAAGCTTCCCACATTTTTAAAGAAAAATTTCACATGAAGAACACTTACAAATTGGCGCAATTTACAAGATGGATATTCCTCGTAATGCAAGATTTGCTTCACTAGATATTACAAATCTATACACAAACATACTGATTATTGAAACGACTGCTATTATTAAAAACAACTTACTTCAACGTAAACTTATGAGTACAAGTGAAGTGAAGTTTATTGATTAACTTGAAAGAACTCAATTATTACATTTAACAGCAAAATTTATTTGCTAAAAGATTGCTTGGAAATGTGCAACTCATTAGCTGGCACTTTAGCTGTGGCATTCTCGTCAATCGCGTCGTGCTACAATTTTTCAAGAATTACTCTCAATTTGCAAGTAAACTTCTCTACTATAAAAGATTTGTGGGCGATACTTTATTGCTGTACAATGTCTCCAAAGACTAGTGTTACTCAAACATCGATAGCTGATCTATATAATGATTAACTATCGATTGTTTTTGTGCAAGTATTTCAAACGAAAAATAACTTTGTAAAAATTTTATTGAGTAAAGACAACAATATAAAATATGCAAATTTTGTTTTATAAAAAGTGAGGTAAAATTCCTCCCCTATAGTCTGTTGTTTAAAATACAACATAATTTATTTTATTTTATTAGTTTTGTTTATTAATAGAAACTTATGTGGGCATGCTATTCCT
This sequence comes from Schistocerca cancellata, assembly GCF_023864275.1. Classification (NCBI taxonomy): domain Eukaryota; kingdom Metazoa; phylum Arthropoda; class Insecta; order Orthoptera; family Acrididae; genus Schistocerca; species Schistocerca cancellata. Next base: position 66,273,326 of record NC_064628.1, read on the forward strand.
GTTTTGTGTTGAAGGTTTTCCTGTTTGCTCTGTTGTTATTTATGTACTGTTCAATTTTTACTTTTTCATTGCATTACCACCACACTGTCAAAGATGTTACTTGCTGTATATTTCTACTTCAGTCTGGACGTGTTACTTCTCTTCCAATGTTGTTTGCAAACATTGTAACTTCTTTGGTGATAATACTCAGTAAATGTCTGATGATGGCCTTGTAAGCCGGAAAGTAATATTGTAGAACAAAAGCAAACTGGTGCTTTTCATTTATTATTTGAATTCTTCTCCTTTAGTCTGTTACGTTTTTTACTAACAATTCTCCGGACTTGGAGAAAAACCTCTCTTTAGGAACTGAAGTCGCCGGACAGGTGCGGGTCTTCCGCATTGCCCCTACGCCCTGTCCAGGAGTATGGGACTTCACCAGCACCACCACCACCACCACCACCACCACCACCACCACACTCAACATAATATTAGGTTTTGCCAATATTCTAATACACAAGCAGGCTTGCGTATTACAGGTTTTTCAAAATACTGACGCAGGTAAATTATGGAATCACTGACTGGTGTAACGATATCGATGTTAGGCTGTTGGTGATTGGGCAAAAAAATGAAATCATCCCATTTCAACCTGGTAGACGTATTAGCACTGCTCATGGATGCCTCTGTTTATGATACTATTCTTGGCGTTGATGCGATTATAGCAATTTACTCTTTCTGAAGTAATTGTGCAGTGCTGTCTGCCTCCTGGAATGTCCTGAAACCAAGTTTTTAAAACTTGGGATCTAATAATGTCGCAAGCATATTAACAGTCCATCTGCTAAATTGTTTCAGTCTTTCACTGACTGATTTAATCAAGGAATCCAGAACACTTCGTTCTTCATTAGTTGTTAAGGTGCTTTCCAAGTCTGACAACTTTGAAAGATTTTCGCGTATGAGGTATAATTAAGAAAGCAGTGACGTATGACTGCCCTGAGATTGTTGTTGCTGCTACTTCAAAAGGTTCAAGAGCTTGTACAGCTTGGTAATTTTCTGCTGTGAGAGAAAGCTGTGCTTTTGAACTTTCATTGATCGCAATTGCAAGCTCACTTCAAACTTCCAAAAATCATCTGAGCATGTAGTGAACTGTTCCATCGAGTCGACATCTCTTGTATCAGTTTTTTAAGCATTGCGCAGTTTGTCACTGGCTAGTGTAGAGTTTCGAAAAGAAGTCACAATAGCCTTTGTTTTCAATAAAATTTCGGAAAATGATTCTATTTGAAACAATCTTGTGCTGTTAAATTGATGTAGTGTGCAAAACAGGTTGAACGTCGAATCCTTAAGATTTCAGGAGTTTTTTTCGTAACTGCAGCGTTGTCTGTATCCACTACTACTGTCTTATCACGAATATTGTATTCTAGTCAGACTTGATCGATGACCTGAAAAAATGTAATGTTAATATTAAGTGCCAATATCTCCGAAATTTTGCTTAATATTCTAAAAAAAAATTTCCAACGTTTTCTTATGTGAAATATTACTTTCACATACAAAAAATAATTCTCAAAAAATTCGGGTGCTACAGCCTGGAACCGCGGGACCAATACGGTCGCAGGTTCGAATCCTGCCTCGAGCATGGATGTGTGTGATGTCCTTAGGTCAGTTAGGTTTAAGTAGTTCTAAGTTCTAGGGGCCTGACGACCTCAGCAGTCAAGTCCCATAGTGCTCAGAGCCATTTTTCAGCGTCTTAGAAGCATAGGAAAAGCTGGAGAAGGAGATGATTATGGTCCCCACAATGAATAGAGGCACGAAAGGAGAAATGTTTACTGGCGTGCCATGCAATGGAAAACGCATTGAAGACACTAGGGGGTGTTTGTTGCGTTGAGACTCAACACAAAAACAATACGGCCATCACTCTTATTACAGTAAGAGTGATGGCCGTATTGTTTTGTGTTGTGCTACAGCTGCTACATCGCTGAGGTCGGCGGCACTCATGATCTAATGCAGTCGATATGAAGTGTATAGCTTGTAGAAGTTTTCTTGAGAATTTCGCCGTCCGCCGAGAGAAACTCACGGAGCAGTATCAAGAGCACAGTAGGTATGGGGAGAGAGAGTTGTGCTGCTACCTGCACCCATCATATCGATGTATTCCTATAATATATGTAACAGGTCGTACAGTCTATAGTTGACAGACTCTGGTACACAGCTTTTGCAACACAAGAGCTTCCGTGCACAGCACATAGGTATTGCACCATAATTTAAGAATGAAATTAAAAGTTACAAGTTGCTTTTCCTAATTTTGTCAGCATGTACTTTGGTATATTAATGTTTAAACTGTCAAATCTTAGATTGACCAGATCAATATCTTTCCCTAAACACATGTTTGTAAGAAAAAAATAAGTGGCGCTAAATAATAGAGCCAGGAAACCAAAAATTGGTCAGAATGTGCAAATGTATGTCAAAATTAACTGGTATAAGTTTCAACTTGATCGGAACAATTTTATTCAGAAGTCAAGTTTTTGCGAAAAATTGAAGACGCTAAATATTACACTTACAAATATGAAAATTTATATGACGCTTCAGTTCAACATAAAAATAGTAACTACGTGATCCCCACTGAGCTACTTCTAATAGTTTTCGAGTAATGTACTGAAAACTAAATTTGGAACAAAAACGTCCTTATTTGTAGTAGATTAAGTATCTGTTATATTAATGCTAGAAAGTTCTGATTACAGCACCTGATGAAACCTATTAAATAATAGAGCTATAACAAATTTCAAGGCCTGGGTGTACATAATAACAAAGATCTGTTCTAAAAATTCTGGGCGGCAAAGTTTAAATGCACGCGAGCGAAATGTTTTGCTGTGATTACAGCTGATTTATTAACATTCACACAAAAATTATGAAGATTCTAAATTAATATAAAACAGTTTTGTAAAATATTGTGGGTCCGAGAAATTGGCCGTTTAGAGGCTACTACCGTGGGCATAGAGCGGATAACAGCAGATGTTCCCTTGGTGTCCGCTGCGCCCGTATATATATACGGCCTGAAAGGCCTGACTTCACTTCTTCGCGCCATCCCCACCTCCGCGCGCAAGCCACTGGTCCACCGCAGCCACCCGAGGTCTAGTGGAGGGGGCTGACCGCGTATATAAATAGCCCGCTCTCCGCGAATCTCCGACTGAACCGACGCACATTCCCTATCAGAGGGGACACAGGCCAGACGTGATAGGCATGGCCCTCATCAAGGGCATTACATCGACACTCAACGTTGCCGTTGAAAACGATCTCCCTCAAATCACCAACCTGTATACACAGAGGAAACACTGCAGCAAATGGAACAACGCAGGATGTTGGACTACAGGCATGCGAATTGGACACTGTTCAAGGAAACGCAAGATAGCCACACCTCACCCATATATTAAATAACTAAACAGCACAAATCGACGAGGCAGAAGAAATCCTCACTAACGCCGTCCAGGACGCACCCCACAACAACACAGTGCTGCACTGTCCCAGGAAATCCTGGGCCTAATCTCAATGAGGAACCGTCTCCGGAGACAATGGGAGCGTACCAGGCGTCAGTACTTCAAACGGCACATTAACAGGCTACAGGACATCAACACGACAAAATACAAACATACAGAACACAACAGTGAAACCAAAAAATTGAAGGGCTGGACACCACGCGTCCTGGCGTGTGGCATCTAGCCCGACACTTCACCAGGGAGAAAATGTACATCCCAGAGCTCCAAGGGCCTGACGGATCTGCATACTCGGCGGAGGAGAAAGCAGAATTAATGGCCCGCACAGTCCCAGCGTCATTCACACCGAACCTGGCACCATCACATCCAGTGTTCACACTTGCTACAGACCAGGAGGTTACACACGCATTTTAGCCCAACCATCGCGCGACAACATTCACGTGCTAGTACAGCTTAAGTCTCCTGAGCTTTAATGCATTCCGCTGCTAGGAAAGCCCATGGTCATGAAGGCATTCAAAACCGCGTCCTCCAGGAGTTCACGGATAAAGCCATAGAATACCTAACACACATCACGAATGCCGTACTAAAACACCAACACTTCCCCACCTTTTGGAAGACGGCCAAAGGTCCTGGTGTTCAGGAAGCTGGTGGAAGACCACAGCCTCCCACAAAATTACATACCCCATCAGTCTTTGAGTTCGCTCAGCAAGACTGTTGGGAAGGTGATCCTCAAACGCATCACTAGCCATTGCATTGCAAATGACATCCTGAGACCGGAGCAATTCGGCTTCAGGAATCACCACTCCACAACACAACAACTCTTACGGGTCGTTGAACATATAACACATGGCTTCAACACAAACAAAGCAACAGGGGCGGTGTTCCTGGACATAGAAAAAGCTTTCGACCCTCTATGGCACAACGGCCTCATCCGCAAACTCAGTGACGCAAGATTCCCCGAGGCAGGTGCGTCTCATACACTCATACCTCACAGACAGGAGTTTCAACACTGACATACAAGGAAAACACGTGGAGGGGCCGGTGTTATAATTGTTATAGATTGTAGAATGTAATGTATAAAAGATGCATTTCCCGGCCGATTAGCACCATATGTGGGGCGGCGGGTGGAATAATTGTTGTTATTAAATGTAGAATGTAATGTAAAAAAGATGTTTCCCGGGCGATTCACCATATGTGGGGCGGCGGGTGGAATGATTGTTATAAAAAGTTCCTATTATTTATTTATTGCTGTTGTTTGCCATTCTCAACACTGGCTCTCTAACTACAATATTGGCAACCGGAAAGTGATTAGCAAAATGTGAAGCCTGTAATTAGAATTACTAGTGCCCACTTCATCTGAGAAATACACTTATAGCTACAGCTTATAGCTCTGAGGAATTAGGAGATTGTCTGGGATTCATAATCAAAAAACGATTCTCTCTAAAATGTTCACTATATTCTGAAAGTCACAGACCGAAAAGAATCCACACAATCCAACTACTGGAGAAGTTCAGAGTCTAATGCGCTGATGCAACTATAACTGTTCAAATTAAATGTTGAAGTGAATGCTGGCCATAATTTGATGATAATGTTCATCAAATAATGGTAGAATGTCTGTCCCGCGGCGGCACGTGAAAATATGACATACGCAAACTGAAGATAGATCATTAAAGTCATCCCAGAATTAACACTTCACTCGAAAACGATTTCATGGTTACGCGTATCCCGAGTAACTTATTACGGCATCCGAGGCTGTTTATAGCAATGATACCGACTCAACGCGACCCCCGGCACAGGTGGTGCGCTAATCAGCGTCTGGAGAGAACTGGGGCCTTTCTCTCTCGCGCAGCGTTCTTACATATAAAGCCGCGGTGCGGACGGTTAAGGGAACGCCTGATCAAATCCGCTCTCCTGACTAGCCGCTGGGCTCGTAATGCACCACTTTAAGTTATCGAATAAATCATTGCTTCCTTTGCTGATGGCCAATGAAGCTCTCAATTTAAATGTGCAATCAGCACACAGGTAAGTAATCATAATAAAAAGTCTGACGTGGCTAAGTCAAATATTTTGGGCGAGAGAATTAATTTAATTACACTACACGCAGTAGACAAGCTCTGAACTTGCCCTTTGGAGATACGCTATCGCTATAGTTTTATAGTTATTCAGTTGAAACTTCTCACATCTTTATGATTATAGCGGATCTCCCTTCTACTTAAATTTAAACATCCTAGCTTTATTTATTCGTCTACTTTATCTTGCTTCCTTAAGTTTTAAGACAAAAACCAGAAAATCATGAATTTCAACTAAAATTTTAATTTGTGAGATCCAGAATACTGTTTCTACTAAATTATTATGAGAAAGGAATCTAAATATAAATTTTTAAGTTTCTAGCTCTTTTCTGTTGCGCCAATGATTTTTACAAAATCAAATTTCGAAAATGGTTAAAGTTATTGAACTGATATTCAACACACATTGATTTAGTATCACTCCTGACATGCTAGAAACGTTTCAGGTTATTTACTTGATTTTTAAAGTATTGCGCTAGTTACAGCGGACTGGCTGGCACACAATGGAAAGACTGATGTGAATTTTATATAAGGCGTGAGTAGGCTGTTTCCCTACAAACTGTCAACACGACACGGTATACATGCGGGAGTACCCCAAGGAAGCATCCTAGGGGCCCTACTGTTTAACCTATACATAATGATCTCACAAACACACACGACACAACGATGGCAATGTACGCGGATGACACATCCATCCTCGCGCAAGACTGGAAACCATCAGACATTACGTCACGCTTACAGACCGCACTAAGAGTGGCTGAGCCTTGGCTAGACAAATGGCGTGTTAGAGTAAACGTCGACAAGTGCGAAGCTGTTCTGCTCACCGAAGCAACTGCGCAAACATCGAGACTGCAGACCAATAACATTACATTCACACCCAATACGTTTGCGTGAGAAAGTCAAATACCTTGGTGTCTGGCTGGACCAGAAACTACTCTGGGGGGACCACATATAACACATGACCAACAGCGCAAGCGCGAGGCTCAAACAGCTCTACCCTATGCTCAACAGGCATAGCACACTGAACAAACGGGTGTCGAGGTCCATGTACATGACACTTATTCGACCCCTGATGACGCACGCAGCTCCTGTCTGGGGATACGCTGCGCCCACACGCCTGCGCCGTCTGCAGATCATACGAAACACGCCTGCGCCATCTGCAGATCATACAAAACAAAGTACTCAAAATCATAAGCAATGCTCCACGGTACACACGCATCGCGGATCTTCACCGGGAATACCGACTTGAGACTCTCACGGAGGTAATCCACAAACTCACCACACGACTATACGGAAACTACAGACATTCGCAGAACCCGTTCATTCTGAATCTTGGGAACTACGACCACAACCATAGATAGAAACATAATAGACCAAAAAACATACTTGCAAGTACCTACCATCTATGGCCAAGTACACGCAAACACAACGGTACATGTGAGGCCCTGTTTTCAGCAATCATCACTGGATATCCAGTTAGAACACACCTGCCGACAAACCGGCACCACGCAGGAAAGACGTACCGTATACTACATGCAGACAAGCTATACACACTCTCCACATAGTGAGATGATCTATGGCCGATCACTCGCTAATATATAACGATCTTGACTGTTTCAGGAATGCAGTGGCTGCAGCAAACCGGGATACATCGCCATCGCCTGCCACGCCATGATACCCTACCCACACTAACAAACCCAATCTTGCATGAACTGTCGCAGCTACTAAGCCACTACTGCTCTTACTACCCATCCCACTGTCGCAGAGTTCTTTTTTCTCACGGCACGAGCCTTGGCACTTTTTTCCCCACTGCTCTTCAAGTTGCTACCCGCATTCGCGTTTCGTCCACTATCTATCACCTGATGGACCGTGTTAATGCAAAGTCTTACCCAGACGCACGGATAACATCACAGCCCAGCATCCTGTGATCCACTGATTAGACAACTAACACGTTGACGGAGGTGACAGTAGAACTTTTGGTTTGGTCACCACGTTGGTGCGGGCGTGGGGGGGACCCATCTTAAAAAAAGAATCTCGACACTTCGCCAGAAGATGGGTAGTATGACACTTCCCGAAACGTCGCAAGACATCAACGCTACCACCCGGCTGGAGACCCGAGAAACCTTCATCAATATTAACAATTTGTGTTTACAAACAGCATAGGCTTGCTAAGGCGCCACCAAAGTTGATGCTGATTAAATACCGCCATGCAATCTACGTTCCCCCTCCACTCCACACACCATTGAGGTAATTGGACCCGACAATTTTTCGCCCGCCAATTTAAGATGATTTACATTATAAACAATATTATCATTGATAGTTAAACAGGACTATCGATAATGACAATTGTGCAGAGGCTACAGATTAACCGATAGCCGCCGACTTAGACTCACTTGCCATCATTCTAAATAACGTTCATCCTACCCTTGTTTTTACCATAGTACATGAAAATCACAAAAGTATTATTTTTTTTTGATTTGACTATTTGCAATGTTGAAGATTGTTTTACCATATGTAGAGAGGGCCAAACACGACTGATGTAATCGTTAATGCTGCTTTCTGCCTCTGATGAAATCCAGAATGAAAGAAATATTTTAAAACAAATTGCCAAAACCAAAAATGGCTCTGAGCGCTATGCGACTTAACTTCTGAGGTCATCAGTCGCCTGGAACTTAGAACTAATTAAACCTAACTAACCTAAGGACATCACACACATCCATGCCCGAGGCAGGATTCGAACCTGCGACCGTAGCGGTCGCTAGGCTCCAGACTGTAGCGCCTAGAACCGCACGGCCACTCCGGCCGGCTTGCCAAAACCAATGGTTTTAATACCAATGAAGTTTATCTTTTGTTTCAAGAGTTACAACAGTCGAATGACACCCTTTTATTTCCTAATCGTAAATTTAGTAAAATGACCAACAAGGACATAGTATCGGATAAAATAAATAAATTGTTGGAAAACACTGACTAACCACAGTCTTTACTACCAACAATCTTTTACAGAATAGGCTAAAACACTCAACTGATCAAAGCAACAGCAATCATCTAGGTTTCAGTGTTTACAAAATATCATGTGATGACTGTGTATATTGGACAACAGGCCGAAACTTTAACATCCGTTTTAAAGACAGTGCATCAGGTACTACTCGCAGTACATCAGTATTTGGCCAGCATTTAACACACCACAACCATTCTGGATGATTCATTATGAATAATTTGAAAATTATCCACTGCACCGAAATGACTTTTACTGAATACCTCGGAAGGAATAGAAATTTATGCTCAATATAAAAATAAACCTTTGTCCTTATTGAAAGAGCAGTTGGACTTCAAAGAAAGATATTTTTCGATCTCTTTGATGACTTACTATAGAATGCTTTCGCTTTGCTGGTTTTACATCTCAACAAGCAAGTATTTCTTACTTTATATTTCTGATTTTAATTTTATTTGTATTCCGCTGCTTCTCACGTGCTCTTCAACTATTTCATCCCGTATGTAACTTTAGTTTCGTGCCTAATAAGGACACTGTCAATATTTTTAACTTTTGATCCGCTATTTGCTAATTTCTGAGATTTTGGTTTTATGTTTCCTTGGTGCTTTTACGACAATCTACCACCTCACACCTCAGATTATGTACGCTTTTATCGCCAGTCATCATACTCAATACTCCTTTCGCTTATATTATGTACGCTTCTGTCGCCAGTTGTCACGATGGTTACTTCACAATGTTCTTTAGCGTATCTGCGCACATCTCTGCGTTTCTTGCCTACATGTTGCCGCTCTGCATCGGTCAGTTCTCATATGTTTGACATCGGTCTCCACCACAAAAATGTATCTCTGTGGTCTCCACCAGCCCTGGGTGGTACATATCGATACCTTCACGCCATCTCCATGGAAACCAAAGGTGTCACATAGCTCTATATTTGCTATGACTGGGCTCTATGAGTTTTCTTCAGATGCCCATGGAGGGCAATCCGTGTGCCGACCCGATTTCAAATGGCTATTCGATTGTATATTCTCCTGTACCTCTTTAAATGTAGCTGACAAACTGCTTTATACGGCAGATACTCATCTAGTGTTATGTAACCTTTCTCATTAATCTTTGTGCACTTGTTTTATCTGCACATTATTTGTAACAAAGCTTTTTACGTACTGTATGCCTCGTTGGCTGTTACTGGCGTAATGCGATAAACGGTGGGTGGAGCATCAGTACTGTAGTCCCTCTACCACTATCAGCAGTTGATTTTCGCGGATCCATGATGCCCGCTTCACTGATCGCCACCACCTGCCAGCATGGATATAACTTACTTTAATTTCAGTCAATTTGACGTATATTACACGGCAATGCTTCGCAACTGCTAATTATGTACTGGAATTGGATATATGTTCCGATCTCCTCCTCATCCCCCCTCTCTTTGTCCATCTCCACCACCCCCTCCCCCTCTCTACGTCCATTTCCGTCTCCCCCCGTCGCTCTCATCTGAGGTCTATTTCACTGTTATTGCAAACAAAACCTTGATTGGAACTTAAGTTGCTTGAAATTAGTGGGGAAATCTGTTGGGATCACTGGTACACAGCATATGAGACAGATCTCTCTAGCTGCTGGATTATGATAGTAGCTTCAATGACAGTACTTCGCTTAGTTTTAATCCACGACTGGGTAGGTTTACGAAGTTTCGAACGATTCAGATTCTGTACTAGTATTCTGATCATAAGCCCATAAGCCGCAAATAGAACTTTCCTCTTTTCTGCTAAAACCAACTGCGAGAAAAAAACTAAACTACATAATTTCACAGTGCAGCATCTTCTTGCTCGCAGTCGGTTTTGTCATAAAACCAGACACTGTTATTAGAATATCGTTTAACCCTGCTGTTCTGTTCACTTTTACTTGACATATATACTGTTCGGGTCAATATGACCCGACATATCAAAATGCTTTAGAAACATAAATTTTGGTACAGTTTTAGCTATCGACATTGTTGTTCTATTCCAGTACCTTGTTAGTAATAATAATAATAATAATAATAATAATAATAATGGTAATAATAATAATAATAACAATGCATACAACTTTATTGAGGGATATTTTTCATTTAAATATGCACATAAATTTGAAACAACAGACAGTTTCCATTACAGGCATTCAACTTAGAAAGCACTACAGTTTTTCCATACTTCTATTCTTATTGTTGACAGTTTAGACGTAAGTATTGACATTTTCTAACAACAGACAGTTGTCATTACAGATATTCATCTTAGAGCACACTACAGTACAGAACACACTACAGTTTTTTTATTACATTCCAACATAGAAAGCACTACAACTTTAGAATCCTCTCTTCTTACTGATTGTAGTTTAGGCACAAGTATTCACATAAATTTGAAACAACAGAATTTTCAATACAATCATCTTATAAAATACTACAGTTCTTTTCTTACTGCTTGCACTGTGGACACAAGTAGGTTACATGTTTCTTGCAAATATGTTTACTACATTTTCCACACACCATGTTTGTTTTATTGTCATTACTTGATGGACAGAACTTACAGCGTGCACGTTTTGTAGATTTTCTTGTTGTTACCGATTCTGACACACCACCCACATCATTCGGGTTTTGGATGCTTGTGACCATTCTCAAAGAATCTTCTGTTCTTGGGAAATGCGTTCTTGATGCAATATGTTCTTTTATCAGTGACTTTCCAAGTTCCTCCAAGAATATTCTCCTTCTAGTCAATTTGCTTGCATTCCAATTAGGGTCAACCGAAATCCACAAAACGTATGCATTATAAGCAGAAACATCAAGAATATTGTAGAAAACTATCATTGGCCACCTATTACTTTTTCGTTTGCATGTATATGTACCTAATAACTGATCAAGCGTGTCTACAGCACCTTTGGTTGAATTATAGTCCAAAATCATTTTTGGCTTCTTATCAGCCCTGTCACTGATTTCCGCATCATGGTGGAGAGTGCTCATAAGTACAACATTCTTGTGTCTCTTAGGAATATAATTAACCACAGTAGTGTCATTTGTGAAGTAAAATGAAGAGCTGTGTACCTCCTTGTTGGTCATTTTGTGTGGAAGCTCCGGCTTATTTTTCCGTATAGTTCCCAACATAGTCAATTTCCTTTTCAGAAGCAGCTGCCCCAAATTGTACGACGTAAAAAAGTTGTCACACGTGATATTCTGACCACGTAACTCAGAAGTGAGATCAGATACCACCCTCATTCCCTGATTTCTTTCTGGTGCCGCTCCACTCACCTTTCCTGTATAAATTTGGGCTTTCAGTACGTATGAAGTTTTGCTGTCACACATGGTCCATATTTTGATCCCATATTTTGCCGGTTTACTTGGGATATACTGCTTGAATGGACAGCGACCTCTAAATGCTACTAACTGCTCGTCAACAGTAACATTTTCTCCTGGATTATACAGTTGAGGAAGGACCTCTACCCACTTCTCCCAAATACTACGAATTGCGGCAAGTTTGTCAGTACGTCGTCTTTCCTCTCTAGTAGATTTCTTGTCAAATCGCAGGACACGTGATATCTTACAGAATGTTTCATGAGACATGGTTGCTCGAAATATGTTTCGCCCAGTATCTTTATCCCACAAACTTTTTGTAGACTCCCCATGAGATCGATATACACCCGCTAGGAGTAAGAGTCCTAAGTATGCATGGAAAACAGAACCATCAATATCTGTCCACTGTTCACCATAAACTCGCTGCCCTTCAATATTTGTCATCTCTATTATTTCATTTTGAAGCGCTGTGTGAAATACTGCTTCAAATGAACATTTTACATCAGATATTCTGCTGACTGCATACCTGGTAACTCCTGGGGTACTCTTGATGATGTTCGAAGCTGGTAGGCGACCATGTTGTGCTGGTGGATGCAACTGCCATTCTATATTCCCATTTTTAGAAAGAAAAGTCTCTACACTATTTTGTATGGGCTGTGGACTGTCGTAACTGTCATCGGAACACTCGCTTTCAGATGCATTGCTGATGTGATCTTCAAACTCAGAAAGTGATCCTTCATCTGGTGAGGCATTTACTATTTCTTCCAACTCACGATCATTCAATGGTCTCATCGCCATGGTGTCACAAGTCAAACTGGGCAGAAACAAAGCATTCCAATTATTGAGAACTGCCAATTATTATTTCCTGGGGAAAGCAACAAACAAGCCCATTGTTGTGAACGCATGGAGCTTTAGGTGATTGTTGAGAGTAAGTTGGAATGATGCAGTCACTATTCCCACACAACACAACAAAAATAATTTTCGCCATTTCCAGATTTTAGAAATAAATACGAGTTACACTAAACATATTTGTGTCGGGTCATTATGACCCGAACATTACATATGCAACTATTACAGTTGAAGCCCAAACTTCTTAAACTTTTTTAAAACCTTTTAAAACACATGCTGCTCATCCATTTTCAGACAAAGTCACAAAGTTTCATAAATATATATTGGTATTTACATAATGTAAAATAACGTTCATATTCGTTTCGGGTCATATAGACCCGAACAGAACAGCAGGGTTAAGATTAGCAGCAAACCGTCAAGAACTTTTCGGGATTTTCTATAACAACGTTAAACAACGCCTCGTCCTTACATCTACATCTACATCCATACTCCGCAAGCCACCTCACGGTGTGTGGCGGAGGGTACCTTGACTACCTCTATCGGTTCTCCCTTCTATTTCAGTCTCGTATTGCTCGTGGAAAGAAGGATTGTCGGTATGCCTCTGTGTGGGCTCTAATCTCTCTGATTTTATCCTCATGGTCTCTTCGCGAGATATACGTAGGAGGGAGCAATATACTGCTTGACTCCTCGGTGAAGGTATGTTCTCGAAACTTCAACAAAAGCCCGTACCGAGCTAATGAGCGTCTCTCCTACAGAGTCTTCCACTGGAGTTTATCATCTCCGTAACGCTTTAGCGATTACTAAATGATCCTGTAACGAAGCGCGCTGCTCTCCGTTGGATCTCTTCTATCAACCCTATCTGGAACGGATCCCACACTGGTGAGCAGTTTTCAAGCAGTGGGCGAACAAGTGTACTGTAACCTACTTCCTTTGTTTTCGGATTGCATTTCCTTAGGATTCTTCCAATGAATCTCAGTCTGGCATCTGCTTTACCAACGATTGATTTTATATGGTCATTCCATTTTAAATCACTCCTAATGCCTACTCCCAGATAATTTATGGAATTAACTGCTTCCAGTTGCTGACCACCTATATTGTAGCTAAATGATAAGGGATCTTTCTTTCTATGTATTCGCCTCACATTACACTTGTCTACATTGAGATTCAATTGCCATTCCCTGCACCATGCGTCAATTAGCTGCAGATCCTCCTGCATTTCAGTACAATTTTCCATTTTTACAACCTCTCGATATACCACAGCATCATCCGCAAAAAGCCTCAGTGATCTTCCGATGTTATCCACAAGGTCATTTACGTATATTGTGAATAGCAACGGTCCTACGACACTCCCCTGCAGCACACCTGAAATCACCCTTACTTTGGAAAACTTCTCTCCACTGAGAATGACATGCTACATTCTGTTATCTTGGAACTCTTCAATCCAATCACACAATTGGTCTGATAGTCCATATGCTCTTACTTTGTTCATTAAATGACTGTGGGGAACTGTATCGAACGCCTTGCGGAAGTCAAGAAACACGGCATCTACCTGGGAACCCGAGTCTACGGCTATCTGAGTCTCGTGAACGAATAGCGAGAGCTGGGTTTCACACGATCGTCTTTTTCGAAACCCATGCTGATTCCTACAGAGTAGATTTCTAGTCTCCAGAAAAGTCATTATACTCGAACATAATACGTGTTCCAAAATTCTACAACTGATTGACGTTAGAGAGATAGGTCTATAGTTCTGCACATCTGTTCGACGTCCCTTCTTGAAAACGGGGATGACCTGTGCTCTTTTCCAATCCTTTGGAACGCTACGCTCTTCTAGAGATCTACGCTACACGGCTGCAAGAAGGGGGGCAATTTCCTTCGCGTACTCTGTGTAACATCGAACTGGTATCCCGTCAGGTCCAGCGGCCTTTCTTCTATTGAGCGATTTTAATTGTTTCTCTATACCTCTGTCGTCTATTTCGATACCTACCATTTTGTCATGTGTGCGGCAATGTAGAGAAGGAACTACAGTGCAGTCTTCCTCTGTGAAGCAGCTTTGGAAAAAGACATTTAGTATCTCGGCCTTTAGTCTGTCATCCTGTGTCAGTACCATTTTGGTCAGAGTGTCTGGACATTTTGTTTTGACCCACCTACTGCTTTGACATGAGACCAAAATGTCTTAGGATTTTCTGCCAAGTCAGTACATAGAACTTTACTTTCGAATTCATTGAACGCCTCTCGCATAGCCCTCCTCACACTACATTTCGCTTCGCGTAATTTTTGTTTGTCTGCAAGGCATTGGCTATATTTATGTTTGCTGTGAAGTTCCTTTTGCTTCCGCAGCAGTTTTCTAACTAGGTTGTTGTACCACGGTGGCCCTTTTCCATCTCTTACGATCTTGCTTGGCACATACTCATCTAATGCATATTGTATGAAGGTTTTGAACTTTGTCCACTGATCCTCAACACTATATGTACTTGAGACAAAACTTTTTTGTTGAGCCGTCAAGTACTCTGAAATCTGCTTTTTGTCACTTTTGCTAAACAGAAAAAACTTCCTACCTTTTTTAATATTTCTATTTACGGCTGAAACCATCGATGCTGTAACCGCTGTATGGTTGCTGATTCCCTGTTCTGTGTTAACTGTTTCAGATAGTTCGGGTCTGTTTGTCACCAGAAGGTCTAATACGTTATCGCCACTAGTCGGTTCTCTGTTTAACTGCTCAAGGTAGTTTTCAGATAATGCACTTAAAAAAATTTCACTGGATTCTTTGTCCCTGCCACCCGTTATAAACGTTTGAGTCTCCCAGTCTATATCCGGCAAATTAAAATCTCCACCCATAACTATAACATGGTGGGGAAATCTACTGGAAATATTTCCTAAATTTTCAAAAAATGGTTCAAATGGCTCTGAGCACTATGCGACTTAACTTCTGAGGTCATCATTCGCACAGAACTTAGAACTAGTTAAACCTAACTAACCTAAGGACATCACACACATCCATGCCCGTGGCAGGGTTCGAACCTGCGTCCGTAGCGGTCGCTCGGTTCCGGACTGTAGCGCCTAGAACCGCACGGCCACTCAGGCCGGCCTCCAAATTTTCCTTCCGGTGCTCTGCCACAACAGCTGCTTAGCCAGGGGGCCTATAGAGACATGCAGTTACCATGTCTGAGCCTGCTTTAAGCGTGACCTTCACCCAAATTATTTCACATTTCGGATCTCTGTCAATTTTCTTCGATACTATTGCACTTTTTATCGCTATAAACACTACTCCCCCTTCACTGTCCAGCCTGTCCCTGCGGTATACAACCCAATCTGAGTTTAGAATTTCATTACTGTTTACATCTGGTTTCAGCCAACTTTCTGTCCCTAGTACCATGTGGGCATTGTGACCGTTTATTAATGAGAGCTGTTCTGGGACCTTTCTATAGACGCTCCTGCAGTTTACTATTACCACATTAATATTGTTATTCCCTGTTGCGTTTTGCCTACTACCACCTTGCCGCGTCTCAGAAGGCGTCTTGTCGGGCCCAGGGAGGGAATTGTCTAACCTAAAAAAAACCTTTGACATTATGTGATCAAAAGTATCCGGACACCTTGCTAAAAACTACTTACAAGTTCGTGGCGCCCTCCTTCGGTAATGCTGGAATTCAATATGGGGTTGGCCCACCCTTAGCCTTGATGACAGCTTTGGCAGCCCATTCTTCACGGAGTACTGCACTGAGGACAGATATCAATGTCGGTCGACGAGGCCTGGCACGAAGATGGCGTTCACAACATCCCAAAGGTGTTCTATAGGATTCGAGTCAGGACTCTGTGCAGGCCAGTTCATTACAGGGATGTTATTGTCGTGTAACTACTCTGCCACAGGCCATGTATTACGAACAGCTGCTTGATGGTGTTGAAAGATGCAATCGCCATCCCTTAATTGCTCTTCAACAGTGGGAAGCAACAAGGTGCTTAAAACATCAATGCAGGCCTGTGCTGTTATAGTGCCATGGAAAACAACAAGGGGTGCAAGCCCCCTCCATGAAAAACACAATCACACCATAAAACCACCGCCTCCGAATTTTACTGTTGGGCGCTGGCAGATGACGTTCACCGAGTATTCGCCATACCCACAGCCTGCCATCGGATCGCCACATTGTGTACCGTGATTTGTCACTCCACACAACGCTTTTCCACTGTTCAATCATCAAATGTTTACGTTCCTTACACCAAGCGAGGCTTCGTTTGGTATTTACCAGCGTGATGTGTGGCTTATGAGCACCCGATCGACCATGAAATCCAAGTTTTCTCACCTACCACCTAACAGTCACAGTACTTGCAGTGGATCCTGATGCAGTTTGCAATTCCTGTGTGATGGTCTCTGTCAGTCAACAGACGAGGTCGGCCTGTACGTTTTAGTGCTCTGTGTCCCTTCACGTTTCCACTTCACTTTCACATCGGAAACAGTGGACCTAGGGATGTTTGTTGTTGTTGTTGCTGTTGTGGTCTTCAGTCCTGAGACTGGTTTGATGCAGCTCTCCATGCTACTCTATCCTGTGCAAGCTTCTTCATCTCCCAATATGTACTGCAGCCTACATCCTTCTGAATCTGTTTAGTGTATTCATCTCTTGGTCTCCCTCTACGATTTTTACCCTTCACGCTGCCCTCCAATACTAAATTGATGACCCCTTGATGCCTCAGAACATGTCCTACCAACCGATCCCTTCTTGTAGTCAAGTTGTGCCAACAACTCCTCTTCTCCCCAATCCTATTCAATACTTCCTCATTAGTTATGTGATCTACCCATCTAATCTTCAGCACTCTTCTGTAGCACCACATTTCAAAGGCCTCTATTCTCTTCTTGCCCAAACTATTTATCGTCCATGTTTCACTTCCATACATGGCTACACTCCATACAAATACATTCAAAAACGACTTCCTGACATTTAAATCTATACTCGATGTTAAATGTCTCTTCTTCAGAAACGCTTTCCTTGCCATTGCCAGTCTACATTTTATATCCTCTCTACTTCGACCATCATCAGTTATTTTGCTCCCCAAATAGCAAAACTCCTTTACTACTTTAAGTGTCTCATTTCCTAATCTAATACCCTCAGCATCACCCGATTTAATTCGACTACATTCCATTATCCTTGTTTTGCTTTTGTTGATGTTCATCTTATATCCTCCCTTCAAGACACTGTCCATTCCGTTCAACTGCTCTTCCAAGTCCTTTGCTGTCTCTGACAGAATTACAATGTCATCGGCGAACCTCAAGGTTTTTATTTCTTCTCCATGGATTTTAATACCTACTCCGAATTTTTCTTTACTGCTTGCTCAATATACAGATTGAATAACATCGGGGAGAGGCTACAACCCTGTCTCACTCCCTTCCCAACCACTGCTTCCCTTTCATGCCCCTCAACTCTTATAACTGCCATCTGGTTTCTGTACAAATTGTAAATAGCCTTTTGCTCCCTATATTTTACGCCTGCCACCTTCAGAATTTGAAAGAGAGTATTCCAGTCAACATTGTCAAAAGCTTTCTCCAAGTCTACAAATGCTAGAAACGTAGGTTTGCCTTTTCTTAATCTTTCTTCTAAGATACGTCGTAGGGTCAGTATTGCCTCACGTGTTCCAAGATTTCTACGGAATCTAAACTGATCTTCCCCGAGTTCGGCTTCTACCAGTTTTTCCATTCTTCTGTACAGAATTCGCGTTAGTATTTTGCAACCGTTACTTATTAAACTGACAGTTCGCTAATTTTCACATCTGTCAACGCCTGCTTTCTTTGGGATTGGAATTATTATATTCTTCTTGAAGTCTGAGGGTATTTCGCCTGTCTCATACATCTTGCTCACCAGATGGTAGTTTTGTCAGGACTGGCTCTCCCGGGGCCTTGTTTCGACTCAGGTCTCTCAGTGCTCTGTCAAACTCTTCACGCAGTATCATATCTCCCATTTCATCTTCATCTACATCCTCTTCCATTTCCACAATATTGTCCTCAAGAACATCGCCCTTGTATAGTCCCTGTATATACTCCTTCCACCTTTCTGCTTTCCCTTCTTTGCTTAGAACTGTGTTTCCATCTCAGCTCTTGATATTCATACAAGTGGTTCTCTTTTCTCCAAAGGTCTCTTTAATTTTCCTGTAGGCAGTATCTATCTTACCCCTAGTGAGGTAAGCCTCTACATCCTTACATTTGCCCTCTAGCCATGCCTGCTTAGCCATTTTGCACTTCCTGTCAATCTCATTTTTGAGACGTTTGTATTCCTTTTTGCCTGCTTCATTTACTGCATTTTTATATTTTCTCCTTTCATCAATTAAATTCAGTATTTCTTCTGTCACCCAAGGATTTCTACTGTCCCTTGTCTTTTTACCTACTTGATCTTCTGTTGCCTTCACCACTTCATCCCTCAAAGCTATCCATTCTTCTTCTACTGTATTTCTTTCCCCCATTCTTGTCAATTGTTCCTTTATGCTCTTCCTGAAACTCTCTACAACCTCTGGTTTTTTCGGTTTATCCAGGTCTCATCTTCTCAAATTCCCACGTTTTTGCAGTTTCTTCAGTTTTAATCTACAGTTCATAACCAATAGATTGTGGTCAGAGTCCACATCTGCCCCTGGAAATGTCTGACAATTTAAAACCTGTTTCCTAAATCTCTGTCTTACCATTATATAATCTATCTGATATCTTCTAGTATCTCCAGGGATGTTTAGGATTGTGGAAATCTCACGTGCAGACGTATGACACAAGTGACATCCAATCACCTGACCACGTGAGAAGTCCGTGAGTTCCGCGGAGCGCCTCATTCTGCTCTCTTGCGATGTCTAATGACTACTGAGGTCGCTGATATGGAGTACCTGGCAACAGGTGGCAAAACAATGCACCTAATACGAAAAACGTATGTTTTGTGGGTGTCAGGATACTTTTGATCATAAAGGTTTGTTAGCAATAATCAGAAATAATGTATTTGGTATCGCGATGCAGTTGTATTAACAATAGCACCTTATGCGCAAACGGCTTCAACAGTAAGCAACATAGTCTAAACATTGAATATATAAGCAGGCGATATCTAATTTCTTAGACACGATTAAGAATTATCTTATTTGGGCAGTGATATCTAGACATCCTATGGTTCAAGTTCAAGCTAAAAGTCCCAAAGCTCTGGAAAATTATGTAACTAGCATTATAATTAAATGCGAGTTCTACCACCGTGTTATAAAGGCTATATTAGGAAGTTTCTTATGAAAAAACACCTCCAGGCCAATATGTAAAAAACAAAGTACGAATGTCCTGATGGGGAATGACAATGTGTTATTTTTTTTTTAGGCAAGGTATCACAAAATTCATCCCAAAACGCCACAAAACACGAAGAAATTCTTATAATATGTTCTCAGTGGCAGACATGTAGCTGAGATAAGAACTGAGATACAGTTCGCCTTTTGTTTTGCTATTTTCTGTTCCTTCAATCAGTAGTTGTACAAGTGGTAAAATAAATTACGTAAGCATCGGTGCAAGCGGTGTTGAAAGGCAGCTTAAATCAAAAACACAAAAACTGCCCAAGTGCCGATGGAGTCCCTGTGGAGTTCTCTGTAGAATTTATGACTGAATTAGCTCTGATCTTGAGCGTAAGTTACAACACATCTTTTGAGCACTGATTCGTTTCCCATGAATGAGAGAGAGCATAGGCCACACCTGTGTACAAAAAAATTAAGGGCAACTGATCCACATGACTACTGTCCTCTATAACTCTCATCTATTTGAAGCAAAATATTAGAGAACATATTCAGAGTTCAAATATTATTACCTACTTGAAAGAAAGAAAAAACTTTTCGGTGGAAATAAGCATGGATTCCAAAACCATTGCCAATGTAAAGCTCAGGTTGCCCTCCTCAAAAATATCCTACGTGCTATGGACAAAGGAAACCAGATTGATTTTGTGTTTATTCACTTTCAAAAAAGCTTTTGATTCAGTGCAGCGATGTCCGTTAAGGAAAACGTGTTCCTATTGGGTATCTAACCAGCCTTGCAACTTGATAAAAGAAAATTCTGACAGGCATGACAAATCAAACTATTCTGTTTGTTGCAATGTCAAGTTCTTTACGTATGATTTATGAGGACAATTCTATTATGTGAAACTGTAGTAATATTTAGATATATCTTGACAAAGTACCAAAATGGTGCAATGTTTAGAGATGTGAATTGGAACGACAGTATACGATCAGTTGCAGATAAAGCAAATGGCAGTTTACCAGAGGATACTAGGATACACGAAATGCAACATGCCCGTAACGATGATTACAGGGAAGGCGAATGATTCGACTTCGGTTTATTGGGAGAATTCTACGGAATTATTGTACCTCATCTATAAAGGAAACCACATACAGTACTGCTCAAGTATTTGTGATCCCCACAATGTTGGATTAAAGGAAGAACCAGACAAGATGGCTCCGATGATATCACTATGGTAGATGTCCTGCAGAATGAAATGGTGTATAGAATATGTATGTACCTTAACCACAATTTTTGAGCCTGCAATTGAAAAACATGATTGTGACAAAACTTCTTGCTTCATTAGCCGATGTTAGGGATGAGTAAACCGACCGGCTAAAACCAATATTTTAGTTTCGGATAACGGGTATTTTTTTGTCTCGGTTTTAACATGTTTTTTATTCTTTACTACTAAACGGGTAAAAAAAAAAGCTCTATTACAACCAAAACTGGTCGTCTTCCTGGTGACTCGGAATTTAGCAATAATTAGAAAGCAGCATTCCAAATGGATAATCCAACATTGGCTAATGTAAAGCACTTTTTGCTCTCTGCAGCATGTTGTACTCTGACCAATCCCTCAAAAGTATTTTTGGTCGTTCGTTACACTTTAAGGGTAAGTAATTTATATTACCTTCTTAAAATATCTGAGTCACATGAAAAGTCTATTGTAACTAATCATACTTTATTGTTAGAGATCCTTCTAAAATCAATACCTAGCCAGAACGAATAATTTTCAGCATTCGGTGATAGGAAGACTGGCGATTATATTGCTGCAGAAATAGAAGATCTCCTTAAAGTAGCCTATTTGGCAGACCGAAGTCAAAAATAGTTGGTATCTGCACAGCTGGTGGGAACAACATGAACGCAGGTGTTAAGAAACTTGTTGATTTAGAGAAAACCATACCTATTTTGCTGGAGGCTTCTGAGATCTGGACATGGCAGAGGATGGAATGAGTAAGTTGGATGGACAGAGTAAAAAATGAAGAAGTACTGAGAAGAGTGGGAGAGAAAAGACAGTTACTAGATGTAATAAAGAGAAGAAAAATAAATTGGATTCAGCATATATTAAGAAAGAATGACGGACTGATAAAAACAGTTTTAGAAGGTTATGTAGAAGGGAAAAGGAAGCGAGGAAAGAAGGGATTCCAGATACTGGATGACATTATGGACGGTACAACACACAGCAGCCTTAAGAAGGAAGCAATGGATCGCAGAAAATGGAGAAGCAAAGGACCTGCTAATATAGCAGATAACTGATGATGATGAGTAACCATTCTGTAAAATGCACTAACAATACTCAAAATCTTCTGAGCAGGCTTAAGACAGAAGTGCTAATGTATTATGTAACACTGTGCTGTCCATTTGTACATTATCAGATCCAGGATTTAAAAAAATAGTCAAAATCGGTAAACTTTCACCTTTACGGCAGGTGTCAAACCAACTGCAAACGCTCTCTGGTCAGCACTTATGTAGTAGTAGTAGTAGTAGTAGTAGTAGTAGTAGTAGCAGCAGCAGCTTTGTTCATCCGTAGATCTCTTTTTACAAGGATATAGGACGTGTCAAGGTATTTACAAATTTAGATCAATTTAAAATAAGCTAATTCATGTACACATATAATTACAAACTTCTAGATAGAGACAATCATTAGATTTACTCCTGGTATACAAAACTTTTTTTACAAATAACTTACTAAATAATGTAATGCCACATTGTTCACTCATATCTCACTATCAGTCACTGCATACACTTCACTCACTAAGACACACACACACACACACACACACACACACACACACACAGGTGGTCTCTGGGACAGTTTCTGTAACGCAACTTCCCATTTGCTATCATGAAAAAATGAGTCAGCATCCCTCCATAATGGGTGAGATGTTGAGCTCAGAAAGAGGAAGAGGTGTTAGTATTGTGCTCCATACCTTGGGGTACGTATTTCTAGAAAGGAAAAAACAAAGTAAAGGTGTTACGTGGAATGTTGGATATTATATCATCATCATCTTCCTTTCTCAGACATTATGTCTGGTTAAAAATGGAAAGTGACGCAGACCTTGATCAAGCGTGGCTTCCTTTTAACTGTACGGTATATGTTACATTGCATTTAGGAACTTTCGGGTAATTGAACATGTATCAACACTTACAGATTTCTGTAGTTGTATATATTCATTTGGATGTAGCTGTATTGCGTTGATGTACTGGTGGATATTGTGTGGTATGACTCCTGTAGTTGATAGTATAATTGGTATAATGTCAACTTCATCCTGATGCCACATTTCCTTGACTTCCTCAGCCAGTTGGACGTATTTTTCAATTTTTTCTCCTGTTATCTTCTGTATATTTGTTGTATTGGGTATGGATATTTCGATTAGTTCTGTTAATTTCTTCTTTTTATTGGTGAGTATGATGTCAGGTTTGTTATGTTGTGTTGTTTTATGTGTTATGATGGTTCTGTTCCAGTATAATTTGTATTCATCGTTCTCCAGTACATTTTGTGGTGCATACTTGGATGTGGGAACGTGTTGTTTTATTAGTTTATGTTGTATGGAAAGTTGTTGATGTATTATTTTTACTACATTGTCTTGTCTTCTGGTGTATTCTGTATTTGCTAGTATTGTACATCCGCTTGTGATGTGATCTACTGTTTCTATTTGTTGTTTGCAAAGTCTGCATTTATCTGTTGTGGTATTGGTATCTTTAATAATATGCTTGCTGTAATATCTAGTGTTTATTGTTTGATCCTGTATTGCAATCATGAATCCTTCCGTCTCACTGTACATATAGCCTTTTCTTAGCCATGTGTTGGATGCGTCTTCATCGATGTGTGGCTGTGTTAGATGATACGGGTGCTTGCCATATAGTGTTCTCTTTTTCCAATTTACCTTCTTCGTATCTGTTGATGTTATGTGATCTAAAGGGTTGTAGAAGTGGTTATGAAATTGCAGTGGTGTAGCAGATGTATTTATATGAGTGATTGCTTTGTGTATTTTGCTAATTTCTGCTCGTTCTATAAATAATTTTCTTAAATTGTCTACCTGTCCATAATGTAGGTTTTTTATGTTGATAAATCCCCTTCCTCCTTCCTTTCTGCTTAATGACAATCTTTTTGTTGCTGAATGTATGTGATGTATTCTATATTTGTGGCATTGTGATCGTGTAAGTATATTGAGTGCTTCTAGGTCTGTGTTACTCCATTTCACTACTGCAAATCAGTAGGTCAATATTGGTATAGCATAAGTATTTATAGCTTTTGCCTTGTTTCTTGCTGTCAATTGTTTTCAGTATTTTTGTTAGTCTTTGTCTATATTTTTCTTTTAGTTCTTCTTTAATATTTGTATTATCTATTCCTATTGTTTGTCTGTATCCTAGATATTTATACGCATCTGTTTTTCCATCATTTCTATGCAGTCGCTGTGGTTATCCAATATGTAATCTTCTTGTTTAGTGTGTTTTCCCTTGACTATGCTATTTTTCTTACATTTGTCTGTTCCAAAAGCCATATTTATATCATTGCTGAGTACTTCTTTTATCTTTAGTAATTGGTTGCGTTGTTGATTTGTTGCTGCCAGTAGTTTTAGATCATTCATGTACAGCAAATGTGATTTTGTGTTGGCATGTTCCAGTAATATTGTATCCATAATTTGTATTATTTAGCATGTTGGATAGTGGGTTCAGAGCAAGGCAGAACCAGAAAGGACTTAATGAGTCTCCTTGGTATAGTCCACGCTTAATCTGTATTGGCTGTGATGTGATATTATTTGAATTCGTTTGGATATTAAGTGTGGTTTTCCAATTTTTCATTACTATGTTCAGGAACTGTATCAATTTAGGATCTACTTTGTATATTTCCAATATTTGTAGTAAGCATGAGTGGGGTTCATTATCAAAGGCTTTTTGGTAATCAATGTATGCGTAGTGTAGCGACCTTTGTTTAGTTTTAGCTTGATATGTCACCTCTGCATCTATTATCAGTTGCTCTTTACATCCTCGTGCTCCTTTGAAGCAGCCTTTTTGTTGTTCATTTATAATTTTGTTCTGTGTTGTATGTGTCATTAATTTCTGTGTAATGAATGAAGTTAATATCTTGTATATTGTTGGTAGGCATGTTATGGGGTGATATTTTGATGGGTTTGCTGTGTCTGCTTTATCTTTAGGTTTCAGATAAGATATTCCATGTGTAAGTGTATAAGGGAATGTGTATGGGTCTGCAATGTAACTGTTAAATAATTTAGTTAGATGTGAATGTGTTGAGGTGAACTTCTTTAGCCAGAAATTTGCTATTTTATCTTTTCCAGGGGCTTTCCAATTGTGCGTAGAATTAATTGCTTGGGTGACTTCATGTTGCAAAATTATCACTTCAGGCATTTGTAGTATAATCTTGTATGTGTCTGTTTCTGCTTGTATCCACCGTGCATGTCTGTTACGTTGTACCGGGTTTGACCATATGTTGCTCCAGAAGTGTTCCATGTCTGTTATGTTTGGTGGATTGTCTATTTTAATGTGTGTGTTATCTATTGTTTGGTAAAATCTCTTTTGGTTTGTGTTGAATGTTTGGTTTTGTTTCCTTCTATTTTCACTTATTTTGTATCTTCTAAGTCGTTTGGCCAATGCTTGTAATTTCTGCTTCTTTTCATCTAATTGCTCTATTGCTTCTTGTTGTGAGATTTTACCTAACCTTTTTCGTTTTTTGTCTGATATTTCATTTCTTATAAATTGTGTTAGCTGTCCGATGTCTTTTCTCAGTTTTTCTATTCTGATCTGTAGCCTGTGTTGCCATGCTGGTTTTGTGGGTTTCTTCTGTGTGTTGGTTTGTTCTGATCTCTGCCTAGTGTGTATATTTAGTGTAGTGAGTGCTCCTATATAAACCAGTAGTTGTAACTCTTCCATAGTTGTATTTTCATTTATTTTGTTGTGTATGATTGTGTTGATAGTTTTTATTGTTGTTTCGACTTGTGGGTTATTTGGCGGTCTATGCAAGAATGGTCTAATGTCTGTATTTGTGTCTTTGTATTCTATATATGTCAGCTGAAATTTCTCTTCTATATCTAACACGTGTGTCTCTTTGTGTTCTATTTGTGCTTGTTCTGGTGGCTGTCTTAAGATTTCGTTTTCCTCTGATTGTTTAATTGATGCGTGTTGGTCTTTGTTTGTTTGCTCTGGGATGTTTGAGTCGATTACTGTATTTTCTTCTTCTTCTGATTGCACATTATTTTGTTCCAGTATTTGTTGTACTTGTTGTTTGATGTTTTCTAATTCTGACTGGGGTATCCTGTTATTTTTTATTATTACATAGATCTGATCAGCTATTCGTTGTACTGTTAAAAATTTTAATTCCGGGTATCTGGTAATAAATGTTGTGTATACTTGTGATCTGTATCCAGTTGTGTTGGTTCCTAGGTTTGTTGCTTGGTAATAACATGAGGTGTCGATTAACTTCATCTGACCATCTCATCCTCTGTCTTTGTTTTCCTTCCAGGGTGGTTGCAGGAAGCATATCCTGCAAAACACCTTATTTGGATTTAAATCATTTTCCAGTTGGCTAGCAGTGTCGTTACCATTGTGGGCGGGCATAGGGTTCAAGCGTCGTCCACGACCATGACGGCGCTTGTCCGAGGCTTCTTTAGTTCTGTCCTGAACCAAGTAATCACACTAAAAGGAGGGTTAGCCCTATTAGTGGTTTGTTCTTTTCGTCGCCTTTTACGACTGGAAGAACATATCGGAGGCCTATTCTTTTCCCGGGCCTCCACGGGTTTGTTATTGTTATTATTATTATTATTATTATTATTATTATTATTATCTTTGACTTTTTTTTCTCAGACTTAAGTCTGGTTAAAAATGGAACATGACGCGGACCTCGGTCAAGCGTGACTTCCTTGTAACTGTATGGTATATGTTATATTGCATTTAGGAACTTTCGGGTAATTGAACATGTATCAATAATTACAGATTTTTGTAGTTGTATATATATGTTTGGATGTAGCTGTATTGCATTGATGTACTGGTGAATATTGTGAGGTATGACTCCTGTAGTTGATAGTATAATTGGGATAATGTCGACTTTATCCTGATGCCACATGTCCTTGACTTCCTCAGCCAGTTGGATGTATTTCTCAATTTTTTCTCCTCTTTTCTTCTGTATATTTGTTGTGTTGGGTATGGATATTTCAATTAGTTGTGTTAATTTCTTCTTTTTATTGGTGAGTATGATGTCAGGTTTGTTATGTGGTGTTGTTTTATCTGTTATAATCGTTCTGTTCCAGTATAATTTGTATTCATCATTCTCCAGTACATTTTGTGGTGTGTACTTGTATGTGGGAACGTGTTGTTTTATTAGTTTATGTTTTATGGCAAGTTGTTGATGTATTATTTTTGCTACATTGTCATGTCTTCTGGGGTATTCTGTATTTGCTAGTATTGTACATCCGCTTGTGATGTGATCTACTGTTTCTATTTGTTGTTTGCAAAGTCTGCATTTATCTGTTGTGGTATTGGGATCTTTAATAATATGCTTGCTGTAATATCTGGTGTTTATTGTTTGATCCTGTATTGCGATCATGAATCCTTCCGTCTCACTGTATATATTGCCGTTTCTTAGCCATGTGTTGGATGCGTCTTGATCTATGTGTGGCTGTGTTAGATGATACGGGTGCTTGCCGTGTAGTGTTTTCTTTTTCCAATTTACTTTCTTTGTACCTGTTGATGTTATGTGATCTAAAGGGTTGTAGAAGTGGTTATGAAATTGCAATGGTGTAGCTGATGTATTTATATGAGTGATTGCTTTGTGTATTTTGCTAGTTTCTGCTCGTTCTAGAAAGAATTTTCTTAAATTGTCTACCTGTCCATAATGTAGGTTTTTTATATCTATAAATCCCCTTCCACCTTCCTTTCTGCTTAATGTGAATCTTTCTGTTGCTGAATGTATGTGATGTATTCTATATTTGTGGCATTGTGATCGTGTAAGTGTATTGAGTGCTTCTAGGTCTGTGTCACTCCATTTCACTACTCCAAATGAGTAGGTCAATACTGGTATAGCATAAGTATTTATAGCTTTTGTCTTGTTTCTTGCTGTAAATTCTGTTTTCGGTATTTTTGTTAGTCTTTGTCTATATTTTTCTTTTAGTTCTTCTTTAATATTTGTATTATCTATTCCTATTTTTTGTCTGTATCCTAGGTATTTATAGGCATCTGTTTTTTCCATCGCTTCTATGCAGTCGCTGTTGTTATCCAATGTGTAATCTTCTTGTTTAGTGTTTTTTCCCTTGACTATGCTATTTTTCTTACATTTGTCTGTTCCAAAAGCCATATTTATATCATTGCTGAATACTTCTGTTATCTTTAGTAATTGGTTGAGTTGTTGATTTGTTGCTGCCAGTAGTTTTAGATCATCCATGTATAGCAAATGTGTGATTTTGTGTGGGTATGTTCCAGTAATATTGTATCCATAATTTGTATTATTTAGCATGTTGGATAGTGGGTTCAGAGCAAGACAGAACCAGAAAGGACTTAATGAGTCTCCTTGGTATATTCCACGCTTGATCTGTATTGGCTGTGATGTGATGTTATCTGAATTTGTTTGGATATTAAGTGTGGTTTTCCAGTTTTTCATTACTGTGTTTAGAAACTGTATCAATTTAGGATCTACTTTGTATATTTCCAAAATCTGCAGTAACCATGAGTGGGGTACACTATCAAAGGCTTTTTGGTAATCAATATATGCGTAGTGTAGGGACCTTTGTTTAGTTTTAGCTTGATATGTCACCTCTGTATCTATTATCAGTTGCTCTTTACATCCTCGTGCTCCTTTGCAGCAGCCTTTTTGTTCTTCATTTATAATTTTGTTCTGTGTTGTATGTGTCATTAATTTCTGTGTGATGACTGAAGTTAATATTTTGTATATTGTTGGTAGGCATGTTATGGGGCGATATTTAGCTGGGTTGCTGTGTCTGCTTGATCTTTAGGTTTCAGATAGGTTATTCCATGTGCAAGTGTATCAGGGAATGTGTATGGGTCTGCAATGTAACTGTTAAATAATTTAGTTAGGTGTGAATGTGTTGAGGTGAACTTCTTTAGCCAGTAATTTGCTATTTTATCATTTCCAGGGGCTTTCCAATTGCGTGTAGAATTAATTGCTCGGGTGACTTCATGTTGCAAAATTATTATTATTATTATTATTATTATTGTTATTATTATTATTATTATTTTGTTTTTATTATTTATTTGTATAACTTTTTTTTTACCGAATCCCTACACTGTTTTAGCTAAGTAATCCTTCAATGTATAACATGTATTGCATAACAGGCACTTTTTAGCTGCCTTTTTAGATAAGTGTATTTTTGCAATTTCTTTGATCTCTTTTGGTAATTTATTGTACAGTTTTATTCCTTGGTAGAAAATGCTGTTTTGAGTTTTGTTTATTTTTTTCTTGGTAAATGTAAGTTGAGTCTATCTTGTTGCATGGTCATGGACTGAGCTGTTTGTGCAGTAATTACGAATGTTATTTTTTATGCATACAACTGACTGGTAAATGTATTCACATGAAGCAGTTAAAATCCCCAGTGTTCTGAACAGATCTTTACTATAATTCTTATGGCTCTTCTCTGGAGTTCGAAAATTTTGTTCATGTTTTGTGCATTTGTTCCCCAAAAAAGAATGCCATAGCTAAGAATTGAGTGTACATATGAATAATATGTAACTAAAAGACACTGCATGTTACACACTGATGATAGGAGTCTAAGGGCATAACATGCTGATGACATTCTGTGTGAAAGTACCTTTGTGTGTTAACACCACTTTGTGTGTTCACACCACTTCAACTGAGAATCAATAATCAATCCTAGAAATTAAGCTTTTGTTACAGTCTATAGAGGTGCCATCTCCATTTAATTTAACATTGCCATTTTTCCTCTTCAAACTGAAGTTCATGGCATTAGTTTTCTTTATTTTCAATGTCACCTTATTACTTATTGACCAATGTTTAACTTCCTTGAGAGTTTCATTTGCTTTCTCGGCAAGGAGTTCTCGTTTCCTCAGTGACTATAATATTGCTGTCATCAGCGAAGAGGATTTTTTCACCACGAGTAACACTACAGGGAAAGTCATTTATGTATATCAGGGGCAGTATTGGTCCTAATATGCTACCTTGTGGAACCCCTATATTAATTTATTTTGGTTCTGATAAGTGTTTCACCAAATGTTTAGATCTATTTGAAGTATGTGTTATTTCTACTCTTTGTACCCTATCTGTTAGGTATGATCGAAACCAGTCATTAGCTACCCCTCTTATTCCCAATGCTTCTAATTTATTTAATAGAATCTTGTTGTCGGCAGTATCAAACGCCTCAGTGAAATCCAAAAATATGCCTGTGACAAACTCATCTTTATCAAGAGCATGAAGTACAACTTTTGTGAATTCTACTAGGACTGACTCCGTATTTTTGATACTTCGGAAACCAAACTATGATTCACTTAAAAGATTGTATTTATTCAGGTATTTCATTAACCTGTCTTTCATAATTGCTTTTATTATTTTTGAGAATGGTGACAGCAGGGAAATGGCCCGGTAATTTTCTATATCATCTGCACTACCTTTCTTAAGCAAAGGTACAATTCTTGCCTGTTTTAACTGCTCTGGAAATGTCCCTGATGTGAAGGATTCATTTATTATATTTGTTAAGGGGCCTTGTATAATCCCTATGCATTGTTTCAGTACAGACATAGGTATTTAATCTAACCCTACAGACATTTTATTTTTTAGTTTTTGAATTGTTTTACTGAATTCATTCTCTGTGGTTGGAGGTAAGATCATTGTATTTAGTGCAACATTATATACAGGTGTTATATTTGTTTGGGGGAATTTTTGCTGTAACTTCTCTGCAGTACTTGAAAAATGCTCGTTTACATAGTTTGCTACGTGTTGTGGATCATTTATTACCTTATCCCCCTACCTTAGCAGTATATTATTCTGTGTTTGTTTGCCTCTCCCCGTTTTCTTTTTTATAACATCCCAGGCTGCTTTGCTTTTATTCTCTTCATTATATATTATTTTGTCATTAATTGACTTTTTTGCAGCATTCAGCACCCTCCTATAGATCTTTTTGTATCTATAGTAGAAATTTAAGAATTCTGGATCATTTCAAAACTTTTTCATGGAATCGATGTGTATAAGTGTTTGGGAGGACTTCTTCATACCTGCTATCAATCTGTTTTTGTGCGATGTTGATACAGACAAGCATACTTTTGGAAATGCCTTTTCAAAGTTCAATTTAAACGATGTGGAGAATTTAGAGAATTTCATATTCACATCGGTTTCCTCATACACTTCATCCCAGCTTTGTTTTTCTAGTTCTTTTGAAAAATCTTTTATTTTGATTTCTAATAGATGTCGTTTGTCGTTTAGGAAATGATTCGATGCCTGATTTTACTGTTGTTATTTGACAGAGATGGTCTGATAGTCCAAGATCTTTTATAGCTACATCATATTTTTCCTGTCCATATTTATGGCCCCATGATCAATTACTGATGCAGTCACTGTGGTAACCCTTGTTACACTACTGACCCATAGGGACACGCCAAAATTTTGAAGGATATTTATGTGGGTACTGCTGGATTCATTTATGATATTAGTGTTCGCCACACAGGATTCTGTTGACCTTTGTACTTGAGACTTTATCTAGAACTTCTGTTAACTTATTGAAAAAATTGTCCATACTGCCACTGGAAGATCTATACACACACACAAAATGAGTAATTTCTTGGTGATATCAAGCCCTGTTAACTCAATAGCTGATATTTTAAAGTGTTTGTCTTCACTTATGGTACTGAGGTCATGTCTTGATTTGAAATGTTTCTTTTCTGATATAAATGCATGATCCTCCACCCCTTGAAGTAGTTCTGCAGTAAGAGTTTGCCTTTCCATACAATGATAATACTACATGTTGGATTCCTGTGTCTCTACACCTGTGCTCAGTAATACAAACTACTATCCAGTTCAAACATTGGAGATCAACTTCTAATAGTTTTATTTTATTTTCTACTGATTGCATGTTTTGATGGAGGATTGTTAAGTCTGTCAAATGCCCCATGTTACTCTTTCCAATGGTTTGTTTTTCTTTGTGACATCTGGTATATGTGATATTTGAGGTGTTAAAATCTGTCTTGTGAGTGATTGTTTCAGTATTTTTTTAAAGTGCTGGAGATACTCTTTAGGCAAGGGAACCTGTTGTCTGGCTTTATCCTAAAAGAAGACCTACTTTTCCTACCTATGACAACAGGTATTTGACCATGTGTGGCCCGAGATCCTCCCCCCCCCCCCCCCCCCCCCCCCAATACTTTCATGAATCAGCTGTACCAATCTTCCATTCCCAGTCCTGTTTAGGTGTAGGCCATGCCTAGTGAAACCCCTTTGTTGATAGTCCCGACAGGCACCAGAGAAACATGAGCAAAGTTCGCTGTCCTCAGAATCCTGATTCGCCTCACAGTTCCATCAAAGTGTAGTCGATGATGACGCTGGAACAGCTCAAGAAAGTGTACGTTGGTGCCATGAGTCAGAGAAGGTATCTTGTCCAGGTCACCATCTATGTCGTATGCCCCATCCCTGTCCAAACTGTTTCCGACCCCACCCACTATCACTACATGGTCCTCTTTTATAAAATCTTTACATAAAGACCCTACGTCCTCTATCACATGACTTAGCCCAGCATTTGACGTGAAGATACTGGTAGCCTGGTACACTGCCCCTAAACTTTCCTGTAACTGAGGGCTTACACCTCGCCCATGGCTACTACCTAGCAGCAGCACTTTCTTCGTCCTAACATTTTGTACATTCCTAGGCTTCTTGGCCTCTGTTGAAGTTTGCTGCACATTTCCAGCTCCTCGTTCTACGTGAGGCTCTTCTCCACTTAACTCTGGCAGTGGTAGATACCTGTTTTTGATATTGATGATAAAACTGTCAGATCGTGTTCTCTTTCTTCCTATCCTCCTATCACGTGCCAGTTCCCAACCACCCTCCTCCACCCTATCTCCCTTGATCCTTATGAGTTCCTTCCTTGCTTTGTCCAACTGTACCTGTAGGGCACAGATTGTCCTTTCCTGTTCACCAATCAAAATGTTCCTACTGTATACTCTGCAGTTCCAGGAGAGAGCCTCTTCCGTTCTCCCAACATTCTCCTAGCAGTACCCCCCCCCCCCCCCCCCGCTCCCCCAGTGAAAATATTTCCTACAAGATTGGCAAAAATCCCTCTACTCACTACCCTAATCAAGAAGTAGTTAAGAGTGGCCTAGAGGAACCTGAAAGTTATTTTATAGAGCTATACTTTCAGCATTCTCTACTACCCAGAAACTGTGATCCTTTCGCTTTTCAGGAGCAGAATAAATGGTGCATGCCAGACTTGTCATTTGTAACTCAAAAATATTTACCTTTGCTAGGAAGTTCTGCGGCTTCTGAAAGATTGGTATCGCCATCGATTGATACTGTTTCTCATGGAAGGAGTCCGACTTGCAGATCAACACATTGTAGAACGAGTAAAGTTTATAAACACGCTGGACAACAAAAATTGACCAGTGGATTAATTCATTACTGATATCTTAAGTACTGTCATGTAATTTTTCCTGGTAAATTTTTATTTTGTCTTCTATCTAAATTACTCATTTGAAATAACATTATTAGTTATCTCAGGAAAAAGTCCATTGTACTCAAATACCAATTAAAAAGTAAATAAATATATCTGACTTCAAAACGCGTTGTTCATTGGAACTACCAAAAGAGAACGCTACAGATTTACCTGAAAGCTTATAATTTGTTTGCCATTTCTATGAAATAATAAGAGAGAAAGGAAATTACGGTAACAGTATTAAATTAAAAACTTGAAAGTTCATTTCATACTTTACAACAATAATAGAAAGTAGCTGTTCGGCTACCTGTGTCTACATAAAATGCCTTTATCTACAGTTAGCCTTTGGAAATGGAGAACTGTGCACGGAAAACAGTTCTTCAACCTCATTTTTCACTCTTCAGTACTGACTATTCGTAATGCCCAAATAGTGATATTTCGTGGATTATAACATTATTTCTGAGCCGAGTTTCAAAAAATTGTAGTATTCAACCTCTTACAATTCTTCCAGAAAAGCAGCTAACGGTGGCCAGACTAAGATATCTTTTACTTACCTATCTTACGGATCTTTCATCTCTTCTGTGGCAAAGTTATTTAATGCAGCGACGACTGAGATTTCGTTCATGTTGTTGTGTTCCGCCAACGGTTCCTTGCAACCAGGCAGTGTCCTTTGTTTGCATCCATTTTTATATACCGATGCGACGTCATACTCCTGAATCCTTAGTGCACATCTCGCCACTCGACCCGACGGATCCTCCAGGCTAATCAGCCAGCACAGAGATCGGTATTTCACAACGGCAAATGGTTTGCTAAGTGAGTACGGCCGAAATTCATTGCTAGCCCGAACAAATGCAAGACACGCTTTCTCGGATGTAAAGTAGTCCATTCTGACTTTGACAGTACACTGGAAGCATCACTTTTTCAGATTTGTATTAGGACTGCATCTGCCCCCATACGCTCTCGTATTGGTTTGAATTTCTGTACTGGCATTCTTGCATACAATACTCGGACTGGAGAAGACGTTAGCACCTCCTTAAGGACAAGGAAAGATCTTTGGTGTTCCTTATTCTAGGAAAATTTGGCGTCTCCCTGAAGTCGAACCAGTAAGGAGCGTGATTTGGTACAGAAGTTTTAACACTATTGTCACCAATGATGGTCTTATCTAACTACTTTGTCTGTTTCTACTTATGTGACTTGTGTATAACCATGATCTTTGACATAACATCCATCTCAATGTTTTACATTACTTTTTATAATTTATGTAATGCTAATTAATCTATGAATGTAGTTTCAAACATAATGTGCTACAAAAGTATGGAAAAGTTAAAATTTTATTTGTAATACTGGTTCACGCGTAGGGCATGTAGGTTTGTAATTATATAAAATGTGGAGGGAAACCTGCAACGAAACTGGCGGTTGAACTGCAAAACTCCTTTGTGGCATGAGTCAGTGGGTGGCTGTCAGGCAAAGTAATCGCATGTTGTGAACTGTACAAGGCAAGAAGAACTGCAAGGTTATATGATACACCCTGGGGTATGGACGTAATTTGGGTTACTATTTATGGAATATTTGGCTGGCCCAGTACTACGAAAATTCAACCCTAGGAAGCGAGTTTTCACGGCTAGTTACACAGCAGGAACCATGAATACTTTCGCCGCCATTTCTGAATAGCACAAGAGGCTGACTTTTATCTCTAATTACCAGTTGAGTACTGTATAATTGCTTGGACCATTTATGCGATTTCTTTTCCAATAATCAGTTTGTGTTGTGTAAACTTTGTGCTGAGCACACATATTTTATCCCTAGTCGTTTACCTAGACAAGGTCCTACCGCAAGTGCAGCGATATTTCCCAGTATCCTATTTTATTGAGCTGAGAAGTCATTACAGTACAGTTTCACTGCAGTTAATAAACTCTGTGAAGTAGTAAATTTCATAATTACTCAGTAAGCGTAAGTTTTGAGTTTGGGTTTGGTTGTCTGGGGAAGAAGACCAGACAGCGAGGTCATCAGTCTCATAGGATTAGGGAAGGACAGGGAAGGAAGTCGGCCGTGTCCTTTCAAAGGAACCATCCCGGCATTTGCGTGAAGCGATTTAGGGAAATCACGAAAAACCTAAATCAGGATGGCCGGACGCGGGATTGAACCGTCGTCCTCCCGAGTGAGAGTCCAGTGTGCTAACAACCGCGCCATTTCGTTCGGTCGTAAGTTTTGAATTACAGTCTAGTACAGTTTGAAGAGCCAGTGCAAGGACTAATTATTATGCAGTAACAGTGTTTGTAATTTCATATGTATATAGTTAATTGTGTTTCTTGTATTGTGTTGTGACTGAAGTGTTCAGCCTTCATCTGTGTCTACTGACAGCTTAGTTTGTAGGTCCCCATGCTAATAGCTGAGCTAGATTTAAATTTCATTTTACAACAACAATAATCAAGGAATACAACTTTCATTATTATAACGTGTGTGTACTCCAATAAGCAAACTACACTTGATTCAGGTATCGCATTTGAGTTAAATAGTGTAAGTAAGTGAACACTCTCTGAGAATGCAAATAACGATCAGTACATGACAACTACATGACAACTGTTTCAATGGTAGTAATTTCCAATAATTAAACTGACAAAAGAACCCCTTGTCCAGGATAGTAATGCTCCACCACTAGTAATCATTTACCTATAATGATCACTAGCTCCTTACTGAAATGTACAGATAGTACGTGTTATTGAGAACCAGTTGTTACCTACACATATTAATACTGCTCCTGTGCAGTTCATGCCAAATCACTGGTACCTTACATGCTAAACTGCGCTACTGTCTTTCATCTATCAGCGAAACAGAATTTCAGTATAAAGTAAATTCAATCCCAGTTGTTAACTTCCTTTATGAACCATTCTCATACTTGGTACAACTTTGTCTATTTAGGCTGGCGACCGTTTCCTTTTAGGTATTTACATGATTACTAATAGAACATTGGTCCGATTGCCCTCTGTTCTGCTACAGCCTCCATTCTATAGAAATCTTTAGAGAAACAAAAATAGCCCGATACTTTTCCATTACACACGATCACGATCAAATAAGTATCTTTTCGCAGGAGTAACATTATCAGTGTATTGCTAATTCAGTAGTAGCTCGTAGTGTTAGTGAAGTCCTTTAGGAATCATTGGTAGTACGAGCACACTCCAAGAAAACTTATATTATGACTGTGCCGAGCAGTCAGAAAATCTGTGACTGCTCTATTTCCTCTGGATCGAAAAGGACTCCATTGCAATTTACTAGGTGCCCCAAGATTTTTTACTTCTTGGGAGACACAGAGGCACTTTATTCGGATTCAGGCAGAAGCCTGCAGTCAGAACACACTTTAACACCGGCTGTCAGACGCCTTAGATGCCCTTCAAATAACTTTAAAATAAATAGAAGATGTCATCCAGATAGCAAGGCCTCCATTCAAGGTGTTGAAGCAGGCTGTCCATCATAATCTCGACGTTGGCTGCAGCATTACATAGTCCAAACAGTGTTAACAATGACCTCAGAGGTCGTCAGAAGTTATTAAAAGTCTTTTTCCGGTCAACTTCAACTTTTCAGTGACCCATCCGCATGTCAATAGTTCAGAAACACTTTGTTCCTCTCAAGCAATCTAGGATGTTATCAATGAGTGACACCGTGTAGGCTTTTTTTCGTGATTTTGTCCAGTCACCAGTAGCTGACGCAAAAATGCCATGTGCCATCCTTCTTCACAAGGACTACAGAAAAGGACCAAGCACACACTGATGATTCAATGATGTAATACTGCAGCTTCTTCTTTGCTTCTGAATTATGCATCATTAAGTGTCACTGTGTAGGAGCACTGACTAATGGGTGGCTGAACCGCAGAGTTGATATGGTGCCTTACCATGGGCAGCTTGATTTGTCTTTTCTCCACTCCGTACTTGAAAGCATTTGAAACCTGACACAGCACTGCTGTCACAAACCAGCGATGTTTCTCAGTCAGGCCAAATTCTATTGGCAGTTGGATAGTAGCTCCCTCCCCTGTGTTGTCTGTAGTGGTAGCGGAACACAATTCTTCGTTAATGACATTAAACTGCTCTTCCTGGAATGGTTGGACTGTACCAATGTACCTACCTTTATGGATGAGTTATGGTTTCTTGTGACAATTATTGATCCAATGTTCTCACTGTCCACTTAGAATGCTTATGTTGATTGTTAGTAGGTACATTTCTTTTGTGACATGAGTAGCTTTCTGCAATCGACTAAAGATTCACAGTTTAACAGAGCACCTCGACTGACAACAGGAACGTGTCTCGTTGATGAAGGTGCGATAATGAAGTCTTCAACGGCGAACAACTGCCCTGGGCAACCATTGTTTGGCGTGCTTGTTAGAATAGCTTCGTCAATCTGGAGCTCTGATCTTCCACAGTCTATGATTGCTTATGATGCATGTCTGCTAGAAGTCCCATCCCAGGATGACATTGTGACTACACTCTGATAAAGTGACAAATTCAGAGGGCTGTGTTCTGTTGCTCGTAGTTAGTCAAGCAATAATGTTCCTGCTGCTGGAAATATTTCGCAGTTGCGACTTTCAGTGTAGTCGCTTCCGTATGACGGAACATATGTAAGTCTTCTTGAGGTGACGGCAATAAGCATATGACACTACAGAAAAGGAAGCCCCTTTGTCGACAAGAGACCAGACAGGCTGGCCACAGATGATGATGTCCATGATATTTCCTGACATCTTGGGGACTGTCTACCATGAAGGATTCGAGTCTTTGGCGGTATCAACTCCACAGATGGCCACTGCATTTAGTTTTTCCTCAGTATGACGGCTAGTTGAATGTCTAGTACTTGGGTATGGCAATAGGGAATGGCTACAGTGTGTTGGTACGGCGATGGGCCTCGTCCCACAGGTCTACTATAATCGTTTGCAGTTGACTGGCATTAACAGAACTGTTGTGATGGACGGCGTCTGGTCGCTTAGTAGTCATCAAAAGGTTGTCTTCTTTCTTTGCTATAGTGCCATAGGAGACTGCAATGAAAACATACCGGCATGTTGTCTTCTGTCTTCCAAACATCTATTTTTCTGTAGGTCACTGTAATTGGCAGCTAGGGCTGTATCTGCAGGGTCGGTTGCTGGGTTGGCGGAATCCACTCTCCCTGGTGCGCTCGACTGGTAGCGAAGATTAGCGCTAAAGATCGACACACACCATCTACAACAGTCTCTATTAACTCCTGCTGTATGGAGACGGCATTCATAGCTGCTATCTCTTGGTTATTCTATTTCACAGTTCTGGCCGCCATAAAATGTAGTTTGTCTTCTCTCACCAGGCGGTGTATGTGAGAGGCAATATCATTGTAGTCTTGTAGAACTGCCGTTGGGACCACTTTCGGCAGTCGGATACACCTCTTTCAACCGACTACTTTCGGTTGCATTTCCTTGAAGCACCAGCGTCACTTGATGAAGTTCTCTGTTCTAGGGTGTCATTTGCTAGTAGAACGTGGTACATGTCTTCTGCGACTCCTTCATTGAGTGAGACGTCCAGTATCAAAACCATCTAACTCATAATTTTTACGAAAATTAGTTTTAATTATCAATTAGAAGCAGAAGTTTATCAGGATCAGGTGAAACAAGATTGAAATCACCCATTTCTTCTTATTACGTAGCACTGAATTCTTTGTCGTGCAACAGAACAGACCAAGCCTTGCAGTCAGTTAATTCATAAATGGCCGTATCAAAGAACGAGCAACAATCTTCATGTCACAGAATTTTTGTTTGATCTTGGGCTTCCTGATTATGCAAGAAGGAGACCACATCAGTAGGCAAGATAATTCCTTATACTGTATATGCTTCGAGCTCATAATATTTCATTTGTGCATTGACAACACCAATATTTTAGACTAATTTCCATATTCACGGGCTTCTTACAGTGATTGTTGTGAAACAGTCCTATAACGATAGTGCGAAGTATCAAAATCTGTGTAAAAGATGGCTCAAATGACACCTCACACTGTGATCAAAGGCATTACTCTTCCAGTCTATAACACAATATACATAAAAAACTCCTACAGAAACATTCTGACCAGAAACGGGAAGATATACAGCCATTGCAGTTTTATAAAACAATAATCTGAGCTAGTGAATCAGCTTGCACGGGTAATGACAGTTCCAAGAGTGAGATATGTAGGAGGAAGAAATATATTGGTTGAACCCTTTTGCAACAAGCGCTCTCAAAATTTAACATTAAACCACAATACAATGCACACTGCCTCTCTTGTAATGTCTGCCAACTGGAGTTGGATGAGCATCCCTGCCACCTTTCTGCAACATGAAACGCACTGTTCTCCTTTGGTTCTTCTCTATTTTCTCTACCAGTCCTATTTGGCAAGATCCCAGACTGGAGACAAATATTCAGGTACTTGTCGAACAAGGGTTTTGTTGGTTGGTTAGTTGATTTGTGAGAGGGGACCAAACTGCAAGCTCATCGATTCATCGGATTAAGAAAGGATGGGGATGGAAGTCAGCCGTGTCCTTTCCAAGAAAACATCCCGGCATTTGTCTGAAGCGATTTCGGGAACTCAAGGAAAACCCAAA
Organism: Schistocerca cancellata; assembly: GCF_023864275.1. Taxonomy (NCBI): domain Eukaryota; kingdom Metazoa; phylum Arthropoda; class Insecta; order Orthoptera; family Acrididae; genus Schistocerca; species Schistocerca cancellata. Next base: position 66,313,452 of record NC_064628.1, read on the forward strand.
TCAGGATGACCGGATGCAGATTTGAACCTTCGTCCTCTGGAATGCGAGTCCAGTGTGCTAACCAATGCGCCACCTCGCTCGGTAAGGGTTTTGTAAGCTCTTTGAAGAACCCTCAGAAAGTTTTCCACTGACGAAGAAGAAGGGTTCTGTAAGCTATCTCCTCCGTCAATGGAATACTTTCTGAGGATTCTTCAAATGAATCTCAGTTCCACTTTCAATTACTCTACGTGCATACTGTCATAATTTTAATGGATGTCTGCTTCATGTGCTAGCAGATCCCTTTTGTTTGTTAGAAACTGCATCATATTAGTCACTGTAACATTGCAATTTCAAATGTTTGTTGCGAATCAGTAAGCCTATTCACCAATCATCTGAGCTCTGTTTGGCATGTGTGAGGCTGGATGCGAGGGACTCAACGACACACATCATAGGGGCTAAGTAATTGAGAAAGTAAAGTGACGATATCTGTCTACAGAGGTCATGCAACACGCTTCTGACAGGCACTGGATCATCAAAAGCCACTGACTTTTCTTTTTATTCCCCAACATCAACAAACCCTGTGGAATAGTAAAACCACATAAACATCTCCACCATCCAATATGCATGAAGTTGTCACGTACTACAACAACGAAGCCGTGCGTAATGACGTGTACAAGTCGTACCTAACGATGTGTATGAGTTGTCAAGCAGATATGACATCATTCTACATTTGAAATTTTTTTTTTTTTTTACATCCCTGGGTAAGAGGTCAAAGCTTTTCTATGATTGAGTACCTCGCTCCTTTCTGTTATACACTTTGACTGATGGGTAATGGAAGTCATTTTCCCTTCTAGTATTATACTTATGTTTTCAGGCTGTGATTGATTGTTGAGAACAAACTTCATAAGAGAGCAAGTGTACGGTGAGACTGTTGTCAGTACACTCAATTGATGAAAGCCTTCTACAAAAGGAGCTGGAGTGGGCACCACATATTATTCTTGTTACATGCTTCTACGCAACTCAAAAAGCGGATTAAAATTTTGACATTTTAATCTTAAAAATTCGGCTATTATCCGTAACACAAAAGTAGCGGACCAGAGATGTTTAAGAAGATATACAACATGAGACTTTTACTTCAGATTCTTATCAATATGAACATCTAGGAATTCAGAAAAATCTTGTTTTATTCACTGGTTTATCCTCATGCATTACTACTAATGATGTGGCAAGGCTTTGTGCAGTCCATGGTTGCATAATTATGTTTTTTGCAAGTACAGTGGCTTTTCGTGTCTGGTGAACTAGATTTTAATTTTCAAGAAAAGTTTATGTACCTTTCCAAGTGTCGAAAATGTTCACGTACTATGATGTTTTTGCAGAACGAAACTCACAAGTATTAAAAATCATAAAGACCCTGCAAAACTCAGCTCACTGTGTTCGTCTGTACGATCCAGAGCAACATAGACATCGACGCTCAGACTGATGCTATGGTCCTTGACTTCAGGGAGGCATTTGATACAGCTCCGCACTGTCATTTGGAGAGAGGGGGAGGGGGGAGAGAAGGAGTGAGGGGGGACGGAGACGGAGAGAGAGAGAGAGAGAGAGAGAGAGAGAGAGAGAGAGAGAGAGGCGTAATGTGAGGGAAGAGAGTGGTGTCAGTGAGACCCATGGCCCCTGGGTTATACAGATGTGGGGGACAACAGGCAAGCGGCTGAGATGGATAATCGTGTCAGCTGGTTGGTTTGGCTGGTTTTTCTGGAGTTAAATGGACCAAACTGCGGGTCATCAGTCCCTTCATCTTATACGTATTGAACCAGGAATAATCCACAAAGGAACGACACGAAAGGCAAATCCTGGGAAGCCCTATAGTAACCAAGATACAGTAAGAGAGATATAAGCAAGGAGAATTAGGAAAGGAGTGAGACAGAGTAACGTGGACAAGTTGCTACGCCCAGAGTGCAGTTGCACATTCCCAGGGCATGGTATGCAGTGGGAGAGACATCGACTAAACCGACCAGCAGTATTTCGTCCTTATCACCCTACGGTAATAAGCATAACGGACACAGCGATAAAGTTTTAGGAATGACAAAACATTAGAAATGACAAATATAAAAGAATGAGAAGAATAAAAATATGGGAAGTGTAGGAGCCAGGCCCCACCACCGAGCAAGGGCCGCCGTAGGTCCACCAGGCCAGAGCAGGCGAAAGGTGTTCTTGAACCCCTCAGACAGCCAACGATGCCAAAGCGGGCCACTTCACAGACACAAATAGAAACCACTTTCATGGGTGAAAAGTAAAATCAGGTTAGCCACTTGGCGTCATCTGCTTGCAACAGAGGTACCGTGCAATGATCACCATTCAAAGATAAGGGAAATTAGAGGTCGTACTGAGGCGTTCAGACAGTCGTTTTTCCCTCATGCGAACTGTGAGTGGAACAGAGGGGGGAGGGGGAATATTACTTTGGCATGAATAGTGCCCTCCACCACACACCACTTGGTGGCTAGCAGACTATTTATGTAGATGTAGAAGGAATATAGTTTAAACAAAAGAGCGCTAGTAAAACACAGATCCCGTGCCTGACGCCAACGCTGGAGTCAGGGTGCATCAGCGGTCCCCGCGAAGCTACGACGCGACCGTTCGGGTCCAGCAAGGATAAGGCACCGCTATCTGTTTCATACTTTACATCTGAGAAATTCCTGTCGAAATACAAATTCACCTAGGTACTATTGCTGGCGCGATGACACATAGGGTCCAGCACAGAGAGAGAGATGTTGCAATACTTCCCAGAATAACACAGGGTACATTGTTCCTTGGGATCCTAATGGAATTTGTGAGCTGTGTCTAGCGTGCATGTGTACCCAGCAGTGCTAATGGTTCACGGCAAAATGTTCAACCTGCTGTCAATATACGTCAGTAATAGAGCTACCTTCGTACGAGCCATTTTGTTAGTGCAGGTTGCCTACATCAGGGCCAGGTATGTACTCAGGGGCAAACCTATTGTTCTGTTAAGTGCTTTTCTGTGTCACCCCCATTTCCTTTTGATTGACAGGCACTTAACCTATTGTCGCTCCCCTCCCCACCTCCTCCAACGCCCTCCTCCCTCGCTGCTACAGGTACACTTTCAGGTCTGAGTTATCGGAATAGGCACTCCCCTCTCACCCTTATCAATTTGATTGACTACTTAATTACTGCCACACCACACACCCCTCCCTGGAGGGAAATTCAAATTTTGTCAGATTTTCGCAAGTGCCATGGCCCCTTGGATTTGGAATGAAATAAAGTCTCCACCACGATCCTCAACCGACAGCCACATCCCCTTACCAACCCATGTTGGCGGGCTAATGTGCACTAACGAGTACTAACATGCAGACTATCTATTCGGACATGTCCGAAAGAACAGACATAATATCCATGTAAGTGTGTTAGAAAGGTTTAATCGTCGTACAAACTGCCAGATATTAAAAAACCCGATCCAAACAACTACTGTCACATGCTTGGTTCTACAGGTGCATACCAGTATCCATGTTAAATGATATACCCACTTTACAAATCGAGGTATGACATTACCTCTGAATGAGGTAGTTTTTTGTCCAGACATATACCGTGACAGCGATCGCTGGAGTATTGGATCAACAGTGCGTTTACACGGTGCTGACGGTACAACCTCATAATAAAATTTCCCAATATAGAAAGTAATTTGGTTAAGGAATGTGGTATGAAACCGGTATTTGCGAATCCCTCACACCACCGCAGCTACAGTATTTGTAACGCATTCTGTCTCGATCCCACGTCAAAGGTTCGGTGATATATCCACTGGGCTATCGGCAATGGTTGATTGAGAAGGATCACAATCAGTAGATGGTGTGCTGATTGACGTCGTAAGAAATGTAGGCTAAATTTTCAGATCTCTAATGCTACGCTACCTGCTAGAAATGCTGTCTGGGGATTTGGAATCGAGTTTCTTCATTCAACCACATACCTGCGTTCGATACTATGGAGAAGTCATTTAATGATTACAGCCACAAGTGAATCCTATTTCTGGCACTCACATTTCTCGCAACGAGTCACCTTTCTCGAACCTGTCTGCCACAGTAAAATTTCAACACGCTTTTAGTCAGTCCCTACACATCCTGCGTCTGCTGCATCTTTGCGCATGTGATCGTTCCAATCTAAGTCGGAACTGGGTAGAAGTCGGAGCAAGCCGTATCCACCACCTCATGCAACCTGTGTAGAAACAGAGCGACCTGAGTTAGTATGACAGGACCATGTTTTGACCATCCGATGGAAACGGGCACAGTGTGGCACGTCCCCAAACTAGATACAGATAATACAGGCCCATGTCCATTCACATCTATCTCCCTAACATGTTATTTTCGTTATTCTGCACCATTCATCAGAGGAAAATTATGAACTATAAAAGCTCAACTAACTTCAACCAACAGAGAACTGGACAACATTTTCAACACATCTCTCTCCTCCCATGTATTGAAAACAAATACCACATGCATGCAGGCAGCGAGCACATGTGACGATCCTATTAAAGAAACAGGTATTGATCAACTGCACAGACCAGTTTAAAGTTCCATCACCTGTACTCTAGGAGGATGACCGTATGCCACAGCCTATATGGTAAGTCACAGGAGACCCCCCTGTGGCCCTGTCTCGTTGTTTGAAACATTATTTTCTAACAAGCTTTGTACACTGCCAAACATTTTATTTTTATGCCACAACTTCGAGGTCTGTGTCAGGTTCGAAACTGACATTAAGACATTCTGATCCACAGTCTCTCACAGACAACAAGGACATCACCATAAAGTACAGTTATCCAAGACGTTGCACTGTGATGCAATTGATGTCATTCAAGATGGGTGCTGTGACGTCAGCTGATGACACGAGTACCATTACCGAAGATTGCAGGAAAGAGCCACACCCCCTGCCAAGAACCCCTGGCAGGAAGTTTGAAGGTAGATCAACTGGGCTACCTGTACATTTAAACTCATCTGTCACAGTGACGGAATAGCTGATGGCTCTGCGTACCGTTTTGACTGATTCCTCATATTGCACTCATGTATGCTATCTCTGTTTTGGTGCTAGCAACCCTCAGAAGGTGTCACCAATCCACAAAATTCTTTTTCCAACTCAAACAAGCATTGTCATTCAATCATTATGTGGTAACCAATAGCCTGTCAGTGGTTGGATGGGATGGAAAAGACACCGCCGATGTACTGTAATAATGAGCATCACAGTAGGTAGCGCGAACAATTTTAGCAATTTTACAGTAATTCCAATACCAGTCAATGATGTGACAGCATTTTTCCTCAATTTTAGTATCATAGCTAAACCGCCCCTTCTCTACTTTGCAAGTATCATTGGGTCAATCCATACCAAGTGGTCCAGCACTGGTTGCTTGAACATCTCAGAAATAATTTATATTTGCTGGGTGAATTCCCCAATGTTTAGTAGCCACAAAAACATTTTTTTTAAAATTATTGTTTATTATTTTGGAATAGTGGCCATATTTGTTCCAGGCTGCATGCGTTTTTTCGTATTTATAAGCATCTACATTTTTTACAATTATTCAGTAGTGGATTTTCCTAAGCCTTTCAGATAAAATGCATTTAATTCAACACACTCTAGCCTACAAATTAACATCATTATCACTTGGCTGAATGTATTCTTCAATATATTTTTAATAGTTCAACAGCAACAAATTAAAAAAACTCAATTTTTGAATAGCAGTTTTCCAAAGAAAGATTAATTTCTCAGCTTTAACATTTTTTCTGCTATTACACTGTATAGTATAGTTACTTTTTATATAGAGTATTAATGGCGATCAGCTTACACTTAAAAAATACACTATTTTAAAAAATGAATTTTTTTAATTTTTCAATTTCGTAGCCTGCAATATCTTTGTTTGGGGACCACGTAAAATAGACCTTCATGATATCAAACTTCAGTATAAACTTCAACTTTGAGATTCAATTGGGAGTTATGGAAAAAAGATTACAAACATGAGTAACAAACACGATTTTTAACATCTGCGATATCCCGTAGGCTAATCAAATAAAGTATACCAATTACATAATGTAACATACCACATTAGATGGCTAATGATTATTTGTCAAAACAATGCTGTGGTAATTGTTTCAGCCGGCTAACAATTGCATCTGCAAGCCTATGCAAGTCTGATTGTTGTCTTCCCCCTTACACCAACAATTGTCTACTCACACTTATTTAGCTAGAAGTTCTTGAAGTGTGCAAAAGAAAAATGGTGTCTCAGTATTCTGTTGGTGTTGTTATTAATGAAGCATGTCATAAAAGTGTGTATGGAGTGTATCCTGAAGACATTACTTTGATCGAAGGTTACAGTGAAGAAGAAAAAGTGTTGTTTTACTTACGAGTCAGCCCAGAGGTCAAATCAACATGCAAGTACCATGAAACGAAATACTTAAAAAAAAGCATCACCTTTTTGGTCAGTCTTGCATGGACCTTTTTGAGAAACGTAAGAAACCTATAACAAAAGGTCTTCGAGAAATAACATTTGATCATTACTCTAAAAATAAAAGCCCGTTAGTCAATCTCATACCAAGAAAATCATTATGTGGAACATGTTATTCTAAGATATTTGTAATTCACAACAGAAAGGATAGTGAAACCTCAGATACAGAATTTTGTGACCTATCAGCAACTATTAAAAAAGTAGATACAGCTTGTGAAATCCTGGGTATATTCCCTGCTAGTAAAATTAGAAAACTAAGTCAAGCTAAAACACCAAGTGCCTTGAATACAAAAATGGAGAAAGTGGCAGCTACAGTCAAAAAGAATTTTGAAGTTTCATTTCAAAATACAATTTGTACTAAAACAGATTGAAGTTCTAAAACTTCACCAACCGAACATGATGATTTGATACAAAAACTACATACTAAATGCAGTATTTCAAACAAATAGGATAAAATTAAGAATATCAGTTTACTGCCAAATTCTTGGAGTCTAGCAAAAGTTAGTGATGAATTTAATGTGTCAAAGCGTCTTGTAAAGCTAACAAGGCAATTAGTAAAAGAACAGGGAATTTTACCTGCATTACAAAAGAAAATGCATCTAATTTGGCAGATGAAAACACAATCAATAAAGGTATTAAGTGTTATGATGATGACAATAACATCCGTTTGGTATCTTGCAAAAAAGACTGTTTCTGTGAAAGAAAATGGTTCTAAGATTCAAAGACAAAAAAGGTTAATATTGTGTAATTTAAATGAAATATTCACTGAATTTAAAAAAGAAAATCCTGACATTAAAATTGGAAGATCAAAGTTTTGCAAGTTGAGACCAAGGTGGTGTATTGTTGCAGGGGCATCTGGCACCCACAATGTTTGTGTTTGCATCATCAGAACGTAAAGTTGATGATAGATGGGGCCAATCTTAGAGTTGACTATAATGACCTTTTGGAAGTTATGGTATGCAATATTGACAATTACAATTGTATGATCAAGCGATAATGTGAAGATTGTCCAGGCAAACAAGCCTTATTTGACATGTTTGAAGAAGCCAAAGAAGAGGATTTGATGCCTGACAATATAAAATACAAACAATGGGTGAACAAGACAGAACTGAAATGGTGACAGTCATACAATCATGAAAGAGTTTTTTAAAGTGTTGGTGGCTAACCTTGAAAATCTGAAAATGCATCATTTTATTGCAAATGGTCACAGTAAATGGTAGCAGTGAGACGTCTGTTCCTTTTCACCACTTGGACTACGTATCAATCCTCTTGCAGTGTGGTGGTCCATCAAAAGCCACTTGCATGCATTCGCATAGCATTTCCATCTTCAGCGGTCTTTTTTAACTGTGAGAATGACAATGTCACACTAATCAGATCCACACACAATCACCTTCTGAAACACGGCACTGCTTGAACTGTCGAAAGCATAAAGGGTGCTTGTGTACAGGCTTCGCGGCCATTAACATGTCTCACACTCTACATTTCCTTTTACTAACAATGGTTGTGTGTTCTGTAGCAGCTGGAAGTTGTTTCTTAATATGTGTCAATTCTTCCTTTGCAATTGTCAAGCAATGTCGTTCGTACTGAGTATGCAAAAAGAAATATTGAATACAAACATTGAACATGCAATTAATAAAAAAGAGAATTACAGTAACAAATATTAAAAATAAGTATTTTAAAAGTTGACATGATTTCTCAATTACAGGTGCAGCAGCCATAATGGTACAAGTGTATTTAATAAACTAGGGATGTATGAGTAAAAGAATTGTACAGGGGTCTGTAGCACCATGCACCACAGCATGGAGACCCTCCACGTGAAGTTCTGTGCCTTGGGCTTTACAACAGTTTGAGACCTGTGCGTATTTATTGAAAAAAGGAGATAGCCGATACAGAACTGTCATGTTTTGTGTGTCAAGTGTGAGTTGTTAAACATTTACATTGTAAACTGGATGTATGCAACCTTTTTACTTTTTAGTAGAAGTTGTGGTACATGAATAATGTTGGGCAACAGCAAGCGTTGACATACACAAAAAAATCACTTCAAGACTGTCTGAACCCCACAATGCACACCTTTGAACTAGCTCTAGTCAATCTTTATGAGCTATGGGAGGCATTTAAGTACCCTTGGATCAGGGTGGCTTTCCAATACTTTCTGTTTCTTGTGGTGTTCTTGTCAAGAAATGCGGTTACTTCAAAAGAGGGCCTGCATACTACTGGGTAGATGTCTCCAATTAATTTGCTCCCAGTGTATGTGATGTGTGTTCAATGGCATTTACCCTTTAGATACCTCATAAAGGAGTTACGAATTTTAACTGCTGCTTCAAAACACATAACATCATTACTGAAATTCCTCATAAACAATCCATCACAATTACAGAAGAACAATGATGTACTCTGCTACAAGACTAGGAAAAAAAATGACCTGCACTACTCATTACATAAGCAGTCAGTTCCAGAAAGGAATCTGGTCATTTGCTCAATAATATAAATTGTCTAACATGCAGCAATGCAAATTTTAATCAACTCTACAATCACTTCCTCCGTACAACTCTTAATTCACAGACAAAAATCTGTTAAAATCTGACAGTAAGTAAAGATTTAGGAATTTCCAATTCTTGGACCCTTCTTTCCTTGGGTTGCATCTCGTCTACACATAATAACTATGGGAATAGTTTACAGAACTTGAAGGTAACTTATGTAACATATCTTCTTAACAAAAAACTTTGATGTGTAAGGTCAGGACACATACGTGGTAAATATGGTAATGTGGCATGGCCAAAGCATTGATATTTGCGGTTCCAAAGATTAGGACTATAGGATTGTACCATACTTTAAAGACAGAGAATTCCTGTTTTGATACTGTCATGTCAAAACAAAAATCAAGTCCAAATCCAAAGGCAGGGTTGTCAATGGAATGCATCACTTAGAATTGAGAACACATTTATTAGCATCACCAACATACAGCCATAAAAGAACTGACCTGAACATCACATAGTACAGAATGTGGTATTAACACAAACATAAAATATTCCAGAATATACAAATATATTTCAAGAACCTTCTGGAAATGATAAACATTAAATAACAAAAAGCCACCCTCTGACACTGTTATTCCACACTACACAACAGTTTGTGGCATTGCTCTCTGTTCTCTTCCCCCCCACCCCCTCCAAGGAACAACAACCTGCTGTTTCATACGTTTTCACTGGAGCCGACTGCAGCATCCTGGATTTAGATCTTGTCAATGGACTTTGTATGATAGCCCTAATGGAGTCTAATGGATTCTTATGTTCTGATCATGTTATTACATGCTCTTGACTATGATGCACATTGAAGACAGCCCCCATCCCTTCCAAAGAAGCTTTGCAGTAATCGACTGGGTCTTCAGTTTCTTTGACCCCACATCAATGATCAGCACCTCTGGGTGTTGTAGGGTTTCATACTGTGTTTTTGTCTACTCGAGAAGGGTCATAATCCTCGACTTCATACATGATGTCCAACAAGGGACAAAGTATGCAATACAGCCCACAGTAGCACTTCAGTAACTTTTGCATTAGCCACTTCCTGCACAGGCATAAAAATCTAAACTGAGTCATTCATGCCGTATCTCACTGGCCAGTACTTGGCATTATGTAATTCTTGGTGTTTCCATGGTCATCCGGTGTCCGACGCGATCCAGCAGCCTCACTTCTTTAGTCCTGGTGATGAAGTGTTAGTTCGGCTACATTTGCAATACACATATAGGAGAAATAGGTGATTTAAAAATGAAGAAGTTACTTTATTCGGCCTACTTTCATTCACTGATGAGTTAAAGAATCATCTTTTGGGGAAACTCCTCTCACAAAGAGAACATTTTCAAAATTCAGAAACGAGTCATTAGAATTATATCTGGTGTCAGTCCTAGATCACCATGCAGAGACCTCTTTAAGGAACTTGGTATTCTAACTATTACTTCTCAGTACATATACTCACTGAAGTCCTTTGTCATTTCCAGCATGACTCCTTTTACACAAAATAGTGCAAAACATGATTACAATACCAGAACCAAAAAGAATCTGAATAAGGACTATAAAAGCTTCACATTAGTACAAAAAGGAGTCAAATACATGGGTACTCATATATTCAATAACTTACCAGAGCATATCAAAGGTCTTACAAGTGATAAATATCAGTTTCGGAGTGAATTAAAGAACTTCCTGTTGACCAATCCCTCCTACTCCATTGAAGAACATCTTCACAAGGATTATAGCTCATAACTCTTTCTGCATTAGAACTGTACAATACCCATGTATCTGAGAAGGGGGGAACTTTGACTCTTCCACATCCCAGAGACTCCTCTCCAAGGGATCCATGGAAAATGATAAATGTAATGTAATGTAATAAATCATCCTTAGTATCATCCAGTCGAAACAGCAACAGTGCATCAATTGTCATTTTGACCTTGTGACTGTGGGCAGAAAGAACAGTGCGAAGCCTGTAGCGTCCTGTTTCACTGTGTTGTATGTGAAAGTCATGGCAAAAAGTATTGTATCCCAATACTTCTGTTAGATATCAACATATATCAAAGCATATATGCAAATGTGTTGTTAAAATGTTTTGTGAGGCCATCTGTCTGTGGATGGTAGACATGTCATCATGTGGATGATGTCGCAATGCGTAATTTCCTCTGATACCACTCTCGAATGCAACACTTTTTGACAATCAGAGGGTACCACATGGAGAGCTCTGGCCTCCAAAATGATGTCTTCTACTAGGAACTTTCCAATTTCTGGAGCTTGGACAGCTGGTACAACTTTGGTGACACCATTGCTGTTAAGACAGTCAGTGCAGACTATTAGGCAAAGATTCCTGTTAGTTGATTTTGGGACCCTCCCCAAGGGCTCGATTCCACTTGGGTGGAGTGGTACTGCTGCAAGCAGGATAGCTATGAAGTGCTTCACAGGTAACTGCAGCATGTGATTCTGTTGATGATGTTCCTTACAGCCACTCACATTGCGTCTCACAAATCATTACAGACATGTTCTGTGATACGTATGTCGAATTCTGTCCACAAGTATCCCAGATGACCAGAGGTTACAGTGCCATGGAAATACTTCACAATAACTGGCCAAAGACTAGCTGGGATGATGGCCAACCATTTATGCCCAACAGATCATGTTTTGTTTATCGTTTAGAATTCTCATTTGGTCCATTCCTCCTCTTTCAGGCTTCTACAGTTTGCAGCATTGGATCTCCCCTCTGTTCAGAAGCAATGTCATTTAATGCAGCTATGACAGAGGTTTCATTCATGATGTGTTTGGCCAAATGATTCTTTGAAAGGCAGTCAGCGGCCTTGTGCTTCTATCTGCTTTTGCATACTGCTGTGCACCGTACTCATTCAGTCTCAGTGCCCACAATAAAATTGATGGATCCTTCACGCAGGTCAGCCAGCACAGAGATCAATGGTCCATCACAATGGTGAATGGATTGCCAAATAAATATGGCTGGAACTTTGTGATGACCCACACGACTGCAATGTTCTTTCTAATTTGCATATAACAGTTCATCTTAGACTTGCTGAGTAATGTGGAAGCATAAGCTATCACCCTTTCAGCACCTTCCTGAATTTGTATCTGTCCCACAACCGCTAGCATCTGTGTGGTGAAGTTCTGTCTCAGCATTCTCCAATTCTAGGACTGGAGAAGATATTACAACCCCTTATGGACAAGAAAAGATATTTCTTGCATTTCATTTCAGGAAATCATGCCATCTCCCTGCATTAGTTCTTGCAAGGAACTTGTCTTGGTACAGAAGTCCTCTATGTATTGTCTGTTGTATGAGCAAATTTCAACTATCTGTGACTGCTCTCATTTTCTCTGGATCACATTGGGTTCCCCATCTTTTTGCTAGATGCGTCAAGATTTTTATTCTTGGGCAGCAAAGAGGCACTTTTTCAGATTCAGGCAGAGGCATGCAGCCTGAGCACTCGGGCAGCTTAGATGTCCTTCAAATGTCTTTAAAAAAAAAAAAGAAGAAGAAGAAGAAGAAGAAGAAGAAGAAGAGGCATCCTGGTAGCCAAGCGAACCATTTAAGGTGTCAAAGCAGGTCGTACACCGTATGGATCATTACACAGTTCAAATGGCCTAACTTTAAACTCAGAGTCTGTCAGGGGTTATGAAGACAGTCTTTTCCCAGTCAACTTTGTCTATCTTAATTTGCCAGAAGACTGTCTCCATGTCAATAGTTCCAAAAGCTTTGCTCCTTTAAGCAGTCTAGGGCGTCATCAGTGTGAAGGAATGGACAGACATCTTCTTTGTAGTTCTGTTCAGACGTTTGTAGTCAGCACAGATATGCCATGTGCCATCCCCCTCCTTACCAGAACCACTGGAGATGACAAAGGCCTCCTTTAAGGTTCAATGACGTCATCTTGCAGCATCTTCTCTGTCTTCCAAATTCCCCTTTGTTAAGCTGATGACACACAATGTAAATGCTAGTTAACTAGTGTTGATAAAGTGTTTGAACATGGGTTACTTGGTCTGTCTTTTCTCTGCTACACATTTGAAAGCAAACGAATACCGACAGAGAATGACTCACTATTTGCTGACATTGTATTTCAGTTGGGCCAGATCCTATTGGCAGTATGATAGTAGCTTCCTACCCTGCATTATCTATAGTGGAACTGGAACACAATTCTTCACTGATGATACTAAGATGTGCTTTCCAAATCTGTTTGGCTGCCTTATGCACATGCCTTTGGGGATGAGCTGCAGTTGCTCACGACAGTCAGTGATCCAAAGTTCTCCTTGACAATCTACAATGCTTTATCACATGCACGTAAATTTCTTTTGTGAACCTGACTAGCATTTGGAAATCAGCAAAAGCTACACAGTTTAACTGAACATCATGACTGACAATTGGAACTTGTCTTGATGATGATGATGATGACAACATCTTCAATGGTGAACCATCGCCTTGAGCAACCCTTGTTATGTGTGCTTGTTGGAACAGCTTCATCAATACAGAGACCTGATCTTCCACCATCTATGACTGTTTGTGATGCCTGCAAGAAATCCCATCCGAAATAACATTATGACTACATTCTGATAAAACAACAACCAATACACCTCATTTGACATTCTCTAATACATCCAGATGTTTGCATGTCTACATTCATAGCTGCTGTTCCTTGTACGTTTGGTTTGACAGTTCTGGCTGCCATACATTGCTGTTTCTCTTCTCTTACTAAGAAGGTAAAAGAGAGTTGAGTTCTTAGTGGTCTTTCACAACTGCCACATGAACCACATTCAGCAGTCGGTCACACTTCTTTCGTCTGACTCTTTTCTGCTGCTTTTCCTCTGTAATTATGACATCCTTTACCAGAAGAGCTCGGTACAAGTCTTTTGTGACTCCTTTAATCAAGTGTGACATTTTGCTGGCTTCTGTCATATTTGTATTCATGATCTGGCATAAGGCCTAAACAACCTGTGTGTGCAACTGGGTCGTTTCCACATGACAAAGGCCCTGTTCTTCAGTTGTTGTTCATCTAATGGACTTGCTGCTGAGTGTTGCCAAATGTTTTGTTCGGTTAGGCCTGGAATTTATCCCAGCTATTGACCACCTCCTCATTCTTCTGAAAATACTGCTGGGCTGTTCCATCCATGCAAAAGCACACACTTGCCAAACACATCATCCCACCTGTTGTATTCAGTGACTTGATTGAATCCCTTCAGTCACTTTGTGTGGCCCTGACCAATGCCTCTGGAAAACACTGATAAATGTCTGATGAGCAGACGACTTACTGCTGTTTTAGTACCCATATGTCTCATGAACATCCAGATCTTATGAATGGTGTACTGCTCGTATTTTGGTTCTTGACTGTATAAATGATGGCTTTTATTTAGCCTAACTGGAGCCATGGTGAGGTAAATATTTTGAAATACCTGACGTCCCCACCAAACAAAATCATGGTCATGAATGAAATACACTGAAAGTATGTTTATTAAGAACACCTACTAGCCAGAACAGAACTTACCTAGATGGCGGGAGCAGCTACTTACACACACACACATTGAATATTCTAGAATGCTGGTATTTCTACAGACATGGAAAATTCCAGAACATACAAATATTACAAAAATAATATGTCTCAAGAACCTTCCAAAAAAAAAAAAAATGTTGTTTAGGAGGGCCCATCTGAGGAAATTCAGCCACTGGGTGGTGGTGATGTTTTGGGATCTTGTGGACAAGGTTATCAGGGCTTGGCCACTTGCTTCTAAGTCTTATTTCATGTGACGCCACACTGGGTGACTTGTGTGTTGGTGATGATGGGGACAACACTACACCTAGTCCACGGGTGGAGAAAATTTCCAGTGTGGCCGGGAATCTAACCTGGACCCACTGCATTGCCGGCAAGCGCATAACCACTCAGCTAAGTGGGCGGACTGTCAGTCAGTCTCAGGAAGTGACTCACTGAAACCAAGAACGCTATGCATCTCAGATTTTAAGGGTATTGGTCAATCTCTACAGTCTTTGTACAACTTTCAGTGTATACATTTATAAGGAATATTATGGTTTACCATCAAACACACACAGAGTTCTTTAGAGATGGAGCACAAGCTCTGATTGTGTCAGGGATGGGGAAGGAAATCGGCCATGCCCTTTCGTGGGGATCATTCCTGCGTTTGCCAGGAGGGGTTTACGGAAATCACAGAAAACCCGAATCTCGATCGCCCAATGTGGATTTGAAGTGCTGTCCTCCTGAATGTGAGTCCAGTGTGCTAACCACTGTGCTACCTTGCTCGGTTGTATGCGTTTGTACCATCTTCGTGATCTGCATGGTTAAACTAAGATTTTCATACACTACGTCACAATGTTACAGCACCACATCCAAAAGTGGTTGCAGAACTACGCTCAGAATTTATGGAAATAGAGGACAGATAATGTGAAAAACAGCCTCCAATGAGAAAACATGAAGTTCATTAAACTTTTACCCAACCAGTCATGACCTCTTTCCTCCTGAGCATCTGCAGTCCCAGTACACATTGAAATTCCCATGTCACAGTACCCTTTCATGTCACTTGAGAAGCCAAAACAAAATAGTGCACCCCATGACAGAGGAACACCCAATTGGAAGGGGAGTGAGGCAAAGCTGCTGTCTCTCCTCAATACTGTTTTGTTTAACATATATTTGGAGCATATCATTCAGAAATATCTGAAACAAAAAAGAGGAATGCAGGTTGGTGGTAGGAGGATACAATGTATTTGCAGACGATATGGTGTCATTGACAGAGAGTGAAAGAACTATGACTGGACTGTTAAAAAAAATTAAATAAGACCAGTGAGGAAATCAGAATGAAAAAGAATAAGACAAAATGTATGGTGATACATGCAAGGAAAGTAAAGTTAGGACAGGAAGATGCAGAACAAGTTAGTGCTTTCAAATATCTGGGAAGCTTTATTCCAGAAGACATGAGATGTAGTAAGGATGTGAAAACACTCACAGCAATTGCCAAGGTGCCATTTAATAAGAAGAGGAGGCTTTCCTGTGGGTGCATGGACAGGAGCCTGAGGGAGAGACTGGCAAAGTGCTTCATATGGACCAAGCTTTATACATAGCTGAAATACGGACACTGAGGAAAGAGGGAGAAAAAAGGATAGAAGCATCTGAGATGTGGATTTGGAGCAGGATGGAAGGGATAAAATGGATAGACAAAGTGAGAAATAAGATGCTGCAGAAGATCGGTGGAAGACCAAGAAATTTTAAAGCTAATCGGGAAGAAGAAACACAACTGGCTTGGACAGTGAATGAGAAGAGATTGTTAACTGATAGGTGCTATGGAAGGAACAGTGAATGGAAGAAGAAGAAGAAGAAGAAGAAGAAGAAGAAGTAGTTCAGATGGTGGATAGTATGTGGATAGGAAACAATCATGAGAAAATGAAGAAGATAGCAAATGACAGGACTGCATGGAGAGCTACATGTGAAGACCTGCCCTAGGGCAGAACACTGATAATGATAACTTCCACCTTATCAATGGCCTGCACCTTTTTGTTCTGGCTCATTTGACATGACGTGGTAGTGGCTTGGGGACTTCAATGCACACCACCAATGTGACATGTACCTGCGGAAAAACAAAGAAATAATTAGGTAATACATAATAACTAAAACTTTATGAATACTTCTCCTATCAACATAATACTGTCATCTCCTCTGTAGGGGAAAAAATTAACCCTTACATGCACAGTGTAGCTGATCAGTTACAAACCATTCCTCTTCGATTCATAGCATATGAGTTTGTTTCTCACTTGTAATATGTGCCATTTTCGTTTGTATATATTCTCAATTTGATACACAGTACAAGAAAACTGCAACAGTTGGCAGATGGCACCACAAGGCTGCTACAATCAATGTTTTGTACAGTTGGGTTGCTGCTGAACTGCGCGTTTTGTTTGAGAAAACTTAAGTCCAGAAATTTTGTGTGTTTGTACACTGATAACTGGGTTTAAAAATTTTTTGGGGCATTACTATGGAATGTGGAACTATTTAAATCATAATATGTTTAGGCCTATACTGTAACGTTTAAAGTGTAGAAAATCATGAAATACTGTTTGTAGCTAATCAGCTACAACATGCATTTACCATATTTCAGAATGCAACCTAACCATGACACAAAGAGATGGGGAAAAAGATATATTGGAGTGGCTGGACACCCCTTTATGCAGTTAAGATAGTCTGCACCCATCATCTGATGACTCTTCACAAGACCCAACTTACTTTACACAAGAATGTGAAGATTCTGGCAACAGAAGTAATAATGAAAGATGAAGTACGGGAATGATGTAGACTTCACAAAGCTTACAATCTACTCCTCGGGCAGACCTACCTATTTCTTCTGAAAATAGTGCACTGATAATATCACCATATAGTGAAAGAAATAATATGGAACTTGCAAATACTAACAATAAATCCAATTTCACACATACGAGTGTGCCAAAGAAATGCAGAAATGTTGTTTGGAAAGAGAACCATTTAGTTATTTCTGAAAGCCAGTCAAAATTTCATGGAACCACAGTGTTACCAGCTGAAATAATGAACTTATATACTCCTTATCAGTTTTTTTTACCCACATGTTACCGCCAGAATTTTTTGAAATAATTGTTGAGGAATCACACAGTACAGTGTTCAGAAATATCCCAATAATTCACTAGCTATATCCTGTGATGACATGAGAAATTTTATTGGTATCTGTATTGTAATGTCTGTTGTACATGTGCCCAACACAAGAGATTATCAGAATACTGTCATTGGTAATAAATTGATCAGTAGTACAATGTCAGTTGGTAGGTTTAGCTCATCAGAGAAAATCTTCATTTCAATGACAACGTTAACATGATTCCTAAGGGGAGAAAATGGCCATGATAGACTTTCCAAGTTGAGGTGTATAACTGACCTGCTGAGATCTCGATTCCAAACAGTTCCTATTGAAGAATGTGTGTCTGTTGATGAGCAAATGTGTTCCACAAAAGTGAGGACTTATCTCAAACAATATATGCCAAATAAGCCACATCCATATGGGTACAAGCTATTCATTAATAGTGGAATCTCAGGGTCCGCATATGATTTTGAAATTTTCACTGGTGACAAAAACTGCCCTGAGAAAAGATTGCCTGTGGAGGAGGATTCAGGAGCCAGTGCAAATACTGTTATTCACCTTAGCCAAGTACTGCAAAGAAATGTAAGCCATAAACTTCATTGTGACAATTATTACACATCATTACCACTTTTAGTTTACTTACATAAACAGGGCATTTATTGTTTAGGAACTGTGAGAAGAAAACAAGTGACACATTGCAAGCTCCCAAAAGAAGAAGATTTGAAAAAACTGGAAAGAAGTACGTGTATTGAATGTGTGGTAACTGGTGATGGGTTGAAGTCTCCAATGTTGCTTGGAAATACAACAAAACTGTAATGCTTCTTTCTACTCTTGATGGAAAGGAACCTGTGGGAGAAGTTAGCAGGTATAATAGGAAAACAGAAACAAGAATAACAGTGCCATGCCCTCAATTGTTAAAGTTTTACAACAAACATATGGGAGGTGTAGATTTATTGAACAGTATTATGGGCAGACATACAATCCTTATGAGATTTCTTAAGTGTTATCTTAGAATATTCTATCATCTGTTAGATATGGGCATAGTAAATACACAAATTTTATACAAAACAGTAGCAGAGTGTAAAGGAAATCAAAAGACCATAAAGATAAGCAAATTCCACAGGGAAGTTGCTGAGTTTTTGTGCCATGCTGGGACCACAACACCAAAATATGGGAGACCAAGCAATGAACTGGAACAACAGATCCAAGCAAAGAAGAGTAGAGGACCAACTGCTCATATGCCACCAAAGGATGTAAGACTGGACCAAGTGTGTCATTTCCCATCTCACTGTAAAATAAGGCAGAGATGTAAATTTCCTGGATGTAATGGATTTACATGGGTTTATTGTGAAAAGTTTGTAGTACCATTATGCTTTCACGAAAATAAAAAGTGCTTTAAGGAATATCATATGCAATAGGACTGTTGTACATCCTAAATTATGTTGAAAATTTTTAAATTAATTCTGTGCTGCATTTAAGTGAATTTTTGTGTTGCTTTCGTAACCTACTGAAGGTTATGTAATTTTTTTTTAATTTTATATTATTATTATTATTATTATTATTATTATTATTATTATTATTATTATTATTATTTCTTTCCTTCCTCAGGCGTTACGTCTGGTTAAAAATGGAAAGTGACGCGGACCTTGATCAAGCGTGACTTCCTTTTAACTGTATGGTATGTTACATTGCATTTAGGAACTTTCGGGTAATTGAACATGTATCAACACTTACAGATTTCTGTAGTTGTATATATTAATTTGGATGTATGTATTGTGTTGATGTACTGGTGGATATTGTGTGGTATGACTCCTGTAGTTGATAGTATAATTGGTATAATGTCAACTTTATCCTGATGCCACATGTCCTTGACTTCCTCAGCCAGTTGGGCGTATTTTTCAATTTTTTTCTCCTGTTATCTTCTGTATATTTGTTGTATTGGGTATGGATATTTCGATTAGTTGTGTAAATTTCTTCTTTTTATTGGGGAGTATGATGTCAGGTTTGTTATGTGGTGTTGTTTTATGTGTTATGATGGTTCTGTTCCAGTATAATTTGTATTCATCATTCTCCAGTACATTTTGTGGTGCATACTTGAATGTGGGAACGTGTTGTTTTATTAGTTTATGTTGTATGGAAAGTTGTTGATGTATTATTTTTACTACATTGTCTTGTCTTCTGGTGTATTCTGTATTTGCTAGTATTGTACATCCGCTTGTGTTGTGATCTACTGTTTCTATTTGTTGTTTGCAAAGTCTGCATTTATCTGTTGCGGTATTGGGATCTTTAATAATATGCTTGCTGTAATATCTGGTGTTTATTGTTTGATCCTGTATTGCAATCATGAATCCTCCCATCTCACTGTATATATAGCCTTTTCTTAGCCATGTGTTGGATGCGTCTTCATCGATGTGTGGCTGTGTTAGATGATACGGGTGCTTGCCATATAGTGTTTTCTTTTTCCAATTTACCTTCTTCGTATCTTTTGATAATATGTGATCTAAAAGGGTTGTAGAAGTGGTTATGAAATTGCAGTGGCGTAGCAGATGTATTTATATGAGTGATTGTGTTGTGTATTTTGCTAATTTCTGCCCGTTCTATAAAGAATTTTCTTAAATTGTCTACCTGTCCATAATGTTGGTTTTTTATGTCGATAAATCCCCTTCCTCCCTCCTTTCTGCTTAATGACAATCTTTCTGTTGCTGAGTGTATGTGATGTATTCTATATTTGTGGCATTGTGATTGTGTAAGTGTATTGAGTGCTTCTAGGTCTGTGTTACTCCATTTCACTACTCCAAATGAGTAGGTCAATATTGGTATAGCATAAGTATTTATAGCTTTTGTCTTGTTTCTTGCTGTCAATTCTGTTTTCAGTATTTTTGTTAGTCTTTGTCTATATTTTTCTTTTAGTTCTTCTTTAATATTTGTATTATCTATTCCTATTTTTTGTCTGTATCCTAGATATTTATACGCATCTGTTTTTTCCATCGCTTCTATGCAGTCGCTGTGGTTATCCAATATTTAATCTTCTTGTTTAGTGTGTTTTCCCTTGACTATGCTATTTTTCTTACATTTGTCTGTTCCAAAATCCATATTTATATCATTACTGAATACTTCTGTTATCTTTAGTAATTGGTTGAGTTGTTGATTTGTTGCTGCCAGTGGTTTTAGATCATCCATGTATAGCAAATGTGTGATTTTGTGTTGGTATGTTCCAGTAATATTGTATCCATAATTTGTATTATTTAGTATGTTGGATAGTGGGTTCAGAGCAAGGCAGAACCAGAAAGGACTTAATGAGTCTCCTTGGTATATTCCACGCTTAATCTGTACCGGCTGTGATGTGATATTATATGAATTTGCTTGGATATTAAGTGTGGTTTTCCAATTTTTCATTACTATCTTTAGGAACTGTATCAATTTAGGATCTACTTTGTATATTTCCAATATTTGTAGTAACCATGAGTGGGGTACATTATCAAAAGCTTTTTGGTAATCAATGTATGCGTAGTGCAGCGACCTTTGTTTAGTTTTAGCTTGATATGTCACCTCTGCATCTATTATCAGTTGCTCTTTACATCCTTGTGCTCCTTTGCAATAGCCTTTTTGTTGTTCATTTATAATTTTGTTCTGTGTTGTATGTGTCATTAATTTCTGTGTAATGAATGAAGTTAATATTTTGTATATTGTTGGTAGGCATGTTATGGGGCGATATTTTGCTGGGTTTGCTGTGTCTGCTTGATCTTTAGGTTTCAGATAAGTTATTCCATGTGTGAGTGTATCAGGGAATGTGTATGGGTCTGCAATGTAACTGTTAAATAATGTAGTTAGATGTGAATGTGTTGAGGTGAACTTCTTTAGCCAGAAATTTGCTATTTTATCTTTTCCAGGGGCTTTCCAATTGTGTGTAGAATTAATTGCTTGGGTGACTTCATGTTGCAAAATTATCACTTCAGGCATTTGTGGTATCATCTTGTATGTGTCTGTTTCTGCTTGTATCCACTGTGCATGCCTGTTATGTTGTACAGGGTTTGACCATATGTTGCTCCAGAAGTGTTCCATGTCTGTTTTGTTTGGTGGATTGTCTATTTTAAAGTGTGTGTTATCTATTGTATGGTAAAATTTCTTTTGGTTTGTGTTGAATGTTTGGTTTTGTTTCCTTCTATTTTCACTTTTTTTGTATCTTCTAAGTCGTTTGGCCAATGCTTGTAATGTCTGCTTCTTTTCATCTAATTGCTCTATTGCTTCTTGTTGTGAGATTTTACCTAACCTTTTTCATTTTTTTTCTGACATTTCATTTCTTATAAATTGTGTTAGCTGTCCGATGTCTTCTCATTTTTTCTATTCTGATCTGTAGCCTGTGTTGCCATGCTGGTTTTGTGGGTTTCTTCTGTGTGTTGGTTGGTTCTGATCTCTGCCTAGTGTGTATATTTAGGGTAGTGAGTGCTCCTATATAAACAAGTAATTGTAACTCTTCCATAGTTGTGTTTTCATTTATTTTGTTGTGTATGATTGTGTTGATAGTTTTTATTGTTGTTTCGACTTGTGGGTTACTTGGCAGTCTATGCAAGAATGGTCTAATGTCTGTATTTGTGTCTTTGTATTCTATATATGTAAGCTGAAATTTTTCTTCTATATCTAACGTGTGTCACTTCGTGTTCTATTTGTGCTTGTTCTGGTGGCTGTCTTAAGATTTCGTTTCCCTCTGATTGTTTAATTGATGCGTGTTGTTCTTTGTTTGTTTGCTCTGGGATGTTTGAGTCCATCACTGTATTTTCTTCTTCTTCTGATTGCACATTATTTTGTTCTAGTATTTGCTGTACTTGTTGTTTGATGTTTTCGAATTCTGACTGGGGTATCCTGTTATTTTTATTACTACACGGATCTGATCAGATAGTCGTTGTTCTGTTAAAAATTTTAATTCTGGGTATCTGGTAATAAATGTTGTATATACTTGTGATCTGTATCCAGTTGTGTTGGTTCCTAAGTTTGTTGCTTGGTAATAACAGAACATGAGGTGTCAGTTAACTTCATCTGGCAATCTCATCCTCTGTCTTTGTTTTCCTGCTAGGTTGGTTGCAGGAAGCATATCCTGCAAAACACCTCTATTTGGATTTAAATCATTTTCCGTGTGGCTAGCAGTGTCGTTATCATTGTGGACGGGCGTAGGTTCAAGCGTAGTCCCCGACCATGACAGCGCTTGTCCGAGGCTTCATTAGTTCTGTCGTGAACCAACTAATCACACTAAAAGGGGGGTTAGCCCTATTAGTGGTTTGTTCTTTTCATCGCCTTTTACAACTGGCAGAACATACCGGAGGCCTAATCTTTTCCCGGGCCTCCACGGGTTTTATTATTATTATTATTATTATTCCTTGCTTAATGTCGGTGAATAAGTCTCTGTGACAGTGTATGGCAATGTTCACCAAGCACTAGTTGATGCAAAGTTGTCACTTCACTGTGGTATGTCAGTTAACCACTAAATGCATTTTGTAGCCATTCAGCTACAAACCATTAATTTGTATCTAAGAGCCCCAAATTTTGAAATAAATTTTAACTATTTTTCTGGCTTTTATCATTCCTAAACACAACAGTGGAAATTTTTTTAATGAAAATAAATAAAAATTCATACATTTAAGGGTTAAGAAATCTAGACCTCACCTCTTAGTCCCTCAAACAGCACTTTCAAAAATTTTTATGAAAAATTAAGGGTGTAAACTTTTATGAACATATTACCATATTACAGATGAATGGAAAAACTAGTAGAAGCTGACCTTGGGGAAGATCAGTTTGGATTCTGTAGAAATATTGGAACACGTGAGGCAATACTGACACTACGACTTATCTTAGAAAATAGATTAAGGAAAGGCAAACCTACGTTTCTAGCATTTGTAGACTTAGAGAAAGCTTTTGACAATGTTGACTGGAATACTCTCTTTCAAATTCTGAAGGTGGCAGGGGTAAAATACAGGGAGCAAAAGGCTATTTACAATTTGTACAGAAAGCAGATGACAGTTATAAGAGTCGAGGGGTACGAAAGGGAAGCAGTGGTTGGGAAGGGAGTAAGACAGGGTTGTAGCCTCTCCCTGATGTTATTCAATCTGTATATTGAGCAAGCAGTAAAGGAAACAAAAGAAAAATCCCGAGTAGGTATTAAAATCCATGGAGAAGAAATAAAAACTTCGAGGTTCGCCAATGATATTGTAATTCTGTCAGAGACAGCAAAGGGCCTGGAAGAGCAGTTGAACGGAATGGACAGTGTCTTTAAAGGAGGGTACAAGATGAACATCAACAAAAGCAAAACGAGGATAATAGAATGTAGTCTAATTAAGTCGGGTGGTGCTGAGGGAATTAGATTAGGAAATGAGACACTTGAAGTAGTAAAAGGAGTTTTGTTATTTGGGGAGCAAAATAACTGATGATGGTCGAAGTAGAGAGGATATAAAATGTAGACTGGCAATGGCAAGGAAAGCGTTTCTGAAGAAGAGAAATTTGTTAACATCGAGTATAGATTTAAATGTCAGGAAGTCGTTTCTGAATGTATGGAAGTGAAACATGGACAGTAAATAGTTTGGACAAGAAGAGAATAGAAGCTTTCGAAATGTGGTGCTACAGAAGAATGCTGAATATTAGATGGGTAGATCACATTACTAATGAGGAGGTATTGAATAGGATTGGGGAGAAGAGGAGTTTGTGGCACAACGTGACTAGAAGAAGGGATCGGTTGGTAGGACATATTCTGAGGCATCAAGGGATCGCCAATTTAGTATTGGAGGGCAGTGTGGAGGGTAAAAATCGTAGAGGGAGACCAAGGGATGACTACACTAAACAGATTCAGAAGGATGTAGGTTGCAGCAGGTACTGGGAGATGAAGAAGCTTGCACAGGATAGAGTAGCATGGAGAGCTGCATAAAACCAGTCTCAGGACTAAAGACCACCACCACAACAACAACAACAACAACAACAACAACCATATTTGCTCAAATATAAGCTGCAGTCTAACTGAAGCCACACCTTTTAATTTTTTGGAGGGGGAAGAAAAATATGAACTCAATGGAGAATATTTTATGTTGCACTACCCATTTTCGAAAATTGTTCACAATATTGTCACATTTTTTTTAATGTTGTTATGTAAATAAATCACACAGTCTTCGTTAATGTAACCATTAACTTCGTCATTGGTATTTGTTATACCACTGCCAGTATTTGTTATACCACTGCCAGTATTTACATCATGCTCATCCCATGGCACTCTATTTTCTTTATCATCCACGGCACTGGATGTGCAACACTTCTTTAACCTTTTGGTAATAAAATCTGGTGACACTGTTTGCCATGAAGAGAAAATCCTTTCATACATATGGCTGAAGGAGTGATGCATGACGCCCTTCTAAAAGCCAATCTGAATATCTTTTTGGGTTCCTCTTCAGTTACACAAAAGCTGTGTCAGTCATGTCACGTAAATTAATACATTGTGAAGACAATAACAGTCACTACATAAATGAAACATCAATAACTGAAGACATGAAGGAAGGAAAATCAAGATTTTACATTCCATCGATATCAAGGTCGAGACAGCACATTGTCGAGACGGCACACAAGCTTGGCCATGCCCTTTCAAAGGATCCATTACAGCATTTCCTTGGAGCAATTTAGGAAAGTCACGGAAACCTAGATCTGGATGGCTAAATGCAGACACGAACTCTATTCCTCCAAAGTACAAGTCCCGTATGGTAACCACTGTGACACCCTGCTTGCTATAAAAAACTATGGCAGTTACAGTATTATTTCACTTACACCAATTGATTCCCAAACTCTCGCTACATTGTTATTCTAATCTGAACCAAGAAATGAACTCTACAATTGAAGTTTCTAGTACGTAAAAGTATACCAGTAGTAGTGTCACATGGATAAACCCCTCTCTAATATTTCATGGCTGTATTTTGGGGAAAATGGGCAACTTATATTCAAGCCAATTCAGCATATTTATCTTTGATTGTTTATGTAATGCTGGTAATGTTTTCAGACGTAACACACTGCTAACTGTGTAGTTACATGATATCAGAAATGCTTTTATATTTTTACAGTATTCAGTATTACAAATATGTACAGTAGTAACTGGCTGGCTATAGTGTACAACTTACTGCAACGTCTTGCAAATAAGTATTTGAAATTGGCCAAGTAGTTTATTTAGAGTGATCTTTTAAAAAATAGTGTCATGAAGGGGAAATTGAAACAACAATTTCACATGGAAGTTCTTGTTGGATCATTTTTTAAGACTTTTGTAAAAGCCTCACAGCTCAAACTGTTTCATTCCACATTTGATAATCACCTTCAGAAAATGATGTTTACAATTTTTTTGCAGAATTTTGTCATGCTCATGCTTCTGCCATCGATAGATTTTGAGAAGACCAACCCAGCAATCAGTTGTTATTCCAATGACGCAGTTATTCCAGTGATGCAATGTGCTACATGAATGAAAAGGATCAGCATTTGTTTTACCATGCGGCAGAGGCACCTTCGTGCTGCAGTACATTCGATCTTGCATGAACATTTAGCTGTGAATAAAGATCTGTTTCCAAATCGTTCTGTAAAATTTGACAGAAACTCAAAATCATGTTTGTATCACTTCGTATACAGAAAACCTCAAAAATGAGGTAGTCCAAATTCCATATACAACACTACAATAAGTGAAACTTGTACATACACTGACAGAAAAAATATTGCAACACCATGAGGTGTGCTTCTACATCTGAAAGATGATGTCCATTCAAACTCTGTGCCAGTCGCATATGAGTGGCGCTTAGTAATGCCACTATGAGGATGGTTGGTTGGTTTGTTTAACGGGGGGTGGTAGGGAAGGGGCCAAACTGCTTGGTCACCAGTCCCTTGTTCCTATAGAACAAGTCCACTAGGGAAAGAATAAATCAAACGAGACTTATCATACAAAACCTGGAGAAAAGAAAAACCACAAGAACTACAGAAGGGCAAGAAACACTACAATGGACAAAATAACCTAGGTAGCAGGGATTAAAACAGTAGAGCAGATGACCATGGCTAGCTGATCACAAAAATAAAAAAGGATAAGCCAGTCACTCTGCAAGACACAAAAACCTCCAGCCTAAAAGCACTAGGGTAGAGAACACAGATGGGCAAAGGATATGCACTAAAATTTAGATGGAACAATAAACCCTCCCACCTCATGTATAAAATGCAAAACTATATCAGCCGATGAGGCGTTGTCAGCTAAAACTGACGATAACTGAAAATTCTGTCATAGGCCAACTAAAGCTGGACAGTGCAACAGAATGTGGGCCACTGTCAACCAGCTGCCGTACTGACACTGGGGTGGGTCATCACAGGGGAGGAGATAGCCTGGGTTAGCCAAGTGTGGCCAACGCAAGGCCGGCAGAAGACCACAATGCCCTGCGAGAGGCCTGCATGGAGGACTTCCACACATTTGTTGTCTCCTTTATGGTACACAGTTTATTAGGCGTACCTAGATTACGCCATTCTGTACCCCAAAAATCTAGTGGCATAATACCAAGCGTAGGTTAGTTTCAGAAACACCGATCTCCAGAAGCAGTTTCCAAGTAGCCTGTTTGGCCATCCTGTCAGAAAGTTCATTTCCTGAGGTTCTGATGTGTCCCGGGGGTCCAAACAAACACCACTGAACGGCCAAACCATTCCAGGGCATAGACGGACTCCAGGATGGTTGCTACCAAAGGATGGCAAGGGTAGCACTGGTCAATAGCTTGTATGCCACTCAAGGAGTCACTACAGACAAGGAAGGACTGACCAAAGTAGGAACAGATACACTCAAGAGCACGGATATGGCCACCAGCTCTGCAGTGAAAACACTGCAGCCATCTCGCAAGGAGCACTGTTCAATACGTCCTGTGTGAGCACAAGCAATGCCAATGTGATCATCAGAGATTGAGTCAGACATCCGCATAGACTACTTCAGAGGCACGGAATGTTTCAAGAATCTAGATAAAGTGGCAACTAAGATCCTCAGGAGGAACCGAGCCACTAGGGCCAAGCAAAAGGTCACGATGAAGCTGTGGCCTATACCACGGACGTGTATGTGAATGGACCCAGAGGAGAGATGGTAAAGGAAAGGACTAGTTCAGACAGAAGGGATCAGATGTGAACAGTGATCATAATCCCTGACCTGGGCTGCTGATGCGGGACAGGAACCCCTCTGGGTGGGAAAAGAAGACAGTAATTTGAATGCTCAGGAGAGCTACAAATATGTGCAGCATAATTGGTGAGCAGTTGTCAGCACCTGATCTGCAACAGAGAGACCCCAGCCTCCACCAGTAGGCTGATTATTGGACTCATCCTAAAAGCTCCCGTTGCTAGTCGAACCCCACAGTGGTGCACTGGGTCCAGCAACTGCAAAACTAAGGGCGCCGCTGGGCCATAGACCAGACTAACATAGTCAAAGGCAAGACTGAACAAGGGCTTTGTAGAGATGCAGCAGTGTAGAGCAATCTGCACCCCAATTGGTCTTGCCCAAGCAGCGGAGGGCATTAAGGTGCTGCCAGCACTTCCATTTAAGCTGATGAAGACGAGGAAGTCAAGTCAATCAGGCATCAAAAACCAGTCCTAAGAATCAATATGTATCCACTGCAGTGAGTGGATCATCATCAAGGTAAAGTTCTAGTTTAGGATGAATGATACGACACCGACAGTAGAACATGACGCACAACTTTGCAGCTGAAAACTGGAAGCCGTGGGTTAGAGCTCATAACTGTGCCTTTTGGATGGCTTCTTGCAGGTGCCACTCAGTACCACCACTACTGGAGGAACAATAGAAAATGCAAAAGTCATCTGCATACACAGAATGTGAGATGAACAGCCCCGCAGCTGCTGCTGGAATGTTAATGGCCACTAAAACTAAACAGACATTCAATACTGAGCCTACGGGATCCCATTCTCCTGGATATGGAGGGAACTACGAGAGGCACTACCTTGGACACAGGAAGTAAGGAGCAATAGGAATTTTGGACAAAAATTGGGAGTCGGTCCCAGAGAACCTACTCATGTAATGTGGTAAGGATGTGGTGTTGGCAGGTCATGTTGTAGGCTTTTCTTAAATCCAAAAAGACAGCTGCCAGGTGTTGGCATCTGGGAAAGGCTGTTCAAATGGCAAACTCTAGGGACACTAAGTGGTCAGTGGTGGAGCAACCCTGGCAGAAACCACCTTGGGATGGAGCCAGTAGGCCCCACAACTCCAGGAGCCAACACAACTGCTGCCTCACCGTAAGTTCTAGCAGCCTACAGAGAACATAGGTTACACTGAGGGGGCAATAGCTATCCACTTCAAGCAGTTTTCTACCAGGTTTGAGCACTGGAACAATGTTGCTCTCCTGCCATTGTGATGGGAATATGCCATCGTTCCAGATGGGGCTGAAGGTGACAAGGAGATGACAAGAAGATATTGCAGTGGTCCAATGAGAGACGTTTAACCACGTAAGTGTGGATGCGATCTGGTCCAGGAGCTGTGTCGAGGGAATGTGCAAGGGCATGAAGGAGCTCCCACTCAGTAAATGGAGCATTATATGGTTCACTGTGGCTTGTAGTGAACGAGAGAGAAGTTTCCCTTCCATTTGTCATTTGAGGGTACAAAATATGGAGGGAGGGGTGGGGTAATTCTCCAATGCAGAGGTCTGAGTATAGTTCGCAGCAAAGTGTTTCACAACTGCATTTGCACTGGTTGACAAAGCTCCACTGATGGATATGTCACAGACACCTGTTGGGGTCTGGTTGTAGTGCTTCGAGAATTTCAGCGTAAATTCTAGAAACACTTGGCTCTTCACCATCTTGAACGCCCGATATTGTAATGACAAGGGTGAGAGAGCCTTTTTACTGCGCCACACGTCTGTATGAGCAGGAAGGACAGCTCTCACGAGGAGCCAGGAGCTGTGACAGATGAGTGGCCTCGACAAGTAGTTACAAGCAGCACCCTAGAAGTTACATCAAAAAGTCAAGGAGAATATGGATAATGTTCCATGGTGCGTGGTGGCATGAGGATTGTTACGGAGACAGATGAAGCGTGTGTTATACAGACTTTTACTTTATGTCTTGGGTCTGCATGAGGCAGAACATATGTAACTGTATGAATGATTCTGACTTTTATCTTGGACCAGTTGGCTTGCTGGAGTTTGTACATAACAATTGTTTCTTTGGGACTAGAGTCAAAAATTTATGGTTGTTTATCTGACAAGAGCCAACAAGTACATAATTTATTTCAAGAATATAGAGCTGGTTAATAATATTCCCCTTAACCTGATACAGTCTTCGGAGAAGAATTAAACGGCAAGAGCTACATAGCTGATAACCCAAAGAAGAGGATAGACTGCACGCACAATTTGTAAACGTCAACTGGACGAGATGTGCAAGTCGTGCAACCCAACACCGCACTGTCTCTTGTTGTCCAAGAAACCATTAGATGGTGTCAAAAGACACGTCTGATCTTTGTCCAGCCTTTGGAAGGCTATGTATGTGACCCAATGATTGAGACATGCCTCTCCCAACACTCCTGTTTCCATCTTTTTATGAGCTGGCAAACAAAGGCATGGAGACATTTAAAAGCTATTAGGTGTTCCAGTGATGGGTGCCGCTTGTTGCTGTAGAGTCCACCTACATTCTTTAATGGCCTCCACGATTTCCGGCAACCACCAAAGCACGGTCTTTCGCTGGGGGCACGCTGAGGAATGAGGGATCACATTTTCCACAGCAGAAACGACCAATGAGGTTTCTCTATGTAGCATTACGTCTATGTTAACATGTGGGAGAGATTCAAGATTGATGGCAGAGGAGAAAGCTTCCCAGCCTGCCTCGTTTAAGCCTATTTTGGGTAGGCATCTGGAGGAATGACGCTGGTAGAGAGACAGGAAGATGGGGAAGTGGACACTACCACACAACTCGTCGGGGCTCTCCAGTGACAGATGAGAGAAGTCCCGAGCTGCAAAGTGATAAATTAATGACTGAGTAAGCGCTATGAGCCACACTGAAATATGTGGGGCCACCAGTATTTAAGAGGCACAGGTCGAGTTGAGACAATAAATTCTCAACATCTCTACCTTGGTGATTACTGGTGCCACCACACAAGGGGTTATGGGTGTTAAAATCTCCCAAATGTAGGAAAGGTTTCGGGAGTTCACTTCATTTAAGCCCTACAACCAGCTTCCTGCGGGCTCTTCAGCCACTGGCAAATATCCTCTTTCACATGGTAGGAACCTTGAAAGGGAGTGACCCAAGGGACCCCTTCCTAGTGACAGGAGCCAAAGAAGACTAATGCTTCACTGGCTGAGAAGTGGGGTCTGATGTCCCTGTTGGTTGAGGGGGCCATTGCTTCCGAAGCAGGCGTTGTGGGAGCAGCAGGGGCAGGAGAGCATACAACCATCAAGGGGGCAGCCGGCACGGTAGCTCAGCGTGTTCGGTCAGAGGGTTAGCAGCCCTCTGTAATAAAAAAACTGAGTTAACACATCAAAGACGAACTTAAAATGGATGTCTTACGACGTCCGCCCCAAGAACATAAAAAAAAGTAAAAAAAAAAATAAATAAATAAATAAAAATAAAAAAATAAAAATAAATAATTTAAAAAAAGGGGGGGAGGGGGCAGGTGTAGTCTTGCAGCCGAGGGCCAACCATGAATGGCAGAACTGATGGGGCTGTAACCGTTGTTGTAGCTGCGGCATAAGACGATGTCACATGCACAGGGTTTAGCTTTTTAAATTTCCTCTTAGCCTCTGTGTAGGTCATTCGGTGCAGATTATTGTATTCCATGATTTTCCTTTCTTTCTGGACAGGAGGCCCGTCAACGGCCTGCAACCTACCTGTCTGCGTACTACACACACAACCAACACCTGGAGTTATCGCCTGGGAAGCGATTTCACAAAGCACCAGAGTTCATCTTGAGCAACTGATTACCTGATACGATAAAAATCACCGAACTGATGCCTTGTTGCTAATATTCGCTTCATTTATTTATTGCCTAATGACGACTGTTTGTTTCCGTAAGTAAAATGAAAAATGTGTGAGCATTAATTGATGTGTTAGCAGACCTTGGTGGTCAGACTGATTTTGTGTGTGTGTGTGTGTGTGTGTGTGTGTGTGTGTGTGTTTGTTCAATTCTGATGCAGGCCTGTTTGGCTGAAAGATTCTGTTAACAGTCTTTCTTCATTGTTCCTATCTATGATTCAGTACCTCCACTATATTGTGAGTAGAAACTATCCTTTTCGTAATGTTATCATTATTCCATCCTGGATTTTCCATTGTCTGAGAAACTGCTGAATCCTTCCTAAATCACATTTTTGATGGACCAACAACAGCATGGGAAAAAATGTTTCCAGAAACAGTTGAATGTATGCAGAAGTGTACAGATTTTAAAGGTAAATACTTCATGTGGAAAAAAAATTGCATCTTCATTGTTTGTGTAGAAGCTTATAAAAAGGCAACCCTTTTATAGGTAGAAATGTACATAAGGGCGTAAGCAAAAATAGATATTTATCAAAGTGGTACTGAATTATTAATTGTTTTGTGATGTCAAATTTTTCCTTTGTCCTAATAAATGTTGCTGGTGTTTGCATGAGAAAGAGAAATAATGTGATGTCCCAGACAACTAGTGGAGGAACGCCAGACTTTTCAGGGGCACTGGCCTGCCGCAAGACACTTTTGCAAGACACCTTTCCTGCCCCACAGAGCAAGCCACTATAAAATAATAGAAAAGAATAATATATTCATGTTTATCACTTACCAATATGTTGACTAGTCTTATCTCGCACTCTCCCCTTCTGCAACAAAACAATAATATCAGAATGAACACTGGGTATGTATGTGTGTCAACATATAATACAAAACTCTTCAACACCTTGCGTTCCACATATAGGATGAAATGAATATCCATTAGGGTCAATATATTTTTTTTTAAATATTTGTAATATACTGGATCTTATCTGTTAGTTGGTAATTTATATTTCATATTATTCTTGCGAGAATTCTAGTTGGGTTCAAGTTTTAGTGGTCTCACGGATTCGCTACCTTTACCTTCCAGCACCTTCATTCCTTGTGAGGCCATAGTGTCAGCATACTATTAATTACTTATTGGCACATATGTCTTCAGCTATGCATGGACAACAGTGTATGGTCTTCCGTATCAAGCCAACAGAGGCCTGCAAGCGCTGAGTTTTGCTCATGGCATAATGCATTCCTGACTGATGATTAAACACTTTATAACACTTCCAGAATCTCTCTCTCTCTCTCTCTCTCTCTCTCTCTTATAGATAGTGGAATATTTTCTGCTGTACGAGTGTAAAATTAACAAAATCACTGTAAACAATGCCAGTTAGATGTTTAACTTTTTCAAAAAAAAATTAAGTAATGGATTCTAATCTTGAATTCATTATAAATATGTACTTCATTCGGTATGCTCATGGCAATCAGTATTTAAGTACCATTTCATCCCCTGCTCTGCTAACTCAGCAAACCGTTTGTATTTGTTATAAGGTCATTTCATGTCCAATCAGACAATTTTAGAAATGGTCCTCACGTGGCCATCTCCAGTTTTGTTAAAAACTTTTACCATAGTTGCAAGGCACTTTTGACAACAGAGCCATCAGGCTGGATGTCACTCAGCAGATGTGTATATCATCGGGAATAAATCATCATGTTTGACAACATTTTATAAGTTAACTGTTGCAGTGAGAAATTTACAAACTGGTATTTCTACTCAATTTTTGATTTTAAATTCGAATATGACATGAACAATGTCAATGAGATAGCAAATTATCCACAATTACTGCTTAAAAAATAAAAAACTTAACACACTCAGACTTACTCCAGTTTCAATCACTGATCTCCAGCTTGCCTGAAACATTTCTGTGTCATTATATTTTTTCCCCAAGGAAGTCGATATAGGGCCACATGATAAACATTAACCTTCAAGCTCGTTTAGTTATTTAGATAGTTGGACGTAAACTGGATGTACAAGTTAATTATCAAATTTCACCAAAGTTTGGGGTCATATATATCAAAACAGAGGCCAACCAATTTTTTCCTAACTAATTTCATTAGATTGAGCAGATTCTTATCTTTTAGGAACTTGTTTTTGCTTGTTGGTATCTTTCGTTTAAGGGATATTATTTAGTTTCAAATGTAAGCAACTTTGTTACAGTAAACTGGTGTCTGATGTAAATGGATCTAAGATAATCCATTTGCTACGAAGGCCTTATAAACTGGAAATTATTCCAAAGCTGTGAACTTTATTTTATACACCTGCCTATTCATGGCATTTGACTTCACAAATAAAGAATAACCATTGCATTTATCTTTGCACGCGTTCGGCTTAAAACTTAAACTGATAATTTATGCTATTTAGTCAAATTAATTAGCAAGCTTAATTACTGTGAATGCCTACATGGAACTTTCCATCCAGTTCCAAGATGTGGAATTATGCCTGCCACAGATCCATGTTTAACTGGTTGCTGCAACTCTTTTTTGAAGGGGGGGGAAAAAATAGCCTTCAACCAATCAATGACCCCAATGTCAAGAAGCTTGAAGATTTGACAGAGATTTGTGTGAAGCATGGCCAGAAGCTTGGTACAGCATGCAGAACAGAAGCAAATGCTAAATTCAAATCATAATCACCACCATCACCAGAATTACATTATGGTGAAGGTATGAAAGTAGCTGAAGCAGGCATGGTTACGCAAAGCAGAAGATCGCTGAAGCACAGGCTCTTGTCAGTAACAAAACCGACAACACCAGTGGTTTCGAGTTTGATGAAGTGATGCAACCAAGTAAAAGCCATGTGAAGATTGCCAAAAAGTTTAAAAAAGAAAGGGGAATACTTGGACTGTCTGAAAGAAAGCAAAGAAACACATTTTGGACCAAATAGTCAAAAGTTCTACAATTTTATGAAGATGGTGAGTATAGCAGGATGTATTGTGGGCTCAAAGATTAAGTTTCTACTAGAATTGAAGGACAGAAGTTCAAGAAGCACCAAAAAGAGCTATTTAAATTCTGTGAATTAAGTCCAAAACGTATGTGTGTCAGTTGTTCTGGAGCACATTCAGTTTCTGTATATACAATATATAAGAATTTCAGCTAATGATAGACAGAATTACACTCAGAGAAGATCCCAAATGCCTCCTCAAAACAACTGTCTGTGGCTTAGAATCAAAAATACTGCATGCTTCAACAACGTGAAAAATAGGTACCCCACCCATACAAATATAGTCGGTGGAGACTTCAATCTACCCTCGATATGCTGGAAAAATGATATGTTTAAAGCTAGCGGCAGGCATAAAATGTCATCCGATATTGTACTGAACACTTTCTTAGAAAATTATTTTGAACAATTAGTTCATGAGCCCACTCAAAGTGTAAATGGTTGTGAAAGCATACTTGACCTTTTAGCAACAAGTAATCCTGGACAAATAGAGAGTATCATGACAAATACAGGGATTAGTGCTGCTAGGCTGAATAACATAACACCCACAACCATCAAATAGAAATGCAAAGTACATCTATTTTAAAAAGCTAGTAAAAATGCTCTTATTGCCATTTTAAGAGGTAGTCTTCACTCCTTCTGATCTCATCATGTGGAATGATTTCAAAGAGATAGTATCGACCGCAATTTAGAGATATATACCACATAAATTAATGTGTGATGGTACTGATCCCCCATGGTACACAAAATGGGTCATATCGTTGTTGCAGAAGCATCGAAAAAAGCACGCCAAATTTGAAAGAATGCAAAATTCCCAAGATTGGCAAAGCTTTGCACAAGTTAGAAATTTAGCACATACTTAAATGCAAGACACTTTCAATAACTTCCACAATGAAATTCTACCTCGGAATCTGGCAGAAAATCCAAAAAGATCTGGTCATACATAAAGCACACGAGTGGCAAGAGACAATCTTCGCTGCACGATAACAACAGCGAAGTCACTGATGACAGTACCACTAAAGCAGAGTTATTAAAACACAGTTTTCCAAAACTCCTTCACCAAAAAATATGAAGTAAATATAATTTTGTCATATGATGACATGTTGGAGACCGTGGCTGTTTTTGAAGACAAATGTTGATGGTGTTAGGACAGCAACCAGCCACAAATTTACTTTGAGTTCCTTTATTCAAAGGAAAAATGGAAACAATCACTCGAAACCGACGTTTCACGTAAGTCACATGCAACGAAAATCTGCAACGCAACCATCCGTGTTTGTAATTATGTTTTATTTATATTTTAGGACAATTAATCTATAAAAAACACACCAAATGTCAGAAAGAAAGCATGTAAACCGTCTGATGATGAATCGCAACGATTCGAAACCGGTAACGGTTTCCTTTGAATAAAGGAACTCAAAGTAAATTTGTGGCTGGTTGCTGTCCTAACACCATCAACATTTGAAGTAAATATTCATGAATTCCAACCAAGAACAATTGCCAAGATGAGAAACATAGAAGTAGATATCCTCAGTGTAGCAAAACATCTTAAATCACTTAATAAAGGCAAGGCCTTTGGTCCAGATTGTATACCAGTCAGATTCCCTTCAGAGTATGCGGATACAATAGCTCCATATTTAGTAATTATATACAACTGCTCTCTCACAAAGTTCCATGTAGTAGCAGACAGTTAAAAGACAATTAGGTAAATATCATGAGAATGCAAGAACCAGGCATTTAATACACGACTTGATATCAGAGAAAGAAGTACACCACAGTTCTAACATAAAGAAGGAAAAACACTAATTTTTTCCTTGTTATAGTGGACCATATACAATACTAAGTATTACCACATCCAAACCATGACAAACCACAGACCTTGCCACTGGTGGGGAGGCTTGCATGCCTCAACGATAAAAGATAGCCATACCATAGGTGCAACCATAATGGAGAGATATCTGTCGAGAGGTCAGACAAACATGTAGTTCCTGAAGAGAGGCAGTAGCCTTTTCAGTAGTTGCAGGAGCAAGAGTCTGAATGATTGAATGAACTGGCCTTGTAACATACAACAAATGGCTGAAAGCAAGGGGAAACTACAGCTGTAACTTTTCCTGAGGGCATGCAGCTTTACTGTATGGTTAAATGATGATGGCGTCCTCTTGGGTAAAATATTCTGGAGGTAAAATATTCCCCCATTCAGATCTCCAGGCAGGGCCTACTCAGGTTGGTTGGTTGGTTGGTTGGTTGGTTGGATTGGAGGGACCAGACTACTAGGGCCATCGGTCCCTTTTTCCACGAACTTTAAACACCCACAAAGAATAAGAACAAACAATGGAGATGACAAGAGACGACACAGGACAAGAAAGACACAGACAGAGACCAGAAAAAAGGAATTAAAATCACACCGAGTGAGACAGTGACTGGCTGACCATAGAAACAAAAAAGGAAAAGACAACCACCAAGAAACGCACTAAAAACCCCAGTCTAAAATAGTAGGCCAAAGGCCAGATTCAACACAAAAAAAGGATAAACACTTAGATCAAGTGATAAAAACTCCCTGCACGAATAAAACTCAAAACTAAATCTGCCATAGCAACATCATCTGATAAAAAGTGCAGGAAGCGTATCAGGCAGCATAAACATCTGCCTGAGCAGAGTTAAAAGCGGGCAGTTCAACAAGATGTGGACCACCATCAAAGCTGACCCGCAGAGACATAAAGGTGGGTCCTCGCGGCGCAATAAATAGCTGTGTGTTATCCAGGTGTGGCCAATGCACAGCCAGCAGAGAACAACAGAGTCCCTGCGAGAGACCCGCAAGGAGTGCCACGCAGCGGTAACCTCCTTGATGGTTCGAAGTTTGTTGGGTGAAGAAAGGGTGCGCCATTCTTCACCCCAGGTGCGAAGTACCTTCTTCCGCAAAACTGACCAGAGGTCACTCTCCGAAAGGCCAATCTCCAAGGTTGGTGCACCGACAGCCTGTTTGGTCAGCGTATCAACACATTCATTTCCCAGGATGCCGACAAGACCCGGGGTCCATACAAAGAAAACGGATCAGCCACAACGGGCAGTAGTGTGGAGGGACTCCTAGATAGCCATCACCAGACGAGAGCGAGGGAAACACTGGTCGATAGCTTGTGAACCACTCAGGGAGTCACTACAGATAACGAAGGACTTACCTGAGCAGGAGCGGATATACTCTAGGTCGTGAGAGAGGACGACCAACTTGGCAGCGAAAACACTGCAGCCAGCTGGCAGTGAGTGCTGTTCATAATGATCCCCTAGAGTAAGAACATAACCAACACGACCAGCAACATCGAACCGTCAGTACAGACAATGTCGTCAGAGCCTTGAAATGTGCCAAGGATTGAAAGAAAGTGGCGGCGCAGGGCCTCAGGAGGGACTGAGTCCTTCGGGCCCTGTGCCAAATTAAGCCGAAGGCATGGGCGGGGCACATACCACGGAAGTATACGCAGAGGGGCCCAGAAAAGAGGCGGAAGAGGGAAAGTGGAAGAGGGAAAACCTCAAGCCCAGAGAGAAGAGCTCTGGTGCGAACCGCGATTGTACACCCTGACCAGGGCCGTCGTGCCGGAAGATGGATGACCGACTGAGGGAACAGGAGATGATAATTGGGATGCCCAGGCAAACTACAAATGTGTGTAGCATAAGCGGCCAGTAATCGCCAGAACCGCAATGGAGGGACCATACACAAGTATGCTGCTGACAGGGCTTGTCCAGAAAGCTCCAGTGGCGAGTCTGATCCCGCTGTGAAGGATGGGGTCAAGCAACTGCAATGTGGAAGGTGATGCCGAACCGTAAGCCAAGCTCCCATAATCTAAATGGGACTGAATAACGCCTGGTACAACCATAGAAGGGTAGACCGATCGGCGCCTCAGGTGGTGTGACTCAAGCAACCAAGAGCGTTAAGATGCCAGCAGCTCGTCTGTTTAAGCTGCCAAATATGAGGGAGCCAAGTCAACCGGGTATCAAACACCAACCCCAAAAACCGATGCATCTCCACCACAGCAAGAGGTTCGCCATCAAGATAAAGCCGTGGCTCAGGGTGAACAGTGTGTCACCGGCAGAATGCATAACGCAGGTCTTGGCAGCCAAAAACTGGAAGCCATGCGCTACAGTCCAAGACTGTGCCTTGCGGATAGCGCCCTGCAGCTGCCGTTCAGCAGCTGCAATGACAGTGGAGCTAAAGTATAGGCAGAAGTCGTCAGCATACAAGGAAGCTGAGACAGATGTTCCCACGGCCACAGCGAGCCCATTAATTGCAATTAAAAAGAGGCAGACACTTAAGACAGATCCTTGCGGTAATCCCATTCTCCTGAACTCGGGAGGAACTATGGGAGGCCGCAACTTGCATGCGGAAGGAGCGAAGTGACAGAAAATTTTGTATGAAAATCGGGAGCGGACCCTGAAGACTCCAACCATGAAGCGTAGAGAGGATGTGATGTCGCCGTGTCGTATCGTATGCCTTCTGCATGTCAAAAAAGACGGCAACCAGATGCTGATGGCAGGCAAAGGCCGTACGGATGGCAGACTCCAGGCGCACCAGATTATCGGCGGCAGAGCGGCCCTTATGGAACCCATCCTGAGATGGAGCCAGAAGGCCCTGAGACTCAAGTAGCCAACTCAACCTCCGGCTCACCATGCCTTCGACCAACTTGCAAAGAATGTTGATGAGGCTAATGAGGCGGTAACTGTGCAATTCCAGTGGGTTCTTGACAGGTTTCAACACGGGGATTACGATGCTTTCCTGCCATTGCAACGGGAACTCACCCTCAACCCAGATACAGTTGAAACGGTCTAGGAGGCGTCGCTGGCAGTCCACCGAGAGGTGTTTGAGCATCTGACAGTGGATGCGATCTGGCCCGGGAGCCACATCAGGGCAAGCTGCTAGAGCACTTTGGAATTCCCACTCACTGAATGGAGCATTGTACGATTCAGGATGGCGCGTGTGAAATGAAAGGCTCCAACGTTCCAACAGCTCTTTCAGGGAGCGGAAGGCCAGTAAGTAAATTGCAGAAGCAGAACTCTGAACAAAATGCTCCGCTAAGCGGTTTGCAATTGTGTCAGAGTCAGTACAGACTGCTCCATTCAGTGGAAGCGCAGGTACACTGACGGGGGTCCGATAGCCATAGAGTCGCCTAATCTTGGCCCAAACCTGCGATGGAGAGGTACGGAGGCCAATGGTGGAGACATACCTTTCCCAGCATTCCTGCTTGTGTTGGCGAATGAGGCGGCGGGCTTGCGCATGGAGCCATTTAAAGGCGATGAAGTGTGCCAATGAGGGATGCCACTTGTGACGCTGGAGTCCTGCCTGCGATCTTTAATTGCCTCAGCGATCTTGTGCGACCACCAAGGCACAGTCCTCCGCCGAGGGGACCCAGAACAACAGGGAATGGCAGATTCTGCAGCAGTAACAATGCCGGTGGTGACCAAGTGAACCACTGCATCAATGGAGTCATTGGAAAGAGGCTCAATAGTGGCAATGAAGGTGAACAAGTTCAAGTCAGCCTTATTCATAGCCCATCTGCAGGGTCACCCAGAAAAGTGACACTGTGGCAGTGACAGAAAGATTGGAAAGTGGTCACTACCACACAAGTTGTCATGCACACTCCATTGGAAAGATGGTAATAGGCTAGGGCTGCAGATCGAAAGGTTGATAGCTGAGTAAGTGCCATGAATCACACTGAAATGTGAAGGCACCAGTGTATAAAAGAGAAAGGTCAAGCTGTGCCAATACTTGCTAAATGATGCTGCCTTGGCCTGTTGCCACTGATCCACCCCACAGAGGGTTATGGGCATTGACGTCGCCCAGTAACAGAAAAAGTGGCGGCAACTGGGCTATCAGTGCAGTCAGGGCAAGCTGCGGGACATTACCAACCGGTGGAAGATAGAGACTGCAGACAGTAACAGCCTGAGGCATCCACACCTGAACAGTGACAGCCTCTAAAAGTGTTTGTACAGGGGCAGACACACTGTAAAGAGAGTGAAAGACGTAGATGCAGGCAGCACCAGATACCCTCTCATAAGCTGCCCAGTTCTTATAATAACCCCGATAGCCACGGAGGGCGGGGGTTCGCATCACCAGAAACAAAGTTTCCTGAAGAGCAATGCAGAGGAAAGGGTGAAAGCTGAGAAGTTGTCAGAGCTCAGCAAGATGGTGGAAAAAACCAACCAACAGGGTACATGGCGGCCCCACCACAACGGACTGGCTACCGTGATGGATATTAGGTGGCAAGTGGTCCATGGTTGTCGTCAGCGCAGAAAGCGACACTGCAGAGTGCATGGTGAAAATCGCACCCAGGAATGTGCCCTCACCCAAGAGATGGCAAGCGAGCGGGACTGCAATGCAACGACGAATAAGCTGGCTAAAGGTCTCAATGCACGATGGACACAATGCACCAAGTAAGGCGCCCTTCCCCAATTGGCTTGCTGTTTAGAATAATTTTGAAATAAGGTGGTCAGACCCAAGAGGGGAATATCACATAAGGGCCGAAAAATTTGAGACTCCTTTTAGTCGCCTCTTACGACATGCAGGAAAACTGCAGGCCTATTCTTACCCCCGAACCCGCAGGGGGTGACTACTCAGGAGGACGTTTTTATCAGGAGAAACAAAACTGGTGTTCTACAGATCAGAGGGTGGAATGACAGATCCCTTAATTGGGCAGGTAGGTTAGAAAATTTAAAAAGGTTAATGGATATCTTAAAGTTAGATACAGTGGAAACTAGGGAAGATCTGTGGAAGGACTAACAAGACTTCTGGTCAGGTGAATACAGGGTTATAAATACAAAATCAAACAGAGTTAATGCAGGAGATGGTTTAATAATGAATAAAGAAATAGGAGCATGAATAAGCTACTGTTGTTGTTGTTGTTGTTGTTGTTGTTGTTGCTGCTGTTGTTGTGGTCTTCAGTCCTGAGACTAGTTTGATGCAGCTCTCCATGCTACTCTATCCTGTGCAAGCTTCTTCATCTCCCAGTACCAACTGCAGCCTACATCCTTCTGAATCTGCTTAGTGTATTCATCTCTTGGTCTCGCTCTACGATTTTTACCCTCCATGCTGCCCTCCAATTTTGTGATCCCTTGATGCCTCAGAACATGTCCTACCAACCGGTCCCTTCTTCTTGTCAAATTGTGCCACAAACTCCTTTTCTCCCCAATTCTATTCAATACCTCCTCATTAGTTATGTGCTCTACCCATCTAATCTTCAGCATTCTTCCGTAGCGCCACATTTCAAAAGCTTCTATTCTCTTCTTGTCCAAACTATTTATCGTCCACGTTTCACTTCCATACATGGCTACACTCAATACAAATACTTTCAGAAACGACTTCTTGACACTTAAATCTATACTCGATGTTAAAAAATTTCTCTTCTTCAGAAACGCTTTCCTTGCCATTGCCAGTCTACATTTTATATCCTCTCTACTGTAAGGTAACAGGGGATAATATGGAACTCTTTCAAGTGGTTTAAAATTTGAAGCACGGCAGCAGAGATGGTATGCTGGGCAAGAATAGACCGGAAAATATTTGTTTGTGTTTTGATGGACGTTGTAGTTCCGTTGGATAGTGTTTTGGTTTTCTTTTAATTGCAACGAATTATATAAGTGTGGTGATAATTTGTAAAATTATATAATGTATTTAGATTTAAGTATTTAAATATTATAAAATACTGTAAACGAATTGTGGCCATGTTTAGCAATTATTTTGACTACTGTGGTGTCATGTGACCCGACTCAGGACTGTGGATGTGAGCGGGAAAATCGAGGTCTTTTGTGGTTGGCCGTTGTGGTGGCGAGTTGGGAGCGGAAAAGTGCCGCGAGTGCAAGCATGGACGCCAGGGTATGCAAAGGAACAAAGTGAAAGTGTGTGG
This sequence comes from Schistocerca cancellata, assembly GCF_023864275.1. Classification (NCBI taxonomy): domain Eukaryota; kingdom Metazoa; phylum Arthropoda; class Insecta; order Orthoptera; family Acrididae; genus Schistocerca; species Schistocerca cancellata. The sequence goes on from NC_064628.1 coordinate 66,355,893, forward strand.
GTGTGAGACAAACAGTGTACGAATTGCACCGATTATTATTTGTGAACTTAAAAATGCATGGCCACAACGTTAAAGCGTTTCTTTTGAATAAATAAGTTTCAATCTGAACGTGTATAGTTCAATTCACTGCTCTTCAAAAGCAAGCCAATATCAGACTCAATAATAGGGGCGCAAATGCAACCATTTACTACCAACCCCCTTTACAGATGAGCCACGCGAAAAATAGGTAGTACACGAGCCCGAGTTCAGTTGCAATTGGGGGCTCGTCCGGGATAGGACTTTCTTCCATATTCCATAGTATTTCGGAATCGAATGTCCGTCTGATGTTAGGCTTTTGAACAGTCAGTGTGGGGGCTCTGAGCTAAATCGGTGCATTAGCAGTACCGGAGTGTTTGTGCTGGACAAGATACGCGCTGCCCCGTGGTTACGCCGATATAAGGCCACCACGATTGTGAAGCAGTCAGTTACACAGTCTGATGAGTCGACCACGTGTTTGCCGCGAGTAAAACAGTCGTCCGTGCCGCGATACGTGCTGCCGCGAGAAGAAACCGTCGTCCGTGCCACGTCCATGTGTTGCTACGGGTAAAGCAGTCGAAGCTGTATCCACGTGCTGCCGACGATCAACGCCGTCGTCCGTGCCACCGACCAACACGACTACATGCTGCCAGGGGCCTACGCAACGTGTTCTCGCTCCTGATTGAGTTTGCTGTGTGTCCATGCTGCCGATTAAGATTCATTGCATAGCTGTGCTGCGGAGCTCACTGCAGACGTCGCGTCACACGAGGATTTAAAAGATAAGTACAGCCAGCAGCTACATTGCAAAATTGTGTCCTTTCATTAGCCATGGCCGATGAGACTCGTGAATCTCAAAGTGAAGGCGAATCAGTGGATGTTAGGAGTACCTGTAGTAGCCCTAGCATGCCAAAAGAAATAGGCTGGATACCAGGAAGTGACCTCAGCACATTTTTTGTAAAACTTACTAGTACATTAGGAGAAATAGACTCGAAAATAGGGAATATAAAAACTGCAATAGTTGGAGAAATGGATTCGAAAATAGGGGATATGGAATTAAGGCTTAGTGATAAAATAAAGACAGTGAGTGAAAAATTTGATCAGCTAGATCTCAAATTCACTCAAATTACAGATAAAGTTGAAAACACAGTTAAAATTGTTGAGGGAATTATTGAGAGAGTTGATGAGGTTGAAAGAGGCCTAGTAGCCAAGGTGGACACTGTGCAAAGTAATCTTGTGGGGCAGATTCAGGTACAGGAACAGAAATGCACATTATTTCAAAGACAAACAGAGGCAGACATTGAATCCATTAAGATAGAAGTGCTGGATTGCCATAAGGGAATTACTGACAATAAGAAGGAATTAGAAGGGGAAATAAATGTCTTGAGGGAAACAGTTAATACTGTGGCAGCAGGGAATGGAAATTTATTGTTGGGATATCCTCTGGGGCATGGATTTCAGTCAAAACCTTTTAATGGGAAGAATAAATACCATGCAGGTGACTTTCTAGCTGCATGTAAGGATAACTTTGTGACAGGGATGAGTGAGCAGGCAAAAATTAAATATGTTAAGAGGCAGTTGGAAGGGGGAGCTCAAACATGGGCAAACCAAAATGACGATAAATTTTGTGATTTTAAAACCTTCGAAAACCTGTTCTTGAACAAATACTGGGGCCAAGCAAAACAATTAAGATTGCAAAACGATTTTTTGAATGGATCCAGTTACAAGAGTGGAAAGGAAAGTATGAGAGAGTTCTGTGTTAGAGAACTGAATAAATTAAATCATCTGGATAGGCCACTGGGTGTATTAACAGAAATATCTACACTAAAGAGAAGATTACCAGAGCATTTGCAATGGGATTTGATTCACAGTGCAACAGATTCAGTGGAAGAATTTCTTAATTTTGTGGATAATATGGACAGGGCATTGTGTTACAGACCTAAATACATGGAACATAGGGAGAGTGGAAGGTATCATGAAAGGGGAAACAGTATTAATTATGAATATAGTAATAACCATAACAGGTGGAGAGAAGATAGAAGTGATCAGAATAATCAGGATAGAGATTGGAGAAGCAAGCCACAAAGGTATAACAGAAATTTTGGAGGGAGGAGAGACAATTTTGATCAGATGAGGAGTGATAGAGAAGGTATGAGAGTAGGAATGCCAGATGCAAATGGACAGGGTAGGCAATCAAAAAACTAATTGATGCCTCACTTAAGGTCCGCAGGGGGGCTGGTAATTATGTGAACAGGGCCAGACAAGGACATGATGGGATGAGTAATAAAGTCAGCAAGGAAAATAGGGAAATTGGGATATGTCATATGGATGCTGTCTTAGGAAATGAAAATCTATGGAGGGGTTTTAACAATTATAGAAATACAGATAAAAAGTATAAGAGGAAAAAAGGGAACAAGGCTAATATCAGCAATGAACAGTGGGAGTTTTACATTGATGACATGTTTAAAAGGGAAGAGAAATTACAAGCAGAGGAGGACAATATTGGTTTGTGTGCAGCAAAATTCATTGAAAGATCAGAGACAGAGGTAGTTTCATCAAAAGGGGGAACAGAAGTGGATATGGAATTAAGGGGCAATGTTCACAGTAATAATGGGTGTGATGAATGGGTAGAGATGTCTATTGGAAATAGTATGGAGAATTGTGGAAAAGGTGAGGCGAGGGTTATTCAGTGTGATGTAAAGGCTAATATGAGTGGTGTATTTAACAATGTGGAAAATGCTGGTAAATCACCTACTGATAAGGTTACTGTGCTTGTGGGTGCAGGTGTTAACTGTGGTAGTGATAATGACTTCAGTGTGGATATGGAAATGTGTAATGATATGGAGAATGTTGCTGTAGGTTGCCCAGAAGATAAAATTGAAACCTATGTTTTCTTAACTGATGATGCAAGCCTCAAAGATGTTAATTGTGGATGGTTAGGAAAGGAGGAGGCTGATTATGATTTGAGTGATTGGGTGTCCTATGCAAAATTACATAAAGCTTTGATGCCTGAAGAATGGGGTAAAATAAAATTTAAAATTGCCAGAAAATTGGAAGAATTAAGTGAAGAAGAGAATGTTGAGTTTGCTATTAAGGATCTGTTAGAAGGGGATACTGATGTATGTTTTGGAGAAAGACCTAAAGATATTTGCATTATGCAAGAGGAAAGCAGGAGTGAAGTAGAAAGAGATTTATTACAGGAATCAGGGCTGAGCAGAGTAGAAATAGAGGTGATACAGCCAATAATTGATATCAGTGTGGGAGGAGTTGCAGATATAGCATTATTAGACTCTGGCTCAAGTTTATCTGCAATCTCTGAATCTTTCTGGCAGCAAATTAAAGGTTTAGGATTAATAGAATTACCAGTTACAGGAGTCAAAATTAAGACAGCAACTGGGACATGTAGCAAGCCCATCAGCAGGGAAGTATTACTGGAATTTAATAGTAATGAGTATTGTTTTGATATTAGTTGCTTTGTGGTGAAGGGTTTGGCATTGAATGTAATTTTGGGTATGGACTTCTTGTACAAGTACGACTGTAGCATTTTTGTAAAGGACAGAATGGTAGAATTTGATGCTGGTGGAAATAGACGAAGAATAAAATTTAAAGGGGAATTAAAAGGAGGTGAGACTATTACTCATTTACAAAGGATAGAAGAGGTAGGTGATGAGATCTGCACTGAACAGCAGATACATGACAAAGTGAATGAAATGGGACATTTAAATGAGTAACAAAAGGTGCAGCTTACAGGTTTGTTGTGTAAGCATAAGCATGTGTTCTCTGACAGACCTGGAAAAGTCGTAGATTTCAGTTATGTTTTGAGGGTATTGCCACATGAAGTGATAAGGGCCAAACCTTATCCTATAGCAATAGCTAATAGAGAGGCTGTAAGGGCAAGGATACAGATGATGTTGAAGTGGGGCATACTGGAAATGGGGAGGAGTGAGTATTGTAATCCAATAGTAGTGGTGAAAAAGAGGGATGGTTCTATAAGAATAGTACTGGATGCAAGAAAGCTAAATAAAATAATAGTCAAAGAAAATGATCAGCCAGAGAACATGGATGAGCTGTTGCAAAAATTTTATAATGTTAAAATTCTGTCAAGTGTTGATTTGACTTCAGGGTTCTGGCAGGTGCAATTGGCTGAAGAGAGCAGAAAGTACACTGCTTTCTTATTTGAGGGCAGGACTTATATGTTTACAGTTGTGCCATTTGGTTTATCAATATCTGTAGCAGTTTTTGTAAGGGCTTTACGTCATGTATTGGGTGATGAACTAATGAGAAAATTGACCGTGTACGTAGATGACATTTTGATTACGAGTAGCAATTGGCAAGAGCACTGTCAGCTGTTGGAGGATGTATTCAAGGCTATATCTAAAGGGGGGATGACCCTTAAGTTAAGTAAGTGTGAATTTTTTCAAGCAACATTACTATTTCTCGGTCATCAGTTAACTCCTGATGGCATTCTGCCCAATAAAGAGAAAATCAAGGCTATTGTTGACTGCAAGGTGCCAACGAACAGGAAACAATTGAAATCATTTATAGGACTATGTTCATTCTATAGGAAGTACATAAGTGATTATAGCCTGAATTCACCTAACTTATGTAGACTATTAAAGAAAAGTGTAACCTGGTGCTGGACATCTGACTGTGACCAGGAATTTAAAGCCATCAAGAATAGCTTAAAAAACAGCAAAATTTTGTTCTATCCAGATTTGTCTTTGCCTTTCTGTATTGGGGCAGACAGCTCAGATTATGGGATAGGGACAGTGCTATTTCAGGAGAGGGTAGTAGATGGGAGGACCGAGCACAGGGCAATCGCTTTTGCAGGCAGAATGCTATCCAAACATGAATTGATGTATGGTATCTCAGAGAAGGAACTTTTAGCCATAGTTTTTGGATTTCAGAAGTTCAGGATATATGTGGAAGGTAGGAAAGTGATTGTTTACACAGATCATAAGGCTCTGAGCTATTTGCAAGAATGTAAACTGTTAAATAATAGACTCATGAGATGGGCCATGTTTTTGCAGCAGTTTAACTATGAGATAAGATATATTAAGGGCACAGACAACAATGTGGCTGATGCCTTATCAAGATTACCTTTCATTGGAGAAGAACATGAAGCGAATGGAGAAGAGAAAGAACTACAGATATTGTATATGAAAGGAGTGGGTGGAGAGAAGGAAATCAGATCCATCTGTAAGGAAATGAGGAGACTTCAGAATGGGGACCAAACCTTGAAGTTTATCAAAACAAACTTTGGAAGTAAAGAACATGAAAAAATAGCTAAATATTATAGAATTTATAAAGGTATTTTATTTAGGCGAAGAAATTTGGACAAAGAGGAGTGGAAGGTATGTTTTCCAGATGAGCACGTGGAAAAATTAATAAATTACATCCACCTTAGCCATGGGCATTATGGGGCTCAAAAATGTTTGGAAATACTGCAGGACTATGTTAGTTTTAACAACATGGCCAGGAGAGTAAAGAGACAGTTGGCTTCTTGTGACAAATGTCAAAAAGTGAAGTATAATACTATTGCAGTACAAGGAGAGATGCAGAATATTGTTCCTAAAAGAAATGGTGAACTGCTGGCTATTGATTTATTTGGGAGGCTGCCAACAGGTCGAGGGGGTGTAAAGTATGTTCTTTTAGCTGTTGATGTATTCTCAAAGTTTGTAAGGCTGTATCCACTGAAAAAGGCCACTAGCCAGAATATAATTAACAAGCTAGAGAAAGATTACTTTGTGAATGTTATAAAACCAGAGAATGTTCTGTCTGATAATGGAGCACAATTTGTATCTAGTGTGTGGGGGAAGTTTATGCAAAGATCTGGGATGAAGCATATAAGGATTTCAGTGTATCACCCTGCGGGAAACCCTGCTGAGAGGTATATGAGGGAGCTGGGTAGGCTATGTAGGACATATTGCAGTAAAAAGCATAGTACTTGAGCAGAATATATAACTGTGTTTGAGGATCTTATGAACACAGTGAAGAGTTGTGCAACAGGATTCTCACCCTATGAGCTCATGAAAGATATCAAGCCTGACAATCTAATAGCAGAACACATAGATTTTCCTCCATCTCAAGACTTGACAAGTCAAGAGAAGATGCAGGTGGCCAGACAGCAAATGTTAAAGAAAGGACATGAGAGACAGAGGAGGCATGGAGAAAGGTATAAGACAACAAAGTTCAAGGAGGGAGATAAGGTGCTGGTGAGGAACAAGAAAAAATCCAGTGACATTGATGGCGAAATCAAAAAGTTATTTGAATTATACCATGGACCCTTTGAGATAACGGGTTGTCCACACCCTAATGCATATAGGTTGGTATATCCAGTGTCCAAAAAGCCATTTGGACTGAGAAATGTAGCGGAGTTGAAAAAATATGTGGTAAAAGAATAAAAGTTAAGGAAGTGAGATTCCCATGTACACTATTGTCGAGTTAAAAAAATTATTGGGGGCTATGTATACGTGTATTTATAATTGGAGTATTATTTGTGTTACTGTGTATGTTGCGATGCCATTGTTGGTGGTCAACAAACTTCATTATACTGTATATTTTTGCAATAAGGGAATCTGTTGTCCAATGGATTTGCACAACTGGTGTGGGTGTGATAGAAGCCTTGTTGAAAGTCATACGGGAACTGAAACCTACTGTACATATAGTCTATTTCTGTATAAATATGTGGAGAATATAGGAGGGAGGAAATCTGCAAATAGTTTGTAAAAAAAAAAAAAAAAAAGATTTGATTAAAATTCCTGATGTATCTGTGGCACCTGGAGTTGATACTGGTGCGTGGGGGTAGAAGTGTCGGAGGTCCTGATCTGGGAACATTTGAAGGGTGAAATAGAATATATTTAACTATGCCATGTTTGTGTTTGATTTATGTGCATGTTTGTCATTTGTACAAACCTCAATAAGAACTGATCAGTGAAAACAGGATGTTCCAGGGAGGATTTGGATAGCCTGATTCCTGGGAAATGTGGGTCTGCATGTCTAGCCAAGATTTATGAGGATTTGATTAAATTTTGATAGGATGGCTTGGCTAATGAGAGGAACCACAGTGCTGTTGGCTGGCAAGTTTGGAAAGACTGTATTCCAATGCATAAACCTGTGAACAAAAGGATCTGGTTACAACAACTTCATGCAACTTACAGAAACAACTGTGTAAAAAGTGGAAGTGTTAACGTGCAGTGGTGGGCAACCTACATATAGATTAACATGGGCATTTATTTTGCCTGCCCAGTCACTCAATAGGATACTATCTAATTGTATATTTGAGTTGGATACATTGTTGGATTATGTATGTATGTTTCCTAATGACAGTACATACACTGATTAACTCACCACTATAACACTGTTCTACGTGTTTTGGTGCCATTATAGTTATAATTAAAATGTTTAATATATAAAGTAATATGGGTTCACTCCATTTGGTGCTACTTCATGTTGCCGTTACTAAGGTAATGTCTCCATGAAGTGGGGGTATGTAAGGTAACAGGGGATAATATGGAACTCTTTCAAGTGGTTTAAAATTTGAAGCACGGCAGCAGAGATGGTATGCTGGGCAAGAATAGACCGGAAAATATTTGTTTGTGTTTTGATGGACATTGTAGTTCCGTTGGATAGTGTTTTGGTTTTCTTTTAATTGCAACGAATTATATAAGTGTGGTGATAATTTGTAAAATTATATAATGTATTTAGATTTAAGTATTTAAATATTATAAAATACTGTAAACAAATTGTGGCCATGTTTAGCAATTATTTTGACTACTGTGGTGTCATGTGACCCGACTCAGGACTGTGGATGTGAGCGGGAAAATCGAGGTCTTTTGTGGTTGGCCGTTGTGGTGGCGAGTTGGGAGCGGAAAAGTGCCGCGAGTGCAAGCATGGACGCCAGGGTATGCGAAGGAACAACGTGAAAGTGTGTGGGTGTGAGACAAACAGTGTACGAATTGCACCGATTATTATTTGTGAACTTAAAAATGCATGGCCACAACGTTAAAGCGTTTCTTTTGAATAAATAAGTTTCAATCTGAACGTGTATAGTTCAATTCACTGCTCTTCAAAAGCAAGCCAATATCAGACTCAATAATAGGGGCGCAAATGCAACCATTTACTACCAACCCCCTTTACAGATGAGCCACGCGAAAAATAGGTAGTAAACGAGCCCGAGTTCGGTTGCACTACTTCGACCATCATCAGTTATTTTGCTCCCCAAATAACAAAACTCTTTTACTACTTCAAGTGTCTCATTTCCTGATCTAATTCCCTCAGCATCACCCGACTTAATTCGACTACATTCCATTATCCTAATTTTGCTTCTGTTGATGTTCATCTTATACCCTCCTTTCAAGACACTGTCTCTTCCAAGTCCTTTGCTGTCTCCGACAGAATTACAATGTCATTGGCGAACCTCAAAGTTTTTATTTCTTCTCCATGGATTTTAATACCTACTCCGAATTTTTCTTTTGTTTCATTTACTGCTTGCTCAATAAACAGATTGAATAACATCGGGGAGAGGCTACAACCCTGTCTTACTCCCTTCCCAACCACTGCTTCCCTTTCATGTCCCTCAACTCTTATAACTGCCATATTCTTTCTGTACAAATTGTAAATAGCCTTTCACTCACTGTATTTTACCCCTGCCACCTTCAGAATTTGAAAGAGAATATTCCAGTCAACATTGTCAAAAGATTTATCTAAGTCTACAAATGCTAGAAACGTAGGTTTGCCTTTCCTTAATCTTTCTTCTAAGTGTCAGTATTGCCTCACGTGTTTCAACATTTCTACGGAGTCCAAACTGATCTTCCCAAAGATCAGCTTCTACCAGTTTTTCCATTCGTCTGTAAAGAATTCGTGTTAGTATTTTGCAGCTGATAGTTCGGTAACTTTCACATCTGTCAACACCTGCTTTCTTTGGGATTGGAATTATTATATTCTTCTTGAAGTCTGAGGGAATTTCGCTTATCTCATATACCTTGCTCACCAGATGGTAGAGTTTTGTCAGGACTGGCTCTCCCAAGGCCGTCAGTAGCTCTAATGGAATGTTGTCTACTCCCGGGGACTTGTTTTGACTTAGGTCTTTCAGTGCTCTGTCAAACTCTTCACGCAGTATCATATCTCCCACTTCATCTTCATCTACATCCTCTTCCATTTCCATAATATTGTCCTCAAGAACATCGCCCTTGTATAGACCCTCTATATACTCCTTCCACCTTCCTGCTTTCCCTTCGTTGTTTAGAACTGGGTTTCCATCTGAGATATTAAAATTCATGCAAGTGGTTCTCTTTTCTCCAAAGGGCTCTTTAATTTTCCTGTAGGCAGTATCTATCTTACCCCTCGTGAGATAAGCCTCTACGTACTTACATTTGTCCTCTAGCCATCACTGCGTAGCCATTTTGCACTTCCTGTCGATCTCATTTTTGAGACGTTTGTATTCTTTTCTGCCTGGTTCACTTACTGCATTTTTGTATTTTCTCCTTTCATCAATTAAATTCAGTATCTCTTCTGTTACCAAAGTATTTCTACTAGCCCTCGTCTTTTTACCTACTTGACCCTCTGCTGCCTTCACTATTTCATCCCTCAAAGCTACCCATTCTTCTTCTACTGTATTTCTTTCCCCCATTCCTGTCAGTTGTTCCCTTATGCTCTCCCTGAAACTCTGTACAACCTCTGGTTTAGTCAGTTTATTCAGGTCCCATCTCCTTAAATTCCCACCTTTTTGCAGTTTCTTCAGTTTTAATCTACAGTTCATAACCAATAGATTGTGGTCAGAGTCCACATCTGCCCATGGAAATGTCTTACAATTTAAAAGCTGGTTCCTGAATCTCTGTCTTACCATTATGTATACAACCTTCTTTTATGATTCTTGAACCAAGTGTTAGCTATGATAAAGTTATGCTCTGTGCAAAATTCTACTAGGCGGCTTCCTCTTTCATTTCTCTCCCCCAATCCATATTCACCTACTATGTTTCCTCCTCTCCCTTTTCCTACTATCGAATTCCAGTCACCCATGACTATTAAATTTTCGTCTCCCTTCACTATCTGAATAATTTCTTTTATCTCATCATGCATTTCATCAATTTCTTCATCATCTGCAGAGCTAGTTGCCATATAAACTTCTACTACTGTAGTAGGCGTGAGCTTCGTGTCTATCTTGCCCACAATAATGCGTTCACTATGCTGTTTGTAGTAGCTTACTCACACTCCTATTTTTTTATTCATTATTAAACCTACTCCTGCATTACCCCTATTTGATTTTGTATTTATAACCCTGTATTCACCTGACCAGAAGTCTTGTTCCTCCGGCCACTGAACTTCCCTAATTCCCACTATATCTAATTTTAACCTATCCATTTCCCTTTTTAAATTTTCTAACCTACCTGCCCGATTAAGGGATCTGACATTCCACGCTCCGATCTGTAGAATGCCAGTTTTCTTTCTCCTGATAATGACGTCCTCTTGAGTAGTCCCCACCCGGAGATCCGAATGGGGGACTATTTTACCCCCAGAATATTTTACCCAAGAGGACACCATCATCATTTATCCATACAGTAAAGCTGCATGCCCTCGGGAAAAATTACGGCTGTAGTTTCCCCTTGCTTTCAGCCGTTCGCAGTACCAGCACAGCAAGGTCGTTTTGGTTAGTGTTGCAAGGCCAGGTCAGTCAATCATCCAGACTGTTGCCCCTGCAACTACTGAAAAGGGTGCTGCCCCTCTTCAGGAACCACACGTTTGTCTGGCCTCTCAACAGATATCCCGTTGTTGTGGGTGCACCTACAGTACGGCTATCTGTATCGTTGAGACACGCAAGCCTCCCCACCAATGGCAAGGCCCATGGTTCATGGTTCATAGTTCATAGTGAACGCATTATTGTAGCCAATATAGACACGAAGCCCATGCCTACCACAATACTACAAGTTTACACGCCAACTAGCTCCATAGATGAAGAGATTGAAGAGATATATGATGCGATAAAAGAAATTATTCAGGTAGTTAAGGGAGACGAAAATTTAATAGTCATGTGGGACTGGAATTTGACAGTAGGAAAAGGAAGAGAAGGAAAAGTAGTCGGTGAACATGAACAGTGGGTAAGGAAGGAGAGAGGAAGCCACCTGGTAGAACTCTGCACAGAGCATAACCCAATCATAGCTAACACTTGGTTTAAGAATCATGAAAGAAGGTTGTATATAAGTGGACAAGGCCTAGAGATATTGGAAGGTTTCAGATTGGTTGTATAATGGTAAGACGGAGATTTTGGAACCAGGTTTTAAATTGTAATACATTTCCAGGAGCAGATGTGGACTCTGACCACAATTTATTTGTTACAAACTGTAGATCAAAACTGAAGAAACTGCAAAAAGATAAGAATTTAAGGAGATGGGACTTGGATAAAACGAAGAACGAGAGGTTGTAGAGAGTTTCAGAAAAAGCATTAGAGAACGATTGACAAAAACAGGGGAAAGAAATCCAGTAGAAGAAGAATGGGTAGCTTTTAGAGATGAAATAGTGAAGGCAGCAAAGAATAAAGTAGGTAAAAAGACGAGGGCTAGTAGAAATCCTTGGGTAACAGAAGAGATACTGAATTTAATTGATGAAAGGAGAGAACATAAAAATGCAGTAAATGAAGCAGGCAAAAAAAATACAAATGTCTCAAAAATGAGATTGACAGGAAGTGCAAAATGGCTCAGCAGGGATGGCCAGAGAACAAATGCAAGGATCTAGAGGCATATATTACTAGGGGTAAGATAGATACTGCCTAAAGGAAAATTTACGTACCTTTGGAGAAAAGAGAACCACCTGCATGAACATCAAGAGCTCAGACGGAAAGCTAGTGCTAAGCAAAGAAGGGAAAGCAGAAAGGTGGAAGGAGTACATAGAAGGTCTATACAAGGATGATGTACTTGACGGCAATATTATGGAAACGGAAGAGGATGTAGATGAAGATGAAAAGGGGATACGATACTGCATGAAGAATTTGATGGTGCACTGAAAGATCTACACCAAAACAAGGCCCCAGAAGTAGATAATATTTCATTAGAACTACTGATAGCATTGGGAGAGCCAGCCAGGACAAAACTCTACCGTCTGGTGAACAATATGTGTGAGACAAGCAAAATACCATCAGACTTCAAGAAGAATATAATAATTCCAGTACCAAAGAAAGCAGGTGCTGGCAGGTGTGAAAATTACCGAACTTTCAGCTTAATATGTCACAGTTGCAAACTGCTAACACCAATCCTTTATAGACGAATGGAAAAACTGGTAGAAGCCGACCCCAGGGAAGATCAGTTTGGATTCCCTATTGGATTCCATACAAATTATGGAACACAGGAGATAATACTGACCCTACGACTTCTCCTAGAAGGTAGATTTTTCTAGTGTTTGTAGACTTGCAGAAGGTTTTTGACAATGTTGACTGGAATACTCTCTTTCAAATTCTGAAGGCGGCAGGGGTAAAATACAAAGAGTGAGCGGCTATTTACAATTTTTACAGAAACCAGATGGCAGTTATAAGAGTTGAGGGGCATGAAAGGGAAGCAGTGGTTGGGAAGGGAGTGAGACAGGGTTGTAGCCTATCCCCAATGTTATTCAATCTGTATATTGAGCAAGCAGTGAAGGAAACAAATGAAAAATTTGGAATAGGAATTAAAATCCATGGAGAAGAAATAAAAACTTTGAGGTTCACCGATGACATTGTAAGAGAATAGAAGCTTCCAAAATGTGGTGTTACAGAAGAATTCTGAAGATTAGATGGGTAGCTCACATAACTAATAGGGATCAGTTGGTAGGACACGTTCTGAGGCATCAAGAGATCATCAATTTAGTACTGGAGGGAAGCGTAGAGTGTAAAAATTGTACAGTGAGACCAAGAGATGAATACCGCTGTGGCCGCCCACTTCATACATGATTGTGTCTACTGCATCAGCATCCCACTTCATGTCCAACCAACATGGGATGCCTATATCGCATGACGTATATTCACCAGGAAAACCTACGTTGTCTGCATTGTCAATATTAATATTTACTGGCGGCCACAACACAGCACCAGGTCTCCACCAACGGCCGCCAGGAACCACTAACTGTTTGTGGAGCTTGCAGCTTCACCAGAGGTCACAGCTAGCCCAGGAACTACTTCGATACACCAGGCACATGATCACAAATATTTCTGGCAGATACATCCACCAAATGAGCTTTATAGGATGGTGCACTGCCAGCAAAGGGCAGTTCAAAGCACCGATTGGAAGTATACAGAGCTGCCATTCCGGCAGCCATGGCCTGACGCCTCTTCTAGCTGGCCGATCTCTTGCAGATGGACATGGTACAGTCGACGAACATCTTTACATTTTATAATTGTTTAATGGTGATCTCTCCCCGTGAAGAGTTAGGTCTTTTCTATTATTATACATTATTTTATATTTGTGGCAATCCGCACTTGAGATAGAGTCTGTTGTTCTTTTGGAGATTGTATTATTGTTTCGTTTTCGTGAGTCTAATAAACTGTTTTCGGACTTGTGTTTTCCGCATTTCTATTCTGCTGGTGCAGATAATTCAGTGGCGAAGAGTTGGTTTAAGTGTTTCCTACACTGTTCTGTTATTGTCCACTATGGCAGACAGCATTCCAGGTATTGACGAACCCTTAGTGCGAGTCATAGCGCTGTTGGTAAGTACGTAACAAATGAACAAGCTCATTATTCAGCAGTTACAGGGGATGTCCACCCTCCACTGTGGGGTGACTATGCAGGGGTCCCACTCAGCTTCCCTGCTTCTGGGGCTCCATGCCGCACCCCCTGCCTTTCCCAAGTTCGACAAATCCCTTGAGCCTTGGGGGACTACTTGACTGATCTGGAGCAACACTTTATTGCTCATGATGTCACAGGTGACATTCAGCATCGCACATTTTTTCTCATCTATGTGGGCCCGGAAGTTTATCATCTTCTGCAACAGTTGCTTCCCGATGCAGAACCTCATGCTCCCTCCTCCAAGGTGTTGACTTCTAGCCTATTGGACTCAGGTCTATGTGGCGGTGGCACGTTGGAAGTTGTTCTGTTGTCAGGGAATGGATTTCTATGCTGCAAGGTCTCTCCCATGACTGTCGTTTTTTCTGTGGTAATCCCCATTGCAAGCAATCTTATGGTTTGGCTCTCATTTGTGATACGATTCTTGTCCATGCCCCAAATGATACCTTACAGACTGATCTTCTGAAGCTGAAAGATACCTCTTTAGACACCTGCTTATCCATTATCTATGCTCCTGCACAGTCCCTTTGCTCTGCTCCCATGATGCAGTACCTGGCACAGGTCTTCACCGCCCAACCCCCCCGCGACGCCGATTCACATATCACCACAGCAATTGCCTTCATCTCCTAAATGCTATCCCTGGCTCAGTGTAACTACAGCCAAATTGAGGAGGAGGCCTTGGCCATAATCTTTGGGCTTAAGAAATTCCACAATTTCATCTACAGTCGCTTCACCTTATGCACTGATCACAAGCCCTGGTCTCATTGTTCAGCACTATATCCGCCATCCCCACAAGGACAGCTCGCAGCCTCCAGCACTGGACATTGTTCCTCATGGAATATTCCTATGACATCCATTTTTGGGCCACAACTCTCCACGGCAATGTGGATCACCTCTCTTGTCACCCGGTGGGTGCCGACCCCGAGTTCGATGTTGACCCGGTTGCCTGTTTCCACCTGGATGACGCTGTTGTCAAGGCAGTAGCTGATTTTCCACCAGATGCCTAGCTAGTCGCATGGCAGACGACCCGACACTCCAGGTGCTGATGCACCACATTCAGGATGGGTGGCCATCAGACTGTTGTCAGATGCCACAGCCAGAGGTCTGGCCTACTGGCACCGCTGCCAGGACCTGTCTCTCAGAGATGGGGTTCTCCTCATCTTGGGTGGTGGTGATTGTTGGCGAGTTGTGTTGCCACCCTCTCTCCATCAACGGGCCTTGGAGCTCTTGCACGTTGGTCATTGGGGGATTGTCCTGACAAAATGGCTTGCTGTCCCTATTGTCAATGGCACCAGTCAGCGCCCCCTTGACGCTTGTTCCCGTGGTTTCCTCCTCCTTCTCCTTGGTCCCATTTGCACTTGGATTTCACAGGCCCATTCCTCAGCTCCCCCTAGCTTATCCTTGTGGATGCAAGCAGTTGGTTTCCTTATGTCTCCCGCATGTCCTCCACGACATATGCCTATACCATCCAAGCTCTTTCCCACATCATTACCATTGAGGGCCTTCCGGAGACGTTGGTGACCGACAACGGCCCTCAATTTAGCTTTGCTGAATTTACCTCCTTCTGCACCTCCCTGGGCATCCAGTTGATTCATACCACTCCCTTTCATCCTGCATCTAACGGATTAGCCAAACGGTTTGTCCAGACACTCAAAGTCCAGGTGTCGAAATTGTGTTCCTAAGACTCCCTGGGTGACACCCTTACCATCTTTCTTTTCTTCTACCGATCCACTGTTCAGGATGGGTCATCCTCAGCTGAAAAACTTCACGGCTGCCCTCATCGGTCCCCTTGTCCCTCCTGTTTCCATCTTCTCCCCGCCCAGCTCTTCCGTGTTCCACAATGGCCCCATTTTTCTCTGCAGGATCTGGTCTGGGTGAGGGTGTTCACTAGCAATCGTTCCCGGTGGGTCCCTGCCAGGGTTTCATCACTCATCAGCCGCACTATGGTGGCAGTCACCCTCAACGATGGCACAGTGTGCTGGAAGCACAGCAACTAGCTTCACCCCCGGGGTGGCCCGCAGGTGGTTCCTCTGCCATCTCCACGGCTGTCAGTCCTCGAGGATGACAGTGCTCCTCTCCCAGCCCAAACACTACCTTCGCCATCAACACCGATCACACCCCAGGCAGACCCTCCAGCAAGGGTCCCTACACCCATGGACTTGGATCCTGCACCTCGACTGCCCCCGATTTCCTGTCGCTGATGGCCCTGGGGCCCAACATTGAAATGAGCCTTCCACTCACCCCTGAAGGGTGGGAGCTGGGGAGGGAGGTCTGCTGTGGCCGCAGTTCATAGATTGTAATGCCTACTGCACAGGCATCAGACTTCACGTCCAACCAACACGGGATGCCTGCATCACAGGGCGTACATTCACCAGGAAAGCCTATGTTGTCAATACAAATATTTACTGGCAGCCACAACACAACACAACACAACACCAGGTCTCCACAAATGGCTGCCAGGGACTGCTACCCGTTCGCGGAGCCTGCAGAACAGCTTCATCAAAGGTCGCAGCTAGCCCAGGAACTACTTTGATATGCCAGCATGCGATCACAAGGGTTCTGGCAGATAACATCTGCCGAAGAGGCTTTATAGGGTGGCGCACAGCTGGCAAAGGGCAGTTTGATGCACTGTTTGGATGTATACAGAGGTGCCATCCCAGCAGCCACAGTCAGACGCCTCTTCTAGCTGACCAATCTCTTGCACATGGACTTAGAGTAGTTCACGAACATCTTGATATTGTAGAATTGTTTTACAGTGATCTCTGCCCGCGAAAAGAGTCGGGTCTTTTCTATTATTATTTGT
Organism: Schistocerca cancellata; assembly: GCF_023864275.1. NCBI lineage: Eukaryota > Metazoa > Arthropoda > Insecta > Orthoptera > Acrididae > Schistocerca > Schistocerca cancellata. The sequence goes on from NC_064628.1 coordinate 66,372,453, forward strand.
TATTTTATATTTGTGATGATCCGCACTTGTGATCGAGTCTGTTGTTCTTTTGGAGACACTATTATTGTTTTGTTTTTGTGAGTCCAATAAATTGTTTTCTGACTTGTGTTCTCCACATTTCTATTCTGCTAGCGCATTACTTCAAATACACTAAGGAGATTCAGACGGATGTAGGTTGCAGGTCAATCGCAATGACTATTAAGAAAATGGACTATACAAGGGATGTAGATATACCAAAGACATATAAACCACTACCTTGTTAAAAGTAAAATAAAGAGAACATAATCAGAAGTTATTTCTGTTATGCAGTATAATGAACAAATCATAAAACACTACCAACTGTTATTGGTCAGCTGTTAAATGCACATAAAGTATAATATCAATGACACTGAGTTACATCAACTTTAAGAATTCATAGATACACAATCAATCTAATGACTAGTTTCTATACTATTAGATTTTTTTAACGTGTAGTGTTAGATCACTGTCTCCAGGCATACAATAGGGGTTTGCTGAAGTCAATTTTTGGGATCTGTACAGTGAAGCAGAAACAATCCACTCTGTAGGGCATGTTAACACTCTTCATTCTCCAGCATCTCAGTGAAGAGCTTATCCAGACGGGGTCTCTTCTGGGGTGGTGTGAGGGGGGGGGGGGGGGGATGTGGATCTGTCTTTGGAGTCTGTCTTTTCTTCTTTGGTTTCAACAAATCTATTCTTCTTTTGCCTTTCTTTCTTCTCCTTTGAGAGCTCCAGTCTTATTTTCCTCTCTTGCCATAAGCAATAGTCTCTTTTGTGGAAACCTCATTTCCATTTACCTTCAACCTGTTTTCACACCATTGCCGAGATCGTTCTACTCCCATGTAACATAAGACGTTGAAACCATAACAAGTAATTTAAGTGCCAGTAGGTTTAGGCATGTCAAACATTTTTGGCGGAATAGGCAAGTGCAAAGCAGAAGACATGTTAAAAACATTGTGATTTTAGTGTCATTTAGATGCATGGACCCAAGAACATACATTAATTAGAAACATGAAGTAACAATGTCTCACTTGTACTAACAAATAATGTCATTAATAAACTTAAACAGTGATGAGCATGCACCATGGTAGATTATACAAAGGTAGGTACAAAGCTCTGAAATTTAATTACAGAGGTAAGTTGGGAAATTATTGTATAAAATATTATAAGAATGTGGATTTGCTTCAAGTAAAATGATATAATCAGAGCATAAAGAATTGTACAATATGAAATGAGGAAGAGTATAGGTTGACATCTAGGTATTGTCAAGTGAAGGAACCGCTTTGAACCAATGTAAGGGGAAAAATAGCAGAAAAGTTGAGGAGGTGCTATCAACTGCTTTAAAATAAAAATACAGAAGGTAGAAATAAAATGGCGGATAGACAGAGCCATGATAGAGACTAATCTTTGCCATCGGCCAGGTACATTTGGGAAAGAAATGGTCTGCACCGTATATTGGTAGGGAATTTGTATGAGGCACTTTCACATGAATAAAAATAAGGCTGTACAGTACCTACCCAGAGAAAGAGGTCAGCAATTATGCAAAGAGACGATTTAAAAGGTTGAAGTGACAACTGATCACACCAAAGATGAGGTTTCCTAGCTAGTCATGATAGATAATTTTCCTTATTACATTGTATGGATCTCCATGCATATTAATGCAAAAACATTTGAAATTTGGATGTGTACTTGAAACAAAGGAGGTACAGTCAATCTATGATTCCTCTGAAACAGGAAAGTGTAATGGAAGTACGTAGAAGAGAATATATACATGCAAAGAAGTTAGAATCTCTTAAAGCAACCTGATCTCTTAAATGAGATAAAGTACAACACCTACCGAGCGAAGTTATGAAAAAAAAGAGACATGGTGTAAGGCTTAAATATGACATGTGATGTTTATAACGAACAATGTACTTTTTTCCAGGCTTCAAGACTTTGTAACCAAAAGTCTAAGAAGCTGACCTTGCCAGTATCACTGGCACAACTGGTCTTTCAGATTCTGGTGCAGCCAGGTTAAAATGAAATGTGATTCAACAGAGGAAGTCTGAGTCCTCTGGTCAATTTAAAACCAACTCAAATGCATTTTTTGCAACACTTGACATACAAACACTTTTGCAACCGAGTAAACTTCATAAATTGGGAAATACATTAAAAGAACAGAAGATTCCAATTTTGGCACTTCAAGAAACACAAATGACGGACAACACCACCATAGATTTCGATAATTATTGTCTTTTTAAAAGAAAAACTGATAAAAAATACTTAATAATACACCACATCTGGGAGTTGCTTTTGCAGTCTCCAAAAATATTTTAAATTCAATAAAGGAGGTAAAACCCATTAATAATAGACTTAATGACAATTTCTCATAAATGTGCAAATGAAATGTACACTTTAATTAATGCCCATATGCCAGTAAATGAGGGTAACCATAAAAAACCAGAAGAAGTTAATGAATCTTGGGAAACATTAGAAAGCATCATCCCAAAAATTCCCTCAAACCATGTTAAAATTTTAATGGGTGATTTTAGTGCTCAGTTACATAAACAGAAAAAATGTAAGAAAACAGTGAATGGATTTCCTACGCATAAATGGACAAAGCAAAATGGCCAAAAACTTGTTGAAACATGCAAAAATTTTAACCTTAAAATCATATGAACACATTTTAAAAAGAACCCTTCTAAACAAACAAACAAACAAACAAACAAACAAAACTTGGCAGGCACCCAATACATTCATTGGGGGATTTCAAATCAATCATGTAGCAATTTCATACCCTCACTACAAAGAAATTTTAAATATCCGAGATAGGAAAGAGGCTAACATTGATTCTGACCATTATTTAACGTGAATAAAAATTAAACTTCAACCTCAAAAACTCTTCAAAACAAGAAATGTTATCCCAAAATGTGACATTGCTAAAATAACCCCAACTCTAACAAGCAAACCTGGCAAAAAACAATCCAACAATCGGCAAAGCCTAAAAGAAAAGCTCATCAAACAGCACAAAATTTAATTCCACATTGAAAGAAACAAAAACACACTTGGTGGAATGCAGATTGTGAAACAGCAGTTAAATCTAGACATGAGGCATTCAAAAAGTGGAAAAGTAACATAACTGAAAATACGTACAACACCTTTCTAACTGTAAGAAATGAAACATCTAAATTAATCCAACAGACTACAAGAAACTAAGAAAATGCCCAACTTTTACAAATAAAAAAAGACTTCATACAATAAACTTTTATAAAACATTCCAAAAACAAAACTAACCAGTTACCAACCTCAAAGTCTTTGCTTTAAAAATTAAAATGGCAGTTTGGCTCCTAACAACCAGGAAAATTGTAAGGTACTTGCTAATTATTTTGGAAAGTATTCAACTGTCCAGAACCAGTGAACAAATTCCAACCACGGCAAACTGATAACACCAACCCTGAATCCTAAAGAACCAGACAAAATCTAATTAATTAAACAAATTAAGAGACTTAAAAACAATAAAGCATCTGGAGAAAACAGGATGATTACAGAACTACTAAAAAGAGTTGGCCCTAACACTATAAAAGAGATCATGCAACTAATAGGACATATCTGACAAACAGAGAAAATACCTGAGGACTGGATAACTGCCCTAATTCATCCACTCATAAGAAAGGGGACAGAACTGATGCTAATAATTACAGAGAAACCTCTCTTCTCCCGGTCACATACAAAATTCTCCCACAGTGTTTACTTGACCAAACGCAAGAACAGTTAGAATCTAAAATTGGTGAATACCAAGCACGCTTTAGGCCAAATAGATCATGTCCTGAACAAGTTCATAATTTAAAACTAATCCTTAGGCATCAAAGGATTTCTGGTAACAATACTGTATTTACATTTGTGGAGTTTAAAAAGGCCTATGACTCAGTTGCCTGTGAATCTTTTCCAAATTTTAAAGGAACAACAAGGGCTAGATAACAACACACTAACACTGATTAAAGAAACATTAACTGACACTAACTCTAAAGTTAAATTCATGGGGGAAATTTCTGAACCATCTGATACAAATACTGGTGTCAGACAGGGAGATGGGCTCTCCCCGTTACTGTTTAACTGTGTTTTGGGAAAGGTAATTACAGAATGGTGAGAGCAAAAGTTGAGTCAAAATATAGATTAATCATTCAAGTTAGGTAGAAGTAATAATAGAGCAGATTGCCTCGTCTTTGCAGATGACCTGACAATTTTAAGTATGGATATTACCACAGCTCGAAACCAAACTGAAATTCTTAAAGAAGTTGTGGAAAAAGTAGGACTACAAATATTATTCGAAAAAATGGAATATATGACATGCAACAAACAAGCAGCAAGGTTTTCGAACACAAAATATGGAAAATAAAAATGGTTTCTCAGTTTAAATACTTGTGAGAAATCATGCATTTTTTTAATGTTTTTTCTTAAATATAGTAAATTATGAAATGGAGTGGAGGCATATAAACAAAATATGTGCTGAGTATACAAAATAGATAAATACTAATAGGCAATTTGGCATGAAATCTTTAGGTTGAGTGCGAGCATATGTAGTGTAACAGGTCATTTTATCAAATCCTCTGCTCCATTATTAATATTCTGGTGCACCACGAATAGGTACAGATGTGGATTTGGAGAATTATTGTATATTTCCTGCAGCTGCAGCTGGAAGGGACCAACTGTCACATTGGATGGCAGATACAGGCACTGTTGATATTTAGCAGACAATTCTGTGAGGCAGGTTTATGACACGGCTCACAGGTGAGAAGGCACAGTCTAGTGGGCACTGTATACAAGTTCGAAGTAATTAGGGCAGCACAGGGCCCTGATATGCTGTGAAGAACCCATCTGTAGCAGTTACAACAGTGCCAAGTGTAGGAGCTGAAGCAGGCTGAGGCATACTGACTTAATTATTAAAGAGCATTCCATTTGTCCCCTCCAGAGGAACTAAACTGGAGGAGTAGGGGAAAAAAGTATACATAAGTGAGCCCGGAGATTCTGTCCATGTCTAGAACTGGAGAGAATTACAACTGCTTAAGTAGCAGGCCAACCACGATGACCTCTGGTGATGGATATCAACAATCAACCAGCCTGCTGAATCTATCACCAACCTCTGCTGTGTGTATGCACATAGCTTTGGTGGGGTAGCCACACACCTTAGAGCTGCACCGGTATGCGGAGCAAGAATATTGTTGGCCTCTGCTCTCTGGGTAACATCGTCCAGCAAACTGCAAGCCACTATCCACAAGGGTGGAGACGGGGTGCAAGCTGGCGGCCTCCGGGATGCAAAGCTGCCTGCGGTCACTGAACGAGCTGCCCTCTTTCCCTTTTGTGCTCTACAAGGGGTCCACAAGTTGCATTTGACGGACCAGTCAGCCACGCCCTGGGCTAATGGCGCAGCCAACACACATGGTAGCCACTTAGTTGTGGCATGAGTAGGAGCACTGTGTCTGCAAGGCTGGATGACTAGATGCCACCATAACAAATTCTGGCACTGTCATTGACGCTGACCCACACCCCCATGCTGTGCCGCCCCCATCACCGTTATCAGCGAAAGGCCAACTGTGTATTTTTGATCCAATAAATTTAATGACATACTTGTCAGTGTTTCTCTACATGCTTCGGCATGAATCACCTCTCTCCCCCAAACCATACCTCTCAATTGTTCTGGCATATTACAATCCCTGAGTTCGGGGTTTTAGAAATTCATACCATCTAAAGTGGATTGTAGTAACTAATATATGTTAAGCAGTGTAGAAAAAAGGAGCAGATACTGTGCACCCCGGGTTATATTTGTACAGAGGTTGTGCGAGCAGCAGAACCGTGAGCAGCGACAAGTCTTAAGCGGATCAGCACCACTCGCTTGCTGCACAAGGATACAGATATGCTTCGACATTCAGTTGGTACTGTCATGGATAGCTTGGAGTAAGAGGGCACCTAATGTCAATGGGGACTTGAAATAAATGAATCACTTTCTGGTGTAAAAAGGTGGAACTTTTATGTATGGCCTGCAGATCATACACATAATACTGTGGCGAAAGTTTACATTAGTTCGAGTTGTAATTAAGGGGATCTGTTGTCATGAGAACGAAAGAATTTAAAATATAGAGAAGTGAATCTTAAGAGTTCGAAGTTTATTTCATAGCTCGAAACAGTAATTCTGATGTCATATTTTAGCATCACTCTGCAAACAAACAAAGCCAGAAGAAGAGAAAGTTCGTACATAGCAGAAGGGCAGTGTAGCTGGACTACCAGAACAATTCAATTCATAAAGGCGACCATACATAATCAAAAAAAATGTAAAGGTCAGTAACAGATCCAACATGGCTAAATGTACCAGGTGCAAGCAGCAGCTTAATTTCATCAGTATTTGGATTTATAACATTACACAAGCAATTCTCTCCCTTTTTCTGTCATGTGTGCTACCTCATTTATCTTATCCATGTCATATTTGAACACACCACCAAAAGTCGAGTAGAAATACCAATTTGCAGATTTCTCACTGCAATAATGAACTTATAATATAGTGTTGTCGAACACAATGACTTATTCGTGATAAAACGCACATCAGCTGAGCAACCTCCAAGCTGACAGTTCTGGTATCAAAAGTACACCATATCTTGAGCTAAAGCTTTACAGAACTTCTGTTAAGACGTGCCTGCAGCTATGGTAAAAGTTTTAACAAAAGTGGAGATGGTCAGGTGGGGATCATTTCTAAAATTGGCTGATTTGATGTGGAATGAACCTATAACAAATACACACCATTTGTTGATTTAGCAGATCACAGGATAAAATGGTACTGAAATACTGGCAGCCATACAAATACTGATTCACATGAACTTAATACTGAATGCAGTACACATTTATTATGAATTCAAGAAAGAATCCGTTCCTCAATTCAAGGAAACCATTGTTGGACAGGTAACTGGTGTTGATACCAATGATCTTGTTATTACTACACAAGCACAGCTGGATATAGTCCACTACTTGTAAGAGAAGCAAGCAATTTTGGAAGTGTCATGAAGTGTTTAACCACCAATCAGGAATGCATTACGTCATGGGCAAAACCCCAATGGTCCTGTCTGAGAGAAATTCTACTGTTTATATTACTTCATGAAGCTGCACAGAACTGTGGAGAGTTTAGAAAGCTAACACAGTTCAAAATATTTTTTCTAGAAAACAACGTGTAATATTTGTGATTATACCTATTGTGTAGAAACTTTGAAATGTGTTGTAAACTTCAAGAATTGCAATGAGCCATAGACATCATGTCAATTAAACAAACAAAGCTCGGTTTCATGGTATGTTAACCCCTTTCATTAATTCATCAAGATTGTAAATGGCAAATGTGATGTTACCGAAACATTGTGATGTCTGAAATGTGGGAAGTGCATGTGAATCCCCTGAGGACTCCAGCAGCCTGGTTGGCATTAAGCCCTGCATATATATCCTGTCCTGTGTGATAGTTCATTTGTTGAAGCAAAATTTGATAAAAAATAAAAATGAAGGCCATGTTTCTCAGTTTATCAAGTATACAGAACCAAAATCCATCTACTGAGAGAACATCCAGTTCCATAAAGCAAGTACTCACTAATCTACAGTTATTGCTACCAAATAACATCAAAGGCATTTTCTCTCATAAAGTAAATGTGTACCATATTGGAACCAACACTCAAAAGTTTGTTTTGAATAACACCCACTTCAAAGGCATGATACTTTTACAGATTGCAGGTACTCGTCTTCCTCTTATCTAAGATCTAATCTGTCTGTAATCCAAAGAACAAGCCAAGTTCATGGTGGGGAAAGTGGGCTTTCCCAGAAGAACATCTTACCTGCTGTACAGGATGGCTAAAGAATCAATTTCATCAAACAATGGAAAGTCCAAGATGGAATGTAACAATACCAGAGGAGGAAAGTTGCTACTCACCATATAGCGGAGATGCTGAGTCACGATAGGCACAACCAAAAGATTTACACAATTATAGCTTTCGGCCATTAAGGCCTTTGTCAGCAGTACACACACACACACACACACACACACACACACACACACACACACACAACTTGCACACACGTCTGCAGTCTCAGAGCTGAAACTACACTTTTCAGCTCTCTGAGACTGCAGACGTATGTGCAAGTTGAGTGTGTGTGTGTGTGTGTGTGTGTGTGTGTGTGTGTGTGTGTGTGTGTGTCTACTGCTGACAAAGGCCGTAATGGCCAAAAGATATAATTGTGTGAATCTTTTTGTTGCGCCTATCATGACTCAGCATCTCCACTATATGGTGAGTAGCAACTTTCCTTCTCTGGTAAAGAATCAGTTTCCTGTATAGCAGTACAGAGCAGTGTCTGGTGATTTATGTAGACTCTGTTGATGTGCATTTCTTGCATTGTTACATTAGTTACTAATTTCTGTACCTCATATGTTGTTAACACAGTTTCCAGGCGTGTCTAAGCACAGCATTGCCACTCGTTGAAAAGGTGTGCTGCAGTAGCGTTTGTATAACCCTGTGAAACAGCCTTTAGGTGCTCCTAGTGAAGTTGTGGGTTAGAGAAAGCTCCTTAAGTTTACCAACAAAGTATAGATTTGCAATTTAGTGTGTCACTTGTCATTATTCCCTTACAATGCTAGAGTCAAGTAATGCACTAACAATGTCAGACTTGAAACTCTTTCATAGTTAATTTTTGTAATGTCATGGTCTGTACAGGTAAAGGATTATGAAACCAGTGATTAAAATCTCATAAGGAACTACCAATTTGCGTAAAAAATGTCAAAAAGTAAGGAAAAATTTGAAACAAATATGATTACAAACTTTTCCTCATTACACATCCCATAAATGTTAAATATTGTAGAAGTGACATGATTGTAGTCAAGACAGACATTTTTTGCAGCTAGTTGCAACCTCAGGTGATCATCACAATTGTGATAGTTCTAAGCTAGTCTTATGTTCAGGTTATCGTAACTGACTGTAAGTAAAACTCATAAATGAAAATACTCATGTATGTACTCAATTTGCAGTCAGTTATGGCTGTGCTACAACACTCTACATTTTCAGTGTTAACAGGTCCCCTTTACTTTTAGATAATGATTATGGTTTGTTGGTTGGTGGTTAAGGGACTAAACAACAAGATCAGTCCCTCGATTCAGAGGCATTAGACACACCCCTGAAGTACACATTCTGATGATGAAAGTACATAGAAACGATAAGACAGAGACATTGGAAGCAATACTGATGCCAGAGCTGATCAAAAATTGACAGAAGTGTATGGATCAGACCAGTACAGATGTCACAACAAACCAGTGTTATCCCAGGGCTCACCCAATGGTAAGAAAACCCCACCCCGGCCCAATCAAGGGTGAATACATAGACCAAAGGATGTTTTATAGTTGGCAAATTCAAAACAGAAAAACTGGGATGACTAAAAATGTAATGGACATCAGTTGGACTGTCAGTAAAAAGAACAAGTGGAGGGAAATGGGTAAGGCAGCAGGTAAGCTTCCCAAGGCTCTGCATGCGACAGGAGTCGTCAGACCCACAGCCATCCCAGCCCTGTTCCCAGTTTGTCAAGGTATTAAAGAGCACCAATCATTCAACAGAGTCCTAGAAAACAGGTTGTGACACCTAAAAACAATGAAGACAGAGTACGAGAGGGGTGGAACAGTGAGCTAGTCAAGGAGGTTTGGTTGGAGTCCCCCAGACCCAGCAAGCAGTGGGATAAGCCACAACCCCAAGTGCCCAGCCACTGCCCTGAATGTAGCTTCAAACCTTATCTCTGAAATCAACCACTTTCACAGAGAAAACAGTGAACCAGTTCAATCATCTGCGAAGTGTCTGCTAATATTTGAAGCAAAATAAATTTATAGGCCAAGCTTAGCATAGAGGGCCAAAAGAAGGGGGCATTCCACCAGGACATGAGGCTTTTAGGATGTAAGGCTCTGCAACTACAATATGGTGGTGGCTCATTACATAAAATAAAACCACGAGTTAGCCTGTTACGATCACTGAAGAGGCAACATGGCACTGTGGATTCTTTCCAGGAGGACCGGATGGAAGAGTGCTATGTCGCATAGTCTCCTTGATCCTGTGGAGTCTACTAGAGGGGAGAGTAGCCAACCACGTCATTCCTTTTCCAAGTGAGCAGACGTCTTATTTGCAGCCACAAATCCGCACCTGGGACGGACAAAGTGAATTGGGGATGAGTAATCGCTCCTTTGGCCGAACAGTTGGCCAGTTCATTCCCTGGGATATAGACAACTTGGGACCAAGATAAAAAAGATGGAGCCCTGTCACCAGCAGACACTGGAAGAGGGAGCTGCTTCTCTGCCTGCATCTGGGAAGTGGTTCCTGAAGATGGTGCTGTGGGAATCACAAGAGAGGAGGACAGTGGGCAACTGGTTAAAAAAAAAAAGAGGTAGTGATGGCTATGACTTTCCCGTAACGGGATGCCATATCAACAGGATGTAATCATTCATATTTTTATGTCCCAGTACATGACAGGTGCCCAAGAGATTTGTATTCCAGTTTTTTTTTTCTTTACTTTCTTGAAAACTGAGCAAAGAGGTGTACACACAGGATGGTGTTTCATGTATCTGACACAACAGTGACCGCTAAGAAGGTCTACCTACCTTCATGAAGTCACCGTCTGCAGTTCCCACATTTTGGGTCTGTCGTGCAGTAGGATAATGTATGGCATCGAAAGCATCTCATGTGCAGTCGGATGTAAGGTATCACATAACATCTATACACCATGCCTGACTTTTTCTGAGAGGACACTCCCTTCAAAGGCTAAGGAAAAGGTGCCTGCATTTAGTCTATTATTCTAGGAACCGTCTCGGACATATTGGACAAAATGTATGATTTTCCACTCAAGATTATCCCATAGTTCCTTGTCGATTTGGAGCATAAGATCTCGGTGGCAGGCGATTCCTTGGACTATATTCAAAGTTGTGTGATGCAACGGTCACTGGTCTCTCACATAGACATTCACAAGCCTGAAGAGCTGTAGACTGTGCAACACAAGGAGCACCATCAGTACCAATCCACTGCTTATTTTTGCGAACGGCTCAACTTCTCCAAATTTACCTTCAATATGCTCAAAAAAAAATAATGTTTTTGTCACAGTAAAAGTATCCTCATCAGTTTCAGTACATAGTAAGTATCGCATTTATTGTTTTGCCCTAAGATGTATGGCTTATCCCTCTTCCCATGGGGTAGCCAGGGTAGGGAAAGCAGTAGGATTGTAACATTCAGCATAGAAGTTTAGATGCCTATCTGAAGAGATGGCTGGATCAAAACAGCCATTTTCTGGTGTAATTCACAATGAGGTGACAAGTCATGAGATGCCTCCTAATGCAGTGTTAGACCTATTGCCCAGCGAAGTTCAGCAACTCGATGTGGCATGGACTCTGTAAGTTGTTGGAAGTCCCCCTGTAGAAATACTGAGCCATGTTTCCTCTGTGCCATCCATAATTGTGAAAGTGTTGCCAGTGCAGGATTTTGTGCACGAACTGACCGCTTGATTATGTCCCATAAATATTTAATGGGATTCATGTTGGGTGATCTCAGTGGCCAAATCATTTACTCGAACTGTCCAGAATGTCCTTCAAAACAATCACTAACAACTGCAGCCCAGTGGCATGGTGCACTGTCAACAACAAAAATTGAAATCCAACTATCCGAACACAACCATTTCCAGTCAATGATCAGTTCATGTAAATACAGCTCACACCATTATGGAACCACTACCAGCTGGCACAGTTCCTTGTTGATAACTTGGGTACACGGCTTTGTGGAGTCCGAACTGCACTTAAACCCATCCGTAAGCTCTTACCAAGTGAAATCATGACTCATCTGACCAGGCCATGATTTTCTAGTTGAAATTGACCAGGTCATGGTTTTCTAGTTGTCTAGTTTCCAACTGGTGTGGTCACGAGCACAGGAGAGATGCTGCAGACAATGTCGTGCTGTTAGTAAAGGCACTTGCGTCAGTCACAGTCATCTGCTGCTATAGCCCTTAATGTCAAATTTTGCTGCAATGTCCTAACAGATACTTTTGTTTTTCATTCCACATTGATTTCTGTTGTTATTTCATGCAGTGTTGTGCGTCTATTAGCACTGACAACTCTAAGCAAACAACACTGCACTCTGTCATTAAGTGAAGGCCTTTGGCCACTGCATTGTCCATTTTTAGAGGTAATGCCCGATTTTTTGTATTCTCGGCACACTCTTCACATTGCGAATCTCTGAATATTGTATTCACCGACAATTTCCAAAATGGAATGTCCCATGCATCTAACTCCACCTACCATTCCGTATTCTAGGCTGTTAATTCCCGTCATGCGGCCATAATGCCATCGGAAATCTTTTCATATGAATCACCTGAGTACCATGACAGCTCTACCAATGCACTGCATTTTTATAACTTATACAAACAATACTACCACCAACTGTATATGGGCCTATAGCTATTGCATGACTTTTGTCATCTCAGTGTAACACATTTCCATGTGTGAAACAACCACTCTGATGCCACCTACTCCAATCAAGGGCTTTCCCCATGAGCATCAGCAAATGACAGCCATGCCTATCTGGCACAGTGACCACTGCCAGGAGTCCTGATGTCCCAGGAAGATGGGTATCCACTCTTTGGCATGCTTGGGGAGCTAGCAGCTCAAGATTAGCAGGGTGATCCCTGTGTTTCCAGGGGGCTCAATTAAAAAGGTACATAGCGAGCCCATCAAGTCAGATTGACTACAGTGCTGAAGGACAAATAAGAGCCTACACAGATATTGTGTGCATGTGATTTTTAACACTGCATGTAGTATGCACTATTTAAAATGTTCTTCCCCAGTCCACACCTCAAAAAATTGGGGGAGGGGGGGGGACATGCTTAAAAGGGGCCCACAAATTATTTTAGCCAAAACACGGGGGATGAAAGAACATTCCAGAAAAGGAAGGCAGAATCTAGGGAGAGCCAGGTGGACATCAAAGGCTTTCACCATGAGGAAGAGAGCAAGAGAAAGAAGGCTAGTCAGAAATGAGAGATAGGGGCACAGGAAAGGAAGGAGGTGCTGCAATAGCTTAGGATGCTTTGCTCACCATGCACATACTGATGGAAGAGTCATAAGGACCCTGAGGGGATGATGATTATGGGTTTAGAGGGGCTAGACTACTTGGTTATCAGTCCCTCAATTCACAGGAAAATGATTTTAAAAGGAAATGGAATGAGAAAAGGAGATCGTCATTTTTTTGTTTTCTGTCTCCACGAGAAAAGGAAAATTGTCAACTCCCGGGTCTGTGACTGCATCTGCTGGTTGAAAATATACGTGACAGTAGCTTTGGCCAGATAGTTAAAAGTTAGATAAAACTCAGGCAGCTAAAAACTGTAGCTCATCACTGAAGGATACACCAAGAAGGGTCGTCATAGCACAACTAAAATGGGGCAAGACATTGGAATGGGGTGAGAAAATGCAAACTGTATGGACTAGGGAACTAATTCACTTAGGCAGTTAGCTAAATAAAACACATACACAAAAATTTTAAAAAGTACATAGTGTGCGGAGGAGAAAGCAGCCTGAGGCCACTCGGGGCCACACAGCAGTGGGAAGCACTGCACCCATAGCCATACCTGACACCGAATGTGAAGATGCATTAAATTTTGTTATAAAATTCACTTTCCCTCAGGAAACATAGAACTTTGTTTCTTTTCTCAGATCAGCAATCACGCGATGACTACCACAGTTGCATTGAGGGGAGTCCTCTTGATGCAAAAGGCACTCTTGAGTAAATCTGGTGTGGCTGATAAAGCAGTCGGCATAGTAAAATGGCATGTCATCGAGAGGCCCGGAAAGAAGTATGCCTTGACCCAGTTTTTCGAATTTGATATCACAGTTGCAGTCTTAACCCTGTGTCCAGTACTTCCGAGTTCAAGTTTGTCTCCCATGATTGCTTCTTCAGCTAATTCATCAGAGAGTTCATTTCACTGAATACCCATGTGGCTCACTGTCCAGAAGAATGTTACTCTCATTCCAGGTCAAATGATAGGGCTTGGAATCAGTGACCAAAAGGTTTCTAAGGAACAATTGAAATAAGCCTTTTAAACAGCTCATGGAGTCAATACAAACCTGGAAACCCTTTGTGGCAAGAGTTTTAATGTACCTGCAGAGCTCGTAGTATGGTGACCAACTCTTCAGTGTATACACTGCATGCACTTGGCAGAGAGTACTACTTGCAGCCCCTTGAGTGTCCAAATGCAAAACTGATGCTATCATTGACTTTGAATCTATCTGTGTGGATGTGTGTCAAATTTGGGTAGTCACGGAGTACTGAACAGAAAGTAATGCACTACGTTTTTTTGTGATGCTACTATATGTCACAGAGCAGTCGGACCTGTTGGCAAGGGTGGTAGTCACTCAGTTACCTCTATGCTCTTGGTGGGTTGGATAACTTCTTTTGTGAACCTCTATGTGGTGGTCGCACAACAGAACTTACAATGGAGGAAACTTTAGAGTAACACTATGTGATAAAGTTTTGCATGAGGCTCAGCAACGCATTGCTGCAAACTTTTGGAACACTTAAGAAAGCCTTTGAGGACAATTGCCTCCATATCACAGTAAAGAGGTGGCACATTGTGTTCAGACAAGGTCAGGAGATGGTCACCGATGAGGTACATGCAGGACATCCGTCAACATCATGAATGGACAACCAAGTGACTTGTGTGTCCCTGTTACTTAATTCATGACCAGCAAATAAGTATTCACTTTATGTCAGAATTACTGGAATTGTCAAAAATTGTTGCTCATGAGATTGTATCGGAAGACCTGGCAATGCAGAAGATTTGCACAAAACTAGTGCCCCGAGTTTTGACTGATGTTAAAAAGCAATACAGAGTGGAAGTGCATGAAGAACACAAACAACTCTGTGAAGATGGTCCGAATTTTCTGGACAATGAGATCACTGGGAAAGAGTCACGGGCCTTTCAGTATGATCCGGAGTCAAAGAGGCAGAGTGCGGAATTCACTGTGCCAGAAAAAGGTTAGCATGAGCAAGTCCCAGGTTAAGTCCACGCTCATTGCTTTTTTCTTTTTATGCAAAAAGTGCATACCCGCTGGCCAGATTGTCAACACTCAATTTTACAAGGAAGAGCTCCAGACAGTGAATCACAGGGTCACCAGTGTCCAAAAGGAGTTCCACACAGACAATGGGCCAGCTCACATCCCCTTTGCTGTCATGGCCTATCTGACCCAGATTGGTCTCAAACATTGCTAAGCTGCCTATAGTCCTAACACAGCCCCAGTTAACATTTTTTTCGTTCAGCTGCAAAGAAACCTAAAAGGAAAGTATCTCGGTGGATGTTGTCAAAGCTACTTCGACGGCTTCCTTCAACAGCATCCCAGTTGATGGTTCCAGGGACCATATGATGCATGGAAATCACACTGACAAAAATAAATTGGAGCACAAGGATCATACTTCAAAGAATTTTAAGTTGTTGAACCTATCCGATTAAAAAAAAAGTGACACTACCTACTTTCCCTATACAAGAAATCATTTTTCTTTATTCCATTACAAGTAGAACAAACATGGGAATAACTAAATAACTAACAGTGGTAAAAAGTACCTTCTCCCATGCACTGGCAGTAGCATGTGGAGAATGTATGTATGCAAATGTACATTGTGGAACAATAAGTACTGCGGAGGCCTCCTTGGCTGCTGCATCCAATCCATTGGCACAAATTCCCAGATGTACTGGTATGCAGCAGGATATCACCTTCTCCTCTAGATATTGTATGTGAAAAAGGGTGTCTTGGATGCTTTGGACAGATTTCTCTGCTAGGTGTACTCACTGGATGGTTTGTACTACAACCAGGAAGTTGAGCAGATGAGGAATTTTGTGATTTGAATTACAGATGTGTGAGGCTGGCAAATTATTGATGCCGATTTTGATTTCATCGATGATGTCTGCTCGCCTCCATAGCCAAATGGTCAATGAGAGAGACCCTCATGCAGGAGACCAAGGTTTGATTCCAGGGTTTTTTCTTTGCTAGGAGGACTGGACCTGGCTGCACTCAACCTCATGATTCCAACTGAGGAGCTCCCTGATGTAGTGGCTCCAAAGACTGGAACATTTACAACACATCGGGAGGCAGTGTACTGACCCAATGTCCCATCATATCACATACAATGAAGAATGACTGACGATGACAGAGCAGTCTGTCGATTATTATATGATCATCAAGGCATGATAAGTTTACCTTTTGTCCTTTCACTGATGTCTAAACACTGATGGTCAGTAATAACGGAGCTCAAATCATTGATTTCAAAAGACGAGTTTATAGAACAGCATAAAAAGCAACACACAAATACACTTAATATCGAATTTATTAACCAATAAATGCAGCAATAATTAAGTACACTTCATGTCACTTTATGGATACAGATTGTGAAAATAAGAGTTCTGAGAACAGTTTCCTCTTCAGGCTCTTGCACTGTTAACAGAGAACATTCCCTGCTTTAGAGAACAGTCTCTCAGAAGATGACAACAAGGCTGTATGGCTTAAGTATTAACACTATGCTATCCACACATCTAATCGAGATTCTTTTGTTTGGTGCCAGCAGTACTGACCCTGATTACGTTACTTGTCAGCTGTGGGTTTTCAAGATCTTCAGGAGTGCAAACATCCTCAATTTTACTAATCTCATTGTCAGTTCCCACAAGGTCTCAATCCTGCCCCTCTATTTTCCCATAATCTGAAGGATGTGTACTCATACTGGTTTTGAGGGGCCTTATTTATTTTGTGCAACTTTTTTATTCATTCTCTCTCCACTGCATAACAATTTTCTTTACTATGTTGTAAACAATTATTTGTTGTTAACTATTTATACCAAGGCCAGCCACTGCACACTAAACTTCATGCATGCAGCACTTGCAGGTTGCAGGCAAGCTCAGGCCCAGCCTGTCACTCGGGTTTGCTGGAGCCTTCTCGGAAGTAGCCAGAGCGGTATGACATTTCATTTAGCATTGTGCTGTGGCATTTTTTGGTCAGACAACTCAAGTTTGGCAGAATTGTTCGTTGTGGTGCCAGTGCTGTTTATCCTTCACTATTTGGTATGAAGGATACTCACAGGTGCAGTGGCTGCAAAAAGAGGCCCTCTAGCGATCTCTCACCACAATACTTTAAAATGAATGGGAATGACAGAAGAGAGGGATGAGAATTCTCAATTCGCATAAGCGATGAGTACTGCTTATTTGCTATGAAACATTACAGTATCACACAGATAGAATTTAAACATTTAGATGTCAATGAAAGCCCAAAAAATTACAACAGTCAACAGACAGGATTTATTGTTCTGTACATCGAGAAGTACTTTGTGCTACATTTGTTGGCATGGAGCATTTGAAGAAACTGGTGGTACGAATGGTAAAATTCCTGAAGTTGCATCCATTACCCTATTCATCAGTTGCAACACTTTTCAATGTAAATGAACGAAGAGAATGGAGAATTCATATATTACAGCAAAGTATGTTGAAGTCAAGGGGTATGCCTAGAACCATTTTTCAATTTAAAACGCAGAATTGTTGAGCGTATAAATGAAAAACGAGTGCAGGAATGAAAACTAGAACATCCAGAATGGGTTGCAGACTTCGCATTTTAAGTGGACTTCACTGCACACTGCCCTCAGTAAGACAATGTAAGGTGAGAAACAACTTAGTTCTGACATGATGGGGATGCATTTAAAAAGAAAATTGCATTGTAGAAGGGACACATTCTGACAAAGACACTCCAGTTCTCTAAGCTCACTGGCATTAAAGAAAGTGCAAGGATAGAAGAATTAAAAGAATAGTTTTATAAAGATTCTGAGGACACTGTCAGTCTTACATCTCTTTTCGAGACCATTTGACGTTTCAGTTGAAAGCACCCTGTGCTTATGCAGGCACAATTGATCGACCTGCAAGGTAATTCCAGTTTCAATAACAAATTTTTTTACGTTAAAGCTGTTCATGAAGAGTATACTTGCTTTCCTCAGGGAGATTTCCCAAGTCTCCCTAATGTGGTTGCAAAAAGGCTACAACATTTTGATCAAAATATTTGTGTGAAAGATCTCTTTTCAATTTTGAAACTAAATAAGTCATGATTACGTGACAAGCTGAGTGGGAAACCCTGTGAAAATGTCAGCATCTGTCCATATGCTGACAGTCTGCACCAGATAAAAATTATGTCTTTAGAATGCCAAAAATAATTAATTAATACTGAAATCAAACAATCTAAAATCCAGGATGAAATGTAACAATATCACAGAAGGAAAGTTGCTACTCACCATACAGCAGAGACGCTGTCGCGATAGGCTCAACAAAAAGAGTCACACAATTATAGCTTTTGGCCATTAAGGCCTTTGTCAGCAACACACACACACAAACACACACACACACACACACACACACACACACACAACTTGCAGTCTCAGACAACTGAAACCACACTGCAGTGTGTTTTCAGTTGTCCGAGACTGTAGACGTGTGTGCAAGTAAGTAGCGTTTGAGTGTGTGTGTGTGTGTGTGTGTGTGTGTGTGTGTGTGTGTGTGTGTGTTGCTGACAAAGGCCTTAATGGCCAAAAGATATAATTGTGTGTATCTTTTTGCTGTGCCTATCGCGACTCAGCATCTCTACTATATGGCAAGTAGCAAGTTTCCTTCTCTAATATAATTAATACTGAAAATTTGTTTTGTTTGTAATCTATGTTGTTGAGAATAAGAAAAATAAAACCAAGTCACATGCAGTGCAACTGCACTGTCATTTAAATGTGGCATGTTCACTGTATTCCCCTCTTCCCCTCCCCATACTCCGACAGAATGGCATGGCAGTGGGGGAAATGTGAATCAAGGCTGAGCACTTTGGCACTAAGGCCTGGGCAAGGTCCTGAACTCTTGACCACCCGTGGTTTGTAGTTTCTGAACAGTTTTCTTATTAGTTGCTGCTTATGCAGTCCCAATTTATCCCACAAAAAAAGGTTTAACTGTATGTAACCAAAGCAAGATTTTTTCGTTTTATATATTTATTTATTGTATTTTCTTGAATACTATGTATTTCTAACTTTTCTGTTTGCGTAAGATACATGGCACCTTCTTTGTTTAAAATTGTTGCTTTTGGAAATGTGTGTCAGCTGGTGTAGCTTTAGCTTCCCAGAAACTCTGTTGACTGAATCACAACTGGGAGCAGATGACGTAACGACAACCTCCATGTTCTCTTCAGAAGCAGGTAAATGATTCTTGAGGCAAGATTCACATATTTTCAGTACAAAAAAAAAAAAAAAAAAAAAAAGAAATCATTAAAGTGGAGACTCTTGCATCTTGTATTGTAATGTTGATACAGTATGAACACATTATATAAAGGGCAATCAAACATATATAACAACAATTTTTTGACCTTTTTTTTAATTGTTTTCCTAAATATTGTGTAGTAACTACGTAATTGGTAGGGTCCTTTCCCTATTCCTCCACTGGGGTAATTCCTGTCTGGCGCATCCATGTCGCAGGGGTGGGCATCCTACACTTCAGTAGGCCGGAGTGTTAGGATGGCTGAGTTCCAGCAGGGACCCAATCCCATTGGGTATAACACGGAACCCATGCCCAGGGTTACGTGTGAAGAGTTCAATGGCAGCGACGGCGGAGAAGGAAGACTTCAGAACGGCATAGCTGGCAGATGAGGCAATCCTCCTTTCTGGGGATTAAATGAGTAGGGAACCACTGCCTTGTGGTGGAGGAGAAACTCCAAAGGCCAAGGGAGACAACCCAAACAGAAAATCCTTTCTTGCGTTAGGCCTAACAAGCCAGTAGGAAAGTCTTCATATATTGCTTTCAAAACACAGACGAGCCTCGGAATGAACCATTCAGGATGTGACCCCACTGCTTCTTCAAGTACTGGGGCGAATGATGGGAGACCTGATGATATACATCAGTACAAGAAGATGAAACCAACCGGACTAAAAAATAACCTAAATATTGACACCCTTAATATATTAACCCTTAATGGAAAAATGGAAGAAATGACAGATGTACTAACAGAGAGGAAGTTAGATATATTGGGATTAAGCGAAACAAAGTGGAAGGGAAAAGGTGAGAAGAATTTGAGAGGAGGAGGAAAGCTGTACTGGAGTGGGAATAGCAGGTTTAGAAGAAATGGTGTGGCACTGATGGTGAATAAGAATGTACAAGTATGTATTGAAAGTGTGAGATATATATTAGACAGGATCATAATCTTAAACCTGAGATTCCAAAAAGAAACACTAAAAGTTATCCAGATTTATGCACCTCAATTGGGATGTCATGAAGAAGAGAAGATGGACTTTGAAAATTAGTTAGAGAACCATATAGAGTGTGCTAATATAGAGTCGGGAGATTTTAATGCACAGGCAGGTAAAGACAGAAAGGGATTTGAACAAGTGTTGGGATGTTTTGGATATGGAGGCAGAAATAAAGATGGGGAAATACTCCTGGATTTGTGCCAGAGGAATGGAATGAAAATAGCAAACAGCTTGTTTATGAAGAGAGAAAGTCATTTTATCACCAGATACAGTTGGGATGGAAGAACCAAGAGTGTAATTGATTATATTCTAGAAGATAGGGAATGAGGAGAGAAAGTAACAAATGTGAAGGTGTGAGTGCAGATGGAGACCGTAGATTACTGGTGGGACAATGGAAAATGAATCAGTGGGTGAAAAACAGAAAACAGAAGAAAGTGATGAAGATATGGGATTGGAAACTGAAGGAGAGTGAAAGTGCTGAGAAGTATAGAGAATCAATCACACAAAAGTTTCCAAAAGAAGTTTTTTGTGATGTAGAAAAAGAACGGAGTTTATTCAAAGACACTTTAGTCGAAGCCGCACAAAAAGTATGTGGTAGAACACTGGAAAGGAAAAAGTAAGACAGACAAGTTGGTGGGATGATACCACAATCCAAGCAGTTAGAAGAAAAAAATGGAACATGGAGAAAGTGGTGGAAAACTAAAAATGACGAAGACCATAAAAGATATACAGAGGAGAAGAAGAAGTGCAAAGAAATAGTGGAAACAGCAAAGAAAAAGGCGTGGGAAGAGTTTACAAAAATCTTTAGGAAGATGTAAAGAGCAATAAGAAAATGTTCTACAAAATGATGAAAAATAAGAGGAAGGCTTTGAAGTACCAGTAAAGATGGAAACAGAGGACAGTACTGTGATTTAAGACCCATTGAATATAAAAGATCTCTGGAAAGAACATTTTAAGAAACTGTTAAACACTGAGGAGCAGGTACACGAGTAAAGAACAAATAATGGAGAAATTGAGAGAAGTTGGGAAGCAGAATTAGGCCAAATTACACTGGAAAAAATGGAAATAGCTGTGAAGAAGATGAATTGGGGGAAAGCCCTAGGACCTGATGAAGTATCAGTGGACATGATAAGAGCAGCAGGTCCAGTGGGAATGCAGTGGCTGTATAGAGTACTATCAAGAGAGTGGAGAAATAGTACAATACCTGCAGACTGGAGAAAGACACTGTTCCCATCTTCAAAAAAGGCAGTAAAAGACTTTGTAACCCTTATGAGTCATACAGCCAATATTTCTGAAAGAATTTTACTATATCGAATAAGTGAAAAGAAGGAAATGGAGCTGAGTGAAGAACAGCATGGGTTTAGGAAAGGAAGAAGCACGATCGACCTGATATTTTCTACCCGTCAACTGATGGAAAAAAGTTGGGAGTATAACAAAAGGGTGATAATGGTTTTTATAGACATAGGAAAGGCATGTGACTCAGTTAACAGGGAAAGACTCTGGGAAGAAATGAAGAATATATATAATAGAGGGAAACATTCCACGTAGGAAAAATATTCCACGTAGGAAAAATATATCTAAAAACAAAGATGATGAGTCTTACCAAACAAAAGCGCTGGCAGGTCGATAGACACACAAACATACACACAAAATTCAAGCTTTCGCAACAAACGGTTGCTTCGTCAGGAAAGAGGGAAGGAGAGGGAAAGACGAAAGGATGTGGGTTTTAAGGGGGAGGGTAAGGAGTCATTCTAATCCCGGGAGCGGAAAGACTTACCTTAGGGGAAAAAAGGACAGGTATACACTTGCGCGCGCACACACACACACACACACACACACACACACACACATATCCATCCGCATATACACAGACACAAGCAGACATTTGTAAAGGCAAATATATATAGAAGATGGATATATTACTGTAATAAAGACAATGTACAGAAGACACAAGTGTAGAATTAGAACACCATTGGGGAACTCTGAATACTTCAAAATAAGACAAGGACTTAAGCAAGGAAGTATTCTATCTCCCACACTTTTTAATGTTGTGATGGAGGGCAGTTGAAGATATAATAAAAGAAAAAGACAAAAAGATGATTTTTGCAGATGATATGGTATTATGGGGTGATAAAGAGGTAGATGTACAGTTACAACTTGATGTGTGGAAGGAAATAATGAAAAGGTATGGGTTAAAAATAAATAAAGATAAGAGTGAAGTAATGGTATTTGGAAGAGACAAGGCGATCAATGGAAATATTACTTTGAATGGAGTACCCCTCAAAGTGGTAGAAATTTCACTTATTTAGGGAGTGAAATATCTAGTGAGGGAAGAATATCCAATGAAATTAATAGGAGGTTGCAGAAGGCAGGCAATTTCTACCAAACAATAAAACACCTGATTTGGAATAAGGAAGTTTCAGAAAAAGCAGAGCTCCTTATGTATAAGAATTATCACTTCTCTATTGTCACCTATGGTGGAGAAACATGGACAACGACAGAAGGGGACTGCAAGCAGGGGAAATGAAATTTCTCAGAGCAGTTCAAGGGAAAAACAAGAATGGACAGAGTAAGGAATGTAGAGATTAGAAAGGACCTTAAACAAGAAAGTATCAGAGAAGAAATTGGAAGAGAGAGAGAGAGAGAGAGAGAGGGGGGGGGGGGATGATAAGAGGGGATGGGCATGTTAAGAGGATGCAGGCGCAGAGACTCCCCAAAATTATGGAAGAACTGAAGATGGATAGGAAAAGACCTAGAGGGCGCCCAAGAAAATGGTGGAAAATGGGAGTGAGAATATCTGAGGAAAGGAGAGGTGTGGCCTGGCAGCAAGTGGAGGAAGAAAAGTGGTGGGATGACCAAACCAAATGGAGAGGACTCGTCAGCACCCAGACCCGGCAGTAGCTGGAGCGGGATCCGAATATAGATAGATAGAACTAAGTAATTGGTCTACCTTATCCACTCGCTTTGTGTATTTATTATAATACAATACAATTTCAGGTTTTTGAATCAGGACAGTGGATTCCTTGCGAGAAGCACAAAAGGAAGAGTGCCACGTGGCACTGTCTTCTTTACTGCCCTCAGTTTATTTGAAGCTCCAAACCTCCAACAATTAAACTCATATTGTCGACCGAATGTCCAAGTCTGTGACATACATTTCCAAAAATCAGCATCCTACTAGCCAATATTGCCAACTGGTCAGCATGTTCATTCCCTGAGGCCCCAATAAAGATGACTGTCCAGCTTGATGGAGGGCAGAAACAAGATCCTGAATTAACATGACTAATGGGTGACAAGAGTAGTAATGGTCTATAGCCTGAAAACTGTTCAGGGAGTCATTGCAGATTTGAAGCATCTTGCTGGTGCAAGAATGAGCATGGCTAGGGGCTCATTCGATGGCCATCAATTCAGCAGTGAAGACATTGCATTCATTCAGCAGGGAATGTATTTCACTGCACCTTGCATGTGTGTAGGTAAAACTGGCTCATCCACCAACTGTTGAGCTGTCAATGTATACCACTTCCAAACACGGAAATACATCAATGGCAGCCAGGAGCAGATGGTGAAATACCATGGGGATCAACTGGATCTTATGGTCCACAGGATAAATTAAGACAGATCCAAGGTCGAGGTACATGCCATAGATGCTTACATGAACACTCCCTGAACAGAGGTGAGAGTGTGGGAAGTTGTAGTGCAGAGCAGATGATGATGACGATGACGACATTTGGTTTGTGGGGCACTCAAATACAGAGTAATCAGCAGCGGTACAAATTCCCAATCTTTTCACAGTCCAGTCATGCCACTTTTCCCAAATGATGATGAAATGAGGAGGACAACACAAACACCCAGTCCTTTGGCAGAGAAAAACCTCGACCTGGGATCCTCAAAATCGGAGGCAACAATGCTAGCCACTAGACCACAAGCTGCGGAGTTCAGAGCATAGACAAAGTAGTCGAACTGCAATTGTGACCCCAGAGATCTGGGTCACTGTTGTGGGAATTGACCTCCCTACTAGGAAGAAAGGACAATAGTTCGGATGCTTAGGTGTGCCGCAAACTTGTATAGCATAACTGAGTAGCTGTTGTTGTGGCCTGATCCGTAGTGCAGGGACCTCAGCCTCCAGAAGTAGGCTGTTCACAGAGCTAGCTCAAAAGGCTTCTGTTGCAAGTCCGATCCCACAATGGTCATCTGATCCACTGACTGTAATGCTGAGGGCGATGCCGAACCACATGCCAAAATCTCATAATCAAGATGGGACAGGATGAGGGTTCCTAAGGCTGCAGAAGGGTATTGCAGTCTGCACCCCAGCTGGTGTTACTGAGGAAGCCAAGTGTATTAAGCTGTAGCCAGCACCCTTGCTTAAGTTGATGAAGATGAGGAAGGCATGTCAGCCGGGCATCAAAGACCAGTCCCAAAAAGCAATATGTTTCCACAACATTGAATAACTGGTCATCAAGATAAAGTTCTGGTTGTGGCAAACAGTACGACACAAACAAAAGTGCATCACACACATCTTGGCAGCTGAAAACTGGAAGTCGTTTGTGAGAGTACACGTCTGCACCTATCGAATGGCACCCTGCAGTCTGCGTTCAGCAACACCCACGCTAGAGGGGCAATAGTAAAAGCAAGAGTCGTCAGCATACAAGGAGGGTGATACTGAAGGCTCTGCAGTTACTGTTAGACCATTGACGGCCACTAGAAAGAGAGGGACACTTCATGTAGAGCCCTTCAGGACCACATTCTCATGGATATAGGAGGTACTGTGGGAAACACCAACTCATGCTCAAAAAATATGGTGCGACAAGATGTTCTAGACAAAAATCGGAAGCAAACCCCAGAGACCCCACTCATAAAAGGTAGTGAAGACATGGTGTCCCCATGTGACATCATAAGCATTTTGTACATAGAAGAAGGCAGCAGTAAGCTGTTGATGTTGGTGAAAAGTCGTCTGGATGGGAGACTTCAGACAAACCAAATTATCAACAGTGAAACAACTTTGGTGAAAACTGCCCTAGGTTGGAGCCAGAAGGACCCGAGACTGAAGAAGCCAACACAGCACCGGCTCACCATGTTCGAGCAACTTACACAGATCACTGATGAGACTAACTAGGTGATAGCTGTCCATCTTCAGGGGACACTTATCTGGTTTCAGTAATGGGATGATGATGCTTTCTTGCGATTGAGATTTGGAACTCCCCACACTCCACATATGGTTGACGATGGTGTGAAAATGATGTTACCAATCCACTGATAAGTACCTGAGCATTTGGTTGCAGATGCAGTCTGGCCCTGGGGCTGTATCAGTGCTGAAGAATTCCCACTCACTGAATGGAGTATTATAGGGCCCCAGGTGACATATAGTGAAAGGTAAGTGTAATGATTCCATCTGCTGTTTACAGACAAAAAAGGGAGGTTGATAGTTCTCAGATGCAGAAGATCAAGCATGACAGAGCAAAATGTTCAGTGATGGCATCTGGGTTAGTGAAAACTCCACTGTTTATGGAAATATCAGGTACATCTGCAGAGGATTAGTATCCATAAACGTGTATGATTTTCGCCCACACTTGTAAAGGAGGCATATGTTGTCCAATGGTTGAAATGTACCATTCTCAGCATTCTTGCTTCCGTCTTTTTATTAAGTGGCGACCCAGGCACTGAACCATGTAAGGGCAATGAGATGCTCCATTGATGGATGCAACTTATCGCGTTTGAGAACCTGCCTGCAATACCCAATTGCCTTTACAATTTCTTAAGTCCAGCAAGGTACTATTTTCCGAAGCAGGAATTCTGAAAAACAAGGGATTGCTAACTCGGCTGCCAATAGAACATCTGTTGTTGCACTCCGGACAAGTGCAACAATGCCCCCATATAGTGAGTAGCTGAGAATAGGAGGTGAAAGCATCCCTATCAGCACTGTGGATAGCCCATCTGGGCAGGTATTCACAGGAGTGATGCTGAGGAAGCGACAGCAAGAGTCGGAAGTGGTCACTACCACACAGGTCATCATGGACACTCCAATGGATGGATGGGAGAAGACCAGGGCTGTAAACAGAAAAATCTATAGCCGAGTAAGTTCCATGTACCACACTGCAGTGTGTGGGGCTACCAGTAAGTTTTCGACATCTTCACCACCACCACCAGAGACGAGTCCATCCCACAGACCACTATGGGCATTGATGTCACCCAAAATTAGGATAGATGGAAGAGAGCCGAAAAAACAATGCAGACAATACATTCTGAGATACTCAACCATTGGGAGGGGGATAAAACATTACAGATGCTAAAACCCTAAAATTCCCCTAACCCAAACAGCCACAGCCTCCAAAGTTTTATCAAGAGGCACATGTTCGTTATATACATAATCCAGAACATACGTGGAAACTCCACCCAACACTGTAACATAGTCAGCATGATTCTTAAAATCGTACTGCCGTTTGGTTCACATCTCCCGCACAGCAAGCTACGTAAATTTAAGCATTAACTATGTTTTTCTTACTTGTCACTTCATTGTCCGTGTTTTTTTTTTTTTTTTTTTTTTTTTGCTTTAAGGAAGCTTTAATTTTCGAGTACTAGTAATAGTGTTCCATAGATTTCGTGTTTGTTTTGAATACAGTCCAGAGACAGTTAGTGCTTATTTTCATTGTTTCCAACAAAATGTGTCTAGTAACCACAGTTTAGTCAGCTATCAGCTGCCTTTAGTGAATTAGCAGTCTAATTAAAAGTTGATTACTTAACTCTCCACAGTAAACTGTTGATTTTTTAGGATGGATAGGATGTGTGACTGCTGTGTACAGATGCAGGAGGAGCTGGCCACTGTTCGCGAACGGCTGACCGTGCTGATGGCCGCGGTCAGCCGTCTTCAGGCTGCTGCCTCTGAGTGTGGCGGCAGTGGGGAGTCTGGTGCGTTGCATGGTCCAACCCAGGTGTTACATGCTGCACCCATGGTCCCTGCTGTCGAAACATCTTCGCGGATACCGGGCACGGTTGAGCCACCCTCTCCCCAAGGGGAATTGCGGGTTCAACAGCGTTCATGTCGCCCGAGGCAGAGTGTCAATGTGTAGGCTGGCCGTGTGGCATTGCCCGCTCTGCCTGTGAGTGGACATGTGGCTGCTCCTTCAGCAAGGTCCAAGCAGGCACACGGGGAGGGGTTTAGGGGTTTATTAGTGATTAGGAGCTCCAATGTTAGGCGGGTGACGGAGTCCCTTAGGGAAATAGCAGAAAGGTCAGGGAAGAAGGCCAGTGTTCACTCTGTCTGCTTGCCGGGAGGCCTCATCCGAGATGTGGAGGAGGCCCTTCCAGCGGCAATAGAGAGCACTAGGTGCACCCGACTATAAATTGTTGCTCATGTCGGCACCAATGACTCCTGCCGTCTGGGTTCAGAGGTCATCCTCAGTTCATACAGATGGTTGGCGGAGTTGGTGAAGGCGGAAAGCCTTGCTCATGGGGTGCAATCTGAACTTACTATTTGTAGTGTCGTTCCCAGAACCGATCGCGATCCTGTGGTTTGAAGCCGAGTGGAAGGCTTAAACCAGAGGCTCAGACGATTCTGCGGAGATCTGGGGTGCAAATTTCTCGACCTCCGCTATCGAGTGGAGAAGTGTAGGGTCCCCCTGAATAGGTCAGGCATGTACTAAATGCAGGAAGCAGCTACAAGGGTAGCAGAGTACGTGTGGAGGGCCCATGTGAGTTTTTAGTTCAAGAATTCCCTCCCTAGGCCCAACAAGATGCCTCCTGAGACGTGACAAGGTAGCAGTAGGCAAAACACAACAGGGAATGACAATATTAATGTGGTAATAGTAAACTGCAGGAGTGTCTATAGAAAGGTCCCAGAACTGCTCTCATTAATAAACGGTCACAATGCCAATGAAATTTTAAACTCAGATTGGAATGCATACCGCTGAGACAGGCTGGACAGTGAAGGGGGAGGCGTATTTATAGTGAATATCGAAGAAAATTGACGGAGATCCGAAATGTGAAATAATTTAGGTGAAGGTCACAGTTAAAGCACGCTCAAACATGGTAACTGCATGTCTCTATAGGCCCCCTGGCTAAGCAGCTGTTGTGGCAGAACACCTGGAAAATATTTCTAGTAGATTTCCCGACCATGTTATAGTTTTGGGTGGAGATTTTAATTTACCAGATTTAGACTGGGAGGCTCAACCGTTTATAACAGGTGGCAGAGACAAAGAATCCAGTGAAATTTTTTTAAGTGCTTTATCTGAAAACTACCTTGAGCAGTTAAACAGAGAACAGACTTGTGGCGATAACATATTAGACCTTCTGGTGACAAACAGACCCGAACTATCTGAAACAGTTAACACAGAACAGGGAATCAGCGACCATACAGCGGTTACAGCATCAGTGACTTCAGCCATAAATTGAAATATTAAAAAAGGAAGATTTTTCTGTTTAGCAAAAGTGACAAAAAGCAGTTTTCAGCGTACTTGATGGATCAACATGAAAATTTTATCTCAAGTACAGATAGTGTTGAGGATCAGTGGACAAAGTTCGAAACCTTCATACAATATGCATTAGATGAGTATGTGCCAAGCAAGATCGTAAGAGATGGAAAAGAGCCACCATGGTACAACAACCGAGTTAGAAAACTGCTACGGAGGCAAAGGGAACTTCACAGCAAACATAAATATAGCCAAAGCCTTGCAGACAAACAAAAATTACACAGAGTGAAATGTAGTGTGAGAAGGACTATGCAAGAGGCATTCAATGAATTCAAAAGTAAAGTTCTATGTACTGACTTGGCAGAAAATCCTAAGACATTTTGGTCTCGTGTCAAAGCAGTAGGTGGATCAAAACAAAATGTCCAGACACTCTGTGACCAAAATGGTACTGAAACAGAGGATGACAGAATAAAGGCCGAGATACTAAATGTCTTTTTCCAAAGCTGCTTCACAGAGGAAGACTGCACTGTAGTTCCTTCTCTGCATTGTCGCACAGATGACAAAATGGTAGGTATCGAAATAGATGACAGAGGGATATAAAAACAATTAAAATAGCTCAAAAGAGGAAAGGCCGCTGGGCCTGATGGGATACCAGTTCAATTTTACACAGAGTATGGGAAGGAACTTGCCCCCCTTCTTGCAGTGGTGTACTGTAGGTATCTAGAAGAGCGTAGTGTTCCAAAAGATTGGAAAAGGGCAAAGGTCATCCCCGTTTTCAGGAAGGGGCGTCGAACAGATGTGCAGAACTATAGACCTATACCTCTAACATCAATCAGTTGTAGAATTTTGGAACACGTATTATGTTCGAGTATAATGACTTTTCTGGAGACTAGAAATCTACTCTGTAGGAATCAGCATTGGTTTCGAAAAAGACGATCGTGTGAAACCCAGCTTGCGCTATTCGTCCACGAGACTCAGAGGGCCATAGACACAGGTTCCCAGGTAGATGCCATGTTTCTTGACTTCCGCAAGGCGTTTGATACAGTTCCCCACAGTCGTTTAATGAACTAAGTAAGAGCATATGGACTATCAGACCAATTGTGTGATTGGATTGAAGAGTTCCTACATAACAGAACGCAGAATGTCATTCTCAATGGAGACAAGCCTTCCAAAGTAAGACTGGTTTCAGGTGTGCCGCAGAGGTGTGCGCAGTACTGTTGCTATTCACAATATATGTATATATAAATGACCTTGTGGATAACATTGGAAGTTCACCGAGGCTATTTGCGGATGACGCTATAGTATATCGAGAGGTTGTAACAATGGAAAATTGTACTGAAATGCAGGAGGATATGCAAAGAGTTGACACATTGTGCAGGGAATGGTACGCATTGTGCAGGGAATGGCAATTGAAACTCAATCTAGACAAGTGTAATGTGCTGCAAATACAAAGAAAGAAAGATCCTTTATCATTTAGCTACAATATAGCAGGTCAGCAACTGGAAGCAGTTAATTCCATAAATTATCTGGGAGTAGGTATTAGGAGTGATTTAAAATGGTATAATCACATAAAGTTGATCGTCGGTAAAGCAGATGCCAGACTGAGATTCATTGGAAGAATCCTAAGGAAGTGCAAACCGAAAACAAAGGAAGTAGGTTACAGTACACTTGTTCGCCCACTGCTTGAATACTGCTCACCAGTGTGGGATCCGTACCAGATAGGATTGATAGAAGAGATAGAGAAGATCCAATGGAGAGCAGCGCACTTCGTTACAGGATCATTTAGTAATCGAAAAAGCATTACGGAGATGATAGATAAACTCCAGTGGAAGCCTCTGCAAGACAGATGCTCAGTAGCTCGGTACAGGCTTTTGTTGAAGTTTCGAGAACATACCTTCGCCAAGGAGTCAGGCAGCATATTGCTCCCTCCTACGTATATCTCGCGAAGTGACAATGAGGATAAAATCAAGAGAGATTAGAGCCCACACAGAGGTATACCGACAATCTTTCTTTCCACGAACAATACGAGACTGGAATAGAAGGGAGAACCGATAGAGGCACTCAAGGTACCCTCTGCCACACACCGTCAGGTGGCTTGTGGAGTATGGATGTAGATGTAGATACCCAGTAGCCATAAAGTGCAGGGGTCCACATTGTTGGAAATCAAGCTTTCTGAAGGGCAATGCAGAAAGTATGGGAACATCTTAAGACATGTCATAATTCAGCAAGGTGGTGGAAGAAACTGCTACAATTCAGCTGGAGAACCATGCTGTTGGTATACTGTGAGGGCGTGAAGGGACCAAGGAGGCATGTTACATCCAAGGGTCACCTGCGGCCACCAGGGGAGAGGTGATGGTATCAAGACACACAGGTTCCAAGACATGGTGTGTGTGGTGCAATCTGGAGCCTCAGGGGCCACCAAGATATACTCCTTGGCCACAAAAGCAGAACATGTGAATCCAGCTGTGTGGCGGCCACTAGTATCTCCTTCTTCGAAGACTTCCTTTCGTCTTTCTTCTCCAAAGGGGTTTGGATGGCTGGGAGGGCTTTCCTGAAAGAGTTTCAGTGCCTGAGGGAGATCGCAAAGCACTATGACCAGCAGCCTGTGGTTCCTTCAACCACTAGCTGGTGTCTGGTTGCACATCAGCAGAAACTTTGGAAGGGAGTGTCCCGAGGGACCCCTTCCTGGCATAAGAAGCCGAATGAGCGTGATGCATCTCCAGCTGGAATGAACCTCATATTTTTGGTAGGGCTTCTTGTATTCTAATGAGCATATTCTGAAATGACCTGATTTGACACAGGCCACTAATATACTCTATGTGATCAAAAGTATCCGGACACCCCCCAAAACATACGTTTTTCATATTAGGTGCATTGTGCTGCTACCTACTGCCAGGTACTCCATATCAGTGACCTCAGTAGTCATTAGACATCGTGAGAGAGCACAATTGGGCACTCCGTGGAACTCACGGACTTTGAACGTGGTCAAGTGATTGGATGTCACTTGCGTGATACGTATGTATGCGATATTTCCATAGTGCCGAACATCCCTAGGACCACTGTTTCCAATGCAATAGTGGAGGAACACGTACAGCACAAAAGCATACAGGCCAACCTCGTCTGTTGACTGACAGAGATCGCGGACAGTTGAAGGAGTTCATAATGTATAATAGGCAGACATCTATTCAGACCATCACAAAGATATTCTAAACTGCATCAGGATGCACTGCAAGTACTATAACAGTTAGGCGGCACATGAGAAAACTTGGATTTCACAGTCGAGTGGCTGCTCACTAGCCACATATAACACCGGTAAATGCCAAACGATGTTTCGCTTGGTGTAAAGAGCGTAAACATTGGACGACTGAACAATGGAAAAACGTTGTGTGGCGTGACAAATCACAGTACCCAATGTGGCGATTGGTTGGTTGGTTTACAAGAGGGGGAAAGAGACCAAATTACATCATCGGTCCCTTGTTCCTAATAAAAAACAATGCCAGAAGTGTGGGAATAAAACAGACATGACAACACAAAACGGAAAGAAAGGAAAGACCGTAAGAACAAAGGAAAGGCAATGAACACTAAAAGGAACAAAAGAAGACATGAAAACAAAAGAAACAGTTAGAAGAGAGTAAAACAAGGACGCAGATTACAGTGGCTGGCCGACTACAAAAATAAAAAGGAACAGTGTCACCCTGCAACACATTAAAACCTCCACGCAGCGCAGGAGGTAGCCATAGGTCACATAGGCATGGCCAATGCGGAGCCGGCAGAGAAACACGGAATCCCTGCAAGAGGCCCTCATCGAGCACTTCCACACATTTGTGGTCCCCTTAATGGCTCACAGTTTGTTGTGTGGTACTGAGATTTTGCCATTCCATCTCCAAAAGCTGAAAAGCCTTGCGGCGCAATAACAAACACAGGTCAGTTGAAAAGATGTCCATCTCCAGAAGTGGTTTCCGTGTAGCCTGTTTGGCCAGCCTGTCAGCAAGTTCATTTCCTGCGATTCCGACGTGATCAGGGGTCCAGACGAACACCACTGAACAACTGGACAGTTCCAGGACACAGATGGACTCCTGTATGGACGCTACCAAAGGATGACGAGGGTAGCACTCATCGATATGTTTTCAGGCTGCTCAAGGAGTCAGTACATAAAAGAAGAGACTCCCTGGGGCACGAACGGAGATACTGAAGTGCACGAGAAATGGCCACCAGCTCTGCAGAGAATACCCTGCAGCCATCAGGTAAGGAATGCTGTTCAATACGGCCGCCATGAACGTAGGCAAAGCCAACGCGACCATCAGCCATCGAGCCGTCTGTGTAAACCACTTCAAAGTCCGGGAACACATCAAGAAACGAGAGGAAGTGACAGCAGAGAGCCGCAGGGTTAACTGAGTCCTTAGGGCCATGTTTAAGGTACAGCCAAATCTGCGGCCGAGGCATACACCATGGAGGTGAACATGAATGGACCACAAGTAGAGGTGGTAAAGGGAAGGACTCCAGCTCAGAGAGAAGGGACCGGATATGAACCGCAATCGTTAACCCCAACCTGGGCCACCGATGCGGGAGATGGACTGCTACGGGCGGGAAAAGGAGACAGCAATTTGGATGCTCAGGAGAATTACGGATGTGTGCTGCGTAACTGGCGAGCAGTTGTGCACGTCTCCTCTGCAAAGGAGGGACCCCAGCCTCCACCAGTACGCTGGTCACTGGACTCGCCCTAAAAGCTCCTGTCGCTAATCGAACCCCACAGTGGTGCACAGGGTAGAGTAAATCCAATGCTGAAGGTGCTGCCAAACCATAAGCCACACTCCCATAGTTAGTTCAGGATTGGACAATGGCTCTGTAGAGCTGCAGCAGCGTAGAGCAATCTACACGCCAATTGGTGTTCCTCAGACAACGGAGGGCACTGAAGTGCTGCCAGCAGTTCTGCTTAAGCTTACGAAGATGAGGAAGCCAAGTTAATTGAGCGTCAAAAATCAGTCTTAAGAATCGATACTAGTGGAGCAGTATGAAATTCAGAAGTCGTCTGCATACAGAGAAGGTGAGACGCATGGCCCTACAGCTGCTGCTAGACCATTAATGGCCACTAAAAATAGAGACACTCAATACAGAACCCTGCTGGACTCCATTCTCCTGGATATGGATGGAACTATGGGAGGCACCAATTTGGACACGGTAAGTATGGCGTGACAGGAAGTTTTGGATAAAAATCAGAAGCGGGCCTCTGAAACCCCACTCATACAATGTGGCAAGGATATGATGTCACCAGGTTGTGTCGTATGCTTTACATTAAGTCAAAAACGATGGCAACCAGGTGTTGCTGTTCGGATGGCAGACTCGAGGGACACATGATTATCAGTGGTAGAGCGACCCTGGCGGAAGCCGCCCTGACATGTAGCCAGTAGGCCACGTGACTCCAGGACCCAACCCAACCGCCGACATACCATACATTCCAGCAGCTTACAAAGAACATTGGTGAGGCTGATAGGCCGATAGCTTTCCACATCAAGCAGGTTCTTACCGGGTTTGAGCACCAGAATAATGGTGCTCTCCCGCCATTGTGATGGAAAGACGCAATCGCACCAGATCCGGTTGAAGACGATGAGAAGATGTTGCTTGTAGTCAGATGAGAGATGTTTAATCATCCGGCTGTGGATCCAATTAGGCCCACGAGCTGTGTCGGGGCAATGTGCAAGGACACTGAGGAGCTCCCACTCTGTAAATGGGGCATTATAGGATTCACTGTGGCATGTAGTGAATGAGAGGAGACCTTCCATTCCAGCCGCCGTTTGAGAGTGCGAAAGGCTGGGGGGTAATTCTCCAAGGCAGGGCTCGAGCAAAGTGCTTGGCAATCATATTTGTGTCGGTAGATAACACACCATTTATGGTAACAGCAGGAACATCTGTTGGGGTCTGGTACCAAAAAAGAAGTTTCGTCTTTGCCTAGACTTCGGAAGGTGATGTATGGCACCCAATGGTCGAGACGTATCTCTCCCAACACTCCTGCTTCCATTGTTTGATAAGTTGGCGAACGCGGGCATGGAGCCATTTAAAGGCTATGGAATGCTCAAGGCAAGGGTGCTGCTTATGCCGCTGTAGAGCTCGCTGACACTTCTTAATTGCTTCAGCAACTTCTGGCAACCACCTAGGGACTGCCTTACAACTCTGGCACCCTAAAGAGCAAGGGATCGTGTTTTCTGCAGCAGAAACATTTGTTGTAGTCACCTGCTCAAACATCACATCGATGTTACCGTGTGGGGAGATTCTGTGGTTACAGCAGAGGTGAAAGTTTCCCTGTCAGCCTCCTTTAAAGACCATAAGGACAGAAGTCCAGGGGCCTTACACTGGGGCTGTGGCAGGAAAATGGAGAAGTAGTCAACTACCACACAGGTTGTCATGTGCTCTCCAGTGAATAGATGGCTGCAAATCGATAAGTCAATGGCCGAGCAACTACCATGAGCCACAATGAAATGCGTGGTGGCCCCAGTATTTAAGAGGCAGAGGTCAAACTGATACAGTAAAGTTTCGACATCTCTGCCTCGGCCAGTAAGCACAGTGCTACCCCATGGGTTATGGGCGTTAAAATCTCCCAAAAGTAGGAAAGGTTTAGGTAGTTGATCCATCAGTGCACCTAATACATTCAGGGGTACTGCAACATCTGGAGGAAGATACACATTGCAGACAGCCATTTCCTGCATCATCCTTATTCTGGCAGCCACAGCTTCAAGACGGGTTTGAAGGGGCACAAGTTCACTACAGACTAAGTTTAGGACTTACACGGAAACTCCACCTGACTCTCAATTATAGTTGCTATGATTCCTGTAATACCCCTTATAGCCGTAGAGGGCAGGGGCCTGCATTGCCAGGAGCCAGGTTTCCTGGAGGGCAATGCAGATAATAGGTGTAAAGCTTAACAGTTGGCATAGCTCAGCCAGGTGGTGGAAAAACCCGCCACAATTCCACTGGAGGATGACATCATCATGAGACTGGGAAGGCACTGAACATTCAATGAGGTAGTTTACACCTAGGAGTCACCTGCTGCCACTGACTTATTGCCTGAGCAGTCTATATCCATTGTGTCTGAGGGTCTGGCGAGATCTAAGTCCTCAGCGGACGCCAAAATCTCCACCCCATCCTCAGATGCAGAGCTTGTAGGTAGCAGTGGTGTGGGTGCCACTGCAATTTCCTTGGTCTTAGGGGTATTCTTTTTGGATTTCTCTTGCTGCTCCTTGGGTTTCCCTGGCTGGGAGGACTTCACTGGCTCAGTCTCCGGGGCTGTGGATGAGTGTGAAGCCTTACGACCAGCTGCTTTTGGGCTCTTCAGCCACTGGCGGGTGTCTTCTTTCCCACTAGAAGAATCCTGGGAAGGGAGTAACCCAAGGGACCCCTTCCTAACGAGAGAAGCCGAAGAAGACGTCCCAGATGGTTGATGGGGGGTGCTCCCGAAGTAGATGGTGCAGGAGCAACAGGGAGGGAAATGCCCCCCACCATCAAGGGGGCAGGTGTAGTCTTCCAGCTCTGAGAGGTGACTGGGGTTGGCGGAGCTGATGGTGCCAGAACTGTTGTAGTGGCAGCATAAGACGATGTCATACGCACAGGATGCAGGCGTTCAAATTTTCTCTTAGCCTCAGTCTAGGCCAGTAGGTCCAGGGTCCTGTACTCCATGATTTTCCTTTCTTTCTGGAGAATCCTGCAGTCTGGTGAGCAAGGCGAATGATGCTCTTCGCAGTGGACACAGATGGGAGGCGGGGCACATGGATTATTGGAATGTGATGATGGAAGTGCAGGGGAAAGACATGGCTGAATTTCCAGCACTTAAAGCACCGCATTGGGGGAGGGATATAGGTCTTTACATCACAGTGGTAGACCATCACCTTGGCCTTCTCGGGAAATGTATCACCCTCTAAGGCCAAGATGAAGGCATCAGTGGCAACCTGATTATCCCTCAGACCCCAGTGGACACGCCGGACAAAATGTACACCTCGCTGCTCTAAATTGGCGCGCAGCTCATCGTCAGACTGCAAAAGAAGGTCCTTGTGAAATATGATACCCTGGACCATATTTAAGCTCTTATGGGGCTTGATGGTAACAAAAACATCCCCCAGCTTGTCACAAGCGGTAACACCCTTGACAGGGCAGAGGATGCTGTTTTGATCAAGACTGACCCAGATCTCATTTTGGACAAGCCCTCCACCTCCCCGAACTTGTCTTCTAAATGCTCAACAAAAAACTGAGGCTTCATCACCATGAAACATTCCCCATCAGCACTCGAACATACAAGGTAGCGGGACGAGTAAAATCTGCTGCCATCCTTAGCCTGA
The DNA here is from genome assembly GCF_023864275.1 of Schistocerca cancellata. Classification (NCBI taxonomy): domain Eukaryota; kingdom Metazoa; phylum Arthropoda; class Insecta; order Orthoptera; family Acrididae; genus Schistocerca; species Schistocerca cancellata. Next base: position 66,409,497 of record NC_064628.1, read on the forward strand.
CATTCTTCCCATGGTGTGGCCAGGGAGGGGAACAATTAGAGGTTGTACTTCTGTGCATTGAACTGAGCTCGTGAACGCTTAGAGACTGCTGGTGTTTCACCACCAGCAAGAGATGATGGACTATGCTTCATCGCGTGTCATCGGCCCTGATGCCACCCACTCCGACCAGGAACCCTCCCCATGGCCCATGGGTGCCACCCAGCCACAGCAAAGGCCACGTGGCAGGATGGCCATTGCCTGGAGTCCCGATGCCCCAGGGGGATGGGCATCTACTCCTCAGCATATGTGGAGAGTTAATGGCGCAGGCATCAGCAGAGCGATCCTTGTGTGGTCAGGGGTCTACAACCAACAGGGTATATGGCAGCCCCACAACAACAGACCGGCTACCATGCTGGATATCAGGTGCAAAGAAGTCCATGGTCATCGTTGACGCAGAAAGTGCATGGTGGAAAACACTCCCATGAAAGTGTCCTCACCCAAGTGATGGAGAATGGGTGGGACCGCAATGCAACGATAAGAAAGTGAGCTTAAAGTGGGCTAAAGATCTCAATGCACGATGGACACAATGAACCATGTAAAGAGCCGTTCCCCACTTGGTACGCTCTTCAGGAAAATTTTGAAGAATGAAGGTGAAACCCTACAGGGGACCATCCCAAAGGCCGAAACATGTGAAACTCCTTTTAGTCACCTCTTACAACAGGCAAGAATACCTTGGGCCTATTCTATCCCCCCGGATCCACAGGGGGTTACACAATGTGGCGATCTGATGGCAGAATGTGGATATGACAAACGCCCAGTGAACGTATCTGCCAGCGTGTGTAGTGCCAACAGTGAAAGGGTGTATACGTGATCAAGGGAAAAAAAAGTCCCCGATTTCCCGGTTAAAAATAAACTTTCTCCCGGGTAAAAATACACTTTTTCCGTGTTAAGTGACAGTACACTCTTCCTCGGCACTGTAAAAGTCATCAATACTTTGAATTAGGGGTAAGATAGATACTGCCTACAGGAAAATTAAAGAGACCTTTGGAGAAATGAGAACCACTTGTATGAATATCAAGAGCTCAGATGGAAACCCAGTTCTAAGCAAAGAAGGGAAAGCAGAAAGGTGGAAGGAATATATAGAGGGTTTATACAAGGGCAATGTAGTACAAGACAATATTACAGAAATGGAAGAGGATGTAGAGGAAGATGAAATGGGAGATACGATACTGCGTGAAGAGTTTGACAGAGCACTGAAAGACCTGAGTTGAAACAAGGCCCCGGGAGTAGACAACATTCCATTAGAACTATTGACAGCCTTGGGAGAGCCAGTCCTGACAAAACTCTACCATCTGGTGAGCAAGATGTAGGAGACAGGCGAAATTCCCTCACACTTCAAGAAGAATATAATAATTCCAATCCCAAAGAAAGCAGGTGTTGACAGATGTGAAAATTACCGAACTATCAGTTTAATAAGTCAGGGCTGCAAAATACTAACGCAAATTCTTTACAGGCAAATGGAAAAACTGGTAGAAGCTGCCCTCGAGGAAGATCAGTTTGGATTCCGTAGAAATATTGGAACACGTGAGGCAATACTGACTCTACAACTTATCTTATAAGCTAGATTAAGGAAAGGCAAACCTACACTTCTAGCATTTGTAGACTTAGAGAAAGCTTTTGACAATGTTGACTGGAATACTCTCTTTCAAATTCTGATGGTGGCAGGGGTAAAATACAGGGAGCGAAAGGCTATTTACAATTTGTACAGAAACCAGATGGCAGTTATAAGAGTCGAGGGACATGAAAGGGAAGCAGTGGTTGGGAAGGGAGTGAGACAGGGTTGTAGCCTATCCCCGATGTTGTTCAATCTGTATATTGAGCAAGCAGTAAAGGAAACAAAAGAAAAATTTGGAGTAGGTATTAAAATCCATGGAGAAGAAATAAAAACTTTAAGGTTCGCCGATGACATTGTAATTCTGTAAGAGACAGCAAAGGACTTAGAAGAGCAGTTGAACGGAATGGATAGTGTCTTGAAAGGAGGATATAAGATGAACATCAACAAAAGCAAAATGAGGATAATGGAATGCAGTCGAATTAAGTCGGGTGACGCTGAGGGAATTAGATTAGGAAATGAGACACTTAAAGTAGTAAAGGAGTTTTGCTATTTGGGGAGCAAAATAACTGATGATGGTCGAAGTAGAGAGGATATCAAATCTAGACTGGCAATGGCAAGGAAAGCGTTTCTGAAGAAGAGAAATTTGTTAACATCGAGTATAGATTTAAGTGTCAGGAAGTCATTTCTGAAAGTATTTGTATGTAGCATAGCCACATATGGAAATGAAACATGGATGATAACTAGTTTGGACAAGAAGAGAATAGAAGCTTTCGAAATGTGGTGCTACAGAATAATGCTGAAGATTAGATGGGTAGATCAGATAACTAATGAGGAGGTATTGAATAGGATTGGGGAGAAGAGGAGTTTGTGGCACAACGTGACTAGAAGAAGGGATCGATTGGTAAGACATGTTCTGAGGCATCAAGGGATCACCAATTTAGTATTGGAGGGCAGTGTGGAGGGTAAAAATCGTAGAGGGAGACCAAGAGATGAATACACTAAACAGATTCAGAAGGATGTAGGTTGCAGGAGGTACTGGGAGATGAAGAAGCTTGCACCGGATAGAGTAGCATGGAGAGCTGCATCAAACCAGTCTCAGGACTGAAGGCCACAACAACATACCAATATAGAATTTCCCGGCACTTTAGAAAACGAAACTCAGGGGGGAAAAACACGTTTTGAAAGACCTTTGATTTGCAGCAACATATACGCAGCATATTTTCATATTACAAAGGTATAAATTTAAATTCCACCAAACAAAGCATGTCACTTTCCAAAGCATTGAATTCGAGATTGCGATGCGCTTTTGCAAGCATCATAGCTCATTCACGTGATCTCGCCAGCTGATGACAGCAATAGGACACGTGATGTAGTCAGCCAATAGCAAGATCGCTCTTAATTAGCGCGAATACACAAGTAAGAAAAGTTAATGGTTTAAATTAATATACATAGCATTCACATAGAATACTGGTCTCTAAGATTAATAAGTTGGAAGAGAAGTTAAGCTTCCACATATAATGTTGATCTTTTATGCGCGTGTTACACTTTAAGATACATCACACAAATGTGCCAGTAAAATTTTTAATAACGACGATAATGTCTGACCTTCTAGGCTCAAAATTCTTCTAAATGGTCATCCTCAAAGAGTTGATTTTTAAATGACAGTAAAACTCTTTGTGTTTTAAGAAATTCATCGTACATTCTCGCACGTAGTTCATCTTGCATAAAAGGAAATCTGCTTTGAATGTAATGCTTTTCAAACCACCATTCACAATATTTTCCCGCGAGCTGTTAGAAATAGTTTCATTTCAGCAGTTGCAAGAAAGCACCAGATAACTGGCGTCACCGTGCTTGCGCAGCTACGACGACATAGGAAGCCCATATGTTTGTACATGTAAAACATTAAAAGATCTTACATTATGTCATAAAAGAAACAAGACATCAAAGGATACTTCAAGAGCGTTGGGATTTCGCAAACCATACTAAATGCATAATTAGGCTTCACATGCATATCCGTATGTAAATTTTATTGGAGTACCAGTGCACATGTTTGGTTCTTTATTATAGCATTATGCCATACGTGCACTTGAAATGCAGTGAACAGTTGAAACTAGCGAATAGTGTGAAATTAAACACTTGGTTTCAAATAAATTGACTGCCTAAGTAGAAAGGATTTTAAAAGCCAAATTTCTTTCGCAAACCGGCAAAAATAACTTCATTGCTCTGTAAGGCAATTAATGCTTGACTGTCAAAGGTGGAAATAAAATCTGAATCTATTAACATATTTTAGCCTGTCGTAATTATGCAAACGTATTTTAATTCATTTGCTAGCTCCTGACCACAAAAATCTGTTTTGTTATCATTTAATGTGAGAGCAATAAACAAAGATGATACAACAAAATCACTGAACATAAACATAGATCACGTGGAGACAACCCACCTCCCCACCACAACTCTGACTGCTCTGTGCATCATCAGCCCCGGATCTACGATATTTCCAAACAGGGGCAATATTAAGTAGTGGCGCCCAGCCACACTTCCGTCACCAGAAGCAGGAGAAAGTACTACTCATACGCGACTCAACTGCGTATGCGCAAGAGCCCGCCCGCAACTGCTCAAACGAATCTAATTTAAACAGTTGTCACGTCACGCTCATCGGAGGCAATTTGTTGTTATAAAGCATTGCATAGTGTTCCTAACGCCTTTGACACACTTTACGCTTGTATGAGCACTGTTTTGTTGTTGTATACAGTGCATTTCCTAGGCAACTTAAGTTTTTTTTTTTTTCCATGTTTCGTTGCTGCAGTATTATTCTGCAGTAGCGGCATACAACAATATCCTTTGTTAGAGTATTGGTTCTTGCCAGTCAAAATTACAAAAAATTAATTGAAAACTAAAACAATGAAAAATTCCAGCAATTCTAAACAATTCCCAGGTTTTTCCCGGTTTTCTCCCGCATGAAAAAATTCCCAGGTTTTTCCTGGATCTCCCGGTTGTCCCGGGTCATATACACCCTGATTGAAATTTGGAGGCTGTGGAGTTTTAGTGTGGACGTGTTTTTATAGAGGGGGCTTATACCCCTTGTTCCTTTGCGTGGTACTATCACAGCACAGGCCTACATTGATGTTTTAAGCACCTTTTTGCTTCCTGCTATTAAAGAGAAATTCGGGAATGGTGATTGCATCTTTCAATATGATTGAGCACCTGTTCATAATGCATGGCCTGGGGTGAGTGGTTACACAACAATAACATCCCTGTAATGGACTGGCCTGCACAGAGTCCTGACCTGAATCCTATAGAACACCTTTGAGATGTTTTGGAATGCCAACTTCGTGCCAGGCCTCACTGACTGACATCGATACCTCTCCTCAGTGTCGCACTCCATGTGAAGAATGGGCGCCATTCCCAAAAAAACCTTCCAGCACCTGACTGAATGTATGCCCGCGAGAGTGGAAGCTGTCATCAAGGCTAAGGGTGGGGCAAAACCATATTGAATTCCAGCATTACTGACGGAGGGCGCCACGAACTTTTAAGTCATTTTCAGCCAGGTGTCTGGATACTTTTGATCACATAGTGTAGTTATTCAAGATTATTATTATCTTTGTTGTTGTTATCACTTGATCTGAATCTCTTCATCACAAATTGCTAGTGTTGCCCTGAATCGTATTTGTATCTTATTTTAGGCACTGCTGTGTGGTACTATTGTTCTGAGCTTTTAAGATTTTGAAAACTGTAGTAATTGTTTTTGAGTTAATTTTTGATCAAAAGTCACTGAATCTTCCAACTTAATTGATACCTTTTGCTGTTCAGAGATTGTTTTATTTAAGAGGTAATAAATTGCTATTTATGGAAATACAATTTTGCTGTGTGCTGTGTATTTTCGTTTTCATTTCAGAGAGTTGTCAAAACATGGACAGTCATGGATCAGAGACAAGTCTTCAGAGTATTTTATCTTACAAAAGCCCAATTGCAATATGAGATAGCTACATGTGGTGTAGGCAGAAAGGACAGTGTGGTTGAACTGGATCAACGCTTATGAAGGGCGTTGGTCTGAAGGCTTATCATTACAACTGACACTATGAATGAGTAAGTGGCAGTTGCTCTATTTACAACTGACTCTAGATGGGTGTGCAAGCTAACATTGAATTAATACAGGCCAATGTTCCTACATGTGCTCAGGTATTTAGAATCCAAGCCAAGCTTAATCAATTAGGCAACTAAGACTTATCTCAGTTTAGTACACTCAGATTCTAAACAGAAATCAGCAATTACAGAATTGCTGGATAACATTGTCCATCCTCAACTCAAAAGTAGCTTACTGAATTGGCAAGAAAGTGCAACACAGAAAGACAGTTGTGCCTCTGGGCAGGTCAATCAGCAGCAAACATCCAAGCTCATAAGGTGGGGTCCAGCAGAAGGTAGGGGATTTTTTAACAAGTTGCCTCGCCTGTTTTGGTCTCTGGTAAGGAAATCATGAGCCTATCCACTGATGTGAATGAATAAGTGAGAGGTTCTATGTGGCTGTGTGCTTGTGGGACCAAGCAGCCACCTTGCAAGTCACTGATAGAGTGACATTTCAGGATATTTACTTCAGCTCATGGTAAATTAACCAGAATAGTTTCAGTAGCACTTGAGAAAAGTGAATCATTAAGTGGGTTCCAAAGAAGACTAAAGGAAATTTGTCTAGCCAATTCTGCAATGCTCTTATGAGTCAATGTTCTTATCAGGTTCAGGGACATACAGAAACCCTGGTGCAGCACATTGAGGATACCCATATCGCCACGATGGCTTTGTGCCTTAAAGTGTGGGAGTCGGAAGCCGTAAATAACGCATCATAAGGGATACGACTACATAGATGAGGATTCCATTTTATAGCAAGCCTCCAATCATCTCTGAGCTAGATAACTTAGGTTAGTGGTGAGCACTGAAAATGTCTGTTTCAGTGATGAAAAGTATCGTAAGGCATCATCTACTTCTAACCTAAGGGTGGAAAAGTCAACCATTCAGTACAGCCAACCTAATCCTACATCAGACAAAGTGAAATTGAGTTTTCGGTGATACCAGGCAGGGTATTTAGCACAGGATTGCCCAGTACCCTAAGAGGAAGGTAATCCAGTGTTGGAGTCATTCTGGTGCAGGTGAGTGGAGGAGCGTGCACATGTTATCAAAATCCTGTGGTAAAGTTGGACCTCTTTCGCAGGTTGATCTACCTTTCATGCACACTATGTGAACCAAGAATCAGTGTGTGCATTTACTTGTGGAGTAATATGTATCTAGTGAATTCAAGGCTTCCTTGTGTGGAGAGGTCACATGTCATGTCACACAGTAAATGGAAAATGATTACATGTTGTGGGGAAGGTTCAGCTGCATCTTAGCAATTCAGTGGCTGTCCTGTACCCTAGAGTTTCCCATAATAGAAGGGTTGAGCACAGATGTGCTCCTGAGATGCAATTTTCTCAAGTAAACTGGGTATGTACTGAATTCTGTAGATAGTGTAATCACGTTCAAATTTAGGCTACGTGAGAAGTATCTTTTGTGTAAATATAAGTGATGCTGTGAAGTCGTTCTGTGGAAGCACAGGGATTGCACTTTGATATTTCTCATTAGGCATAGCGCAGGGGTGGGCTCTGTTGGAGGTTTCAGGACGATATCCAGAGGTACTGACTGATAGGTTGGGGGTGACCAATAACACACAGTAGAAGATTTTGCTCATGGATCAGGTTCCAGTACGACAGTCTTCCTATAGAGTGTCACCAGCCAAGACAAGAGACGTGAGCAAAGTTACTGACCAACTTCAGGTTGACGGAGTAGTCTGGCCTTCACTATTCCCCTATGCATCACCAATGATCTCAGAACCCAAACCCATTGGGGAAGGATGCCATCCAATGGTTGACTATCAGGTCCTCAATCAAAAGGCTGTTCTAGAATTAGTACCACTGCCTGATCTGCATAATTGCTTCACATGGTTTTCCAGTGCACAGTACTTTATGATATTCAACCTGAACCAGGTCTGCCACCAGCTGCCTCTCACCAAAGAGATTGGAACCTCATTACGTACAAATGTGTTCCATTCAGATGGGCTACAGGGTAGTTGTACTGTCTTGAGAATGTAAAATTCGATACTGGGTGACCTAAATTTTAAATTTGTCTAAAACTACTTGGGGAATGTGGTGGCTTACTGCAAAACCTTTTAAATGAGCACCTGGATCACATACGGCAAGTCCTTTGCTGTCTACGTAAAGTAGGGCTGATTGTACAACCATCTAGTCACCTTGGATCGAAAGAAGCTTTCGTTACTGTGTCGTATCGTGTTCGATGAAGGCCTGAGAGTCCAAAGAAATTTACCTGTTCCCCAGACATAAGGACAAGAAACATATAGACATGATAATTCTTTTTTCATAAATTCATTCTCAATTTGCCCAACTGGCTGCCCCTCTTAACCAGCTACAGTGGAAGGGAGAATGTTTCCAATGTGGTGAAAATCAGTAGGCATCCTTCGATGCCTTGAAGGCAGCTTTAGCTAGCATACCTGTCCAGACCATGCCTTATTTCAATGGAGAATTCATTCTGCATATGGACCCATCTAATTCTGGTGTCACAGCTCTGATTCTCCATGACAAGGAAGGGGAGAGAGAAAGCCTATATGGTACACCTACTGGTCATTATCAGCCATGGAGAGCAAGTATTCTGTGTACAAATCAGAGGATCTCATTGTATTACTTGGCTCTGAATGTTTAATGTTTTATCTTGAGCATAAGCCATTCAATTTAGAGATGGAAAACCACGCAATGACTTGGGTACTAGCTGTACTACTGAAGATGGGGAGAACAGTCAGGTGGACTTTGACAATCTTCACCTTCCCTTTTGATGTGTGACCTATAACAAGAGTAAATAACCAAGTGGCCTATGCCCTTAGTCGAATGTTTCAGCCTGAGGATGAGGTAGAGGTCTATCGGCAAAGTGCTGTGCAACCTGCTTGTGTGCCAGCAATCCTTGGAGAGATTATGGGTCTGTCCAGAAGTTGAGCAGAGAAACAGTATGCTGAAGCTCAGTTACACGACATACAGCACTTAGAGAGGGAAAGAAGTTGCCAGGGTACTCACTCAAACAAGGAATGCTCTGCTATCACACCCGCTATAACAAAAAAGGAAAAAAAATCTGCCTGCTTCGGGAGTTGATTCATCCCTTATTAAAGTATTTTCATCATTCCTTATGTAGAGGACACCTATGAGTATTCAAAACTATCATGAACATTAAGGAACATCTCACCTGGTCTACGTCAAACGATGATATCTGAATTTTAGTTGGCCAGTATGAACAGTGCATTAGAGCTAAGCCCAAACCTGACACAGACAGGGGAGCTTAGCTCTGATAGGTTGGAGTACCCAATGAATAAGGTTTTTCACAGATTACATAGGTTCCCTACTCTGCACAAAACAAATCAACAGTTACATGTTAGTAATGGTGGACACATTTACCTGATTCGTTTGGCTACTGACAGGCGGGTCAGGTATATCTAGCATAACCATTAAACATGTTGTTGTTGTTGTGGTCTTCAGTCCTGAGACTGGTTTGATGCAGCTCTCCACGCTACTCTATCCTGTGCAAGCTTCTTCATCTCCCAGTACCTACTGCAACCTACATCCTTCTGAATCTGCTAAGTGTATTCATCTCTTGGTCTCCCCCTACGATTTTTACCCTCCATGCTGCCCTCCAATACTAAATTGGTGATCCCTTGATGCCTCAGAACATGTCCTCCCAATCGATCCCTTCTTCTGGTCAAGTTGTGTCACAAACTTCTCTTCTCCCCAATCCTATTCAATACTTCCTCATTAGTTATGTGATCTACCCATCTAATCTTCAGCATTCTTCTGTAGCACCACATTTTGAAAGCTTCTATTCTCTTCTTGTCCAAACTATTAACCGTCCATGTTTCACTTCCATACATGGCTACACTCCATACAAATACTTTCAGAAATGACTTCCTGACACTTAAATCTATACTCGATGTTAAAAAATTTCTCTTCTTCAGAAACGCTTTCCTTGCCATTGCCAGTCTACATTTTATATCCTCTCTAATTCGACCATCATCAGTTATTTTGCTCCCTAAATAGCAAAACTCCTTTACTACTTTAAGTGTCTCATTTCCTAATCTCTTGTACCCTCCTGTAAAGACACGGTCCATTCCGTTCAACTGCTCTTCCAGGCCCTTTGCTGTCTCTGGCAGAATTACAATGTCATCGGCGAACCTTAAAGTTTTTATTTCTTCTCCATGGATTTTAATACCTACTCCAAATTTTTCTTTTGTTTCCTTCACTGCTTGCTCAATAAACAGATTGAATAGCATCGGGGAGAGGCTACAACCCTGTCTCACTCCCTTCCCAACCACTGCTTCCCTTTCATGTCCCTCGACTCTTATAACTGCCATCTGGTTTCTGTACAAATTGTAAATAGCCTTTCGCTCCCTGTATTTTACCCCTGCCACCGTCAGAATTTGAAAGAGAGTATTCCAGTCAACATTGTCAAAAGCTTTCTCTAAGCCTACAAATGCTAGAAACGTAGGTTTGCCTTTCCTTAATCTTTCTTCTAAGATAAGTTGTAAGGTCAGTATTGCCTCACGTGTTCCAGTATTTCTACGGAATCCAAACTGATCTTCTCCGAGGTCGGCTTCTACTAGTTTTTCCATTCATCTGTAAAGAATTCGTGTTAGTATTTTGCAGCTGTGGCTTATTAAACTGATAGTTCGGTAATTTTCACATCTGTCAACACCTACTTTCTTTGGGATTGGAATTATTATATTCTTCTTGAAGTCTGAGGGTATTTCGCCTGTTTCATACATCTTGCTCACCAGATGGTAGAGTTTTGTCAGGACTGGCTCTCCCAAGGCCGTCAGTAGTTCTAATGGAATGTTGTCTACTCCCGGGGCCTTGTTTCGACTCAGGTCTTTCAGTGCTCTGTCAAACTCTTCACGCAGTATCGTATCTCCCATTTCATCTTCCTCTACATCCTCTTCCATTTCTGTAATATTGTCTTGTACTACATTGCCCTTGTATAAACCCTCTATATATTCTTCCACCTTTCTGCTTTCCCTTCTTTGCTTAGAACTGGGTTTCCATCTGAGCTCTTGATGTTCATACAAGTGGTTCTCTTATCTCCAAAGGTCTCTTTAATTTTCCTGTAGGCGGTATCTATCTTACCCCTAGTGAGATAAGCCTCTACATCCTTACATTTGTACTCTAGCCATCCCTGCTTAGCCATTTTGCACTTCCTGTCGATTTCATTTTTGAGACGTTTGAATTCCTACCATTAAACATCTGTCACATTTTTTCTACTTTTGGGAGCCCAAGAGTTCTAGTTGGTAAGAATTTACCAGTTTTTGTGTCTTGGGAATTTCAGAAGTTTCGTTTTACCAGTGCTATAACACATGTCACCACAAACCCCTCCTAACCACAGCCTCCCTTTGCTGAGCATGTTAACTGTATTTTTAAGTCAGCCCTGATCATCTACCCCCAGAGTCTCAGATGAAGGATGGCTTAATTTCACTTTCCACACTGCTGTACACGAATCTCATAGGACCACTCTTGACAAGTTAATTGTTACCTTCCCTGTTAATTCGCCACTGTCAAACTTTTAGTCCGTCAATGACCTCCTGGCTAAGAATAATGATCCCAAAGCCATCAAGAATAACTGGGAAACTGCCAGGAATGACATCACACTTGCACCACACTGGAGGTAGGGTGGCCAGTATAACAAGGGTAGGCATCCAACTTCACTACGGCCAGGATGCTGAGAGATCCCTAACACTTCATCACCTAGACCTCCACCTGTTCCAATTTAAGAGGACAGGATCGAGCCACGCATGTTCCATATTGGGTCTATTCACTTATATCGATAATGGCTATTCATGGTGAATGTCTCTGACCAGCTGCCAGGTAATCAAAGGTTACCTTCCTGCCAAAAGATAGGGAGGTAGCAAGCAACAATATATGGACAGCACTGAGACACTGGTTGGAGTTCAAGTGGTCAGCCACTCAACCATTTGGGAATTCATCTCACTTCAAGACAGTGGACTTTATCGTGAGTGGCCATCTACTGCTACGACAGCAATTTTGAATTTAGTAAACAAGTGTTCAGACCCCCAAACACTCTGGTTCCCTTTTTAGTGTGCAAGTGATTTTCTGTAGCTGGCTCGATATACTGTAGGGCACATATGCACTCGTTTCTTTTCTTTCTGTAGTGGGTTATCTTTAGCCTCTTTGAACACATTTCATGACTTGGGCCAAATGTGGGCTAATCATTAAATTTGTTATTGTAATTTTTGGTATTCTACATCCATACTGAGTGGAATGGCTTACCAGTGTCTGTACAAGCTCTGTTTTTATATTGTCTATGGATTTGTATGCTTGAGTAGCTGCTCTAAAATCTTATGTCTTTTAGAGCTTAAAGGCACTCAATGGTGAATTCGACAGTGCCACTACACATATTAGAAGAAATGAATGTGTGTAAAATGACAAATTGCTGATGACTTGCTGTTGCAGTATTGGATGAAGAGCAGAAGACCACAAAATCATCCACAAATAAGAAACATTGGACAGGACTCTACACCGTGTATGTGATACTGTTAATGGATAGTGACAAAGAGAGCAACACTTAACATTTTACCAGTTTTCTGCTTACAACTATCTGACAGCACCTCACCCACGCTGTACCTAAAAAGGCATCTTGGGAGGAAGGACCAAATGAAGATAGGGAGATGGCAATGAAAGCCCCATTGGTGTTACCAACTGAGAATAATGTGCCTCCAAGTAGTGTTGTATGTCTCACTGATGTCAAAAAATATCCTTAGGCAAAGCCCATTACATAGGAAAGTCAGCTGGGTTTCCGACTCTAGCAGGGCCAGGTTGTTGGCAGTTGTCCGACATCTCCTGAATCCACACCGACAGCAGCTAAGGAGCTGCCCAGCCTACATCCAAACCAAATTATGGTTGATCATGCACTCTAGGGTCTTTCCTGTACAGTTCATTAATGCAATGCTCTGGTAACTACTGGGACATGTTCAGTATTGAGAAACACAGCAGTCTCTCAGTCTGTCAGGTCATCCTTGTGATGAAGGGTACAGCCCTGTAATAGAGAGGCGTCATATGCTTCCTGCAAACACAAGCACAAGGAGCATTCCTGCACCAGGAGTTTCAGTTCCTCCACATGTTACGGGAGCTATTTATCATGGGGATTGCACTTTCACCCTTTCCTTCTGCCAGCAAAGGGTGCCCGCAATGAGTGGAGGTTTGGCCTTGTCCCAGGCCTACATCATCGTCTGTCGGCTCCGAAAATGAATCATGAGAGATGTCAGAGAGCGACATCAGACTGCTTATTTCCCGTCTCCATTAGCAGCAGATTCTTTGCCTTTGACTTTTTTGCCTGGAGAGACCTTGATGCCAAAAGCGCAGACATGATAGTGGCAGCGCTAGACCAGCCCCAGGAGCTCCGCCCCAGGGAGCTCCGCAACATGGGTTATTGAAGCCTTGTCTGATGTTCTGGGAGAGGTGTGGTCTTCAAAGTAACTGCTGCAGCACAAGAGCATTGACAAACACAGGTACAAGTGCTGACACTAGCAACCCCAAGTTCATGTAGCAGCAACGGTTTCATGAACCAGCTGTTTAATAACTGAAGTAAAGGATGTGGCATACGTGGGTGGATGTATGGCCACTATAGATCTTTTTAGCCTCACTATACAGGCTGTGTTTCATTGCTTTGATCTCTTGTACCTTCATTTCTTCAAGGAAGACACTGCAGTCCCTACTCCAGACAGGGTGATTCCCAGAGCAATGATAATGCCTTTAAATCTTTTTGTAATATCCACTTAATTATAGAAAGTGTAGCACACGTCTTAGAGCCATTTCATCATGCACTAGAATCTCTGACAGATTGTGTCTTAGGTCCATCTGATGTCAAAGATCTTGGTTAGTCGTACACTCTTCTATGACGCAGTGAACCATTAATGTCACCACAGATGCACTGTGAGTGGTGTCTTAATAGAAATTCACTAATTATTTTGGAATGTTGAATTCTGAGATGGCATAAGGCAACGTCTTCCCTTCTTGAGCTTTGTAGTGAAGTCTATCACACCTTGGTAGTGTGTTTAATAGTCAGCAGTTTATTGGACTGTGTCCAATTTGTCTTCCCATTTCTTCATGATATCGTGTTGAAATTCAGTACTTGGAATATCTAGTTAGTGTTTTTCCATTGTCACAGCTTACCTGGAATGATGGTGGAACTCAGCAAGCAGGGTATCCTTGTGCCGCAGAGGATTTACCATTGCTCACGAATAGCAGATACCAATGGATGTTTTGGATAGCACTTGCATTGTCTGCAAAAAACTCAAGGAGTCGCTGCATATAATGAAATTTTGTAAAGGGAAAGTCATTTTTTGAAGTGCTTTATGGATGGGAATTAACCCTACAGTATGAAGCTTGAATTCCTTTAATACAGGAAGTTGTTCTCCATTTCAGTTATCTATGTTTGCTGAGCCAATTCTTTCATTATCTTTGGATTCATCTGTGTAAAGGGAGAATAAAATGATGATACTTTTGCATGACTGAATAAAATGTATAGTGATAAAAATTGGGAGTTATTTGTCTTTGGTATCACATCCTGGGTCCATCTTAACTACTGGTTGGGGAACATACCATGGAGGCATTCGTGACAAAGTACTGCATACAGGTAATTGAACGAAACCGAAGTTCACACTGGAAATCTTCCAGTTTTACTGCTGCCAGCTGGTTTGTTCTAAGACAGTTCACCAAGATGTTAAAGCATTTAATTATGAATGCTGTCTGACACTGGGGATGTATCTGTACATTGTTTCAAAGCATTATTTAGTTTACAGGTCATAAAGGGCACACTGTAAGTTGCAAGGTCTATTGATGTAAAAGATATGGATATGGTATTGCATTCTGTTAAAAGCTGATACTGAGCAAAAATATGATGGTAATTTGTGAATGCAAACATTTCTGCTTAATATATTGCCAGAAGTTCAGCAATGTCTAGGCAATGAGTGTTAATTCCTGCTTTGTCGACGATTTTCCAGATGCTATTAGTGGCTTGAAACTCACTAATTCGTCATAATCTGGACCACACTTGTGAAACTGGGGTATGTACTGTCACTGAAGAAACATGTTCCCAACAGTCCTCCTTTGTTTCATTACGTAAAGTGCTTTTGGCCTTTGCCTATGTCACTGTGGAGTCCTTTGTCATTCTCTGAAGGCATCTGCAATTTCTTTACACCACTGTGGAACAGTCATCTGTCTGGATCTAGGAGGGCCTGAAGAGAACATTGCTATAGTGTTCGCAGTTTGAATGATTATTTCTATCTTTACTACCTTTACTACTCTCCCCTGTATTTATTGTGAACTATGCTTTAGAAGTGAAAGCATTCCAATTGCACCTTCACAGTGAGCAACATGATAAAGAATCTGTGTGGTGTAAATTTGGAACCAATGCAGTAATCACTTAATGGTCACTATCACAAAAGTCATTGTGAATGTTCCACAGGTTCACAGGTGCAAGATTAGGACTATAGATCGTCAAATTTATTGCCGAATAGGACCTATAGGTGGTGCTGAAATGTGTTGCGGCTCCCGAATGTATTAGGCAGAGATCAGCGCCTGAGAACAGCCTCTCTAGTAGTTGGCCTCTATGCGTCATTAGCGAACTGCTGCTTATGTAATTATGGTAAT
Source organism: Schistocerca cancellata (assembly GCF_023864275.1). Taxonomy (NCBI): domain Eukaryota; kingdom Metazoa; phylum Arthropoda; class Insecta; order Orthoptera; family Acrididae; genus Schistocerca; species Schistocerca cancellata. Next base: position 66,424,827 of record NC_064628.1, read on the forward strand.
TAAAATTTCCCAATACAGTCAAAGATAGGTTAACTATTTAATTGTCTCTTCCTTTTCTTGGTTAACAATTTATTTATTTATTTATTATGGGGAGGGGATCAAACAGCAAGGTCATCAGTCCCACAGGGGGGAGGGAAGGATGCGGAATGAAATCAGCCATGCCCCTTCAAATGAATCATCCCAGCATTTGCCTGAAGCAACTTTAAGAAATCACAGAAAACCTAAATCACGAGAAACCTAAATGGTTTGAACGACCATCCTCCCGAATACGAGTCCAGTGTGCTAACCACTGCGTTACCTCACCCAGTCTTCTGTTTCTCTGTAGATACTATCTCAACAAAGTGGACTGTAGAAACTACAGATTGTCATCAGTATACTCAGTTGTACTCTAATGGTTACTGCTTGAAGTGTAATGTTCATAGGTATTTATTCACTGAAGGTGTTTGAGTTTACCAGTGTGCAAACATCTCAAAATGCTTGTTCCGTGTTTATCCTATTTTTGCCATGTGTGTTATATCCTCTAGGAGTAGGAAGTCTTGACTCTTGTATTATCGCACTGGATTTTTAAATGCACATATGAATATAAGAAGTTACTGTGCACAAGGGACCTTCAACATAGTATGCAGCAATTTAATGCTTTAAGTGACACTACTAGATACATATCAATGGCAAACAACTGGAATTACCGTAACTGTTTTTTCCTCATTCACTCCTACGAATATTTACTACCCCATACCTCATGGTATACTTGAAAAAACATAATAAACTGACCACGTTTATTCATTACTATCCCCAAAGAGGAACATACTGCCATGTATTTCACTGTTGTGCTGAGAAAAACCTTTTGTCACTTAAAGGGTTAAGGCATTCTTCCTCAGTCAGTCCACATGAAAGACTACCACCATGGAGTAGAGAGTAATAACAGAATGGTAGTTTGAGGTTGGTTGGTTTGTGGGATTGAAGGAACCAGACTACTAGGGCCATCGGTCCCTTTTTCCATGAACTTGAAACTCCCACAAAGAATAAAAACAAACAACGGAGATGACAAGAGACGACACAGGACAAGAAAGACACAGACAGAGACTAGAAAAAAGGAATTATAATCATACCGAGTGTGACAGTGGTTGGCTGACCATAGAAACAAAAAAGGAAAAGCCAACCACCATGCAACACACTAAAAACCCAGTCTAAAATCATAGGCCAAAGGCCAGACTCAACACAAAAAAAGGACAAACACTTAGATCAAGCGATAAAAACCCCCTGCATGAATAAAACTCAAAACTAAATCTGCCATCGCAACGTCATCTGATAAAAGTGCAGGAAGCGTATCAGGCAGCGCAAACGTCTGCCTGAGCGGAGTTAAAAGCGGGCAGTCCAACAAGATGTGGAACACCGTCAAAACTGACCTGCAGCGACATAAAGGTGGGTTCTCGTGGCACAATAAATAGCTGTGTGTCATCTAGGTGTGGCCAATTTGCAGCCGGCAGAGGACAACACAGTCCTTGCAAGAGACCTGCAAGGAGAAGCGCCACGCACTGGTAGCCTCCTTGATGGCCCGAAATCTGTTGGGTGAAGGAAGGGTGCGCCATTCTTCACCCCAGGTGCGAAGTACCTTCTCCCGCAAAACTGACCTGAGGTCACTCTCCGAAAGGCCAATCTCCAAGGCTGGTGTGCATGTTTCACGTTTTTTTAATAATCATTTTTAGTAATTTTGAGTAGTTTTTGTTGTGTGCAACTACTGCGGGATCCCTACTTTTCTTTTTCTTTACATGGCTGTTTAGTTCCTTTCTGGTTAGCTAATGTGGAAAACTATTTTCAAATAATGATATGAATTTATCATGGAACACTTTTGAACCTACTAACTAAACTCAAAATGAAACAAGCTGCTGCTTTTTGTATTTTTTCTATTTCCTCTATCAATACTACCTTCCAGGTGCCCTACACTGAGAAGCAAATACTCAAGTATTGGTCAGGTGCTGCAAGCAAACTCGTTCGCAGATAGACTACACTTCCTGAGTAGTTTTCCAATAAATCAGTCTGGTATTTTACTTTACTATTATTATTTTTATATGGTTGTTCCACTTTGAACCACCACATATTCACTGTCCCTGGAACTTAATGGATATGACTGTCTCCAGTGATTTATTGACAATTGTGCAATAAAACGACAACAGATTTTCTCACCCAGTGATGTATTTAATACTGCATTTCACCTCAGTGATTGGGTGGAGCTGTAACATAGCCAGTTAGTTTACACAATCAAATTGTCTCATTTTCTGCCAATTATGTATCATATTCCAAAATGAATTTTCACTCAGCAGCGGAGTGTGCAATGATATGAAACTACCTGGCAGATGAAAACTGTGTGCCAGACTGTGACTCGAAACCGGGACACTTGTGTTTTGCAGGTAGTGCTCTAGGAATGAACTGTCGAAGCACGACTCATAACCCGCCCTCGAAGCTTCCCTTCTGTCAATACCCCATGTCCTGATTTCCAACCTTCACAGAAGTTCTCCTGCATACATTTTGGGACTAGCTCCTGGGAGAAAGAATACTGCACACTATGGACACCCAGGTGATTGATCCTAACAACATAATAGTGCCCCTACTGGCCCACCTCCGTGACATGGTACACATTTCAAGAAACCATTTGCCTTCTTCATGGTGTATCCTGACACCACCATCAACATGATGTAACAAGGAACATAATTAAGCCAACAGGTAGTATGTTGCCACTGATCCATGATACAATACTGATGATCCCAAGCCCACTGCAACCATAACTGGTGACACTGTAAGACAAATGTAGGAACATACAACTGTTGTCTACCATGAATCCCTTCAACAATGTGCACTGGATGTTGTGCTCTCAAACACTTGTGCCTGCATCAGTGTTGTACTCATTCATCAGTCCACCACCTTGTCGCATAATCTTTGTTTCATTATCCTTCTATCATTTTCCTTAGATGCTCAAACAGTACCATGCAAACAGCTTCACTCTTTCCAAGATGCTAGTTCCCAGGTGCTAGGCCATAACAATCTGCTCTTTGTCGAAGCAACTTATTTCACTGGATTTCTCAATATGTGGCCTAAGATTCTACATTGATCCCTGCTCCACTTAAATACTTTTCATACTGCATTACGTGTCCACAACACCACTACATAGTATTCACTCTCACAGCTGGTAGTTGCCATAAATGCAAAATTTTACATCAACAACTTTTCAGGCTTTTTAAATGTTGACAACTTAGTGTATTTAATGTAAAAAGTTAGGTCAATTATCCAGGCTATAAAAAGTGTTCCAATATTTTTATAGTCTGATGAGTTTACATAATTATTTACATTAAATAGCCCCAGTCTTCAAAACATACGCATTTGAACTTTTAGAGGGGTTCAATAAAGGAACATAAGTTAGTGGCAAACAACAGCAATTGTCTCTGCTACTTACAAAAAATGGATTGTAAACTTGAATAAAATGGCGATAAAATCTGGCATGCCAAAAACTCCAACCCACATTCAGAACTTAATGAGCCCAATGATAATTGTTAATATGCAGCAGACATAATTAGGCCTAATGAAAAAACTGACCTATACAAAAATTTTGCAGGAATTCAAATTAGCCTAAAACGAAATAGGAAATACGGAAGTGTCCGATCCCACTCATCTGCTTTGACCCATGACGTCACAAATTTGGCAGAAACGACCACAAACCAAGATTCCAATATGGCACGTATAAAGTCGTTACATACACATTATGAGGACAAAAATACATCGAAAAACAAACACCCACAATTTCCAAAAAAGCCTAATGACACTAACGGGAGAAGCGTGGGAAATGGGGTGTTTTTGGGTGGGGGCAAACTAAATATAAACAAATTCAGACACCCACCCCATACAAAACGACGAAAAAAACCGACATCACAAAACTCTCCAAATACCCCTAAACACAATATCATCTGGACTCTGACACTTCCCTTGACCTATACAGCTCAACAGCAGCTTCCGATCCCATAAATTAGGATCAAACACTTCCCTTGGCCTATATAGCTCAAAAAAATCTCCCGATACCATTACCAACATACATAGCCAGACATTGGGATCGGACACTTCCCTTGACCTGCGCAGTGTTAATTTTATCCGTCATATACATTCCTGAACAAAAACAACAACCGATTAATTTTACTAAAATTACCACACGATGTACAGCGAACAACACTAAATTAACCTTCACACAAAATCGTTAACTCACTGAAACGAATTCCACTACAAACACAGCCAACACTTGAACAATTCTTGTTAATGAGCAAAAGCAAACTGAGCCCATTACACCACACAAACGAAAACCCTGACCATACCACCAGAGAGCACAACAAATCACAACACGACGACATCTACAAACACGCCACACTCCAAACCAAACTCCGCACCGTCATGACGTCACACACAACACCCTTATGTCACGGGTCAAAGCCGACGCGTGGGATCGGACGCTTCTGTCGACCCACGAAATATTTAAGTTACTTCTTGTTTAAATTCCATCATCGCATTTTTTACCACTATCTGCTCATGGAAATATGACTAATTCTGGAAACCCAACACTACACTTTAATAATATACTGAAGTGAAACAGTAAGTATCTCATACCAAACGGCTAAAGCGAAATAAAAATATGGAGATGTGCCTGTTTTACCTCCTTCCAAGATCACACTTATTTGTAAAACTCTCCATTCATGTAGAACTTATGTTTGAAGGCTAGAAAATGTAAAGTTGCTAAAGACTCGATACCATGTAACAGACAAGCAAGTTATCAGATTCATAAGACATAAATGAGGTACTATTTGGAAAGAAGCTAATAATTAGATCGAAACACCACATTTTAACATGAGCGCTACTTACACAGACATATCTCCCAAAATAGAAGTTGCATTATCATATATTTTTCCTTTAGGCCCTATTTTGTCATCAAAGTGTTTCAATTAAGTGCTTAAAACACAGTTGAATTGAACAGTATGAACACTTGACAAAGTTAAAAAGTAGACATGGCACATAACTGTTCGGGTATTTGCACTGTAGTAGTCTAATACCAAAAGTGACAGTGATCATATTATCAAATGATGCAACAGGAATACTAACTTTGCAACCAGATGTTTGCCATACATATACACCATAGTACTGCATCAATGTGCAGGAAGTGTGTGGTTGTTTTTTTTTTTTTTTTTTTTTTTTTAAAAAAAAAAACAGAGCGAAGATATATGATGATGAACGTAACGTGACTGATTTGTCCATTGGAGAGTGTACAAAATCAGAAGTTGTTCTTTTGTAGTTTTCAGATTCAGTAGCCTTCAAACATAAAATGTAACCAAATGACTGTTTGTTTTCTTTGCAGACAAAATAATCTTGATGTGTGGTAGAACATATACCTTCATATTTTAAAGAATTTTTATGCATGTTTTGCCTTTCAGCCTGAGATCTTCCTATTTAAGTAAACAAGCCAATGTAGCATCAACAAATGCCTGACTTAAATTCCATACCCAACCTTTCCCATTGGGGGAAAAAATGTATTACACCAATTCAGTCACCATATATAATTCTGAAGAGAAATGTAAATCCAATATTTGGAATTTCCGGACTGCGTAAACAAGTCATTGACTTTACGATAGAGCAAAGAGTAAGAGGGCTTAGTAAAATAACATGTAATATAAATGGTATGGCCACCTATCTTATATATTAGGTTAGATCGTACCACTTTTTACATTCTTAACATTTTTGAGATAAAATTAACTCGATATTTCCAAACAACAGAGTAAATTCTGGCCAAACACTTACGAGACTGGCGATATGTATAATTATTGCTGCAAGGGTGTTGCTGCAATGCTAAAATACTTGGGTGAACGCAAAATCTTAAATTTCTCTTTCCTGCAACATCCAGTTTAACGTTTACGGATCATTTTAACTGTTTCTTCGAATAAAATGCCAGCATTTTGTAGAATTACTGCACCGGTCTAAAAATGAGTCAACAAGAACATTGAATTTTGGCATATAATTTCATAAACAGGAAATACTGCGATGTTGGCTGTTCCACCAATATTAACATACTTAAAATACATTCAGCGTAGTAGTAGGGTCTAGAAAACTACACAATTAAATTTTGCAGTACATCGGATGTTTTATTATCGATCGAGGAAAAGTTACCGCTTCAAAACTCACATAAAAAGACATCATGATAGAGCCATGACAAGCTTACAACTTCAGCTACAACAAGTACATCAATAAACTTGGCAGGAGCTTACCTTCTTCTGATCATTTTAATTCATAAGCTGCAGCTTTAAATTGTACAAACGTTTCACTGCCAATGTCACATGTTAGAGTAACATAAGCCCTACATTCCTATATAAAAAAATAAAAATACCAGCACAGCACAACACGCAAACGGACTTGTTGTTTTAAGTTGTTCCAAACAACTGTTTTAGTCTTTACGCCGCGCACAAACGCCATGTTGTTTACCTTCTTTTATCATCTTTGCACAACATACATACATCAAAAACTGAAAAATTCTAACATCCTTGCTCGTCACTTGACAGCCGTTTATTTTGTTAATTTACTGTTAGCATGTAGCATGCATGCCTTCTAGCAGTCATAAATTAAAAGGATTTACAAATATGTCAAAAATCAAGAATCTTTATTCACCGTAAATCAGTTCACAATGATATAGGTTTCATCAGTTTCATGCAATATAAAGTATATACAATGCACAGTAGTACAATGTGTAGCATTAAATATTAGTTCTACAAAGTTCACGAAGTACATAATAATACAATTAAAAGTAACAGTTTCTTAAAGTTAATATAATAATCTGGTAAATCAAAGTATCACACAAATGGAACTGCACAAAGTATCATATTGATTGGACCGATTTTTTTCCGTGGATGTCGAGTTAATTTCAGTCTTGACGTTGCCACAGGGAGTACTGGAAGTGGATGGTTTACTCTCGCTATCGTCCGATGTGAAAATGCCTCTTTACCTCTATTAGAATCTTTCGCCGACCGAGTTGTCATTGCTTAAAAGACCTGGCATTGTGGAATAGATGCTAAGACCCAATCTAGACCTAGTTATGTATATAGTAATATGCCTTTTACATTGTATACCCGCTCCTGTCGTAACAGTAACGATGAAAAAATACATGTATGGGTTAAAGGACTTGGTGATCTGTTAACCAGTTGTACAACTTATTAACCTGTACCCAGGTATATCTAACTTCGATTTAACCCTAATATTGTGGTCATGAACTTCCCCCTAACAACAAGTTCTGTCATATTATTTTTAATATGAAGTTCTGCAGCACACACACACACACACACACACACACACACATATATATATATATATATATATATATATATATATATATATATATATAAGTATGTTGAGCCTGGTGAAGAGTGAACGACAATATTTGTATTGCGAAGGTACTGTGAGTATCCAAGTTCCTTAAATAAATGACTGCAAGGTGATCTTGGGTGGGCTCCAGCTATTATTCTGATTACACGCTTTTGTGCAATAAATACTTTCTCTCTTAATGACGGATTGACCCAAAATATGATGCCATATGAAATTAGTGAATGAAAATGGGCATATTAGGCTAATTTACTGGTATGTTTATCTCCAAAATTTGCAATAACCCTAATGGCATAAGTAGCTGAACCTAACCGTTTCAGCAGAAGTGTTTCTTCCAGTTCAATTTCTCATCAATGCACACACCCAGAAATTTTTAGTATTCTACCTTAGCAACAGACTTCCGTTCATAGCCTATATTTATCAATGGTGTTATGCCATTTACTGCACAGAATTGTATAACTGTGTTTTCTCAAAATTTAGTGAGAGACCATTTGCAGAGAACCACTTTTTTCTGAAAGACATTATTTGCAATTTCCTCAGCTGATTCTTGCTTGTTGGTTGTGATTACTATACTTGTATCAGCAGCAAAAAGAACTAACTTTGCATCTTCATGAATATAGAGTGGCAAGTCGTTAATATATATTAAGAACAAAAAAGGACCCAAGACTGAACCCTGTGGGACACCATTCTTGATACCTCCTCAGTTAGAGGACTCTGCTGGTTTTTGTAGACTATCTGTACTGTTAATTTCAACCTTCTGCATTCTCCCAGTTAACTATTAATTAAACCATTTGTGCACTGTCCCACTCATGCCACAATACTTAAGCTTATCTAGAAGAATTTCATGATTCATACAATCAAAAGCCTTTGAGAGCTCACAAAACATCCCGGTGGATGATGTTCGGTTATTCATTGCATTTAATATTTGATCAGTGAAAGCATATACAGCATTTTCTGTTGAAAAGCCTTTCTGAAAACCAAACTGACATTTTGTTAGTACTTCATTTTTTACAAATATGTGATGCTGCTCTTGAATACATTACTTTTTCAAGAACCTTGGATAAAGCTGTCAGAAGTGAGATTGGGTGGTAGTAGTTAGCATCAGATCAATCCCCCTTTTTATGCAATGGTTTAACAATAGCATATTTCAGTCTATCTGGAAAAATTCCCTGTTTCAGTGAGCTACTACATATGTGGCTGAGAATCCTACTTATTTGTTGGGAACAAGCTCTTAGAACTCTGTTGGAAATGCCATCAATTCCATGTGAGCTTTTACTTTTGAGTGAATTTATTATTTTCCTAATTTCAGTAAGAAGGGTGGGTTGAATTCAAATTTTATCAAATTACATAGGTACTGCCTCTTTCATATACTGCCTTGCATTTTCTAATGAATAGCTCTAACCTATTTGCTCTACAACACTTAAAAAATGATTATTAAAATGTTTTCTACTTCTGACTTCTGGCTGACAAACTTTTCATTGTTTGATAGAAATACAGTCTTCCTGTGCTCTCGGTTGCCCTGTTTCCCTTTTCACAATATTCCAAATTGTTTTAATTTTATTATCAGATGTGTTAATCGCAGACATAATGCACATACTTCTGTACTTTTTATAATGTTTCATTTTTTCGGGATCATTACTCCTCCTAGCTATAAGATACATTTCCCTTTTCTGTTTACAAGATATGTTTATCCCTTTAGTAAACCATGGCTTTTTACATGGTTTCTTATAGTTATATTTCACTGTTTTCTTAGGGAAACTGTTTTCAAATATATTCACAAAGGTATCATTGTATATGTTAAATTTTAAATTAGCATCATGTTCCCTGTACACCTCAACCCAGTCTAACTGTTGCAAGCTTTTCCTAAAATTTTGAAATGTTAAATCGTTAATGGAACACACTATTTTGGAGGACTGTTTTGCAATACTGTATGGAGCTATACCATGTACTGTAACAACCTTTGCATCATGATCAGACAGACCATTCTTAACAGCAAAAGGTTTTATTTGGTTAAATTTATCTTGGTCTATGAAAACGTTATCTATCAGTGTGCTGCTTTCCTGTACCACCCGAGTTGAAAAATCAATAACTGGTGTCAAATTGGAAGAACCAAGTAATACTTCAAGGTCAAGCTTTCTATCTGACTCTTTCAGAAAGTCTACATTGAAATCCCCACAAACAATAATTTGCTTTCCTTTGTCTGACAGTTAGCACAAAAAATAATCCAAGTTTTTCAAAAATAGTTGAAAATTTCCCAATGGGGACCTATACATAGCTACAATTATAAAAGTGCATTTATTTAGTTTATGCTCACATGCACATGCTTCTATGTGTTGCTCTACGCAAAATTTTCTAGTTTTAAAATTTTTCACACTATGACTGATTTCAACATATATGGCAACTCCTCCTCTCTTCATAGTGTCTCTACTTACATGTGCTGAAAGCTTATATCCACCTACATTTACCATTTCCATACCTGTGACTATATGATGTTCAGACAGGCATAGTACATCTATTGCACCCTCAGTTTATAAATCTTCTATACAAACAAGAAGCTCATCTACTTTGTTTTTTAATCCTCTGATATTCTGATGCAATATATTAAAATAAGTTTTTACTGTGCTTTTATGTGAACCTTGTGACATACTAACATTATTTTTCACTGTACTGTTATGAGAATGTTGTGATATTTTCACATCTGTAGTACCTGCCTGTCTGAACTTTTCATTAAGCTTTATTTCAATCAATGTAGGATGATTTGATACTGATCTTAGCCTAAAAAAGTGCTCCCATGAGTTTCAGTGCCCCCCCCCCCCTTAAAGATTTTGCTATCATCCCAGCCAGTTTCCCCTTCTCTTTCCTATTGAGATGCAGGCCATGTCTTGGGAAGTCCCACCTACCAATACCATCAGCAGGAACCAAACATATGCTTGACAAAGTAGCCACCTGAAGCAGCTGATCTAGCTCCATATTGAACCTCCTGACAGAGCTGTTCAATTGGGGCCAGTCATACAGCATGAAAGCAGGAACCAAGCCAACATTTGTATGGTTCGTTGCAGATTCTATTTTTACTAGGTTAGGTTTCTGATTGAATTCAGAGATGTTATGATGAGAGGTAAAAAGTGTAGTATCATCTGTGTAACATATGACAGGATGTGGTATGTTGTAAGGCAGGTGATTGATTGCAACAAGTAACATTTGACCGTCTTCATACATACATTTTAAGACACACATTCTTAAGTCAGTCATCAGATTGAAATTGTATAAGAATCGATCAAGTTTCCATTTGAGGGCGTTGCTGCAGTGTACTTTCAATGTAGCTGGACTCTGATGTGGGTATATAAGCACCGATATTTAACCCATGAGCAGGTGCGCTATGAGGATTTCTCTCACATATAAATTCATTTCGATAACTGTTTGTTGTTAACACGATAGCACGGGGAGCATCTCAGTACCTTCCTAAGCATTCATTACCTCCCCGTACAACACACTTTCACGTTGCTCAGTGTGCCTGTAACCTCGCAGCGAATTGGTTGTGCCATCGCGCTGTTAAGTGCAGCATTTTGCTCATCGTGCTCCTATCCATGTAAGTATTTTTTTTCTTGTTATGTAAATGTTTATTTCTTGCTTTATTACATTTTAACAAGCCGAAGGTGATTTTATTGTTAGCAATAATGTTCTTTATTATATACAGCTGACAACAATCAGTATTGATGACTGACAAACAAAACAAATACTTGCATGGCTGGAAAACTCTGATTTGGACGAAGAATGTATATTGGATCTGGATGATACAGATGACAATCATGTAGACAATCCTGAAATCAACTGCTCTGATATTGATAGTCTCTATCAGACAGATATGGAACAATCTCCGGATGAAGCTGCACATGAAGAGCCACACAAACGAAGAGGTAGGATACCATTTTATACTGGAAAAGATGGGTCTACAAAATGGCTTATACACAAATCCATAAGTAATATGTGTACTAGGACTTGGAATATCGTAAGTCATTTGCCAGGGGTCAAACAAGCAGCTAAGAATGCACAAACTCCCTTACAATGTGTTTCTATGTATTTGGATGATAGAATAATTGATAAAATAGTTATATACAGAAATACGTATATCACAAAATTACAAGAAAAATTTTCACAGGAACGGGATTCGTTGTTGAAATAAAGGCATTCATTGGATTGTTGTACATGGCTGGTTTGAAGAAAACAAATCATTTGAATGTGAAAGAATGTGGACTGATGATGGTACAGCCTATAATTTTTTATACAGCAACAATGTCCAGAAGCACTTCTTAATTTCGAGTATTATGTTTTGATGATGTTAATACTTGGGAGGCAATAAAGCAAGTTGATAACCTAGTGCCTATCCGAGAAATATTTTAGGGCATGTTTAGACACTGGAACGACAATTATACACCTGGAGAGTACTGTACTACTGATGAAATGTTGGGGTCGTTCAGCGGCTGCTGTAAGTTTCGGGTATATATTTCAAATAAACCCGCGAAATACGGCATAAAAATCTACACCCTCGTAGATGCGAAAACCTTTTATACGTGTAAGTTGGAGATATTTGTCGGAAATCAGCCTCTAGGGACCTTATAATTTGAGCAACGCGGCTGCTGACGTGGTTAAGACGGTTGCTGCTCCTATATTGATCAGTGGTAGGAACATAACACTGGACAATTGTTTCACGTCCATTCCACTATTCATAGAATTGAAAAATGTCTACAGAACAACAGCAGTCGGCACATTACGCAAAAATAGAAAAGAAATCCCTCCATTACTTTTTTCAACAAAGAACAGACCATTGCCAAGTTCTATTTTTGGTTTTGGTGAAAACAATGTATCATATCTTAGTACCAAGGAAAAAGACGAAGAAAATTGTACTTATATTATTCGCACTCCACAACGACGATAATATCGATCAAGAGACAAATACTGAAGCTAAACCAAAAAGTGTTATATTTTACAACAGTACTAAAGGAGGTGTGGACGTTGTTGACCAAAAGAAAGACGATTACTCTGTTGCGCGAATTTCTTCATGGTGGCCAATGAGACTGTTCTTCACTATTTTGAATATAACTGGGATCAACGCGCAAATTATATACACATAACCCACACAAAATGTAAGACGTGTATTCCTGAAATATTTGGCTCTAGTGATGGTGAAACCACATATTTCAAGAAGAATAACACTGCAGAGCATTTCATCAGATCTCAAGTTACGAATGTAGCGGTTTATACCACATCCTAATATGGAAAGAGAGACAGGACCAGTGACTTTTGTGCACTTTGTCCAAGAAGGAAGAATAGACACTCTAAAAAAGCATGTAATTTGTGTCACAAATCACTCTACACTAAGCATGTAACATTCATGTGCAAGGGATGCTACGAAAGACATATTTCTCCAGATTCTATGGAAGACTGATTAATGAAATTATATGCAATTTTTGATTTTTTATATAATGTATTCGTTATATGTGTCATAAGTAAATAACCAAAGTTCACAAGACTTTTTTATGCCTAAGATTGCATTTTTTTGGTACTTATACCTTAATAAATACTATGATTACGTAGATAAGTGTCTTCCATTTCATATAATGATTTTTTATTATAGTGTAAGGGTCTACGGATTGCGTGCAACCGTGCAGTACGTTAAAACGCGCTCGCCAGCCAACCCGTCTGGAATGTTGAAAATTTGTGTGGTCAGTAGACACTACTCTGGCCGCGCAGCGACGAGGGTATGCGACTGGCCACCGTCTGCAGCGGGCAGTATTAACTAGAATAGATTAGATTAGTTTTTCGTTCCATATGTCCATGCTGAGGAGATCCTCATGGATGTGGAACATGTCAATTTTTTTTTGAAGCTGAAATAACAATACTAATAGTATGAATATATACAATACATCATTTGTTTCTATTAAAAAATTCGTCAATGGAGTAGAAGGAGTTGGCCACTAGTAAGTCTTTCAGGCTCGTTTTAAACTGATCTTTATTTGTAACTAAATTTTTTATGTTTGCTGGCGAATTATTGAAGATGAGTATTCCTGAGTAGTGGACCCCTTTTTGAACTAAACTAAGTGCTTTTAAGTCCTTGTGCAGATAATTTTTATTCCTGGTGTTGTATGTATGAACTGAGCTGTTTATTGGAAAAAGAGATATATTATTTAGGACAAATTTAATTAAGGAGTAAATATACTGAGAGGCAGTAGTTAGTATACCCAGTTATTTGAAGAGGTTTGTACAGGATGTAAGTGAATTTACTCCACAAATAATACGTGTTACACGCTTTTGGACTCTGAAAACTTTTCTTTGACTCGAATAGTTACCCCAAAATATTACACCATATGACATTATGGAATGAAAGTAGGCAAAATATGCAAGCTTTTTCATTTTTATGCCGCCTATGTCTGCTAACACTCGAATTGCAAATACAGATTTGTTAAGGCGTTTCTGCAATTCTGTGGTGTGCTGCTCCCAACTGAATTTATTATCAAGTTGTAATCCCAGGAATTTAAGACTGTCAACCTCTTCTATCTGCTCTTCTTCATACTTTATGCAAATGCTGGGTAGAAACATCTTACAGGTTCTGAATTGCATAAAGTGAGTCTTTTCGAAGTTTAATGTCAGTGAGTTGGCTTTAAACCATTTGTTAATATCCATGAAAATATCATTAGCAGATCTTTCTATAACTACACTCGGCATACTATTTATTGCAATACTTTTGTCATCTGCAAACAAAACTAACTCTGCTTCTGGCAGTGTAACTGATGAGAGATCATTAATGTACACAAGAAAAAGCAATGGCCCTAAGATGGATCCTTGTGGGACACCACATGTAATTTCTTCCCATTCTGGTGATGACTGATGACTTAATTCACTAGTCTCTTGCACTGACACCCTTTGTTTCCTGTTAGCGAGGTATGACTTGAACCATTTTGCAGCACTGCCCATGATACCATAGAATTCTAATTTATTTAAAAGGATGTTGTGGTTCACACAATCGACAACGCCTTTGACAAATCACAGAAAATACCTGCTGCTTGTAACTTGTTATTTAATGAATGAAGTACATTTTCACTGTAGGTGTAAATAGCCTTCTCGATATGAGAACCCTTCAGAAATCAAAACTGCGTGCTTGATAATATGTTATTTGTGGTCAGATGGTTGAGCAGCTGCCTGTACATTACTATTTCTAAAATTTTTGAGAATGCTGGCAAAAGTGTAATCGGTCTGTAGTTTTATGGTATCTCTTTATCCCCTTTTTTGAACAGAGGCTTAACATCTGCATATTTTAGCCAGTCAGGAAATGTTCCAGTTATAATTGACTGGTTACACAAGTAACTTAGAATTGTACTAAACTCACAAGAACATGCCTTAATTAACTTTGTTGATATTTCATCATAACCACTAGAGTGCTTTGTTTTTAAAGATTTTATTATAGAAGTTATTTCTTTTGTGAAGTGAGTGACATATTCATGTACCTGAAGCTATTTTTAAAGGCTAGTTTCAGATATTCAAGGGCATTATTTACTGATCCTGACAGCCAAATTCTATCAGTAACGGATATGAAGTACTTGTTAAATACTGTAGATTTGCCACACTATGCTCATCGGTTACAAATGTGTCATCTACCCTTAGTGCTATTTGCTCCTGTTCCTTTCTGGTTCTGTCAGTCTCCTCTTTCACTATATCCCATATTGTTTTTATTTTGTTCCCTGACATTGCTATCTTCTTCTTGTAGTGCATTTGTTTAGATGTCTGAATTACTTTTTTTAAATATTTTACACTATTCCTTGTATTTAGCTAAATCATCAGCATTGGAGCTATTCCTGGTCAACAGATACATTTTCCTTTTTGTCTTACAGGAAATCTTTATTCCTTGTGTAATCCATGGTTTTATTATAGACTTCTGTTTAATTTGAGTAACTTTTAGAGGTTTTAGAGGAAAACAGTTTTCGAACATGGTACTGACATTGTTCATGAGTGTGTTATATTTTTCATTCATGTCATGAGCACTATAAACATCTTTCCAGTTCATATCTTTGAACAGTTTTCTAAAACACTCAATTTTTGGTTGATTGACTACTCTCCTGTACTCAGATGTAACTGTCTTGATAATCTGTTTAGAATTTACATCGAAAACAAGGAGCTGCATGTCGTGATCTGATAGTCCATTTATAACAGGTTTTATAATATGATTTTGTTCCTTTGATTTGTCTATAAAAATGTTATCAATGGCTGTCTTTGAGGATTTAGTGATCCTAGCTGGAAAGTTTACAGTGTGAGTTAGATTGAAAGACAACATTACTAACTGCAGTGAACGTTTACTGGAAGATTGCATTAGAAAATCTGTATTAAAGACACCAGCAATCAAAATTTCTTTGTTTCTTCCTGTTAAATAACCCAAAAGAGCTTCTAGATGACTTATTAATAGATTATAATTTCCTGCAGGTGCTCGGTAAATAGTTACTATTATATAGGATCTGTTATGGAACTCTACTTCTGTTGCACATGCTTCTAGTGCTGCTCTAAACAGAATTTATTAATGTCAATGTTCTTGAATTTATGGCTGTTTTTAATAAATCTGGCAACTCCTCCTCCATTCATATCTACTCTGCAGAAGTAGGAAGCAAGCTTAAATCCTGAAATGTCTAACATATCTATACCAGTGGTCACTTGATGTTCAGAGAGGCAGATGATGTCAATTTTGGTTAGTTGAATTCAATTCAGCGATACAAAAGAGTAGTTCATCAACTGTATTTCTGAGTCCCGGAATGTTCTGGTGTAATAAAGATAACTGATACTGCATATTAATGGGATTATATCTGCTTTGGTGAAGATGAACTGGCAGTTTCTGATTACTTTCTGTTAAACATTGTTTAAATGGAGGCTGTATGCTAAAATCTGACTCCAGTTCATCTGTCTTCTCAAACTGAGTGTGTCTGCCAATCTCTTTTAAAACTATTTTTCTTTCCCCCTTCCCTATCCTAAAAAAGGCATCCCTCTGACACCTGTGACCACTGGTATTTTACCACTTGTGACAGTGTCCTCCGTTAAGTTTTCTGCAATCAACCCAGACAGTTTTCCCTTCCCTTTCCTATTGAGGTGAAGGCCATGCCTAGTGTAGTCCCACCTATCGATAACATCCACAGAGATCAAACCAATATGGGACCCTATATCTGTCCTAAGCAGCCACTCCAACTCCAAGTTCACCGTCCCTATGGAAGAGTTCAAATGAGGCCGATCATGGCGTCTCAACACAGATACAAATCCCACACTCGTATGCTTCGTTGCTGATGCTATATTCATCAGGTAACTATGGAATATTCAGAGTCTCTGTCAATGCTATTTCCTGGACCACCCACTATAACCACGGCATCCTCCTTTGTGAAATCCTTGCATAAGGAACCTACATCCTCTGTTACCTGACCCAGATCTGCACTAGGCTAGAAAAAGTTTGTGACCTGGTACTCTGGACCTAGATTTTCCTGCTGTAGTTGGCCAACACCTCTACCATGGGAACTACCTAACAACAGAACTTTCTTTCTCTTTACAGATTTCCCTACCTTTTTCAAGTCCTTGAATGCTTGTTGTGCCCTTTCTACAGCTTCAGCTACATGAGGCTCATCCGATTCTGACTGAGGCAACAGGTCAAATCTATTTTTAAGATTTATGACAAAGCTGTCTGATGCTCTCCTTTGCCTGTTCCCCCTATTACCTGTTGCCACTTCCCACCTCTGTTCAACCTTCTCCCTCTTTAACCTGTCCAGATCCTCCCTTGCCTTGTCTAGGTCAGCTTGAAGAGCTGCAATTTTCCCTTCCTGTTCCAGTATTTTCCTATCTCTACTGCAGATCCTACAATACTACTGGTGAGCCTCATTTATGTCGCCATTTCCCACGCCACTACATTCGGCCCAATGAAAGAAACTACAGCACCCATCACACCATACCCTGGAACTAACGATCCTACAGCATGTCGCACACTTCTCACTCATGGTAAAAACAGAAATCGTGTAAACTGATTTAAGTACTGACTAAGATTAAGTACTGACTAGTGCGGACTCGGGCGCGAATATGTCTCTTTTCTTAGCTCACCATGGAGCCTTTCAATATGACCGTAATTAGTCGGTGTTAGGATGGCAGACACAGTGATACTGGGTGCATGTAGAGTACGTGTTTTATAATCAGCCTTTTGTTAATAAAACTGTTTAAACATACTTCTCGGTGTTCGCATATTGCCGTACATCAAGGACCTGCCACTTACAAATCCTGACAAAATATTCGCGTAATCATCATCCGGAGCAACAACACAAAGCACCCTCTTGTAATAGTATTATATTACCTTTTTCTAAAAAACACGATTTAAATAGCATGAGCATTTTGCTCTGGTGCACCAAACTGTGTAACTTTCTAAGGTGCACCTTCTCATGGGTTAAGCAAGGAAGTTCTCCACACCTATAAAACCATGATCTGACACTTTCTCTACCATGCAAATGTTGCTTGATATCAGCCCCACCAAATTTCTATTAGTTCTTCCTCTCCCAGGCAATGAGACCCATCCTGAAATTTATCCTTCCTACCAACTTCAACTTTCCTCTCTCCCCATCTCTTTCTTCCTGTTACTACTGCCCTGCCCACACACCAAACTCTTCCTCACCCTCTGTCTTTCCCACCTTCTATATTTCCACTGTCCACCCAAATGCCTACCTTCATCTCCCCAACTCGCCCCCCCCCCCCCTTCCCAGAGGGCTCGCCACTCTTTGGTGGTTTCATGCTTGGCCCCAGCCTTTGCAGCATCTTTTCCCTTCTGTGCTGCATGTCTATCCTCTTGCTATTCTTTATCCCCTCCCTTGGGGAACGTGTCTGGGATGTTTTTGGGAATGTTCTGCATTGTCTGCAGCTGACATAGGAACACTCTCATGACTGTTTTTCGTTCCCTTTCCCTTTCTTTGTTCACCTTCTCCTATCCTTCCTCGGCTTCGGCGTTTGAGGCTCCTCTTTTTCTTCTTCCTCCCTGTGCGCTCTTGAAGGCCAGGCCACATGTCTGATGTGTTACAGGTCACTGGGTAAAGCGTAATTCCCAGCCCTGGGTCGGGTCGACAGGTAGGGTTCACACGTACCCCCCGGGAAGGCCAGACCCAGGGAAGGGTGATTACCTGAGCTGCTATCTAACCTAATTGCCAATTGGTCCATCTGTCAGGTGTTCGGTAGGCGCGACTTGAGGTGTGAGGTGTGAACAGCCACCTAAGACAGTTGTGCCCACTTGTGAAGGGGGTCTCCAGCTGGAAGGAGCGTGCCATCGGAGACACTGGCAGTCATGGGGGATTTCCTCGCAATGAGCCAGTCATCTTCACAATTAAAGTCTACAAATTGTAAACAGAATGAGGCTAACGATTCAAAGGCCTTTCCAGCTGCACCAAGTTCTGAAGATGGTCAGTCCTTCACAACAGTAAATCCTTTTATTATCCAGAAGGGTGTTGATGCAATTGCCAGAACTGTGAAATTCTGCTCTCGTTTACGGAATGGCTCTTTGCTTTTGGAGCTACTTTTGATTCTCAAGCACAACAACTGCTTGCCACCTTAATTCTCCATCGCTATCCTGTTCGTGTTGAGGCCCATAGAACCTGAACTCTTCCCATTGTGTTATTGACACTAGGCTGCTCGATGGTCTGACTGGCAGAAATCCAAACATATGTTTTTGATCAGGGCATCATTGCCATCCATCAGGTGATTAAATAGGTAGATGTCTCCTTAGTGCTCACACACATACTTTTTCTCACCTTTGATCGAGTGGCGCTTCTCTCCAAGATCAAAGCAGGCTACGAAGTTATCACAGTTCGACTGCACATTCTGAACTCAATGCACTGCTACCAGTGTCATCATTTCAACCACACTCAAATGTCTTGTCGACACCTAGCCAAATGTTAGCCTGTGATAGGGACATGCACGACGGTGATTGTTCACCTCCTACTCCCCACTGTATCAACTGCAATGGCGACCACACCGCCTCTTCTCAAGATTGTCCCATGTATCTCAGTGAGTGAGCCGTCCAGGAGATCCAGGTAAAGGAAAAAGTTCCTTACCCGGTCGCTCGCAAGTTGTTGGCTAGTCTCAAATCCTGTGCTCTACTGTCTGGCACTTGTAGTACTGTTCTTGTTACATCTCGCCCCATGAAGGACATGGCCATGGAGACATGCGACCTGAAATTCAACCTCTGAGGTTGTGAAATTGCCCAGAATCATTGTAGCAGCGCTGTCCCCTCGTCCAGCTGTGCAACAAGCCATCAAACTCTCGCCTCAAGGGGCGATGTCACCAGCTACACAACCAGCAGACCAGGAAGGACAGAACGAATACTCCTGTGAAGACTTCCTATGTCCTTCTAGCCAACCAACACCCAAGTCTTCCTCTGCTAACCGGAAAGGCTGGAAGAAGACCAACAAAGACAAATGGTCTTCTCCTTCACTGACTCAAAGATCGTCTTTGACGATGTCGCCATGTGATACCTTCACCCGGCCGGCCTCTGCGTCGCCGGTGCGCACCACCAACCATTTCTGTGCATTCGATTCCCCTGCGGGTCGACAGCACAAGAAAGCCGATACGTCTGTGGACCTCATGTAGTGGGATGCTCCTGGCTTCAGGAAACAAAATTTCGTCCTCATGACTGCTTTGAGCTTTCACATTTTTTCCTGGTCCGTTTTGAGCTTCCCCCTGAGGTCGGCATTCCATCTCATGGGAGAGTCATGTTGCTCATACGGGATGATGTTTATAGTCAACTCATCTTCCTGGCTACCCATCTTCAATCTGTTGCAGTTTGCCTTTTCCTTCCTCACTTGACCTTTTCCCTTCGCACCATTTATATTCCTCCATCATTCGTTGTCACCAGGGCAGACTTCCTCCAGCTTACTGGGCAGCTACCTCACCCATTTCTGCTGCTCGGTGATTTTAATGGTTACCATGCCCTTTGGGGTTCTCCCAGAACCTGTAAGAGAGGTGCCATCTTGATTGAATTTCTTAATCAACTTAACCTCTTCTGCCTTAACACAGGAGCACCCACATTCCTCGCACACCTATGCCCATTTGGACCTAACCTTCTGCACTGTCCAGCTTGCCCATCATCTCGAGTGGTCTGTTTTTTCTGGCACCTACTCGAGCGACCATTTCCCATGTGCTATCTATTTGCTGACTCCTACCTCAACAGCGTGCACATCCAAATGGCAGTTAAGGCCGACTGGCGGCTTTACTCCTCCCTGGCGACCTTTGATGAACAAGATTTCCCCAGTTGTGATGACTAGGTGGAATATCTCACAGATGTTATCCTTACCGCTGCAGAGCATTCCATTCCTCGCATTTCCTCTTTACCACGCAATGTCCCAGTCCCTTGGTGGACTGAGGTATGCCGCGACGCAATTTGCGCGCGGAGACGTGGTCTCCACGTTTTTAATTGTCATCCTACGATGGCAAACTGCATTAATTACAAATAGATGCACACAGAGTGTCGTCAAGTTCTTCGAGATAGGCAAAAAGCTAGCTGTATTTCAATCACTAGTTCTTTTAACTGTTCTGCCCCTTCCTCTGTCATGTGGGCCAACCTCCAACAGCTCTCTGGGACCAAGGTCCATTCCCCAATTACCGGCCTTACAGTAGCAGACGATATCATCATGGACCCTTTTGCTACCTCCAACACCTTGGGCCCGCATTTTGCGGAAATTTCGATCTCTTCCCACTATTACCCTGCCTTCTTCCATTGGAAACAAACGGAGGAGGCTCTTATCTTGTCAGAATCGTGAGTGCTACAATGCCACCTTTACTAGTAGGGAGCTAGATAGTGCTCACACTTCATCCCAATCCTCCTCCCCAGGGGCAGTCGCTGCTGCCATTCAGATGTTGCAGCACCTTTCTCTTGCAGGCATGCACTTTCTGCTTAATACGTACAACCACATCTGAGCAGAGGACACGTCTCCCAGACTCTGACGTGAAGCCACTGCCATACCCATACCAAAACCTGGTAAGGAAAAACGCCTTCCTTCTAGCTACCACCTCATCTCACTCACCAGCTGTGTTTGCAAGGTGATGGAATGTATGATTCATGCCCAGCTGGGATGGTGGGTCTGCACAATGTGGATTTCGAGCAAGACATTCTGCAGTTGACCATCTCGTCACTTGGTCCACTTGTGCCATGAATGGTTTTCTGCAGAAATCCCAGACTGTGAGGTGTTTTTCGATTTGGAGAAAGCCTACAATACCTGCTGGAGGACTAGTTGCGTTGGGTTGTTTGGGGGAAGAGACCAAATAGCGAGGTCATCGGTCTCATCGGATTAGGGAAGGACAGGGAAGGAAGTGGGCTGTACCCTTTCAAAGGAACCATCCTGGCATTTGCCTGGAGCGATTTAGGGAAATCACAGAAAACCTAAATCAAGATGGCTGGGTGGACTAGTATCCTCTGTACTCTCTACATATGGGGCTTCTGTAGCTGCCTGCTCCATTTCTTTGAGAGATTTTTAACAGACCGAGTTTTCAAGGTCTGTTTCAGTTCTGCCTTGTCAGACACCTTTATCCAGATAAATGGTGTGCCTCAGGGTTCCTTCCTGAGCGTCGTCCTATAACGGCCTGTCTCCTGCTGGGCACCTCCAGCTCCCTTTTTGTTGACGATTTCGCGATCTATTGCAGTTCTCCACAGATTTGTCTCATTTCGCAGCGTCTTCAGCAATGTCTCGATCGTCTTTACTCATGGATCATCGACAATGGCTTCAGTTTTTCCACTTACAAAACCATTTGTATGAATTTCTGGCTACGCATTTGGGTTCTCCTACCATCTTTACATCCTGGGCCTGTTGCTCTTCCGTTCACTCAAACTACTAAATTCCTGAGGCTCATGCTCGATAGGAAACACTCTTGCTCCTCCCATGTGTCTTACCTGGCAGCCTGCTGTACACAAGTCTGTCAATGTCCTAAATGTCCTCAATGGTACTTCCTGGGGTGCAGATCGAACCACCTTCCTCTGTTTGTACTGGTCCCTTGTCCGTTCAAAACTAGACTATGGGTGCTTTGTTTATGCATGTGCACATCTGTCCCTCTTATGCTGTCTCAATACTACCCTCCACCATGGCATCCATTTGGCCACTGATGCCTTTTATACTAATATGTAGAAGCTGCTGAATTACCACTGTCCTACCGCCCTGACTTTTACTCAGCAGGAATGTAAGCCGTTCGTCTGCCATGCATGGCCACCCATCCTATGCCTCCTTCTTTGATGACTCCTTTGATCGCCAGTATGGGGCGCATCACTCTGCTCTGTTATGTCCTGGAGTTCGCTTTTGGCCCTTGCTCTGGCTGCTTAAATTCACACTACCTGCAACTTTTCCAGTGGGTGTGAACCCTTTACCAACTTGGCTTCATGCAGTGGCCAGTGTTCACCTTGACCTTCATTCCGTTCCTAAGGACACTACTCCAGCCTCACTCTATCATCTTCAGTTTCACGACTTTCACAAGGAACTTCGTATAGTACCTTTGTATACATTCATGGCTCATGGACTGACTGTGGTGTCAGGTGTGCCTTCATCATTGGCGCTGACGTTATTCAGTATCAGCTTTCAGCACACTGCTCAGTATTTACAGCAGAGCTCTTCGCCCCTTTTCAATTGTGTCCTCACTCAGACTCTCTCAGTGCCCTTCAAAGCCTCTGTGCGCTGTACATTGCCATCCCTTAGTGCAGTGCGTCCAGGAAAACTGTCACTTGCTCACTGTTGATGGGGCCGCTCTGATGTTTATGTTCATTCCTGGTCATGTCAGTCTGCCAGAAAACAAGCTGCTGACGCTGCTGCTAAGGCTGCACACCTCATACCTCAGCTCACTATTCCTTCAATGATCTCTGTGTTGCTGTTTGTCAGGAGGTGGTGTCACTTTGGCATCGTCACTGTTCCTCCCATCCTGGGAATAAGCTCCAGGTTATTAAACCTCTCCCAAGGCTTGGACGACGTCCTCTCAGAGTCCTGTGGCGAGATGGTCATTTAAACTAGGTTGCGTATTGGGCGCTGCCTTTTTAGCCATCACCATTTGTTAAGTGGCACTCCCCCACCACTTTGTGCGCATTTCAGTTTTAACTGTCTGCCATTTCCTGATGGAATGCCCACTTTTTTTAACCATTTATGTTCCCGCTTGGGTTTGCCATTCGAGTTATCGGCCGTTTTAGAGAACGACGCGTGGCCTGTTGACTGCATGTTACTTTTTATTCGTTGCAGCAATATGGTGAAGGCCATTTAATTTTTAATTCTGGACTTTTGTTTCTCTATGGTGTATTTTTAAAGTGACCCAGGCTGGAGAGTAGTATACTGTACTGCTGACGGCCCACACCCTGCTTGTGTGGGCTGAGTGGTATGAAATAGCAATAAAGCAAAAAAAGGCATGGTATTAGTGTGGAATTCATCTTTTTCCAATGTGCATGCGGTAAAAGCATAAATGTGAACTATGGAATTGTTGTTATCAAATGCGTCCAAACAGGACTAACACTCTTGTTATTCTTTTCTTGGTTATAGAAAGACAAACACTGGTAGACATCCATAGGAGAATGAAGAATGGCATGAGGCAGCATGTCTGTCGAAAACCACAGTTGTGGAATGGTGCACCAAGTTCTGTGCTGATCGCTTCATGATAACACACATTCCCCTATGGTTCAAATGGCTCTGAGCACTATGGGACTTAACAGCTGTGGTCATCAGTCCCCTAGAACTTAGAACTACTTAAACCTAACTAACCTAAGGACAGCACACACATCCATGCCCGAGGCAGGATTCGAACCTGCGACAGTAGCAGTCGCGCGGTTCCGGACTGCGCACCTAGAACCTCGAGACCACAACGGCCGGCACACATTCCCATATCACAAATGTTGTAACACAGAAGTAGGAGACCCTCGAGCACCTGCCCTACCGTCCTGTCCTTCCCTCATGTGATTATCATGCCTTCTGACATTTAAAGAAGGCCTTGAAGGGTAGATGGGTCCTGTCAAAAGAGGATGTGCAGCAGGCAGTTACAGACCTCTTCACACAGCAGGACACATTGTTTTACCAAATGGTTATCTCTTACACGATGCATCAGTGGAATGACTGAATCCATGTTCATGACAATTTTGCCTGATTGACATACCAATTCGGAACTGTGTGGCCTTTGAAAAGTAACGTTTTGATCATCCCTTATATATACACTCCTGGAAATTGAAATAAGAACACCGTGAATTCATTGTCCCAGGAAGGGGAAACTTTATTGACACATTCCTGGGGTCAGATACATCACATGATCACACTGACAGAACCACAGGCACATAGACACAGGCAACAGAGCATGCACAATGTCGGCACTAATACAGTGTAATCCACCTTTTGCAGCAATGCAGGCTTCTATTCTCCCATGGAGACGATCGTAGAGATGCTGGATGTAGTCCTGTGGAACGGCTTGCCATGCCATTTCCACCTGGCGCCTCAGTTGGACCAGCGTTCGTGCTGGACGTGCAGACCGCGTGAGACGACGCTTCATCCAGTCCCAAACATGCTCAATGGGGGACAGATCCGGAGATCTTGCTGGCCAGGGTAGTTGACTTACTCCTTCTAGAGCACGTTGGGTGGCACGGGATACATGCGGACGTGCATTGTCCTGTTGGAACAGCAAGTTCCCTTGCCGGTCTAGGAATGGTAGAACGATGGGTTCGATGACGGTTTGGATGTACCGTGCACTATTCAGTGTCCCCTCGACGATCACCAGTGGTGTACGGCCAGTGTAGGAGATCGCTCCCCACACCATGATGCCGGGTGTTGGCCCTGTGTGCCTCGGTTGTATGCAGTCCTGATTGTGGCGCTCACCTGCACGGCGCCAAACACGCATACGACCATCATTGGCACCAAGGCAGAAGCGACTCTCATCGCTGAAGACCACACGTCTCCATTCGTCCCTCCATTCACGCCTGTCGCGACACCACTGGAGGCGGGCTGCACGATGTTGGGGCATGAGCGGAAGACGGCCTAACGGTGTGCGGGACCGTAGCCCAGCTTCATGGAGATGGTTGCGAATGGTCCTCGCCGATACCCCAGGAGCAACAGTGTCCCTAATTTGCTGGGAAGTGGCGGTGCGGTCCCCTACGGCACTGCGTAGGATCCTACGGTCTTGGCGTGCATCCGTGCGTCGCTGCGGTCCGGTCCCAGGTCGACGGGCACGTGCACCTTCCGCCGACCACTGGCGACAACATTGATGTAGTGTGGGGACCTCACGCCCCACGTGTTGAGCAATTCGGCGGTACGTCCACCCGGCCTCCCGCATGCCCACTATACGCCCTCGCTCAAAGTCCGTCAACTGCACATACGGTTCACGTCCATGCTACCAGTGTTAAAGACTGCGATGGAGCTCCGTATGCCACGGCAAACTGGCTGACACTGACGGCGGCGGTGCACAAATGCTGCGCAGCTAGCGCCATTCGACGGCCAACACCGCGGTTCCTGGTGTGTCCGCTGCGCCGTGCGTGTGATCATTGCTTGTACAGCCCTCTCGCAGTGTCCGGAGCAAGTATGGTGGGTCTGACACACCGGTGTCAATGTGTTCTTTTTTCCATTTCCAGGAGTGTATTTAATTAGTCTACTAGACCCAGATTGACAGCTAATGGCTTGTTCATATTAAAATATTTAATTAAGCTCTGTAATTAATATTAGTGTCTATCATTCCTTCACGATTTTTATACCTTTTTGTGCTGTAGTTCTAGCTTCTACATTATATGCTCTCCTGGTGAAGTGCAAAGCGGCAGACAGCATATTTTGAAAGCTCTTTTAAAAAATTGACGCTGCCTTTCTCATAGTGCTTACACTGAAATATGATTCACATCAGAAATTTTTTAATATCACTCTAACAGTAAAGTGACTCTATTGGGAGATACTGTTTCCACCCAAAAGGTGGCCAAAGGCAGGAAGACCACGCTCATGTCGCCCATTTGCAATTTGTGTCAACTGGTGATTACAAGTCGAGTTCATGTGGCAGTGGCATATAGATGTGTTGTCTGTTGATCGGGCAGCAATGATTTTCCGTATGTGATGAATTTATAAATGTGTGGTCATTATTGCATTTCTTGTATTAACATTCATAAATAAAAGCCAAGTTGTTAACACATGGATAAATCATAATTCCTTCTGTCATCATATTAGAATTAATTATACTGTCTATGCTGATACATCCAGGGTACAATATCCATTCACTATGTTTACATGGGTTTCTCAAAACTGGATTTCATAATGATTAATTCACACTGGCCATCACAGCACCGGCACATCATGGCACCATCATTTCAAGGTATATTCACACTGTTTGTCACATTACGGCATGTCAAATCAATTCAGATCACTTGATCTCAACTCGCATTGCTGTCCTCAACTGCTTGCGAGATCATTTTTAGGTGTTTTTAATGCGAAATTGCACATACATAATGCAGCAGGTTATATACGTGGTCTCAAATGATTTACAGCTTGTATGTTAAAGAATAAAGACAGAAGTGCAAAACAATGCAAAAAGAAGTGTGTGGGTCCAAAAAATGTCATTAAATGTAGAGAAAGGGAATTTCACACACTATACAAGGAGCTTGAGGAATAGGAATATTCATTGAAAAAGTATTTTCGGAAGTCGAAACACCAGTCTCATTAGTTATGTCAAATTGTACCCAAAATTACTGAAAGCAACACAGTGTTATGAGCTTATATCACATCCTCTGAAAAAATGGTTTGTTTAAGGTTAAGTTTAGTTACCAATCCAGTGCAAATTTTTGCAGAATAGTGATATCTCCCTCAATACCTTTCCCTTCAAGATTTATATCTTTATATATTGTATTCAGCTTTTAACAGTTCAAGTGCCTTATTTGTACTGGGGATAGTTACTGAAACTACATAAATATTGACAAATGATGCTTGAAAATCGGTCTCACTCACAAACAAGGCAGCTGCTTAACAATAAATAACTCTGCAGCAAACACATATTTAAAGAAACAACTATAATATGTTACTCCTATTGTACTTCACAAAAAAGCATTTTGCTATTGTTTCATTGTTTGATTTATCAGTCCATTTCCCTAAGAAACATTACAAATGCATGACAAAATACAAATAAATTCCACTTACTCATCAATATGATTCTATGCACAGTACTTTTTTCACTTCAAGCTGCAGCCATACGACAATCCATTTCCTTATAAAATATCAATACAGTACTGCTATGTATAAAAAAGCCACTTTATAAATGTAGTAGATGGTAAGTAATTTAATATGCTCATTTCATACAGTTAAGACTGATGCTTCACTGCTTCAATTACTCTTTGGTTATTTATAATAAAATTATAAATTTTAACAAAATAAATAATGAAACAAAACAATCTCCAATAAATAATAAAAACAAAAACAATATGCATCAACCACAAACACCATGATGAAATGAATTAAGGAGATCTGCAAGTGGCCATGCATCAGGAGGAATTGAACTTGGGAGTCACGTGATCAAAAATGGATGGATGATGTCAGCTGTCAAAACTTTCTCCCTAAGACACCTTGATGGAGCCTTGACAGGACATGATGTCACAGGACAGCCAGTGTGGATGCCACCATTGAAATGCATTGCAGAATGTTTTGACGGGATGTAATGTGACCTGACGTGATGGCCACTGTGAGTTGGTCTTAAATCATAATCCAGTTTCCCAATACCGCTTTGGTTGGTCATGTACACACTCCAAAATCGGTTCTCGAAATCCGGTTATAGCTGCCAGCCTTCCACTTCCACAACCGATTTTCGTTCCCATGTATTCGCACAGTTGTTTTTAAAATATGCTCAAATGGTTCAAATGGCTCTCAGCACTATGGGACGTAATATCTGAGGTCATCAGTCCCCTAGAACTTAGAACAACTTAAATGTAACAAACATAAGGACATCACACACATCCATGCCTGAGGGAGGACTGGAAACTGCGACCGTAGCGGTCTCGTGGTTCCAGACTGAAGCGCCTAGAACCGCTTGGCTACACTGGGTAGCTTTGAAATATGCTTGGGTTGCCAGGCTATGACTTGTTTTTAAAAATCCGGATGGAGTGACATTTTTGTACAGTGATGGAGAAGTATAAATATTAGACTAAGCATGAAGCTGTCTACCTGCATTATTTAACTGAAGAGAAACAGAGGTTGTGCTGACTAAATTAGAAATTGGAACAGCTATTTTCCAGACGCCATATTTAAATGGCCTAGCAAATCCGCTTCAAGCCTTAAGGTATAAACATGCCAGTGGAAAAAAATTTCCGAAATTCAGTTTTCGTCTTCTGGGAGAAGTATTATATGTAAATTTAGTGCATATATGTGACCCAGCTATATTTACAAAATTTTATGTACTCACTATATATGAACAATGAAATACAGACAACCTGTATGTTGAATCCAAAAAATTGTTCAGATGCTTTGGCAGAAAGTGTTACAAGACAATTTCTTGCAGTTTTATTACCTGTCACTACTTGTCATTTCTTGGGATCATTATAATCTTTGTGATTAACATATGATAGATGAGGCCAACAGCAGTAGATTAACTGCTTGATGCACTCTTCTTAACTTCCTGTTATTTACCACATGAGCAGTGCAATTTATTATTTAGGAGGGCTCGATACTGAGATGAGTGGAACAGAACTATTTACCTAAAAAAAGTCCTGAAAAGTTCACTCAATAAATACGTTATTATTCAGCAACAATTTCCATGATATTACGAGCAATACAGTGAAACACCAACTTTGTGAAAACTTCACAGATCATGACATACAGAACTGAATTTCAAGCCTAGCAAAGAAATTCTGACAAGTGGAGGGTGTGATGTTAACTGCTAATTAATACTCATGAAATAGTTTGCCTTGAATCATGGAAATGTGATTATTGAAGATAGTCTTCTTAGAGGACAAAAACAAATTTTAATCAGTTGTTATTGAATTATTACACAGGAATCATCGACGAGGGGCAGTAGATTCATAATCTGGCTTCACACACCATATCGTTGACATGGACGGCAGGATGTATGGTGAGGGAGTAAGCATTATTTCCACTGTGCTATGCAGTATTTGAACAGCTTGCAGGACAAAATCTTTGATGAGGAAGGCGGAATGAGGACTGAGGCAAATGGTGTTTTCTGTCAGAGTCTTTTAAACAGGAAGATATTCGCCTTTTCTGAGCTCCTGTCAGCGGATTTTTCCGCTGGTTCAATTATTACCTGCTACAGCATGTTGTACTGCATAGGTAAAACGAATTCTATAGGTCAGTAAATTATTTATTGTATTTCGACACATTTATATACTTTGACACATATAAACAGTAAATTAGAACACATTATATAAGGTTAACACAAAATCGTTTGTCTTACATTTTTTCTGGATCCTTTCCTCATTGATCCCAGTTCATCAAAAACGCACAGCTTGTGATTTGTATTTTAAAAGAGTAAAAATATTCTTAGAAATATTTTACTGAATTTGTAGACTTTCCAGTTTTATGTAATTTTTGGCAGTCATTTTAAGTTTTTTTAAGACATTTTAAGACAATTTACAGCCAGTTTTTCGTCACTGCAGTACCACTTTGGGCATATTTATATGGGTGATAAGTACCCATCATAAAGAGACAGTGTGCCATAAATTTTATTGGTGAAAAAATGCTGCCTAAAAACATAGTTTGGTTACTTCAGAAACCTTGCAGTGATCTTAGAAACCTTAACATCTGTTCAATACATCCATTAAAACTACTTTTATGCCTCAGATTGGATATTACATGCATAGTAAACATGCATAAGTATGGTAACTTTGAACCTGTGGATCTAGGATAATGATATTGAAAAAAGTTTCAGGGTTCCCTGAGAACATTATCTTGAGAATACATGGTAAAAATTTCGACCGTTTACACTGAATAGAAGTTATAGAATTCGCCATCCCCGCAAATGGTTCTTTTGGTAGCCAAAAACCTTGATTTTCGGGTTTATCTTGATAATGGATATGGATCTTCGAAAACGGGGAAATGGGTTCCTACACGAATGTCTAAAGATTGCACAGATAAAATTTGAATCAATTGCTATGCTTAGTTATTTAGTTAACAGCAATTGATAATGATGTATGAAGTTTTCACAGGTTGTCAGCCGAGTAGCGTAGTCGTCTCGTAGCAATGTTTCGATGGAATCCGTCTCCATTATCTTCAGGCGAAGATGATGGAGACGCATTCCATCGAAACGTTGCTATGAGACGACGACGCTACTCGACTGACAACCCGTTAAGACTTCATATATGAAATCCGCCGAGAAAGCCTGCACTCACATATAATCATATTGATATCACATGAACAGCTACAGAATAGAAGCAATGATAAAGACAAATTGCCGGCAGCTGTCTGGTGGAACACAGACTGGTCCAGGGCTTTAGCATGAAGATTATCTCTGTTGCAATATAGAAATTCACCAACGTTAGAAATTTTTTTACATTACAAGCGAACAGAAGCAACAATAAAAAAGTTTTGAAGGCGTGTAAGAGGGAAAGTTATGTTCAATAAAAAATATATGATCAGATCATATGTTTTAGAAATAGTAAATCAAAGACAAATTCATCGAAAAACAAATGCCTTGGTTAGAGCAGTTCCTGGACAGAAGTGCACCAGCTTCAACCTGCAACGACGTTTTTTTTCGTTCCTGAGGATGGAACATAGCATGAAATGTGTACCCCTTTTACAGAACAGGAACTGATTACTGCTCTCCAAAATTCACCCAGTACAGCACCAGGTATCGACGGAATACATTACAACAAGATCCAAAACTTGTAATATGAGGCAGTTTCTATACTACTTAGGCTGTACAATGAAATGTGAATGTGTGGTCCAGCACCTCAAGAATGGACAATGCGGATTTTAATTCCTATCCTTGAACCAACACAAAATTGTAAACCCATCATGTTACAATACCAATACCACTAACTTCACGTTTTCAAAGACCATTGAAGGAATGGTTAAAAACAGATTAGAATGGTGGATGGATAATGTTCAACCCAAGAATCAGTTTCGTTTTTGGAAAGAAAGAGTCTCTTGACAAAATAAGAATTTTGACAGTTGGCCTTCAATGGAGCTCCATGTACAAATGTTTCCTGGATTTGGTATTCTGTGATACTGCTAGAGCTTATGACAATGTGAAAATCACAGTATTGTAAAGAAAATTTGTTTCAACTGGTTTCACTCTGAAACTAATTTGTGGAATTAAATCTTTGCTCACAGAAATAGGAATCTGTGTTAAGAACAATGGACATGCCATCGGCTCTTGGATACTTCTCCCTCAGGGAGTGGCACTGGATTCTCTCCTGTTCATAGTGTATATGCAAGGCCCTAAAAAATGTTTCTCACCAAGAGTATTTATCTTACAGTTCGCTGATTATATCTGCCTGTATTCGACCGCTTATTCCATACGAACAACAAAAGAAATAATGGATCATGCTGTATCAAACCTTAGATTTTGGCAGGAGATAACACTAGAAAAATCACGATGTAGTTATTTTTATGCAAAGAAGAGTTGGAAATTGCCTACATAGTATGAGGGTTGGTGGAATAAATATCTCAATCAGGAGTCAAGCGAATTTTCTAGGCATGAGAATTGACTCGATGCTAGCAAGGAGACCTCATATAAATGATATTGCTTCTAAGATAGAAACAATGATGAATGCACTGAGATGTGTGGTTGGCATGTGGTGGAAAGCTCACCTAAAAATTCTGCTCAATTTGTATGGGACTGTTGTGAAATCAATCTTGGAATATGGATAGCATGTTTTGTCATGATGGGACAAGAAATTCGATATCAAAGCTGGGCAGATTTCAGTAACTAATATTCGAGTATGCACTGACGCTGTGCTACCCACACCTACGAATGCTCTTCTTGTTGAGGCAAGGGAACTACCACCGAGTATCAGCAGGAGAAAACTTGTGAATAAATTCATTTTGAAGCGAAGCTCACAGACAAGACACTCTCTGATCAATGGCATAATGAAGTATGGATCAGACACCGAAAAAATTGACTATTTCTCTGGAAATAGAAGAAAACCATTGATTATGAAAAACCTTGACTAGTGGACCATGTATGAAAATAAACTACAGAAATACAACATCTTACCAAAATTCCTAGGTCCAGTCAGCTGTCGAGAAGGAAATGTACTAATCCCTGGTAATATCTTACAATATAAAGGTCCTCCAGATATGAAGAATGAAATTAAAATTTTGCTAAATATTTGGACCGTCTATGGTGACAAAGTAGAACGTGCAACATACAGAAAATTATCAAGTCCGATGATTTGTACCTAAGGAAGTACCAAGCTATTACGAAGAAGCATCTCAGTTAGGGAATCAGTAAAATACGGCATATCTTAAACAAAAGCAGTATGGTGATATTAACCAATTCCGCGAGTGTACTAAAGAGAGTAATAAACCAAAATGGAACAAAAGTGTGTCACCTATCATCATAACCATTATCAAAGAAGTCGTTACAAACAGGCAAATTTCTTCTGGATTTCAGGGCACAGTGGCATCTTACATACTGAAATAGTAGATAGCTTAGCGAATCGAGAAATGAACTTATGCGAAATCCCAGATAGTATATTTCCTGATCAAGAAGGCTGTGCTTAATCAATGAAAAAAGCGAAAAATGACTGGCAGACGCAATGCGATTCGACCAAGATATCAAAAGGTGTACAAAGCAGCCAGCTGAAACCTAAAATAGCGTTATTCCCTTGGTTTATTGAGTGGAGTAGGAGCAGACGATTAATAACTATGATTATGCACGTGCACTTAAACCAAGGAAATCACCTACTCACCTGTTGTGAATAGGACTGAAGGAATCCCCATTATGTGGTTTATGAAATATAGAAGGAGACATGAATCATCTACATCTACTATTTTTATGTGGCAGATACACGACACAACGAAAATCTTTTATCAGCACATTGGTTAAAGCAAAAATTCCTCTTCCAGCATCGGCTGCAGTTTTGTTGTCAACCAGAAAGAGTGCATTAGTATTAAATGCGAAGTTCAGCCATTTAATAGTGTGACCTAGCTGCCTAGAGACAGTGTTTACATGATGTGTGATTTTTGTATGAAGCTATTTTTTATTTTGTTACTTTTGTATTGACCAACTAAGATCATGTAACGACTTAAATTCGTCTTCTACCCTTGTTTTTTCCTATTTTGCCAGTATGTCCTCATCTTAGGTCATCCCAGAAGTG
This sequence comes from Schistocerca cancellata, assembly GCF_023864275.1. Lineage (NCBI taxonomy): Eukaryota > Metazoa > Arthropoda > Insecta > Orthoptera > Acrididae > Schistocerca > Schistocerca cancellata. The sequence continues at coordinate 66,458,506 of NC_064628.1, forward strand.
TTCTTCAGATTAAAACGAAAGGAAGGCAGAGACAAATAAGGCAAGTGATGAATTAGATATGCCAAGCAGAAACCCCAAGTTTATAATTGGTCCATCAAAATGTGCAGTCATTGCAGAAGAAAATTAATGATCTAGAAGTATTACTGTCAGATCAATTAAAAGAAGTATCTGTAATTTGTTTTAGTGAACATTGACTAACTGATAGGATGTTAGCAGTCACACGTATATTGGGTTATTGCTTATTGCTTAAGCCATATTTCTGCAGTGTTTCTGAAGACATACAGTGGCACACCTTCTGCTTGTGTTGGTATCATGTTAAATAACTGAACTGGTACATACATATAAGGGTTTTGTGTTTTTTAAGTCTCGCAAGTAAGATGTCTGCCATGGATGTGCGTAGATTGTCGCTGCCTGTGTTTACGAAGGTTGTCTGTGGTATGCACCAAGCAATTAAGTACATAAATGATGTTACAGTCGGTATATATCCTTTTTAAAATACATTCCCCTGGATTCGTGATTTCCCCTGCCACAATCGTTGTTCAGTCCCATGTAATTGCTCGACCATTTATTTTAAGTATATTTGAGTTGTAGGTATCTGTCCTTTTCTTAAAATCTGGACAGAGTCACATTTTGTGCAGTGAAGGAGGAAAATACTGGACTAACCAACAAATCATTCGTCTCCTGTAATTAACGGAAGAGAAACAGTTACTGCGCTAACTAAACAGGCAACCGGAACAGCTGATTTCAAGAGACCGTTTATGAAACACAACAGTGTACTCCGGACTAGGAAAAGCGATTCAGGCCTTTGCATTTAACTTGATCAGCGGAACCTGGTATTATTCGACAGTTGTTTTCCTTTTCTTTCGCTTCAATTGGTCCGTAAACCCAGCAGCAAATCGATGCATCACACAGAAGTAGAACATTGCTGTCCCTGTGGATAATGGAAAGCAAATATGTTGGTGAGACAAGTATGCCGAACTGGCAATAAAACTACAAACACAAGGCTTCTACATCTACATAAACGCAAATACTCTGCAAGAAACTGCACAGTGCACGGTGGAGGAAACATGGTGCCGATATTATCAACTTTCTTTCCAGGTCCGTTAGCGTATTGGGCGACATGACTGTCTACATGGGTTTGTTCGTGCTCTAACCTCCCTTATCTATTTCTCATGATCCTTACGCGCGTTTTACGATGGTGCCAGTGTAATGGTCGCACACTCTTCTTCGAATACAGGTTTTGGAAATTTATCCGATAGCATTTTGCGGGAACAACGCAGTCTTTCTTTCAACGAATTCAAATAAAACTGCCAGACATTTCTGTGACATTTCTGGACTGTACCGACTTGTTACGATCGTAACAGCGTGTCTCTCAATTAGTTCTATGTCTGTTGCTAAGAACTCCAAAGATTCGAACGGTGCTCTAGACTTGGTCACACTGTTATCTTGTACGTTATTTCCTTTGATGATGCATCACACTTCTTCCAGAATCGTTTCAACAAATGTAAATTTTCCGTTAGCCTTTCCCAATACTGATATTACCGTTTTGTCCCATCTCACATCGCTTCATAAATGTTCACCAATAATGTCGTAATAGTTAGTTACATGTTCCACGGATCATTTGAACGGCTCTTTTATAACATTTTAAGTTAAATTTAAAATTTGCTGTACTACCTGTCAGACATTTTATGTTGTTAGGTAATTGATCAAAAATTTTTGTTGCTGTATATTGAACTCCTTTCTGAGTCACTTATAGGAGAACTTTAATAATGTGTAATAAAGGTTATTTTTCCCTCTAGTGTTGTGTTCATGGACTTCACTATTCTTCTCAAATTTTGATGCATTATGTCCGACAAATTTCTTTAGCGAATAAATGTATTGTGTCGGTGCAGTTAAAATACCTAGCTCCTTGGAAGAGTTACCAACACAACGTCCGTGGGTGAACACCACATATTGCACTTACTACTCGCTTTTGTGCGGTCAGTACTTTCTTTATCTGTGATGAGTTATCACTGAAAATTATTTCATAACACATTATTTAGTGGAAATATGCAAAATATGTCAGCACATTGATTCGTTCGTTTCCAAGATTAGCCTCTATACGACGAGCAAAAGTAACTGGACTTAATTGTTTGAGCTCAGTAATACGCTTCTTCCAGTTCAAGTTTTCATCAGTAAGTGCACTCAAAAATTTGGATCGTTCTACCCTATTTGCGGACTCCTGCTCAAGTATTGCATCAGTTGTTGTTATGACTATGCGTTGTACAGACCTAATATGGTTTATTTTTTTTTTTTTTTCAAAATTTAGGGAGAGTCCATTTTCAGAAAACCATTTTATAACTCTCTTCTGCTGTTTTCTCTCTGATTTATTGTAATTGGATTTATCGTAACAATAGCATTGTTCATTCATAGTCTGAGTATTTATTCAGCACAGCCCCTTGCATTCTTTTTGTGAAGTATGATTAAAACCAGCCGTGTGTAAAGCCAAAGCTTGAGTTTTTCTTAGACAGCAACAATTAAACGTCTTGGAAAGATCACAAGAAATACCGAATGGCTATATTTTATTATTTAAGGCTTCTATAATAATATTATACAATACAACTTTCTCTCTCTTGCAGATGTTATATTAATCCACATTTAAAGCGAGCTACATTTGACGACACCAATTGGAAATATTGTCCAAGTCTTTATATCTTACAATCGTCCAAAGCTGGTACTTTCATGTTAAGAAATCTAGTGGTGTTGCTGATCCTATCTGACAAATCGTTTACTTGCATTGAAAACATTAGAAGTCGTATTACACTTCCTTGGAACATAATCGATTTTAATTTCATCTGTGTGGAACTTAATGTGCTGGGTTCTATTTTCAAATGTTTCTTGAGACAATCACATTTTTGCGAAGATACTCCTCCTGATCGCATTTGGTTAGTAGCAGGCTTGATGGTTCATTATGTCCATCTTTATATCTGGGCTCCTTGCTAATCAGTTTCTGTCTCTCATGCCCGTGGTAACTGCGTACCGTTGTTGCAAACAGTTATTTGTTTTCCTTTTTGGCCAACACTCTTGGCAAGAACCACTATGCGCTCATGACGCGAACGTCTCGGCAAGCAACCGAGTGGATTATTTTTGTGCCTCGCTCACGGGCGAGATCTATTGATACAGATCACGGCAGCTAATTAAGGGGGCACTATACGAACGACAGTTGAAGAGAATTACGTAAGTTCCTGAGTTAGAGGAAAGCAGTCGCGCTCGATAGGCAGAGCATTCGTAATTGCTGTAGGTTGACGTTAACTTCTAGAATTACGGTTGCATGCGCTAACTTGTTCAAACTGCAGTTTCGCCGTCTTTCCGCATTTACCATTTCCCAAAATTAGTGAAACCCTTTTTCTCCTGAAGACCTACACTGTCGTAATCCCGAGTGATCTGCGTATATAAGCTTGCGATTTGTTGGCAGCAGCAAAACGAAAAGTAAAGGGGAAGATCGCTCCGACTATGTGAAGTTCTTCTGCATTGTCTTTTGGCGACAGCCAAGCGTGATTCTGACCTAATCACCAGAGGACCCAAACGTAGTATCGGTTACAGACAAATTCTCGACATTTCACCATGCAACATGGAATGGAAATCATTAGGCCAACACAATCGCACTGGGGCTAAAAGGTGCAAATTCTAGAGTGAGAAACACCTTCATGATCTTTACGAAGATGGCAAGACCACAACAAGAAATTTCTAAGAGGGCAGATATAATGATTTACAGAGAGATGCAATATCGGTTGGAAAGTTATAGCTGATTGTTTACTTCAGTCGCAGTTGCGATGCGATATAGTCAATAATGCCATATGAAACAACACGTTACACGGCTTTTTAAGGAGAGATATTGTTGGACAGGAATAATCACAGGCAATGATGGGTGTCATGAAACAAAGTACATACGTAATAGAGGTGGCATGGTAAATTAACGACGAAAAATGTTACAGATTTCACCACATGGGAAAGCAGGAGAAAAGACGTAAATAACATTCATGTTTGACGCAGGTCAGACTCCCAACATAAATGTCGATATCGTACTCTTATATGCAATATTTCCTCCTCGGGCACTAATGCACGTTTTGCACCTGTCGTTCCTGTGGGTACGAAACTGTTGAGGAGTCCGTGGGGGCATTGTCCCACTCACCTTTCAAGGCGGTTTTCAGGTCTTGTACGGTCCGGGTCGGAGGTGTTCGTTGAGGGAAACGTCTGCCAAGAGGATCCCAGGCATGTTGCATAAGGTCTGAATCCGAGGAATACGCAGGCCATTTCATAGTTCAATATCTTCACTTTCCAATGTGTCCGACACCTTAGTGGTTCAGTGTGGGCGGGTATTGACATCAATAAACAGGAAGTCGGAACCTGCAACACGCATAAACAAACGGACATAGTCCAGAATAATCTGCCTGCAGTACCACTGTGTTGTAACGGTACTTCGCGTAAAGATACGTAGAGACGTTCGGCCGCTATGCATAATGCCTGCTCACAACGTAACGCCTTCCTCCATACCCAAGACAATCGTGAACATTCTCTGGTGTGTAACGTGTTCCTCTCTCTCCACACACTAACCAGTGGCCAGAATCCCTTGCCACAGTGAAGCGGCATTCATCGGAGGACATCACTCTGGGGCCACTGTCACTGAACCCAACCAACATGCTCCAGGCAACAACGAATTGTTTCTCGGCGATGGCGTGGCATTCAACAGGCTTCTGGGCCTAAAAACCAATCTGATATCATCGTCGCGATGTGATTCTGCAAAAGATAGGTGAACCGGTAATACACTCCTGGAAATTGAAATAAGAACACCGTGAATTCATTGTCCCAGGAAGGGGAAACTTTATTGACACATTCCTGGGGTCAGATACATCACATGATCACACTGACAGAACCACAGGCACATAGACACAGGTAACAGAGCATGCACAATGTCGGCACTAGTACAGTGTATATCCACCTTTCGCAGCAATGCAGGCTGCTATTCTCCCATGGAGACGATCGTAGAGATGCTGGATGTAGTCCTGTGGAACGGCTTGCCATGCCATTTCCACCTGGCGCCTCAGTTGGACCAGCGTTCGTGCTGGACGTGCAGACCGCGTGAGACGACGCTTCATCCAGTCCCAAACATGCTCAATGGGGGACAGATCCGGAGATCTTGCTGGCCAGGGTAGTTGACTTACACCTTCTAGAGCACGTTGGGTGGCACGGGATACATGCGGACGTGCATTGTCCTGTTGGAACAGCAAGTTCCCTTGCCGGTCTAGGAATGGTAGGACGATGGGTTCGATGACGGTTTGGATGTACCGTGCACTATTCAGTGTCCCCTCGATGATCACCAGTGGTGTACGGCCAGTGTAGGAGATCGCTCCCCACACCATGATGCCGGGTGTTGGCCCTGTGTGCCTCGGTCGTATGCAGTCCTGATTGTGGCGCTCACCTGCACGGCGCCAAACACGCATACGACCATCATTGGCACCAAGGCAGAAGCGACTCTCATCGCTGAAGACGACACGTCTCCATTCGTCCCTCCATTCACGCCTGTCGCGACACCACTGGAGGCGGGCTGCACGATGTTGGGGCGTGAGCGGAAGACGGCCTAACGGTGTGCGGGACCGTAGCCCAGCTTCATGGAGACGGTTGCGAATGGTCCTCGCCGATACCCCAGGAGCAACAGTGTCCCTAATTTGCTGGGAAGTGGCGATGCGGTCCCCTACGCCACTGCGTAGGATCCTACGGTCTTGGCGTGCATCCGTGCGTCGCTGCGGTCCGGTCCCAGGTCGACGGGCACGTGCACCTTCCGCCGACCACTGGCGACAACATCGATGTACTGTGGAGACCTCACGCCCCACGTGTTGAGCAATTCGGCGGTACGTCCACCCGGCCTCCCGCATGCCCACTATACGCCCTCGCTCAAAGTCCGTCAACTGCACATACGGTTCACGTCCACGCTGTCGCGGCATGCTACCAGTGTTAAAGACTGCGATGGAGCTCCGTATGCCACGGCAAACTGGCTGACACTGACGGCGGCGGTGCACAAATGCTGCGCAGCTAGCGCCATTCGACGGCCAACACCGCGGTTCCTGGTGTGTCCGCTGTGCCGTGCGTGTGATCATTGCTTGTACAGCCCTCTCGCAGTGTCCGGAGCAGGTATGGTGGGTCTGACACACCGGTGTCAATGTGCTCTTTTTTCCATTTCCAGGAGTGTAGTTGCTAGGTCTACAGCGATCTGCCTAAGAGTGAGGCGTCTGTTCCCATTCGCTACTAGGGCTACGTGTCGATCCTCGTGTGGTGTGATGGTCCGTCCACGACCACCGACATGTTTTCGCATAGCATTTGCACCTTCAGCGGCCTTCTTCAATCGCGAGATGACACTTTTGGGCACACCCATTACTGTGGCCACAGTAGTGACACTTTGCCAGCTTCGGGCCATTAAATTGCACATCCAGCATCTGAAGCACTGAAATGAGGTCTTGCAGTCATGTTGCTGTACCACATGGAGTGCCACACTAACAGGTTCCACAACAACCTTCGTCACACACCGTACAGCATGGCCTGTGGAATACACACAAAGCGTTCGTGCATACTGCAGTTAACACGTCCCGTCCTCTACATTTCCTTTTACTGTCATTGGTCGGGTGTTCCAAAGCAAGTGTCAGTTGTTCCGCAGCAATTGGCAGTGATTCCATAGCAAGCGTCACTTGTTCCTTAGGGATTGTCAACACTGTGCATCACTGAACGCTAATGGGCGAGCTGTTATGTGGCCTTTGAGAGCTGTAGAAATCTTCTTCTGGCCGTTACGTGTGCAGGTACTCCCTCCATACGAAAAGATCCGAGTAATACACAGGTCTTCCATTCGTTCACTATCTTTACTTTCCAGAGCGTCCAACATCTCACTGTCTTTGAACAGTAAAGCATCACTTGATGCACGCTATTGCAGACTCTTCTCTTGAAGTATGAGTTCAACATTTGCAAAAACACAGTTATATCTGAGACCTGAATAGCACTAGGTGTCTAAGTAGATGATGTTCTAAGTAGATGATGTCAACTGCTTCATCGGAGATCACGAACTGGGGTAGAGTGAGTCCACGCTCGGCTCTACATCGACCTCCGTGTGATGGCGCTGCGGTGCTAAGAGAGAGGGCATGCTCATTAAAGCTGCACCACCATGAAGACGACATGCAACAAAAGTCACACTCACTTGAAGTGTTCGACAAGATTTTGATGTGCGAATGAATATTATCGAGTGCAGAAATACAAAGTAGGTAGCAAAATTGCAATCTACATCACACAGCCTGCAACGCAGAAGGCATGCACGACACTTGGTTAGAGCAACCGTTATTCGTCAGCACCCTGGCAACGATACATTTCTGGACACATGTTCAAAGGACCTTTTTTCCTCCATTTCCAGTCTGGAATCCGTACCTGCAGTTCGTCTGTTTTATTGATGTTCACCTCGTATATCGACCTCCGTGTGACGGTGCTCTGGTGCAGAGAGAGAGGATGTGGCTTCCACTAGTCGTTGCGGATTGCAGCGAGATATCTCTAACGTCTGCAGTATCGATGCGCGTTGCCGGCTTGGTGTGGCGTCGCGATCTTCGGACAATACCGCAGTAGCCATTCCAGTACTTAATTAGAATTATATTAATACCTTCAGCTGCTAACAAGCGTCGCTATATATCAACGGGGACAGGTGAAAATGTGTGCCCCTACCGGGACTCGAACCTGGGGTCTCCTGCTTACATGGCAGACGCTCTATCCATCTGAGCCACCGAGGGCACAGAGGAGAGCGCGACTGCAGGGACTATCTCGCGCACGCCTCCCGCAGGACCCACATTCTCACCTTGTATGTCCACACACTATATTCGTAGTGTTCCACCGCAACACACTCATTACTCGTGGAAGACATTCTTACCAAGTCCCGTAAGAGTTCGGGGAATATGTGTGCATCCGTACAGAAGAAGAAGGTCATTGCCGGTAATGCCACATTTTCACCTGTCCCCGTTGATATATAACAAAGCCTGTTACCAGCTGAAGGTATTAATACACTCCTGGAAATTGAAATAAGAACACCGTGAATTCATTGTCCCAGGAAGGGGAAACTTTATTGACACATTCCTGGGGTCAGATACATCACATGATCACACTGACAGAACCACAGGCACATAGACACAGGCAACAGAGCATGCACAATGTCGGCACTAGTACAGTGTATATCCACCTTTCGCAGCAATGCAGGCTGCTATTCTCCCATGGAGACGATCGTAGAGATGCTGGATGTAGTCCTGTGGAACGGCTTGCCATGCCATTTCCACCTGGCGCCTCAGTTGGACCAGCGTTCGTGCTGGACGTGCAGACCGCGTGAGACGACGCTTCATCCAGTCCCAAACATGCTCAATGGGGGACAGATCCGGAGATCTTGCTGGCCAGGGTAGTTGACTTACACCTTCTAGAGCACGTTGGGTGGCACGGGATACATGCGGACGTGCATTGTCCTGTTGGAACAGCAAGTTCCCTTGCCGGTCTAGGAATGGTAGAACGATGGGTTCGATGACGGTTTGGATGTACCGTGCACTATTCAGTGTCCCCTCGACGATCACCAGTGGTGTACGGCCAGTGTAGGAGATCGCTCCCCACACCATGATGCCTGGTGTTGGCCCTGTGTGCCTCGGTCGTATGCAGTCCTGATTGTGGCGCTCACCTGCACGGCGCCAAACACGCATACGACCATCATTGGCACCAAGGCAGAAGCGACTCTCATCGCTGAAGACGACACGTCTCCATTCGTCCCTCCATTCACGCCTGTCGCGACACCACTGGAGGCGGGCTGCACGATGTTGGGGCGTGAGCGGAAGACGGCCTAACGGTGTGCGGGACCGTAGCCCAGCTTCATGGAGACGGTTGCGAATGGTCCTCGCCGATACCCCAGGAGCAACAGTATCCCTAATTTGCTGGGAAGTGGCGGTGCGGTCCCCTACGGCACTGCGTAGGATCCTACGGTCTTGGCGTGCATCCGTGCGTCGCTGCGGTCCGGTCCCAGGTCGACGGGCACATGCACCTTCCGCCGACCACTGGCGACAACATCGATGTACTGTGGAGACCTCACGCCCCACGTGTTGAGCAATTCGGCGGTACGTCCACCCGGCCTTCCGCATGCCCACTATACGCCCTCGCTCAAAGTCCGTCAACTGCACATACGGTTCACGTCCACGCTGTCGCGGCATGCTACCAGTGTTAAAGACTGCGATGGAGCTCCGTATGCCACGGCAAACTGGCTGACACTGACGGCGGCGGTGCACAAATGCTGCGCAGCTAGCGCCATTCGACGGCCAACACCGCGGTTCCTGGTGTGTCCGCTGTGCCGTGCGTGTGATCATTGCTTGTACAGCCCTCTCGCAGTGTCCGGAGCAAGTATGGTGGGTCTGACACACCGGTGTCAATGTGTTCTTTTTTCCATTTCCAGGAGTGTATAATTCTAATTTCGGTCTAGACGGCTGCAGGTCATCAATGGTGTCTGTTCTTTCGGACATGTCCTAAAGAACAGGCACCATATCCATATAAGTTAGGGTGACCCAAATTCCCGGAATTCAGTTTTTAAATACATTTCGTTAAACTTTCTCAAATTTTTGGGATTTCGCTATATTAAAGGAAATACAACACAAGAAATTAATATATTTTAGCTTATTTGTCTAAAACCTCCATTGTCCCATACTAGTAATCACAGAATCAGTATTGATACACTCAGGCAATAATTTACTTTGAGTGGTACTTTGGCCAACAGGTAGTACGTTGTATTATTGTAACAGAGCTATGAAACCGTCGGATTGTCGCGCCACTTACTCACACACTCATTTTCAGAACAGTGTGGTAGTTGATGTTTTGTCAGACAAACTGCAATAATTTTTTCTCATATTAGTGGTATTTTTGCTACAGTACTGTGAAACGCAATGCCGAAACGTGCCTGCAAGTTCAGTGACTGTTATTCCAAGGAATGGAATTTCATTAAGAAAGGTCGTTTTGATTACGAAGCAGTGTGTTCCGTATGTAACTGTTTTATTAGTATAAGTCATGGTGGACGTTCCGACATAGTTGATCACATCAGGTCAAAGAAAAACATTAACAGATACAGGGCACCGAGCTGCAGTAAAACTCTACAAAATTATTTTTTGAAACATCAGTCACGTGAAGAGACGAAAGTTCGAGCAGCCGAGCTTACACTAGCCTACCACACGGTAAAACATCACCAAACTTATAGATCTAGTGATTGTACTAATAAGCTTAACAGCATTATGTCTGATGATTCTTCCATTGCTAAAAAGTTTAGTTCAGCAAGAACTAAAGTGTCAGCCTTAGTGAAAGGAGTTATTGCTCCCCAGAGTGTAAAGGAAAGCCTTGAATACACAAAAAAGTCTTTCTACGGGATATCCACTGATGCCAGCAATCATAAGGCCACTAAAATATTTCCGTTTGTTGTTCAGTTTTTCGATATTAATCAGGGAATTCAGACCAAACTTTTGAAGGTAGGCTCCCTACCTAATGAAACATCCTACGAAATTACAAGATTTTGTATGAATACTATCGAAATGTTTGATCCTGAGAAAAATAAATGTGTGGCATTTTGTGGAGACAACACCAACATAAACTTTGGTGGTTGAAAAAGACAAGGCAAATGCAACGTATTTACCAAATTAAAGGCAACATTGCATGAAAACATTGATGGCATAGGTTGCCCTGCACATGTTTTACACAATAGCGTGCAGACATCTGCTGACAGTTTAAGCTGTGATGTTGAAACTATCGTCATGAAGGTATCTCACACTTTTACATATATTCTGTTAGAACAGAGAGGCTTAAGGAGTTCTGTGATTATGTGGGAACTGAATATATGAATGTAATGTGTCACTCGAAAACTCGCTGGTTATCACTGTTTCCAGCAGTTGAAAGAGTAATCCGCCTGTTTGAACCGTTAAAAGATTTTTTCGTAAATGAAGACAAAGCCCCCAAAATATTGGTTCAGTTTTTCAGTAACCCTTTAAGTGAAGCCTACTTATGGTTCATTCACAGTCATCTTAGCACTTTGCAGCATGGGATAAAGGAAATTGAGGGAAGCACGAAAAGTGTAATAGAGGTAAATGATGTTTTGAAAAATATTCTGGAAACTGTTACTAAGAGGAGAGAAGAGCAGTTCATTTCTTTTAATGTTAAATCTGTCCATAAAAGAGCAGAACTATAAGAAGCAACGGAAAGGAGGGTTGATAAGAAGTTACAAGTTTTATGACACTTGTGTAGAATATCTCAGCAAGTGGAGCGCCTCATATTTACCCTCATCGCCGGTGTTTGATTGGATGTTACTGAAGAGAGTGCCAAAATGGGAAAGTGTTGAAGAGATAGTTTCTTATTTGAAGAGTAAAGAGATTGAAATCGATGATTCCATTCTCTTTGATAAGTTCGGCATACTGACTAATTTTGTTGAAGAAAGTCTTCACAAGTGGAATGATGAAAAAAGAACACCATTAGAATGTCATGAGAAGTGGATGAGTTTTTTTAAAAGCTATGACTGTCTTCAGCATTACTCTGAGTTGGTAATAATTACAAGGTATTTATTTGCAATCCCAGACCATAATGCCAATGTGGAAAGAATATTTTCGTTCATGAATATCCAGTGGACTGATGAAAGAAACAGAATGGAGGTGGACTCTCTTGAAGCAATCCTGCAGATCCTGTACAACTACAAAATGGATTGTGCCGAGTTTTATCACCGTGTCTAAAAGAACAAAGACACGATCAAGAAGGCTGGAGGCAGTGAAAAATACCCTTTTCTCCGAGGACAGTCAATTCCATCTACAAGTGCTCAGTAATATTAAAGCTCATGTTAATATTAATTGATTAAAAGTTGAATGGGTGTAAAATTTTGTAAAATCGTAATACATTTCTTTATTACTGTATACGTTTATTAAATGTCATTAATTATACAGATAATCTAGATTATATCAATCTTTTCTATCCTCTCATTAGTTATAATAATCGGGTTAACAAAATTTATCAACAAAACATTAATATTTAAAATTAAGAAACCTGGTACATGTGGAATGAGGTGTCCATTGGCACCCGGGTGAATGTGTCCCGGATTTCACCGAAAATAATTTGGTCACCCTAATATAAATATATTCCAGTACTTGTCCGGAGCGATTTAGGAAAATCACAGATGGCTGGACGCTGATTTGAACCGTCGTCCTCCCGAATGCGAGTCCAGCCTGCTAACCACTGTGCCACCTCACTCACTGAATATCAACGGTCCCTCGCGATTAGCGGCCAGGAAGGAGAAGTGGGGGACAGACACAATGTTTTCTCCGCCACGCAGGACCGTACCCCGATCAGGAAGTAGGCTTCTTTCGCGCCACACGGACAGTGTGATAAGGTGTGAAGCGCCACGGACTGTCAGCACTGGGGTCATTCTTGCAGCTTCCCTTGAGGCGGAAGGAGAGGGAGGCGCATCGCCAGTGGTGCGCCCAAAAAACAACAGTGGACCCTGACTCAGGACTGGCGAGTGGCACTGATCCCAGTCTTCGTACAGCAGTGGTTCTCAAACTATAGAGGGGGGGGGGGGGGGGCGGTGGAGGTAGAAGGGCGTGCAATGGGTGTGCAGTATATTTTTTAAAACATAAAAAATCTTAATAACAAACAATTGCGTTTATCTTTTCCTTCAAACAAAGAAGATGGCGTTGACCTGGATTGCATTTCGCCCAATGTCTGTGTTATGCCAGGTGCTGTCGACAACACCTGAAACCGTGGCCGTATTTATAGCACTGTTTGAAATGTTGGGGCGAGCTGGGCGACGTCGGCCGTCGGCAGAATCGCCCGTTATGGGCTGCACTGTCAATATCCTTAACCTCCTATTTCTACTGTTGGGTCTCCCGTACCCAGAGCTATATTGGTAATTAATTTTTATAACGTTTACAGCACTGAACCTGTGCCGCGTTTCGTGTAGCTCCTTATGTTTCATTGTTATGAAATTTGATTGTTGAGTTTTGGTTGATGTGCATTGTATAAGAGTGTTTTTCATATGTCTGGGTCTGTCATAACCGATGGTAGCAAGCAGGTAAGTACTGTGGTTCAACAGGACCCGCAGTAATAATAGTGGTACCATTTTTCATAACACAAATACGGTTTTAGAGCGTATTCAAAACACTGAATCAGCTTATTTATTTCAGGAGAAGGCTAAAAATGGATGAAACAAAAGATCTATGTAAGTGTGTGTTGCTAAATGAAATGGTTACTGAAAAATCAGGTGAAGACCTAGTCTCAGACTTTGAACTAGATATCAGTGAACATGTTATAGAAAATGAAGAACTGGGGATGACAGTGACACTAATCAGAATAATAATAACTTTTTTCATAAATTGATGAAAGCCATTCCCTATCCTCGTTGTCAGAACTGTGTACATATGTACCACATATCCCTGGCATAACACAGACATATGTACCACATATCCCTGGCATAACACAGACATATGTACCACATATTCAAGGTGTGAGGGCAATTGCAAAGAATAAAAAGATAGAAACAGAAACATGGCGGTTGTTTTTTACTGATGAAATAATAGATGAAGTGGTGTGATGTAATAACCTAGGTATCAAGTCTGCTATTCCTAAATACTCTTCTACACTGTCCTTCATTCGTGAGATAGACAGAGCTGAAATCGAAGCCTTTATTGGTGTGATGTATTTTGGTGGAATGCACATGGTTGACAGGATAAATTTAGAAGTACTCTGGAGTGGTACAGGTTTAGAAATATTCTGTTCCACAATGAACCTAAAGAGGTTCGTGATTTTGGCGCAGTGTCAAGATTTGATGATAAATCAGCTAAGTCCGAGAGATGGAAAGATTAAATGGCTCTTATACGAAATTGATTTCTTCACTAAAAAGTGAATGGAGCTCTACCCTGTTCGAGAATATGTGATGGTAGATATTACGCTTGTAAAATTTCAAGGACGATCTAGTTTTCGAATCTAAATTCCTTCCAAGACTAGCAAATACTGAATGACAATATTCAAATCAGATGATGCAAGAACAGCTTACCCTTCAAATTTGGAAGTTTTTTTAGGAGAGTAACTAAATGCACCTTATAAGCTGAGTGGCTGCACGGCTAACATTGTGAAAAGATTGTGTAAACAAGGAAAAGTTTACTCTACAAAAAGCAAAATGAGTTTGCCTACTTTATATACACAACATAATTCAATGTCAAGCGCTTTTGTATTCCCAGTCAGTAAAAAATAGGAGAGAGAAGTAAATTGGGTCCAAAAGACCCATCGTAGCAAAGATGATACATGGTAGCAATGCGAGGTTAACTAATAACTATTGCACGAGTGCAAGCTATGGTTCGTGTATCTCAATGACCCTTTACAGTCTTTCAGACTTCACGAGGAAGACCTGAATGCATTATGAAGCGGTTCCTGGTTAGTGATAGACATGAAGACATCAGTAGTCCATCAACTGGAGTAGGAGAGAGAGAGATACTCCATAGGCGGAAACGAGAAGGTATGATGAGAACGATTTATTGCTGGGCTCCACGAAAACTGAAGCCAGTGGTCAAAAACATCCACAGAGTGTAATTTGTTTAACTGTTTTCGCTCTGATAGCATGAAGCCTAGCAAATTAAAGCGACATCTTGAAACAAAACATCCTGAATTAACGGGAAAATCAAAAGAATTTTTTGTAAGGAGACTATATAAATGACCTATTGTCTACACACAAGATCTTTACTAAAATGACGAATGTGACTTCTAAGACCTTCTTAGGCTGTTATCACATTCTGCATACTCTCACTAAATGCAAGAAACTACACACGGTTGCAGAAACTTTGGACTTACCAGTAGCGATTGATGTAGTACCAACAATGTTTGGTGACTCATTAGCTCAACAGTTGAAAAGTATTCCCATCTCTAATGACACAATGTTTCGAAAAATTTTAAACATTTCTTACGATTTACTCGAGCAGTTAATCGATAAATTACATAACAAATATTTTTCACCTCAAGTGGACAAAGTAGCTGCTTATGAAGATGCTCATGGGCTTGGTTTCATTCTTATCGTTGCTGAGTTTAACATTAGATAGGAATTGCTTTTCTGTGAGCCAATACTGAAAACAGCTACAGCTCAAAGTCTTTTTGCCGTGATCAATATTTTATTAAGTAAAATCGGGATATCATGGAATAGGTGCATTGAACTATTCCCAGATGGAGCTCACTCAGTGTCTGGAATTCATGCTGGACTGCAAGCTTAAGTCAAAGCTGTAGCTCCTAATGCAGTATGGACTCACTGCACTATACGCTGGGAGGCTCTGGCCGCTGAAGAACTTAGCCCACACCTTAGAGAAGTGCTGCAAACGCTTATAGAGACTGTTAAAATTTTTAAGGTAAAATCTATAAATTCAAGACTTTTAAAAGTGTTACGTGAGTAGATGGGTGCTGAGCACACTCAATTGCTCTTTCTTCAGTAATGCTCGATGGCTTTCGATAGGAAAGCACTAAAAAGAATATTTGAACTCAGGATGAGGTATTCTGTTTCTTAAAGAAGAGAAGTCACTCTCTGGCAGAGAGCTTCAGCAGCGGAGAATTTCTATTGAAAATGGCTTACCTCACTGAAATTTTTGAGAAACTAAACACTTCACTTCTAGGTAATCAAGCGACTATAGTATCTTTGAATAGAAAAATGAAGCTGTTCATAAAGAAATTAGAGCTGTGGCCAAACCGAATGGAAAGTAGCATGATAGATGTATTCCTTACTCTAGTGACACTGTTAGAGGACACAGGTAATCCGATACTTTCAATGGATGTAAAAGCCAGCTTTCTCCATCACTTTGCAACACTAAAAGTTCACTTCTAAAAGTATTTTAGTGACTCTTTTGATAAATTTAACTGGATTAAAAAATGCACTCAAGAACGCTCGTGTGCCATCAAGTCTAAATATAAAAGGGCAAGAAAAACTAATTGATTTCACGTGTGATATTTCAATGAAGAATAAATTCAATGATGTGCCTTTGTTGGCGTTTTGGATACATATTAACAAGGAATTCCCAATGCTAGGCCAAAATGCAAAGAAGATGCTGATTCCTTTTCGCAACGACATAAAAATGCAAGCAAAGAAGTTTGAATGACTCTTTCTGCTATAACACCACTTCCTGAGAAACAATCTTCTCAAAAGCAAGCTCATCCATCACATCGACCTTTTTAATTTGTGTTTTTAATCCCTGTTTGCTAAATTGTAAATATTATTTATTTGTTAGTTTTTGAACAGATGAAAATTTTGTTTTGTTGAAAAGTTTTGTTGTTGAAAAGTTTGTTCCATATTTTCGTTACAATAATTCATGCAGTTTTGGTTTCTGTTGCATAAAATCTTTCCAAATTGAAGTCGATAAAATATAGAATAAGGCGAAGAAAACATAAAAATGACTACTTTTGTTGTGAAATAGGTTATGGGGGCGTGATACTTTTAATTTTCTCGTGAAGGGGCCCAGAGGAAAATTGTTTGAGATCCACTGGTGTAGAGCATCACGCTGGACACATCTGTATGTGGAGGCCGAACGATGCCAGACTGCATTCGTCACCGTCATATGGGCTCAGCACCTGGCGTGATGGAATGGGTTGCCAGGGGATGCACGATACGAGCACCACTGGTTCTCATAGCTGGTGATACGGACAGCGGGCATTACATTTCTAACGTGTTAAAGCCGATGACAGTGACCTACCTTCGACGCATGGGGGGACATTCTTTCAACAAGACAGAGCAAGACCGCACGTTGCCCGTGCTGTCCTGACCTACCTCGATACATACGGTGTTGGACTGTTGCACTGGTCAGCACGTTCCCCAGATCTCTCACCAGCAGAAAATAGGTGGCCATATGGTGCCGACAGATAGGCAAGCTTCAACTAGCCAACCAGTGCGATAGAGGGTGCGACAGAAGCAACTCCCTCATTTGAGAGTCAGCGTGCAGTGGGCAGCGACGGGGTGGAGTGATGTTTGTGTGTAGGGGGGGGGGGGGGAGGGGTTGTATCCTTGAATAGTTGCATACGTACCATTTTCAGTGTACAGTGTGGCTTGGTCAGGTGAACATCGCGCTTTTGACGTTGACAGTTTATTCAAAATGACCGATCGCCAATAACCACTCAACGTTTCTTCCGCATTCGCTTCGCGCTGGTGGACAGGACCCTGTTCCTGATACGAAAACAATTTATTCGTGGGTTTAGAATTTTCGAGAGACACGTCACGCATTGAAATGCAAACCCCAAGGTCGACGGAGGACAGCTACAGGGCCAGAATATGTTGCTGCAGAGAGAGACTCTGTTCAACAACCTCCCCAACATTCTACAAGAAAGCACGCGTTAGTCTTGCTATTATCGGATCGAAATGTGAGAAGAATCTTGCACCGAGATTTGAAAATGCATTCCTACAAGACTGTGTTGGTTCAAGAACTGTGTGGAAGATATCACAAAGTCAGCACAACGTTGTGTCAAGACATGCTTCGGGATGCTCATAGAGACGATGTTGTGATTTTTTGAACGAGGCACATTTTCATCTGTCAGCTGCAGTAATCAAGCAAAATTGCAGCTACTGGTGTGAAAACAACCTCCAGGAACTCCATCAACGATACTCCATAGTCCCGAAGTAACAGTGTGGTGGGCTGTTTTTAATTTTGGTGCGATTGGTCCGCATTTTTTGGAATACAATTGTGAGAGTGTTACTGTAAATAGCAATCGCTACTGCGCTAAGTTCTGTGACTTCCTACAGCGAAAATAGGAGAACTGTTTAACGACCTTAAGAATGTTGGTTCCAACATTCTACTCTGTAGGAGTCAACATGGATTCCGGAAACAGCGATCGTGTGAGACCCAACTCGCTTTATTTGTTCATGAGACCCAGAAAATATTAGATACCGGCTCCCAGGTAGATACCATTTTCCTTGAATTCCGGAAGGCGTTCGATACAGTTCCGCACTGTCGCCTGATAAACAAAGTAAGAGCCTACGGAATATCAGACCAGCTGTGTGGCTGGATTGAACAGTTTTTAGGAAACACAACACAGCATGTTGTTCTCAATGGAGAGACGTCTACAGGCGTTAAAGTAACCTCTGGCGTGCTACAGGGGAGTGTTGTGGGACAATTGCTTTTCACAATATATATAAATGACCTAGTAGATAGTGTCGGAAGTTCCATGCGGCTTTTCGCGGATGATGCTGTAGTATACAGAGAAGTTGCAGCATTACAAAATTGCAGCGAAATGCAGGAAGATCTGCAGCGGATAGGCACTTGGTGCAGGGAGTGGCAACTGACCTTTAACATAGACAAATGTAATGTATTGCGAATACATAGAAAGAGGGATCCTTTATTGTATGATTATATGATTTCGGAACAAACTCTGGTAGCAGTTACTTCTGTAAAATATCTGGGAGTATGCGTACGGAACGATTTGAAGTGGAGTGATCATATAAAAGTAAATGTTGGTAAGACGGGTGCCAGGTTGAGATTCATTGGGAGAGTCCTTAGAAAATGTAGTCCATCAACAAAGGAGGTGGCTTACAAAACACTCGTTCGACCTATACTTGAGTATTGCTCATCAGTGTGGGATCCGTACCAGATCGGGTTGACGGAGGAGATAGAGAAGATCCAAAGAAGAGCGGCGCGTTTCGGCACAGGGTTATTTGGTAAGCGTGATGTTACGGAGATGTTTAGCAAACTCAAGTGGCAGACTCTTCAAGAGAGGCGCTCTGCATCGCGGTGTAGCTTGCTGTCCAGGTTTCGAGAGGGTGTGTTTCTGGATGAGGTATCGAATATATTGCTTCCCCCTACTTATACCCGCCGAGGAGATCACGAATGTAAAATTAGAGAGATTAGAGCGCGCACGGAGGCTTTCCGGCAGTCGTTCTTGTCGCGAACCATACGCGACTGGAACAGGGAAGGCAGGTAATGACATTGGCACGTAAAGTGCCCTCCGCCACACACCGTTGGGCGGCTTGCGGAGTGTAAATGTAGATGTAGAACAAGAAGGCGCTGCAGGCCACATAGCACTTCAGTCATTGGCGTTGGTGAGAGAACTATTTCATGGGCATGTCATTTCTTTGTGTAGTCATATCGGGTACCATTACATTCGCCAGACTTAGCTCCCTGTGACTTCGTCACGGCCGACGTAATTCATAGAGTAATGAACAATTTCAGAGAACAGCTCAACCAACGCATCAACAATGGCGGCAGTCGTTTGAGTGAAGTATTGTTTAAAACAGTAATATTGCGTGTTCTTAAACGGCATTGTGTTCTTAGATAATCAAAATTAAGATATCCTATCTTACTTGGTTTCGTTTTTCTATAGTGTCCCTCACAGAGGAGTTCCATCTGCCACGCCCTGTAGATGGAATCTGGCGGAGAGCTGAAGCAGAATGGAGTGATACACCTTCAAATATTATAGTCCTGTCCTCCTCAGTTGCGCGCAATATTACGGTATATTAATAATTTTTACTTATGGAGTGATACACCCCTGTGCTCAGTTAGACTCAGTGCCCAGCCCGTTCAGATTGGCTGCTGCTGTCGCAGGTGGCAGCTCTGTGTACTAAATGTCACGTCCTGTGGAACCCCAAATTACCTACACATTTAATCGTGTAGTCTTCCTACTACACTGTACAAGTGCAGCAAGTAAAATTTACTATCCTTCCTTGAACTGCAATCCTAGCGCTGTTTCCGAAATGTACATGTTCTGGTCTGGGAGGAGAGTGCCTGTGCTGGGTTAGGCAAGAAAGTGTTTTATGCAATGATGGCGAGTAGAAATTGATAATACAGGCTCTTGTAACTATGCAGTCACTGTTGTAGTTCTTAAGCTGTACTATCATTTGATGCAGCGCCTTCTCAAATACTACAGCCGATTTCTACTGACCGTAAATACGTAGTTTTTTCTTAGTTTGGAAAGTTCGAAAAAGTTCTCCATCGAACTGGTATGTTAGTTCAGCATGGGATTACGTGGTAACATGGCTGCCAAGTATTCAGGGTAAAAGAAGGGACGCTAACACACAACCTTTATATGAATGTACATACACTAACGTCGATTTGCAGTAGGGTTTTAGAACATATATTGTATTCGAACATTGTGATGTTCCTCGAAAAAAAAAAACGATTTATTGATACATAGTCAGCACCGATTCAGGAAACATCGTTCTTGTGAAGAACACCTAGCTCTTTATACTCATGAAGTAATGAGTCCTATCGACAGGGGATGTCAAATTGATTGCACATTTTTAGATTTCCAGAAGGCTTTTGACACCGTTCCTCACAAGCGTCTTCTAACCAAACTGAGTGCCTACGGAGTATCGCCTCAGTTGTGCGACTGGAATCATGATTTCCTGTCAGAAAGGTCACAGTTCATAGTAATAGACGGAAAGTAATCGAGTAAAACAGAAGTAATATCCGGCGTTCCCCAAGGAAGTGTTATAGGCCCTCTATTGTTCCTGATCTATATTAACGACATAGGAGTAGCCGTCTTAGAGTGTTTGCAGATGATGCTGTCATTTACCGTCTTGTAAATTCATCAGATGGTCAGAACGACTTGCAAAATGATTTAGATAAGATATCTATATGGTGCGAAAAGTGGAAATTTACTCTGAATAAAGAAAAGTGTGAAGTTATTCACATGAGTACTAAAAGAAATCAGCTAAATTTCGATTACGCGATAAGTCACACAAATCTGAGGGCTGTAAATTCTACTAAATACTTGGGGATTACAATTACAAATAACCTAAATTCGAACTGTCACATGGATAATATTGTGATTAGAGCAAACCAAAGACTGCGATTCATTGGCAGATCACTTAGAAGGTGCAACAGGTCTACTAAAGAGACTGCTTACACCACGCTTGTCCACCCTATTCTGGAGTATTGCTGTGCGGTGTGGGATCCGCATCAGGTGGGACTGACGGATGACATCGAAAAAGTACAAAAAACGGCAGTTCGTTTTGTATAATCGCGAAATAGGGGAGATAGTGTCACACACATGATACGTGAATTGGAGTGGTAATCATTAAAACAAAGGCGTTTTTCGTTGCCACGGGGTCTTCTCATGAAATTTCAATCACCAGTTTTCTCCTTCGATTGCAAAAACGTTCCGTTTCCACCCACCTACATAGGGAGAAATGATCATCACGATAAAATAAGAGAAATCAGGGCTCGCACAGAAAAATTTAAGTGTTCGTTTTTCCCGCGTGCTGTTTGAGAGTGGAAAGGTAGAGAGACAGCTTGAAGGTGGTTCATTGAACCTTCTGCCAGGCACTTTATTGTAAATTGCAGAGTAATCACGTAGATGTAGATGTAGAATTTATGGCGTCTGTTCTTCCGGACATGACCAGACACCACGCGTTCATATAATTGATTCGTCTAGATGGGCAGTGGAACCACCTTCTTCAGTGCGAGTGCAAAAGTACGTCCGACCTCGTGCGGGAATCTCAGAGTAGCGAGCATGGAGGAAATGGACAGGGACTGTCGATAGGTGGCGGCCATGGCGAGGCGTGCAGAGGTAGCCAGCGCAGTTGCGATAACACTGTTTCCTGGAAGGTGCAGTCGTTAACGCACCTTCCTAGTAGGCAGGAGATCTCAGGTTCGAGTCCTCGTCCTGTAGACAATGTCACTCGTCGCCGTCGATTCTGCGTAATGGCCCGATGCAGCTGACATCAGAAGTCCTTTCCCTTTCCTTTGCTTTCTCCCTCACTCCAGCTTCAGTTTACGTGTAACACAGAACCTTGCTTCATACCGTTCAGGCCGTATGACACTAATCACGGTATTTTAAAATTAATGTGTTTTAGTGTGTGGCAATCTACATTTCACGTGTTTTAAAATTAAAAAAAATCGCTTGAGAATCATGCATTATCGCTTGAACTAATCTGGATATGGCAAGCACATGAAGGTGGACCCACAGGTGCGAAACAGCGGGTTCTGCAGACACAGGTCAGTAACGAGAAGTGCTGTAAATGTATTATTTGCTGTAGAATCATTTACTCAGCTCATGTTTTCAGACCCTGAAACTGGAGAAAACGTAATACGTTTTTACGGAACGAATTTTAACCATTTTCGTTTTGCTGATGACATGTTATCCTCTAGTGCAGGTCAACTACAGGAACGATTAGGAGAATTTAACTGAACAAATTCGAAGTAGGATTGAAAATCAGTTATTATTAGACTAAAAATATATAATCGATTCTACATAGATATGAGAAAGAACTTATAAATTGCAGTTGTTTCGAAGAAAATGCCTTTTTTGCTTGCTGCACCCAGACGTGTTTCGCCTTTTTTACAAGGCATCTTCAGTGGGTGTCCTGAAATATTACATGATTTGTACATTTTTACACATAGGTTGTGGTTTCACATCTAGGTTATAGATTTAAAATCAGTTCCTTAACTTTTTTTATGAAATGGAAAGATACTTACAGGTAACTTCTAATTCATTGCATCTAAGCAAATTGCTTTTTCTCATCTTACATAGGAATGACCTTATAAAATTAATCGCGGGTAAAGGCAGATGCCAGACTGAGATACATTGAAATGTAATGGATCAACAAAGGAGATGGCTTACGAAACACTCATTCGACCAGTACTTGAATATTGCTCGTCAGTCTGGGATTTGTATCAGATAGGATTGATAGGGGAAATAGAGAAGATCCGAAGGAGAGCGGCCTGTTTCGTTACAGGTTCATTTAGTAAGCGCGAAAGCGTCTCACAGATGCTCAGCCAGCATGTAAGATGCGACAAGAGGGGCGTTCTGCATCACGGTGCGGTGGAAGAGTCAACCAACAAGTTTCTTCCTCCTGTGTGAATCCTGCAAAAAGACGATGAATATAAAATCTGAGAGATTCGAGCCCACACAGAGGCTTGCCAGCAGGCGTTCTTCCCGTGGGCCTTTCGCGACTTGAACAGGAAAAGGAGAAAATGGCAGTGGTGCACAAAGTACACTCCGTCACACACCTTGATGTCGCTTGCGGAGTACTAATGTACATGCATTCAACACACCGAAACGATGATATTATAAACTAACAACAAAGACATAGAACCAATCGATGAATTATCGTGTTTAAGGTGATTGTAAGTAATAAGTAAAGCCATCCTCGACCAAAACAACGAAATGCTTTCTAGGCTCTGTCCTACAGGAATGGGTGCACCTCTGCCTTGCTTCGACTTTTCAGCTGACTTACACAGGCAGTTGTAGAAAGGCTTATTTAGCGTGGCTTCCAGACTACACCTCAATTCCACGTTATACACAAGACAAATTAATGTCACACGTGGCAAAAGCGATAAGTGACAGAAAAATTCCGAGGATTGGCTGAGTATTAAGGTCTGTCAGCTGCCCACTGAGCCACCAGATTCTGAAAGGAATAAACGGAAGATAACAAATGATCTGTAGTGCTTCTGGTAAACACAGTAGGGGATTTTAATGTAATTTGTGACGTGTGCAGTTAACAGTCAAGCGTGATATACCAGTTCTGAAATGTGGCACTGAGACACGGATTTTTAATGCAGATATCGTTTAGAAATTGAGCGAAAGATAGAGAGATGCATTTTGGGAATTGCTAAGAGCGACAGGAAAAGACACTAACATCATCTACACCATCACTCTGCAATTCAAACTACCTACTACTGTGTACTTGGCAGAGCGTTCATCGAACCATTTTTAGCCTATTTCTCTACCGTTCCGAACTCGATCAGCGCGTGGAGCAACTGAACACCTCACTCTTTCAGTGCGAGCTCTGATTTTTCTTATTTCGTTATGACAATCCTTTCTCCCTATGTAGCTGGGCGCCAACAAAATATTTTCACAATCTGGGGAGAAAGCTGGTGATTGAAATTTCATGAGAAGCTCCTGCCGCTGTGAAAAACGCCTTTGCTTTTATGATTGCCTCCCCAATTCGTTTATCATACCCGTGGCACTTTCTTCCTCATTTCGCGATAGTACAAAACGAGCTGCCATTCTTTGAACTTTTTCGATGTCCTCCGTCAATCCTGTCTGATGCAGAAGTACTCCAGAAGAGGGCGTACAAGCGAGGTGTAGGCAGTCTCTCTAGTAGACCTGTTACATTTTCTAATTGTTCTGCGAATAAGTCAAAACCTTTGGTTTGATTTCCGCGCAACATTATCCATGTGTTAGTTTCAATTTAAAATATTCGTAATTGTAATCACTAAGTATTTAGGTGTATTAACAGCTTTCTGATTTGGGTAATTTATCGTGTAACAGAAGTTTACAGAATTAATTTTAATACTCATGAAGATGACTTCACACTTTTCGTTACTTAGAGACAATTGCCGGATTTTGCACCATCTTGTCTACATAATTTTGTACAACTTCAGTATCAGATCGAATAGGTTGGTACGGCGCATACTGAGACGTTAAGTAATAGTTATAGTTAATATGACAACGGAGGTAAATACAGACGATAAAAGTTGTAGAGAGGATTAATGATTAAATACAGAAATCAAATCGAAGTGAATGTGGGTTACAGTAGTTATGCAGAAAGGCAGAGGCGCACTTAGGGCAGACTAGCGTGAAGAACTGCATCAAATCAGTCTTCGAACTGAAGAGTACGACAGCAAAAACCGTTAACACTCTCTTTTGTCAATTTTAAACTTAAAACGATTACCATCTTCCATGCTGTACTCTGTGCGTTGGGGTTATAACGACCTACTGAAAATGGCAAATTTGCATAAAGTATTGATTTGGTGCGCAAGTTCGTAGCGTTTTTTCATAAGTTTAATGAACACAAGAGATACACGTAACAGAGACAGAGACTTTAGTCATCAATAATACATTGTTGTTGTTGTGGTCTTCAGTCCAGAGACTGGTTTGATGCAGCTCTCTATGCTACTCTGTCCTGTGCAATCTTCATCTCCCAGTACCTACTACAACCTACGTCCTTCTGAATCTGTTTAGTGTAGTCATCTCTTGGTCTCTCTCTACGATTATTACCCTCCACACTGCCCTCCAATACTAAATTGGTGATCCCTTGATGCCTCAGAATATGCCCTACCAACCGATCCCTTCTTCTAGTCAAGTTGTGCCACAAATTTCTCTTCTCTCCAATTCTATTCAGTCCCTTCTCATTAGTTATGTGATCTACCCACCTAATCTTCAGCATTCTTCTGTAGCACCACATTTCGAAAGCTTCTATTGTCTACTTGTGCAAACTATTTATCGTCCACGTTTCACCTCCATACATGGCTACACTCCATACAAATACTTTCAGAAACGACTTCCTGACACTTAAATCTATACTCGATGTTAACAAATTTCTCTTCTTCAGAAACGCTTTCCTTGCCATTGTCAGTCTACATTTTATATCCTCTCTACTTCGAGCATCATCAGTTATTTTGCTCCCCAAATAGCAAAACTCCTTTACTACTTTAAGCGTCTCATTTCCTAATCTAATTCCCGCAGCATCACCCGATTTAATTCGACTACATTCCATTACTCTTGTTTTGCTTTTGTTGATGTTCATATTATATTCTCCTTTCAAGACCCTGTCCATTCCGTTCAGCTTCTCTTCCAAGTCCTTTGCTGTCTGTGACAGGATTACAATGTCATCGGCGAACCTCAAAGTTTTTATTTCTTCTCCATGGATTTTAATACCTACTCCGAACTTTTCTTTTGTTTCCTTTACTGCTTGCTCAATATACAGATTGAATAACATCGGGGAGAGGCTACACCCTGTCTCACTCCCTTCCCAACCACTGCTTCACTTTCATGCCCCTCGACTCTTTATAACTGCCATCTGGTTTCTGTAGAAATTGTAAATAGCTTTTCGCTCCCTGTACCTTAACCCTGCCACCTTCAGAATTTGAAAGAGAGTATTCCAGTCAACATTGTCAAAAGCTTTCTCTAAGTCTACAAATGCTAGAAATGTAGATTTGCCTTTCCTTAATCTATTTTCTAAGATAAGTCGTAGGGTCAGTATTGCCTCACGTGTTCCAACATTTCTACGGAATCCAAACTGATCTTCCCCGAGGTGAGCTTCGACAAGTTTTTCCATTCGTCTGTAAAGAAAGCGTGTTAGTGTTTTGCAGCAGTGGCTTATTAAACTGATAGTTCGGTAATTTTCACATCTGTTAACGCCTGCTTCCTTTGGGATTGGAATTATTATATTCCTCTTGAAGTCTGAGGGTATTTCGCCTGTCTCATACATCTTGCTCACCAGATGGTAGATACATCTCCTTCACTATTTACGACAGTCTGTCAACGCTGGGAAAACTTTTCGATTCCGTGATTGTCACAATGACATAGTTTTCAGGCAAAGAACTCGTCGAGGCATGGTCGGAGCGGATTTTCATTCGAAAATGAAGTTCTTCGAAGGCTGTTCCGTAGAGGGTAGAAAAGATGAAAATCTGAGAGCGCAAGATCAGATGAATAAAGTGGGTGCGGAATGACTTCCCAACCAGTTTAGTAGAATGCGCACGGGAGTTAACGTGGAGTAGCATCATTTGACGAAGTCTTCCTTGTCGTTGTTCTTGGATTGCGTGTGCGTGACATCTCATATGTTGTTGAACAATGTCATCTGTGACGGTTACATCTCGGGGAAGCAATTCGTAGTATACCACACAGTCGCTGTTACAGCAGATGCTTAATATTATCTTTTGTGGATGCGCGTAGGTCTTTATACTGGGAGTTGCTGCTTTGTTTGGGCTCAGCTATTCCTCTCTTTTCCTTATATTACCGTAAAGAGTCCATTTGTCGTCACCAGTAACGATACAGGATGGGAATAGTCGGTGTTGTTCACGAGCCAATTGATGACGAGTAACCAGTGATGCACATATGGTCACCTGCTGATTTTTTTTATTTTAACCATTTTTATTTTAACCATTGCATTTTTTATTTTAACCAATGCATTAAAATGTCGCGCGATGGTGAAATGATTACATTTCGTCACGTTAGCCAGTTGTCGAGTATGCTTAGATTAGATTAGATTAGTTTTTCGTTCCATAGATCCGTGCTAAGGAGATCCTCGTGGATGTGGAACATGAAATTTTTTTTTAATCCCAGGAATTTAAGACTGTCAACCTCTTCTATCTGCTCTTCTTCATACTCTATGGATATGCTGGGTGGAAACCTCTTATAGGTTCTGAATTGCATATAGTGAGTGTTTTCGAAGTTTAATGTCAGTGAGTTGGCTTTAAACCATTTATTAATATCCATGAAAATAGCAATAGCAGATCTTTCTAGAACTACACTCGACATACTATTTATTGCAATACTTGTGTCACTGCAAACAAAACGAACTCTGATCTGGCAGTGTAACTGATGAGAGATCATTAACAAGAAAAAGCAATGGCCTTAAGTTGGATCCTTGTGGGACACCACATGTAATTTCTTCCCATTCTGATGATGACTGATGACTTAATTCACTAGTCCCTTGCACTGACACCCTTTGTTTCCTGTTAGCGAGGTATGACTTAAACCATTTTGCAGCACTGCCTGTGACACCATAGAATTCTACTTTATTTAAAAAGATGTAGTGGCTCACACAATCAAATGCCTTTGAGAAATCACAGAAAATACCTGCTGCTTGTAATCTGTTATTTAATGAATTAAGTACATTTTCACTGTAGGTGTAAATAGCCTACTCGATATCAGAACCCTTCAGAAATCCAAACAGTGTTCTTGATAATATGTTATTTGTGGTCAGATGATTGAGAAGCTGCCTGTACATTAATGTGGATCATTGTGGATTAATGCGTTTAAACGATCTTCATCAAACCCCCGAAGGGTTTTCTGAACGTGGAGATTCACTAATGTCAAAATGATGTTCCTTAAAACGAGAAAATCATTTTCTTGCCATGCTGTGTGCAATGGCATCATCCACGACACACAGCGCAAGTGCTTCTGGCTGCCTCCGATGCTGTCACACCTCTACTGAACTCAAACAGAAAATAGATCGGAAATGTTTCGATTTCTTGGCTAGGCACTCCGTTTTCTAGAATGCGCAGCTCCACTCACTACCTTCAGGTGACAAAATTACTACACTCCTGGAAATTGAAATAAGAACACCGTGAATTCATTGTCCCAGGAAGGGGAAACTTTATTGACACATTCCTGGGGTCAGATACATCACATGATCACACTGACAGAACCACAGGCACATAGACACAGGCAACAGAGCATGCACAATGTTGGCACTAGTACAGTGTATATCCACCTTTCGCAGCAATGCAGGCTGCTATTCTCCCATGGAGACGATCGTAGAGATGCTGGATGTAGTCCTGTGGAACGGCTTGCCATGCCATTTCCACCTGGCGCCTCAGTTGGACCAGCGTTCGTGCTGGACGTGCAGACCGCGTGAGACGACGCTTCATCCAGTCCCAAACATGCTCAATGGGGGACAGATCCGGAGATCTTGCTGGCCAGAGTAGTTGACTTACACCTTCTAGAGCACGTTGGGTGGCACGGGATACATGCGGACGTGCATTGTCCTGTTGGAACAGCAAGTTCCCTTGCCGGTCTAGGACTGGTAGAACGATGGGTTCGATGACGGTTTGGATGTACCGTGCACTATTCAGTGTCCCCTCGACGATCACCAGTGGTGTACGGCCAGTGTAGGAGATCGCTCCCCACACCATGATGCCGGGTGTTGGCCCTGTGTGCCGCGGTCGTATGCAGTCCTGATTGTGGCGCTCACCTGCACGGCGCCAAACACGCATACGACCATCATTGGCACCAAGGCAGAAGCGACTCTCATCGCTGAAGACGACACGTCTCCATTCGTCCCTCCATTCACGCCTGTCGCGACACCACTGTAGGCGGGCTGCACGATGTTGGGGCGTGAGCGGAAGACGGCCTAACGGTGTGCGGGACCGTAGCCCAGCTTCATGGAGACGGTTGCGAATGGTCCTCGCCGATACCCCAGGAGCAACAGTGTCCCTAATTTGCTGGGAAGTGGCGGTGCGGTCCCCTACGGCACTGCGTAGGATCCTACGGTCTTGGCGTGCATCCGTGCGTCGCTGCGGTCCGGTCCCAGGTCGACGGGCACGTGCACCTTCCGCCGACCACTGGCGACAACATCGATGTACTGTGGAGACCTCACGCCCCACGTGTTGAGCAATTCGGCGCTACGTCCACCCGGCCTCCCGCATGCCCACTATACGCCCTCGCTCAAAGTCCGTCAACTGCACATACGGTTCACGTCCACGCTGTCGCGGCATGCTACCAATGTTAAAGACTGCGATGGAGCTCCGTATGCCACGGCAAACTGGCTGACACTGACGGCGGCGGTGCACAAATGCTGCGCAGCTAGCGCCATTCGACGGCCAACACCGCGGTTCCTGGTGTGTCCGCTGTGCCGTGCGTGTGATCATTGCTTGTACAGCCCTCTCGCAGTGTCCGGAGCAAGTATGGTGGGTCTGACACACCGGTGTCAATGTGTTCTTTTTTCCATTTCCAGGAGTGTATATGTAAACTCAAATAGCAATAGTGAACTACAAAAAAAAATGACAATCGCTAAATAAACCCATATCAACGGGAATACGAACATGCAAAACAAAAACGCTACGACCTTATGCACCGACCAAATACGAGGGTGAGTCAAATGAGAACCTTAAATATTTTTTTAAAAATATTATTTATTGTGCAGGAGTGGTACAAAGCTGTATCACTTTTCAACATAATCTTCCCCACGCTCAACGCAAGTCCTCCAGAGCTTACAATGTGCATAAATTCCTTTAGAAAAAAATTCTTTTGGTAGTCCGCACAACCACTCATGCACCGCGTGGCGTACCTTTTCATCACAATGGAACTTCTTTCTTCCCATTGCGTCTTTGAGTGGTCCAAACATATGGAAATCACTTGGGGCAAGGTGTGGTGAGTTTGGTGGATGAGGAAGACACCCAAAATGCAGGTCTGTGATTGTTGCAACTGTTGTGTGGGCAGTGTGGGGCCTTGCATAGTTATGTTCCAAAAGGACACCTGCTGACAGCAATCCACGTCGCTTTGATTTGATTACAGGCCGCAGATGATTTTTTAGGAGATCTATGTATGATGCACTGGTGACAGTGGTCCCTCTGGTCATAACTCGTTGTGCCTGACCTGGACGAGGAGCATCTTCCACTGAACCGACCGTTTTGGCCGAGCGGTTCTAGGCGCTTCAGTCTGGAACCATGCGACCGCTACAGTCGCAGGTTCGAATCCTGCCTCGGGCATAGATGTGTGTGGTGTCCTTAGGTTAGTTAGGTTTAAGTAGTTCTAAGTTCTAGGGGACTGATGACTTCAGAAGTTAAGTCCCATAGTGCTCAGAGCCATCTTCCACTGAATTCATACCATTTGCGAACTTCCTATTCGATTCGTAGACTTGCTGCTATGACAAGCATGCATCACCGTAGTGATCCTTCATTCGTCGATCAATTTCAATAGGTTTCACACCTTAACTACGCAAAAATCGAATAACAGAACGCTGTTCTTTCCTGGTACAAGTCGCAAGTGGGGCGGCCATCTTCATACTAATACTGCGAAAGTATGTGTGCATCTGCACTATGCTGCCACCTACAGGCCATTCTGCACGCTGTTGGTAGCACGCTTACCAATTTACAGGATAACGACGTGAAATTTCGATTTGTTATTACAAATTTAAGTTTTAATTTGACTCACCCTCGTAGTCCACTGTGACCTCCGCGTTAATTTGTGTAGCAGTTTCAGTGGTTAACAGTAGTAGGGTTAAGTTGGGTTGTTTCGCTGGTATTCTTCGGTGCGGTTTCAAGGTTAAGCTAAAAAGGGAAGTTTGGCCGTATATCTCTTCGATTTTACTTTCGCTGGCGTTATCGCCGACAGGTACAAATCTGAGCAGGGAAAGTATCGAAAAACGCGATCGTCGCGTCCGGTCGGAACGATTTGCGAGGTGGCTCGCGCCCGGCGGAAGGCCGGTTGCCACGGGAAACGATGTAACAACCCTCTCTCCAGCGCGTGCCGCCATATCGAATCCGTGACGTTCTCGGCGGCGTAAAAAAAGCGAAGAAATCGAGGCGCAAGCGCGTTTCGGGTATCGCCGAGGGAGCCCGCTGTGAGTGAGTAGACTAGGGCTCGTTATACATATATATATAAGGGCGCGCGCGCGGCTCGCATGTCTGGCCGCTCGTTACTCTGGTCGGCATTAGCGGCGGCCTCGCGTGCGCCGGTCGCACACAATGGTACGAGTCACAACTTGCCCCGTTCCGTCATTAGTCCCTTTTTGCCTCGCAGCCGCCCATTAGTATAAACTTGCTCTTGCGTCATAATTGGCTGGCACCGGCTGGTATATAAATATGAGCGCTTCCCTGCCCCGCCCGCATCGGCAGTGTCTGCGACACTGTGCCTTCATCTCCGCTGTGTCACCCGATCGGCGGGAGTGCGCGACCTGCAGCCATGGCTCTCTTCAGGAAGAAGGAGAAGAAAAAGAAGAAGAAGAACCCGGTTAGGCGCGATCTGGCGGCGGAGGCTGCGGCCCCGCGCCCCGGCTGCTCGCAGATGCTTCGGCCGCGCGAGAAACCGTGTCTGACCGGCTCGCTTATGTTTGTGTTGCGCAGGCGGGGGTCGGCAGGAGGATGGCCGGCAAGAAGGGGGCGATTGTGCAGCTGCAGGCGGAGATCAACACCGACGAGGAGTGGGACAAGATCCTGGCCAAGGAGGGCCTGCTCGGTGAGTACCCAGCTGCTGCGCTCATCAGTAACAGGCACGCCACAGGCAAAAGGCACGCTTATTATAACTTATGGAATTACTTATGGAAGTGGTTTATTTTCACTTTAACTTAGTCACATCTCCGCACTAGTGACTGAAGGCACTGCACTTGCTCCAAATGCTGAACACCCTCGTTTTCGACTGACACCCTCGCTTTCGACATGACACACCTACCATGCCGGCCGGGGTGGCCGAGCGGTTCTAGGCGCTACAGTCTGGAACCGCGAGACTGCTACGGTCGCAGGTTCGAATTCTGCCTCGGGCATGGATGTGTGTGATGTCCTTAGGTTAGTTAGGTTTAATTAGTTCTAAGTTCTAGGGGACTGATGACCTCAGATGTTAAGTCCCATAGTGCTCAGAGCCATTTGAACCAACACCTACCATTCGATTACATTCCTTCGGCGTTCTCATTTATCTGTCTGAAACTTTGAGTCAGCATCCCTTCCTAATAAATTTTGAGCTCAAGAAGTTGAGATTAGCTTTTTCCTTCGGATATCTTCCGCATACACTTCTTCAGAAAAAAAGACGACGCGGTTATGTTCTTTGAAATGCATTGAATTTGATTTTAAGACGCAGACCCCGTACTCCAGTAGTTAAATAACGTATTTTAAAGTATTATGTACACTGCCGCAATGACATAGCCCTGATTAAGATTGCACATTTTCCATGCTACATATGAACTTTACACGTACCTACTGTGATTATGCGAAACTCCTATTAGGACGCCATCACATCTTGCTTTTTCCCCACACTGTTGTGTGGACTATAACATGCCGTGGCTTGATAGAGCCCAAATCACTTCTTTTAAAAAGTATACCGATTAATGATTGAGATTTTTATTATGTTTTGAGTTTTTTTTACCAAGGATAAAACTTTTTACAAGCCCTATTTTGTGTCATTTAAGTAATTATTTACTGTATAGTATGCATTATTTAAGAGCTGTACTTTACCAGCCTGTTTAAACGTACCAATTTTAAGGATCTTTAGCATTATTTTTCTGGGGAAACAGCGTTAAAAAGTTAGAATAAAAGTTTCTATCTGAGAACAGTCTACGAACAGATGGATGTTGTTAAAATTCAAAATTTTGTTAATCATGTGACCGCTGTCGGTCTGATGATAATCGTAACATGATCGAAAGCGGTCACCTGACTAATAAAATTCTCAGTTTTATAAATTTATGTTGGGTAGTAGATTTTTTCATATAAAAACATATCCATCTTAGTTACCTCTTTAATTTCCTTGAGTAATTTACTGTAGAGTTTTGTTTCCTGGTAGAAAATACTACATTGTGTTTTTTCGTTTAGTTTTGCTCAATATATGTAAGTTAATTCTGGCACTTGTTCCTTTATCATGAATACAGCAGTTAGTGTAATAATTAGTAGTACTTTATGTTCTTAATGTATTGGTAGATGTGCTGAGATGGTGCAGCTGTAACACCCAACTTTTTAAACAGATTGTGGCGATGAGTTCTACTGTTCTCTGCAGTCGTTTAATATTGCACCTGTTCTCCGTAGTTCGACTACTGTGGCCAGGGTCGGTTTCAGAACATTTTCCACACAAACGACTGAACGTTACACGCCCTTCACCCCTCTTTTTCCTTCGTACATTTTCATCAACGTCAGTTTTCGCTAGCAATCATGTTACGCACTGTATAGGAATGTTGCTCCTCTTGGCTTGGCGCCTTGAACGGCCGCTACTAATTGTGATATGTCCTGTACAAAGTCTGACAGTTGCGGCCCCTCCGGCAGCCCTGTCCTCTTGTGTAGTTTGGGTCTTAAACCGGCCCTGCTTCTCGCCGTGGTTAGGGCATCTACTCTTGTCCTGATGTAAACGAACACACACTCAGCGATTGAATGTTGTTCACTGGGTGCTGCAACGAGACGACAAATAGATCCTATTTATGAATTAGGTATTTTGTGTGTCATTCTCTCACGAATGATATAATGAGGCATGATAAAGCACTAAAAAAGCTTCAGTATTTTTGTTAATCAGTATACTAAATATTTCAGCAACGTAGTACTTGTTTCAGATCTACTTGGCTAGTGGTGTGTTGACGGTTTCGTCGTTCATAGGGGGCCATCAAAATGTGTTTAGTTTAAAATATCGTAATTAAGAAATGTGGCTTTACAGACGAAAACAAAGACTAAGAATGAATTATTTCGCTATTACTTTATTCTTACAGTTTGCCTGCTAGATGCGACACACATACAACATTTTTATATATTTGGAAATCTGATTCGTAAGCTTTCCTCAAGAGAAAATCTCGTTTCTTTACTATTATTTTATTTTGGAGTTGAGAGCAGGTAAGTCACAGCTGGAAGAATATCGCGCGATGTGCAGGGCACAATATTATTTCAAGCTAATAGTCAGCACCGATATGTATTGTATTTTTATTTGAATCCTATATTTGAAAACAATTTCCAAACACGGATCCAAAGTTGCAGGTCCTTTATTGCAAGACGATAAACAGCAACAATTTCTGGAACAAACGTTACTTTAATTACTTTGAATCTTGATTAAAAAATTGAGAAAAATCCAATGTTAAGATAGGTTTATTTCTAAACGTAGACAAATTAAATATACAGGATAACGCACCTAACTCTGCCACCTCAAATATCTCTGGAACAACAATAGATATTCAAAAATGGTTTTCACCAGCATGTACGTACGGCAGGGGCTTAAGACACCAAATACAATGCGAAGTTTTAAAACGTAAAAAAAGACTATTTTCAACACAAACTCGTGCATTTTTAAATGGACACCCCCATTATTTTGTATGCAATCAATAGCACGAAAAATAAAAAAAAAAAAAAATAATGGCGCTGGGTGCATCGCAATATGTCAATTACATCCCGAGACATTGCGAAGCGAAGATGGCGCTTGAAATAAATGAAGCACACAGCTAGCGCACGTCCTGAGACTCAATCGTGCACCTCACGCTGCCGGTAATCGTGATGTGATTGACGTACTACGTCAGTGGAGAGTTAATGTATGGTGTGGTACTGTATGACAACACATCATTGACCCATATGTCATTGATGGCACTCCTAAAGGGGGATAGTTTAACCCCTTCTTGAGCTGTACCATATTGAACCGGTCCACCTTTTATAATGTGTCAAATAATATGGCATCAAAATGATGGATGCCCTGCACATAATATTTATTGTTGCGAAATGACAACCAGAGGTACAATTAGTGGTAACACACTTGGTTTCAAGTTTCTAATCGTCATAAGTTCTGAAATATGTGGCTTGTAAGGATAGCAACGGCGTCACAGTTTCTGACGTAATGCATCGCATGTAGTACTGTGCTCAGAGCAGGGGTTACTTGCACTGGCGCCTGTATCCTTCCGTAAACATACCAATATCACCACGGCATGCTCTACCTTCAGTGTACAAGTGTCTCCTAATCTTGTCTGCTGAACTGCTCTCACACTGTAACGTAATTCACGCAAGTTGCCACACTAAAACCTGTTTCCTTGTGGCTTGTTACATTTGCCGTCATATACTCGATATGCCGGCTTTCAGTAATGAAGAAAAACTAGATATTATTTTAATGTATGGCGAATGTCACAGATATGCAACCGCAGGTGTGACACTGTTTGCTGATCGGCGGTGTCCGTCACGTCGAACCATTGGCAACATCTGCAAGACACTCACGGAAACAGAAAACTGGGCTCCCACAAAACGTCGACGTACAACGCCAGCGATCGGCAATGGAAATGAAATTGCTGTTCTGGCTTGGCTGCTGCAGCGTACAATGCTCAGGTGGGTGTACGAGAAATTGCACGAGGTGTAGGAATAAGCAACTGTAGTGTGTGCAGAATCTTGCACCGGCATCGGTTTCATCTGTTTCATATCTCACTGCACCAAGAACTGTACGGGAATGATTTTGAATCCCGCATTGCATTCTGTCGTTTTGCACTTCAGCAGTTGGAAGGTAATCCAGTATTCCTAAGCAATACGTTTTTACGGTCGAGGCTTCATTTGTAATCATGGTAGTGTGAATCTGCGGAACATGCACTACTGGTCCGTGCAAAATCCACACTGGATTTGCCAAGTTGCTCATCAACGACAGTGGAGTGTCAATGTTTGGTGCGGTATCACTGCTGACTTTATTGTAGGTCCCTACTTTTTCCGCGGAACATTGAATGGACAGCGATGCGCATCATTTCTTCAACACACACTAGCGCTCCTCATGGAGGACCTAGGATTGGAAACTTCTATCAATGTTGTTCCTACATGATGGATGCCCCGCACACAATGCAAAAATTCCCAGAGACGTTCTTGATGCGACATTTCCAAATAGGTGGATGGGGCGGGGAGGTACTGTGCAATGGCCAGCACGGTCCCCCGACTTCACGCCATTAGACTTCTTTGTCTGGGGCGCAATGAGAGACAGAGTGTATCAAGGTCTCCAAACGACAGTAGAGGATATGCAGCATCATATTACTGTGGTGTGTGCGGCAATATCTGTAGAAACTTTACAATCTGTGCAACAGTCTCTCGTTACCCGTCTGCAAACGTGTAGTCATGCAAACGGAGGGCACTTCGAGCATATGTCGACGTGACACAGTTTCCTTGGTCAAGATGTGGGTGTATTTTCTATGCTGGATGTAATGCGCAACAATACAGTTTCTGTGGGCGACAGGGCACTAGTAAATGTATTTAGTAAAGTGAATTCAAGTGTGTTATCTCTATTTGTAGGCCGGCCGCAGTGACCGAGCGGTTCTAGGCGCTTCAGACTGGAACCGCACGACCGCTACGGTCGCAGGTTCGAATCCTCCCTCGGGCATGGATGTGTGTGATGTCCTTAGGTTAGTTAGGTTTAAGTAGTTCTAAGTTCTAGGGGACTGAATACCTCAGATGTTAAGTCCCATAGTGCTCAGAGCCATTTGAACCATTTCTACACTCCTGGAAATTGAAATAAGAACACCGTGAATTCATTGTCCCAGGAAAGGGAAACTTTATTGACACATTCCTGGGGTCAGATACATCACATGATCACACTGACAGAACCACAGGCACATAGACACAGGCAACAGAGCATGCACAATATCGGCACTAGTACAGTGTATATCCACCTTTCGCAGCAATGCAGGCTGCTATTCTCCCATGGAGACGATCGTAGAGATGCTGGATGTAGTCCTGTGGAACGGCTTGCCATGCCATTTCCACCTGGCGCCTCAGTTGGACCAGCGTTCGTGCTGGACGTGCAGACCGCGTGAGACGACGCTTCATCCAGTCCCAAACATGCTCAATGGGGGACAGATCCGGAGATCTTGCTGGCCAGGGTAGTTGACTTACACCTTCTAGAGCACGTTGGGTGGCACGGGATACATGCGGACGTGCATTGTCCTGTTGGAACAGCAAGTTCCCTTGCCGGTCTAGGAATGGTAGAACGATGGCTTCGATGACGGTTTGGCTGCACCGTGCACTATTCAGTGTCCCCTCGACGATCACCAGTGGTGTACGGCCAGTGTAGGAGATTGCTCCCCACACCATGATGCCGGGTGTTGGCCCTGTGTGCCTCGGTCGTATGCAGTCCTGATTGTGGCGCTCACCTGCACGGCGCCAAACACGCATACGACCATCATTGGCACCAAGGCAGAAGCGACTCTCATCGCTGAAGACGACACGTCTCCATTCGTCCCTCCATTCACGCCTGTCGCGACACCACTGGAGGCGGGCTGCACGATGTTGGGGCGTGAGCGGAAGACGGCCTAACGGTGTGCGGGACCGTAGCCCAGCTTCATGGAGACGGTTGCGAATGGTTCTCGCCGATACCCCAGGAGCAACAGTGTCCCTAATTTGCTGGGAAGTGGCTGTGCGGTCCCCTACGGCACTGCGTAGCATCCTACGGTCTTGGCGTGCATCCGTGCGTCGCTGCGGTCCGGTCCCAGGTCGACGGGCACGTGCACCTTCCGCCGACCACTGGCGACAACATCGATGTACTGTGGAGACCTCACGCCCCACGTGTTGAGCAATTCGGCGGTACGTCCACCCGGCCTCCCGCATGCCCACTATACGCCCTCGCTCAAAGTCCGTCAACTGCACATACGGTTCACGTCCACGCTGTCGCGGCATGCTACCAGTGTTAAAGACTGCGATGGAGCTCCGTATGCCACGGCAAACTGGCTGACACTGACGGCGGCGGTGCACAAATGCTGCGCAGCTAGCGCCATTCGACGGCCAACACCGCGGTTCCTGGTGTGTCCGCTGTGCCGTGCGTGTGATCATTGCTTGTACAGCCCTCTCACAGTGTCCGGAGCAAGTATGGTGGGTCTGACACACCGGTGTCAATGTGTTCTTTTTTCCATTTCCAGGAGTGTATTTGTAGCTCTAATTGTCATCTACCTAGAGTAAACATACATTTACAATTTGAAAAACGTAACTTTGTGCTTTACGAGTTACTTGTTTATTTTTGTGGATTGTGCATACCTTCCCACTGTGTGAGCCCCTGGCACAGGAAGCGTTAGGTGCACGCTTGAGTCTCAGGACGTGCGCTAGCTGTGCGCTTCATTTATTTCAAGCGTCAACTTCGCTTCGCAATTTCTCGGGATGTAATTGACGTATTTCTATGCAACCAACGCCATTATTTCTGTGATTTTTCATGCTTGTGATTGCATACGAAATAATAGGAGGTGTCCATTTAAAAATACACAAGTTGCTCACGTTTTAAAATTTCGCATAGTATTTGGTTTCCTAAGCCCCTGCCGCACGTTCGTGCTGGGGAAAACCATTTTTGAATACCTATTGTTGTTCAAGAGATATTTGAGATGGCAGAGTTAGGTGAGACACTTTGTATAGCACGTCGCACTTTGTGCAGTTGCAGTGGAATTCTTCTTCTGCTAATAAACAGTTACTCTGACCAACGCAAAACACATTAATTACTGTCATGAGACATTACAGAGCCACAAATGGAACCAAGGAATATAAAGGAATTAATATTTCTGGTACTATTCTGTGACTACAACCTTTACACTTAAGGTCAATCAATTTCCCTTGAATGTCAAAAATCGTTTTCTGGTCATACTACATTAATTACTATGAATGAGGTTCACCTTAAGGATAGGACGAGGTTCATAGGTTTCAGTCACGCTTATTTTTTCATAAGGCACACATATATCTATTTTGTAAGTTTATTAGATACGTCAATAATTCATTTCCGTGATGGATTAATATTTCAACAATAGACATGTGATTATTAAAGTTTTCTCTTGACGAGTAAATAATTATTACGCGACAGTATATTTTCTTAATTATTGCTGCGATCGAATGAAAAATTGCATCCGTTTAGCATGACACATGCTTTGACATACAGTTTACAATATTTGGCTACGACTACTTTCCCAAAATTGATTTAGCCTACTCTAGTAACTAGTGCTAATTCCACAAGGTTAGGAATCTTGCACCTTGGATGAAATTTAACTGATGTTTCCCTGTTCAGACAAGTCTCGTGGGGAACTAAGGGAAACCACGAGTGAAACTTTCAATCTTGGTTTACATCATGTCAGGTTATTTGGAATATTATGTTAAAATTTTCAGAATATGGTTTACTTTGAATATAGTACATAAAATACACGCCGGTTGGTTCAGTTCAGTTCGTGCCACATTTAAATGGTTTCACACAGAATACGTCATATTTGTTTTCGTATTATTGCAATTAACGGTTCAGACAAAGAAACATGTACTACAGCAATGACTTGTACAGT
Source organism: Schistocerca cancellata (assembly GCF_023864275.1). NCBI lineage: Eukaryota > Metazoa > Arthropoda > Insecta > Orthoptera > Acrididae > Schistocerca > Schistocerca cancellata. Next base: position 66,497,945 of record NC_064628.1, read on the forward strand.
AGGTTCGATTAAAGTTTTCTTCATTGTGTGGGTGGAGGAAAATACTTTACAAACGACAATATCATTTACAAGGAACAGTAATTCGTTGAAATACATTCATTCCTGTGATCGCAGATCAGATTGGAATCGTGACGTCGTCGTGACGTGAGCAAGAATGACGAAAAGGATGACAGGGGAGCAAGGGGAGGGCTGGTCATGGAAGTCCACATTAATATCTGCCAGGATGAGAGTTGCCAGATTAAACTGACGAAATTACCGCACACTGCAAGGCGAAAGGATTTACTGAGCAAAGGCCTGAGGCTGAACACAATAAAAAACTTAGTAAATATAAAAAATTATGTTTATTATAGCTAGTTGCGGGTTTCAACAGATTTTTATTATCTTTAATTTTTTGGAAAAAGTAGTTGCATGTTGCAAACTTCAAATTATAACGCATGCATAATTCTGCTTTTATGATATCGACACTCAATTTGTGTCAAGTGTCAGACCATAAATGATTCGTGTGACTGAAGACTCTTTCCATACGGAATTGCTGTATGGAACTGCCATTATCCTTTTGATAATTTTTATGTTAGGCGCTTCTTCTCTGTTTAAAAACGTTTTCCATGAAAACGAGTTTGAGGACGTAGAAGCCTGACTTTGTAATTGTTCCAAATTTTTATTCAGTATACAGATCTCTGTTAAAATTTCTTTATCAATGTCTTCATCAACACGCACCACCTTTGATGCTTGTATATATTTTTCATATGTAGGAGTTACTTTTCCTACATCAACGTAACTGAAAATCTTAAACAGTCAAATCACTTTTTAAGATAATCGTCGACCCTCTGGAAGGCTACGAAGGATTCATTCTTGAATTTATTCCTCTCAATCTCACTTAGTTTTAACATCTCTTGGTTAGCGTTTTCTCCGAAGATAGAAACGTTCTTACGTGATTCAGTATTTAATTATAAAGGATTTATGTATTCAGATTCCAGAAATTTAGTGGGTTTCTGAAATAACTTTAATAAATGATGTACCAAAATAAAATATTAGCACTCTAGCATCCCCTTTCTTCATTAGCGATAAAAGACTAAATAAGTTTATTACACTCATTCTCACCCTCTTGGCGGAAATACAAAAATGGTTCGAATGGCTCTGAGCACTATGGGACTTAACGTCTGAGGTCATCAGTCCCCTAGAACTTAGAACTACTTAAACCTAACTAACCTAAGGACATCACACACACCCATTCCCGAGGCAGGATTCGAACATGCGACCGTAGCGGTCTCGCGGTTCCAGACTGTAGCGCCTAGAACCGCTGGGCCACATCGGCCGGCGCGGAAATACAGTAATCACCCAGAACATTTGATCACCGACCAACCGTTTATATAAACCCGCCCAGGCGATAGCAGCGTCACCTGCCGAGGAATGATTGCTGGTCTGACACACGCACGGTGCATGTAGTATCAGTGAGCGTGCAGTCCGTGTGTTGAATGGGGAAGGCGCACGATCTACCTGAGATTATACACTCCTGGAAATTGAAATAAGAACACCGTGAATTCATTGTCCCAGGAAGGGAAAACTTTATTGACACATTCCTGGGGTCAGATACATCACATGATCACACTGACAGAACCACAGGCACATAGACACAGGCAACAGAGCATGCACAATGTCGCCACTAGTACAGTGTATATCCACCTTTCGCAGCAATGCAGGCTGCTATTCTCCCATGGAGACGATCGTAGAGATGCTGGATGTAGTCCTGTGGAACGGCTTGCCATGCCATTTCCACCTGGCGCCTCAGTTGGACCAGCGTTCGTGCTGGACGTGCAGACCGCGTGAGACGACGCTTCATCCAGTCCCAAACATGCTCAATGGGGGACAGATCCGGAGATCTTGCTGGCCAGGGTAGTTGACTTACACCTTCTAGAGCACGTTGGGTGGCACGGGATACATGCGGACGTGCATTGTCCTGTTGGAACAGCAAGTTCCCTTGCCGGTCTAGGAATGGTAGAACGATGGGTTCGATGACGGTTTGGATGTACCGTGCACTATTCAGTGTCCCCTCGACGATCACCAGTGGTGTACGGCCAGTGTAGGAGATCGCTCCCCACACCATGATGCCGGGTGTTGGCTCTGTGTGCCTCGGTCGTATGCAGTCCTGATTGTGGCGCTCACCTGCACGGCGCCAAACACGCATACGACCATCATTGGCACCAAGGCAGAAGCGACTCTCATCGCTGAAGACGACACGTCTCCATTCGTCCCTCCATTCACGCCTGTCGCGACACCACTGGAGGCGGGCTGCACGATGTTGGGGCGTGAGCGGAAGACGGCCTAACGGTGTGCGGGACCGTAGCCCAGCTTCATGGAGACGGTTGCGAATGGTCCTCGCCGATACCCCAGGAGCAACAGTGTCCCTAATTTGCTGGGAAGTGGCGGTGCGGTCCCCTACGGCACTGCGTAGGATCCTACGGTCTTGACGTGCATCCGTGCGTCGCTGCGGTCCGGTCCCAGGTCGACGGGCACGTGCACCTTCCGCCGACCACTGGCGACAACATCGATGTACTGTGGAGACCTCACGCCCCACGTGTTGAGCAATTCGGCGGTACGTGCACCCGGCCTCCCGCATGCCCACTATACGCCCTCGCTCAAAGTCCGTCAACTGCACATACGGTTCACGTCCACGCTGTCGCGGCATGCTACCAGTGTTAAAGACTGCGATGGAGCTCCGTATGCCACGGCAAACTGGCTGACACTGACGGCGGCGGTGCACAAATGCTGCGCAGCTAGCGCCATTCGACGGCCAACACCGCGTTTCCTGGTGTGTCCGCTGTGCCGTGCGTGTGATCATTGCTTGTACAGCCCTCTCGCAGTGTCCGGAGCAAGTATGGTGGGTCTGACACACCGGTGTCAATGTGTTCTTTTTTCCATTTCCAGGAGTGTATATATGAAGACAGTAACTGTTCTCGAAAGAACAGAATACTGTTGATGACCGAGCAGCTTTTCCCTGGAATAAATGATGACTAACTGAAACCCTCAGCTGCCGACAGGTGTTGTTGATATACCTCGATGTGGACAGCTGAAAATGTGTGCCCCGACCGGGACTCGAACCCGGCATCTCCTGCTTTCTTGGCAGACGTTCTATCCATCTGAGCCACCGAGGACACAGATGAATAACGCGACTACAGGGACTTATCCCTTGCACGCTTCCCGTGAGACTCAAATTCCCAACTGCCCACAATTCTACATATGTAATGTACCTTATAGACATTTGCCCATCCACTCATTACTCGCGCACGCTTTGGCGATTCCCGTAAGAGTTTGGGCACCCTGTGCGCACTCGCACAGACGAAGGTCAACGGCTGGGTAGCCTTTAACTATATATATGAAGACAGTAACTGTTCTCGAAAGAACAGAATACTGTTGATGACCGAGCAGCTTTTCCCTGGAATAAATGATGACTAACTGAAACCCTCAGCTGCCGACAGGTGTTGTTGATATACCTCGATGTGGACAGCTGAAAATGTGTGCCCCGACCGGGACTCGAACCCGGGATCTCCTGCTTTCTTGGCAGACGCTCCTATTATTCCCTCTTGGGTCTCCATCTACATCTACATCTACATGATTACCCTGCAATTCACATTTAAGTGCTTGGCAGAGGGTTCATCGAACCACAATCATACTATCTCTCTACCATTCCACTCCCGCACAGCGCGCGGGAAAAACGAACACCTAAACCTTTCTGTTCAAGCTCTCATTTCTCTTATTTTATTTTGATGATCATTCCTACCTATGTAGGTTGGGCTCAACAAAATATTTTCGCATTCGGAAGAGAAAGTTGGTGACTGAAATGTCGTAAATAGATCTCGCCGCAACGAAGAACGTCTTTGCTTTAATGACTTCCATCCCAACTCGCGTATGATATCTGCCACACTCTCTCCCCTATTACGTGATAACACAAAACGAGCTGCCCTTTTTTGCACCCTTTCGATGTCCTCCGTCAATCCCACCTGCTAAGGATCCCACACCGCGCAGCAATATTCTAACAGAGGACGAACGAGTGTAGTGCAAGCTGTCTCTTTAGTGGACTTGTTGCATCTTCTAAGTGTCCTGCCAATGAAACGCAACATTTGGCTCGCCTTCCCCACAATATTATCTATGTGGTCTTTCCAACTGAAGTTGTTCGTAACACCCACGTACTTAGTTGAATTGACAGCCTTGAGAATTGTATTATTTATCGAGTAATCGAATTCCAACGGATTACTTTTGGAACTCATGTGGATCACCTCACACTTTTCGTTATTTAGCGTCAACTGCCACCTGCCACACCATACAGCAATCTTTTCTAAATCGCTTTGCAACTGATACTGGTCTTCTGATGACCTTACTAGACGGTAAATTACAGCATCATCTGCGAACAACCTAAGAGAACTGCTCACATTGTCACCAGGTCATTTATATAGATCAGGAACAGCATAGGTCCCAGGACGCTTCCCTGGGGAACAGCTGATATCACTCCAGTTTTACTCGATGATTTGCCGTCTATTACTACGAACTGCGACCTTCCTGACAGGGTCTTGTACATATTGTATATTACCCGTCTCTCCCCATAGCTTCCCCTATTTTTCTCAGAAGTTCGAACATCTTGCACGATTTTACATTGTTGAACGCTTTTTATAGGTCGACAAACCCAATGAAGGTGTCTTGATTTTTCTTTAGTCTTTCTTCCATTACCATCCGCAACGTCAGAATTACTCTCTGGTGCCTCTGCCTTTCCTAAAGCCAAATTGATCGTCATCTAACATAATAAAAATAAAAATCTGTTTTGTGGAATGGTAGAAAGGAATGGTTTAGTATACATGAATTACAAGGATGAGGCAGAAGAGCGTATCGCCTCATTTTTAAACTAACTGTTCCGGAGTCATTAGGGATCAATCATGAAGATGTACACACAGCACCAAACAGTGGGAAATCCAGGATGGAATGTAACAATATTATGAAAAGGATAGTTGCTACTCACCAAACAGCGGAGATGCTAAGTCGCAGATAGGCGCAACAAAAGCGCTGCCACAAAATGAGCTTTCGGCCAACAAGGCCTTTGTCGAAAAAAATACACGCACGCACGCACGCACACACACACACACACACACACACACACACACACACACTCGCGCAAACGCAACTCACCAACTTGACAACTGTCTCTGGCAGCTGAAGCCAGTCTATTCTTTTCATAATATTGTTACACATAGCACCAGTATGACACGAAAACCTCAAAAATATTGCTTCTAATTCAATGCATACTGAAAATAAAATGATGTGTCTCATCCAAGTTTCTATCAGAATTTCTGTTAAAGCCCCCAATGTACAGTCTCAGAGCGTCTGTGAAGCCACATTTCTTAATTACGTTATTTTAAGTGGCGCCAGAATCACAGGACTTCGTATTGTATTGTATGATATTACTGTTATATAACAAGTGCGAATTATTCTTCTGTCCCGTGGTCCTGAACAAGTACATGGTTAGAGGAATGCCTTTGTCAAGTAACCGTTTTAGTTGAAGGCAGCAGTTAACTCGATTCCAATTCGTGCTCAACGAAATATTTACTTCTCTCCACGACACTGTCCGTACAAGTGTTCATGATTCAGAATTACGTAATAGACAGTGCTGCGGCCGTAACTTCACAGCAGGAGCTTCCGGCGGGTACACAGACGAACTATGGAATCTATCTAGCACAGAGTCGTTTTATGGTTTTAAAATGATGGAGAAGTAAAAGGCCTCTCCGGGTTCATCATATTCGACGCGTGCTCAAGGCTAGCACAGAGACATTTTATGATTTTTGGTATGTTGCAAAAGGAAAATTTTAAGATAATCTGAAGATGTCCCACGAAGGCGAAACACGTTGTTAATAAAAGAATAAGTTGCAACCAAGAATGTTTTTAATTCAAATGTCGGATATCACTACACCTCTGCTCCAGGATACTGAATATCTGTTTTCCTTTCCATACCCAAGCCCGTTGTTCAGAAACAAGCACATACGATCGTGAAGAGGGATCATCCCAGAGTGCAGAATACATCATACTTATTCCCACCAAAGTACGTATACTTGTGACAAGCTTCTTGTGCTTTGATAATAGGTTTATCACAACAGTAATGCAAAGCGTCTATTGAAGACCACAACACAAATTTCAGAACATAATCTCAGCCATGTAGTACATTGACTTAACCACAGGACGCCACGTGGGATTAGCCGAGCGGTCTCAGGCGCTGCAGTCATGGACTGTGCAGCTGTTCCCGGCGGAGGTTCGAGTCCTTCCTCGGGCATGGGTGTGTGTGTTTGTCCTTAGGATAATTTAGATTAAGTAGTGTGTAAGCATAGGGACTGATGACCTTTGCAGTTAAGTCCCATAAGATTTCACACACACATTTAGCCACAGGACGAACAAAACAGTCTGCGTCAGTCTCTGTCGAGCGTACCCTTGGAATTTTAAACATAAACCTCTGGCTACTAATGTCTGCCGCTGGAGTTCTATGTGAATTCCCCTTGAGCTTATTAAACGAACCCATGACTAAACGCGCCGCTCTTCTTTGGATCTTTCTACCTCTACTATTAGTTCTATCTTAAATGAGTTTCAGACCAACGAACAATATTCAAGAACCGATCAAACGTGTGATTTATAAGTTTAATTTTCTTATAATCCTTCTAATGAAACTTCGCTTGACATCCGTTTTTTCTGCAAATAGTTTTATGTTGGCGTTCCAGTTTGCGTAGCTACGGATGATTACTGTAAGATGTTTAAGGGTTGTTTATGTTCCCAGTGATTTACTACCAATAGTGTAATATGTCCTACAAGTAAAATCAACAGCTTCACGTCATATTTTAAGGAGAAAAAAGAACGCTTGTAAGATATCATCTCTGGCTATCAGTTCCACGCGAAGTGTCCTATGACTATAATATCAATGAGCCGCCTTTGGAATCGGCCAACTCATATAAATACCAATGTGTAACACTTTACAGGGTTATGAAATGTAATGGTCGCATGGGCTCAGTTGTGGGTAGAGCAGGAGGTAGACTTCGGTTCATTAGTGGAACACGGGGGAAGCAATGTGCGATTTGTGCTTTTACCAGTGGGGGGGATGTCTTAGGGGGTTAGTATAATTATATACGTTACTAGCTTGGACCGTGGCGTTACCCATGGTTAAACAGTTATTTATAAATAGATGTTAATGCCGAAACTCACAATTCACGCGTATGCACTATCAGAAAAACCATCCCTTGATATATCTTTAAAAGTACATCATAGGTAAAGCTTATTTACAAAATCATCTACATACAGGTGTACGAAGGGAATTCAAAAAGTAAAGGCGCATTTGTGAAAAGCTGTACTTATTCTGATGATAGAAAACTGAAACATGCGTTATTTTTCTACGTAACCTCCCTGGACTTCAATGCAGTTTTTCCGACGTTTTACGAGTTTTTTTTAATTTAATCAGAAAATACGTTTTTCGGTTGCATCTATAACCAATTTTGCACCGCAGCAATGACGTCTTCATCACTTTCAAATCTTCTTCCCTGTAGTGCTTACGTTAAGGGTCCAAAGATGTGAAAATCGCTTGGAGCCATGGCTGGACTGTATGGTGGATGTTCCAGCACCTCTAATCTCAACTCCTTTATTGCGTCGGCTGTCCGTTTGGCAGAATGTGGGCGAGCGTTATCTTGCTGCAGGATGACACCTCTTCACAGTTTTCCACGACGTTTGGATCTGATTGCAGGTTTTAATTTCGTACGCAACACATCACAACCACCATACAATACAGACCTAGCCCTAAAGCCTCGTTTACCCCGGGGCGACGTCTTGCAACATTGTGGCATGCTACGGAAATGTGGCGTGCGTCGTCTTGTAACATGCTACAACAGGCAACACCTTGCGGCGTATGTTGCATGCGGCAGGTTAATTTATACCAAAGCAACAGAATTTGTGCCACGCGTGTGTCGGTCTTGCAGTATAACGGATGATAAAGTGATCGCAGCGGTGGCCTACGTGGTACTTGCACATGCAGCTAACAACGGAAATGAAAACCAAAGGAAAAGAGAACGATGGTGGAAGACAAGAGTATTTAAAGAAGGTCCACGAAATAGTATCCTAGGAACTAGAAGCAGACGATGATGCGTTATTTAGTAATTTTACGAGAATGTCGACTGAAGACTTTAATCACTTGCTGCAGTTAACTACACCTCTTATTGTAAAGAAAGATAGCAACTGCCAAGACAGTGTTTCACCAAGAATTCGATGGGCCATCACATTACGATTTTTAGCCACTGGCGATTCATACAAGTCACTAATGTACTTATTTAAAGCATCATATTCTGCTATTTCCCTCATAGTGCCAGAAGTATGTGAAGCTATTTCGTTGGTGTTGAAGAATTAGATAAAGGTAAGCACGCAACATTCAATACTGTTTTCATTTAAGTAATGTTTTATTGGAATTTTTAAGCAAATTAAAATGGATATTTAAGAACTGTTAAAAATACTTATTTCTAAAATCGAATTAATTCGAGTTCTTCTGTTTCTGTTTGAACAAATTCGTCACAATTATTATTGTCCACATATACAATTTCACAGCTAGGTTTTGCAACCAATGTTTCGATGATCGGAGTTTGCTGTTCATACTCCCCCAAAGCCGCTTTAAATAGAACATTTGAAAATATGTGCTTGACATATGTGGGAGGTACATGTTCTTCAAGAGCTACAGCGCCGTCATCTTTTGATACTGTGTCCTATGTGTCATCAGTCTGAAAAAATAGGGAAAGTAATGAGTATGTTTTACTTTCAGATTCCAAAGGATACTGAAGAATGGCATAAGGTAGCAAGAAATTTCGAAGTGAAGTGGAATTTCCCTCACTGCATAGGAGCCATGTATGGCAAACATCTGCAAATTATGTGTCCTGCGAATACTGGAAGTGAATACATCAACTACAAAAAAAGAAACATTCAGCATTGTCTTCGTGGCAATTGTAGACGCAAATTACTGCTTTCAATATGTAAATGTTGGATGTCACAGGAACAGAAAGAGAGGGGAGGAGGAGATTGACTTAGAGGGGGAAATTGACCTTAGTGAAGGGGAGAGTGACGGAGGGGGTAGGAGGTGATAGAGGAGAGAAGCAGATGGACAGAGAGAAGGGCAGGAGAAGATGGGGAGTGGGAAAAGAAGGAGATGGACATAAGGGGAAGGAAGAGACATCCGGGCAATGCCGAGTTTATTTACCTCATTTATAAAATTAATAAATCTTCATATGTTGTTAATTAACAACTTTGTAAATGATTCATGTAATATACGATACTCAAAATATACTAAAATATGAGATGAATAAAATGTAAAATTAAAATTTTTGTGTTGTTTTGTGCTTAATTTTAACACTCTGAAATTATAAGTGAATGTTAATTTGTTAAATCATCGTATTATGACAAAGCCACAGCGAAGTGTGGCCGCTTCAACTAGTACTACAGTATATAATTGTCATTTTAACTTACAAGAGTTTAGTTGAAGAGACGAGATGAATGAGACTGCTCCTGAAGCTTCGAGGGTTTGCCTGTTGGTTTGTCAAGGGCGCTATGGTGCTGAGACTTGATCCACCTTGCTGCAAATTTTTCTGCATCGAACCAATGCAGTGGAGGTCCATTCAAATCTACTTTTCATTTCAATAAATGGAAATGAAAAGTATATTTGAAATTGTCGGAATTTGTAAGTGATTTCTCTGATCAGTCAGTGTTAAATTCATGGCAAAAAATCCGCGTTCACATTCAGCCGTAGATATAGGTATAACTTCGACAAGTTCCTTCACAGAATTGGGGATGTGTTGAGGATTTTCTTTATAGATTCGAAAATCTTTAATTAGTGACGCACACGTGCTTTCACGTAATTTAAAATCCACCTTATTACACAAGCGAGAAATTGACATGTCACCATAAAACACACGTTCATAATCATCTGAAGGCCATGTATCTGAATTTAATACGGCTACATCCGAAAAGAAATCCAGGTTCTCACCCAAAGACTGAAAAAATTTCTTCCGAAATGTCTGAAATCTGTTATATTCATCACAAGATGGTTCTTTAATTAATACCCTTTGAATGTGCGCTTTTCCTCCAACCCTTGTACTATCATCCTAATTCGTGGCGAGTCATTTGTTTTCAGTGTTTCAAGAGTTCTTATAGCCAGGTCAATTTCCTGTTTTGCTTCAAGGACTGAAGATTTCCGTTCTGCATAAAGAATGATATTACTTGCAGAGCTCCTAGGGCCTCATAAAGCATAACTAATTCCATTACAAGCAACCACATTGTGAGATGTTTTAGTAAACCTTCAAGTTTAGATGCGTCCTGAGTTGATCTGGAACCATCATGTCTCAGTTTTTCAAAAAGATGGACAAGAGAACTGTGACTTTCAAGAAGAGCTCGAACAGCATTAAATGAGGAAGCAACCCAACGTACGCGAAAAATACGGCCTAGTTATAATAGCTGCGAGGATAATTGTTGTGAAACACTTTATAATAATATCTGATTTTTGGGACTTCGAGAAAACACAGAATATAAGGAATCTAAAAAAACCTGTATATGGTATACAACTGCTACATTATTCATAACATCGTGGACAGCTAATTCCATTTTGTGGTTCATGAAATGAACGACAGTTAAATCCTTATGTAAATGACTATGCAGTAGAGTGGCTACGCCTTTGTAAGGTGCAAGCATTGTTGAGGCACCATCTGTTGCGATAACTACAAGGTGGTTTTTTAGTACATAATTTGTAATGCCATACTTTTCAAGAGCTGCTAACAGTGTGCTGAAAATGCATTCTCTGTCCCACTTTCTAATTCAACAATGTCAAAAAAATAATTGCAAGCATCTCCCTCAAAGGACAAACGTAAATATATTATTAAACAAGCTTTATTGGAAACCGTTGTACTTTCGGCCATCATGATACTAAAGTTTGTACCCGATTCTACAAGGAAGTGAGCAAGACTCTTTTTCATTTCTTCTCCTACAAACATAATGATATTTCGGCATGCATGGTCAGAATGAAGCATATTACCGACTGATGAACCATAAAGCTTTGGTAGTTCGATTACTGCAGGATACGATTTGAATGATAATTTATGTTTAGCTGTTACATATGCAGATCTGAACAACGAAGCAGTTGCGATTACTTTTTCTTGATGCTGCATTCCCCACAACTTTTCACTTTCACTCACGCATTTTTCTAAACTTATCTTTTCTTTTATACTCATGATTTCTACGCACTTCATGTGTGATTTGCACTTTGCGTGATCCCCGATTTTTATCATTCAGTTTTTTGGTGTTATTAGCTGAAACACCAGCTAAAAACGCGTTATCGATATGCACACGTTCACTGCTTTCCCCCTAAGTTCACGAACTTGTGAACACACTATACATATTACTAAGTTTTTGTCATTTACGGAAAGTCACGGCTTAGTCTTTTCCCAGTTTTGAAAACGTGATAAGGCAACACAATTTCCTACAACCACCTCAAGAGTAGTGTTACTCCCATTCCTACCTGGAGACGTGACACAGTTTTCAGTCACCGGAGATTCAGTCTCTTCCCCTGTATTAGCACCATCATTACCGTTTTCTTTTTTACATTCACTGACTATTTTAACTTTTTTAGCACCACTATTAGTATCCTGACTGTCAGAGTTTGTACACGTATCAGGTAATGAACTGCTCTTAAGGAAATTTTGCTTTGTTTGAATGACATCCTGAAATTCCGTAGTTCTTACAGGCCCGGACGCACTCAACTCACTAATGAAGCTACTGAAGCGGGAACGTGTGAAGATCGCCGTGTGTGTGGCGGACGCGAGGCAACGAACGAACGGCACCAATTAATTTGGAGTACGCGATGCAGGGGAGCCTGTGCTAAGCTTCGCCACGTGGTTCGCGGCTAGCGATGCCAGACTGTCCGATCCCGTCTGGTAGGTACCGTTGCTCACTTCGCATTACTTTGTGCTTTCGTCCCAGGCTCCTTAGTCCGCCCCATACCGTTGCCAAAAGGTGGCCTACCGGTAAATGTTCGCAAAGGTACCGGGACGGTCACCACCCTGTGTCACGGCCCGGGGTGGGAATTTCAGCCCCCAGCTCACCCAACTCTGCGGTACGACTGCTGCGGTATGACTACCACACTACTTCCCTTGCAAGCTCGCAAGTAAACGGATGACGCACCTTATACGAACGAACAATGACAACATGACAATGATGATTTAGTTCTAAATGTTTTGAAATGCTTAACTACTACATAATACTTTTTCAAAATTAATAAGCAAACATATTAATAGTATTAATACACTCCTGGAAATTGAAATAAGAACACCGTGAATTCATTGTCCCAGGAAGGGGAAACTTTATTGACACATTCCTGGGGTCAGATACATCACATGATCACACTGACAGAACCACAGGCACATAGACACAGGCAACAGAGCATGCACAATGTCGGCACTAGTACAGTGTATATCCACCTTTCGCAGCAATGCAGGCTGCTATTCTCCCATGGAGACGATCGTAGAGATGCTGGATGTAGTCCTTTGGAACGGCTTGCCATGCCATTTCCACCTGGCGCCTCAGTTGGACCAGCGTTCGTGCTGGACGTGCAGACCGCGTGAGACGACGCTTCATCCAGTCCCAAACATGCTCAATGGGGGACAGATCCGGAGATCTTGCTGGCCAGGGTAGTTGACTTACACCTTCTAGAGCACGTTGGGTGGCACGGGATACATGCGGACGTGCATTGTCCTGTTGGAACAGCAAGTTCCCTTGCCGGTCTAGGAATGGTAGAACGATGGGTTCGATGACGGTTTGGATGTACCGTGCACTATTCAGTGTCCCCTCGCCGATCACCAGTGGTGTACGGCCAGTGTAGGAGATCACTCCCCACACCATGATGCCGGGTGTTGGCCCTGTGTGCCTTGGTCGTATGCAGTCCTGATTGTGGCGCTCACCTGCACGGCGCCAAACACGCATACGACCATCATTGGCACCAAGGCAGAAGCGACTCTCATCGCTGAAGACGACACGTCTCCATTCGTCCCTCCATTCACGCCTGTCGCGACACCACTGGAGGCGGGCTGCACGATGTTGGGGCGTGAGCGGAAGACGGCCTAACGGTGTGCGGGACCGTAGCCCAGCTTCATGGAGACGGTTGCGAATGGTCCTCGCCGATACCCCAGGAGCAACAGTGTCCCTAATTTGCTGGGAAGTGGCGGTGCGGTCCCCTACGGCACTGAGTAGGATCCTACGGTCTTGGCGTGCATCCGTGCGTCGCTGCGGTCCGGTCCCAGGTCGACGGGCACGTGCACCTTCCGCCGACCACTGGCGACAACATCGATGTACTGTGGAGACCTCACGCCCCACGTGTTGAGCAATTCGGCGGTACGTCCACCCGGCCTCCCGCATGCCCACTATACGCCCTCGCTCAAAGTCCGTCAACTGCACATACGGTTCACGTCCACGCTGTCGCGGCATGCTACCAGTGTTAAAGACTGCGATGGAGCTCCGTATGCCACGGCAAACTGGCTGACACTGACGGCGGCGGTGCACAAATGCTGCGCAGCTAGCGCCATTCGACGGCCAACACCGCGGTTCCTGGTGTGTCCGCTGTGCCGTGCGTGTGATCATTGCTTGTACAGCCCTCTCGCAGTGTCCGGAGCAAGTATGGTGGGTCTGACACACCGGTGTCAATGTGTTCTTTTTTCCATTTCCAGGAGTGTAGTAAGACTGTATTAAAAACTTTCACTGTTCTGCCCCACAAATTTAAATTATATGTAAAGTTTTACTCCAGTGCGTGGGAAATAAACATACCAGGTTGGGATGCATAAACTAAAACCAGAGGAGGGGATAGTTTGATGCAGAGGGGGGGGGGGGAGGAAATCCCCCCATCCCCCCCCCCCCTGAAAATCGCACACTGGGGGGAAGTGCAATCAGTCTGCGAAGGAGCTTGCTTGCAAATCACTCGTACGACCGGTTCTAGAATATTGCGCAAGTGTCTAGGAATAACGGGGGATATCGAACGTATACAGAGAAGGTCAGCGCGAATAGCCACAGGTTTCTTTGATCCGTGGGAGAGTGTCACAGGGCTATTGCAGGATCTGAACCGGAAGCCTCTTGAAGGTATCACTCGAACATCTATTAACAAAGTTTAAAGAACAGGCTTTAAATGATGACTCTAGGAATATACTACAGTCCCCTAAGTATCACTCACATAGGGGTCGCGAGGGTAAGCTTAGAATAATCACTGCACGTACAGTGGCGTTCAAACAATCATTCTTCCCGCGCTCCACACGTGACGGAACAGGAAGAAGCCCTAATAACTAGTACAGTGGGATAACCCTCTGCCATGCAGCTCGCGGTGGTTTGCAGAATATGGACGTAGAGATCGTTCTCAGCCCATTCTTCTGTGCCACCTACTGTCACTCGTGGACTCCATCGAGCAGGCGCACTCCAAGCAACGTGTAGGAAAGACTTTTTGTTTGCAATTTAGTTAAGTGGACATTCATCCACGGACGTTGTATTTGAGTTCTGTTTTTTATATCGATAACAGACAGGTTTTGTGGCACTTGTGCATTGGTAATCCGTAGCACTACCGGGTCATGGACGTAAAACCATTTAATTGGAAGATCGGTACCTGCGCGGCCCGAGGTACTTACTACCCCATAGTGTCAGTATTGGCCCTTGAGCATAAAATTTGACGACCACTGTTTGACGTTTGTTGCATGATGTCTTCATGGTATTGCAACTGTAATGGCCAACAGTGAACATGTTGGATTTAATGGGTAACGTTGGAAGCTGCCCGAGTGCAGCATTCTACATCTACATCTACATCTACATGTACATCCATACTCCGCAAGCCACCTGACGGTGTGTGGCGGAGGGTACCTTGAGTACCTCTATCGGTTCTCCCTTCTATTCCAGTCTCGTATTGTTCGTGGAAAGAAGGATTGTCGGTATGCCTCTGTGTGGGCTCTAATCTCTCTGATTTTATCCTCATGGTCTCTTCGCGAGATATACGTAGGAGGGAGCAATATACTGCTTGACTCTTCGGTGAAGGTATGTTCTCGAAACTTTGACAAAAGCCCGTACCGAGCTACTGAGCGTCTCTCCTGCAGAGTCTTCCACTGGAGTTTATCTATCATCTCCGTAACGCTTTTGCGATTACTAAATGATCCTGTAACGAAGCGCGCTGCTCTCCGTTGGATCTTCTCTATATCTTCTATCAACCCTACCTGGTACGGATCCCACACTGCTGAGCAGTATTCAAGCAGTGGGCGAACAAGCGTAATGTAACCTACTTCCTTTGTTTTCGGATTGCATTTCCTTAGGATTCTTCCAATGAATTTCAGTCTGGCACCTGCTTTACCGACGATCAACATTATATGATCATTCCATTTGAAATCACTCCTAATGCGTATTTATGGTATTAACTGCTTCCAGTTGCTGACCTGCTATTTTGTAGCTAAATGATAAAGGATCTATCTTTCTGTGTATTCGCAGCACATTACACTTGTCTACATTGAGATTCAATTGCCATTCCCTGCACCATGCGTCAATTCGCTGCAGATCCTCCTGCATTTCAATACAATTTTCCATTGTTACAACCTCTCGATACATCACAGCATCACCTGCAAAAAGCCTCAGTGAACTTCCGATGTCATCCACCAGGTCATTTATGTATATTGTGAATAGCAACGGTTCTATGACACTCCCCTGCAGCACACCTGAAATCACTCTTACTTCGGAAGACTTCTCTCCATTGAGAATGATATGCTGCGTCCTGTTATCTAGGGACTCCTCAATCCAATCACACAATTGTGCATAATACTGTTGTATAAAGAAAAGTAGCTCCACAAAACTGTAGTAAAACGTAGATCGACCTACAGACGATCGACGCTTGGTGCAGCAGCTGTCAGTTGACCTTTACCGCAAGTAAATACAAGATATCGGACATAAATGTGTGAAAGGACTCATTATGTTCTTTGACTAACAAAGTAACGTCATTAAGTTGACTTCACATTTCAAGGACAAAAAAGCGTGCTTGCAAGCTGTCAGCCCCAGGAATCGATTCCGTACGAAAATTTCGGCCATAATTCTGATAGTACGCAGTTATGACCTTCTAAATGTACAACTTTCGGTTGCATCAGTTGCTTTTTACTCGCCCCTTCCCACTGGTACCGTCTAATGCCTGAGTGCAGAGTACTGTTCGGGCGACCTGACAACCAGAGCCTTCCTGTTCACTAGTATACGAAGTACTCTCCGCCACATACCGTAAGATGGCTCGCGGAGTATAGATGCAGATGTAGATCCAACCTTGTACCCGGAGTATGTCCTCGAGAACCTTGGATTCAGCGACTTCAAAAAAATGGCTCTGAGCACTATGGGACTTAACATCTGAGGTCATCAGTCCCCTAGAACTTAGAACTACATAAACCTAACTAACCTAAGGACATCACACACACCCATGCCCGAGGCAGAATTCGAACCTGCGACCGTAGCGGTCGCGCGGTTCCAGACTGAAGCGCCTAGAACCGCTCGGCCACACTGGCCGGCCAGTGACTTCAAGGTTCGTGGAGGGAGGGGGGGGGGCATTGCTCGACGGCAATAGCTGCCGCTGGGACGCGATATTTCTAGGACGGTGGGCGTCGGCGGTTGTCGGAGGCATAGCTCGACGTCGGCGACCGCCGGTCTGACGTCGTGCGACGAGGCGCGGCACCTGGGACCGGCGGACGGCCATCCCTGGGCAGCGTTGCTGACAGGTGCTCACGCAGAAGGCGGTGACTTCGATCCGTGCGCTGCTGGTGCGGTCAGCGTGAAGCCCGCACTGCTAAATGGACCGGCGGCGGCCTGCTCGGCGGACTTTAAATCTTTTGCGGCTCCTTATCCAGCTACCCCAACTTTTCCTCCACACTAGCAGCCGCTCTTTGGGAAGTGAGGTCAAATCGACGTGTCACTCTATGCGACAGACAGCATGTTGGTTTCGTCGCGTTTTGCTGTTTTTGCATCACTACTTTGAGTACGCCGTTTCAAGGGAATTGCGCACTGAATAATTATCACGAACACGTCATCCTTGGTACAGTTTATTATAATATTATTTATAATCATATTCGAACATTATGAAGTACCTCGAAGAAAACGATTTATTGACACATAGTCAGCACGGTTTCAGAAAATATCGTTCTTGTGAAACACAACTAGCTCTTTATAGTCATGAAGTAATGAGTGCTATCTACAGGGGATGTCAAATTGATTCCGTATTTTTAGATTTCCAGAAGGCTTACGACACCGTTCCTCACAAGCGTCTTCTAACCAAACTGCGTGCCTACGGAGTATTGCCTCTGTTGTGCGACTGGATTCGTGATTTCCTGTCAGAAAGGTCACAGAACGTAGTAATAGATGGAAAGTCATCGAGTAAAACAGAAGTAATATCCGGTGTTCCCCGAGGAAATGTTATAGGCCCTGTATTGTTCCTGATCTATATTAACGACATAGGAGACAATCTGGGTAGCCGTCTTAGATTGTTTGCAGATGATGCTGTCATTTACCGTCTTGTAAAGTCGTCAGATTATCAAAACGACTAGCAAAATGATTTAGATAAGATATCTGTATGGTGCGAAAAGTGGCAATTGACCCTGAGTAAGAAAAAGTGTGAACTTATTCACATGAATACTAAAAGAAATCAGCTAAATTTCGATTACGCGATAGGTCACACAAATCTGAAGGCTGTGATTCAACTACATACTTAGGGATTACAATTACAAATTGTTGTGTCTAGACAAGACAGCCTAGACACAATGAGAAGAAGCCGAAAGGCACGCGCTTAAACTCACGCAGGCTGGCGTGAGGTCTGAAACAGGATACGTAATGAATGCTATAAAGAAAACTACGTAGCTTCTGGAATACTTAACTTTAATCCACATTTGTAGAACATCGCTCTTGATGATACATTAATAGAATCTCAATATCAATTGAATACGGCGCCTTGCTAGGTCGTAGCAAATGTAGCTGAAGGCTATGCTAACTATCGTCTCGGCAAATGAGAGCGTAGTTGTCAGTGAACCGTTCCTTGCAAAGTCGGCTGTACAACTGGGCGAGTGTTAGTACGTCTCTCTAGACCTGCCGCATGGCGGCGCTCGGTCTGCCATCACTGACAGTGGCGACACGCGGGTCCGTCGTATACTAGCGGACCGCGGCCGATTTAAAAGCTACCACCTAGCAAGTGTGGTGTCTGGCGGTGACACCACACAAATAACCTAAATTGGAACGATCACATAGATAATATTGTGGAAAGAGCAAACCAAAGACTGCGATTCATTGGTAGAACACTTAGAAGGTGCAACAGGTCTACTAAAGAGACTGCTTACACCACGCTTGTCCACCCTATTCTGGAGTATTGCTGTGCGGTGAGGGATCCGCATCAGGTGGGACTGACGGATGACATCGAAAAAGTACAAAGAAGGTAGCTTGTTTTATATTATCGCGAAATAGGGGAGATAGTGTCACAGACACGATACGTGAATTGGAGTGGCAATCATTAAAACAAAGGAGTTTTTCGTTGTGACGGGATCTTCTCGTGAAATTTCAATCACCAGTTTTCTCCTCCGATTGCGAAAACATTCTGTTGGCACCTACCTACATAGGGAGAAATGATCATCACGATAAAATAAGTGAAATCAGGGCTCGCACAGAAAAAATTGAGTGCTCGTTTTTCCCGTGTGTCGTTCGAGAGTGGATCGGTAGAGAGACAGCTTGAAGGTGGTTCATTGAACCCTCTGCCAGGCACTTTATTGTGAATAGCAGAGTAATCACGTAGATGTAGAGAAATGTCAGTTAATATGGCATCGGCGATAAAAGCCCTAATTAGATACCATGATGAAATATACTCAACTGAAACATACCATGACATCGCCGTAGTAGTTCATACCATGGTCTGGGGAGTCGAATGTGGCGGTTCGTGTACTGCTCTATACTATTTTTTTCATCTCAGCGTTTTAACACATTTTGGGGAATTCTTATGAACCTAATAAGCTACATTTTGCAATATTTGACGTTATTTACATGTAACAGAATTGTCTTGGGAACGAGTGTTGGTAGTGTGTAAAAGCAATTTATTTATGCGTACAACATGGTAGTTAATTGCAATGAGTAACCATAGCTGTAAGACTGCTAAAAGCGTCTATATCTATACTTTGTTTTTAGTTCAGACCCAGAATGAAAAAGTTTACACTAATGTTGTTCTGTGGTTTACACTACGGCCGCAGGTTCGAATCCTGCCTCGGGCATGGATGTGTGTGATGTCCTTAGGTTAGTTAGGTTTAATTAGTTCTAAGTTCTAGGGGACTGATGACCTCAGATGGTAAGTCCCATAGTGCTCAGAGCCATTTGTGGTTTACACTGTATACATGACACTTTTAGCAGAGGAATCACTGTTCACTTCACTGACCACAAGTGTCTTCGATTTTGTCACTTCTGTCTGACTAGAAAACGAAGCATGAAATTGCTGCAAGTGAAACGACCATTCGTATTTTTGCTTGTCAAAAATACACTCCTGGAAATGGAAAAAAGAACACATTGACACCGGTGTGTCAGACCCACCATACTTGCTCCGGACACTGCGAGAGGGCTGTACAAGCAATGATCACACGCACGGCACAGCGGACACACCAGGAACCGCGGTGTTGGCCGTCGAATGGCGCTAGCTGCGCAGCATTTGTGCACCGCCGCCGTCAGTGTCAGCCAGTTTGCCGTGGCATACGGAGCTCCATCGCAGTCTTTAACACTGGTAGCATGCCGCGACAGCGTGGACGTGAACCGTATGTGCAGTTGACGGACTTTGAGCGAGGGCGTATAGTGGGCATGCGGGAGGCCGGGTGGACGTACCGCCGAATTGCTCAACACGTGGGGCGTGAGGTCTCCACAGTACATCGATGTTGTCGCCAGTGGTCGGCGGAAGGTGCACGTGCCCGTCGACCTGGGACCGCACCGCAGCGACGCACGGATGCACGCCAAGACCGTAGGATCCTACGCAGTGCCGTAGGGGACCGCACCGCCTCTTCCCAGCAAATTAGGGACACTGTTGCTCCTGGGGTATCGGCGAGGACCATTCGCAACCGTCTCCATGAAGCTGGGCTACGGTCCCGCACACCGTTAGGCCGTCTTCCGCTCACGCCCCAACATCGTGCAGCCCGCCTCCAGTGGTGTCGCGACAGGCGTGAATGGAGGGACGAATGGAGACGTGTCGTCTTCAGCGATGAGAGTCGCTTCTGCCTTGGTGCCAATGATGGTCGTATGCGTGTTTGGCGCCGTGCAGGTGAGCGCCACAATCAGGACTGCATACGACCGAGGCACACAGGGCCAACACCCGGCATCATGGTGTGGGGAGCGATCTCCTACACTGGCCGTACACCACTGGTGATCGTCGAGGGGACACTGAATAGTGCACGGTACATCCAAACCGTCATCGAACCCATCGTTCTACCATTCCTAGACCGGCAAGGGAACTTGCTGTTCCAACAGGACAATGCACGTCCGCATGTATCCCGTGCCACCCAACGTGCTCTAGAAGGTGTAAGTCAACTACCCTGGCCAGCAAGATCTCCGGATCTGTTCCCCATTGAGCATGTTTGGGACTGGATGAAGCGTCGTCTCACGCGGTCTGCACGTCCAGCACGAACGCTGGTCCAACTGAGGCGCCAGGTGGAAATGGCATGGCAAGCCGTTCCACAGGACTACATCCAGCATCTCTACGATCGTCTCCATGGGAGAATAGCAGCCTGCATTGCTGCGAAAGGTGGATATACACTGTACTAGTGCCGACATTGTGCATGCTCTGTTGCCTGTGTCTATGTGCCTGTGGTTCTGTCAGTGTGATCATGTGATGTATCTGACCCCAGGAATGTGTCAATAAAGATTTCCCTTCCAGGGACAATGAATTCACTGTGTTCTTATTTCAATTTCCAGGAGTGTATATTAACGACATAGGAGACAATCTGAGTAGCCGTCTTAGATCGTTTGCAGATGATGCTGTCATTTACCGTCTTGTAAATTCATCAGATGATCAAAACGACTTGCAAAATGAGTTAGATAAGATATCTGTATGGTGCGAAAAGTGGCAATTGACCCTGAATAAGGAAAAGTGTTAAGTTATTCACATGAGTACTAAAAGAAATCAGCTAAATTTCGATTACGCGGTAAGTCCCACAAATCTGAAGGCTGTGATTCAACTAAATACTTAGGGATTACATTTACAAATAACCTAAATTGGCACGATCACATAGATAATATTGTGGAAAGAGCAAACCAAAGCCTGCGATTCATTGGCAGAACACTTAGAAGGTGCAACGGGTCTACCGAAGAGACTGCTTACACCACGCTTGTCCACCCTATTCTGGAGTACTGCTGTGCGGTGTAGGATCCGCATCAGGTGGGACTGACGATGACATCGAAAGAGTACAAAGAAGGGAGCTCGTTTTGTATTACCGCGAAATAGGGGAGATAGTGTCACAGACATGATACGTGAATTGGAGTGGTGGTAATCATTAAAACAAAGGCGTTTTTCGTTGCGACGGGATCTTCTCATGAAATTTCAATCACCAGTTTTCTCCTCCGATTGCGTAAACATTCTGTTGGCACCCACCTACATAGGGAGAAACGATCGTCACGATAAAATAAGAGAAATCAGGGCTCGCACAGAAAAATTTAAGTGCTCGTTTTTCCCGCGTGCCGTTCGAGATTGGAACGATAGAGAGACAGCTTGAAGGTGGTTCATTGAACCTTCTGCCAGACACTTTATTGTGAATAGCAGAGTAATCACGTAGATGTAGAGAAACGTCAGTTAATATGGCATCGGCGATAAAAGGCCTAATTAGATACCATGACGAAATATACTCAACTGAGACATACCATGACATCACCGAAGTATAATGGTTCAACACGTGGTCTGGGGAGTTGAATGTGGCGGTTCGTGTACTGCTATATACTATCTTTTTCATCTCATCGTTTTTAACACATTCTGGGGAATTCTTATGAACCTAATACAACTACATTTTGTAATGTTTGATGTTATTTACATGTAATAGAGCATTGTCTCGGGAACGAGTGTTGGTAGTGTGTAAAAGCTATTTATTTATGCGTACAACATGATAGTTAATTGCAATGAGTAACCATAACTGTAAGACTGCTAAAAGCGTCTATATCTATACTTTGTTTTTAGTTCAGACCCACAATGAAAAAGTTTACACTAATGTTGTTCGGTGGTTTACACTGTATACATGAGACTTCTACCAGACGAATCACTGTTCACTTCACTGTCCACAAGTGTCTTCGATGTTGTCACTTCTGTCTGATAAGAAAACGATGCATGAAATTGCTGCAAGTGAAACGACCATTTGTGTTTTTACTTGTCAAAAATATTTTACTGTGTTTTCCGAATATGCCGAGTTTTACGAGGTTGTGATCAGACAGGAACCTCGGAGTGTAGCTTAAATTTCTCCAAGTGAAATGAGCGGAAATGGCATTTATATTCCTTGCTTATCGCAAATACTTGGCTGTTTACTCTACGGTCGCAGGTTCGAATCCTGCTTCGGGCATGGATGTGTGTAATGTCCTTAGGTTAGTTAGGTTTAAGTAGTTCTAAGTCCAAGGGACTGATGACCACAGCTGTTAAGTCCCATAGTGCTCAGAGCCATTTCAAGCATTTCAACCACTTGGCTGTTTACATTTAGGCAGTAAACAGAGTACAGCTGAAACTACTGTAGTAGATTCAACGATTTCCTAGGGTCCACTCACCTACGGAAGAATGGGATGTCAATGTCATTCTCAGCTAATACGGAATGAGCTGCTGGACACGTATGTGTCATTTTGACGTCATTTCCGAGACTACTCCCCGGGGCCGCAGAGGGTTTAAGCTGGCGCTGAGTGGGCAGCTCACGTGGCGTGAGGAAGTGTTGCCACGCCTACAGCGCTCTCTGCCGCGATCGGCGAATTTTGGGCCGCCGAACGCCGTGGATGCTGTATGAAGCTACGAGGTAAACAGCCTGAGCCATACGACGCTAGGCATCTAAACAGTCGGTGACTTGTTATCTAAATTGAAGATGGAGGCCTCCTGGCGAGGCGGCAGCCCGCAATACTTGCATGGTGTGCAGGGTAGTATAGTCCCATGGGGGTTCAATAACTGCTAACCTAAGAAGGGTTGTGATGACCTCACCCCATACGAAAAATAATTATCAAAATCTGAACTGTACAATCACCCAAAATTCTAGTTGGAAAACCAAATTATTTGTTATACCTCTCAATTGGTCACAATCCCACTTTATCTATGAACTGAAAAACCGAATGTTTACGAGAAACTGCAATGAAGATAACCTGAGTCAACAAAATTGTGTATATACCCACCGAGACTTCAAAAACATCAAAGACAATATCTGCCAGAATGTAGAAAAGGTGACAAAATTACGTGAATCACATGCAACACTGTTAATAATTACATGAAAACTGGGGGGATTCACCACACGTCTACCCACTTTTGAGTATAACGAGCGTCTCTCAATACTACGACTCGTAGCAATACAATATCAAAGCTTTCAATACTGTGTAAACATTACCCACGTGTTTTGACAACTGACATATAAGATTCACACTCACGGCAGGAAATGCACCAATGGTGAAATAGCAGGTTTTATGTCATTGGTCGCCCTCAGGAAATTACGGCGGTCGCCGTAATTTACGCGCGCAGTCGTATTTCGCTACAAAATACTCTTATTAGTCACTATGACATTGCTGTACTCATATCAATACATAAAATCACCTAAAATAATGCGCAGCAATAATTTTGACATGCAAGGATAAATAGTTCTAATGAGAGGAAGAAGTTTGTATTTACTGGTGTTTCAACAATGACTACCGTGCAACTATTAGTTCACTAATGGTTCTTTTATTTTCGATAGCAGAAAGCAAACATAAACAAGCAAAGAATTGATTTGAATAGAATCTACAATTCTACTACTTTTAATAGAGAACAGGGGAAAGCGTTCGGAGAAATACCTAACTTTTCGTTGCAAACGAAGCGTTGCGCTGGGCAGCACGATGTCGGCGGGATACGATGTTGTGAGCAGCTTATAGGCAGTTCTGCTTGTTAATCTTCTCCGGCGAAACGCGAACAAAGTTTCTGCACAATTGTATCAGTAACCCAGAGGCGATTAACAAACCACGAGACGCTGATGATGTTTGGTTTGTGGGGCGCTCAACAGCGTGGTTATCAGCGCCCGTACAATTACCCAATCTTTGTTCAGTCCAATTGCGCCACTTTCCTGGATGATGATGAAATGATGAGGACAACACAAACACCAAGTCATCTCGAGGCAGGTGAAAATCCCTGACCCCGCCGGGAATCGAACCCGGGACCCCGTGCTCGGGAAGCGAGAACGCTACCGCGAGACCACGAGCGGCGGACCACGAGACGCTGGTATGCGACCGTTGTTGACATGTTCAGATGGTTCAAATGGCTCTAAGCACTATGGGACTTAACATATGAGGTCACCAGTCCCCTAGACTTAGAACTACTTAAAGCTAACTAACCTAAGGACATCACACACATCCATGCCCGAGGCAGGATTCGAACCTGCGACAGTAGCAGCAGCGCGGTTTCGGACTGTAGCGCCTAGAACCGCTCGGCCTCAACGACCGGCTGTTGACATGTCCCCTCTTGCAAAGCACATTACGTGGACAGCGTTCGTTTGTAAACTTTGTGCAGTGTCCGTCACTCTTTCGTCGATAACTACACAGTTCGTCACATTCATATAGGCGTAGCCACAAATACACAATTCATATGTTCTCGCAGTTCAGACCTCTGTAACGTCATTGAATGTCAGATATAAACATGAAAAACAACAGTTCCACCACCCGAATATCAATGCGAACAAAGTTCACTCGTATAAAAGCACTGCTCGTGACGGTCACAACAAAGTCTTGTTAGCGGCGCTTTCACAGTCCGGTTTATTTGCTGCTAAAGCTCGCTGGCGATGGCGTTACATACCGCAGTGGTAAAGCGAATTGGCATTCTCGTAGTTCGGTATCATTGTCCATACAATTCCGGGTGCTTTTCCTAAAAACATAGTGTCATTTTCCCGCGCACGCTTCACAGACTCATCGACCACCATACCTTCTACTACCCATCCTCTGTTCGACTATCGATATCACTATCGCCGTCCCTCGTCTACAGATGTTATATCATTATCGTAAATTACATAAGTCTTTATAAATGTTCTTGACTGCATTTTTTTCACAGTTACAAAGCAAGAAACGTTTTTATCCATTGGCAAACGGAATAATAACAATTACATCTCTACATTTAAATGCAACAGTAGTACGTTAAATCATCACAATTTCATAGGCTGGCAAGAACAAAAGGAAAAATAGAAAACGCAAGAAAATCATGGCAAAAAAATTTATATGCGTAATTATCAATGCCTACCCAGAGTACATCGGGACTTTATTCGGAATCAGCAGCGACATGTGAAAATGTGAGCCGGACCGGAATTCGAACCCAGAATCTCTTGCTTCCTAGGCAGCTGCGTTAAGCACTGCGCCATCCGGACACGGACGCAATGCCATTTCAATTGCGCGGACTATCTCTGCACGCCTCCTGGCCAACCCACACTCTTACCCAGCGCCACCTACCTGCAGTCCCCGTACATGTCCTCCATGCTCGCTCGTACTTTGAGGTTCGCGCAGGAGATCGAACGTAACTGTGCATCCGCACTGAAGGCGTTGGATTCATCGCTCATCGAGACGATTCAGTCCTATGAATACGTGGTGTCTGTTCTTTCAGACATTTCCGAAAGAAGAGAGAAAACCCATTCATATAATCAGTGACCTATGTTGATGCGAGATATTTACTCACTTCTTCTCGATGAGGCGGCAGCCCCATTACACTTATCTGATGTGCAGAGCAGTATCGTCCCACGTGGATACAATAATTGATTACCTACGGGGGCTACTTGGAAAGTAGGAACCGATAGGTCGTGAAATGGAAACCACAGCCAAAACCCGATGAAGCTTTACGTAGATCAGCTGGATAGTCTCTAGTATGCCAGTTGATCACGTCATGTCTTTATTTTAGCTTCTGAGCACACAATATCCTTAACATCGGTTTGTTGTAGGATTCTCGAACATATTCTCAGTTCGAATATAATGAATTTCCTTGAGACAGAGAAGTTGCTGTCCATGCATCAGCACGGCTTTAGAAAGCATCACTCCTGCGAAACGCAACTCGCCCTTTTTCCACATGATATCTTGCGAACCATGGATGAAGGGTATCAGACGGATGCCATATTTCTTAACTTCCGGAAAGCGTTTGACTCGGTGCCCCACTGCAGACTCCTAACTAAGGTACGAGCATATGGGATTGGTTCCCAAATATGTGAGTGGCTCGAAGACTTCTTAAGTAATAGAACCCAGTACGTTGTCCTCGATGGTGAGTGTTCATCGGAGGTGAGGGTATCATCTGGAGTGCCCCAGGGAAGTGTGGTAGATCCGCTGTTGTTTTCTATCTACATAAATGATCTTTTGGATAGGGTGGATAGCAATGTGCGGCTGTTTGCTATGATGCTGTGGTGTACGGGAAGGTGTCGTCGTTGAGTGACTGTAGAAGGATACAAGATGACTTGGACAGGATTTGTGATTGGCGTAAAGAATGGCAGCTAACTCTAAATATAGATAAATGTAAATTAATGCAAATGAATAGGAAAAAGAATCCCGTAATGTTTGAATACTCCATTAGTAGTGTAGCGCTTGACACAGTCCCGTCGATTAAATATTTGGGCGTAACATTGCAGAGCGATATGAAGTGGGACAAGCATGTAATGGCAGTTGTGGGGAAGGCGGATAGTCGTCTTCGGTTCATTGGTAGAATTTTGGGAAGATGTGGTTCATCTGTAAAGGAGACCGCTTATAAAACACTAATACGACCTATTCTTGAGTACTGCTCGAGCGTTTGGGATCCCTATCGGGTCGGATTGAGGGAGGACATAGAAGCAATACAGAGGCGGGCTGCTAGATTTGTTACTGGTAGGTTTGATCATCACGCGAGTGTTACGGAAATGCTTCAGGAACTCGGGTGGAAGTCTCTGGAGGAAATGAGGCGTTCTTTTCATGAATCGCTACTGAGGGAATGTAGAGAAGCAGCATTTGAGGCTGACTGCAGTACAATTTTACTGCCGCCAACTTACATTTCGCGGAAAGACCACAAAGATAAGATAAGAGAGATTAGGGCTCGTACAGAGGCATATAGGCAGTCATTTTTCCCTCGTTCTGTTTGGGAGTGGAACAGGAAGAGAAGATGCTAGTTGTGGTACGAGGTACCCTCCGCCACACACCGTATGGTGGATTGCGGAGTATGTATGTAGATATAGATGTAGATGGGCACTTAAAGATGTCTAGAAGACAGTGTCTCTCACCAAGTATAAACGCCTGTGGAAGATTTCACCTGAGTGTTCCTGGAGTCGCTCTGTAGCAATTCTGGATGTGTGGGGTGTCCCATTATCCTGCACGAATTGCCCAAGTCCGTCGGTATGCACAGTGGACATCATTGGATGCAGGTGATCAGGCAGAATGCTTACGTAAGTGTCACCTGTCAGAGTCGTATCTAGACCTATCAGGGGTCCCGTATCACTCCAACTGCACACGCCTCACACCATTACAGAGCCTTCATCAGCTTGAACAGTCCCCCGCTGACATGCAGGGTCCATAGGTTCATGGTGTTGTCTCCACACCCGTACACGCCCATCCTCTCGATACAATTTCAAACGAGACTCGTCCGACCAGGCAACATGCTTCCCGTCATCAACAGTCCAATGTCGGTGTTGACGGGCCCAGGCGAGGCGTAAAGCTTTGTGTCGTGCAGTCATCAAGGCTACACGAGTGGGCCTTCGGCTGTGAAAACCCATACCGATGATGTTTTGTTGAATGGTTCGCACGCTGACACTTGTTGATGACACAGGATTGAAATCTGCAGCAATTTGCGAAGTGGTGCACTTCTGTCACCCTGAACGATTCTCTTCAGTCGTCGTCGGTCCCGATCTTTCAGGATCTTTTTCCAGGCGCAGCGATGTCGGAGGTTTGATGTTTTACCGGATTCCTGATATTCACGGTGCACTCGTGGAATGGTCATACGGGAACTTCACTACTTCATCGGTACCACGGAGATGCTGTGTCGCATCGCTCGAGCGCCGACTGTAGCACCACGTTCAAACTCACTTAAATCTTGATAACCTGCCATTGCAGCAGCAGTAACCGAGTAACAACTGCGCCAAACACTTTCTGTCTTATATAGGCGTTGCCGACGGCAGCGCCGTATTCTGGCATATATTAATGTGTTCCTGACTGTTAACAAGAATGATGAATACCTATGCTGTAAACTGACAAGCTCTCCATCATTTAGATAATGTTCAAATGGTCTATGGAACATGTAACTAACTCATCTCTTTGGGGTTCTCCGGAAATTACCTTACAATAGGTCGATTTGGTTCCGTTAAGAGCGACGAGCTGAGTTACATCTGCAAGGAAGTCTTGAAATCAATCGAAAATATGGTCCGTTATTAGATTAGCTGATATTTTTTTTTCCTTTTTTTCCTTGCGGCCTGTGGCCTGCGGATCTTAGTTTGACGACCACTGACGCTTGGATATGTCAATGATCGGTACTTCAGCGCAACATAAAGTAGGTAGAAGTAACACCATCTACATTCTGTATTTAAGGAAACATTATGCAAAGCTGACACACAAGTCTTCTCCGTATAGTACCACGTGATAATGTGAAAAAGTATACTGGAGAAACCAACGTTTCTACCACGGTTATAGCGACTTTCTTCTGGGTTTACTGGTGCGATGTTCAGAAGACTTTTATATCAACTGTCTCCGGCAGTGGTAGCCCATGCAGTTTTATTACGCAACGTGTTTCTCGTTCAGAAATCGTATTTCGTTGATGGTCGTGTGTGTGTTTGTTATACCAGCGCGTGTCGAAATTCGACAGCACAACAACCTTGGGCTATCGAGACTGCGGTTTATGGTTACACGCTAGTGGTACTCGCCTTGGTCGAGAGCCACAAATGACTCTCATGCAACTGTCATCGATGGGACTAACGCCCGACAGCACAAACATATTATTCGTTCAGCCGTGCAGGGTAGTACAGCCACGTCACGTATCTCCTGTCAGGAAATGGACTTGCCAGCAGCAAGACAAGTATCCACACTCACAGACTATCAGCAATGCAACAGTTGTTGTGGGTTTCAGTGACGCGGCAGACAGGGAGACGGCCCGACACTGGCGCGTCCAACGAAAACACTGGAGAAATGAGTGGCATCCTGTTGTCTTGTCAGGAGTGTTGCTGTGGAGGATCCGTGTGTGGAGGCTTCAAGGAAAACGGGAAATGTTGTGCCCACGCTTCTCTTCCTCTACAACCACTTTCCTGCACTCAATATTAGCCAATGATTGAGAATTCTCTCTCCATGTTCTGCAGTTACAGTTTCCAGTCCCTTGATGCGCTTCGCACTTTGTTTCTACTGACAGGTTCCCTACTAGCGTCCAACGGACGTTGCTGCAGCTGTTTGGAGATTTTTTACCAAATTTCTCTTCGATAGCGCGACTTATCGTTGGCAGTAACTTTTTTTTATCAATAGCTTTTTGTATATTACTCAATAAGCCGCTTATGCGCACTTACAATTTCCATTATGCTTTACGAGAACTATGTTGTATAGTGTAGGAAGTAATAAGTGCTATCGACAGGGGATGTCAATTTGATTCCATATTTTTAAATTTCCAGAAGGCTTTCGACACCGTTCCTCACAAGCGTCTTCTAACCAAACTGCGTGCCTACGGAGTATCGCCTCAGTTGTGCGACTGGATTCACTATTTCTTGTCAGAAAGGTCACAGTTCGTAGGAATAGACGGAAAGTCATCGAGTAAAACAGAAGAAATATCCGGCGTTCCCCAAGGAAGTGTTACAGGCCCTCTATTGTTCCTGATCTATATTAACGACATAGGAGACAATCTGAGTAGCCGTCTTAGATTATTTGCAGGTAATGCTGTCATTTACCGTCTTGTAAAGTCATCAGATGATCAAAACGACTAGCAAAATGATTTAGATAAGATATCTGTATGGTGCGAAAAGTGGCAATTCACCCCGAATAAGGAAAAGTGTGAAGTTATTCACATGAGTACTAAAAGAAATCAGCTAAATTTCGGTTACACGATAAGTCACATAAATCTGAAAGCTGTAAATTCAACTAAATACTTAGGGATTACAATTACAAATAACCTAAATTAGAACGATCACATAGATAATATTGTGGGTAGAGCAAACCAAAGCCTGCGATTCATTGGCAGAACACTTAGAAGATGCAACAGGTCTACTAAAGAGACTGCTTACACCACGCTTGTCCACCCTATTCTGGAGTACTGCTGTGCGGTGTGGGATCCGCATCAGGTGGGACTGACGGATGACATCGAAAAAGTACAAAGAAGGAATCTCGTTTTGTATTATCGCGAAATAGGGGAGACAGTGTCACAGACATGATACGTGAATTGGAGTGGCAATCATTAAAAAAAAAAAAGGCGTTTTTCATTGCGACGGGATCTTCTCATGAAATTTCAATCACCAGTTTTGTCCTCCGATTGCGAAAACATTCTGTTGGCACCTACCTAAATAGGGAGAAATGATCATCACGATAAAGTAAGAGAAATCAAGGCTCACACAGAAAAATTTAAGTGCTCGTTTTTCCCGCGTGCCGTTCAAGAGTGGAACGGTAGAGAGACAGCTTGAAGGTGGTTCACTGAACCCTCTGTCAGGCACTTTATTGTGAATAGCAGAGTAATCACGTAGATGTAGATAGTACTTTAGCCCCCGCCTAGAAGATATGCGTTATGCATATTAGCTGATTATCTCCAGTTCTGGCATGACGGCCTCACTTGTTGTTTGGCTTCCTTATACAATTTTTGTACAGGCACTGTGAACCATATGTACGCACTTACGAGCTCTTTTTATGTTATTGAATTCATTATTGCATTACATCTTTTTCTTGCATCCTTAAGGCCACAGCAATATGCTGCATGCATCTTATTTTTTGACACTCGCAAATAATGCGATAGTTATAAGTATGTACTTTTTTATCTTTAAATTTTTATAATTTTTATATTTGTAATTGTTAAATATTAAGTCTTATCTAACTTCTATTTACTGGTGGTATATTTTTCTGTACAGCCTTATGAAGAACGGCACTAAGTGCTTGAAAGCGGTTAAGGAAATAAAATGTCTTTTGTACAGCTGGTTGTTGATTATTCCAATAAATACAACTACAGTTGCTAAAGATTGATAAAATACTAAAACGAATATTGTCAGATTGCAATCGCTGTTGTCACACAGGCGTAGCATCTTGAGTGAGGGTACGAAGTGCCACTGGGTACGCAACACGATCATCTCTGGCTCACATAGCCAGTGCTGTAGACACCAGGACAGCAGACGTCATATTTCTGTCAGGTTTAGGCCGGTGACAGTGTTCTGTCTTCAAGGTCTCCTTGATGTGATCTTCCAACAAGATAACGCATGACAATTTTTTTTATGCCCATGTTGCCCTTATAACACGACCGGTTCTTGCTGAATTATCAATATACCGATAATGCTATTCCTGTTAAAGGATTTGAAATGACCGTGATAGTGTGTTATAGAAAGATATCAGACTCTCTTTTCCTTTCCTCGAAATATTACTGTTGAAAGGAAACAATACCAGAACAAACGTGATTCGAACCAAGATTCTATCACTTATAAGTAAAATACAATTACGCAAAAGTAACGGTCGCAAGCCCAATTAGGCAAAGTTGTACAAAGTACTAGGACTGTTCATAAATAAAATTAACTACTGGGACTGACTTTGCTTGATGCTCAAATTGTAAATAAGGTACAGGCTGTAGCCCAATTTAGGAAACGATGTAGCAGTGGTTTGGCACGAACACAGAAGTAATATTAAATGTTTGGCCACAACTGCTCTCAATAACGCTTACTAGCCGTACATTATAGTAGGAAGCTAATGACCATTATAGATGAATGACTACCAATGGTGGAGCAACACTAACTTGGGCAAGAGTTTCTTTTATCAACTTAATTGTTGGAAAGTACTGCCACTGAAATGATATTCAGGTAATTATATTCTCTATTCTGATCACTATTTGTTTTGTCAATGAGCATTCACATCTTTGTATTATATGGCTCAAATGAAACATGTGGTCCCTAGGTCTGTTACAGTCTGCATAGCGATAGTCAGTTACTTGTTATAGCATATACAAGTTGTAAGAATGAAAGTTGCACTTTTTTAGTACTTTTATTGTAATATACACAGCAAAACTGGCTCAAAAACTGCCATGGAGACCGAGAAACTATTCTATACACTGACTCAGATCAAAACTGAACATTTTAGTTAGTACACAGTAAGAGAAACATCTTTTAACTAAAACATAAACACTAAGCCAAAGCTGTACAGCAGTTATTCGTAATGTTGACGCTTCAGTTTCACTAGCCAGTAACTATTTTGAATAATCTCAGTTTTATTCAAGTACCTTTAATAATAAGCTGGGTTTTCAGTAAGAACACTTAAGTAAAACACTTTGGATAAACTCTTTGCAATTGTAGTTTTGTAAAACTATAACTTTCCTTATAGGAAAGAAACACGTGGAGTACTTCAAAAACTAGGCTCACTGAATAATTATGAAATCTACTACTGTACAAAAGGTATTAAATTTTATTATACAAAAAACTGCTTTTGATTCAGTAAATAGGATACTCGGATATTTCAGTATTTGGGAAGGCACCCTGTACAGTACTTAGCTGATAATTTGAGAAGAAGGTGGTGGCTATGGCGATACTCTGTGACTACTCAAAAAGTCAGCAAAAGTACTCATGGGTCTTGGTGTGTAACAAGCTTTGAAAATTCTCTTCTTAGCGTTGGATGTTCGTAGTACAGAGCTAGCCAATGTATGCCATAAATAATAAGCCAAATTGCTTCCACATCAGAGGGCTATGTTACATAATCTTGCTGCTCCTGTCGGCTCGTTCAGCACACAAGATGCTAACATTCTGCCGGCGAGCCACCGACTTTCACAGTTTACCACCGACTAACTCGTGCCGCAAAGGAGCCCTGCAGTTCGAGCGCCAAGTCCACCTTTTCTGTTCCCGCCAGGTGTATTTCGTTGCGTAGGGACTTCCCTCTAGCTTTTACATAATTACAGACCTGAAGCCCTATGCATGGACCAGTACTACAAGTAAAAGACCTGGCCAATTCCAAGGCAGATCTGATGACGCATCTAACTGACAACCATCAGGTTATCGTTAACTTAACTGTCTTACACACTGCACAGAAAAGTCGGATACTCAGTGTTTTGGATAACACTGAAATCTTAAGAAGTCTTGTTTCGCATGGGCGCGTATGACCCTAGTTGTTTTTGCGTCCTAAAACAAAAGAAACAAAAAAATATTGTTTCGCATCTTCTCGACATAATTAATGAAGGCACAGAGTGTATCACAGAAATATTTTAGTTAATATGACATTACGCAGGCTGATTAAGGTGTGCAAATAACGTAATCATTTCCTTGTTTTTTTTTGTGTACATGTCCACTTCTCTCTTAATGTTGTGACGGTTTGTCTCCTGTCTGCTGTTACTTCCCACTTTTCCAGCTTAAACAGTTCACCAATCACTTGTGTGTTTCGTACCGCTCCTGCACTTGGGTCATGTTCGGCTTCAGTACCCACGGCTGGTATTTACTATTACATAGTTTTCCTGTTTGTTTCCGGTCACGCATCATGGGCGAACGGTCTTACATTTTGCATATTTCATTAGTTTGAAAACATTTGGTGTGCGGTTGTGATGTCTATTTCTCCGGATTTTGTTTAGTTCCTTTAAGCTTTTGACATGAAATCTTTGGTTCCATGACAACTCTGAGGTGAGGATGACCTCAGATGATTAAGTGATTTTAGTTTTTGTTCTCTCTTTTAGTTTAGAGATTTTAGCTGCTTAGTTCCTTATGATATTTCACACGTGAGGATCCGCTCTCATCCGCGTGTAACAGAATATTTTCATTACTGTAGTTTGTAACAGACGATGGAACTTAAAGTACTCCGAAACCAGTCGTGTATACAATAAAAGATTGTGGATGAAGCAACTGTTGTGCAGTTTCTTAGTTTTCCAAAATGTACTTATACAGATGCGACTGCCCCATAAGAAGAACCCTTTGTAAGGTTTTAACATTTCCATTCTTTTGCAGAACATTACTTTTAAAAATTCCTCCATAGATTAATTACAGTGACATAAACGGACATAAATATTGAGTAGAACATTTACATTGATGTTACATCGAAGAACATAGTGATACAGGGGTCACAGTAAACATAAGCAGACACAGAAGTTAGGTAAGTGTAGATAAGATCGATAATAGTGTTGCATCCTGACCTGGTCTACCTCAGTACAAATGATATTCGACAATTGTCCTGGCTCCGGAACTTTCTCTAGATCTTTCATCCACTGGAAACATCTGCTCATGGACTGCTGAGAGAATGTCGCGCTACCATCCACGAGGCACCACTCTCAGTGAACTTGTAACCTCCCTCTTACTAATCGGTCTATCCTGCTTGCGATATAAAATATGACCGTGGATCACGTGTATGCCTAATGGATCTTTTTAATTGTATAAGGCTATCTTTCCCGAAGAAGTGATACTGATAAGTGGGAGGAAAGTGTTAACCGACCCTTCTGATGGAAAGTCTACTAAAAATAAAAAGTAATTAAACCGAACAGGGCTATAATTTGGAAAATGAAAGTTATTTTGTGCATTCACTCACAGACTACACTGGACAGAAAAAGGATACGACTCATCATGAATCCAAAAGTTACACTAATGAACGAAAAGGAAATAATTAACGGTCGCCATCCTACTAGGGCAATTTACAGCCAAAATCCTATACAAGATGATGGGAAAGAAAAACATGCACTGTTAAAAACTGAAGGTTGTCACGTTTTTTGACACTAATTTTAAATGAGTAAGTAATGATAAGGAAAACTGAGAAGTCACTTTTACTTTATGTTTGGCACTGAATTTTGAAATAGGCAGTCGAGTAATGATTTGAAAATATGCAATTAAACTGTATATTAGTACTGAACTTCTTTACGTGAACAATGATTTTCAGTGACCTTAGCATAACGTCATCAAAGAAATTTAGAAAAATAGTAAGCACTTTTTACTTTGCCATACTTATTTTGCAAATTGGATTTCATATTACTTTTTTGAACAACTGAGCCTTGTTTTACTGACTTGAACAGAATTAAATACTAGAATACGCACCAAACCAAACAGCCATCTGCTCCAAGCTATATCTGAAATAAATAAAACTTCCGCACTCTTAATTTGTGCATTTTCTTTAGATTTGGATTTTTTTCAGTGATTGATTCTCAAACTTGATAAATGAAATTGCTTTTCTTTAGTCATATACTGAAGCCTCTGTTGTACAACAGTTAATTGAAAGTAGACTGAGGCTAAAATTCTTAAAAGTGAAATTATTCATTAATAAACTGGCTGTAACTATTCAATTTGTTTCTTATGACACTCGGTTAGTATTTTAGGGAAAAAAAGGAACAAAGATCTTGCTTGGTAATAATGTCTGGGGGCAATGAGGACACAATCGCCCTGAGTTTAACTGATTATTATTTAAATAAATCTTATCAATCAAATCACGTTCAGTTGTGTTGCTGGGTTTGCCGTTAATAACTTCTACGAATGAACAGTCTTACTTCAGTGCTGTGCATACGACGAAACTCGGAGCCTACGAGGAAACTGTGGTGCTGGAACTGCTGCTGTTGCTGAAGACGGTAGCATCTTGTGGGGCCACGGCTAATTATAGGAACGGACACTTGTAGTTAGTACAGCCTCTTCCGCCCGTCCACTGTCCTCCCTACTGTTACTAATCATCTGGCCGGCGCGCGTACATGGTGCCGCCGAAATGGTACTCTCTACTGCGAGAGCGTTAACACCACACTTCCGCACACTAGAAGCGCTGGAACCCGTCTTCCTCTCTCTCCCCGCGTTCTACGCGACAACTCCCTACCCAAAGATTTTACAACGCACAAGCACTGCTATTATCATTGCTAGTCGATACACATAACAATTCCTTTGGCTTGTTCCCAGAGCTTATAAGTTTCACAGGTAAATACAATGAAACGCCAACAGACTTCTACCTAAATGTACACGAACAGTGAAGCAATGTCTTTACTTTTTAAAAAAAAGCATTTAAATTACAAATATTTACATACAATTGAAAAAAAGTTATACATCTGTATCAGGTGCCATGCATCCTGCATTTTCGGTGTTACAAACTCTGCCATAGGTTTGAAGCAGCATGGAATGACGTATCCGTAACAATCATCAAAGCTCAATTAAGCTGTATGCCCAGCCAGATTAGAGACATTGTTGTTGCCAGATGTGGCAGCACTTCATACTAAACTTCGTACCGTGAATGCCCACAAATTACCGAAGTGTTTAATCGTGTTTTCTTCCTCTTATACGGGTCTGGTCCCAGACTCCTTCATTCATCAAGAGAAAGCCGGGCGAGATGCGTTGGAGAGGACTTAGCTACGCTAATAAACGCCAAAAAAACATCAATGATATATTTATCTGGCGGAAGTTGTAACCTCCCCCTCACTTATCGACCTTAATGACAGTGAAAAATTAAACTGCGTGTACCTAATGGAAATTTGGGAAAAGCAATCGTCACCGAAGTTTATCTGTCGGTAAAGAGGGAGGAAAGGGTTACATCTAAATGAAAGGAAAAATGCAAATGAAACTGGTGGAAATTAATTTTAAAAAGGGGTAAAGTTAATAAAGAAAGTAAATGTGCGGTCGTCACGTTAACAATTAATTGGCGCTAATTAGATATTTGAGATTTGGGGGAAATTACGGTCGCCAGTCCTAAGGACAATTACTATAGTAACTGAAAAAGAAAGGTTATTACACATATAATTAGCACTAGAAGTGTGGCAACTGAAGGTTGACACGTGTAGTGTGAAAACTGAAAGTTTGTCAGAAGTAATAAATTTCGCTACACTCTGACTTAATTTAGCAAAAGAATTAATAAAACCAGAAAATTGAAAGTTAATTTAGTGACTGAAATTAATAGTGAGCTTTGTTTCTGAAGCACATCGAAATTCAGTAAAATACGGTTAGTCTTGGGCTACCTCAACAATCATTTCAAAAGCTACTTGAATCTACGCAATTTAGAAATAAGAGATTTAACTTTGAACTTGAATTAAATGATTCTGAACAATTAACAATAGTAAGATTTAGTACGTACCAAGCTGAGCTGCAGTCACAGGTAAGCTAAAATACGGTAACAAAACTCGCAAACTTAATTTGTGCTTGTGTAATCTAAATATTGTAGCCAGCTATGAATGCCTTAACTGAACTTTGAAATTAAAGCAGCGAAATCGAATTATAATACTTTAATGCTGGCGTTTGAATTTCAATGACACTCGGGTTCATTTCGGAAAAGGAAGGGACCCTGCTTGGCAATGCAATTGGGACAATGAGCAACAAAGGTTCATGCTAAGTTGCTCTAATTTTTCGATGCAACAATTTTAAAAGTTTGAAAAGCTGAGGTCTGCCATACAGTTCTAAAACTTTACGTGCTTTCAGTGTTCCTTGTTGGTTGATTGAGGGTTTGAAGCCGTCGATCGAGGTGGCGACAGTCACTCATTGTCGGCCGTCGCTGTTGCAGAAGCTGGATGTTGGCGCGCCTTCTTCTCGACATGGTCACCAGACGAAACGGGCTCTTGATGTGCGCCAGATAATGCTTCCCGTCCACGACACCATGTCAGAAACTATCATCGCAAGTCGAGCGCAATTACATGCTGTCAAACCCCGAAAGCGCGGCAACTCGCGGGAGCGTCACACAACACACCTGCTCCACTGCACCGCTCCAGCCAGACTCCCTCTCTGCCCGCGCTCCACGCGACAGAGTTAACACTACCAAAGATCCTAAACACTTTGGTTCTCCACACGACCTATCGATGTATTCGTTCGATAGCATAGTTTTCCCTAGGCCAGACCCAGCGCATAAATACAAATAATATTCACAAAACAAACCAATTATAAATCGACATAAATGCATATATATACAAATAGTAAAACAATTACAATATACAAAGACACAGAAATGTCATATCTTGAGGTAACAAAACAAGGAAAAAGAATTATAGTACAATAGATGGAAATAGGAGGATATGCATTTCCGGCGTTACAAAGTAAAGGATTGACTTCCAAAATGCTACGACACAACCGGACCAGCGGAACAGTACTTCGTCAGCGGAGGAAGGCCGGCCCGCACTCGACTCGTAGCAATACGGGCAGCGCAGCAAAAGGTCAGGTAGCGGCTGTTTCGTCACGATGCGGCCGTCGACACGCGGACTCCAGCAGTCTCTAAGAACCGATAGCCAAAGTGCACTTGTTGAAGTCCAAGATTTGCACTCGGGAGTTACGACCCAGGTCCACCTGAAGCATTCGGGGTCGACTCTCAGCCGTCGTTTAGGAAACAGGAACCAGCAGCATCGGTGTTTGCGGGAGGAACGGGCTGAGCAGCGGCGGCGCCCACCCACTAGAAGGCGGATGACGGGAAACGTCCAGGCCACGCAGGTCAAGACCCCAGAGTGTCCTTCCAGCTGGACTGGTGATTCCGTAGACGATCAGAGACAGCTAGGCACGCCCAGGGGTCGACACTGGATAGCTGCAACTGACTCAAGGGCTGAGACTACGCACTAGACAGTCGGCAATCGGCAGTGACACCTTCGTTAACGAGGGTGGGGTATTTATGATGGCGCGTCCCGTGCGCTCTGTGACGGTGGGGATGGCTGTGACGTCGCGTTTCCTGGTTTTTCCGTTGCTTACACATCTGATACTGACTTCAGACTTTCACAACTCCACATTTCGGAGGCTGTTTTCTATTGCCGCAACACCAGAACACTAAATGCTGCGTTGTACTTAGTTTTCTCACGAAATTCTGCTTTGTCGCTAGTATGACGGTATCTCTCGGCTTCCGCGATTGCGCTTCGCTCGCAGACTTGGACGCTCCGTCGTTCTCCTACGCTGCTATAGCTTTCGTGTTTGCCGCAATTAGCTCAGCGTTTCCCTCTAGCTGGCAGTCTGCTAGTCGTTGACACAGGCGGTTCGCCTTCCCGGGACTGCCAAGATAAAGCTACGACGAAATTTTAGTTTCCGCCGGGAGTACTATCCTGAGACGTAACACTACTATGCTGTATTAACACGCTTGATAATATTTTGGACAGTTTGAATGTATATTTGGAGAAGATATAGATGACTAGAAAGTAGTGTAGATCACTCCTGGTTATCATAAAGGTCTAATAATAATAATAATTTCGTGTGGTTCAGTGGCCTGGAGCAAATGTTTCAATTGGGCGCCACTTCTGTGACTTGCGTGCCCGTAACCCATTCCAATTATCCAACCGAAGAAAAGGGGCGTACAGTTTAACGTGAAATGCGAACCACATGTAGTTTCTGGCAACTCCTCACGTAGTTTAAAGATGAAGGCTAGATTAAAACAGAGACTAAACCGCTCATTAAAGATTTAAAGACAGCTCGTACGGGGGGGTTGGGGGGGGGGGGGGACTCGAAGGAACGGAATGTTGCCCAAGTGGGCAAATCAACTCGAAAGACAGAGGAAGACCTAAGGTAGGTCAAAGATGCTCACGAACCACAACATTAAATGAGGTAAGACGAATAGGAGGACAAAAAGGCTGGGGTAGTAAGGGAGAAACAGATCAGATGTCGCAGCACACGTTCTTGAGGCAGAAGGCAGAGTATGATGAGACTCAGGATCTGGCTGCCACGAGTGGACGCTACGAAAAGCTGCGGTAGAGGTGGCAGAGATTATTGAACACGACAATAATTTTAATCTGATGGAGAAGGGGTGGAACTGTAGGGTATCTGGGTTCCGCCACTGGAAAAGGTGTGTACCAGTCTTTCGCCCTGTGGCGACAGCAATAGTGGACGACTCTACCGACAACGACCAATTACGATCGAGTTTTGTAAACATGTGACTTCGCACCTCAAGGCGGGAGCGCTCGTGAACTTCTGTCTGCAGTGGTAGTGGGCGAGGATGTGAATCGGACACCTTCACAGAAGCTATGAGTCACTTCGAAAACGCTCTCCGCAGAATGGAACGAAACACTGAGTTTCTCTAGGAAATTCATTCGACCACTGCATAATAGCCGGATTACTTTATTGAATAAGTATGGCATTTCCATCAGTGGAAGTTAATGACTATTGCCGACATCAACATTACGCACGGGTAGCAGGGGTTGTGTGGCGTGGGCTGGGCGGTTTTTTAGGTTAGATGGCCTCGGGCAAGTACAGAAAGGGCAACAGCCTCAACGGGTGCGGGGCAAAGTCAGAACATGCGGGGACCAAGCAGCAATCGGTATTGTAATTGTAAACTGTCGAAGCTGCGTTGGTAAAGTACCGGAACTTCAAGCGCTGATAGAAAGCACCGAAGCTGAAATCGTTATAGGTGCAGAAAGCTGGCTGAAGCCAGAGATAAATTCTGCCGAAATTTTTACAAAGGTACAGACGGTGTTTAGAAAGGATAGATTGCATGCAACCGGTGGTGGAGTGTTCGTCGCTGTTAGTAGTAGTTTATCCTGTAGTGAAGTAGAAGTGGATAGTTCCTGTGAATTATTATGGGTGGAGGTTACACTCAACAACCGAGCTAGGTTAATAATTGGCTCCTTTTACCGACCCCCCGACTCAGCAGCTTTAGTGGCAGAACAACTGAGAGAAAATTTGGAATGGTCTTAGGTGGAGATTTCAATTTACCAGATATAGACTGGGACACTCAGATGTTTAGGACGGGTGGTAGGGACAGAGCATCGAGTGACATTATACTGAGTGCACTATCCGAAAATTACCTCGAGCAATTAAACAGAGAACCGACTCGTGGAGATAACATCTTGGACCTACTGGTAACAAACAGACCCGAACTTTTCGACTCTGTAAGTGCAGAACAGGGAATCAGTGATCATAAGGCCGTTGCAGCATCCCTGAGTTTGGAAGTTAATAGGAATATAAAAAAAGGGCGGAAGGTTTATCTGTTTAGCAAGAGTAATAGAAGGCAGATTTCAGACTACCTAACAGATCAAAACGAAAATTTCTGTTCCGACACTGACAATGTTGAGTGTTTATGGAAAAAGTTCAAGGCAATCGTAAAATGCGTTTTAGACAGGTACGTGCCGAGTAAAACTGTGAGGGACGGGAAAAACCCACCGTGGTACAACAACAAAGTTAGGAAACTACTGCGAAAGCAAAGAGAGCTTCACTGCAAGTTTAAACGCAGCCAAAACCTCTCAGACAAACAGAAGCTAAACGATGTCAAAGTTAGCGTAAGGAGGGCTATGCGTGAAGCGTTCAGTGAATTCGAAAGTAAAATTCTATGTACCGACTTGACAGAAAATCCTAGGAAGTTCTGGTCTTACGTTAAATCAGTAAGTGGCTCGAATCAGCATATCCACTCCGAATCAGCATATCCACTCCGAATCAGCATATCCACTCCGGGATCATGATGGCATTGAAACAGAGGATGACAAGCGTAAAGCTGAAATACTAAACACCTTTTTCCAAAGCTGTTTCACAGAGGAAGACCGCACTGCAGTTCCTTCTCTAAATCCTCGCACAAACGAAAAAATGACTGACATCGAAATAAGTGTCCAAGGAATAGAAAAGCAACTGGAATCACTCAACAGAGGAAAGTCCACTGGACCTGACGGGATACCAATTCGATTCTACACAGAGTACGCGAAAGAACTTGCCCCCCTTCTAACAGCCGTGTACCGCAAGTCTCTAGAGGAACGGAAGGTTCCAAATGATTGGAAAAGAGCACAGGTAGTCCCAGTCTTCAAGAAGGGTCGTCGAGCAGATACGCAAAACTATAGACCTATATCTCTGACGTCGATCTGTTGTAGAATTTTAGAACATGTTTTTTGCTCAAATATCATGTCGTTTTTGGAAACTCAGAATCTACTATGTAGGAATCAACATGGATTCCGGAAACAGCGATCGTGTGAGACCCAACTCGCTTTATTTGTTCATGAGACCCAGAAAATATTAGATACAGGCTCCCAGGTAGATGCTATTTTTCTTGACTTCCGGAAGGCGTTCGATACAGTTCCGCATTGTCGCCTGATAAACAAAGTAAGAGCCTACGGAATATCAGACCAGCTGTGTGGCTGGATTGAAGAGTTTTTAGCAAACAGAACACAGCATGTTGTTATCAACGGAGAGACGTCTACAGGCGTTAAAGTAACCTCTGGCGTGCTACAGGGGAGTGTTATGGGACCATTGCTTTTCACAATATATATAAATGACCTAGTAGATAGTGTCGGAAGTTCCATGCGGCTTTTCGCGGATGATGCTGTAGTATACAGAGAAGTTGCAGCATTAGAAAATTGTAGCG
This sequence comes from Schistocerca cancellata, assembly GCF_023864275.1. Classification (NCBI taxonomy): domain Eukaryota; kingdom Metazoa; phylum Arthropoda; class Insecta; order Orthoptera; family Acrididae; genus Schistocerca; species Schistocerca cancellata. The sequence goes on from NC_064628.1 coordinate 66,540,536, forward strand.
AAATGCAGGAAGATCTGCAGCGGATAGGCACTTGGTGCAGGGAGTGGCAACTGACCCTTAACATAGACAAATGTAATGTATTGCGAATACATAGAAAGAAGGATCCTTTATTGTATGATTATATGATAGCGGAACAAACACTGGTAGCAGTTACTTCTGTAAAATATCTGGGAGTATGCGTGCGGAACGATTTGAAGTGGAATGATCATATAAAATTAATTGTTGGTAAGGCGGGTACCAGGTTGAGATTCATTGGGAGAGTCCTTAGAAAATGTAGTCCATCAACAAAGGAGGTGGCTTACAAAACACTCGTTCGACCTATACTTGAGTATTGCTCATCAGTGTGGGATCCGTACCAGATCGGGTTGACGGAGGAGATAGAGAAGATTCAAAGAATAACGGCGCGTTTCGTCACAGGGTTATTTGGTAACCGTGATAGCGTTGCGGAGATGTTTAACAAACTCAAGTGGTGGACTCTGCAAGAGAGGCGCTCTGCATCGCGGTGTAGCTTGCTCGCCAGGTTTCGAGAGGTTGCGTTTCTGGATGAGGTATCGAATATATTGCTTCCCCCTACTTATACCTCCCGAGGAGATCACTAATGTAAAATTAGAGAGATTAGAGCGCGCACAGAGGCTTTCAGACAGTCGTTCTTCCCGCGAACCATACGCGACTGGAACAGGAAAGGGAGATAATGACAGTGGCTCGTAAAGTGCCCTCCGCCACACACCGTTTGGTGGCTTGCGGAGTATAAATGTAGATGTAGATGTAGATGTAGATGAAGGGTTACCAGTGATGTACATGCCCGCTCTCTGCCAGCGCGCTTAAGCAGGCTAATTGCTTCCACTCAGCTCTTTATTAGCACGGCCTGCCTTCCGACATGTGGCCCACTGTGGAGCAAGTGATTAAACAATTCCTCTGTCCATCGCGAGTACTACTTAGTAGTAAACAGAGAGCAGACGTCACGTACGAGGCACAAACATAGGCGCAGTGACTGGAGTGTGGGGCTCGACCCTCCGCACTACTGAAGGGCTATGATTGAAGCTTAACTACTTGAGCCACTGTAGACGGAAAACTATTTACCGTATGGATACCCAACTTTGTGATAATGATTATCAGACTGTGCACTGCAGGATTTGCGGTATTAGCAGTGTTAGCGCATGACTTGCCGTTAGGCACCGATACTACACTCATGCTCATAAATTAAGGATAACTGCAGAATGTAGTGCCGCACAAGGTGGCACTACACAAAACTGGCGCTAATAGCATAGGCACATAGGGAACACACATGACACACATCTCTAAGTCCACGGTATCCTGCGCATGTACCCCGACATCAATATGGGATATGATCACTGTGCACACGTACATAGGCCGCACAACGGGGTGGCATAGTCTGGATCAGGTGGTCGAGCAGCTGCTGGGGTATAGCCTCCCATTCTTGCACCAGTGCCTGTCGGAGCTCCTGAAGTGTCCTAGGTGTTCGAAGACGTGCAGCGATACGTCGGCTGAGACCATCCCAGACGTGGTCGATGGGGTTTAGGTCTGGAGAACAGGAAGGCCACTCCATTCGCCTGATATCTTCTGTTTCAAGGTACTCCTCCACGATGGCAACTCGGTGGGGTCGTGTGTTATCATCCATCAGGAGGAAGGTGGCACCCATTGCACCGCCGAAAACCACGACCTCCACACAGGCCCCTTTCAAGGACATTAAGGAGTTGGTATCTGGTTCCCGGTTCACGCCAGATGAAAACCAGGCGAGAATCACTGTTCATACTATACCTGGACTCGTCCGTGAACATAACCTGAGACCACTGTTCCAATGACCATGTACTGTCTTCTTGACACCAGGCTTTACGGCCTCTCCTGTGACCAGGGGTCAGTGGAACGCACCTTGCAGGTCTCCGGGCGAATAAACCATGTCTGTTCAGTCGTCTGTACCCTGTATGTCTGGAGGCAACTGTTTCAGTGGCTGCGTTAAGTTCCGAGCAAGGCCACCTGCAGTACTCCGTGGCCGTCTGCGGGCACTGATAGTGAGATATCGGTCTTGTACACTGTGGACGTCCCGTACTATAGCGCCTGGACACGTTTCCTGTCTGCTGGAATCGTTGCGATAATCTTGAGATCACACTTTGTGGCACGGGAAGGGCCGTGATACGACCTGCTGTGTTTGACCCTCCTCCACTCGCCCTAGTATTCTACCCCTCATAACGTCATCAATATGTGTTCTTTGAGCCATTTTCAACACACAGTCACCATTAGCACGTCTGAAAACGTCTGCACACTTACCCGCTGCACCGTACTCTGACATGCACCAACACACTCTGCGTATGTGGAGTGCTGCCAGCGCCACCGTGCGACGACCGCAGATCAAATGCACCCGTGGTCAAACTTCGAGGTGATTTAAACCGGCAAACCGCCCACCAGAGCATTGTTTCACCATGTATCAGCATTATCCTTAGTTTATGAGCACGAGTGTAGTAGAGTCCGAGCAGGATACGGTGATGCACAGTGAGCAATTTTCGCCCAACATCTCTGAGCGAGTTCATTCGTTTGTCCGGTAGGGAAGGCCGAAACTGCCAGTTCACGGCCGGTGAACGACGACGCAATCCAGGCGCACGCCCTGAAATCTTTCTCAAACGATTTTACACAAACAATTCCGTAAAAAAACTTGTAGCTCTATATGTCAGCTTCATGATGATGTAGACATCATTTCGTAACTGTGATATTTGCGTTTAAGCAGACACTGCCAGAAGTTCGAAATTGCTTGCAAGCAAAAATAGGTGTCGCTATGATTTCGCGTTCGGTGTTTATTACTCAATATGTTGCAGGATATGGAATTTTGCTAACATACTGAATTTTTCTTTAGACTTGGATGGGGTCCCTGTCTGTCAGTAATCTTGAGAAAACTGATCAGATGTAGTACGCTCATTTGCGATGGCGTGCACCCGCGATAAATCCACGATGAAATATCCACGATAATCCTCATATTTCTTAAACGATTTGAGATATCGGAATGAGATTTTTGGAAATGTTAGCATGCAAAAGGGGAGAGTATTTTTCCGCATGGTTATTGTGGAAAATTTCATTACCTACGATGTTATTCCACTAACTAGAGAGTTTTTCGATGAAAGAATGTAATTTGCATGGGTCATCGATAGCTGGTGGAACGAGAAATGCCGTGAGTTGTGGAGCATCATATGTGAAGACATTACACGTTTATTTTTGTACCGAGGATGTGCTTTTTCAGAAGCTATTGACATTACTTTTTCTTAGTCCCTCACTTAACAAACTTACTAAACCAATGTTTCAGAATTCTCTCGCAATGATATCTCCACAAAATGTTACTCAGTTGACATTTTGTAAACTCCATTGCCTTTTGGCAAAAGAATCAGATTTTAACAAGGCACTAAGAGAAATGTAGGTTTTACTCAAAGTTCGCCACTCATGACGCTTCTCTGAAAGCTACAAGTCGTTAACAACCCAGGCAAAAATAAATCGCTGCATTTGGTGCGTTTCCAACGGAATTCTTTCAGATACTAGCCAAAGTCAAGAAGAATATAATAATTCGAATCCCAAAGAAAGCAGGTGTTGACAGATGTGAAAATTACCGAACTATCAGTTTAATAAGCCACTGCTGCAAAATACTAACACGAATTCTTTACAGACGAATGGAAAAACTGGTCGAAGCCGACCTCGGGGAAGATCAGTTTGGATTCCGTATAAATATTAGAACACGCGAGGCAATACTGACCCTACGACTTATGTTAGAAAATAGATTAAGGAAAGGCAAACCTACGTTTCTAGCATTTTTAGACTTAGAGAAAGCTTTTGACAATATTGACTGGAATACCCTCTTTCAAATTCTGAAGGTGGCAGGGTTAAGGTACAGGGAGCAAAAGGCTATTTACAATTTCTACAGAAACCAGATGGCAGTTATAAGAGTCGAGGGGCATGAAAGGGAAGCAGTGGTTGGGAAGGGAGTGAGACAGGGTTATAGCCTCTCCCCGATGTTATTCAATCTGTGTATTGAGCAAGCAGTAAAGGAAACAAAAGAAAAGTTAGGAGTAGGTATTAAAATCCATGGAGAAGAAATAAAAACTTTGAGGTTCGCCGATGACATTGTAATTCTGTCAGAGACAGCAAAGGACCTGGAAGAGCAGCTGAACGGAATGGACAGGGTCTTGAAAGGAGGATATAATATGAACATCAACAAAAGCAAAACGAGGATAATGGAATGTAGTCGAATTAAATCGGGTAATAAAGGAGTTTTGCTATTTGGGGAGCAAAATAACTGATGATGGTCGAAGTAGAGAGGATATAACAGGCTGTTCCAGCTCGTCGGCTCCGTTGTGAGCCGCGGAGCGCTCCCTGCTCCAGGGAGCCGTGTCGCTCGCTGTGGCTATTCAAGTGGGCCGGCACGCAGGCACGGCTGGCTGAGGCAGGCGGCAAGGCAAGCGTTTTGGTGTGCCGGCTGCGTCTTCCAAGATCGACAACCTCATACTCTTAGCTGCTAAGACGTGGTGACATGCTACACCAGGAAATACGATGTTCAGGAAATAAATAAGAAACAACTGTTTTACAAGAAATTGCATACTAAATTTATTGGGCCTCTGTAGCTTGACTTTTCTTTTCATTACAAGATCGAAAATATCAGGCGTCAAAGTGTTCGCAGCGTTAATGCGGAGGATGGCCTTCATTGTTGCATCCTGAAGAAACGATCGTTCCGTACTCTTTACTCTTTTCATTGCTGAGAAAAGCTGCTCACAACAATACGTAGATCCAAACAAGCACATGATCTGAGCGGCATTGTTGTGAAGCTTGGGAAATGTTTTTTACTGTAATGAATGATACCATCATGACAAATCAAACGTGTTGAAGCACCTGTCTGTCAACAAAGTTGAATTTTGCTAATCAATAATCTCCAATTGAAGTGATGATGACAAGTCATCGGGGGAAACTGAAAAAGGAGTGCTGAACACCTTAAGTTCCATTTCCAAACTAGTGAGGTCTCGGAATCGTGTTTCAAACGACGTGATGAGCTGCTTTAACTTCGCTTGGTAATCGCCGAAAGTAGTACCTTCCGGTAGTTATAAAGAAGCAAGATGATTGAAGAACGTTAAATGTCCATTAGTCATATGCCTCTCAAATAAACGTAACTTTTGCATGAACGCTTTGATCTGGTCGTGCATGTCAACGATTAGCTGCCCTTTGCCCCGTAATGACAGATTTAAATTATTCAGATGCATAGTTATGTCAGCTAGGAACGCCAGCTCTGATATCCATTTTATATCTTTCAGACAACGCATTTCTTCCCCTTTCATTTCGAGAAAAAGGGTTATTTCCTCACGAATGGCAAAGAAAACATCAAGAACTTTTCCCCGACTCAGCCAACGAACTGTACTGTGGTAAGGTATATCCCCATACTCCGCTTCCATATCTTTCAGGAATCCTTTGAATTGGCGATGATTCACACCGGCACAAAATTCACACACTTCACGACATCTTTCATTACGCCACCTAGCTCTACTGTTTCAGCGCACAGTGCCTCTTGGTGAATAAAACAATGAAGAGTCAAAATGTCTTTCCCGAATTCGTCCCCGAGTTTATTTTTCAAACGAGAAGCGTAACCTTGGTGACACCCGATCATTTGTGGTGCACCGTCTGTCGCTACAGAATGGAGCTTATCCCACGGCAAATTCAAATTGTCCACTGATTCACAAACAACGTCAAAAATGTCACGTATTGGTGCGGTGTAATCGAGTGGTACCACATCCAAGAGTTCCTCAGTTACTTGCAGCTCCATGTCGACACCACACACGAAGACTGCAAGCTGAGAACAGTCAGATATGTCGGTGCTTTAGTCAAGCGCTAGCGAAAATGCAACAAAGCTCTCCGCCTTTTTCATGAGTTGTGTCTCTAAATCCGCTGCCATGTCCAGGATTCGACGAGATATTGTTTGCTTCGACAGGCAAACCCCTTGAATTGCCTGCACCTCCCTTGCACGATTTTACGAGTGGTCCCACCGAAAACGGCTTGCCACTCGCCGCAATGATGTGAACGACCCTGCAGCTTGCTCGAATTGCAGATTCGGTAGTGTTTTCTCCGCTCTCATTCACCTGAAAATTATAAACGCATCATAGAACACGAACTATGTTACATGTTTTGATACCCTCCGTATTACGAAACCGTTTTTAAACTTACGTCCCCTGGTATGTAGTTTCTAAGCCTGGCTATCAGTTCTCTGCGTGAAACGCCTTCTACCTGATCGTAGCGCGCTGCGTGAAGACGTGTATAATGTCGTTGTATATTGTACCTCTTCGCAGAATTAAATACTTTATGACATACAAGACACTGCGGACGACCATCCCTCTCAATGAATAGAAAGGTTTTCTCCAATAGAGATACAGGGCTCCCGCGGCTAATCATCGCTGTCATTGAACACGGATTATTGCGTTAGTTGCGGATGAATGCGGCCAGGGGGCAGTGAGTTCGCTTTCCCCTTCCACGCGGGCTCCAAGCTGCCACAGTGAGCGCTCCGGAGCGCTCCGGCTCCCTGGAGCTCGGTTGGAACAGCCTGGGATATAAAATGTAGACTGGCAATGGCAAGGAAAGTATTTCTGAAGAAGAGAAATTTGTTAACATCGAGTATAGATTTAAGTACCAGGAAGTCGTTTCTGAAAGTATTTGTATGGAGTGTAGCCATGTATGGAAGTGAAACATGGACGATAAATAGTTTAGACAAGAAGAGCATAGAAGCTTTCGAAACGCGGTGCTACAGAAGAATGCTGAAGATTAGATAGGTAGATCACATAACTAATGAGGAGGTATTGAATAGAACTGGAGAGAAGAGAAATTTGTGGCACAACTTGACTAGAAGAAGGGATAGCTTGGTAGGACATATTCTGAGACATTAAGGGATCACCAATTTAGTATTGGAGGGCAGCTTGGAGGGTAAAAATCGTAGAGGGAGACCAAGAGATGAATACACTAAACAGATTCAGAAGGATGTAGATTGCAATAGGTATTGGGAGATGAAGAACCTTGCACAGGATAGAGTAGCATGGAGAGCTGCATCAAACCAGTTTCTGGACTGAAGACCGTAACAACTAACCAAAGCACAGGTGACAGTAGATCTTCTTAAATGGTCACCAAGCAAGTGTGGTTGTGAAGGGGCTCAACTTAATATTCATGAAAAAAGTGAGCGTAGGCTTCAATTTAGAACGGCACTTCTCCTCCAGCACTCGGCATTTCCCCTACAGCACCCGCCCACAACCCCCACCAAACCACTCTACCCACTATCAATTGCGCATTTACAGGCCATGGTATTGTGCATGCACCCTACGATGATACAGAGTTAAACACAAATATCAGTGTGCGTTACAGTGGCAGAGTGTCAACATTGGTGTTGTCAAGATGAGCAAGGCTTTGCGCTCATGAGGCTGGCCACACAGGGTAGCCGTGTGGTCTGAGGCGCCTTACCACGGTTCGTGCAGCACCCCTCATTGGAGTTTCGAGTCCTCCCTCGGGCATGGGCGTGTGTGTTGTCCTTAGCGTAAGTTAGTTTAAGTTAGGTTAAGTAGAGTGTGAGCCTAGGGAGCGATGACCTCAGCAGTTTGGTCCTACAGGTACTTAACATAAATTTCCAATTTTCCATGAGGCTGTTTTATCAAAACAACAACAATAGTGCCGCTGCTTTTCACGAATAGCGTCGCATCAAAGGAATACGGAGAGGTCCTCTTTCCACTCAGAGGTTGAAAAACATAATTTGGAAGTTCGAATTAACTGGCGATTTGGGAACTGCTTCTGGTAGAGAATGATGGCCAATTGCAGCACATATTATTGATGAAGTTACTGTTGACGCGGGTGAGGGTGCTGGACACAATATGCTATCTTCAGGCAGTGCACGGGCAGTGTCACGACAGCTGGACATTGCATGGTCCACTGTTGTTTTGGGCGACAGTAGAGCGATCCCTAGTGAGGTTCCAGGCTGTTATGGATGCAGATGGTCATCACACTGAGCAACGTCTGTAACAATCAACGTAACATGGTAGCAATTAAGAAATGTTATGGTCTCATGTAGAAATTAATATGCTTTTCTTTCAACGGTTTATTCGTTATAGGTATTCTGCATCTGCTTACAAATCTTTCCATAATGTACCATTGTTCAACGATCACATGGGAGCCCTCTCAAGTAGCGAAAGTTTAATTACAGCCACCCTGTACTTCTCTTCGTGTGTCAGCCAACGTGTGGGTAATATCCATTCCTCCACACTCTCGCTTACTAGTGCTCAAGGAAGAAAGAGAGTCCAGACTGTGAACAGTGCAGAGGTCGCTAGCGGCTGTGGTGTGCTGTGTTGACAGTGGTGGACGTGTACTCGGAGTGGTGCGGGCCCTGCCTCGGCATGGTGGGCACCCTCAAGAAGCTCAAGCTGGAGGTGGGCGGCGATCTTCTCAACCTGGCCATCGTGAGTACCTGTCACCACGACTCAGTTACGCCTGATGCACTGTATCTCTGTTGTTCTGTTCTAAGTGGGCCTCTGTGTCAATGAGACCAGATCTTTGGAGAAGCCTTAACCAGACCTTACAATATACAGGGTGAGCCACCTAACGTTACCGCTGGATATATTTCGTAAACCACATCAAATACTGACGAACCGATTCCACAGACCGAACGTGAGGAGAGGGGCTAGTGTAATTGTTTAATACAAACCATAAAAAATGCAAGTTTTGTTAGCACATCTGAACATATAAACAAATACGTAATCAGTGCCGTTTGTTGCATTGTAAAATGTTAATTACATCCGGAGATATTGTAACCTAAAGTTGACGCTTGAGTACCACTCCTCAGCTGTTCGATCGTGTGTATCGGAGAGCACCGAATTACGTAGGGATCCAAAGGGAACGGTGATGGACCTTAGGTACAGAAGAGACTGGAACAGCACATTACGTCCACATGCTAACACCTTTTCAATGGTCTTTTTCACTGACGCACATGTACATTACCATGACGTGGAGGACGCATAAATTGGCCAGCCCGTTCTCCTGATCTTACACCTCTGGACTTCTTTCTGTGGGGTACGTTAAAGGAGAATGTGTACCGTGATGTGCCTACAACCCCGGAGGATATGAAACAACGTATTGTGGCAGCCTGCGGCGACATTACACCAGATGTACTGCGGCGTATACGACATTCATTACGCCAGAGATTGCAATTGTGTGCAGCAAATGATGGCCACCACATTGAACATCTATTGGCCTGACATGTCGGGACACACTCTATTCCACTCCGTAATTGAAAACGGAAACCACGTGTGTACGTGTACCTCGCCCCTCATGGTAATGTACATGTGCGTCAGTGAAAAAGACCAATAAAAAGGTGTTAGCATGTGGACGTAATGTGCTATTTCAGTCTCTTCTGTACCTAAGGTCCATCACCGTTCCCTTTGGATCCCTACGTAATTCGGTGCTCTCCGATACACACGATCGAACAGCGGAGGACTGGTACTCGAGCGTCAACTTTAGGTTACAATATCTCCGGATGTAATTAACATTTTACAATGCAACAAACGGCACTGATTACATATTTGTTTATATGTTCAGATGTGCTAACAAAACTAACGGGGTTCCATTTAAAAAAAAACGTAGGTTTGTGTTAAAAAACATAGTTCCGTGCCTTTTTTTATGGTTTGTATTAACGAATTACACTAGCCCCTCTCCTCACGTTCGGTCTGTGGAATCGATGCGTCAGTATTTGATGTGGTTTACGAAATACATCCAGCGGTAATGTTAGGTGACTCACCCTGTATATATATATATATATATATATATATATATATATATATATATATATATATATATAATAAAATCTGAATAACACAAGGCGCGTTTTTAAAGTAAGTACGATATTAAAATAAAATAAAAAACAAACGCAGTATTACAACAACTTTATTTTTATATGTAAGCCTCAACCTTAATCTACTTTTCAACATAAGTTCCAGTCCGCAGCTCGTGGTCTAGTGACTACCTCTGGATCTCGGGGTCACGGGTTCGGTTCACGACCGGTTGGGGTCTGAGTGTCTGTGTTGTCCTCATCATTTTATCATCCGTGACAGTGGCTAGATAGGTCTGTGAAACATGAAAAAATTGGGACTTTGTACGGGCACTGTTGACCGCGCAGTTGAGCGCCCCACAAACCAATCATCATCATCAACATAATTTCCACCTGTATTAAGGCACTCATCATAGCGTATGACCAGCTTCCGAAATCCATCTTCATATAAATCTGCCGCCTGATTTTTTTTAACCAATATTGTACTGACGTTTTGACGACGTCATCTTCCTGATGGCACTGACAAGTGAGGTGCAGAAACAAGTGACAGACACTAGGGCCACTAGCTAGGGCTGCACGGAGGGTGATGACCTTGTTCCCAACCACGCGATGCTAACTCAAGTGCGAATGAACCATATGTGGACGCGCATTGCCGCTCAGCGGAAGGATTACATGGCACAGTTTCTTTAAGATTTCACAATACATGTTTGCGCTAACTGCTACTTGCGGCAGAAAAACGCACTGTGTTTCTGGGTTGAACTTTATCCTTGGAACTTCAGTTTCCTGGCTGATGTTGATTGCCTCCATTCCAAAAATGTAGTTTTGATTTCGTGCAAGCCATGTTTCACCACTGGTGACAATTCTGTTTAAATATTATTCCCTTCGATATACACAGAGATCAAAAGTCTTGGGATAGCTATATGCATATATAAAGATCGCGGGAGTATCGCGTAAACAAAATATAAAAGGGCAGCGCATTGGCGGATCTGTCATTTGTAAATGGTTCAAATGGCTCTGAGCACTATGGGACTCAACATCTTAGGTCATAAGTCCCCTAGAACTTAGAACTACTTAAACCTAACTAACCTAAGGACATCACACACACCCATGCCCGAGGCAGGATTCGCACCTGCGACCGTAGCAGTCCCGCGGTTCCGGACTGCAGCGCCAGAACCGCTAGACCACCGCGGCCGGCTGTCATTTGTGCTTAGGTGATTCATGTGAAAAGGTTTTCGACGTGATTATGGGCTCACGACAGGAATTAACAGAGTTTGAACGCGGAACTGGCACATGGGACATTCCATTTCGGAAATCGTTAGGGAATTCAATATCCGAGATCCACAGTGTCAAGAGTGTGTCGAGAATACCAAATTTCAGGCAACACTTCTCACTACGGACAATGTGGTGACGGACGGCTTTCCTTCACGATCGAGAATAGCGTCGTTTGCGTAGAGTTGTCAGTGCTAACAGACCAGCAACACCGCGTGACATAACCGCAGAAATCAATGTGGGAGTAAGACGAATGTGTCCGTTCGGACAATGCGGAGAAATTTGGTATTAATGGGCTTTGGTGACAGACAACCGACGCAAGTGCCTTTTCTAACAGCACGAACATCGTTTGCAGCGCCTCTCCTGGGCTCTTAACCATATCGGTTGGATCCTAGACGACTGGAAAACCATGGCCTGGTCAGATGAGACTCGATTTCAGTTGGTAAGAACTGATGGTAGGGTCCGAGTGTGACGCAGACCACACGAAGCCATGCACCAAGTTGTCAACAAAGCACTGTGCAAGCTGGTGGGGGCTCCATAATGGTGTGGGCTGTGTGTACGTGTAATGATCTGGTACATGTAATGATCTGGATCCTCTGGTCCAACTGAACTGATAATTGACTGGTAATGGTTGTGTTCGGCTAATTGTAAACCAATTGTTCCCAAACAACTAGTGGCTGAGCGGTTCTAGGCGCTTCAGTCTGGAACCACGCGACCGCTATGGTCGCAGGTTCGAATGCTCTGTCGGGCATGGATGTGTGTGATGTCCTTAGGTTAGTTAGGTTTAAGTAGTTCTAAGTCCTAGGGGTCCAATGACCTCAGATGTTAAGTCCCATAGTGCTCTGAGCTATTTGAACCATTTGAACCAAACAACGATGTAATTTTTAACGATCAATGCGTCATGTCACTGGGGCACAATTAATCGCAGTTGGTTTGAAGAACTTTCTGGACAATTCGAGCGAATGATTTGGCCACCCAGATCGCCAATCGAGCATTTATGGGACATAGTCGAGAGGTCAGTTCCCGCACACAATGCTGCCCTGGCAACACCGTAGCAATTATGGACCGCCATAGAGGCAGCATAGCTCAATATTTCTACAAGGGACTTCCAAAGACCTGTTGAGTCCATGCGACGCCGAGTTGCTACACTGCGCACAGCGAAAGGAGGTCCGATACGATGTTAAGGGGCATCCCATTACTTTTGTCACCTCAGTGTAATACCTCTGGGGAAAAGTCATCGCACTGGATCAACGATTAGTTTTATGCATTTCAGCCAGCATTTTTTGAAACAAGCGTGCGCACAGCTCCCGACACTTTAAGGCTCCTGTTACAGTTTCATACGGGACACTTCTTGAAACGTGGGGAGACAGACATAACGATGAAATCGTGTAGCGTCAGTCTTGCCGAATTTTTTATCGAATTTCTGCACCAGTCATCAGTTACGATGGACGGTCGTCAACTTCATTTCTCATCGTCCACATTTGTGCGTCCATCCTGAAATGCTCTCAAATATTTTCTATCCATTCTAGCGTTCATAGTGCTTTCTGCATAAATCTCATTAATCTGCCAGCGAATCTCAGCCGCTTTCACCTCACTTGCATTTAAGAAACGGATAATAGCGCGGATTTCACAACTGGCGGCGTTTTCAGTCGGCTGTGCCATTTAAACACGCACGAATAAAAGTTTGTGCAAGCGGAAGCTACCTTAATGGCATTTGTTTATTGGCAACAATTGAAGATACTTTGGGAGAATCAACAGTACGGCGATCACAAAGTTCCAATGTCATATTTGAAAACGGTACTTACTTTAAAAATGAGCCTCGTATAATGTTTTACTATGAAAATTTAAATTGAAAATAATGGTAAAAACAAAAATAAATAATAGCAAATATATTACAGCTGTTTTGATGTTCATTTTCCATGTAATGGGGTTTTCATAAGACGTCTGGAGGGTTGCATTTGACACTCATTGTCTTGTTGTCTTGTTTAGTTTTTGTATAGAATGTCTTGTTCCTTTAAATGCCCTGGAGGATCATAATACCGTAAGGATTGGAGGCTAGCGCAAACCTAGAAATAGTCGTGAACTTCAAAAGGCATTGAAAATTACTTGAAACCTCTGTAGCAAAAAAGTAATATCGCGCAACGCGAAATTGGAAAATTACAAAACATTTCTTTTACTGGAATCTGGATCAGAGACCGTACCTGTTGGAGGGAAGTCTGAAAATGCCATATTCGAATAAAACAAAAGCGGAAAAAATATATGATTCCATACAAGAAAACTGAATTTGGACAAAGAGGAGAAAATTGATCTCTACACACAAATAGATACGAGCTATTTCATTAACACCGTGCGCAAGAGACACTTGAAATTCTATGGTTTTATTTACAAAACGGGCAATAATAGGCTCACCAAAGGACTACTCAACATTATGAATTCTAAGAAGGTCAAAATCAGAAACTACGAAAGGCCTACAATGTGTGAAGATGACAGCAGGAAATATAGTTAATCGTTTGACCTTTGAACACTAATAACGAAGCACAGATTCGCGGAAAAGCTTGGAAAGAAGACTAGCAAGAACTAGTCAGAGTAAATTCATGAAGATGCTATGGGAAATCAGAAAGTAGACACCATCAAACCAACTACCAAGTTTAAGCGCACTTCTTACGTGGACAAAATGAAGAAAAAAGAAATAGATGATAGGAGCAGGGAATGCAGGGACCAGAAGGACATCAAATCAGACAACACACCTGGACGCAAACCCCAGGCGCTTACGTATTATTCATCAAGGGACGACGAGGTCGCTGAAATAATCAGGCTTGAGTGGAGACCTCAGTATCAGATAGTGAAAGACTGTCTTCCATACTGCAAATGTGATTCTCTCATGGTTGCAGACAGTGAAAAATTCAAAATGCACGGAACCCCAGCCCAGTAATCGATAAAAATTTGATGCAGTCGACCTGACATACAATGATCAATAGCGCTGACGGACATCGCTGTTGGCCGCACTCACGATTTGACACTCTTCGCAATGAGAAGCTTGCCAAACAGTGGGGGTCTTGCAGGTAAGGTAACAGCCCTGTGGATAAAGGCGTCTGTGTACATTATCTGTGTGGTAGTACCGGACACCGGCCTTATCCCAGAAATGACTATGAAGAGCCCGAGCCTGAGCCATTCTTCGAGATTCCGACATTTACCTTAAAAAACTGCAATCACTGTGTCTGTGTCAGGTAAAAAGGCTGTATGGCCTTTACAATGATATTATCACGATTGCTTCAGATTTATATCAAGTACTGAACGCATTAAAAGAATCAGTTCGTGATTCGTAGCTTATGGCATGAATCTCGTCTGCAATAAAACACAATGGGCTCAATATATTACACGTTCTGTGGTGAGGATCTACTCTCTCACACTGAGGAAATGGTGAAGTGAAAGACATCATACACCGTCCAGGGATTTTTTATTTAGCTTTAGAAGCCAACCAACGAACTGAATTCTGTTTCAGTTGGCCCAGAAAACTAGCACGTGACCTGGATCGAGTCTTTCCCAACGCGGCCGGCCGCTGTGGTCGAGCGGTTAGAGGCGCTTCAGTCTGGAACCGCGCTGCTGCTACGGTCGCAGGTTCGAATCGTGCCTCGGGCATTGATGTGTGTGGTGTCCTTAGGTTAGTTAGGTTTAAGTAGTTCTAAGTCTAGGGGACTGATGATCTCAGATGTTAAGTCCCATAGTGCTTAGAGCCATTTGAACCATTTTCCCAACGCGAATTCAGAATCGTACCATTCAAGGGCAGTCCCCTTACCGACTGAGCTATCCAAGCACGACCCACGACCCAACATCGCAGCTTCGCTTCCACCTATGCCTCTCCTCTACTTTTCAGACGTCACAGAATCTCTCCTGCAAGTCTTACAGGACTAGCACTTCTTGAAATTGCAAAGAACTGGCTTAGCCACGATCTAGGGGGGTGTTTCCACAGTAAATTTCACGCTCTAAAGCAGAGAACCATAACCTGGTTACTGGTGTGATCGAGCGAACAAGCCGTCCCGCACTGCCATTTGTGTTACTGGATTCAGGACTTCTCTGCAAATAGAACTCAAGATTCCCTCTTAATGGAACAAAATCGACAGAGCTAAAGGTACTAAGGTAGTCTCCGGAGTACCCCATGGATGTGTGATAGGGCCGTTACTCTGGCCGTTACAGAAAAAAAACTCATTCGTTCATTCACTCCAGAACAAAAAAGTCACAAACCTTACTTATGGAGGAAATTGTGTATTAAACCCATCTCCATTACATATCCAGATCTTCGGTGAGTCCACGCCTTAATTATTTTCCTTTTACAGTCTCTTTCTCCTCAAACAAACCGCTAGCAGCACAAATGTTAATTGGCTCGCTTTAGCGAGAAGAAAAGCAGAATATGTATCTCTCAGAAACACGTCAATCCCTCAACAGATACTCCAGAAGCTGTCCTCGTTACCACTCTAACAACCACGGAAAATGCATATATGCATCTCTGTTATTTCAAAGAATAAACGCACTAGAAAATACTTTGGCGTCGTCGAGCTGTCGCCGCATATATTACGAGAAAATCAGATCAGATAACTTTTCCAAAGTGAATGAATGTGGATGGTTTGATTGAAAATGATTAATTGGTGCGTGTTAGAGGGTATTTTCTGTGGGGACATTACAAGTGGTAGTTCAATTTGAACGTAAATGTGAGATATTGCGCATACATAGGAGAAAAAAATCCGCCACTGTACAAATTGCTGGAAACAGCATCTACCATAAAATA
The DNA here is from genome assembly GCF_023864275.1 of Schistocerca cancellata. Lineage (NCBI taxonomy): Eukaryota > Metazoa > Arthropoda > Insecta > Orthoptera > Acrididae > Schistocerca > Schistocerca cancellata. The sequence continues at coordinate 66,556,417 of NC_064628.1, forward strand.
TCTAGGAGTAAACATTCACAGCGACCTTAGGTGGAGTGGCCACATAAAATAGATAGAAGGAAGAGAAGATGCCAGGCTTAGAACCATAGTAAGGATGTTAGAGTAATGTAACTGAAGCACGAAAGAAGTGACTTACGAAACACGTGTTCGACCAATTCTTCACCACTCTGGCGCCCTTATCAGGGACGGCTAATAGATGAGAAGAAGTGAAGAGAAGAAGTACGATTCATCACGGGATCGTTTAGTCAGCGCGAGAGCGTTACAGAGATACTCTCCATAGGCTCCAGTGGCAGACGCTACAGAGGGGGGGGGGGGGGGGGGGGGGGGGCGCATCACGGAGTGGTTTGAGTCGACAACATATTACTTCCTCCAACACATGTCTTGCGACATGACTACAACGATGAGATTAGGGAAATTAGAGCTAATACATCGGTTTACCGACAATCATTCTTCCAACGCATCATTCGGGAATGGAACAGAAAGGTTGGATCAGTTAGTAGTAACAGAAGTACCATCCGCCACACACTGTCAGATGGCTTGTTGAGTACTCCTGTACATGTAAAATTTTCTTAAACTGAGTAACACCTGGAAGACATCGTACCCTCAGGCCAGACAACACTACATGGTCCATGATTGAAGAGACGGAACAGATCAGTTTCTACGGACGACAACCATCTTCAGGGAAGGGAGAGAAATGTGACCACTCGTCGCATAGGTAGAAATCTAGCTGATGGTGACAGGAGATTCAAGATGCAAACTAGAAGACAGTTGCTAACAGTTTCTACAAGTGCTGCAAGAATGGTGTACGTAAAATTAAGTCCAGACGCCGGCAGAAAATACAGCTTGCGTAGTGCTTACCTCTCAAGAAATAGAAATTATACAATACAAATACATGAAGAACATCGATAAAAACAAGAGACCGCTAGATATCTGGGGTTGCTGTTAGACGAGAGGCAAAATGTCTCCTTCTACATCAAAGACGTCTATATATATATACAGGGTGTCCCAGCTATCTTGTCCACCCAAAATATCTCTGGAACAATAACAGGTATTGGAAAACGACTTTCACCGATATCAATGTAGGGCTGGGGCCCATGAATGTACATATTTGGAAACATTCTAAAACGAAAGCATATGTGTTTTTTAACACAAACTTACGTTTTTTTAAATGGACCTCCTATATTTTTTCTTCAGCAATCCATAGCATGACAAAGCACATACACAATGGCGTTGATTGCATCGCAATATTCCCATTACATCCCGAGATATTGAGACGCGAAGTTGACGCTTTACCCGACATGCGCTGCTAGCGCACGTCCTGAGGCTCAGGCGTGAACTCCATGCTGCCCGTAATCGCGACGTGATTGACAAGTAAGTGTCCCTCTTGATAATTATGGAGGTGTGATTACACACACACACACACACTCATATATATATATATATATATATATATATATATATATATATATATATATATGGTGAAGAAGCAAATATAGGACAGAAGTTTTTGGAATTCAGTTACAAAGAATCAGAACGTATTGCGAAGCTATTCTGGCGGCTATCGCAGGTGACGCAGCTTGCGCCTCGGCTCACAGGCGGCAACCGCTGAAGCAAAACGTGAAGAGGTATCTCGAAGAGAATGACTGCCTCCATGCCAACCAGCATGTATTCCGAAAACACGCTCACCAGAATCCCAACTCACGCTTTTATCCCTTGAAGTCCTGAAAGCCAAAGATCAAAACAATCAGGTAGCTGTAGTATTTCTCGACTTCTGAAAAGGAGTATAACATCTACACTTATTAACGGAAGTATGATCACACAGGGCATCAAACGAAATTTGTCAATAGGCTGAGGATTTCTCGGTACGGAGGAGGCAGCATGTCATTTTCGATGTAGGGTCATCGACCGATGTAGAAGTAACTTCACGCACGCCCTATGGAAGTGTGATAGGACACTTGTTTTTCATGTTATATATGTGTGATTTGGAAGATAACATTAACAATAACCTCTAATTTTTATGGAGGTGATACAGTTACCTATAATAAAGTGCTCTCTGAATAAATATTCAAACAGATCTTAAACATATTTCAGACAGGTGAAAAGATTGAAAACTTGATTTAAATATTCAGAAATGTAAAACTGAGCACGCCACGAAACGAGAAAATTACACTACTGGCCATTAAAATTGCTATACCAAGAACAAATGCAGATGATTAACGGGTATTCATCGGACAAATATATTATACCGGAACTGACATGTCATTACATTTTCACGCAATTTGGGTGCATAGATCTTGAGAAATCAGTACCCGGAATAACCACCTCTGGTCGTAATAACGGCCTTGATACGCCTGGGCATTGAGTCAAACAGAGCTTGGATGGCGTGTACAGGTACAGCTGCCCGTGCAGCTTCAACACGATACCACAGTTCATCAAGAGTAGTGACTGGCGTATTATGACGAGCCAGTTGCTTGGCCACCACTGACCAGACGTTTTCAATTGGTGAGAGATCTGGAGAATGTGCTGGCCAGGGCAGCAGTCGAAGATTTTCTGTATCCGTACAGGACCTGCAACATGCGGTCGTGCATTATCCTGCTGAAATGTAGGGTTTTGCAGGGATCGAATGAAAGATAGAGCCACAGGTCGTAACACATCTGAAATGTAACGTCCACTGTTCAAAGTGCCGTCAATGCGAACAAGAGGTGACCGAGACGAGTAACCAATGGCACCCAATACCATCACACCGGGTGATGCTCCAGTATGGCGATGACGAATACACGCTTCCAATGTGCGTTCACCGCGATGTCGCCAAACACGGATGCGACCATCATGATGATGTAAACAGAACCTGGATTCATCCGAAAAAATGAGTTTTCGCCATGGGTGCACCAGGTTCGTCGTTGAGTTCACCATCGCATGCGCTCCTGTCTGTGATGCAGCGTCAAGGGTAACCGCAGCCATGGTCTCCGAGCTGATAGTCCGTGCTGCAGCAAACGTCGTCGAACTGTTCATGCAGATGGTTGTTGTCTTGCAAACGTTCCCATCTGTTGACTCAGGGATCGAGACGTGGCTGCACGATCCGTTACAGCCATGCTCATAAGATGCCTGTCATCTCGACTGATAATGATACGAGGCCATTGGGATCCAGCACGGCGTTCCGTATTACCCTCCTGAACCCACCGATTCCATATTCTGCTAACAGTCATTGGATCTCGACCAACGCGAGCAGCAATGTCGCCATATGATAAACCGGAATTGCGATAGGCTACAATCCGACCTTTATCAAAGTCGGAAACGTGATCGTACGCATTCCTCCTCCGTACACGAGGCATAACAACAACGTTTCACCAGGCAACATCGGTCAACTGCTGTTTGTGTATGAAAAATCGATTGGAAAGTTTCCTCATGTCAGCACGTAGTAGGTGTCGCCACCTGCGCCAACCTTGTATGAATGTACTGAAAAGCTAATCATTTGCATATCACAGCATCTTCTTCCTGTCAGTTAAATTTCGCGTCTGTAGCACGTCATCTTCGTGGTGTAGGTATTTTAATGGCCAGTAGTGTATTGTAGTATCAGTGAGTCACAGTTGGAATTGGTCAACTAATACAAATACCTCGATGTACCGATTTGTAGGTATATGAAATGGAATAATCAAATAGATCCTGTCATATGTATAAGAGGTGGCAGATTTCGAATCATTGGTGGGATACTGAGAAAAACGTAATTTACATAGTAGACTACTTACACAATACAGTTCCACAATACTGCTCAAGTGTTTGGGGTCCCTAGCAAATAGGACTATCAGGGGATATTTAACGTGTACGAAGAAGGGCGGAGGAATGGTCACAAGTTTGTTCGACGAATGAAAGAACCTATTGAAGATGTTGAAAAATCCGCACTGGCAGACGCTTGATGTTGATCGCCAACTATCGAGAAAGCCTAAATCCAAAGATTGAAGAAACAGTATAAAGTGAGGAATCTATAACAATTCTTCAAGCTCAAACGTATTGTTCGCGTACCGACCGCGAGGACAAGATTAATCACAAGCCACACAGGGGCACTTAAGCAATCATTCTTTCCGCGTTTCATACGCGAATGGAACTGTACGACGCCCTAATAAATGATACACTCCTGGAAATTGAAATAAGAACACCGTGAATTCATTGTCCCAGGAAGGGGAAACTTTATTGACACATTCCTGGGGTCAGATACATCACATGATCACACTGACAGAACCACAGCCACATAGACACAGGCAACAGAGCATGCACAATGTCGGCACTAGTACAGTGTATATCCACCTTTCGCAGCAATGCAGGCTGCTATTCTCCCATGGAGACGTTCGTAGAGATGCTGGATGTAGTCCTGTGGAACGGCTTGCCATGCCATTTCCACCTGGCGCCTCAGTTGGACCAGCGTTCGTGCTGGACGTGCAGACCGCGTGAGACGACGCTTCATCCAGTCCCAAACATGCTCAGTGGGGGACAGATCCGGAGATCTTGCTGGCCAGGGTAGTTGACTTACACCTTCTAGAGCACGTTGGGTGGCACGGGATACATGCGGACGTGCATTGTCCTGTTGGAACAGCAAGTTCCCTTGCCGGTCTAGGAATGGTAGAACGATGGGTTCGATGACGGTTTGGATGTACCGTGCACTATTCAGTGTCCCCTCGACGATCACCAGTGGTGTACGGCCAGTGTAGGAGATCGCTCCCCACACCATGATGCCGGGTGTTGGCCCTGTGTGCCTCGGTCGTATGCAGTCCTGATTGTGGCGCTCACCTGCACGGCGCCAAACACGCATACGACCATCATTGGCACCAAGGCAGAAGCGACTCTCATCGCTGAAGACGACACGTCTCCATTCGTCCCTCCATTCACGCCTGTCGCGACACCACTGGAGGCGGGCTGCACGATGTTGGGGCGTGAGCGGAAGACGGCCTAACGGTGTGCGGGACCGTAGCCCAGCTTCATGGAGACGGTTGCGAATGGTCGTCGCCGATACCCCAGGAGCAACAGTGTCCCTAATTTGCTGGGAAGTGGCGGTGCGGTCCCCTACGGCACTGAGTAGGATCCTACGGTCTTGGCGTGCATCCGTGCGTCGCTGCGGTCCGGTCCCAGGTCGACGGGCACGTGCACCTTACGCCGACCACTGGCGACAACATCGATGTACTGTGGAGACCTCACGCCCCACGTGTTGAGCAATTCGGCGGTACGTCCACCCGGCCTCCCGCATGCCCACTATACGCCCTCGCTCCAAGTCCGTCAACTGCACATACGGTTCACGCCCACGCTGTCGCGGCATGCTACCAGTGTTAAAGACTGCGATGGAGCTCCGTATGCCACGGCAAACTGGCTGACACTGACGGCGGCGGTGCACAAATGCTGCGCAGCTAGCGCCATTCGACGGCCAACACCGCGGTTCCTGGTGTGTCCGCTGTGCCGTGCGTGTGATCATTGCTTGTACAGCCCTCTCGCAGTGTCCGGAGCAAGTATGGTGGGTCTGACACACCGGTGTGAATGTGTTCTTTTTTCCATTTCCAGGAGTGTAGATGCAGCTGAACAAGAAGCACACCCGAGCTATCTGAATTCAACCTAACAAAGAATTAGCATTTAATGTGAACGTGGCTGGGATTGAACGCCGGGTCATGTGCTCAGGAAGTGAAATAGACGTTCAGAAGAGACCGATGACGAAAGAAATTTCTTCCCGAATAAGACAGTTTTATAATATTTAGAGAAGAACGTTTGTGGTTCAAATTTAACGAAATAGCAAGTAAGGTTCCTTTGAAGGAATTGGAAATTTACGGGGAGGGAAGGAGATTTGAAGCAGTCACCGAGAGGAGAGAAGGTTTGGAGCAACCATAGTAGAACCCAGGCAGCCGCCTCGTAAGAGCTGCTCACAGCAGCCAGAACACTTTAGGAAGATGAAGTAGAAGATGAAGCACCAAAGGTGCCTGCGTAACAGTAGAAGAACCCACCGACACCAAGAGACGCTGCAGGATGTCTTCTGTGCTCACCATTGTGATGCTTCTGACTGGCTGCAACGAGGGTCTCTCACGGAACGCCATGGAGCTGCAGTTCCGGAGACCCTGAACGGACCCGGCAGGCAGGATACCGGGACTTGTCCTAGAGTGTTGCGAGCAGAACGTATAGAAAGAGAAGACCACACCAGCCGCTTGAGCCTGATAAGGAACACCATTAGCCCATCTGTGCACGGATCTCTGTCTCCTGGACTCCACTTTCCGAATGGTGCAGACGAACACAACCTGCAGAGTAGGGTGTATGTGGAAAAGAAATACTGGAAAAAGCCTTCTCTTTTTTAATGGAGCATCTGTTGGGACTGACTTTGGCACTGATGTTGGCACCGATGTTTTCAAACATACGTTTTTGATAATAACAAAAATACGATTGCAATTTGAGGACGTCTGAAACTCAAACTAGGTAAGTTTTACTACAGTGGAGTGCTAGCGTATCTAGGGTTTATTATTGAATAACGTATTCAGGGAATACCGTTCGCAGGTTGCGTTCTCAGTCGACACAGGAGATAAGACATTTTTATGCGTATTTGTTTTCTTACAGGCTAAGGCGGACGGCATCGAGTGTCTGAAACGCTTCCGGAATAAGAGCGAACCCACGTGGATGTTTATCGGGGTAAGTATGCGTTTTCTTCCTTTCCTTACTAATTTTTCACATCAGTCGCTACCTGAATTTATGCGTAGCCTTTACATCACACTGACTGGAACTGATAATGACAACTAGCAAAACAGCAAGTCGCAATTTAATTTAACTGCCGATCGTTCCTCTACTACTACACTTTAAGGGTCAGCATTTCCTGACGTTTGTTTTCATCCAAGAGTATCTGACATTATTTTCTTATTTCTTTTCAGAGCATTTACATCAGGGAATGTCTGTCCTTCATCCTTCTTGAAATTAAATAATTATATTACGTAAATTCTCACTATCACATTATTGTCCCCATCGAGTTCATCACTGAACACATATTTTTAGAGGGGCTACACATTGGCAACTCGTCCTAATGCCCATCTCGAAACAGTTGAAGTGATATTCCGAAATTAGCCATCCGTCACGATTCTTACAAGATTCCTTCTTAGTGGAAAACAGTGGGGCAGGAAAGGCCCTGTGTCGGGTCTGCTGACCAGCCACGAAATGTCAGGAGACAGCGCCTTGTGGTGTGTCAGTGACAAACTGTCTAATCCGAAGTTACCTGCATTCAATGCCGCTGGCCACCCACTTTGACTTTCACAGCTTATCTGCGCATCACGTAACAGGGGCTCATGGTGCGGGTCAAATTTCAGTTCTTACCCAAGGGTGACGTCGGCTGCGATCATGAATCTTCAACAGGTCCAGAGCTATTTTCGATATACTGGGCCGCAAGAGGGAGAGAACACTTTAAGACAGCACCGTGAATATATCTGAACTCCACTGATGTATCTGGCTGGACTTTCTGCTGCATATAAATGATCTTTCATCAGTAACATCATGTCCGAAATTATTTTTCTTTGCAATTAGTAAGAACATTGTGATAGACACCAAATCATATTTAGTTTAGAAAGAAATTGTCGTTTATATTACTGAATGATTTCTAAACATTCCAGTGGTATTCAGTTAAAAAAAATTAATGTGCAGTTTAGTAGCTACGAGAGGTACCAAACCAACATTTGTATGAGTACATGCAGGCAGCAAAGATCGATGGTGCTAAATTCTTGGGATAAAACTTAATAGTACCAAAATTCAGGCAATGCTGAAACGTTTACGCAAATCTTAGTTTCCAGTGCGACTGTTATGAGACACGGTCGATATAGAAATAATGACCCTGCTTCACTCTGCTTACTTTCGTTTTATAATGCCGTAGTACGATATCACATTTTGGAGTGACTCTTCAAACCAAGGTCTTGTTTCCTGGGTGAAAAATATGTTATAAGAATTATCTGTAAAGTAAATACAAGAAAATCTTGCAGAAGCATGTTCAAGGAAACGGACGTCTAAACCACTGCTTCTCAGCATATTTATTCGTTAATGAAATACACTCCTGGAAATTGAAATAAGAACACCGTGAATTCATTGTCCCAGGAAGGGGAAACTTTATTGACACATTCCTGGGGTCAGATACATCACATGATCACACTGACAGAACCACAGGCACATAGACACAGGCAACAGAGCATGCACAATGTCGGCACTAGTACAGTGTATATCCACCTTTCGCAGCAATGCAGGCTGCTATTCTCCCATGGAGACGATCGTAGAGATGCTGGATGTAGTCCTGTGGAACGGCTTGCCATGCCATTTCCACCTGGCGCCTCAGTTGGACCAGCGTTCGTGCTGGACGTGCAGACCGCGTGAGACGACGCTTCATCCAGTCCCAAACATGCTCAATGGGGGACAGATCCGGAGATCTTGCTGGCCAGGGTAGCTGACTTACACCTTCTAGAGCACGTTGGGTGGCACGGGATACATGCGGACGTGCATTGTCCTGTTGGAACAGCAAGTTCCCTTGCCGGTCTAGGAATGGTAGAACGATGGGTTCGATGACGGTTTGGATGTACCGTGCACTATTCAGTGTCCCCTCGACGATCACCAGTGGTGTACGGCCAGTGTAGGAGATCGCTCCCCACACCATGATGCCGGGTGTTGGCCCTGTGTGCCTCGGTCGTATGCAGTCCTGATTGTGGCGCTCACCTGCACGGCGCCAAACACGCATACGACCATCATTGGCACCGAGGCAGAAGCGACTCTCATCGCTGAAGACGACACGTCTCCATTCGCCCCTCCATTCACGCCTGTCGCGACACCACTGGAGGCGGGCTGCACGATGTTGGGGCGTGAGCGGAAGACGGCCTAACGGTGTGCGGGACCGTAGCCCAGCTTCATGGAGACGGTTGCGAATGGTCCTCGCCGATACCCCAGGAGCAACAGTGTCCCTAATTTGCTGGGAAGTGGCGGTGCGGTCCCCTACGGCACTGCGTAGGATCCTACGGTCTTGGCGTGCATCCGTGCGTCGCTGCGGTCCGGTCCCAGGTCGACGGGCAGTGCACCTTCCGCCGACCACTGGCGACAACATCGATGTACTGTGGAGACCTCACGCCCCACGTGTTGAGCAATTCGGCGGTACGTCCACCCGGCCTCCCGCATGCCCACTATACGCCCTCGCTCAAAGTCCGTCAACTACACATACGGTTCACGTCCACGCTGTCGCGGCATGCTACCAGTGTTAAAGACTGCGATGGAGCTCCGTATGCCACGGCAAACTGGCTGACTCTGACGGTGGCGGTGCACAAATGCTGCGCAGCTAGCGCCATTCGACGGCCAACACCGCGGTTCCTGGTGTGTCCGCTGTGCCGTGCGTGTGATCATTGCTTGTACAGCCCTCTCGCAGTGTCCGGAGCAAGTATGGTGGGTCTGACACACCGGTGTCAACGTGTTCTTTTTTCCATTTCCAGGAGTGTATATCGTATGTAATATTACTCCATTTCTGTGGCTATATTGTCCGTACTCGCTGCACAATTATTTGAGGTATTCCAGGCTCATCTTTGTAAGTACTAAAAATGCTGTTATTTCAGCATATACGTTTCATTTCATTAGTTTAAAACTTCAAAGTGTAATTTTTGTCTGGTTTTCGCTTGCATTTGGATGTGTCTTATGCACGCAGAAGTAGGTCGAAAACACCACTGCCAAACGCAGGAAAATGTGCATGAAGACACTTCCGGATGTAAGTGGAACTCGGACAAACTTCCGCTACTGACTATGTTTCAAATAAATAAAACGAAACAGGGATGGTAAGATAAATACCCATTTTTAGTAGTTGCAAAGACGGTCACGAATTACCTTAAATAAATAAGAAATACTGCGGTTGGAACTTAAATAGTGGCAACTATTTATTCACAACCGATACAAAAGAATTACGTGTTTGCACATGTTACTGTCCTTCAAAGTAGTCACCAGCGTTGTGTAGAACCCTTTGCCAGCGATGTGGAAGGCGTAGTATACCGTTAGCAGAGCCTTTTCTGTTGATGGTGCGAATGGAGATGTCTACTGCCTGTCGAATCTCTGGAACCGTTCTGAAGCGAATGCCACGAAGTGGTTCCTTCAACTTCGGAATCAAATCAAAGTCGCAAGGACATGAGTCCGGGGAGTATGGTGGATGGTACAGCACGTCCCAGTCCTATCGACCGAACAGAGCAACCACAGCTTGCGCTGTATGCGCTCGGGCATTGTCGTGCAAAACGATGGGTGGGTTGCGCAGAAAGTGTCGCCGTTTCTTTCACAAAGATAGTCGAAGGTTTTTTTTTGTGGTTTTAGGGCGCACAACTTCAGTGGTCATTAGCGCCCAGACTACGTTAGGAATGCACCGTCAGGCACAAGTTTAAAACAGCAACTAAAAGGGAAAACACGATAAAAGACAGACTGACAGGCATAGGATTAAAAAAAACAGCGTAATGAAAGGTCCTTAGAGAGGTTGGTCAAGTTGATAAAATGAAGAACGCGAGCAGCTGCTCGTGGGTCATCCGCTAAAATGGCATCTAGACTACATGGCAGGCCAAGATCAAGACGCAGTATGTTAAAATCCGGGCAGGATGTTAAAATGTGGCGGACCGTCAGCAATTGCCCACATGGGCAGAACGTCGCTGGCGCAGCCGTCAGCAGATGGCGATGGCTGAACCGGCAGTGTCCAATTCGTAACCGGGCCAAAACGACCTCATCCCGCCGAGAAGGGCGGGAGGAGGACGTCCAAGCCACAGAAAGATGTTTCAAGGCCCGAAGCTTGTTGTCTGTAAGTGCAGCCCAATCGGTATGCCACAGCGATAAAATGCGCCGACAAATGACCCTGCTACAATCTGACGAAGGGACACAACAAGAAGCTGTCCGAGGCTGGAGGACCGCAGCCTTGGCCGCGGCATCTGCAGCTTCGTTCCCAGGGAGACCGACATGGCCAGGAACCCACATAAAGCTAATCGGAGAACCGACGTCCACCAGCTGCTGAAGAGAGCGTTGGATCCGGTGCACGAAAGGGTGAACTGGATACGGGTCACTGAGGCTCTGGATGGCGCTCAGGGAATCGGAGCAGATGACATAAGCAGAATGTCGGTGGCGGAAGATGTAAAGAACAGCCTGGTAGAGGGCAAAGAGCTCAGCTGTGAAGACCGAACAATGGCCATGGAGCCGGTATTTGAAACTTTGTGCCCCGACAATAAAAGAACACCCGACCCCGTCATTGGTCTTAGAGCCATCTGTATAAATGAAGGTCATATTAATGAACTTCGAACGAAGTTCGACAAAACGGGAGTGGTAGACCGAACCGGGGTAACCTCCTTTGGGAGCGAGTTGAGGTCAAGGTGAACGCGAACCTGAGCCTGGAGCCAAGGTGGCGTGTGGCCCTCGCCCACTCGAAAGGTTGCAGGGAGTGAAAAATTAAGGTGTTGAAGGAGGCGACGAAAGCGAACTCCAGCGGATAGCAGGGCAGAGACATACAACCCGTATTGACGGTCGAGCGAGTCGTCAAAAAAGGAACGATAAGACGGGTGGTCGGGCATTGACAGTAGCCGACAGGCATACCGACAAAGCAGTATATCGCGCCGGTAGGTGAGTGGCAATTCACCAGCGTCAGCATGAAGACTCTCGACGGGACTAGTATAAAACGCTCCGATCGCAAGACGTAAACCCCGATGTTGTATGGAGTTGAGGCGGCGTAAGATGGATGGCCGTGCAGAGGAGTATACGAAGCTCCCATAATCCAGCTTGGAGCGGACGATCGACCGATGTAGACGAAGTAGGACGGTTCGATCCGCTCCCCACGACATACCACTGAGAACACGGAGGACATTTAGAGAACGGGTACAACGGGCAGCCAAATATGACACATGTGGAGACCAGCTAAGTTTCCTGTCAAATGTAAGACCTAAAAATTTTGTTGTCTCCACGAATGGGAGAGCAACGGGACCGAGTCGTAAGGACGGTGGGAGAAACTCTTTGTAGCGCCAGAAGTTAATACAGACCGTCTTCTCGGCAGAAAAACGGAAGCCATTGGCGACACTCCAGGAGTAGAGACGATCAAGAGAACGCTGAAGACAGCGCTCCAGGAAACATGTACGCTGAGCGCTGCAATAGATGGTAAAATCGTCCACGAAAAGGGAGCCCGATACAGCAGCTGGGAGGCAATCCATTATTGGATTGATCGCGATGGCGAAGAGAGCGACGCTCAAAACTGAGCACTGTGGCACCCCATTCTCCTGACAAAAGGTGTCTGACAGGACAGAACCCACACGTACCCTGAACTGTCGATCCATTAAAAAGGAACGAATAAAAAGAGGGAGGCGACCGCGAAGGCCCCTTGTATGCATGGTGCGGAGAATGCCCGCCCTCCAACAGGTGTCGTAAGCCTTCTCCAAATCAAAGAACACAGCTGCGGTCGGGCGCTTCCGCAAGAAGTTATTCATAATGAAGGTCGACAAGGTAACCAGATGGTCAACAGCAGAGCGGCGCCTACGAAATCCACATTGTACATTGGTAAGGAGGCGTCGAGACTCGAGCAGCCAAACCAAACGAGAGTTAACCATTCGCTCCATCACTTTACAGACACAGCTGGTAAGCGAGATGGGTCGATGACTGGAAGGCAAGTGCTTGTCCTTCCCCGGCTTAGGAATCGGGACACTGCTCCAGAACCCCAGTATGGTGAAAGTTATGGTGATTCACGTATACGGCTGTGATGGTGTTATCCTAACGTATCACGTTCTTCCACGGCAGACCGTCAGTGTACAGTATTATTGCTCCTTTTTGAAGCATCACCTGCTACCAGCTTTGAGAAAGAAGTGGCGACACTTTCTGCGCAACCCACCCATCATTTTGCACGACAATGCCCGAGCGCATACAGCGCAAGCTGTGGTTGCTCTGTTCGGTCGATAGGACTGGGACGTGCTGTACCATCAACCATACTCCCCGGACTCATGTCCTTGCGACTTTGATTTGATTCCGAAGTTGAAGGAACCACTTCGTGGCATTCGCTTCAGAACAGGCAGTAGACCTCTGCATTCGAACCATCAACAGAAAGGGCTCTGCTAACGGTATACTACGCCTTCCACATCGCTGGCAAAGGGTTCTACACAACGCTGGTGACTACTTTGAAGGACAGTAACATGTGCAAACATGTAATTCTTTTGTATCGGTTGTGGATAAATAGTTGCCATTATTTAAGTTCCAACCCTCGTATATCTCTCTTGCAACCATCAGCTTATTTTACGGATTCAGTTCTAGGAATAAAGATCACTTAATATCGCTCACTTTGGTGCAGAAAGGTGTCCAGTCCATTATTCAGGAACACACATTTTGAGTAGTTTGACAGCAATCATAAAAAGCTTACCTACTAACAAAGTACACTTTTAGACGAGCTTAAACGATTTATCGGTGGTCAGTTCCTTCCACTGCATTGATGAATTTCTCACCAGAATCAATTGTTGTACTTATTGTCAAACATTTCTCGTAACATGAAAGCTACGTAACACCTGACTTCAGGTCAGCATCAGTGCTGTTACGTGAACTTGCACACTGTGTTTGTTTTTGACAATGCTTGCCTATAAGAGCCTTGGAATCACATGATGCACTTTAGTGTATATACATTTAAATGTTGTAGTAACTTTGTAATCAGTGTGGAAGTGTGTAGAAGTTTTGATTTTCCTCCCGTCTTTGAGGACCATATCACTTTGGCTCTACAAAACAACATTAGAATATTAATTCTTTTCTAAATAGTATTGTGTCTCCACAGTATGGGACTACGGAACAAACGTGTATACGATCTTATGTAATCTATGTTTAACAAAAGGACTGATTCCTCTACAAAAGGCTAGGAAAGCAGGCGGTATTCTGTTGGGTACCAAAATGCCCGCTTCTACATCGTCACTTACATCTTCATTATAGCTTCACAATTCATCTTACATTGTATGACTGAGGGTGCTTGTACTATTACCATTTTCCCCCTTCATAGCTCACTGTTCGTGGGAAGAACATCTACTGGTAAGCCTCCACAGAATCTCAAATTTCTCTGATTTTACCACCACAGCTGTTTCACGAGATAGATGTTGGAGAAAGAAAAATACTGCTTTCCTCTTCTTGGCACATCTGAACTGTGGTGTATGCCGTTCTCTTGTTGCGACTTCTCTTCTGAACCAGACGCTGAAGCATGCGGCATTGGGCGGGAGAGTGACCGGAAGTGATGGTCAACAAGTTGCGTACAGTGCACCCACCTATCAGACCAAGGCGTAGGTCCTTCGAGCAACTGGCCTGGAACAAAATTCTGTAAACGAGTCTTTAAATTAAACAGAGCACAGTTCCTTTTTCAGCTAAAAGGCCTATCGGTATTTAGTGGCAATGCTATAATAGAACATCCAGCTTGTAATTGAGGGGGACACTTGTGTTTTGGGAATGTTGACACCAAATAAGTTAAACGGATATTCAACATTTATCTCTCGTCACAACTCCTGCTACTAAGCTTTAGGTTCCTCAAACTAGATTAAACAGTTTCTGAAACTGTCAAGATTTATAGCTCTTTTTATATTTTACGAACGTGTTTGTGTACGTATCGTTTTTCAAGGGTTTCGCTATTCTGCTGTTCTTTTTGATAGGTTTATTGCACTACATTTTTTTTTTACTTATTCGAAATTATCACTAATTATGGGACCGGGCCAGCAACAACTATGCTACCGCTCATCAAGTTTTACTTATAATTAAAATAAGACTAACATAATTTTTATTAAGAAAACATAATGATGCTGAATAGCATTATGCGATGATGTCTTTCTGATATGAGCTGGTGATGATTTGAAGGGGGGCTTAGTAAATTCTGGTTGAAAGGTTTGCCTAAGTATGTCGGATTGGGGAGGATATTATAGGCAGCTGGTGAAAGTGCAAGAGGAAAGGCAGGCGAGATGTAGGTGTTGGGAGATAAATAAGACCTGTAAGAAAGTGTAAAGATACGTTTAAGGAATGAAAGGTGTGTCATCGCACAAAAGCATATGCCAAACAAGGCCTAGGGTATTTAGTACACCAGTACCATCAAAGAACATTCCAATAACTGTCGCCGACAGTACGCAAGAAGAATAATTTTCATTAGAACCATTTTTCTAATTTTATCCTCGTCGACATTAGCCAATGTGCACGCTGCAAAAGTAATATGTTTGTTGACTCACTATGGAACGAACCCGTTACGTCGCTTAAACTGTTAAGGTTAATACAGGGTATCAAAGTAAAACGGGACCGGAAAATATTTACAATAACATTGACATATACTGATGTTTGTTATTGAACTTCACAGAGGATGCTGGATATGGCCACCGTTTCGCGCCATATGTTGCAGACTGCTGGAAGTTTTGTCAAAACACTTCCAGTCTTTAAGATTTAGCTTTCTTGAGGCATTATCCGAACGTGTAGCGCATCTGTAAAGGAAATAAGAGACAAGTTAGCACTTGCGTCTGAAATCGTAATAGGTCAGTACCCTTTCGAAAGCTTAACAGAAATGTTCAGGGAACTTAAAATGGACGACGTTGTTAATGAGAATGTATATATTTAGAGCGCTAGTATTCTGGGAAAACTGTTGTATTTACGGAGATGTAGATTACCTGTCAAATACATAAGGAAAAATGAATAATTCTTGTTGCAGAAAGACGAAGAGAATCTGTGGTGCTCGAACTTTTAACAATTTGATAGCAGTGTATCTTTCGTTACGTTACTTTTACGTGACTGGAAGAGGTGCATATGGCTCCAGTCTGTAAGAAGGGTAGCAATACCGACACACAGAGCTATATATATATATATATATATATAATCACACTGATGTCAGTTTCTTTCAGAATTACGCGACATATATTGTCCTCGCAGGCGATAAATTTTTTGGAGGCAGAATAACTCCTATGTAAGAATCAAAATGGGTTCTGCCAGCACCAGCTTGCCCTGTTCATTCATGAGATCCACGAGGGAGTAGATGGCGGAATTCATGCTATTACCGTGTCTCTCGACTTCCAGAGAGTCTACGATAGAGTTCGGCACTATCAACGACTAAACAAAATCAATGCATATTGAGTATCCTAGGAGATACGAGATTCACTTGAAGATTTCCTTGTGAACAGGACCTTATATGTTGGCCGTAATGCAGAATCCTCTCAGAAGTAAAGATAATTCTGGCTTAAGCCAAAGAAGCCTGATAGGTCAGCTTCTGCGCGTGATATGTGTGAATGAAGTGGCTGCAAGAGAGTAACTAGGCTCGGGCGAGCGCTAACGTGGAGGTTGATGGATCCATGACGCTGGAAATAAAGATATGAAAAAAAAAGAATAATTAGTAAAATGGAGCTGTCAAGCAAAGTCTTAGCGTATATTAAAATATTCGAAGTTGGTTTGGATATCACTTACCTAAAGTAATGCGAATCATTTAGTCAAAATTAACTAGCAGACATCGACGTGTCCTGTGCGCGACGTAACACGAGGAGTTAAAGATCACACAAATGTTACGTTAATTGAATGTCAAGTACTTTAAATTTATTGATACTTTCAATGTAAATGCTCTTTGCACTCAAAAATTGAAAGCTAAGTTTTGTAGCGACCGCAAAAAACAACTGAATGTCAGCCAAAAGTCACACACAGTTCTTCGACTTCTGTAGGAGCAGCTGCTTCAGTCAGTGACTGCTCCGAGGGTCTTCTTGCAGTGAACGATTAATACATGTGGCAGGTTAGTGGTACACAACGGCGTGAGAAGCCAAGCGCAAATGATACGCACTGCAGTATATTACTTATCGCGGAAATGAAACAAAGCAAAAGCAACGACGACAACAGTGTCCGGCCTATTGCGCAGGACATTTTGTCGCCGAAGTTAGTAGAGAGGAGAATCAACGCATTAGCACCTCGAATTCCAGCGATTCAGAGCCAGGCAGACAAGATCCCAAGGAAATGCGGGCGCGCTGTATCACAACTGCGAAAACGAGATGCATTGTCACAGAACGGAAAGCTGACAAATAAACAGCGAATTTTGAAGTACGTCTATAATAGTTAAAACTCCTGTTGAAATGTACTATTTTTTATGATCCGTGCATGGGAAATGTCTGTTTCGAGGCATAATGGTTCAAATGGACTTAACTTCTGAGGTCATTAGTCCCCTAGAACTTAGAACTACTTAAACCTAACTAACCTAAGGACATCACACACGTCCATGCCCGAGGCAGGATACGATCCTGCGGCCGTAGCGGTCGCGCGGTTCCAGACTGTAGCGCCTAGAACCGCTCGGCCTCTCCGCCCGGCGCATAATGATGACACAATCGACTTGTCTAACAAATTCTATACAAGCGAATACAGAGACAGGCATAAACAATTTCTACTCTTCCGATTTCCTGCAATTACAAGATTTATGTAATTCATATTTGTACAACAGAAAGTGCCTCAGGCGCATCGCGAAAAAAGTGTTTGGATCACGGTTTGCAAAATCAGATTACACTGAATATAACTGCCGTGTCAAATATCTCCATATTCATTATATATATACAGGGTGGTCCACTGATCGTGACCGCGCCAAATATCTCACGTTTTAAGCGTCAAACGAAAAAACTACAAAGAACGAAACTTGCCTAGCTTGAAGGGGGAAACCAGATGGCGCTATGGTTGGCCCGCTAGATGGCGCTGCCATAGGCTAAACGGGTATCAACTGCGTTTTCTTAAACAGGAACCCCCATTTTTTATTACATATTCGTGTTGTACGTAAAGAAATATGAATGATTTAGTTGGAACACTTTTTTCGCTTTGCGATGGATGGCGCTGTAATAGTCACAAACGTATGGCTCACAATTTTACACGAACATTTGGTAACAGGCAGGTTTTTTAAATTAAAATACACAACATAGGTACGTTTGAACATTTTATTTGGGTTGTTCCAATGTCATACATGTACCTTTGTGAACTTATCATTTATGAGAAAGGATGCTGTTACATCGTGATTACCTGTAAATACCACATTAATGCAGTAAATGCTCAAAATGATGTCCGTAAACCTCAATGCATTTGGCAATACGTGTAACGACATTCCTTTCAACAGTGAGTAGTTCGCCTTCCGTAATGTTCGCACACGCGTTGACAATGCGCTAACGCATGTTGTCAGGCGTTGTCCGTGGATCACGATAGCAAATATCATTCAACGTTCCACCCAGAAAGAAATCCGGGAACGTCAGATCCGGTGAACGTGTGAGCCATGGTATGGTGCTTTGACGACCAATCCACTTGTCATGAAATATGCTATTCAGTACCGCTTCAAACGCACGCGAGCTATGTGCCGGACATCCATCATGTTGGAAGTACATCGCCATTCTGTCATGCAGTGAAACATCTTGTAGTAACATCGGTAGAACATTATGTAGCAAATCAACATACATTGCACCATGTAGATTGCCATCGATAAAATGGGGGCCAGTTATCCTTCTTCCCGTAATGCCGCACCATACATTAACCCGCCGAGGTCGCTGATGTTTCTCTTGTTGCAGCCATCGTGGATTTTCCGTTGCCCAATAGTGCATATTATGCCGGTTTACGTTACCGCTGATGGTGAATGACGCTTCGTCGGTAAATAGAACGCGTGCAAAAAATCTGTCATCGTCCCGTACTTTCTCTTGTGCACAGTGGCAGAACTGTACACGGCGTTCAAAGTCGTCGCCATGCAATTCCTGGTGCATAGAAATATGGTACGGGTGCAATCGATGTTGATGTAGCATTCTTAACACCGACGTTTTTGGGATTCCCGATTCTCGCGCAGTTCGTCTGCTACTGATGTGCGGATTAGCCGCGACAGCAGCTAAAACACCTACTTGGGCATCATCATTTGTTGCAGGTCGTGGTTGACGTTTCACATGTGGCTGAACACTTCCTGTTTCCTTAAATAACGTAACTATGCGGCGAAAGGTCCGGACACTTGGATGATGTCGTCCAGGATACCGAGCAGCATACATAGCACACGCCCTTTGGGCATTTTGATCACAATAGCCATACATCAACACGATATCGACCTTTTCCGCAATTGGTAAACGGTCCATATTAACACGGGTAATGTATCACGAAGCAAATACCGTCCGCACTGGCGGAATGTTACGTGATAACACGTACTTATACGTTTGTGACTATTATAGCGCCATCTGTCACAAAGTGAAAAACGTGGTCCAACTAAAACATTCATATTTTTTTACGTAGTACACGAATAAGTAATAAAAAATGGGGTTTCCTATTTTAAAAAACGCAGTTGATATCCGTTTGACCTATGGCAGCGCCATCTAGCGGGCCCCGTTTGACCTATGGCAGCGCCATCTAGCGGGCCAACCACAGCACCATCTGGTTTCCCCCTTGAAGCAAGACGAGATTCGTTCTTTGTTGTTTTCTCGTTTGATGCTTGTTTCGTGAGATATTTGGCCCGGTCACTATCAATGGACCACCCTGTATACCTAGTATTTATATTGAGCGTCAGCCCAAAGATGCATGCCGGCCGCGGTGGTCTAGCGGTTCTAGGCGCTCAGTCCGGGATCGCGCGACTGCTACGGTCGCAGGTTCGAATCCTGCCTCGGGCATGGATGTGTGTGATGTCCTTAGGTTAGTTAGGTTTAAGTAGTTCTAAGTTCTAGGGGACTGATGACCACAGATGTTTAGTCCCATAGTGCTCAGAGCCATTTGAACCATTTTTGAACCCAAAGATGCAGTCGAGCGATTTGAATGGCACGAATTCGCGGAACTCACAGATATTTGTTGATGGTTTACCTTCTGACTGCCATCAGCGCGCCTTGTTCTTACTGCATTTCACGGCTTTCCTAAGATTTTACAAACTGTGAATGGAAACATCCGTGTTGCTCGCCATTCGTCTCACCTCAGACATGCTGAGCAACGGCATGGACTGCTGCAGGGACCCTTGTATTGTTAAGAACTGTGCCATGTCGCTATTTGTTGTTGACTGCAAGAGACTATGCGGAAAATAATAAACACATAATTAATGGAACTATCCAGCAATAACAGCAGGAGCGTAACCAGAAGGGGTCCGCCCTCGTGATCTCGCGGTAGCGTACTCGCTTCCCGAGCACGGGGTTCCGGGTTCGATTCCCGGCGGGGTCAGGGATTTTTCCTGCCTCGAGATGACTGGGTGTTGTTGTGTCGTCTTCATCATCATCATTCATCCCCATTACGGTCGGAGGAAGGCAACGGCAAACCACCTCCATTAGGACCTTGCCTAGTAAGGCGGTGCGGGTCTCCCGCATCGTTCCCCTACGCTCTGTAAAGAAGCATGGGACTTCATTTTCATTTAACCAGAAGGGGCCATGGCGATTCCTCCAGGATAAGGTTCCCATGTCACTCGAAGGAAAGAAAGCAAAAATTAAAATGAAATGAAGAAGTGGAAAAACAGTTGTAAAATAGTTCAATTAAGGGAAGGCTTTCGCGGCGTTAAAACTATAAAATATTGATTTGGAAGTCATTCTGAAGTAAAGATATGCGAATTATCTACCTCGTTTACCCACGTCAAAGATCAGTTTACATTAGGCTCCAAGATCAGTTAAATGAATTTATAGTACGACAGGGACTAGCTGCGAACAAGTGTTCGCGCCAAAGCTGTGGTGGAGCATTCAGCATGAGTGGCGTATACAATGGCGCGTAAAAAATAATCGAGTAATGATTTAAAATTAGCCTTTAAAACTGCTGCAGAGGCAAGGGGTTATTCAAGAAACAGTCCTGTATTTCGAAACGGTTGAGTAAATCTACAAGTTATTGGCCACCTACGATGATATGATTCAAAAACCTGTCCTGTGAACATTTCCAAAGTAAAGCCAGAGACAAATCTGTTGGAACATACGAAACGATTTACGCACGTACAGAGATATTCATTAATATTCTTAATTCTCTGTTGAACATAATTCGTAAGAGTAAGAAATCCAACGAACGAAGTGTAGCAAAAGGTCTTAAAGGTTCAGAGGATCAGTACAGCGCTTAACGCCTTGCAGTCTCAGAGTATGGACGTTGTAGTTGCGTATGAGCTCTTACAAGGGAACCTCCCCATCGCACCCCCCTCAGATTCAGTTATAAGTTGGCACAGTGGATAGGCCTTGAAAAACTGAACACAGATCAATCGAGAAAACAGGAAGAAAATGTGTGGAACTATGAAAAAATAAGTAAAATATACAATTTGAGTAGTCCATATGCAAGATGGCAACATCAAGAATGGCGCGATCTCAGGAGCGCAGTGGTCCTGTGGTTAGCGTGAGCAGCTGCGGAACGAGAGGTCATTGGTTCAAATCCTGCCTCCAGTGAAAAGTTTAATATTTTATTTTCAGTTTATGTGACAACTCTTATGTTTTCATCACTTTTTTGGGAGTGATTATCACATCCACAAGAAAACCTAAATCGGGCAAGGTAGAAGAATCTGTTTACCCATTTGCCAAGTGTACAAGTTAGGTGGGTCGACAACATATTCCTGTCATGTGACGCACATGCCTTCACCAGTGTCATATAGAATATATCAGACTTGTTTTTCTGTGGAGGAATCGGTTGACCTATGACCTTGCGATCAAATGTTTTCGGTTCCCATTGAAGACGCACGTCCTTTCGTCTAGTAATCGCACGGTTTTGCGGTGCGGTCGCAGACACTAAACTTATTACAGTGAACAGAGATTTCAATGAACGAACAGACAGATCATAACTTTGCGAAAATAAGAAATTAAAATTTTAGCTCGAGGGCGGACATGAACCGTTTACCTTTCGTTCCGCAGCTGCTCTCGCTAACCAAGGGACCACGGCGCTCTTGCACCCAGACTACCCTAGATGTTGCCTATCTTGCCCATAGACAACTCAGTTTGTATATTTTGCTTATTTTTTCATAGTTCCATACAACTTCTTCCTGTTTTCTCGATTGATTTGTGTTCAGTTTTTCAAGGCCTATCCACTGTGCCAACTTATAACTAAATCTGAGGGGGGACGTTCCCTTGTTAGTAATGGCGCTGTCAGAAGTAGAGGAAGGAAGATTAGTGTTTGACGTTCCGTAGACGATGAGGTCATTAGAGACGTAGAGTAACCTTAACCAAGTGGAGGACTGGATCTGGAAATTGACCATCCCAGCATTTGCCTCAAGCGGTATGGAGGGGGGGAGACATTAAACCTCATTGTGGGTGGGGGCAGGGGGATTTCAGTCACCGTCCTCCCGAGTGTTCCGTGTCATGTCACTGTGAAATATTGCTTGGGTGCTGTCAGAAAGCGCAGCATCGTAGGATCATGAGACAAATAACTTGCCGAAATTTTCAAAATCAGTGGAAGATTGATCGATGGGTGTGAATTGCCTAATAAACGCAATGAAGCTGTTAAGAGGTACTTGAACGACCTTCTGGAGGACTGGAGGCTGACAGATCCCGTAACTGGGTTTAAGAAACACTTTTATCCAGTGGTTGCTAACATTTATTGACAACTTAATGCCTGGTTTTAGGGAATGATATATGTTATAAATGCTTACGCAACAATAGAACAGCCGGCTGTTGTGGCAGAGCGGTTCTAGGCGCTTCATTCTGGAAGCGCGCGACTGCTACGGTCGCAGGTTCGAATCCTGCCTCGGGCATGGATGTGTGTGATGTCCTTAGGATAGTTAGGTTTAAGTAGTTCTAAGTTCTGGGGGACTGATGACCTCAGATGTTAAGTCCTATAGTGCTCAGAGCCATTTGCACCATTTTTAACAACAGAATCCCTCTTCATATCTACCTTTTGCCATGATATTTGTGATCTGTTTGCAAAACTGTTAAGGCTGATAAGAACTCTATTTAAAGCCGTCCTGATTTACCTGCCAGAATTTGCGTGATTTTTATCACACAAATACCACTCCTGTGGGCAAAGCGCTGTTCCATTGTACGTTTATTCCCAGTTAAATTTGACCTAGTGAATGTCACAAGGTATTATACCAAAATAGTTAACAGAGGTAACCCTTATATGTTAAGTCAATAACTGGTAGACTAAAAAGTTGACGTGAGTTTATCTTTGAAAGGTTGCCACCTTTGGAATTAGTTGTGTACTGGAAAATGGCCTTACAACCTGAAACCTAGATCGTACAAAAATAATAAAGGTTTCTGAAACAAGACAGAGATTATTTCGCTCAGTTAATTCAGTATACAAAGTTTCACCAAGAACCCATAGCTGGATCAATTAAAATGGTTATAGTAATAATAAAATGGTTCAAATGGCTCTGAGCACTATGGGACTTAACATCTTAGGTCATCAGTCCCCTAGAACTTAGAACTACTTAAACCTAACTAACCTAAGAACATCACACACATCCATGCCCGAGGCAGGATTCGAACCTGCGACCGTAGCAGTCCCGCGGTTCCGGACTGTAGCGCCTAGAACCGCACGGCCAACGAGGCCGGCAGTAATAATCGTTATCATTATCATCTTCACCACAAATGGTAGAAATATCGGATACTTCCGACGACTGCTGTGTATCTTCCTTACCACTAATTTTCTTTTTCTTCTTTTCCGGATGCTCATTAAAGCATCCACATTCAGCTTTCTCATTCTAGTTTTTGAACCCAGTCTGTTGTTCATTTTCATTCCTTATTTTCTGTTTCATTTCAGCTTCTTTCACCTTCTTCTTCATGGGGATGCGTACCTATTGTTCTTTCTCTTATTCTATTTCAGCGCACCATTACCCTAGTCTGCCATTACACTGTTATATTTAGAAAACAAAGTAATGCAGTGATATAATGAGTTACAGATTTTAATAACATGTTCAGAAGAACAAGAATCTGTCCTGTTTTATTTGCCTCACACACGCGCATTCCTCGGTTTAAGTGGCAGCTGTCTTCTTGTTTCTGTTTGTTACAGGAATCGGAAGAGGGCAGCATTAGAAGCCGTCATGTTTATTGCAAGTTTCAAATACTGAATTCCAACGAATAGCGTTTGTGCACGTAATCCAACTCTCCCTTAGGTGATGTCTGTGATGAGGATAAGTTAGCTAGTGAGCAGTGTTGTAAAACTAGCACAGACTAATGTAGACTACCGTAAGTGTACACAGACTACGTTATTTTTCCTAGTAGCTCTAGGCAGTTATGGTTGTATCCGCCTTACCTATACGTTAGGTGTTTTGCATACCTATCGGGCGTTACCTCATGAAGATCGCTTTCTTTACTTATGCGTTCAGCGTCTTAATAGATTCACCTAAAAACCGGAAGCAGTGAACCGTCTAGAAAGCGAGTGAGAATATCCTTCATAAAGGACCTGGTAGCCTTTGGAACATTTTTGTTCTACATTGTTGCCTGCCAGGGTAACCGAGAGTTCTAATGCGCTGCTTCCTGGACTTGAGTAGGCGCGCTGGCCCCGGATCGAATCCGCCCGGCGGACTAAAGACGAGGGGCGGTGTGCTGGCCAGTGTCTGGATGTGGTTTCTAGGTGGTTTTCCACATCCCACTAGGTATTACCAGGCTGGTCCCCACTTTCTGCCTCAGTTACACGACTCGCAGACATTTGAAACACGTTTGCACTATTCCATGGATTACACTAGACGCAGACAGTTGGGGTACACACGGTTCGTCCTGGGGTGTACGGGGTGGAGACAGGAAGGACATCCGGCCACCCCTTAAAATTACCACGCCAAATCCGATTAACCACAACAGCAGACCCGGCAAGTCGGGATTAATGCTTGGAAAGAGAGAGATAGTTGCCCTCCTGTCTGTTACTTAAGAAAAAGCAATATTTATAGTAAAATAGAAATTGAAACTTCCTGGCAGATTAAAACTGTGTGCCCGACCGAGACTCGAACTCGGGACCTTTGCCTTTCGCGGGCAAGTGCTCTACCATCTGAGCTACCGAAGCACGACTCACGCCCGGTCCTCACAGCTTTACTTCTGCCAGTATCTCGTCTCCTACCTTCCAAACTTTACAGAAGTTCTCCTGCGAACCTTGCAGAACCGGGCGTGAGTCGTGCTTCGGTAGCTCAGATGGTAGAGCACTTGCCCGCGAAAGGCAAAGGTCCCGAGTTCGAGTCTCGGTCGGGCACACAGTTTTAATCTGCCAGGAAGTTTCATATCAGCGCACACTCCGCTGCAGAGTGAAAATCTCATTCTGGAAAATAGAAATTGTCAGTGTTTAATTCAGATTTTATTCGAAAATAGTTGTTTTGTAATGTGAAACAGAGGGATGCTGCAATAAAAATAGAGAGAAAAATACAGATTTTTCATTTCCTCAACGAAAAGGTAATATATATGTACATATATCAAACATCGCCTCAATGCTTCGTCAAATGTATATAAAATATGTTTCTGTTATTTATAAACAACTTTGGCATTTACCAATAGTAATAGGAAACTCTTAGACTTCATCATGATGAAAAACGTTGAGTACAAAATAACAACAGTAATTATAAATATAATTCCTTGCGTTTCTGCGTGTAAACCATACTTGCATCAGAATAATTGCTTTGGTTACATAAAAGCGCAGAAGTTACACGATCAACTGATTTTTATTACTTATAAAGTACAGTTTATATTCTGTAAGGATATAAAATACACGGTGGACTAACTCTGAATGATGTGCGGTTCTAATTATGAGCGAAACAAACAACCAAGTAAACAAAGATAAAGACTAGTCGTCAGCTCCCAGTTACTCTTTTACACTTTCATTGATGTTTCTTTCCCTACCAGTGCTGCCAATACTACAGATCATCCTCCCATTTACTACGTCGTTTATGTAGTGTACCATAGCTAGGGAACTCTAATTTTGATGGGCCGCAACTCTACTCGTGACTCATTTATTTATTTGTTATTTTCTTTTAGTCTGCTATCTATATGCAAGTACAGAGTGAATGTTACACGTGAATTGGCGTGAATACTGCACATAATATTTTAACATAATTTCAAATGTGATAGTAATAATTAAGCATTATCCTGTCTAAGGGAAAAATATACGTAGAAATCTACACAATAATAATAATAATAATAATAATAATAATAATTGAAAAAATTATCAGGACATGGGAAAAAGAAGTCAAAGGAATCCAAATTGGCATTAGAAAAGATAATAGATTCAATTTTAAGTGTTTAGCTTTTGCGGATGACCTTGCAATCCTCACAAATAATAGAAAAGAAGCCACTAACGCCATAGAGAAGTTACACGAAATTGCACAAAGAACTGGCCTGCAAATCTCATATGAGAAAACCCATTACATAGAAAGAGTGCCGCAAGACAAATTGCCTATTGTGACAACCCATGGGAAAATCGTACAAGTACCACATTTTAAGTACCTGGGAGAAATCATCCAGCCATCAGGGATCAACCTAAAGGCCAATGAGGAAAGAATAAAAAAACTACAGAAAGCATATAAACTCACGTGGAACCATTATAGCAAAAAGTCCATATCCATTAACGCAAAATTGAAGCACTACAACACTGTCGTACTTCCGGAGGCACTGTATGCATCTGAAACAACAAAAATAGGTAGGCAAACTAAAATCAAAGAAATAGAGAAACAAGAAAGGAAAATTCTCAGGAAAATTTTTGGCCCGATACAAGAGCAAGGAATCTGGATGAAGAGACCAATATCAGAATTATACAAATACACAGACAAGATTGCGGATACAATAAGGAAAAGAAGAATGCAGTTCTACGGACATATCCACAGGATGAATGAAAACAGAAGTTCAAAGCGAATTCTTAAAGTCATCAACTCAGGCAGGGGAAAAACAAAATGGATAAAAGAAGTTGAAGACGACCTCAGACAAGCACACATAACAGTAAACGATGTAAACAATAGAACTGAATTCAGGAACATCACCAAAAAACATAAATTTGACACCACAACACAGAAGAGACCAGGATGCAAATGGACAGCGGAGCGAAAGAAACAGCACAGTGAACACATGAAGAAAATTTGGGCTCAGAAAAAACATAAACAATCATCATAAAGGAATTCAAGTTCAAACACTCTCTTAAATGGGAATAATCGAAAATAATAATAATAATAACCAAAAAGTTTACATACTACCATTTGGCCATCTAGCAGGCACACGGCACTGTTCTGTTACACTATGTTGCATTGGTGACCACAAATTTTGTAATTTATAATTGTGGACTACACTGCTACACAACACTACAATAGACAGCACTGCCTGCACAAAACTACACTACACTACTCTGCTGTACTTGGTATCAGAACCACGCTGAATTTCTCATTTGTGTGGATGGTTATCCCCCTGCGCGCTGAGGTGCTATTTAGGATACACGGGGTCTACTCTGCTGTTCTATCCGAGGTGTAGAGATTGGGACACAAGAGCGGTATCGAATAAGGAAATAAGGGCATACATTGACAGCGAATAGCAATGCATCTGGAACAGGGTGGAAACAGGGATGAGAACCTGCTGTCAGGGTCTCAGGAAGGCCCTCCCCGAGGCTCATCTCCTCAGTACTTCCAGAAGTTTGCTGTAGGTGAGTGTTCTGCCCGTCCCGCCGGTGGTTAGAGTCCTCCCTCGGGCATGGGCGTGTGTGTTGTTCTTAGCATAAGTTACAGTAGTGTGTAAGTCTAGGGACCGATGACCTCAGCAGTTTGGTCCCTTAGGAACTCACACACATTTGAACATTTGAATGTTCTGCCGTGGCGCATTTCGTTCGTAGCGTTGGAGGGCAGCGTGGAGGGTAAAAATCGTAGAGGGAGACCAAGAGATGAATACACTAAACAGATTCAGAAGGATGTAGGTTGCAGTAGGTACTGGAAGATCAAGGAGCTTGCACAGGATAGATTAGCATGGAGAGCTGCATCAAACCAGTCTCAGGACTGAAGACCACAACAACAACAACGATGTAGGGTCTCTTCTTGTTTGTCTCTCAGCCATATAGGCTTGCAATTCTTAAGCTGATACCTCAGCTCTCAGCGAGTTCAGTGTATGCCACAGTTCCACATTTGTTATTATATTATAGGCTGTTGCATTTCCAAATGCTTTCCTGTCCAGGTCTGTAACATCTTGTCTAATGCCACATTCCCAGACGATGTGATTTGGGGTGCCAATTGCTCCACATTCACAAGTGTTTGTGGCGCGCTGTCGTACTTTTAGTAAGTAGTTGGGATACGGACCATGTCCCGACAGGTACTGTATGTCACAGGGTACCGAGTCACAAGTAGAGTTGCGCTCCATAAAAACTAGAATTCGTTAGCTTTGATATACTACATAAACGACGTAGTAAATGGGAGAATTATCGGTAGTATTGGTAGCATTGTTAAGGAAAATTTGAAAATTTGTGGTAATTTCCTATGGAACCAAACCGCTGAGGCTTAGACAGTACTTAATCTAAGGGCCGGCCGCGGTGATCTAGCGGTTCTAGGCGCTCAGTCCGGAGCCGCGCGACTGCTACGGTCGCAGGTTCGAATCCTGCCTCGGGCATGGGTGTGTGTGATGTCCTTAGGTTAGTTAGGTTTAAGTAGTTCTAAGTTCTAGGGGACTGATGACCATAGATGTTAAGTCCCATAGTGCTCAGAGCCATTTGAACCATTTTTGAACTTAATCTAACTCAAACTAACTTATGCTAAGGACAACACACACGCTCATGCCCGAGGAAGGACTCGAACCTCCGACGGGAAGAGCCGCGCGAACTGTGGCAAGGCGCCCCAGACAGCGCGGCTACCCCGCCAGGCTGGTAGGGGAAGAAACATAGAAACACAAATGAATTTGTAAGGGAGAGGTTGGGTTGGGTTATTTCGGGGAGGAGACCAGACAGCGAGGTCATCAGTCGCATCGGAATAGGGAAGGACAGGGAAGGAAGTCGGCCGTGCCCTTTCAAAGGAACCATCCCGGCATTTGCCTGGAGCGATTTAGGGAAATCACGGAAAACCTAAATCAGGATGGCCGGACGCGGGATTGAACCGTCGTCCTCCCGAATGCGAGTCCAATTTTCTAGCAACTGCTGTAAGGGAGAAACTGGGAGCCGACGATTTTTTTATTATTATTATTTTTAGATTGTAAGAAACGCACATCATTTAGAGTACTGTATGGCTCCCTTGGTCGGAAGGAAGTATGTCATTTTTGTTCATTCTTTTATGTTAGGAAGAAACTGGTAGGTTCTCACCCCTGTTTCCACCTTGTTCCAGATTTATTGCCATTCGCTATCAATGTATGCGTTTATTTCGTTACTGGATACTGCTCTTGTGTTCAACATCTCGTTTTCCGTGATTTCCCTAAATCGCTTCAGGCAAATGCCGGTATGGTTTCTTTGAAAGGGCACGGCCGACTTCCTTCCCCATCCTTCCCTAATCTGATGAGACCGATGACCTCGCATTCGGTCTCTTCCCCCCAAATCAATCCAACCCAACCTCCAAAATCTCCTTATCACATTTCCGCTTTTTAAGCCAATATTATGCACCTCTCTTTATTACCGCTGGGTCTGGAGGTACCAAGGCTGACACCAGCGACAGTGCATCAGTCGGTGCATCATACATGCTTGTCAGCCGCAGGCGTACACGTCTTCGTGCTCCCCACAGAGCCTTACCTTTCTGGCTCCAAGATACCAAACGTTCGACCCACTGCCCGAAAGAGCAAGCAAGACTGCGTTGTTGTACGTTCTTATTGCATTTGATGGCAGCTGAAGACTTCTTTGGCCAATTCTTGCTATTTTATTTAGGATTTTAATGCCTCTCTGGCAGACAATTTATATATATGCACGCATGTTTTGCTTTTCGTCGATGTCGATTCCAAGGTACCTGTATACTTCTTTTCTTGTGAGTGTTTGGGAAAGCGTGTGAGTGTTGGGTGTTTTCTGTGCAGAGCGGGCACCTGGTGAACCTCATGTTCGGCGCGAACGCGCCCCGCCTGAGCCGGCTGATCGTGGAGGAGCTGGAGAACGAGAGCAAGGTGCTGCGCGGGGAACGCGAGAGGGCCGCGGTCAGTACTCGCCGGCTCTCTGGCTCGCCAGCAGACTGAGCCACTGTAGGACTTGGTGTCAGGGGTGAGCTCACCGGTCACAATATTAGTCATCCACTTAGAAACGCCCACAGGCCGCTTTGGACCGCCATAGATGCACCAGAACTGGTATCCCAATGCGACGGTCCGCTGCTGACGTAATCGTGCCAGTGAACTTCTCTTCAAGTGCCGGTCGATTGAACGATATCAGCGCAGGAAGGAAGGGTCGACGTGGGGGCATGTCAAAATGTGTGTGAAATCTTATGGGACTTAACTGCTAAGGTCATCAGTCCCTAAGCTTACACGCTACTTAACCTAAATTATCCTAAGGACAAACACACACACCCATGCCCGAGCGAGGACTCGAACCTCCGCCGGGACCAGCCGGGACAGTCCATGAGCGGTATGTCAGAAAATGAGGAAGGAGTTATCGTGTGCGGCATTGTCCATGGCCAAATCATGAATGCAGTTGCCTGATTAACTGCTATATCAACGAGGCCTGTGCAACGTGTCTATAAGGAATGGCGTACTACTCACAGCCATCCAATACACAGCACGTTAACCAAGGTTGGAAAGATAACCTAGCCGAAAGGGACCCAAGACGAGTGTCAAATCTTCTCTGTTGCAGTCAAGATTTGCTGCTGTCAGTCCGTTTCAATCAGTTTTCGAGCAAACACTCTGAAGGGAACTGCATGAAGAGGATGGTTGGAGTCGCATTCCTCCCAAAACAACATTGCCCAAAGCGGAACATACAACTGAACGCTTTCAATAGGCTAAAAAACACAGAAACTGGGCAGTAGCTGATTGAAGGTGCATAGTATGCGAGTCGCGATGTGGCCCATTTCCAACTGATGCACTGTCGGGTACAGCGACGGCCCTAAAGGCGTTAAAACCGTAGCGTGTGGAGGATATAGTCCGTACTACCGTTGGTTCTGTGTGATGTTTTGGACGTGGTTTTTCTTTTTTCCTTGCCGTAAACATATAACAGGACTTCAAACTGCTTGGCAGATTAAAACTGTGTGCTGGATCGAGAGTCGAACCTGGGACCTTTGCCTTTTTCTGGGATGTGCTCTACCTACTGAGCGATCAAAGACGCCCAACGACCCGCCCTCACAGCTCTTTCTCCGCTAGTACCTCTTCTTCTACCTTTCGAACTTAAAATCAGCGCACACTCTTCTGCAGAGTGAAAATTCATTCTACTGCACTAGGATGGTTATTTCAGCATGCTCGGTGGCCAAGTGTTACTGCCTTTTCTTCTACACCTTCACGATAGGTAAACTGTGACCACTCCCGCCTCGCAATATGGTCAGAGAGCTGCACATACATACGGTCTGGTTTGGCGAACACTTGCGCTCCCTAATGGCGCCTCGACTGGCCCATTAAACCATGCGATCGCAATGTTATAATAAATATCTGGGACTATTTGAAACAGCAGTTGGAACATAGCAGACAACATTCCCGCAATTTGGCAGTTCTACGGGATGTAACCAGCAGTGAGTGTCTTCAGCTGATCGTGGCATACCTGAAGAAACTCGTGGACTCTTTCTCTGCGAATTGATCCCGTTGTCAATGCTAGAAGCGGTGCTACGTGATACTGTGCTGCTGTCTCCTGGGGTGATTAAGCTTTTGTCCGGTGTGCTTACCCCATACTGTCTGTACCTAAAGCGAAATGTATTGCCTTATTCTACATGTTCTCACTACTTATTGTGTAATAAAGTTACCTGCTAGGGTAGTGCATCTAAGGTAAGTAAAGTGTATAGTGTAAGTGTATAGTTGCTAGTTGTACAATACAAAAAAATTATTTTCAAGTCCGGTAAGTGTCCTCCATCATGAGTGACTCATTAGCAGATGAGAGTTTAACAAGACCTCTGCAACAAACTGATAGTTATTGTCCCAGTCTCATTACTTAAAATTGGATGACTTAAGGGAATGGGAAATGTTGGAACGTGTTGTGGCAACGCTGCGAGGTAGGTGACACCGAATGACTTATAGAATGCTGCTCGCACTGTCTTGCCATTTAGTGAACTGTTAACGTGGAGCATTTGATCGGTGTGCAGCGTGCTATTGTGGTGAAGCCTATTACAAGAATGGAAGCGTGGAGACAGCGCGTCGAGAACTTCGGCGCAATTTCAACATTGAACGGCAAGGTCGTGTTCTCTCGGCGCATGCAACCAACACCTGGATCCGCAGTTTTGAAGCAACAGGTTCTGGACTGAAGAAGCAGTTTTTAGGGAGACCTTGAACCGCTCGTACGACAGACAATATCAAGGCTGTGCGAACTGCTTTCTTTAGAAGCCCGCAGAGCTCTATTCGACGTCATGCCGAGTCTCTACAGTTACATTGTTCAAGTGTTCAACGAATACTGAAAGTGGGTTTGATGTCCCAGCCGTACAAGCTGCAGATCGTTCAGCAACTTCAACGTAACGATCTGCTAATGCGTAGCCAATACGCTGAACGCATGTTAGCAAAAGTGCACGACAACAACCACAGTTTCATTAACAACTTGAGAACGTCGGATGAAGCTCACTTACACCTCAGTGGCTTTGTCAATAGATAGAATTTTCGCTGTTGGTCTGACCAAAATCCACGTCAGCTACACCAGTATCCACTGCACAGCAGCAAGTATACTGTATTCACTACATGTTCTCGAGTGGAACTATAGGACCCTACTTTTTTGAAGATGGTGGATGCGCAACCACTGCAAAATCTGTTCTGTATATTGCCATGATAAGAGGTATTTTTGCTCATGAACTGCACCTTTCCTGACAACGTATGGTTTCAACATGACGGAGCAACGGCTCATACGGCACGTACATCGACGGGTGCAGTGCGACGATTGTTTGGTAAGTTTGTCATTTCAACATACGGTTAAACTCACCTAACAGCGTGCTGATTTTTTTTTGTGGGGCCACTTGAAGAGCGTGGTTTACTTTCTCGACCTGTTACCACCTAAGAACTTAAAGCAAGAATACGACAGGAAATCTCCAGCATTTCTATTGAAATGTTTGGCCTAACCGTTTTTAATGTTCCTATCAAGCTGCAGGAATGTGCGTGCCGAGGTGGAGCTCATGTACCGGATGTGATGTTCAAGAAACAAAAATACTTGTGACATTTAATAATGGCGTACTATGTACTACAGACTCACATAAATAAATATCTGTAAATCAACTGTACCCATCCATCAATCCGCATTCCAAAATTTACCTTTCTTTGGAGTCGTCCTGTATATATTGCACTTTGAGAGGTTGAATTACTGTGAGCGTACCAGCGTTTTAGGAACCCCCATAAAAATGCCGCAGAAAGTTAAATCTTGTGAGTGAGCCCGTTGCAAGAAATGACTTACTCAGGGAACAAAGCATTTACAGAATTTGTTGAGACTCTTGTGCTGTGGCTTTTTGCAAAGTGTGTGACCATTCACTGGGAATAGGGCAAGCTGTGATGCACGAAAGTTATTAATTATTTCATCGTGTCGCCCAGACTTAATAATTATTCCACTACCGGCCTTTTTTCTCGAAAGAAAATGGGCCGCCTTTCGACGAAAATGCCACACCAACAGTGACTTTCTGAACACGAAGAGACTTTTCGTGAAGTAAACTTGAATTTTTATGCAAGTCTGCTGGATTACGTGGGTGCTGTCATGGAAGGTAAAATCTTCTAAGTAGTTAGGCTGCGACATATTCCGCTTTAAATTTCCTCTTCACAATAGGTGTTTCGACCGCTGTGCTAAATGTCCGCTGTTAGATGAACAGTGTTCTATGATTCTAAGTGTTGAAATGTCGCTGTGTTCCATAGAAAGTCGATGGACAACTTCCCATTCTGACAACATTTCTTGTCGTGATGTAACAACGCGTGCGCAGTCTAAGCTTGAATCTGTCTTTTGGGTCATGATGGCAAATTGCGCAGTGTACAAAAGCCACGTCCAGTTCACAATTGGATGCATGGCGTCTTCCACTGAACAGCATTGGGAGCGCAGATTTCTTTTCCCTCCGTTTACATTATGAAACATCCCCTTAGAAAAATTATGAACGACTGTGCTAGTAAACCTCTACGTTATTTGATACAAAGACAGCTGAGTATAACTGAACGTACTCAGACAGTTCTCTCTTTACTTATTCTCATCATCACTAAACTGACACAATATTTTTTTTAGCGCAACGCAATCTGACTTTCAATAATCGCTACAAAAGAATGGCCCTGGCTAACAATAACCTATACCTTTCATGAATCACTTACCTCACAAAAATCTTCGTTACTCGAACTACTGGAATGCAGCGAGCGCCGATGCTGCCAGCTAAATGAAAGATTCTACTGAAGGCACTAACTACTGATAGGCATAGTTAGCAAATGAAATATTTTGATAGAGAACAAACAGTGTATTCACCTTAATAATGTTCAAAACTCATCATATATACCTATAAATTTATGACAACTATCTTTACAAGTTTCCTTATTTTGGCGGTCACAGGTCCAGATCGTCCGCTTATAGTAACCTCTCAAAACTCTAGCATCTCTCACTCCACATCCACACTGCTGGCGGCTCATCCCGAACTGCCCAACGCTACGCGCTGTTCACATCCAACTGCGCAACACTACACTAGCGAATACCTGTATTCCAACAATGAGTCCAACCAGCCACAGATTGAACACAGCACAGTCAGTGATTTTCATACAGAGCGCTACGTGGAGCTACAAACATAAAAACCAAAACAGCCTACTTACTCAGTATTGTATGATAGTGAATAGACCCTGGGAAAACTGAAAAGGAAGAAAATGAAAGCGTCTGAAGTGGGGTGCTGTTGAAAGGTTTTGAAAAATATGTGGATACGGAAAGAAGAGGTTCTCGAAAGAATCTGAGAGGAAAGGAATATTTGGTAAATACGTAGTAGACGAAGGGATGGGATGAGGGGAAATGTTTTAACATATAAGGGTATAACTTCCACGGTAGGAGAGGGCAAAAACTACCGGGTGATCAAATAATCAGTAAAAATTTGAAAACTTAATAAAGCACGGAATAATGTAGATAGAGAGGTAAAAATTGACACACATGCTTGGAATGACAAGGGGTTTTACTAGAAAAAAAAGTTCACAAAATGTCCGACAGATGGCGCTGGACAGCAAAACGTCAGTGATTGCGCATGACAATCGTGTATAAAAGGAGCTGTAATGAGAGAGAGGATCAGATGCGCCAGCGGTCGCAGTATGTTGACGTTACCTGAAAAGGCGCTTTCAGTGAAGCTGTATTATCAGAATGAGGAATGTGCTAGTTCAATGTTACGATCCTATCGTCATATGAAGGAGATTCGAACGGGTAAAAGTCTGTTGACAAATGCAGCTGTGGCGACAATGATTTCGAAGTTCGAAGCCACGGGTTGTTTAGACGACAGACCCCGTAGCGGCCGACCGAACACAACGCGTAATGCTGCTGAGACAGTTCAGGAAGAAATGAAGAATGTAGCGGGGTTCGTCTATCCACGGGGAAGTCAGCGCTCGTGCAGTCGCACGTCGCACCGACATTCCATACACTATTGTTTGGTTGGCACTGAGGCGTACCCTCCGATGCTATCCGTACAAAATCCATAGGCATCATGAACTGTTACCTGGCGATTTAGTGAAGCGGAAGGTATTTGCGGTGTGGGCGTTTCAAAAGATGGCGGAAGATGACGATTGGTTGACCGACGAAGCTCATTTCACGCTCCGAGGGTCTGTCAACGCCCACAACTGCAGAATTTGGGCTACCGAAAATCCTAGAACTGTCGTGGAAACTCCATTGCACGGCGAGAAAGTCACGGTATGGGTTGTATTTACCACATCTACCGTTATCGGGCCTTTTTTCTTCGAGAAAAGGCGTGATTCTGGTTTTGCAACTGCTACCGTGACGGGTGAGAGGTAAGCCGATATGCTACATAATCGCATCATTCCCAGCCTGGCTGATAAGCACCTGCTGGAACGTACGATGTTTATGCAGGATGGCGCTCCACCCCATATTGCTAAACGCGTGAAAGATCTCTCGCGCGCGTCGTTTGCTGATGATCGTGTGCTCAGCCGCCACTTTCGTCATAACTGGCCTCCCAGGTCCCCACACCTCAGTCCGTGCGATTATTGGCTTTGGGGTTACCTGAAGTCGCAAGTGTATCGTGATCGACCGACGTCTCTAGGGAAGCTGAAAGACAACATCCGACGCCAATGCCTCACCGTATCTCCGGAAATGCTTTACAGTGCTGTTCACAACATTATTCCTCGCCTACAGCTATTGTTGAGGAATTATGGTGGATATATTGAGCATTTCCTGTAAAGAACATCATCTTTGCTTTGTCTTACTTTGTTATGCTAATTATTGCTATTCTGATCAGATGAAGCGCCATCTGTTGGACATTTTTTGAACTTTTGTATTTTTTTGGTTCTAATAAAACCCCATGTCATTCCAAGCATGTGTATCAATTTGTACCTCTCTATCTACATTATTCCGTGATTTATTCAGTTTTCAAAGTTATACTGACTTTTTGATCACCCAGTATATTGGAAGACACAGACAGGAACATGTCTAACAAATGATCGAAGGCGTTGGGTGTAAGTGCTACTCTCAGATGAAGAGATTGGCACTGGAGAGGAAATCACGGCGGGGCTTATCAAATCAGCCAGAAGACAAAGGTAATAATGATAAGGAGACATCATGCGTTTGCTTAATGTCGCCCTATGGGTAAAGTACACCAAATGTAAGCACTTTGTAGGCTAGCCTGTTGAAGGTGTGTGGTGTGGACGACGCTAATGTTGCGCCTGTGTCGGTTTGCAGCTGCCGTTTGACGAGCTGACGGAGGAGGAGCGCATCCGGCACGAGGCCCAGGAGAAGAAGCGGCTGGCTGCACTCGCCAAGGAGCAGGCGGCTCAAGGTGAGTTCGGTCTGCCACAGGTAGACGCTCCGCCCCCAACTGATCCAGTAGTGTGGGGTCTCCAACGCTGGCACGCTCTTGTCAGCCTGGTACACACATTAGAAGCTACATCTGCATCGGTATTTACACTCCGCAAGTCAATGCGTGGAGTGTGGCATGGGAACGCAGGGTGTACGGTCCACTGGTATCGTTTTCTCCCTTTTTCTGTCCCATTTCCTGCTGGTAGGTGAGACGAAACGTGGGTATCCAGTGTGGGATCCGTACCAGATAGGGTTGACAGAAGAGATAGAGAAGATCCAGTAGAGAGCAGCGCGCTTCGTTACAGGATCATTTAGTAATCGCGAAAGCGTTACGGAGGTGACAGATAAACTCCAGTGGAAGACTTTGCAGGAGAGACGTTCAGTAGCTCGGTACGGGCTTTTGTTGAGGTTTCGAGAACATACCTTAACCGAGGAGTCAAGCAGTATATTGCTCCCTCCTACGTATATCTCGCGAAGACACCATGAGGATAAAATCAGAGAGATTAGAGCCCACACAGAGGCATACCGACAATCTTTCATTCCACGAACAATACGAGACTGGAATAGAAGGGAGAACCGATAGAGGTACTCAAAGTACCCTTCGCCACACGCCGTCAGGTGACTTGCGGAGTATGGATGTAGATGTACATGTAGATGTATGGACCCTAATTTCTCTAAACATTTCCCCTGGTAAGACTGCGAGATGTAAGTTGGAGGAAGTAATGTGTTTCTTGACTCGTGTAGCAACGTGGGCTCTTTGATTGACATCTTTTTTGTAACGTTTAATACCGAATTTGTTGAGCATTTAAGTAACACTCTCGCATTGGCTAAACAAACCCGCGAAGAATCTCTCACCTATCCTTACAATCTATATCGGTAAAGGAACAATGGAGGGAACAATACGTAAAATAAAGGAAAGGCAACGACCCCCCTTCTTAGAGCCGTGTACCGCAAGTCTCTAGAGGAATGGAAGGTTCCAAATGATTGGAAAAGAGCACAGGTAGTCTCAGTCTTCAAGAAGGGTCGTCGAGCAGATGCGCAAAACAATAGGCCTGTATCTCTGACATCGATCTGTTATAGAATTTTAGAATATGTTTTTTGCTCGCGTATCATGTCATTTCTGGAAACCCAGAATCTACTCTGTAGTAATCAACATGGATTCCGGAAACAGCGATCGTGTGAGACCCAACTCGCTTTATATGTTCATGAGAGCCAGAAAATATTAGATACAGGCTCCCAGGTAGATGCTACTGTATTTTCCTTGACTTCCGGAAGGCGTTGGATACAGTTCCGCACTGTCGCCTGATAAACAAAGTAAGAGCCTATGGAATATCAGACCAGCTGTGTGGCTGGATTGAAGAGTTTTCAGCAAACAGAACACAGCATGTTGTTATCAATGGAGAGACGTCTACAGACGTTAAAGTAACCTCTGGCGTGCCACAGGGGAGTGTTATGGGACCATTGCTTTTCACAATATTTATAAATGACCTAGTAGATAGTGTCGGAAGTTCCATGCGGCTTTTCGCGGATGATGCTGTAGTATACAGAGAAGTTGCAGCATTAGAAAATTGCAGTGAAATGCAGGAAGATCTGCAGCGGATAGGCACTTGGTGCAGGGAGTGGCAACTGACCCTTAACATAGACAAATGTAATGTATTACGAATACGTAGAAAGAAAGATCCTTTATTGTATGATTATATGATAGCGGAACAAACACTGGTAGCAGTTACTTCTGTAAAATATCTGGGAGTATGCGTACGGGACGATTTGAAGTGGAATGATCATATAAAATTAATTATTGGTAAGGCGGGTGCCAGGTTGAGATTCATTGGGAGAGTCCTTAGAAAATGAAGTCCATCAACAAAGGATGTGGCTTACAAAACACTCGTTCGACCTATACTTGAGTATTGCTCATCAGTGTGGGATCCGTACCAGATCGGGTTGACAGAGGAGATAGAGAAGATCCAAAGAAAAGCGGCGCGTTTCGTCACATGGTTATTTGGTAAGGGTGATAGCGTTACGGAGATGTTTAGCAAACTCAAGTGGCAGACTCTGCAAGACAGGCGCTCTGCATCGCGATGTAGCTTGCTGTCCAGGTTTCGAGAGGGTGCGTTTCTGGATGAGGTATCGAATATATTGCTTCCCCCTACTTATACCTCCCGAGGAGATCACGAATGTAAAATTAGAGAGATTCGAGCGCGCACGGAGGCTTTCCGGCAGTCGTTCTTCCCGCAAACCATACACGACTGGAACAGGAATGGGAAGTAATGACAGTGGCACGTAAAGTGCCCTCCTCCACACACCGTTGGGTGGCTTGCGGAGTATAAATGTAGATGCAGATGTAGATGTAGAACTCTAGCTGACTTATCCGTGGCGCATAGATACACAAAAAATGAAACAGTACTTACACTAGTTTTCGAGATCTTGTATTTTCTCTAGCAAAAGTACCCACAGACACACAAACATACACAACCGCGACCGCTGCGAGACCGACTGTTGATCGTCGGTTATTGAGAACCTGTGAGGCGGAAGTGGGGAGACATTAGCGAAGGACGCACGAGGCAGGGAGGGAGTAAGCATTTAGTACCCTATGAAAGGCAGGACCACTTGTCAAAGCAGCCTTGTTGTATATCAGCTATGCTGCAATTATTGTGCACCATTCTTTGTGGGCATGGCAAGTAACCAACTGTGTAATCGCATGTATGGCCACTACCAAAATGAGACCAGCCGCTCACAGATCCATTCACTTGCCGAACATGCTGTGCACCACAACCCAAATAACTTAACAGCTGCTTCACTATACTAGCGATTTACGTACTCCTTTCCAGCACTGGGTTCTCTGAATTGCGCTTGTGGGAGTTGTCTCTCCAGCACATTGTGCGTTCTCACAATCCCCCTGGCCTACACTTCTGCTAGCCTGTTTCCCAGTGCCTCGCCTTACCGTTTCCCTTTTCTCTTCTGTCCAAAGCACTCCTTTCCTCTTCACATTGTGTAATGCCTTCTCCCACCACTCTTCATTCCCCCCTCTCCCGGCCATATGTGCTCTTTCCCGTTCTCTATCTCCCTCTGCCTCTCCCTCATTTTTCCTTTTTCCAGCAGTCTCCATTTCTCTCTTCCCTACCTGTCTCCCTCTTGGTCTCCACTTTCCTCTCCTTTCTATCCCGTCTTTCTTCTCGCCCGCCTTTATCTGTTTACCTTTTTTCTTTGTTGTTCTACCATCTGCACTTCTTTCATCTTGTTGTGCAGCCGCTAAGTCACCTATCGAAAGAACCGCTTCACACTACCCCTCTAAATCTCTCGTTGCTATGTGCGTCTTACCCCCTCCCCACCTTCATCTCATAGGCAATTGCTGTCAATGACCGACAATCAAAAGTCAGTCTCGCCGCGGGTTTGTATTTTTGCGTGACTGATTTGCTGTGTGTGTGTGAATGTGCGTATTTTTGCTAGAGAATGTGCAAGAGCTCGAAAGCCAGTGTAAATGCTGTTTTCTTTTGAGTGTATCTATGCACCACACATCAGTCAGCTGTAGGTGAGTGATTCCCTTTCCTTTATCTTACGTATTACCTTTACAATCTGTTCTGTCTCTCCAGTTAAATGAACCTGATGGGGATCCAAAACCGACAAACAGTATTCAAGAACTGGTCGAGCAGGAGTTTTGTAAGTGCATTCTTTCGCGTGTGAATTAATTTTCATCAGGACTCTTTCAAAAATGTGAGTTCGACACCTACCTTACCTGTGGCTACATTTATGTGGAGGTTCTACTTTAAATCACACCAGACAGAAACTGCCAGATACTGGAAGAGTATGACTGATTCCAGCGATCGATTGCCAATCATATAGTCAGACGATATCGCATCTTTTTGCGGAGCGACAAACATTGCGTTGCATTTATTTATGTCTCAGCTGGGAATGTTTTCTCCATTCACTGTTCATATATTCTGAATACGCTATGTTTAACCCCTCGACTGGGCTACACAGCCTCTGTCAGAAGCTTGTCTGGTCTTCCACCACACATACCGAGACCTGCCTTGCGGCTGGGGGCAAGATCAATGGGACGACGTTAATCATTTCCATTCATCGTTGGGTCATTCTGCATGGCGTCGGCAGAACTTTAGATGTCCTAATACTTTCTTGGCAGCCATGAGGGGCTTGGGAATCATCGTCTGGCCGGAATTCTTTGATTCACGCAGCTCGCATGGACCACGCTATGTTGATATAACTTGTTCAGGACAGTATGACTCGAACGTGTGATTTTTATAGATGCTTGAAGATATTAGCAAGTAATTTCCTTGGATTTTGGGGGTTATGTATCTCCGAATAGTTGAGAATAAGAGGCTTTGATCATACTTAAGAAAATTTGGGGTCGTCTCAAGCTCTATCTACACAGCACGCAAAAAGAAGACACTGCCAAATTCTTAGGACATATTACTCACACATTACAGAAGAAAATGGATTGGCCACTAAAATTTCATTACCAGGACGGTCATTAAATACGAAATTTTACTTATTGTGCATAAACGGTTTAGAAGAAACAATAAATGATGAAAGATATCTGCTCACCATATAGCGAAGTCTGCTCACCATATAGCGGAGACGTTGGGTCGCAGACAGGCACAACAGAAAGACTAATAAACACGTGAGCTTTCGGCTAGAAAGCCTTCTTCTGAAATAGACAACATTACACACACATTCACGAAAGCGCAGCTCTCACACACATATGACCACTGTCTCTGGCTCTTTTCGTTGTGCCTGTCTGCGACTCAACGTCTCCCCTATATGGTGAGTGCAATCTATCCTTTTCATAATATTGTTATTATTCCATCCTGGATTTTCATTGTTTAATAAATGATTAAATTTATAGTTGATTTGGATGTGTATAGGATGCGAAATTTAGTACACAAAGAATGACTCCAGCACAGCTGGACATCGAATCGAACTGAGCTTGAATGAGAGATAGTGGTACGTCATTTCATGCCGATTCAACTTCCTGCCAGAGTTCATCAGTCATTGTGACCGGCGAATGGTGGCGTCCGGTCTCTCAGCAACCCCTGATCAGATGTTTTCATTGCGTGATAGATTTACTGTCCATGGCATCAGCCTCTGTGTCGAGATAGGTCAGGGCAGCACAGGGGGAATGCGGTCTTTTGTTATCTTGTTGAAAGATAGAGACCTCGAAGATAGGGCATAGCCACCCGCCTTAACACGTTAGAAATGTAACGCCTGCTGTCAAGATAACCGCTATGCTAACCAGGGGTGATAGCACTGTATATCCAAGGGCACCTCAAATTATCACGCTGGGTGTTGGATCCCTAGGGCGTGCAGTCTGTCATCGTTCGTTCTCTTCAGAGCCTCAGTACACAGATACGTCCATTGTGCTGCTGCACACGAACCAGCATTCGTCTGGAAAAGAGTAAGTGGTGCTACTTCGGTGTCCAGGGTTGTCGTTGGGCGCACCGCAGTCAGCACGCCTTTCTCTGCTGCCGTGTCAAGAAACGCTGGTACAGTGTCGCCGCGCCGGCAGTTCGTGGAGCAGCAGACTGCATCGCACTGTCTGTGTGGGTAGTTACTGCTGCAAATAAGGCCATTTCCTGACTCATACTACATGAAAAATCTGTGCTATCCTCCATGGACGAGCAAGCATTATGTCTTTCCTCTCTGGCGCTACTCGCATGGTGCCACTGAGATCCTCTGTAGCATTGAATATGCCCCACTGACCCCAGCGGTCACACTTTCCTGTGACAGCTGTTGGGTCCCAACCAACATAAGCGAACATACTGCAGAACGATAAATGCACTTTGCATAGGTCATGATGCTACTGCTGTCGAATTCCGACATGTGCTGGTAGACGTTCGTTCTTCTTACAAGGGGAATAACAGTAAACAAGCAACATTTAAATACGATATCCAAACGAGAAATGAACAAGACAATCTTTCCATTATATATGGAATGAGTATGGCGTTATTTCTGTCTACTCCTGTTGTTGTACTGGAATCATAATCAGTTGCGTATTCAAGGATGTTGTACACCTTTTGACACCAATTTGACTTTCGTTGTTTGCTGGCTTCATGTTTTACAGTTCTTCATAGTACATAAATCATTTGAACCACATTGGAGCAGAGCCAAACCTCCTACCACATGAAAACCTTTTGTAGATGAAATGTTTAAAATGATGCCTGGTTACTTTTGGCTATGTTCAAGGCTGTTTATTGGAGCATCGTGCTTTCCAACCAAGTTCAACAGCCGAATGTATAATGATGTCTCAGAGAATACTGTATCTGATTTGCTGTAAGGTGTGCCTTCGCCAGTGTGACAAAACATATTCTTCATGCACGATTGATGTCGCCCTCATGTCATTGTTAATCTCGTCGGCTTCTAAAGAACACAATATGAAGACGGGGACCAGTTCCTTTATTTCCACATTTTTTAGACCTTGAACCATTACGCTTCTATTCATGGGGCAATTTGAAGGCTGTTGTGTATCGAACCATGGAACGAAACGCAAGTATTCTTTGTGCCAGTACCGTACAAGGCTTCGAAACCAAGAGCAAGACCTCAAGGATACATCAGCACAGCTGGGATTCAATGCAACGCAGATTGATGCATATATCAAGGCCAACGAGGGTCATCAGGAACGCTTCATGTGATATGGTGATACGTTAGATTCCTATGTGTTTCTCATGATGTATTGCGAAGGGCAATAGAAAACTATTTCTAATATATAAACAAAACGTTTCCATACTTGTGTCTATCAACATATTTTCTTCTTGTGTGTGTAAGGAATGTGTTCTGTTTAGCTGCATCTTTTTGTTACACCTTGTATGATCCACTTCTGTCTGCAAGCTTCATAACAGATATTTACGAAAAAAATGGCCTAACAGCCGTATGTTTTGAGAAGTTATTTTATTTAGACGATCAGTTTTGGTATCTCATTAATGTCATCTTCATACCTGTATGCATTCCTTGCACAGACAGTCAGATACATCGATACTTGCATAATTGGAGTCATCAGTATCTGGATTTCGCGAATTCGTTTGTGGAGTGTTTACTTCAGAGACTTGACAACATAACAGATACCTCTAAGCTGCGATGATGGCATAGTGTTCTATAAGCCGTTTGCTCACTTATTTCCTGGTGTCCCAAATACGTCATTGTGTTATTGTCAGCATAATTTTGGTCGGGAAGAGA
The DNA here is from genome assembly GCF_023864275.1 of Schistocerca cancellata. NCBI lineage: Eukaryota > Metazoa > Arthropoda > Insecta > Orthoptera > Acrididae > Schistocerca > Schistocerca cancellata. Next base: position 66,600,433 of record NC_064628.1, read on the forward strand.
GCTGGAGTTAGCGGCGTACATCTTTGACTGTCTGACTTCAGGCCAACATCATCGGTTGCACCATTCCGTAGAGAAAGAGAAAGAAGAAGAGGAAGAGAGAGAGAGAGAGAGAGAGAGAGAGGGAGGAAGAGAGGGGGAGCCGGGGGCAGGGAGATGCAGTGTCGTCTGTAAGACCCTAAAGGCTTGTTCACCTACCTAACAGGGACCGAATTCCTCCGCCATTCTTCCTGCTGCGCGATTGTTGTGTCAAGCGTGCCTCTAGATCACGCAGTTGAGTACTTGTAGAGAACAGTTCTTTAAGAGAAAAGAAACGGTGAAGGCCTGTAGACTTCTGCTCATCTATAGCACCAGGAAGGCCACCAAATTCACTGACGAACTGATAACATTCAATAGGGTCACGTGACCTGATTCCATACGATGCAGTTGACAGGTTTGGGATTTAGCTGAGAACATATGTGCAAAGTTTGATGCCAGGATCTCTATAGAGACCCCTGTTCTCGCTTTTTCAGACGAAGTTTGGTGACAGAAACCTTTCCTAGCACCGACATTCGAACTAGCTACTGCCACAACGAAGAGCCAGACGGTAGTGACTTGAGCCATTGTCGCAGTATCTTCTACATTCGCTTACGGGTGTCAGAGAACATTGTTGATGCCGAGTCTCGTCAGGCGAGGCGATGGAACGGGGCTCGCATTCAGGAGAAAGAGGTTCAGTTTCTCATAGGGATATGCAGAATTAGGTTTCCCGTGGTTTCCCCATACCACTAAAGGAAAATGCCAACACGGTTTCTTTGAAAAGGATGCCGCCATTGCTCCAGTACTCTGTCCGGTCCATGCTTTTGCTTGGCGCAGCAGATAGGCAACCAGCTGCAACACTTTTGAGACGAGGTTTTCGCCCATATGAACAAATACACTCCTGGAAATTGAAATAAGAACACCGTGAATTCATTGTCCCAGGAAGGGGAAACTTTATTGACACATTCCTGGCGTCAGATACATCACATGATCACACTGACAGAACCACAGGCACATAGACACAGGCAACAGAGCATGTACAATGTCGGCACTAGTACAGTGTATATCCACCTTTCGCAGCAATGCAGGCTGCTATTCTCCCATGGAGACGATCGTAGAGATGCTGGATGTAGTCCTGTGGAACGGCTTGCCATGCCATTTCCACCTGGCGCCTCAGTTGGACCAGCGTTCGTGCTGGACGTGCAGACCGCGTGAGACGACGCTTCATCCAGTCCCAAACATGCTCAATGGGGGACAGATCCGGAGATCTTGCTGGCCAGGGTAGTTGACTTACATCTTCTAGAGCACGTTGGGTGGCACGGGATACATGCGGACGTGCATTGTCCTGTTGGAACAGCAAGTTCCCTTGCCGGTCTAGGAATGGTAGAACGATGGGTTCGATGACGGTTTGGATGTACCGTGCACTATTCAGTGTCCCCTCGACGATCACCAGTGGTGTACGGCCAGTGTAGGAGATCGCTCCCCACACCATGATGCCAGGTGTTGGCCCTGTGTGCCTCGGTCGTATGCAGTTCTGATTGTGGCGCTCACCTGCACGGCGCCAAACACGCATACGACCATCATTGGCACCAAGGCAGAAGCGACTCTCATCGCTGAAGACGACACGTCTCCATTCGTCCCTCCATTCACGCCTGTCGCGACACCACTGGAGGCGGGCTGCACGATGTTGGGGCGTGAGCGGAAGACGGCCTAACGGTGTGCGGGACCGTAGCCCAGCTTCATGGAGACGGTTGCGAATGGTCCTCACCGATACCCCAGGAGCAACAGTGTCCCTAATTTGCTGGGAAGTGGCGGTGCGGTCCCCTACGGCACTGCGTAGGATCCTACGGTCTTGGCGTGCATCCGTGCGTCGCTGCGGTCCGGTCCCAGGTCGACGGGCACGTGCACCTTCCGCCGACCACTGGCGACAACATCGATGTACTGTGGAGACCTCACGCCCCACGTGTTGAGCAATTCGGCGGTACGTCCACCCGGCCTCCCGCATGCCCACTATACGCCATCGCTCAAAGTCCGTCAACTGCACATACGGTTCACGTCCACGCTGTCGCGGCATGCTACCAGTGTTAAAGACTGCGATGGAGCTCCGTATGCCACGGCAAACTGGCTGACACTGACGGCGGCGGTGCACAAATGCTGCGCAGCTAGCAGTTTTTTAATAGATAAGGATGAAGGGTAAGGAAGGGAACTTTATTTAATTTCTATAATAATAAGTGAGATCACCAACGAGTGCGACCCTTTTACAGTTGTCAATACCTTTCACCCACACTGAGACAGATTCCGATTCATTTATTTTACGACGATTCCTGGTCCTGAGATCCAAAGGCGTAGTCGACATGTAATACGATGAACCCTTATCTCTGTTGTAAACTTCACAAATCTGAAATGTCCGATAAGCGACGACATCGCGTGAATTGAAATTATCTAGCCCTTTTACTTTATCGACTTTTGGTCCACGTACAAGAGCAACGGTGACCCAGCCGTCACCGTGTTCACTCGTATGCTTGTTAGCGAGAGTGAAGTTCAAAACTCCACCGCAAAACACCGATGGCCCATGCAAGATGACTCGGGCGCCTACGAAATCCCTGGTAGTAATGACGTCATCGCCAGCGAGGGGTAAAATCCCTAATCTTCCCCTTCACCCATGGAGTAGTCGTCATGTAGACAACGGGAAGGTTCCTTTAACAATACTAAGATTCCTACCTCCCTCGTCCTAATCCAACCAAGCTACGAGATTTCCTTATAAGTACTAAGCAATCTTACTTTTCCTCGTACATCACCACACAATAGCCGGCAGCCTTGTCACGTTGGATACACAAGTTCTCGTCTGATCACTGAAATTAAGCAATGTTGGGTCCAGTTAGTATTTGAATGAGCGACCACCTGGGAGCCCTGGGTGTCATTGGCTCAGGGACAGGAAAATCGCTGTAGTGGCCATCAGCTGAAAGACTTGCACCAGACTGTGGAGCTGTACAACATCAGTATTACCACAGATTAGATTCATTGTAGCTCGCACAAAAGCAATTAATCAGTCACTTGTCTACGCTGAAACGAAATTTACAGTGATAAGTGGAATAAAGACATTGACTTAGAGGTAGATATGAAGGGCTTATTTCAATAGTGGTACAAGTCCACATTACCTTCACTTTTCTACATCTACATCTACATCTATACTCCGCGAGCCACCTTACGGTGTGTGGCGGAGGGTACTTATTGTACCACTATCTGATCCCCCCTTCCCTGTTCCATTCACGAATTGTGCGTGGGAAGAACGACTGCTTGTAAGTCTCCGTATTTGCTCTAATTTCTCGGATCTTTTCGTTGTGATCATTACGCGAGATATATGTGGGCGGTAGTAATATGTTGCCCATCTCTTCCCGGAATGTGCTCTCTCGTAATTTCGATAATAAACCTCTCCGTATTGCGTAACGCCTTTCTTGAAGTGTCCGCCACTGGAGCTTGTTCAGCATCTCCGTAACGCTCTCGCGCTGACTAAATGTCCCCATGACGAATCGCGCTGCTTTTCGCTGGATCATGTCTATCTCTTCTATTAATCCAACCTGGTAAGGGTCCCATACTGATGAGCAATACTCAAGAATCGGACGAACAAGCGTTTTGTAAGCTACTTCTTTCGTCGATGAGTCACATTTTCTTAGAATTCTTCCTATGAATCTCAACCTGGCGCCTGCTTTTCCCACTATTTGTTTTATGTGATCATTCCACTTCAGATCGCTCCGGATAGTAACTCCTAAGTATTTTACGGTCGTTACCGCTTCCAATGATTTACCACCTATGGCATAATCGTACTGGAATGGATTTCTGCCCCTATGTATGCGCATTATATTACATTTATCTACGTTTAGGGAAAGCTGCCAGCTGTCGCACCATGCATTAATCCTCTGCAGGTCTTCCTGGAGTACGTACGAGTCTTCTGATGTTGCTACTTTCTTGTAGACAACCGTGTCATCTGCAAATAGCCTCACGGAGCTACCGATGTTGTCAAATAAGTCATTTATGTATATTGTAAACAATAAAGGTCCTATCACGCTTCCTTGCGGTACTCCCGAAATTACCTCTACATCTGCAGATTTTGAACCGTTAAGAATGACATGTTGTGTTCTTTCTTCTAGGAAATCCTGAATCCAATCACAAACCTGGTCCGATATTCCGTAAGCTCGTATTTTTTTCACTAAACGTAAGTGCGGAACCGTATCAAATGCCTTCCTGAAGTCCAGGAATACGGCATCAATCTGCTCGCCAGTGTCTACGGCACTGTGAATTTCTTGGGCAAATAGGGCGAGCTGAGTTTCACATGATCTCTGTTTGCGGAATCCATGTTGGTTATGATGAAGGAGATTTGTATTATCTAAGAACGTCATAATACGAGAACACAAAACATGTTCCATTATTCTACAACAGATTGACGTAAGCGAAATAGGCCTATAATTATTCGCATCTATGACCCTTCTTGAAAATGGGAACGACCTGCGCTTTCTTCCAGTCGCTAGGTACTTTACGTTCTGTCTATAATGCTTCTGAAATTAATGAGCTAAACAAACAGAAAGAAAGATTCATCTCTAGCAAGACGCCATATGCTTGAATATTTCTGGTATCTCAACGGCAGATTTTTCAGGGCTCATTTAACTTTAGGACTCTGTATTTCAATATGAACAAAAATGGACTTGTGCCACTATTGAAATAAGTCCTTCGTGTGTTCTACGATAAGTAGGAACTTCCTTAAAGCTCTACTAGGAATTTTGGCTCTTCGCTAAAGAGTACCATAGAATGGATTTGGAAGGAAAGTCGCAGTTTGTGTGGGTGTGTGTGTGTGTTTGCAGAACAGGCTAGAAGGCGGGAGGAGCGCCGGAGGATGCGCTCGCTGAAGGAGCTGCTGCGCGCCGTGGGCCTGGTGGTGTACCTGCAGGCGGCAGACCCCGAGGCCTGCGAGCCCCGGGCGGACGTTCTGCGCAACCTGGAGGAGGCGGGCCTCCAGCCCAAGGAGCAGCTCTCCCTGGAGGTGCCCGCCGAGATCGCCGAGAAGGTAACCAATATCCAACCCAGATAACTGCAGGGACAGGGCTTCAGTCCAGGAAGATGCATCCAGAAGTCACCGACAAGGTAACTATCAACGACTCAGTTTTTTTACCCAAAGTACGAGATACTGACTGGAGATGGCAGACCTACTGCCAAGGGAGCATTTCTTGATGGAGATGCCTCTACCGGTCTGCAAGAAATTAACCACTAACCAGTCACGGCCTCTACCCAAACCGAGCGAGGTGGCGCAGTGGCTAGCACACTGGGCTCGCATTCGGGAGGACGACGGTTCAATCCCGCGTCCGGCCATCCTGATTTAGGTTTTCCGTGATTTCCCTAAATCGCTCCAGGCAAATGCCGGGATTGTTCCTTTGAAAGGGCACGGCCGACTTCCTTCCCCATCCTTCCCTAATTCAATGAGGCCGATGACCTCGCTGTCTGGTCCCCTGCCCCTAAACAACTCAACCCAACCCTCTCTACCCAACGTAGATATCGTCAAGAAAAGGTGGAGATCCATCCCAGGAAACAGTGCATGTTCATTTCCGCTACATATCGAATATTATTGCATTTGATCTTATCATTAAAGACTGTAACAAGCAGAGATTGATATGTCCCCCACTACACGAAAGCAGATGGAACACTGGCTTCGCCAATATGCATACATTCTAAGAGCATAGCATGTCGTGGCCAAAACTGTATACGACATGGAAAAGAGTGTCTGTTGAGGAGAGGATCTAAGCAGAGATTGCAGGAGACTTCTAAGCAAGATATTAAGGTCGCTGGATTTCGCCCAGTAAACACTTGTTTGCGCAATTGGTGTTCCAAAAAAATGGTTCAAATAACTCTGAGCACTATGGGACTTAACTTCTGAGGTCATCAGTCCCCTAGAACTTAGAACTACTTAAACCTAACTAACCTAAGGACATCACACACATCCTTGCCCGAGACAGGATTCGAACCAGCGACCGTAGCGGTCGTGCGGTTCCAGACTGTAGCGCCTAGAACCGCTCGGCCACACCGGCCGGCTTGGTGTTCCAAAATCTGAAGAAGCAGGCCTGCTCGTTTAAACGAGACTGATATAGAATTTGTACAGTGAGATTCAACAAACATCATACGGCCTGTAATTGGTGGCCGAGTCTACCCATTGTCGATCCGAGCCAGAAACGAGTGCTCTCACCAGACCATGAGCGATTCCAGGGCTACACAGGTTCTCAGCATTGTGGGGGTCAAGCGTGCAATCCGAGCCTCTAAACCTTCCTTGAAATATTTTGGTCTTTCAGCTGGGGGATGAAGTTCCCACCACCATCCTCCTGGCAGTTGTTGCATGTGCCCAGAATACGCTGACTAGATCCATGACTGGTGCAACACAGATTTCTGCTCCTCGTCCGTCCACCACAGAGGGCTATCAGTCCCGCAACACCAGAGAAGCTTGGAACTAGTGGTGGGGTCAATTGCAGACGTTTCTCCTTCTTACACGAGGCATACCACAATCTTATCACAACCAACCAACATTTAGACGCCATTTCTGTATGAGGAACTTGCTTCATTATGTCTCCTGATATACAGAATGTAGGTAGTGTTACTTCTATTTACATTTTGCAATCGTCCGCTCCCCGGTAGCTGAGTGGTCAGCCCAACAGAATGTCAATCTTGCAGCCCCGGGTTCGATTCCCGGCTGGGTCGGAGATTTTCTCCGCTCAGGGACTGTTGTCCTAATCATCATCATTTCATCCCCATCGACGCGCAAGTCACCGAAGTGGCGTCAAATCGAAACACTTGCAGCCGGCGAACGGTCTGCCCGACGGGAGGCCCTAGTCACACGACATTTACATTTTTATTTTGCAATCGCACTGAAATGCTAATCCTTTGTATAAGTGAAAGTCAAATGAAAACGTGATGGAAAAATTAAGTAAACTGCCAGACAACACGGTCAATGCTATCAGAGAAAAATGTTTGCGGTTGCCTACCGAACTACAATTGTACCTAGCCGGTTACCTCTTCGTCCGAAGCAAATCAAAGGCTCCAAAAATATGGAAATCTCGTGCGGAGAGATCGGGACTGTATGGAAGGTGCATAAGCGTTTCCCAGCGAAACGTCTACTGAGTAGTCGAAACAATAGTCAAGCCAGATCCGGGAAAGTCATGATGACCTTTCTCTTTGACTGCAAGGACCTACTGCTTTTTGACTTTCCGGAACACGGCGTCACAATATTAACGCGCAGCGGTACGTGGACCCTTCGCAAAAACTGAATCGCACCCTCGTCCAAACGCCCAGGAACGTTGACGGACGGCATCATTCCTTTGCAGGATAATGCCTTCCGATATGTTCCCAAGATTGTTTAGACTTCGCTGCAGTAGTTTCGCTGGGCAGTCTTTATACGTCCTTCATTAAGTACTGATCTCTCCCCCTGCGATTTCCATATTTTCGGAGCCCTGAAAGAAGACATTCATGGCCGCCGATTTACGTCGGAGGAAGAAGTACACGCCTGGGTACAACCTTGGTTCTGTAAGCAATTGCAAACAGTTTCCGTGAAGGCACTGACCGACTTGTCTCACAGTGGGTCAACGTATCAACAGTTATGGCAATTGCTTTTGAAATAACAAACATTTTATACTTACTTTTTTCACTCTGTCTCGTTTCATGTGACTGCCTCTCATATACCGAAATATGTAATATACACTCCTGGAAATTGAAATAAGAACACCGTGAATTCATTGTCCCAGGAAGGGGAAACTTTATTGACACATTCCTGGGGTCAGATACATCACATGATCACACTGACAGAACCACAGGCACATAGACACAGGCAACAGAGCATGCACAATGTCGGCACTAGTACAGTGTATATCCACCTTTCGCAGCAATGCAGGCTGCTATTCTCCCATGGAGACGATCGTAGAGATGCTGGATGTAGTCCTGTGGAACGGTTTTCCATGCCATTTCCACCTGGCGCCTCAGTTGGACCAGCGTTCGTGCTGGACGTGCAGACCGCGTGAGACGACGCTTCATCCAGTCCCAAACATGCTCAATGGGGGACAGATCCGGAGATCTTGCTGGCCAGGGTAGTTGACTTACACCTTCTAGAGCACGTTGGGTGGCACGGGATACATGCGGACGTGCATTGTCCTGTTGGAACAGCAAGTTCCCTTGCCGGTCTAGGAATGGTAGAACGATGAGTTCGATGACGGTTTGGATGTACCGTGCACTATTCAGTGTCCCCTCGACGATCACCAGTGGTGTCCGGCCAGTGTAGGAGGTCGCTCCCCACACCATGATGCCGGGTGTTGGCCCTGTGTGCCTCGGTCGTATGCAGTCCTGATTGTGGCGCTCACCTGCACGGCGCCAAACACGCATACGACCATCATTGGCACCAAGGCAGAAGCGACTCTCATCGCTGAAGACGACACGTCTCCATTCGTCCCTCCATTCACGCCTGTCGCGACACCACTGGAGGCGGGCTGCACGATGTTGGGGCGTGAGCGGAAGACGGCCTAACGGTGTGCGGGACCGTAGCCCAGCTTCATGGAGACGGTTGCGAATGGTCCTCGCCGATACCCCAGGAGCAACAGTGTCCCTAATTTGCTGGGAAGTGGCGGTGCGGTCCCCTACGGCACTGCGTAGGATTCTACGGTCTTGGCGTGCATCCGTGCGTCGCTGCGGTCCGGTCCCAGGTCGACGGGCACGTGCACCTTCCGCCGACCACTGGCGACAACATCGATGTACTGTGGAGACCTCACGCCCCACGTGTTGAGCAATTCGGCGGTACGTCCACCCGGCCTCCCGCATGCCCACTATACGCCCTCGCTCAAAGTCCGTCAACTGCACATACGGTTCACGTCCACGCTGTCGCGGCATGCTACCAGTGTTAAAGACTGCGATGGAGCTCCGTATGCCACGGCAAACTGGCTGACACTGACGGCGGCGGTGCGCAAATGCTGCGCAGCTAGCGCCATTCGACGGCCAACACCGCGGTTCCTGGTGTGTCCGCTGTGCCGTGCGTGTGATCATTGCTTGTACAGCCCTCTCGCAGTGTCCGGAACAAGTATGGTGGGTCTGACACACCGGTGTCAATGTGTTCTTTTTTCCATTTCCAGGAGTGTATTTTAGACAAATTGACTTTTGCTGCACACTGTCCTCACGGTGTTGGAATTGTAATGGGTAGCATTACTCGGACGTAAGAGAGAAAAAAATGTAAAAGAAGTAGTTCTGCATTGACAACGATGTTTATGAATGAAGCTAGACCTTGTGCTAGAAACATTCATGAAGGAAGTCGTCGGCTGTTTGATTTACGCTTCAGCTTTTATTTGACCGGCTTGCTCTTTACGTTACGCCTCTGCTATCACATAAAATGTTTCTTTCATTCTATTCTGGTCTGGCTGCCAGCTTAACACAGAAGCTGGGCAGCTGCGTGAGCTATAGCCATTGTCAGGTATGTTGCTGCTTCGAAGATGTAGGACGGGCGTCAGCTTGTTCGTCGTTTTATTCAGATGGGTGAGTGTCTAGAAATAGGCGTCTGGATCAGAGGTAGACCAGTGAAACCACCAGATGCAGTCTACAGAGCTATCACTGTTTCGGTCAAGATACACGACACAAAGCAACCACAAATTTTTGGTGCTTTTTCTACAAGTAAATACATTTCATAAATACATTTCATAAATACATTTCATAAATACACTTCACAGCCACGCTTCCACAAATGGCAGCAACACATTTTTTTGTCTCTGCCAACGGACCCTGACATGGTCCCCTTTTTCATTCATGATTGTAGTACGTGGTCAAGTTTCGTCGCCTGTAATGAACAGTTACAATAATTATGAAAATCTTTGTGCTTCAGCTACTTCTCATCGATGAAATTTCGATCCAACAACGCCTAAATGGTTCTAACCGCTCCGTTTTCCATGTTTATTTTATGGTTATCAATTAACTGGCGTGGCTCAAATTTTCTCGCCATTTCATCGACTTTCTCATGGCTTTGTTGGGGAGACTAAGGTGTATCCTTCACACCAAAACTTCGAGACAGTCTTCAATCAGCTTTACAGCCCATGTAGTGATAGTGCAGCATGTAGCCGCGCGGTTTAAGGCTTCTTGTCACGGTCCGCGCGGCTTCCTCCGTCGGAGGTTCCAGCCCTCCCTCGGACATGGGTGTGTGTGTGTGTGTGTGTCGTCCTTAGCGTAAGTTAGTTTGATTTAGATTAAGTAGTGTGTAAGCTGAGGGACCGATGACCTCAGTAGTTTGGTCCCAGAAGACGTTACCTCAAATTTCCAAATTTCCGCAATATATTCAAAAACATGACAAATGGTTTGTGGTACCGTGAATCATATTCATCCATTTCTTTTACCAAATTTCAGAAGATATCGATTTCCTTCTGCGTTTTTGCTCAGATTCGAGATACGTAAACTGTTATTACACTGTGATTAGATAAGATCTGATCAAAATAATATTTTCATTATTATGCAATCGCAAGGATGTCTACTGCAGAATACAAACAGATATTCTCTCCAGCCCTGCATTTTTTGTGCACGTAATTTATCTCTTGTGCATATCAATAAAAGTGCATGTTTATTGTTCTTAAATAAAATGGCCGGTCGGAGTGGCCGAGCGGTTCTAGGCGCTTCAGTCTGGAACCGCGCGACCGCTACGGTCGCAGGTTCGAATCCTGCCTCGGGCACGGGTGTGTGTGATGTCCTTAGGTTAGTTAGGTTTAAGTAGTTCTAAGTTCTAGGGGACTGATGACCACAGAAGTTAAGTCTCATAATGCTCAGAGCCATTTGAACCATCTTTTAAATAAAATCAACAGTTTAACACATGCATTAAATAACAATACATGTTTCATTTTAAGATAGATTCTAACAGTGTTATAAGCAAAAAAATTATAGTTGATTTTAACTTATTTTTTATTTACAACATTATAAGGTGTGAAGTAGGAAACATGTGGGTTCACGAAGTATTCAGATTTTTCAGATAAAAAGACTGCCGACTCCTGGTCTAGATGACTGACGTCTCTTCTTCTTACTTCTCTATCGTTTCGTTTCTTCTCTTATCAGTTAATCGACTGACTGAACCATATTCTCAAATTCACCCATGTGTTGTGTGGAACTGTATGAGCGCCGCGACTGTCTTACGAATTCTGTAAACGGCACCCTTGCTGCTTCAGTCACGTTTTAATGTAAATATTTAGTTCGGAACAGTGCAGTTCCACAACATGCTTGCGCCATTAGGTGGCGATCTGCAAATTATTCACTATTTTGTCTAGTTTTGGGAGACGTTGTATTGTTGCTGGGTGTCCCATTGATGCTAAATGGCGAACTGCATTGGTTCTATGCATAACATTTACCATGAGCTAGAATAACATATTTTGTAGTTTTATTCCTGTATTAAGTAAAATAAACTTTAACTTACTTCTGGTGAGAATTTATATTCCATATCTGCAAAACAGAGCAATAGGCCACCGAGTGCGTTACATAGACTAATCAGCCAGAACATTATGACCACCTAAATAATAGCCGGTATGTCAAGTTCCGACAAGAATAACAGGGGCGACACGTTGTGGCATGGAAGCAATGAGGCCTTGGCAGGTCACTGGAGTGAGCTGGCAACACACCTGCACACACAAGTCGCCTGATTCCGCAGAGGGGTGGCGATGAGCTCTGGCGCCACGTTGAGTCGCATTCCAGGTGTGTTCGATAGGGTTCAGACTTGGTGAGTGGGAGGCCAGCACATCGACTGGAACCCGCCACTGTTTTCCTCGAACCATCCCATCACACTCCTGGCTTTGTGACATGGCGCATTATATTGCTGAAAAATGCCACTGCCGTCGGGAAACGTGATCGTCATGAAGGCGTGTGCGTGGTCTGCAACCACTGTACGATACTCCTTTGCCGTTATGGTGCCTTTAACGAGCTCCACTGTCCCCATGGATGCCCACGTGAATGTTTCCCAGAGTTTGTCTCCGTCCCGCAGTATGGTATGAAGGAGCTGTTTCCCTGGAAGACGACGAATTGCGCCACCCTCATCGGCATGATGAAGGTATCGGGATTCATCAGATCACGCAACACTCTGCCACTGCGGCAGCGTCCAGCGTGCCTATGGTCACGTGACCATTTCAGTCGTAGTTGCCGATGTGGTGTTAACATCGGCGCAAGTTTGGGTCGTCGGCTGCGGAGGCCGATAGTTAGGAGTGTTCTGTGCACTGTGTGTGCAGACACACCTGTACATTAAAGTCGGATGTTAGTTCCGCCACAGTTCGCCAGTCTGTCATATTTTACCAGTCTGTCCTGCGTACGACGGCCGACGTCTATATTGAGGGGTGGCCCTCCAACGCCACGACGGCTGGACATGGACCTTGGTTTCGCCACGTGTTGAAGACACTCACCACAGCACTGCTCGAATACTCGAAAAGTCGTGCAGTTTTCGGAATGCTCGTACCGAGCCTCCGGGCCATTACAGTCTGCTCTCGTTCAGAATCAGATAGATTGCGTGCCTTCCCCATTCTACACATGGGCAGAAAGCTCCTGAAGCTACATGCACCGCACGTGAGTGTCCAGCAGTCATTCATCGTGTAATGTAATAAAATAAAAATTTTATTTACTTTTGTGACTGTTAGTGTAATCTAACAAAATAAAATATGAGCCGTGACTTATACAAAAAAGAAACGCACACTGATACAGTGGCTGAGCATAAAAGAGAAATAACTAATGTAGGAATATCATTAGCAATGTAATATGTTGTTTAATTTAGCCCGACGTGTGTAAGCACTCAGTAAACTAGCTCAATTCTCAGGGTAGTTACGTAATTGTCGATAGTTAATGGTCCTTTTCTTATCTACCCAACACTACAGATATTATTCCAGGCTCGTGAGAAGTCGTGTGCTTATTGCACCAGAGAATATTTGCCAAGTCTGTTCGATGTACACTACTGTAATACGTAACTTATCGTGGTTTCGTCTCGATTCCCCAATATAAGATAACAAGAGTAGCACATACAAATGAAATCCTATAATGGAAATGCAATCCTGTGACCAGACCTTTTCTGCCTGGGATGTTATCTCGTTCATTAAAGAAAATCTGTAAATGAAATTGTTAAATTATTAGTAGCTGCCTCCAGTCTCGTGGGATCTGAAATAAAGTTAATTGTCCTAACCGACGGCACGTCTCGTAGATGAGCTAAAAGAAAAATGTTAAAGATTTTTCTAAGATGGTGCCTAACAATGAAAACTCTTTGTTAAGGCCCATATCTACTTAAGGCAGTCTAGGTATCAGACTCACAACAGATTGACCACATACACTAATTCTTTTGACAAAATAACCATTATATTTTTCAGGTTTTCAATACAATTTACATTTTCACCTGGTACAGCAAGGTTTGCTTTACACAAGAACGTCCTCTTAGGTTCGAATCCAAGCAGATAAGATAAGCGAATGACAAAGGAAAGATAGTTCATGCATAGAAGCGCAAGAGTCTATGGAATAACAGGTCCATTGTAGTTCTATCTCTTCTTCTTTGGTGTACTTGTCCATCATTTATAAAATTTATCGTAATATTTAGTTTACATTTTTTTAAAACCCAAGTCCACCCAGGAGAAAAGTACAATCGCCAGGTGACTGCTATCGCTTGGATGGGTTTATATCGATAGTAGGTCGATCGTCATAATTTTCCGGCTGGCCGTGCGGTTCTAGGCGCCACAGTCTGGAGCCGAGGGACCGCTACGGTCGCAGGTTCGAATCCTGCCTCGGCCATGGATGTGTGTGATGTCCTTAGGTTAGTTAGGTTTAATTAGTTCTAAGTTCTAGGCGACTGATGACCTCAGAAGTTAAGTCGCATAGTGCTCAGAGCCATTCAATTTTCCGGCTGATCAGTGTAAATACCAGTATATCTAAAAGTATAATTCGCATGTTTAAGACTAAAGTAGTATTTGATTTAAATTTATTTTGTGTTGCATCCTTACTGTTGTCTATTCTTCTTACACAAAAGAATGTTTAGCTACTGTAATACATTTATCTTCAAAACAACTGGTGTTATTTCAAATTTCGACAGCTGTGAGCTAGGCTGACACTTAGAATGTGGCAAACATCGAAAAATCTACGATCTTGCAGTGCCTGTGTTATTCAGAATTATGATAAGCGTGAAGTCCGCGTTCGAATACCTATCCGGGACAAATTTACATTGCCGTCATTCCGTTCTACAGCCGATGTTTGTCCATATTCGCATGTCCGAAGGAACAGGTACTGCGGCGACTACAGCCGTTATGAAATACATCAAATATATTCGCAGTCGCGAATATGGATAGCCATCAGTTGTAGAATGCAATGACGACAAGGGAAATTTGTGCCGGACCGGAACCCGAAACCGGATGTCCCGCTAATCGCTAGCGGTCGCCTGACCATTTGGCTACCCGAGCAAGACTCAGCGCCCAGACCAAAACTTCTACATGTTGTGGTGTCAATCGTGTGTCTACAACTAACGTCGATTTGCAGTAGTGTTTTGGAACATATACTGTATTCGAACATTAAAACGATTTACGCGCGGGATTAGCCGAGCGGTCTTGGGCGCTGCAGTCATGGACTGTGCGGCTGGTCCCGGCGGAGGGTCGAGTCCTCCCTCGGGCATGGGTGTGTCTGTTCGTCCTTAGGATAATTTAGGTTAAGTAGTGTGTAAGCTTAGGGACCGATAACCATAGCAGTGTCCTTAGGATAATTTAGGTTAAGTAGTGTGTAAGCTTAGGGACTGATAACCATAGCAGTTAAGTCCCATAAGATTTCACACACATTTGAACATTTGAAACGATTTACTGACACATAGTCAGCACGGTTTCATCTACATCTACATATATACTCCGCTAGCCACCAAGCGGTGTGTGGCGGAGGGCGCAATTCGCGCCAAAGTCATATTCCCCCCCCCCCCCCAAGCCCCCGCCCCGACACCTCTGTTCCACTCTCATCTACATCTACATCTACATCCATACTCCGCAAGCCACCTGACGGTGTGTGGCGGAGGGTACCTTCAGTACCTCTATCGGTTCTCCCTTCTATTCCAGTCTCGTATTGTTCGTGGAAAGAAGGATTGTCGGTATGCCTCTGTGTGGGCTCTAATCTCTCTGATTTTATCCTCATGGTCTCTTCGCGAGATATACGTAGGAGGGAGCAATATACTGCTTGACTCTTCGGTGAGGGTATGTTCTCGAAACTTTGACAAAAGCCCGTACCGAGCTACTGAGCGTCTCTCCTGCAGAGTCTTCCACTGGAGTTTATCTATCATCTCCGTAACGCTTTCGCGATTACTAAATGATCCTGTAACGAAGCGCGCTGCTCTCCGTTGGATCTTCTCTATGTCTTGTATCAACCCTATCTGGTACGGATCCCACACTGCTGAGCAGTATTCAAGCAGTGGGCGAACAAGCGTACTGTAACCTACTTCCTTTGTTTTCGGATTGCATTTCCTTAGGATTCTTCGAATGAATCTCAGTCTGGCATCTGCTTTACCGACAATCAACATTATATGATCATTCCATTTTAAATCACTCCTAATGCGTACTCCCAGATGATTTATGGTATTAACTGCTTCCAGTTGCTGACCTGCTATTTTGTAGCTAAATGATAAAGGATCTATCTTTATGTGTATTCGCAGCACATTACACTTGTCTACATTGAGATTCAGTTGCCATTCCCTGCACCATGCGTCAATTCGCTGCAGATCCTCCTGCATTTCAGTATAATTTTCCATTGTTACAACCTCTCGATACACCACAGCATCATCTGCAAAAAGCCTCAGTGAACTTCCGATGTCATCCACCAGGTCATTTATGTATACTGTGAATAGCAACGGTCCTATGACACTCCCCTGCGGCACACCTGAAATTACTCTTACTTCGGAAGACTTCTCTCCATTGAGAATAACATGCTGCGTCCTGTTATCTAGGAACTCCTCAATCCAATCACACAATTGGTCTGATAGTCCATATGCTCTTACTTTGTTCAATAAACGACTGTGGGGAACTGTATCGAACGCCTTGCGGAAGTCAAGAAACACGGCATCTACCTGTGAACCCGTGTCTATGGCCCTCTGAGTCTCGTGGACGAATAGCGCGAGCTGGGTTTCACATGACCGTCTTTTTCGAAACCCATGCTGATTCCTACAGAGTAGATTTCTAGTCTCCAGAAAAGTCATTATACTCGAACACAATACGTGTTCCAAAATTCTACAACTGATCGACGTTAGAGATATAGGTCTATAGTTCTGCACATCTGTTCGACGTCCCTTCTTGAAAACGGGGATGACCTGTGCCCTTTTCCAATCCTTTGGAACGCTACGCTCTTCTAGAGACCTACGGTACACCGCTGCAAGAAGGGGGGCAAGTTCCTTCGCGTAATCTGTGTAAAATTGAACTGGTATCCCATCAGGTCCAGAGGCCTTTCCTCTTTTGAGCGATTTTAATTGTTTCTCTATCCCTCTGTCGTCTATTTCGATATCTACCATTTTGTCATCTGTGCGACAATCTAGAGAAGGAACTACAGTGCAATCTTCCTCTGTGAAACAACTTTGGAAAAAGACATTTAGTATTTCGGCCTTTAGTCTGTCATCCTCTGTTTCAGTACCATTTTGGTCACAGAGTGTCTGGACATTTTGTTTTGATCCACCTACCGCTTTGACATAAGACCAAAATTTCTTAGGATTTTCTGCGGATCGCACGAGGGAAAAACGACTGACTGAACGCCTCAGTACGACCTCTTATTTCCCTTATCTTTGAATGATGATCATTACACGATTTGAAAGTTGGTGGTAATAATATATGCTCTACATCCTCCGTGAAGATTGGATTTCGGAATTTAGTGAGCAGCCCCCTCTGTTTAGCGCGTCGTCTATGTGCAAGTGTGCTCCACTTCAAACTTTCTATGAGATTTGTAACGCTCTCGCGATGGCTAAATGTACCAGTCACGAATCTTGCCGCTCTTCTTTGGACCTTCTCAATTTCTTGAATCAGACTCAACTGGTAAGGGTCCCATACAGACGAACAATAGATATATCGTTGTTGGGAAACACAACTAGCTCTTTATACTCACGAAGTAATAAGTGCTATTGACAGGGGATGTCAAATTGATTCCATATTTTCAGATTTCCAGAAGACTTTCGACACCGTTCCAAACAAGCGTCTTCTAACCAAACTGCGTGACTACGGAGTATCGCCTCAGTTGTGCTACTTGATTCGTGATTTCCTGTCAGAAAGGTCACAGTTCGTAGTAATAGACGGAAAGTCATTGAATAAAACAGAAGTAATATCCGGCGTTTCCCAAGGAAGTGTTATGGGCCCTCTATTGTTCCTGATCTACATTAACGACATAGGAGAGAATATGAGAAGCGGTCTTAGAATGTTTGCAGATGATGCTGTCGTATACCGTCTTGTAAAGTCATCAGATGACCAAAACGACTTGCAAACTGATTTAGATAAGATGACTGTACGGTGCGAGAAGTGGCAATTGACCTTGAATAAAGAAAAGTGTGAAGTTACTCGCATAAGTACTAAAAGAAACCAGCTAAATTTTGATTACGCGATAAGTCATACAAATCTGAAGGCTGTAAATTAAACTAAATACATAGGGATTACAATTACAAATAACCAAAATTGGAACGAACACATAGATAATATTGCGGATAGAGCAAACCAAAGACTGTGATTCATTGGCAGAACACGTAGAAGGTGCAACAGGTCTACTAAAGAGACTGCTTACACCATGCTTGTCCGCCCCATTCTGGAGTATTGCTGTGCGGTGTGGGATCCGCATGAGGCGGGACTGACGGATGACATCGAAAAAGTACAAAGAAGGGCAGTTCGTTTTGTATTATCGCGAAATAGGGGAGATAGAGTCACAGACATGATACGTGAATTGAAGTGGCAATTATTAAAACAAAGGCGTTTTTCGTTGCGACGGGATCTTCTCATGAAGTTTCAATCACTAGTTTTCTCCTCCGATTGCGGGAACATTCTGTTGGCGCCCAACTACATAGGGAGAAATGATCATCACGAGAAAATAAGAGAAATCAGGGATCGAACCGCAAAATTAAGTGCTCGTTTTTCCCGCGTGCCGTCCGAGAGTGGAAATGTAGAGAGACAGCTTGAAGGCGGCTCTTTGAACCCTCTGCCAGGCACTTTACTGTGAATAGCAGAGTAATCACGTAGATGTAGATGCACTAACCTGTACTTGTACATCCGTTATGTATATTCCCGTACCGGGGAGACATTTGTATCGTAATTCGGAATAACGTAGGCAATGCAATATCGTATTTATCTGCCGACTGTGCGCATGCGATTTTTAAATAAAATGTCTCCACTATATGGGAATATACATAATGGACATACGAGTACATGTTGTAGACGCATGGTTGACGACGAACGGAAGATTGGGTCTGGTAGTGAGACGTGCTAGAGTAGCCAAATGGTCAGGTGACCGCTCGAGATAAGCGCGAAATCCAGGCTTCGAATCCCTATCCGACACAAGTTTTCATCGTCGCCATTCCATTCTATAGGAGATAGTTGTCCATATTCGCAAATGCGAACACATTTAATCGAAAAATCTATTTTTATTTTCTTAACAGTAGACTTATTAAAAGTTTTAAGAGACGGCATCTTCTAGTTAAATTATGTCAATTTGGCTACAAAAGTGCAGTTTTACGTTTATAAACCTTGTTTCTTAATTCTTTCTGTATTAAGTCACTAGTTGCACCTAGGCCTAAATTTTTCCGCTTTATAAACGTCAAAAAACATAACCAGTCGTAGTTACGCGAATTCTTTAGAAACAAAGCAACTACTACTTCATTATAACATTAAAAAGCAGTGGCAACAGCACAAAACAACTTAGAGCCGTCTTTGTTTTCACACAGCCAGACTCGCGGTCTTAACAAACTGTATACGTTCTTGCAAGTGCAATGCTGTCAAATAGTAAAGATTCTGTTGCAGCTAATTCTTTCTAAATTACGCGCACCATGACTGGTAATAGCGGGAACTGTCATAGGGTAGTGAGTATGGGGTTTTGTTGTTGCCAGTCTTGTAGGAAATATTTTCACAGGGATGGGAGGGGGCGGGGGAAGATGGGGTGAATACTGGAAAAACTGAAGAGGCTCTCTCTCCTGGAACTCCAGAGTACGGAGGAGGAACATTCCGATACAAGATCAGGAAGGAAAATTTGTGCCCTTCAGGCACAGTCGGCTTAAGCAAAGAGAGAACTGACGTAAACGAAGGGAAACAGAATGGAGAAGGGTGTTTGAGAACTGATAGTTGGTAGGAAGGCAGGGACAAAGAGAAATCGACCTGATAGTTTCATCATAAACACTGCAAAGAGATATCAGTCACTGCCAGAGGTAAGGTCGAGAAGAGTTTCACGTACTGCCAGAAGCATAAAGTGTGATCCACTCTACAACCTCGATGAAGAATCCTATGAGTGTACAGAATATTAGGAAGAAAAAAGTGCTCCTGGTAGCAAATAGCCGTTCATTCAGTGCGTAGCACAGTAGTTGCCCATTTGCTTTGTTTTGAAAACAACGGTCCGTTCGATCAGTAAGCGAGTCAGTCAGGCTCCGGCTCTCGGCTGATAACACGAGTACAACTACTGAGTGGCAAGTAAAGTGTTTATCATTTTCTGTGTTTTCCTCGTAGTATATTTATTAAATTTCATGCGTGTTTTTCTGTTTAAGAGGTTCAGTCTCGCGTTTTTGCAAGTGTGGATTCATTCACTCTGTAGCGCAATAGTTGCTCACTGAACAGCCAGCTACAAAGCTCATTAACGCATTAGCGGCCTGTGGTGACACATTAGGAGGGTCGCAAGTTGCATATCTACGATTCCGTCTGCTTTTGTAGTTTACTTCTTCAGTTGCTCTTGCTAGGATGGTTAGGACGTGTGCACTCTGTGTGCGTATGCAGGAGGTGCTGACTACAGGTCGCGAACAGCTGACTGTGCTTTTGGCTCAGTCATCAGCACGGGGCTGCTGCTTTGGGGTGCAGCGGTGGCGGAGAATCTGGCTCGTCACAAGGTACAGCTCAGGTGTCACTTGTTTTGACCACGGGCTCTGCTTCCGAGCCACCTCCTAGTGGATTCACCAAAGGTGAGTAGCGGGTGGTAGCTCGTTTGCATGGTTCGAGGAGGAGGGCCAAAAAAGTGGAGACTGGCCGCCTGGTCACGCCCATTCACCCTGTGAGAGGACGCGTGGCCGTTCCTTCAGCAGGGTCCGAGCAGGCACACGGGGGGAGTGGTTTACTAGTTATCGGGATCTCCCACGTTTGGCGTGTTCTGGAGCACCTTAGGCAGATATTGTTCAGGAGTGGACACAACACAACGCCAATGTGCACTGGGTATGTCTGCTGAGGGGCCTCATCCGAGATTTGGAGGCTGTGTTGCCTGCGGCTGTAGACCGTGCAGTGTGCAGTCGTGTGCAAGATGTGCCTCACGTCGGCACCAACGACGCATGTCGCACGTGCTCAGGCCATCCTCACTTCACACAGGCGGCTGGTCTCGCGTGCAGGTTGCAAGCAGAGCTCCCAATTTGTAGGATTGTTCCTAGAGTGGATCATGGTCCTTTGGTTTGGAGCCGAGTGGAGGTTCTCAACCAAAGGCTTCGACGATTCTGTGACTGTCGTGGCTACGGATTCCTAGACCTGCGTTATAGTGCGGGGGTTTGTAGGACTCCCCTTAATAGGTCAGGGGTATACAACACAAAGGAAGCAGCTACTCGGGTAGCGCAGTATCTGCCAAGTGCAATGGGGGTATTTTAAACTAGACGGTAATTAGAGGTGCTCTGATGAACATTCGCCTGACGACATGCAGCGAGAGATGTCGGACGGCGTTCAGAGCAAAGAAACTTCGACTGTCAAAATTTTATCAGTAAACTGTAGAAATATGCATAATAACGTTCCAGAATCTACTGTCCTCCAGGAAAGTTTTCGCGCTCAAATTATTCTTGGGGCAGAGAGCTAGCTCAAAGCCAAAGTGGAAAGCTTTGAGATATTTAGTGAGTCGTCGAACTTAGGGGCCATAGGAGAGGGAGTGTTCATTGCAGTTGACAAACATATTCTCTCTATTGAGGTCGAAGTGAGTGTGACAGTGAAGTTATCTGGTCGCATATAACAGGTATAGGTGAAACCGAGTTAATTGGTGGATGTTTTTACCGGCCACCCGATTCCACTGTGACAGTTCTAGAGTCGTTCAAAGAAGGTCTACGGCCGGTAGTGCGTAAATTCCCAGATCATGCAGTAGTAGTTGGAGGCGACTTAAACCTAGCGAGTATAGACTGGGATGTCTATGGATTCAATGCGGAGGGTACAGAGAGACAGTAACGCGAACGCGAAATATGTCCGAACACTTTTACTGAAAACTTTCTTGAGCAGTCAGCCCGGCAGCCCATACACAATGGAAATATCCTAGACCTCGTTGTCACAAATAGGGTTTACCTTACCAACCGTCTCAGTATAGAAATGGGGATTAGCGATCGCGATGTCATCATAGCAACTATGATTACGAAAGTTAATAAATCAGTCAAGGAGGTTAGAAGACTGTTTCTGCTAGACAGAGCAAATAAGCAGTTGTTAGCATCTCACATAGACAGTGAACTGACATCACTTAGTTCCAGTGAGATGGACGTAGAGGAATTATGGGCAAAGCTTAATCAGATTGTAAATCGTGGTCTGGAGATTTATGTGTCTAGTAAGTGGATAAAGAATGGAAAAGATCCACCATGGTTTAATTAAGAAATTCGGAGGATACTAAGAAAGCAGAGGCTGTTCCACTCTCGGTTCAAAAGAGAACGCAAAATGACGACAGGCAAAGATTAGATTACTATTAGTAGAGATTTCTGCCTCTTTGAAAAGATCTATGCGTGAAGCATACAACAGCTACCACTGCCAGATCTTAGCAAAAGATCTGGTAGAGAACCCAAGAAAATTCTGGTCCTATGTAAGATCGCTCAGCGGGTTTAAGGCTTCCATCCAGTCCCCTGTTGACCAGTCTGCTGTGACAGTTGAAAATAGCAAAACGGAAGCCAAAGTTTTAAATTTCAAGTTCAAAAGTCGTTCACGCAGGAGAATCGTATAAAAATATCGTCATTTTACCATCGGGCAGACTCCCGCATGGATGACATAGTAATAAGCATTCCTGGTTTAGAGAAACAACTGAAAGATTTGAAAGCAAATAAATCCGCAGGTTCGGATGGAGACTCAAATCGGTTTTACAAAGAGTAAAGCATTGTCCCCTTACCTCTCGGCCAGCACAAAGTACCAAGTGAAAAAAGCGCAGGTGACTTTCGTATATAAGAAGAGCAAGAGAACGGACCCGCAAAATTACAGATCAATATCTTTAACTTCGGTTTTGTGCAGAATCCTTGAACGTATTCTCAGTTCGAATATATTAAACTTCCTTGAGACTGAGAAAATTGTGTCCTCGAATCAGCATGGTTTTAGGAAGCATCGCTCGTGCGAAACTCAACTTGCCCTTTTCTCACATGCTATTACGCGAACTATGGATACAGGGCAATAGGCAGATTCCATATTTCTAGATTTCCGGAAAGCATTTGACACGGTGCCCCATTGTTAAGTAGTAGACTCCAGTATGTTGTCCTCGGCAGATTGTTTTCATCAGGGTCATCGTCAGGACTGTGACAGGAAGTATGATAGGATCACTGTTGTTCTCTATACACATAAATAGTTTGGTGGACAGGGTGGCCAGTAATCTGCGGTTGTTCGCCGATGATGCTGTGATGTACGGTATGATGTCGAAGTTGAGTGACTGTAGGATGATGCAAGACGATTTAGACAAAATTTCTAGTTAGTGTGATGGATGTCAGCTAGCTCTAAATCTGGGAAAACGTAAGTTAACGTTCGAATACAGTAATACTAGTGTCCCGCCTGACACAGTCAAGACGTTTAAACATCTGGGCACAACGTTGCAAACTGTGTTTGGTAATGGCCGACTTCGGTTTATTGGGAGAATTTTAGGAAAGAATGGTTCACCTTTAAAGGGGACTGAATGCAGGACGCTGGTGCGACCTATTCTTGAGTACTGCTCGAGTGTTTGGGAGCCGTATCAGGTGGGACTGAAGGAAGACATTGAAGCAATTCGGATTCGGGCTGTTAAATTTGTTACGCTAGGTTCTAAAAACACTGGTTATGGGGCGGCTTTGGGAACACAAACGGGAATCGCTGGCGGGAAAGTGACCTTCTTTTCGAGAAAAACTATTGGGAAAATTTAGAGAACCGGCATTTGAAGCTGACTGCCGGACGATTCTACTGCCGCCAACATACAATGCGCGTGAGGACGACCAATATAAGATACGAGAAATTAGGGATCATACGGAGACATATAGATAGTCGTTTTTGCCTTGCACTATTTGCGAGAGGAACAGGAAAGGACATGACAAGCAGTGGTACAGGGTACCCTCCGCCACGCACCACACGGTGGCTTGCGGAGAATCTATGTAGATTTAGATGTTGATGTGGAAGCAACCTGTGTACAGGCTGGACACAAAGTCAAAAATACTGAAAAAATAGTTTTTGCGTTGCTCAGAACGTAGAAGCGTGTGGTTGTGAGTTATTACTGGAGAATATTTCTTTGATAACAATTGTAACAGTCTACAGATCCAGTCTAGGAGACTTCCAGCTCTTTATGAGAAATCTAGATACATTATTGAGCTACCGTCAAACAAGAAGAAACAGTTAGTAGTTTGTGGAGATTTCAAAGTAGATTTCTTAAAAGATATGGACAGGAAAAATGAACTAGAATTACTATTTGGGTGCTTCAGTCCAATATCAGTAATCAATTTTCCCACTCGAGTGCAGCACAACAGTAGGACACTGATTCGCAACATTTTTATAAACAATAAGCAGGGTGAAACAATTACTGTGTACCTAATTGCTTGTGGACTACCTGATCATGGTCCATAATTAATGGAAATAAACAGTACCACATCTTAAAACCCTGAGGCAGGTTCATACAAAGCAGTGAGTTTTATTAATGAGAACAGGATACAAATGTTGTAAGAGTAACCTACGCTAAAAGGTTTTTTTATAGGATGAGATGTAGCGGGTGATCAAAAAGTCAGTATAAATTTGAAAACTTAATAAACCACGGAATAATGTAGATAGAGAGGTAAAAATTGACACACACGCTTGGAATGACAAGGGGTTTTATTAGAACCAAAAAAAACCACCCCATATTGCTGGACGCGTGAAAGATCTCTTGCGCGGGTCGTTTGGTGATGATCGTGTGCTCAGCCGCCACTTTCATGCTTGGCCTCCCAGGTCCCCAGACCTCAGGCCGTGCGATTATTGGCTTTGGGGTTACCTGAAGTCGCAAGTGTATCGTGATCGACCGACATCTCTAGGGATGCTGAAAAACAACATCCGACGCCAGTGCCTCACCATAACCTCAGACCTGCTTTACAGTGCTGTTCACAACATTATTCCTCGAATACAGCTATTGTTGAGGAATGATGGTGGACATATTGAGCATTTTCTGTAAAGAAAATCTTCTTTGCTTTGTCTTTCTTTGTTGTGCTAATTATTGCTATTCTGATCAGATGAAGCACCATCTGTCGAAAAATTTTTCAACTTTTGTATTTTTTTGGTTGTAATAAAACCCCATGTCATTCCATGCATGTGTGTCAATTTGTACCTCCCTCTCTACATTATTCCGTGGTTTATTCAGTTTTCAAATTAATACTGACTTTTTGATCACCCGGTATGTAGAGAGAGATGCTAACGTCAGATTCAGTTTATTCTACAATAAATTTGTCAGTACTTGGAAGTCGCTTTCCTAGACAATTATTCAAAATATCTATTAAAAAAAAACAAGTAAGCAATGGATAACCAAGGAAATTAAAATCTCATGTAAGAGGAAAGGGAAATTTATGTAACGGCCAGAGTAAGTCAACGTGATGATTGACAAATCAACATACGTGGTACAAAACAGGGTGACTCATATTCAGTCTATTCTCAGTTCCGTAAATCAAGCGGCAAAAGTTAGAGTCCTATTTTGGAACACATTCAGACCTTTCAAAATATAAAGTCTCTTCAGAAGTATTACAGCAGCTGTTTATCGCCCAGAATCAAACGCCCGCACAACCAAATCACGCATGTTGTAGCAGGCATGTCTGCCTTTTTCAAGAACTCGACATAAAATGTCCAGAGTGGCTCCCTTGAGCTCCTCGCTCGAGATGTCCCATTCTCCACTTGTTTACTATGGTGTTACGCTACTACCTGCTTTTCCATTGGCTGACGGCCATCCCCACAAAAGTACATCGTCCTTAAGCTCTACAGACATGATCTGATCCAAGTCGATCACTTCCCAGACTAAACTGACATATCACAAGAATATTTAAATAAAGAAACGTCATAAACATTCGGTTACACTCACATCATTTATATTAAATGTAAGTAATACTTGGTTCATAAATAGATAAGCCAGTTAAATTACTGCAGATTATCCCTAAATATTATTAAAAAAATTATTTACGCGTCGTTAACAGGAGCGTCTTTTGGTTTTCTTTTCAATTGTGGTGTTTATTAAAACACGCGAGTGATCACTTCTAAATTAGCACAGTTTTTAATAGCACTTGCAACCACCATTTTAATAAAATTACTGGGAAAACTGTTCATTAAATAAAAACATAAGTATGACAAAATATGAGATATTGATGCTGTGTTCATTTGCTGTGTAAACGTGGAGAATACGATGTTCTGACAAATAGTTACATAATGAAGAAGATATGAAAGAAGTCGTAAATCAATAAATAAAATAAATATAGACATGCAGCTGTCAGGGATGATAGCTGTTGTGCAATGCTATAAATTGGAGATAACGTTTGTTGAAACCACATGAAGTGATTACAAGTTGTTAGTTCAGAGGGACATTGCGAAAATGCTTATTCTTTGTGAGACATTAACTTCTGTCGTTTTAAAGGCATTGAGATACAGTTGTTTGATTGTTGCGCCTCATTTTTTTGCTATCAAAAATCTATTCAGATTTGCATAATTTGATAAGAGTTATTTTCGAACCTCAAAGAGTTGTAACTTTGCCATCCTTAAGATTGTCTGACATTTCACCATTTCTTGGTGCGTCTCTTGCACAAAGGTCATGCGAGAAATAGTTGTCCAAATTCCCAGCTTTGGAATTTTCCCCGTTTCTGGCGACACAACTAGTCTTTGTATCTAGGCTCTCTCTCATTGGTCACCTATACGGAAGCCGGAACTGCTGCAGGGCGCCCCGAGGCCTGGGTCCGCAAGCGTTCAGCTGAACAACAAATTCATCTTGCCACGTACCAATAGTAGGACTAGGTGGACGACTGACATGTAACGTTACGAGTACCAACTTGCCAATACCCTCCTCATAGAAGTCAGCCTCCTATGCTTTCTGACAATTTTGTATGCTGGAATGTGCCAAAATGTTGTCTTCATAGCCAGCGGTTCATTTGAACAGAGATGAAAATCAGACGGAGCCATGTTAGGGGTGTACGGTGGGTGATCAAACACTTCCCATCGAACACGCTGCAGGAGCGTCCTCATAGCTTCTGCACTGTGCGGCCAAAATCTGTCATGAAGAAGGAACTGCATAACAGTTATGTGGGGTTGCATCAAATCAGGCGAAGTCTCTCGGCAGGCTCCCATACTTGGCGGGGGACCCCTATCTCTACGCACTTACTGTGCATTCAGAACTGTGAAGAGCGATGTGACGCCATTAAGAGCGTTTAGAGGCACTGCTCAAAACATCTGTGGAAAGTTTCAATGGATTTTGATTGCTGTTCCCTTTCGAGACCAATCGTTCCTTACTTTCCGAATACCCCTCGTAATCCCCATCCAGTTATGCTGATTTACATTTGCTGAGTTTTCCTAAACTTACTCAGGCAGCAGTGAGAATGATTGCTGCTATAAGCCCAAGGTCATATCTCCCATTATTGTCACACCAGACTTCTAAGTATCTAGGTTGTTGTTGTTGTGGTCTTCAGTCCAGAGACTGGTTTGATGCAGCTCTCCAAGCTATTCTATCCTGTGCAAGCTCCTTCATCTCCCAGTACCTTACTGCATCCTACACCCTTCCGAATATGTTTAGTATATTCATCTCTTGGTCTCCTTCAACGATTTTTACCCTCACGCTGCCCTCCAATACTAAATTGGTGATCCTACCAACCGATCCCTTCTTCTAGTCAAGCTGTGCCACAAATTTCTCTTCTCCCCAATTTTATTCAGTACCTCCTCATTAGTTATGTGATCTACCCATCTAATCTTTAGCATTCTTCTGTAGCACCACGTTTCGAAAGCTTCTATTCTCTTCTTGTCCAGACTATTTATCGTCCACGTTTCACTTCCATACATGACTACACTCCATACAAATACTTTCAGAAACGACTTCCTGACGCTTAAATCTATACTCGATGTTAACAAATTTCTCTTCTTCAAAAACGATTTCCTTGCTATTACCAGCCTACATTTTATATCCTCTCTACTTCGACCATCATCAGTTATTTTGCTCCCCAAATAGCAAAACTCCTCTACTACTTTAAGCGTCTCATTTCCTAATCTAATTCCCTCAGCATCACCCGATTTAATTCGACCACACTCAGTTATCCTCGTTTTGCTTTTGTTGATGTTCATCTTATATCATCCTGTCAAGACACTGTCCATTCCGTTCAGCTGCTCTGCCAGGTCCTTTGCTGTCTCTGACAATTACTATGTCATCGGCGAACCTCCATGGACTTTAATTCCTACTCCGAATTTTTCTTTTGTTACCTTTATCTAAAAGTCTGTAATTATGAATTATCTTCTTATCTTCCTAAAATGTAGTAAAGTGTAGTCGTAGGTTGTTGGAATTATCAAATTTAGTTAAATGTGTAAGTTATTATACTAAAATTTAATTATGACACATGTTAATACAGAGTTAATTTTCCTGAGAGAAATCGATAGACAGTACAGTTAAAATCATCATATTGGCAGTTTTTTGGGATGAACTGGAGAACAAGTGAAAAGCAGAGATCAAGGAAATTGAACAATGATTTGAGAGCTAGGCCCTCTCAGATGCTTTAGCAGTCGTCCTGTTAAATTGTGAGGTGTTTAACAAGCATGATCACCCGCCAGGAAACACTTCTTAGATACCACCAAACGATGGTTTAGCTGCCACTTGTCCTGTGTACTGGCATTGCTGGGCTCGACAGGGGCGAGTGCTAGCTTGTTGTTCTGCGGCAGCATGCCGAGAACAGTTTGTGTGTGTGTGTGTGTGTGTGTGTGTGTGTGGTTGGTTGGCGAACGGACACCGAGTCATCATTAAGCAGTACCCACAGCAGAAAAAGCTCACTGTGATTCTAAAAATACGCCTAACAACGCAAATAGTCGACATTTACACTACAGAAGCTGTTCATTCAGGTAGTTCTCGCACCTAAGGTGACCATTGTTCGAAGCTTCCGTTGATAGTGTGTGAGACACGCGATTTCTTTTACGCGGCAGTCGACCTTAAAGAAGATAACGAGCAAGCGATTCTGAAAGACAGAGCAAGAAAGAGGGTGGGGGAGGGAGGAGTGATAGATAGAGAAGGAGAGAGAGAGAGGGAGAGAGAAAAAGAGAGAGTGGGGGGGGGGAGGGGGAGGGTTGTGTGAAACTAACAGACACAAAGAGCGATACAGACGAAAAAATAAGTATCAGGAAGCAACGAGTGCCGTATACTGTTTTTTTTTCATCATCATCATTTAAGACTGATTATGCCATTCAGCGTTCAGTCTGGAGCATAGTCCCCCTTATAAAATTCCTCCATGATCCCCTATTCAGTGCTAACATTGGTGCCTCTTCTGATGTTAAGCCTATTACTTCAAAATCGTTCTTAACCGAATCCAGGTACCTCCTCCTTGGTCTACCCCGACTCCTCCCACCCTCACTGCTGAACCCACGAGTCTCTTGGGTAACCTTGCTTCTCCCATGCGTGTAACATACCATAGTCCACCATCTACGCCTGTTCGCCCTGACTGCTACATCTGTAGAGTTCATTCCCAGTTTTTCTTTGATTTCCTCATTGTGCACACCCTCCTGCCATTGTTCCCATCTACTAGTACCTGAAATCATCCTAGGTACTTTCATATCCGTAACCTCAACCTTATTGATAAGCTAACCTGAAACCACCCAGCTTTCGCTCCCGTACAACAAAGTTGGTCGAAAGATTGAACGGTGCACAGATAATTTAGTCTTGGTACTGACTTCCCTCTTGCAGGAGAGAGTAGATCGTAGCTGAGCGCTCACTGCATTAGCTTTGCTACACGTCGCTTCCAGTTCTTTCACTATGTTGCCATCCTGTGAGAATATGCATCCTAAGTACTTGAAACCGTCCACGTGTTCTAACTTTGTTCCTCCTATTTGGCACTCAATCCGTTTATATCTCTTTCCCACTGACATTACTTTTGTTTTGGAGATGCTGATCTTCATACCATAGTCCTTACATTTCTGATCTAGCTCTGAAATATTACTTTGCAAACTTTCAATAGAATGTGCCATCACAACTAAGTCGTCCGCATATGCGAGACTGCTTATTTTGTGTTCACCTATCTTAATCTCACCCAGACAGTCTATTGTTTTCAACATATGATCCATAAATAATATGAACAACAGTGGAGACAGGTTGCAGCCTTGTCTTACCCCTGAAACTACTCTGAACCATGAACTCAATTTACCGTCAACTCTAACTGCTGCCTGACTGTCTATGTAAAGACCTTTAATTGCTTGCAAAAGTTTGCCTCCTATTCCATAATCACGTAGAACAGACAATAACTTCCTCCTAGGAACCCGGTCATATGCCTTTTCTAGATCTATAAAACATAGATACAATTCCCTATTCCAGTCGTAACACTTCTCTGTTATTTGCCGTAAGCTAAAGATCTTGTCCTGACAACTTCTAAGAGGCCTAAACCCACACTGATCTTCATCCAATTTGTCCTCGACTAATACTCGCACTTTCCTTTGAACAATACCTGAGAAGATTTTACCCACAACGCTGATCAAAGAGATACCTCTGTAGTTGTTACAATCTTTTCTGTTTCCATGTTTAAAGATTGGTGTGATTGCTGCTTTCGTCCAGTCTGATGGAACCTGTGCCGACTACCATGCCATTTCAATTATCCTGTGTAGCCATTTAAGACCTGACATTCCACTGTATTTGATGAGTCCCGACTTAATTTCATCCACCCCAGCCCCTTTATTGCACTGCAATCTATTGACCATTTTCTCCACTTCCTCAATTTATTTTTTGTTGTTGTTGTAAGAATATTGCTTTAAAGAAAGCTGAAGGTTAGAATCCATGGTGAAAGTCATAGACATCATTACAGACGGAGGACACGCTCGGATTGGATGAAGATGCTGCTCCAGTCTAAGGACTGATCTACGCTAACAACTGATTCTGCATAACATTTTTGGTGTTTGCGTTCGCCGCTGATTTAAAATATCTTGTTTTCGGCCTGTTACGGGTAATTTGTCCGTGTAAGAACTCTTCTTGTGTACGGACACATTTATGTGCCTTCCATACATCAGCAGGAAGCACTTGAACAGACATCGAGGGATCCCAACATAAGTTGCAGTCTTACACCAAACTGCAGCCACAAAGTATTACACCTCAACCTTCAAGCTACATAGAAGACTGTGGACTCGCTTCGTCTTCCACAGAAGTTTAATGTCTGTGCACTAAACTGTGACCTGAGAGTCCGTCTTGATTTTAGTTGTTGTGGTACACCGATACCTTCTTTGCTCCGTAAGTGCCTTTCTTCAAAGGTCTGCGTGAATTCCTCACTGTATTCTCAGCTGCTCGTCGCATTGTTCGAGCAGAAGCACAACTACTTTGTGCAGTTTCTCCAAAGGTATAGCCTTCAAGCTACCAGGTATTATTTCGTATGTTTCTTTGAGGATGACGTCTACCTCCTCGCGAAGGCAAATCTATTCCAGACTCAGTAGTGCCCCAGCCTCGAAGCAGAGCTGAGGTCAACAGGAGTATTAACAGCTTATCTGTTGTACCCAGTTTGTATATGCGCATATACACTCCTGGAAATGGAAAAAAGAACACACTGACACCGGTGTGTCAGACCCACCATACTTGCTCCGGACACTTCGAGAGGGCTGTACAAGCAATGATCACACGCACGGCACAGCGGACACACCAGGAACCGCGGTGTTGGCCGTCGAATGGCGCTAGCTGCGCAGCATTTGTGCACCGCCGCCGTCAGTGTCAGCCAGTTTGCCGTGGCATACGGAGCTCTATCGCAGTCTTTAACACTGGTAGCATGCCGCGACAGCGTGGACGTGAACCGTATGTGCAGTTGACGGACTTTGAGCGAGGGCGTATAGTGGGCATGCGGGAGGCCGGGTGGACGTACCGCCGAATTGCTCAACACGTGGGTCGTGAGGTCTCCACAGTACATCGATGTTGTCGCCAGTGGTCGGCGGAAGGTACACATGCCCGTCGACCTGGGACCGGACCGCAGCGACGCACGGATGCACGCCAAGACCGTAGGATCCTACGCAGTGCCGTAGGGGACCGCACCGCCACTTCCCAGCAAATTAGGAACACGGTTGCTCCTGGGGTATCGGCGAGGACCATTCGCAACCGTCTCCATGAAGCTGGGCTACGGTCCCGCACACCGTTAGGCCGTCTTCCGCTCACGCTCCAACATCGTGCAGCCCGCCTCCAGTGGTGTCGCGACAGGCGTGAATGGAGGGACGAATGGAGACGTGTCGTCTTCAGCGATGAGAGTCGCTTCTGCCTTGGTGCCAATGATGGTCGTATGCGTGTTTGGCGCCGTGCAGGTGAGCGCCACAATCAGGACAGCATACGACCGAGGCACACAGGGCCAACACCCGGCATCATGGTGTGGGGAGCGATCTCCTACACTGGCCGTACACCACTGGTGATCGTCGAGGGGACACTGAATAGTGCACGGTACATCCAAACCGTCATCGAACCCATCGTTCTACCATTCCTAGACCGGCAAGGGAACTTGCTGTTCCAACAGGACAATGCACGTCCGCATGTATCCCGTGCCACCCAACGTGCTCTAGAAGGTGTAAGTCAACTACCCTGGTCAGCAAGATCTCCGGATCTGTCCCCCATTGAGCATGTTTGGGACTGGATGAAGCGTCGTCTCACGCGGTCTGCACGTCCAGCACGAACGCTGGTCCAACTGAGGCGCCAGGTGGAAATGGCATGGCAAGCCGTTCCACAGGACTACATCCAGCATCTCTACGATCTTCTCCATGGGAAAATAGCAGCCTGCATTGCTGCGAAAGGTGGATATACACTGTACTAGTGCCGACATTGTGCATGCTCTGTTGCCTGTGTCTATGTGCCTGTGGTTCTGTCAGTGTGATCATGTGATGTATCTGACCCCAGGAATGTGTCAATAAAGTTTCCCCTTCCTGGGACAATGAATTCACGGTGTTCTTATTTCAATTTCCAGGAGTGTAGTTTGGCTTAGTGGTATCCTGACTACTTCTCAGTAGAGGTGAACAGTAGCTGGTTATTTAGCTGTTTTTAGTAGAGCTATTTATTCTTGTTGTAAGAGTTAGCGTGTATTTCGATCGTTGGCGTTGAGTGAGTTTGCTCTTTGATGTATCTTTGCGCCGAATAAGTCGCTAGTGTCGCTTTATTTCCTTGATTCCGTGACTAAAGCAAACAGTAAATATCCAGGAGAGCGTAGATCAGCAAGAGCAGCTTACTTGTTGTATGCGGTTTGTATATATCGTTTACATTAGTGGTCTCCTAACTTAACTTCTGAGTAGACTAGTGGTTTTCTAACTTACTCTTAAGTTTTTTCCGTAAATTTAGGTGGTTATCTTTCTGTGAGGTAGCTATTTCGGGTCGCTTCCTGCCGCTAGAAGCGCCACGTGACGCGGCTACGCTTAAATCTCGTGTTTGTACACAGCATATAGTTTAGATCAGTGTTTCAGAATTCGTTTATTTATTTCCTACAGTAGCTTTTGTGTAAGCAGAGTTTCTAGTAAACAGTAACTGTTAATACACCCATTTTCAGCAGAGAAATTCATTTCTGTTTTTAAGGGCTTGCTGGTCTTCCGAACTTATGATATAGTGAGAACTCTGCAGAGCATATTTTAGTGTTTTTTTATTCTCCTCGTTTATATTTTGCGTACACTCCAACCTCAGTAGTGACAAACCGATTAGCTTTCCGTTTTGCAGGGATCTGTTTTGCGCTTTCTCTGTTACTCCTGACTGCTTTGTTTGTATTTTTTGAGATCTAATTCAGTTTCTTTTATACAGTAGAATATGGATAGGGACTGTGCTTGTTGTGAACGGACACAGTGAGAAATGGCTGCTGTCCGTAAACAGCTGGAGGCAGTGCTGGCCACAGGCTTGGGGATACTGCTCAAAGTTGCGGCGGCATCAGAGTGCCGATGAGGCGAACTGCAACACTTTTGGTGCGGTTGGAACCCTCTAGTGACCAGGTTGTCACTGCGTCTTCTGATACGCGACGTCTGATCGGTCCATCTTCTCTCCAGAGTGAACGGTGGACGGTAGTGTGTTCGCAAGTCACTGGGCGGAAAGCGAAAGAGGGAGTGGGCCGCAAAGCTGCCTCCTTACACCGTAGCAACAGGTACGAGGCGCTACCCAGTGCTGATAATACTTGTGAACCAGCACGGGATGCCTCTCTTGTTGTGTCAGCGGCCGATTTTTGCTGCGCAGTTTAGACAAATGCAGTGATTGGGAGCTCCAACGTTGGGTGGGCAATGGAACCCCTGAGGAATAGCAGACAGGACAGGAAAGAATACCAGTGTGCACTCAAGTTATGTTTGTCAGGGGGTCTTGCCCGGGACGTGGAGGGGGCCCTACTAACACTGACGAACACACTGGATGCAGCTGGCTGCAAATAGCGGCTCAAGGCTGAACGAATGACGCCTGACGCTTGGGTTCTGAGGCCATGCTCAGTTCCTTTCGACTGATTTGGTGAAGGCAACCAGCATCGCACGCCAGTTGTAGCCTCAGCTCAATATCTGTAGGACCATACACAAGTTCGATCGCGGTCCTCTGGTTTGGAGCAGAGTGGAAGGTCTAAGCCATTATTCCCCTTAATAGGCCAGGTATGCACTGAACGCACGCAGAAAGAGACTTCAAGTGTAACGGAGTACAAGTGGCATGCACATCCGGGTTTTCAGGGTTTTAGAGTAACCCCCCTCCTTGGGATCAGTGACGAATAGCTAGCCAAAATCTAAGATAATGAGCCACTGTGTTTTCAGAGAATCCTCGTTCTCCAGATCGGATGTAGAACAGATTAATGTGATATTAGAAAACTACAGGAGCATTCAGGGCAAGGCCCCAGAATTAGTATCACTTATTGAACGTTATTACATCCCTATACCAGGTGTTCAAAAAGTCAGTATAAATTTGAAAACTTAATAAACTACGGAATAATGTAGATATAGATGTAAAAATTGACACACATGCTTGGAATGACATGGGGTTTTATTAGAACAAAAAAAAAAAAAAAACCAAAGTTAACAAAATGTCCGACAGATGGCGCTGGACAGCAAAACGTCAATCACTGCGCATGACAATCGTGTATAAAAGGAGCTGTAATGAGAGAGAGAATCAAATCCTTGAACGCCATGCGCTCCGCCTTGCCTTCCATATCCGCCTTCCTTCCCCCACACGGCTCCTGTATGAACTGATCCCCTTCCCCCACCTCCTCCTGTTCCTCCAACATCTCCACATCCTTTACATTGTCCGCAGGCTTAACCCCCCCCCCCCCCCCCTACCCTCTGGTTTCCACCTTCCTCTCCACCCCACGCCCGTTGCCACGCCTCTATCACTGTATCCCTCCCTCTCTCCACCTCCACACCCTCCATCTCCTTCATCAGGGCAATTTCCAACGCCTCCCCCTCCCGGATGACGAACTTCGCCATGACGTCTACCCTTCCTTCCAACTATAACCTGGCCTTGTTCCTCCCCCCCCTCCCCAGGGCTCCCTTTTTTCCTCTTCCCTCCTTCTCCCAGAGCGGATTTTCATCCTTCCTCCCCCCCTCCCCCTGAGACCCTACACCCCATACTTGCCTCTTTCCTTCCCACGTCCCTCCCTAGCTGGCCCTCTTCAGCGCACCCCCCGCTCATCTCCCCCATCTCTTCCCCTCCCTCCCTTCTTCCAGTTTCCCTCCTCTCCTTGCGACTGGCAGATCCTCTGTCTTCATCATCGTCAGTGTGCCACATCAGTGTTGTGTTTAGTGCTGTTTGTCCTGTGCGTCAAGAGGTGTGATTTTAATTGTGTACTGTCTTGAGGTTCACCATCAGTGTTTGTTATGTGCTACACCATCCGCCCATACCTTTCATGCTCCAGTCATACTGTGCCTTGTGTTCTTTTAATTGTCGCAGTGTGTGGCTTTTTGTGTGTGCAACTTTTAAACAGTTTTAACAGTTTTTTATCTCCATTTTACGGTCACCCCGTTTTTTGTCTATTGCCTTCCATGATGATATCCCTTTTTTATATCTATGTTCACCATATTCTCTCTTTTGTTCTTTTTCAATGTCTTCTATTGTTTGTTCTATGTCTTTCGGCTGAAGAGCAGCGCATATGCTGCTGCCAGCCCGCCCCGATGGGGAATTGAAATACAATACAGAAAAAAAAAAGAGAGAGAATCAGATGCGCCAGCAGTCGCAGAATATTGATCTTAACTGAAAAGGAGCTTTTAGTGAAGCTGTATTATCAGAATGGGGAATGTGCTAGTTCAGCGTTACGATCCTATCGCCATAGGAAGGGGATTCGAACGGGTAAAGGTCCGTTGACAAATGCCGCTGTGGCGAGAATGATTTCGAAGTTCGAAGCCACGGGTTGTTTAGACGATAGACCCCGTAGTGGCCGACCGAGCACAAGGCGTAATACTGCTGAGACAGTTCAGGAAGAAATGGAGACCGTAGCGGGGTTCGTCTATGCACGGGGAAGTAAGCGCTCGTGCAGTCGCACGTCGCACCGGCATTCCATACACTACTGTTCAGTTGGCACTGAGGCGTACCCTCCGATGCTATCCGTGCAAAATCCATCGGCATCACGAACTGTTACCTGGCGATTTAGTGAAGCGGAGGGCATTTGCGGTGTGGACGTTTCAAAAGATGGCGGAAGATGACGATTGGTCGAGTAACGTGTTGTGGACCGACGAAGCTCATTTCACGGTCCGAGGGTCTATCAACGCCCACAACTGCAGAATTTGGGCTACCGAAAATCCTAGAACTGTCGTGGAAACTCGACTGCACGACGAGAAAGTCACGGTATGTGTTTGATTTACCACATCTACCGTTATCGAGCCTTTTGTCCTCGATAAAATGCGTGATTCTGGTTTTGTAACTGCAACCGTGACAGGTGAGAGGTAAGCCGATATGTTACAGAATCGCATCATCACCAGCCTGGCTGATAAACACCTGCTGGAATGTACGATGTTTATGCAGGATGGCGCTCCACCCCATATTGCTAGACGCGTGAAAGATCTCTTGCACGCGTCGTTTGGTGATCATCGTGTGCTCAGCCGCCACTTTCGTCATGCTTGGCCTCCCAGGTCCCCAGACCTAAGTCCGTGCGATTATTGGCTTTGGGGTTACCGGAAGTCGCAAGTGTATCGTGATCGACCGACATCTCTAGGGATGCTGAAAGACAACATCCGACGCCAATGCCTCACCATATCTCCGGAAATGCTTTACAGTGCTGTTCACAACATTATTCCTCGACTACAGCTATTGTTGAGGAATGATGGTGGACATATTGATCATTTCCTGTAAAGAACATCATCTTTGCTTTGTCTTACTTTGTTATGCTAATTATTGCTATTCTGATCAGATGAAGCGCCATCTGTCGGACATTTTTTGAACTTTTGTATTTTTTTGGTTCTAATAAAACCCCATGTCATTCCAAGCATTTGTGTCAATTTGTAACTCTCTATCTACATTATTCCGTGATTTATTCAGTTTTCAAATTTACCCTGACTTTTTGATTACCCGGTAGTATTAGGAACAGAAAGCTGGTTTAAATCGGAAGTAAATAGGAAGGAAATCCTAAGTTCAGACTGGAATATTTATCGTAAGGATCGGTTAGTCACCAATGGTTGAAATGGTTCAAATGGCTTGGAACACTATGCGACTTAACTTCTGAGGTCATCTGTCGCCTAGAACTTAGAACTAATTAAACCTAACAAATCTAAGGACATCACACACATCCATGACCGAGACAGGATTTGAACCTGCGACCGTAGCGGTCAGGCGGTTCCAGACTGAAGCGCCTAGAACTGCACGGCCACACCGGCCGGCTCACCAATGGTGGTGGCGTACTTATTGCAGTAAAGAAATAAATAATATCTGACGAGGTTACATGGTTTCCGAATGTGGGTTAATATGGATGAAGTTAAGCATCAAAGGTCAGACAAAAACGGTATTCAGATGCTGTTACGGACTGCGGACTGCGTGGGTCAAGAGCTGTAGTGGTAGAGCACTTTAGAGAGACCTTGCAGAATTATGTAAGTCTGCAGACTTTCGTGGCCGTTCTCACTAAAGTTCAAATATTCTGGGTAGTTAGGCAGCGTCATATTTCCTCTATAATAATCGACGTTTCGGCCTCTCTGCTGGGATCTTCTTTAGGATGTTTCCGTGTCCACTACTGCTATAAGACTGTTAGAGACCAGTGTCGCGTTCTCTTATAAAGGAGACTTTTCTCGCGTTTGTGCTGGAGAAGAGGGAGTACTGGTTAAAATTCTTGTGGCTACCACTGGTGGGCCATCGTCATAGGCTAATATTCTCGCGCTGATGCAGAAGAAGGGGCGTTATTGGCTAAACTCTTGTGGATACTACTGATGGCGTGTCGTCATTGGATAGAGAGGTACTATTCCACACTTACGCTGGAGAAGGGCTATTGGTTGAATTTGCCCCTACTGCTATTGCCTGCCCATCATCATTGGCTATACGCGAAACGGACAGAGCAAGAAAGGGGGGAATGTTTACTTACAAGTCACCTCGGCGGACAATAATATTTTGTAGAATTATGGAACTTTTTTATACTTAAGAATTATGACGTTTTAGCAGAACCAAAATCTCCTCCATAAAAATCAACATGGATTCCATAAAGAGAGATCTTGCGAAACTCGGCTCGCTCTGTACCTCCATGACATCAGCTGCGCTGCACGCAATGGCCCACAGGTTGGTGCCGTGTGCCTTGGCCTCAGGAAAGCATTTGACACCGTCCCGCACTGCTGTTTAGTAAAGAGAATACGAGCTTACCGAGTATCAGACCTGACCTGCAACTGTATTCAAGACTTCCGCGCTGATAGAGCTCAACACGTCGTTCTTACCGAAATAAAATCGATCGATGTAAAGGTAATTTCCGGAGTACCCCGATGAAGTGTAATAGGAATATAACCGTTTGCATTGTGTATGTATGATCTAGTAAAAACTGTCGGAAGCTCTTCAAGACTATTCGCAATCATGAGCTTGTCTATAGGAAGGTAGCAACGCCAGAAGTCAGTATCGATTTGCAAAATGATCTACAGATAAATGAGGTATGGTGCAGTTTCCGGCAGTTTGGCCTGAACGTAAATAAATCTAACACTTTGCACAAACACAGGAAAAAGATCAACTACTGTACAACTACACCATTGGCGACAACTTGCTGGAAACAGTAGCCATCGTAAAATATCTATCAGTAGCTATCCAGGGTGACTTCAACTGGAATGATCGGATAAAACAAATATAAAAAAGCACTCCGCCTTCAGGCCACAAGTGACCCTTCGGGACCATCCGACCGCAGTGTTATCCTCAGTGGAGGATGCGGATAGGAGGGGCGTGTGCTCAGCACACCGCTCTCCCGGTCGTTACGATGGTTTTCTGTGACCAGAGACGCTACTGTTTGGTCGCGTAGCTCCCTCAGCTGGCATCACGAGGCTGAGTGCACCCCGAAAAACGGCAACAGCGCATGGCAGCCCAGATGGTCACCCTTCCCAGTGCCGGCCACACTCGACAGCGCTTGACTTCGGTGATTTGACGGGAACCGGTGTATCCACTGCGGCAGGGCCGTTGCCCCAAAACAAATATAAGGGGCGCTCAAAAAGCTTTTGTTCGGAGGACGTACGGTCCAGAATCGGTATGCAAATCAGGCAAAATCGCCGTCAGCATTGAAAGAATTATTACACCGACGCACCGGATTGACGATACCGCTTTGATAGAGCACCGTGTCCTGCTGCGTGAAGAAATCCTTAACTGCGAGTTGTGCAGCCTCGTCCGACAGGAATCGTCGATCGTGCAAGGCCTTTTCTGAGGGACCGAAGGCGTGGTAACTGCACGGGGAGAGGTCAGGACTACCATACACGGTGGGTGTTGGAGTGTTCCCTGGTGTGTTGGCAGAAGAGCCAACACCGTGTTGCTAAAGGAGGCCGAAATGCACGCGCTTAAGCTCACGCAGACTGGCGTGAGGTCTGGAACAGTTAAAGGAGTTGAGTCTAATAAATAAAGTACGAAGCTCTTGGAACACTTAACTTTATTCCATAATTGGTGAACATCGGTCTGACGGTACAGGCTTTATGAGATAAGCAGCAAAAGATAAATGGCGTCTTGCTAGGACGCAGCAATTGACGTAGCTGAAGGCTATGCTAACTATCGTCTCGGCAAATGAGAGCGTATTTGTCAGTGTAGCTTCGCTAGCAAAGTCGGCTGTACAACTGGGGCGAGTGCTAGGACGTCTCTCTAGACCTGCCGTGTGGCGGCGCTCGGTCTGCAATCACTGACTGTGGCGACACGCGGGTCCGACGTATACTAATGGACCGCTGCCGATTTAAAGGCTACCACCTAGCAAGTGTGGTGTCTGGCGGTGACACCACATTCCCCACTTGCGTTGGTGGAACTTCTGCGTTACGACATTTGCGATGGCAGCAGCACCCCTTGCACGGAAATTGGCGCACCATTCCCACCATTCCACAACGGTGTTTTTCGACGGACATGGTCCCCCCGTACACATTCTTCATTCTCCAATGAATGTCTACCGGGGTTTGTCCATCGGCAGCCAAGAATGGAACAACAGCACGTTGGTGCTGATTGGACTTATTTGGTAATAACTTCGCCACAACTCATGTAACCACTTATACCACACGCACGCAAGTAAGACATGAATGCCACACTAATGTCTTGCGTACATATCGGCGCTTATATACCTGCATCGATGTAGCGATACGGTGCTTATACGCTGCAGCAACGCCCTCAGACGGAAACTTTTTGATCGCTACTTATAATAGGAAAAGCATTTGCCGCACTGAGATTCTTAGGAATCATCTTAAGGAAAAGTAACTCTTCTACGAAAGAAGTGACTTTGAAACGTTCCCTTAAAGAAAATTATGAATGATAGTGCTGGAAAACCTCTGGCATCTCTGTCACTCCACATCTTCCACTGGTGGCGGCTCACCTCTAACTACCCAACGCTACGCGCTGTTCACATCCAACTACCCAACACTACAACAGCGAATATTACAACAATGCCAACCAGCCACAGACTGCATACTGCGCTACGTGGTGTTACCAACATAAACACCTAAACAGCCTACTTACAATTTACAATGCGTTTGTTCGACCAATTCTTGAGCATTGTGCACGAGTCATGGGTCCTTACCAGGTAGGACTTCTCGCGTCCGTCGGCCGTCATAATTTAATTTATTATTTATTACATAAATTGATTGGTAATGGTGATTGTTGCCGACTAATCAAAATGATATTTCATTCAATTTTGATTTACGATTAAATGCTTTTGTGCAGTTGTCTCTTTCTTTAACAATATTAATCTTCAGTGGAAATCATTTGTTACGTTAATGACGAAAGAATCACTGCATCTTAATACATGAGCATATAAGTTGAACAATGGAATAAACTTTTCATATTAAATTCCTCAGCTAGTCAGTACACTTTAAAGCAAGAAATCTTTAGTTATTAATTACAATTGCGGCTCACATACGCGCGAGTGTATTTTTTCTTACCTCCTTTTATCATTGCATTGTAGTCGGAGTCCTGGCTCTGCCTCTCGGCTGTTGTACTGAAAATAAGAATCTTAAAGCTACGTATTTTCTTCATTGTCGGGTGGCTGTGAAGAAAAATGTATCTTATGTTAATAGCGGGCGAGTTTTTCGCTTCCGCTAATTTTTTATAAGTTAATATCGCCACGTAATGACGTCGCTGGCTGCATCGGCCGATGCGATTGTTGCACTGTAAATTACTCGAATGCAGGTTAATTCAAGGATGGCGGACATGAAATCGGGATCACCTCTTACAAATTACAAGTAAACAATAATATTAAACCAATATATTATCTGCTTAATTAATGCAAGTATGCTTACACTTGCCAGCACTAAAAAAGATGCCGGTCTACAAGAAACCAAGACAACAGAAGAATCGAAGACGACTAAAAATTAACAAAAGAGCGTATCTTGTCGTCTCTTTAGATCATTTTGTTGTTTTTCTTTGCCCTCGAAACTTACACAGTGAAATTATTATAATACGTTCAAATGGTTCAAATGTCTCTGAGCACTATGCGACTTAACTTCTGAGGTCATCAGTCGCCTAGAACTTAGAACTAATTAAACCTAACTAACCTGAGGACATCACACACATCCATGCCCGAGGCAGGATTCGAACATGCGACCGTAGCGGTCGCTCGGCTCCAGACTGTAGCGCCCAGAACCGCACGGCCACTCCGGCCGGCTATTATAATACGGATACATGAGATAAATACATGTTCGCCTGAGCGGCTAGTGTCCACTTATTATTCAATTTTTAAATGTCTCTTCTTTACAAATACTGTTTTTTATGTCTTTTCTTAGTATTTCACTAAGGACGGTATATATTGTTGAGCATTAATCTCGAGTCATGGATCCCTACCAGGTAGGACTGATATAAGAGATAGAGAAGATCCAACGAAGAGCGGCGCGTTTCGTCAAGGAATCGTTTGGTCGGCGCAAGAGCGTTACAGAGAGGCTCAACAAACTCCTGTGACAGACACTGCAAGAGGGGCATTGTGCATCACGGAAAGGTTCACTATTGAACTGTTGAGAGAGTGCTTTCCGGGAAGAGACGGACAACATATTACTTCCTCGCACGTTACCACAATGAGAAAACATGGGAAATTAGAGGTAACGCAGAGGCTTACCGACAATAATTCTTCCAAAACGTCATTCGCGAGTGGAACAGGGAAGGAGGGATCAGTTAGTGGTACCGTACCAGAAGTGCCCTCTGCCACACACCGTCAGGTGGCTTGCAGGATATTGATGTAGATGTAGTTTAGGCTGGGCAGGCAGCTACGGGTGCCGAGAAAAAGAAACCATTGATTGTCGTTTTGAGATTACGAAGGCTTGCGCCCTGTTTGCTGTACGGCATTTTCGTGAAATATTATTATTTTCTGCAGCTTTCAACAGTGCATATAATAGTCATTGTAGGTGGAAAACCTAACAATGAAACTTCCTGGCAGATTAAAACTGTGTGCCGGACCGGAACTGTGTGCCGGACCGAGACTCGAACTCGGGACCTTTGCCTTTCGCGGGCAAGCACTTGCCGCGAAAGGCGAAGGTCCCAAGTTCGAGTCTCGGTCCGGCACACAGTTTTAATCTGCCAGGAAATATCATATCAGCGCAGACTCCGCTGTAGAGTGAAAATTTCAACCTAATAATGGCTAGATACATAGCTTTGCTGAGCTCGGTTGGAAAGAGTACTGGCTTATTGTTTTGTGGCAGCATGCCAGGAACAGGCTGTGTGTGTGTGGTTGTCGATGATTTACTATCTGGCGCATGGGACATTAAGGTACTTCGTGCCAATCTTAAGCAAAGATGAAAGGCATATTATTTACGTTGTAAGTTTTTCAACCTTTTTAAATGTTTGCGCTTGTACGGTGAGGGAAAGAATATCTGCATATAGAAGATGTCTCGTACCTGGACAAATAGCTTATCATTTGTGAACAGGATGGATACTTTTATGCTACCACACTACCTTGTGCGAAACCATTCTTCTTAGTTCTCCATTCTCTTTGAGTAACATTAAACCAAACATAGAATCGCCTATGGGAAACTACGAATTGAATTCTTCGAAGCAAATGATAGTCTAAAGCAGGTCTTTACAACATTGCAAGCAAACTTTTGTGATTTTTACTAACATAACATCTGTACTAGTGCAACAGTAGCAACTACCATCTTTCGGAAACGTTCACCAGTGTCATGTCTCCTGTGAGGTTAAGAACCTGACTTGAGCAACATTTTCCGGGTCCAAAACCAGCCTCCTGCCGTAGTCGTTAACTGGTTACAATTTTTTTGCGCAAGTTGAGCTGGTCATTTAGAGCTTGTGCTATCTAAAACTGTTTGTTTCCGAAGTGTCACTAAGTAATATAAACCTTAGCGCAGCCAAAATGATAATCTGAAACAAATTTGTAAGTGCACTAGTTGCCAATGTAGCTTGTTTTCTCGTTTGTCTAGTCCCTTTCCTTCTGCACCAAACACGGAACATCCATTCTCGGTACTAATGAAACTTTGAATCTGGCTTCATACTCATTCGCCTAGTAGATTCAGGGTGAGCGGCATGTTTGATGGCTAGACGTCGGCCCCTCTGCTAGGAGGAATCTAGTTACGGGTCGATAGGAGAGCACAGTTTAATGAGCCAACGGTTTACTCACGGACGTTTTAACGACTCGTGTGTTCGGCGTCGGCGCTGCTGTAGGCCGGTCGTAAACCGTTGGAACCCTTAAGATTGATCGAGGCAGTAACCACGTCCAAAGTCCAAATAGAACTTTCTTATACTTCACAGACACGCTAGCATTACCGACAGCAATACGATATGAAACATACGACCGGTCTACAGCCAGATGCAAGTAATAGGTCAGAGTTCGTGTGGTGCCGTCGTCTACCCCAAGTCTTTGCACC
The DNA here is from genome assembly GCF_023864275.1 of Schistocerca cancellata. Lineage (NCBI taxonomy): Eukaryota > Metazoa > Arthropoda > Insecta > Orthoptera > Acrididae > Schistocerca > Schistocerca cancellata. The sequence goes on from NC_064628.1 coordinate 66,644,406, forward strand.
ACACAAACGTACCGATAATAAATTTATTTTCTTCATAAAGCGAAAAAGCACTCTAAAACTTTGCAGCAACGGGTGCTAAACTACCGAAGCTTACACTTCAGCTTACTATATAACACGCATTTTTAATCCTATGGCTTGTTGCTTTGCGGCTGCATTACATTACATTGATTTTACCGAAACCCCGGCAATAAATGTGTAACAATACAACTGATAAAGGGGACCGCGCCTACTCCTCAACTCCGATTTCGTCCGAATTTTCACTACTGGCCATTAAAATTGCTACACCTCGTAGATGACGTGCTACAGACGCGAAATTTAACCGACAGGAAAAAGATGCTGTGATATGCAAATGATTAGCTTTTCAGAGCACTCACACAAGATTGGCGCCGGTGGCGACACCTACAACGTGCTGACATGAGGGAAGTTTCCAACCGACTTCTCATACACAAACAGCAGTTGACCGGCGTTGCCTGGTGAGACGTTATTGTGATGCCTCGTGTAAGAAGGAGAAATGCGTAACATCACGTTTTCGAGTTTGATAAAGGTCGGATTGTAGCCTATCGCGAATGCGGTTTATCGTATCGCGACGTTGCTGCTCGAGTTGGTCGATATCCAATGACTGTTAGCAGAATATGGAATCGATGTGTTCAGGAGGGTAATACGGAACGCCGTGCTGAATCCCAACGGCCTCGTATCACTACCAGTCGAGATGACAGGCATCTTATCCGCATGGCTGTAACGGATCGTGCAGCCACGTTTCGATCCCTGAGTCAACGGATGGGGACGATTGCAAGACAACAATCATCTGCACAAACAGTTCGACAACGTTTGCAGCAGCATGGACTATCAGCTCGGAGACCATGGCTGCGGTTACCCTTAACGCTGCATCACAGACAGGAGCGCCTGCGATGGTTTACTCAGCGACGAACCTGGGTGCACGAATGGCAAAACGTCATTTTTTCGGATGAATCCAGGTTCTGTTTACAGCATCGTAATGGTCGCATCCGTGTTTGGCGTCATTGCGGTGAACGCTCATTGGAAGCGTGTATTCGTCATCGCCATACTGGCGTATCGCCCGGCGTGATGATTTAGGGTGCCATTGGTTACACGTCTCGGTCACTTCTTGTTAGCATTGACGGCAATTTGAACAGTGGACGTTACATTTCAGATGTGTTACGACCCGTGGCTCTACCCTTCATTCGATCCCTGCGAAACCCTACATTTCAGCAGGATAATGCACGACCGCATGTTGCAGGTCCTTTACGGGCCTCTCTGAATACAGAAAATGTTCGACTGCTGCCCTGGCCAGCACATTCTCCAGATCTCTCGCCAATTGAAAACGTCTGGTCAATGGTGGCCGAGCAACTGGCTCGTCACAATACGCCAGTCACTACTCTTGATGAACTGTGGTATCGTGTTGAAGCTGCATGGGCAGCTGTACCTGTACACGCCATCCAAGCTCTGTTTGAGTCAATGCCCAGGCGTATCAAGGCCGTTATTACGACCAGAGGTGGTTGTTCTGGGTACTGATTTATCAAGATCTATGCACCCAGATTGCGTGAAAATGTAATCACATGTCAGTTCTAGTATAATATATTTGTCCAATGAATACCCGTTTATCATCTGTATTTCTTCTTGGTGTAGCAATTTTAATGGCCAGTAGTGCATGGTACATGCAGTGCTCAGCCAGAAACGAAAGTGACAGAAGTGGGTGCTCCAGTTAACCTAGCGTTTAGAAAAAGAAGCGTTTTTGGCGCTGGCCAGGAGAGACATAAGCATTTAACTTAGCAAGTTTTCAGGACAGCGGGAAGAGTACAGAACGATAATACTAGGGTCGTGAGGTCTACTTCATAGGTGGAAACCTTTCTTTTACTTCCAGTTAAAGGACTTCTGTTAGCTTCGTTTTGGCCTTTGAGTAGCCCTCGCCAACTGGGCACAAAAACACGGTACCCTGTTTTCACAATGAATATCACGTCAGAACGTGTAAATTATCCACTGTAAAATAATAAAAGAATTTAAGTTTATATACGAAGTCTTCGAGTACTTTTTAGTCTCTTCCTGGAAATTAGTTAGCAACCCCAAATTTTCCTACCCCTTTCTGTTTCATACCATTTATGAAAATATTAATTGTAACAATGTATTGACCATTATTTCGGTATATTTGCAGTACAAGTAACGTAAAAGCTGGAAATAAAAAACTTTTCCACATATGAACTCGACCCCAAGATGTCGGATTACCTTTGTGTACTGTTTTCGCTGCGTCAACCATTGCCTTGGAGTTACGCTAACATAATGGCTTATGATTCGCCCGATCGGCACCATAAATGTTATTGTTTTTCTAAACGATTCGTCATCTGTAGCTCGCACTTCTGTTACTTTCATTTCTGACCAAGCCCTGCATACACCATAAATTTTGACGAAATCTTTGATGACGAGTAGGCGTGGTCCCTATATGAAATGGTTATCATTAACATTAGTGTCAAGGCAGCTGTGGCCTTCAGCATGATAAACATTACTTTTTGAGTGGATTTGCTTGTGCTCCTCTGTCCAGGGGGCGTCGTCTTTTTGATTCTTCGGATCGACCTTTACCGTTGCCACTATTTTTTAACGGGAAAGATCTCTAGCGAAAGTACCTTGAGCTATATATCTAATATGCACATGCAAGTGCTTCTTTGGCACTTGTAAACCAAAACATTGCAGATTTGGGTTTTATATCGAGAAAGTCAGCCTGTTTCGTCCATTAGTTCGAGGCAACAATAAAATAGTGTATGTTTTTTCCGTGTTTTTTCTACTGCAATGTAAATTTCTCTGTTAGGCTTTTTTTATAAATGTCGCTCTTGTAACGGGATGCCAGAATCCTACAAGTGCATGCAAGCCACTCTGAAGTGCATGGCAGATAGAACTTCCCACAGACGAGCTTAGGATTTGGTACCCCTTCTAGTCGCGTATGGGGCGCTGGAAGAATGACTGCTTAATGTGTGCTGTCAATAGGTTAATATTCTCTTCAGGATCCGTACGAGAACGACACGTACGAGGTGCATTCAAGTTCTAAGGCCTCCGATTTTTTTTCTAATTAACTACTCACCCGAAATCGATGAAACTGGCGTTACTTCTCGACGTAATCGCCCTGCAGACGTACACATTTTTCACAACGCTGACGCCATGATTCCATGGCAGCGGCAAAGGCTTCTTTAGTAGTCTGTTTTGACCACTGGAAAATCGCTGAGGCAATAGCAGCATGGCTGGTGAATGTGCGGCCACGGAGAGTGTCTTTCATTCTTGAAAAAAGCCAAAAGTCACTAGGAGCCAGGTCAGGTGAGTAGGGAGCATGAGGAATCACTTCCAAGTTGTTATCACGAAGAAACTGTTGCGTAACGTTAGCTCGATGTGCGGGTGCGTTGTCTTGGTGAAACAGCACACGCGCAGCCCTTCCCGGACGTTTTTGTTGCAGTGCAGGAAGGAATTTGTTCTTCAAAACATTTTCGTAGGATGCACCTGTTACCGTAGTGCCCTTTGGAACTCAATGGGTAAGGATTAGGCCCTCGCTGTCCCAGAACATGGACACCATCATTTTTTCAGCACTGGCGGTTACCCGAAATTTTTTTGGTGGCGGTGAATCTGTGTGCTTCCATTGAGCTGACTGGCGCTTTGTTTCTGGTTTGAAAAATGGCATCCACGTCTCATCCATTGTCACAACCGACGAAAAGAGTGTCCCATTCATGCTGTCGTTGCACGCCAACATTGCTTGGCAACATGCCACACGGGCAGCCATGTGGTCGTCCGTCAGCATTCGTGGCACCCATCTGGATGACACTTTTCGCATTTTCAGGTCGTCATGCAGGATTGTGTGCACAGAACCCACAGAAATGCCAACTCTGGAGGCGATCTGTTCAACAGTCATTCGGCGATCCCCCAAAACAATTCTCTCCACTTTCTCGATCATGTCGTCAGACCGGCTTGTGCGAGCCCGAGGTTGTTTCGGTTTTTTGTCACACGATGTTCTGCCTTCATTAAACTGTCGCGCCCACAAACACACTTTTGACACACCCATAACTCCATCACCACATGTCTCCTTCAACTGTTGATGAATTTCAATTGGTTTCACACCACACAAATTCAGAAAACGAATGATTGCACGCTGTTCAAGTAAGGAAAACGTCGCCATTTTAAGTATTTAAAACAGTTTTCATTCTCGCCGCTGGCAGTAAAATTCCATTTGCAGTACGGTGCTGCCATCTCTGTGTCGTATTGACAATGAACGCGGCCTCATTTTAAAACAATGCGCATGTTTCTATTTCTTTCCAGTCCGGAGAAAAAAAATCGGAGGCCTTAGAACTTGAATGCACCTCGTAGGATACTGAAGAATGTCTTCAGATTCTTCGTTTAATACCATTTTTGAAGTTTTGTAAGTAGGCTTTCACTGTATAACTCTAGAGCGGGTGGACCAAAAACAAAACACATTACCGTGTTTAATACTGTGTAGGAAAAGTTTGACTTTGAAAACAGCTTCCAATCACCTCGCTGTATGACATACGTCTAACCACAAGTCTGCCAAATCAGGTTTCCAACATTTTCGGGACGTTCCCTCGTGAGTCAAGCAAATTTGTGACCATTTTTTAAATGACTTCCTCATTTGTGCACGACCAGCATTCGCTGAGTCCCAGTCCGACACACAGTTCTGATCTGCCAGAAAATTTCAGATCCACTGTTAGTTCTATTTGTTGTTGTTTCCATACAGTTGAGCAATATAATAAATGGAGCGCACGAATGATTTGTAAGCAGTTTCCTTTGCAGACTGGCTGCATTTTTCCACTATCCTGCCTCTGATCGGAAGACTCTTCGCCAGTTGTCTGAGAAATCGTCCATCTAGGAAGAGGGTTTCGTCTACTTACAAAACTACTGGTTTTCAGAACTTTAGAATGATGAAGTGAACCGGTGTTCTGGGAATGGAATTTTTTGTTACAGCTTGTTCGAGATGACTGGTGGGCGATCTTCTATTTGCGTATTCATTCCCAAAGGGCTTCTTTGTACAATCCGTTATTTTTACTGAACTCTCCTCTAGGAACTTAATTTTTTTTTCTAATTTACTGATGTATCCGTATTTTGGCTGCAGTTTTCGTCATTACTCCTGTATTCTCGAATGCTTTTGTTCGATGGTATCCTTAGCAGATCCATTTGTTTACGAGCGACATTGGACACTGTATTGCCGATTACAGTAAATCTGGTTCCCATTCTCAATCGCATGCTGTTCTTTTCCTGCCAGGTTCGGAGGATCTTTTTCGAAAACGCAGTTGAAAAGCAATGGAGTCAGACCATCACCATGTCACACCCTTGTGTGATGTTCAGAACACTAGAAAAAATTTAACTTGGCTGTAGTGTCCAGAAAACTCCTTCTGTTCATCGGCCGTCTAGGCCGAGAGCGGAACTTGAGCTTTCAGTGCAGTGCGGCTTGCACAACCCGCACTACGGCCGGCTGGCCCAGGGACAACCTGCTGCTCTCTCTCTTTCTCCCTCCCCCCCACCCCTCCCGTGTTCTCTCACTCCCTCTCTCTCGCTCTCTTTCTTCCCCCCCCCCCCCCCCCCCCCGCGCCTATGTACCTTCCGGACGGCGGCAAATCTAAAATTGCCCCTCCGGCTGCCTGTTGATCTCTGGCGTAAACACCAGCACGTGTCCCCGAACGCCAATTTCCTCCACCTGTCCAGCGTACGCTCCGCTCACTCTCCACAGGTAAGGCCACGTTTCGCCGTGCGGGGTAGCCGTGCGGTCTTAGGCACCTTGTCACGGTTCGCGCTGCTCCTCGCGTCGGAGGTTAGAGTCCTCCCTCGGGCATGGCTTTGTGTTTTTTCCTTAGTGTCAGGTAGATTAAGTAGTGACTAAGCGTAGGGTCCGATGACCTCAGCAGTTTGGTCCCATAGTACCTTTCCACAAATCTCCAAACTTTCGAAGGCCACGTTTCAGGATTGCGTGCTGCTTAAAAATTCTCCCCAAACGGCGGCAAGCACCTCTCGCCAAGAGGAGCACCTGCGACCCCTTATCGACCCGGGTAGAAAACTATGCAGACGTGTCGATACAGAGGATGTTCGACTGTCTCTTTGGCCGGCACTTTCTCCAGATCTGTCACCCATTGAAAACATCTGGTCACTGGTTTCCGAAAAACTGGGATGCCACCACGCGCCAGCCACTACAGTCGATAAACTCAGATGTAAAGCTGTGGCAGTATAGAATGACGTACTTGTATCTGTCGTTGGAGCTGAGTTCTACCTGATACTCAGCCGAGGAAGAGCCTGTGTTACAGCTGGCTGTACTGAATTTCACACTCCGTATACACCCCAAATCAGCTACAAATTTAATCCTGTATTCTATACTGTATTTAACGTATCTGTACTTTCCTGTTTGTATGAAAAGTTTCGTCACACGTGTACCTAATGCTACGCAAGTAATGCAAGCAAGGCATCAGTTCCGAAGACCACACCCAGTTAGGTGGCGCAGTGGTTAGCACACTGGACTCGCATTCGGGACCGGCCGCGGTGGCAGCGCGGTTCTAGGCACTTCAGTCCGGAACCGCGCGACTGCTACGGTCGCAGGTTCGAATCCTGCCTCGGGTGTGATGTCCTTAGGTTAGTTAGTTTTAAGTAGTTCTAAGTTCTAGGGGACTGATGACCTCAGATGTTAAGTCCCATAGTGCTCAGAGCCGTTTGAACCAATCGCATTCGGGAGGACGACGGTTCAGTGCCGCGTCCGGCCATCCTGATTTAGGGTTTCCGTGATTTCCCTAAAATCGCTACAGGCAAATGCCGGGATGGTTCCTTTGAAGGGCACGGCCGACTTCCTTCCCTAATCCGATGACACCGATGACCTCGCTGTTTGGTCTCCTCCCCCAGACAACCCAATCCAACCCGAAGAACAATGTTTAACGAAATAATACAGGTAGTTATACCCTGGTCTTTACCGCAGGAGGTTTTTTTTAAGTTCAAGAACGATCGAAATATAAAAATGATAACAAGTTATTCATTTACTAGCCGCGCGGTCTAGGGCGCCTTGTCACGGTCCGTGCGGCACCCACCTTCGGAGGTTCGAGTCCTCCCTCGGGCATCGGTGTGTGTGTTGTTCATAGCGTAAGTTAGTTTAAGTTAGATTACGTAGTGTGTAGGGTTAGGGACCGATGACCTAAGTAGTTTGGTCCCATAACACCTTACCCTAAATTTCCAATTTCATTGATTCACTGTAGATAGTAATAATTTTGTATAATTAAATTGAATAAATTTAGACCGCAGAATAATTACAGTCGACAGCTCAAAAATGAAAAGAAAATTAAATTCCGTTAGTGACTGACGTCATTTTGAAATCATCTAATAACTAGGAGTGAATAATAATGCAGTCGCGCGAGCTAATATGTTAACGGCACGTGTAACATGAACAAAATAATTGTAAGTTGGGATGCACTAATATTATCTATAGTTAAGAACAAAAATTATAGATAATTACCAGCAACGCTTCATGGAAACTGACTTAATTATCCAAAGATTTGACATAATTATTTCTTACTTGTTCTCTAATATCATATTACAGTTTGATAAACACTAATTACTGCCAAAACTAGTAAGTACATGTAATTACAAAAATTAGTTTTGAAATCATAGAATCAGGTGGGGTAAAATACTTGAGGCTGTGTTACGAGGGTCACTCCAAAAGAAATGCACACTGTTTTTTTTTTAATCCCTCTTTTATTCTACATGTTTGAAAGTTTTACAGTGTGTAGATACGTCCTTTAGGAACAATATTTTCATTTCGCCACATAATTTCCATCCCTCTCAACTGCCTTACGCCATCTTGGAACCAGCGTCTGTATACCCGCACTGTAAAATTCTGGACCAGCCACTGTTTGGCAGCGTGCACAAGTGAGTCATCATCTTCAAACCTTGTTCCACGAAGAGACTCTTTCAGTTTCCCAAATAGCTGATAGTCACATGGAGCCAGGACTGTAAGACGGGTGTTTCAGGGTTGTCCATCCGAGTTTTCCGATCGCTTCCACGGTCTTTTGACTGACATGTGGGCGTGCATTGTCATGCAACAGCAAAACATCCTGCTTTTGCCGATGTGGTCGAACACGACTCAGTCGAGCTTGAAGTTTCTTCAGTGTCGTCACATATGCATCAGAATTTAAGGTGGTTCCACTTGGCATGATGTCCACAAGCAAGAGTCCTTCGGAATCGAAAAACACCGTAGCCGTAACTTTTCCAGCAGAAGGTGTGGTTTTGATTTTTTTTTCTTGGGTGAGTTTGCATGATGCCACTCCATTGGTTGCCTCTTCGTCTCTGGTGAAAAATGATGAAACCATGTTTCATCACCTGTCACAATTCTTCCAAGAAATTTATCTCCACCATTATCGTACTGTTCCAAAAGTTCGCTGCATACCGTTTTTCTTGTCTCTTTGTGAGCCACTGTCAACATCCTGGGAACCCAATTGGCACAAACCTTTTTTAACGCCAACACTTTCAGTATTCTGCAAACAGTTCCTTCCCCTAGCCCAACGTAGCGTGACAATTCGTTCACTGTGATGCATCTGTCAGCAGTCACCAATTCGTTAACTCTCTGCACATTGTCTGGAGTGTGCGCAGTACGAGGCCTGCCGCTGTGAGGACAATCCTCAATATTGCCGGGCCCGCTTTCATCACGTAACCTGCTTGCCCACCGACTAACTGTACTGCGATCGACAGCAGCATCTCCATACACCTTTTTCAACCTCTTGCGGATGTGTTTCCCACTGTCTCGTTTTCACAGCACAGGAATTCTGTGACAGCGCGTTGCTTCTGACGGACGTCAAGTGTAGCAGCCATCTTGAAGACATGCTGTGACGGCGCCACTCACGGGAACAGGTTGTACTAAGTTTGAAAACAAGCGGGAAGGATGTATCTACACACTGGAAAACTTTCACACATGCAGAATGAAAACTGTATTTTTACGAAAATATTGTGCATTTTTTTTGGAGTGACCCTCGTACATGCGGTATTCGCAATAAACAAAATTTCATTATTTGCTGCCGTGTGTGATGTTGGACTTTTAATGGTCAATAGTGTATTAAGCGTGAAAGACAGTAAATATTACACTACGGCTTTGCACGTAAAATTCTCGATTATCAGCTATTTGCTAGAAATATATAGACTATTAAAAAAGAACAAGCGAGAAGGCGTAGTCGATCTCTGCTGGTGACGGCTGGTGTGTGCTGCAGCTGTGGGGCGAGGAGGCGGCGGCGGCGGAGGGTGCAGTGAGGTGCGTGGTGGACGTCGTGGAAGTGCCGCCGCCGGGGGCAGAGGAGGCCGCCGAGGGCGAGGAGGGGGCGGCGGAGGCGGCGGAGCCTCCCCCAGCGCCCGCCCCCGCTCCCGAGCCGCCCCCGGGCGACGCGGACGCCGGCTCGCCCCCGCTGTCGCCCCCGGCAGACGCTCTGGAGCCCGTGGTGCGCGCCGTCTACGGCGAGACAGACGAGGGCGCCAGCCCGGACAGGTAAGCAGGCGCCAGGCAGCGTCACCATACACTTCACCCTTAAGCCGTCGGCACACGGAACGTGCTGTCGAACGTTAAAGGTCGGGACACACACGTCCGGGCCCTATCAGGGCCGAGCGTCGGACGAGTGACGGCCGTGCTACGGTCCGTTCCTGCAGGGGCCACACGTGGCCGGGGCACGTCCGTGTCTCTGTTGTTCCTTGTAGTGACTCGGACGCGGTGATCTGTGTTTCTGTGTGTGAAAGCTGTAAAACATGTTCACTAATTTTCGTAATAGTGAATTAGGACTAGATGGAAAGCACGTAAGAATACAGGCTCCAAACAACTCAGGAAGTCTCTATTGGAATTACAAAAAAAACATATTCCATTATGCTTCTTGCTCTGGTTGACCCATGTTATAATTTTATTGCAACAGACGTGGGAGCGTACGGAAAAAACTCTGATGGAGGCATTCTAGTAAATTCAAACCTTGGAAAGTCATTGGAAAACAATACGCTTAGTGTCCCAAAGGGTAAAACTTTTCCCGGAACTGATGTTGAACTTCCAATGGTAATTGTAGGCGATGAAGCTTTTCCTCTCAAAACATACTTGATGGGACCATATCTCGGCAGGAACTTAGCAAATGACAAGGCCATTTTTAATTTATCGTTTGAGTCGGGCAAGAAGAATATCCGAAAATGCATTCGGTATATTGCAACAGAAATTTTGAATATTTAGAAGAATCCTTCAGGGAGATCCTAATAACCTTACAATGATTGTGACGGCTGCGTGTGTACTGTACAACTTTATTCGAAAAATGGAAGGTTATAGGGTGCCCGAACAGATGATGGATCAAACGGAAACTGGTTAGGGATCCGGAAGATCATCAAATCTTCGAAACCTACCTCGAATTCGTGGGAGATCAACAGACGCTCCATTTGCTGTACGAGAACAACTCAAAAAATTCCTGAATTATCCACAAGGGACTGTGGAACGGGAAGAACATGTCACCTTGGCGATATAACGATGACATAAACCAAACATCTCTTTGTAAAATAAAAAGTAAATAAATATCTTTCGGGCATTAAAACTTGTATAGTTTTTTTCTTACCTTTGGCTTGTAGATCTGTTGCAATTGTCTTCCAAAGTCTGTCTTTGTTCTCGATATTCCTGTAGTTTTCTCTTCCCTGATCGTAAAGAACAAGAAACTTACGAACTTCTTCTATTAGTCGTTCCACATCCATGTTTTGTACACAGAACAGTCTTGCGCAGTTGCACAGCTCACAAGACAATTCTACCGTCAGGCCGTATCCGTCACTGAAAAGTTAAACACGGCGAATCCCGCCCGGCCCGGCCCCGGCCAGTTGACGTTCCCCGTGCACGGCCCGGTCAAGTGGGGCCCGCTACATTTGTTTTAATGATGTACTTCGTTGTCCGGGTGACGGCCGATACTCGGACGTGTCTCGGTACGGACAAGGTCCGGACATGTGTGTCCCGACCTTAACGTTGAGCGTGCCAAGTTCAACGTGCTGCTGACCGCTCAGGAACGATGCTACCTGTGCATTCGGTACGTGGCCCCAACGTGGTATACGTGATCGTAACGCACTCCAGCGGCAGTTGAGGGATGTTTATAGTCCGTAAATCACACTGTTTACTCATCGGGTGCGCGTAAAATTCCGACTTTAACTCTGTTAAAACGCACATTTCCTCCATCGTCCACGAAAAGGAAAGTACCGTGTCCAATCAATAAGGACACAGGCTTATAAAAGTTCCATTACAAACAGTGCAGTACAAATTTGGAATACTTCTCCGCATAAGATAAACATTATTTCATAATTCCCACATTTTAGTAAAACCCCAAGGTTAGCCTTACTTAATCACTGTTCCGACCCAGAAGCAGAATCATTGAACATGTGAATTACGAAGCGTAAAAGAAAAAGGAGTAAAATATTTTTATACAAGAAGCACAAGCTGTCCAGTAGATTAAGCCAAACGAACAAAGTCAAAAAAAGGTGAATATATATTTACATAACATCAAATATTATAGCATATACTTATGTTAAAGTAATAATAAAGTATCAGAACCTAATAAATACGAACCACCGCCCCAACAAGGACTCACTACTAGACAGAGACGCTACTCATTACGCTAAACCAACAATAGGCTACTCGTACTTAACCATATTGTGTTACGCTTTGCTGAAAACGTTGATCGTAGATAATTATGTTACTAATTGAAATTTTATTATAACAAATTGTACCAAGAACAATGCGTTTTGACCGAGCGGGGTGGCGCAGTGGTTAGACACTGGACTCGCATTCGGGAGGACGACGGTTCAATCCCGCGTCCGGCCATCCTGATTTAGGTTTTCCGTGATTTCCCTATATCGCTCCAGGCAAATGCCGGGATGGTTCCTTTGAAAGGGCACGGCCGATTTCCTTCCCCGTCCTTCCCTAATCCGATGAGACCGATGACCTCGCTGTCTGGTCTCCTTTCCCAAACCAACCAACCAACCAATGCGTTTTGGATGGATCTTTAGTGTGTCGCTGCCTTCAAATAGCCTACTCATAATACGCAAGTTACAATAATTCTTTTGTCACGAATACGATGTTTCTCATTATTTTATTGGAACGAATCACACAACTAACAACGCGTTCTCCAGTGATTCTCAATTTGCTGGTGCTCAGAAACGGCATATATATACATATAGGCTTGAAATGAATGCCAATATGGCGCCTCACAACTCTGTGCTGAAGGGAGACGGCGTGCGTGTGACATAGGTGGCGTCTGGCCATCCGATTGGTCAACGCTCTGACACACGCTCAGAATATCTGACATGCCCGATATTGCTCTGCACGTACGGAAAGACTCCCGAACTTGCTATTCCACGCTATGACGTCAGAAACTCGGCACGCTCAACTCTCAACGTTCGAATGCACGGTCCGTGTGCGGACGGCTTTACCCCGTACGTGTGTAGTCTTGTTGGGCGACTGGGAGACCGATTTTGCTCGTTGGATGGTCGGTTAGGTCTGACCACCCTACAGCCGATCCCCGCGCCACCTCACCCAACAACCTGTATCGTGTGTAGCGCTGTCGTGCCAACCGCCCGACAAAAGTTCGTCTTCTGCCACTGGGTGCGGGAACGAACACTCTTCAAATATCCATAATATGACGTTAAGCGAAGCAGATAAAACTTTGGCGACAGAGTTTTTGGAGAATTTCTAAGACAACAGATGTTTACGCCACACGTCGTGCGAGGAGTGCAGCAATAGAGATGTGAGAAATAAAGCATCTGTTCCATTTTTATTGGTTGGTTGGTTGATTCGTGGAAGGCGACCAAACAGCGAGGTCATCGGTCCTATCGGACTAGGGAAGGATGGGGAAGGAAATCGGCCGTGCCCTTTTACAGGAACCGTCCCGGCCTTTTATCTGAAGCGATTTAGGAAAATCAAGGAAAACCTAAATCATGATGGCCGGACGTGGGTTTGAACCGACGTCCTCCAGAATGCGAGTCCGGCGTGCTAGCTACTGCGCCACTTCGCTCGGTAATGCACAATGGTTTCACCTGTCAGTGAATATAAGCCAGTCGACTGCCCCTATTTCGGTTTTTAGGTGTTATAGGAGACAGTCAAATGAAAATTAGACAGACAGAAAGAAAGTGAGTTAACTGCTTATTATTTCATTATTTCAAAAGTAATCGTCGTAACTATTAATATATTTATCCCACTGTGAGACAAGACGGTCAAGGCCTTCATGAAAAAATGTTTGTGGTTACCTACGTAACTATGATTGTACCCAGGCGCGCATTTCTTCTTCTGAAGCAAATCGTCGGCCGCGAACGTCTTTCTTCGGGGCACCAAAAATATGGAAAAATGGGGAAATGTCGGAACTGTATGGCCGGCCGCTGCGACCGAGCGGTTCTAGGCGTTTCAGTCCGCGTTTCAGTTACGGTTGCAGGTTCGAATCCTGCCTCAGGCATGGATGTGTGTGATGTCCTTAGGTTAGTTAGGTTTAAGTAGTTATAAGTTGAAACGTCCCCTTTGAACAATTATACACGACTGTGCTTAAACTGACACAATATTTTTAGCGCAACGCAATCTGACCTTCAAAAATCCCTACAAAAGAATGGCCCTGACTAACATTAACCTATACGTTTCACAAATCACTTACCTCACCAAAAATCTTCCTTACTCGAACTACTGCAATACAGCGAGCGCCACTACTGCCAGCTAAATAAAAGATTCAAACGGAAGGCACTAACTACTGATAGGGATAGTTAGCAAATGAAAGATTTTAATAGAGAACAAACAATTTATTTACCTTAATATCATCAAAAGTCATAATATATGTAATTTCAAAACTCCGCCATTTCCTTCCACACATCCACCACTGCTGGCGGCTCACCTCTAACTGCGCAACGCTACGCGCTTTTCACATCCAGCTGCCGCTGCCCAACACTACAATGGCAGACAACAATGCAAACTAGCCACAGACTGCACACAGCACAGCCAGTGATTTTCGTACAGAGCGCTACACAACGTTGCCAATAAGAAAACATAAACAGCCTACTTACATAAAGAAAACATAAACAGCCTACTTACATAGCCCCCATGCTCCCCACAAAAAATTTTACAAATTGTTTTGGGCAGTGGCCAATAATGATTTGATAAAATTTTTCATAATTACAATAACAAAGATATCAAATGCACACACTTATTGATACAATGTTGGTCAAAAGCTAAAATTTTTTCACAGTCCATAAAGACAGTCCTGATCATTCATCATAGTAGTAATTACAGTTTTTTTTTTTTTTACAAAGTCTCATTACTAAAAGAAATTGCACACAGAAGTAGTAGATTTCCATGCAGTCTTGAAGAAGTAGTGTTGCCCTTCCAACGGAAAGACAGTGCTGACTCTTGACATGCAGACAGGTAATGGGCCACAACAGAGCAAACCCACAGCAGAGTCAGTCGAAGTTTTGAAGAATATTGGTAGGTAGGTCATCACAGAGTAGACCCACTGTAGTCCTGGTAGAGATTACGGTATTGGTGGGCCACCAGAGGCGCAGACCCACTGTAGTCCTTGTAGACATAATGGTATTGGTGGGTCATCAGAGATGCAGACCCACTGTAGTCCTTGTAGAGATGGCCAGCAGCCATCTGTTGCGACTGGGCAGGTGCACAATCACCATCGAAGAGTCTTGCAGAGAAGATAGCAAGTCCATAAACCACCACTTGTGCATGCACAAAGTTTTTGGAATTGTCCTTAGAACCAGCAGTGCTGTTATCCAGTCCCTTGCTGAATTATTAACATACGTGTAAACACTAACAGTCCCTGCTTCTCACATATTGTCCATATACTATGACCAACAGAAACGTGTGCAGTGAAATGTAACGTACAAGTTACTTAATTTGATGAACTGGTGTCAGTTACAATTTTATAACATAAGAATACAATTACAAAGGTACAAAATACATCATTAAAGAACATAACAATACAGATAACACTTGTAGTACAGGCTTTACAACAGAATAGAAATAAACATATACATCAGTGTTACAGGAATTATGACATAAGTAATTACATAAAAGATCATAATACTTATTGAAACACCAACTTCACACATGAGCATTAAAACAAAACAGAATAAATAATGTCTAAGCATATTTACAAGGTAAATAACATATTATTAATGCCAATTATATTTGAGGAGAACAGTATTCCTCATCATAGTGAATGTAGCTTAGTACTAAAAGAAGAAAAAATTCTATGAAACTGCACAGAGACAGGAAGAAAACAAATACACAAGGGTACACAAACACATAGTGGGATAACACAAAAGGAAAGGACAGGGTTCGTTTTCAGTGTAACATTTGGTACTGCAGTCCAACCCAAAACTTCATTCCATAGATCGTTCCACTTATTTCAACCTTTGCTTCCACCAAAAAAATCCTATCCAAGCATGCTTTCTGTATTCTGTTCACACATTTCTTACCTCATTATTTATTTACCATTATCTTACCTCAACATTTATTTCCAAGAAAATCCAACGCTACGCGCTGTTCACATCCAGCTGCCGCTGCCCAACACTACAATGGCAGACAACAATGCAAACTAGCCACAGACTGCACACAGCACAGCCAATGATTTTCGTACAGAGCGCTACGTAACGTTGCCAATAAGAAAACATAAACAGCCTACTTACATAAAGAAAACATAAACAGCCTACTTACAAAGTCTAGGGGACTGATGACCCACGATGTTAAGTCCCATAGTGCTTAGAGCCATTTGAACCATTCGGAACTGTATGGAGGATGTGTAACGGGCTAAAAATGGTTCAAATGGCTCTCAGAACTATGGGACTTAACATCGGAGGTCATTAGTCCCATAGAACTTAGAACTGCTTAAACCTAACTAACCTAAGGACATCACACACATCCATTCCCGAGGCAGGATTAGAACCTGCGACCGTAGCGGTCGCGCAGCTCCAGACTGAAGCGCCTAGAACCGCTCGGCCACAACGGCCGGCGTGTAAGGGGCTCCCAGCGGAACTTCGGCAGCGCAGTCGATGCAACGTTGGCAACAGGTGAGGTGATATGTCCCATCCGATTTCCATATTTTTTTCTTTAGCTCTGGAGTGAGTCATTCGTGGCCGTAGATTTGCTTCGGACGAAGAGGTACACTCCTCGGTCCTCGGTGTAATCGTGGTTCCGCAAGTAACAGCAAACATATTTCCATGAACGCATTGACCGTCTTGTCGCACAGTGGGGTAAATATGTTAATAGTTATGGTGATTACTTTCGAAATAATAAAGTTTACTTACTTCCTTTCAATCTGTCTCGTTTTCATTTGACTTCCCCACATATATCTGATACGCATTAGAAAAAAACCTAAATCCGGACAGTCGATGGATCTTTATTCATAAAATATACTTGTTAGGGTAGTTTTACGTAGTTTCAGCCCAACGCCAAGCCTTCTACTTTGAACAGGTAAATTTGAAGTTGAACTTCTTTTTAGAGTTCTAACAGTTACTAAAGGCCTAATTTCTTTGGTACATTTTGCTGTATTTATTACATGATGTGCGCGATAACTGTTTGTACTCTTTGTAAAGTGAAATGAATTTCTTAATCTTAAAGGGGACAACATTCATGCTACATACATAAATAAATAAATACATGAAGTCTACATGAACATTATTTGATTTATTCGTTTTGATTTACTATGATGTATTTCCTTAGGCACTTGTAAATGACGTTGCATGTTTACGGAATAATTTTACACAGGAGCTATGTAGATACAGCTGCACTGAATTTGAGATCTTCATAAGTTCTGTCAGAAGCTAGAGACCTTAACATAGCTAAAAGCCTCCTCTCGCAGTTTACAGCTTACCTCATCACATCGGTATTCTTATTCGTCAAATGTAGCTTGCAAGATTTATCATTGCACAAAGGCAGTTCTCGTCCTATCTGATATAATTTCGGAACTTGTCGAATTCCAGCTCCTTCATTACTGAAACGTTGGTGAATTTATTCCTTTGAGGAAGCCATTTATTTTCTAACGGCTTTCTATCGACTTCTCATCCCCTGTTAGTTTTGAAACAGTCGAGACAGAGAAACGTTTTTGTGGTTTTTCTATATCAAACTGAATCTCTGGCAGGACAATCTCAATAAACAGCAATGGAACAGCCAGTCAGCCGATAAAGCGTCAGACGCAGTCGTGGGGCAGCCACACCCGAACTGCAACGGAGATACCCGGCGAGTTACGAGCTTCCGTAGAGTCCAGTGACGGCGGCATAGCAGACGAAATTCAGACGGGACGATGTGTTTACGTATTGCCATGGTACATTAAACAGATCCGTCCCGATTTTTCAACAAAGTCACCGCTATTTTATGTCCCTCTGATGGTCAGGCCTTGCGAGCAGACTGTCCATATTAGTTTTCTGCTTTTTGATGAAAACAGTCTCCTGTGTGTTTTCTCACGTACTTCCGGTTTTGACACGGGTGACGTACTGTTCTGGCTGCGATCTGAAGTTAACATTTCTGTTAAGGGCACATTGTGTGTCCTACGCCGCCAATGTTAAATTATCGAATTTTGTTAACTATTATCGTGCAAACTTTTTAAGACACCAACTTACAATTTTCCATAATTATTGAATGCACCTTTCTATATATACTGAACTAGAATTATTAGTAAAATTGTATTGTGGGGCTTGTTATCTTTTTTTCTGACAGAATTTTGTAAATAAATGAACATAAAAACAAAACAACCCAGGATATTTTAATTATTCTAGTTCTATATGTGTTGAATATCACACTTGGCATGCCGTAAAAATTTCATGTCTCTACCTTCAGTACTTTTTCAGAAAACGGGTCATTTATGGCAAAAAATGTAGTTCAGAGATATTGAGGTTTAAAACTTAGTTTATTGCAAATTCTTATACAGACTTACATTACTGTATATTTTATGCCCTAGAATTGCCCTGGCTCTTGTTGCTGTTGTTGTGGTCTTCAGTCCTGAGACTGGTTTGATGCAGCTCTCCATGCTACTCTATCCTGTGCAAGCCTCTTCATCTCCCAGTACCTACTGCAACCTACATCCTTCTGAATCTGCTTAGTGTATTCATCTCTTGGTCTCCCTCTACGATTTTTACCCTCCACGCTGCCCTCCAATGCTAAATTTGTGATCCCTTGATGCCTCAGAACATGGCCTACCAACCGATCCCTTCTTCTAGTCAATTTGTGCCACCAACTTCTCTTCTCCCCAATCCTATTCAACACCTCCTCATTAGTTACGTGATCTACCCACCTAATCTTCAGCATTCTTCTGTAGCACCACATTTCGAAAGCTTCTATTCTCTTCTTGTCCAGACTATTTATCGTCCATGTTTCACTTCCATACATGGCTACACTCCATACAAATACTTTCAGAAACGACTTCCTGACACTTAAATCTATACTCGATGTTAACAAATTTCTCTTCTTCAGAAACGCTTTCCTTGCCATTGCCAGTCTACATTTTATATCCTCTCTACTTCGACCATCATCAGTTATTTTGCTCCCCAAATAGCAAAACTCCTTTACTACTTTAAGCGTCTCATTTCCTAATCTAATTCCCTCAGCATCACCCGATTAATTCCACTACATTCCATTATCCTTGTTTTGCTTTTGTTGATGTTCATCTTATATCCTCCTTTCAAGACACTGTCCATTCCGTTCAACTGCTCTTCCAAGTCCTTTGCCGCCTCTGACAGAATTACAATGTCATCGGCGAACCTCAAAGTTTTTATTTCTTCTCTCTGGATTTTAATACCTACTCCAAATTTTTCTTTTGTTTCCTTTACTGCTTGCTCAATATACAGATTGAATAACATTGGGGAGAGGCTACAACCCTGTCTCACTCCCTTCCCAATCACTGCTTCCCTTTCATGCCACTCGACTCTTATAATTGCCATCTGGTTTCTGTACAAATTGTAAATAGCCTTTCGCTCCCTGTATTTTACCCCTGCCACCTTTAAAATTTGAAAGAGAGTATTCCAGTCAACATTGTCAAAAGCTTTCTCTAAGTCTACAAATGCTAGAAATATAGGTTTGCCTTTCCTTAATCTTTCTTCTAAGATAAGTCGTAGGGTCAGTATTGCCTCACGTGTTCCAACATTTCTACGGAATCCAAACTGATCTTCCCCGAGGTCGGCTTCCACCAGTTTTTCCATTCGTCTGTAAAGAATTCGTGTTAGTATTTTGCAGCTGTGACTTATTAAACTGATAGTTCGTTAATTTTCACATCTGTCAACACCTGCTTTCTTTGTGATTGGAATTATTATATTCTTCTTGAAGTCTGATGGTATTTCGTCTGTTTCATACATCTTGCTCACCAGATGGTAGAGTTTTGTCAGGACTGGCTCTCCCAAGGCCGTCAGTAGTTCTAATGGAATGTTGTCTGCTCCTGGGGCCTTCTTTCGACTCAATTCAGTGCTCTGTCAAACTCTTCAGGCAGTATCGTATCTCCCATTTCATCTTCATCTACATCCTTTTCCATTTCCATAATATTGTTCTCAAGTACATCGCCCTTGTATAGACCCTCTATATACTCCTTCCACCTTTCTGCTTTCCCTTCTTTGCTTAGAACTGGGTTTCCATCTGAGCTCTTGATATTCATACAAGTGGCTCTCTTTTCTCCAAAGGTCTCTTTAATTTTCCTGTAGGCAGTATCTATCTTACCCTTAGTGAGATAAGCCTCTACATCCTTACATTTGTCCTTTAGCCATGCCTGCTTAGCCATTTTGAACTTCCTGTCGATCCCATTTTTGAGACGTTTGTATTCCTTTTTGCCTCCTTCATTTACTGCATTTTTATATTTTCTCCTTTCGTCAATTAAATTCAATATTTCTTCTGTTACCCAAGGATTTCTATTAGCCCTCGTCTTTTTACCTACTTGATCCTCTGCTGCCTTCACTATTTCATCCCTCAGAGCTACCCATTCTTCTTCTACTGTATTTCTTTCCCCCGTTCCTGTCAATTGTTCCCTTATGCTCTCCCTGAAACTCTGTACAACCTCTGGTTCTTTCAGTTTATCCAGGTCCCATCTCTTTAAATACCCACCTTTTTGCAGTTTCTTCAGTTTTAATATACAGTTCATAACCAATAGATTGTGGTCAGAGTCCACATCTGCCCCCTGTCCCATAGTCTGCGTCTTTTTCAGTGTCACAACAGCCCAGTGCTTGCCTCCTCCTGTTCTTTATTGCTTCTTTTGTCACTTTCTGAGCTAACTCTGCTTCACGTGCACAAAGCTCATCCAGTTCCCGCAGTCCTTTAGCTGTGTTCTGTCCAAATCTTACCCATAACTTCTCCAGAACCTTAAGTCTGTCATAGTTCCCACCATTAAAAGTTATTGCAGCATCAGACACTGCTAACTTTAGAGTCATAAGCCCAACAAATACATTTTTAGGCACACAGCACCACAGAACATTATTGAAGGACTCCTTCACATTCTGGGTCTTCCCACGGAAACACTTCTTTAGTAGCTCAGGATTTGCCAAATCTCTGTAAATAGGTTTGATTGCCTTCATTACTGCCAAAGTAAGACAATGTTTACGTGTAAATTCAAGCAGGGTGCCAGAAAATTCTGCTTGCCCATATCTACACCAAGTGTTTGGTGAAGTTGGACACAAAGCATGGCATGGCTTTTCATCGGTTGATATTCGATGAAAGAAAGTGTTCCACACAGCTCTTTTCATCTTCTCTAAATTGTCACAGTTATCTTTAATGGCCTTCCCATAATATTCCTGTACTTCGTCAGTTACTTTGTCCATTAGTCTTCCAGCACATTTTATTGTCTTGCCATCAGACAGTTTTGTGTTTCCCAGCTTGGCTTTTTGTTTGCAGAGACGTGTTCCCATCCTTTTCTTGACATGTCCTATACACTCAAGCTTTTGCATAGGAACATTATACGGCTTACTGTTTTGTACTGCAATGAAAGCCTTGCTGCCTCCATCACCTTAGTAATTCACATATCTGACACCTCTCTTTTTCTACGAACGCTGGAATCAAGTACTTCAGAAGGAAATGCAGGTCTCACATATCTGTTACCCGCAACTTTGCTTTTCTTGAAGCTACTTTTACGTTTTGTCATTTTATTTATGTATAAAAAGCAATAGAAGTTAGCTTACCACGAAAATAGCCGATAACACTACTTTCAACGAAAACTAGTATCAGAAACAAAGGACTGATTTGTTTATTCGTAATGCCAACTTCTGAGACGTAGTAGTAGCCACAAAATAAAGCAGTTCACAGCCTTCTAGTGTGTAGTTCCCAAGATATGACTGCTCGACTGTGGCAGTATATGCATAGCCGCGAAATTTGACAGTTACACATCAACATTCAAAATATTATTTGAAGGTCTCACAATAGTCCGATTTTAATGTATTATATACCAAAATGTTCAGAAAAGTACAAAGTACATTATGGATTAGAAAACAGAAAATGACAAATTTTAACGAATTACCCATACAATGTCCCCTTAAGGAAACAGAAAATGTCAAATTTCAACGAATTTCACGTACAATGTCCCCTTAAGGAAACTGTGTGCATTTTTCGATAACTTCTGATTCCTTAGCTATTGATGTATCTGTAATGAAGCCTAACACTCCTCAAGGTCCCGCCATGTTGATTTGATGTGTACTGGTTTGTGCGCAGGGCTGGTTCAAGACCCAAGCGACACAACTGTACGATTTCTGTGCAGGACGAATTAAAATTAGTAGAGGCCGCTCGGGGCGCCAAGCTGAGCGCATATCACAATTGGTTGTGAAAACTGCCTTGGCTGAAAGAGAACGAGGAGAAAGAAGGGATAGAGGGGCGCCAAAAGATAAGTCGCTCGTGTAGATTCGTCCCTGTTTGTGACAGTATTTCCTGTTTTCGTCGGAGCCGGTAGACGCTGGTTGACTGCGATCAATTTATTGTCATTTTCGTCATTTACTAGAGACTGGGAACGACCGAAATCGATTTACCTCACGCTGTGATTGTGCTTGCATATGGTTTTTTCATTGGTATCCACACATGGGCACGAGCATCTGAGAATGTAACTGTTATTCCTAGGGTACATCAATGCCCGTCTGAATTTCGCTTTATTTTATTTTGTGTAATCCGCTTGCCTGACATTTGAGCAGCTGCAGCGCTCATCGATAATGAGGCCTTGTTCATTGTTGCACCCAGTTTATTCCTGGTACAAAAGTCTTTCAACTTCTTGTGAGTTTTCCTTTCGCAATCAGAATAAGCAGGACAAACAATCTGTCTAGAACAGAGGACATTAAGTGCAAACAGAGTCGTTTCTCACGCTTCCTCCCACATAGATACACTCCTGGAAATTGAAATAAGAACACCGTGAATTCATTGTCCCAGGAAGGGGAAACTTTATTGACACATTCCTGGGGTCAGATACATCACATGATCACACTGACAGAACCACAGGCACATAGACACAGACAACAGAGCATGCACAATGTCGGCACTAGTACAGTGTATATCCATCTTTCGCAGCAATGCAGGCTGCTATTCTCCCATGGAGACGATCGTAGAGATGCTGGATGTAGTCCTGTGGAACGGCTTGCCATGCCATTTCCACCTGGCGCCTCAGTTGGACCAGCGTTCGTGCTGGACGTGCAGACCGCGTGAGACGACGCTTCATCCAGTCCCAAACATGCTCAATGGGGGACAGATCCGGAGATCTTGCTGGCCAGGGTAGTTGACTTACACCTTCTAGAGCACGTTGGGTGGCACGGGATACATGCGGACGTGCATTGTCCTGTTGGAACAGCAAGTTCCCTTGCCGGTCTAGGAATGGTAGAACGATGGGTTCGATGACGGTTTGGATGTACCGTGCACTATTCAGTGTCCCCTCGACGATCACCAGTGGTGTACGGCCAGTGTAGGAGATCGCTCCCCACACCATGATGCCGGGTGTTGGCCCTGTGTGCCTCGGTCGTATGCAGTCCTGATTGTGGCGCTCACCTGCACGGCGCCAAACACGCATACGACCATCATTGGCACCAAGGCAGAAGCGACTCTCATCGCTGAAGACGACACGTCTCCATTCGTCCCTCCATTCACGCCTGTCGCGACACCACTGGAGGCGGGCTGCACGATGTTGGGGCGTGAGCGGAAGACGGCCTAACGGTGAGCGGGACCGTAGCCCAGCTTCATGGAGACGGTTGCGAATGGTCCTCGCCGATACCCCAGGAGCAACAGTGTCCCTAATTTGCTGGGAAGTGGCGGTGCGGTCCCCTACGGCACTGCGTAGGATCCTACAGTCTTGGCGTGCATCCGTGCGTCGCTGCGGTCCGGTCCCAGGTCGACGGGCACGTGCACCTTCCGCCGACCAC
Organism: Schistocerca cancellata; assembly: GCF_023864275.1. Taxonomy (NCBI): domain Eukaryota; kingdom Metazoa; phylum Arthropoda; class Insecta; order Orthoptera; family Acrididae; genus Schistocerca; species Schistocerca cancellata. The sequence goes on from NC_064628.1 coordinate 66,667,761, forward strand.
TGGCGACAACATCGATGTACTGTGGAGACCTCACGCCCCACGTGTTGAGCAATTCGGCGGTACGTCCACCCGGCCTCCCGCATGCCCACTATACGCCCTCGCTCAAAGTCCGTCAACTGCACATAGGGTTCACGTCCACGCTGTCGCGGTATGCTACCAGTGTTAAAGACTGCGATGGAGCTCCGTATGCCACGGCAAACTGGCTGACACTGACGGCGGCGGTGCACAAATGCTGCGCAGCTAGCGCCATTCGACGGCCAACACCGCGGTTCCTGGTGTGTCCGCTGTGCCGTGCGTGTGATCATTGCTTGTACAGCCCTCTCGCAGTGTCCGGAGCAAGTATGGTGGGTCTGACACACCGGTGTCAATGTGTTCTTTTTTCCATTTCCAGGAGTGTATTTTTCAAGGTGCGATGCATTCTCTCTGTGCGCATATATGTGTTCTGTCCACAACGCAGTATGTGGCAATATGCTCAGCAGTGGGTAATACGTACATAGTTTTCAAGAAAAAATTAGGCAAAGTGTGCTTCCATTAAAACTTTTCATGCATTACAAGTTGATTCAGCAAAGTCTGATGTGAAAAGATTCAGTGAAATTACCCCAATGTCAACTCTTACAATTCGAAAGTCCTGTCAGTTCTGTTGGATATGAGAAACTTATGTTGAAATCCTTATCTCATATGAGCCAATACCAGTAATTTTGTAAGTTTAAAATCGTACTTATGGAGACCATGTATCCCATCAGTACACTTATAACTGTTCTTGCACGTAGAAATTTTTCCCTTTTCGTTTTCACAATTATCAATACAAAATCTGTGCTTTCAGCTCCGGGTGTGATTCCTTGTATTGAAGCAATATTGAGTGGTACAAAAATTTTGCCTCGCTAGAAAGTAAGATACTCAGTCTCGCATTAACTCAAGTATTGCACGAGAAGGGATTTTGTTGGCAGTATGTGGAGAATAAGCAACGAAGGTAAGGCAGGCATAATGAGTCGCCTGGCGTGGTAAGATTCGGGCTTCATGGTGGCCATTTAAATTGGGCTGGAGATATTGCTGAACCACACTCAAATCAACGAACTCAAAATGTCTCATCTAGAAACTCACGATCCGCAATAGCATTATGTGCTGGAGCTCCGTCCTGCTGTAGCCACACATGGTCCATGGCCCCCCTGTCTTCCAGTTAAGCTGTTAATCATGTTTTTGCAAAGCATAAAAAAAAGGATTTCCATTCACTTATCCTTTAAAAAAAAGTCCTTATAGGTATCGTAGTGACATTCCGAAGCCCTTCCCGCCGGGGGCTCGAGTCCTTCTTCGGGCATGGGTGTGTGTGTTGGCCTTAGCGTACGTTAGTTTAAGTAGTGTGTAAGTCTAGCGACCGATGACCTCATCAGTTTGGTCCCTTAGGAAATCACATACATTTGAACATTCCTTTTGACATTCCGACCCATATCGTGACATGCGACGTGTTCTTTTCTTTCATCTCTCACAATATGGTGATTCTGGGAATGGATTTTGTTGGTGACCGCTCAACTGCTTGAGCAACGGCACCACACGTTTCCTCTCGCGCTCTCTTATGTCCACTGCGCTGCTTGTCTTTAACACTGCCTCAAACAAAAGCACGTTTGCTCAGTCAGACAAGTGCAACCCCCCCCCCCCCCCCACACACACACACCACAGATCACTCCTCGACACTGTAACTGTGTCCTCTCGCATCTCCCTTTGCTTCAAAACTGAAACAACGCAATAGCGATACAAAACAGTTCAGTATGCTTTTCGTCCGCTTCAAAGGCCGGCCGGTGTGGCCGTGCGGTTAAAGGCGCTTCAGTCTGGAACCACGTGACCGCTATGGTCGCAGGTTCGAATCCTGCCTCGGGCATGGATGTGTGTGATGTCCATAGGTTAGTTAGGTTTACTTAGTTCTAAGTTCTAGGCGACTGATGACCTCAGAAGTTAAGTCGGATAGTGCTCAGAGCCATTTGAACCATTTTTGAACCGCTTCAAAGCAGGGACACCAATAAAACAACTGTGCAGAGTCAACAGGGGAACTCTGAATATTGCACTGGTGTGATGAAGACGAGCTGTAGGCAGTCATAAGTTGTCAATGGTAATGTCATTCACATGTTTCTCCATACAAAGCTCGCACATGATAGTATTTGGGGCAGGACCGCCGGTGGACGAATGCTGCTGCTGTATCCACCGAGCTACCGTAGTTTTATTCCAGTTACGAGCACTGCTTCCCACGACTGCACTGTCAAAGAGCTCGCAACAGAGTCCTTCTAGTTTCGTGCACTTAGCTCACTCGCCGCCCCTTACCAGTATCTTTAACTAAGGAGCTTTCCCTAGCTACAGCTCTTAATCTCAAAAGTTATGTTGTACCTAACACAGCAATAGGAACCAGTGATCGTACAGTAGTTCTATAGCTCCTTACCGAACTGTAGCGCCAAAATTTGGAAGGTTGTTCTGCAATATTTTCTGAGTGTTTTGGTAAAAGGGGCCCCTAGTGGGTGGGTGGATTTGGGGAAGAGACCAAACAGCGAGGTCATCGGTCTCATCGGATTAGGGAAAGACGGGGAAGGAAGTCGGCCGTGCCTTGTCAGAGGAACCATCTCGGCGTTTGCCTGAAGCGATTTAGGGAAATCACGGAAAAGCTAAATCAGGATGACCAAACGCGGGATTGAACCGACGTCCTCCCGAATGCGAGTCCAGTGTGGTAGCCACTGCGCCACCTCGCTCGATACAGGGCTCCAAATCTTCTCATGCTTTGTTGTAGAGTAATAATGCAATTACCATGTTTTCGGTTTGTTACTTCAATTGCAGTTGTTTCCGTGAAAATACCTTCGCAGCAGTGAGAGACCCTACAACATGGAATCAGCACAAAACGGAAGAATCCATTATCTCGTAGGCTCCTATGTGCAGTTGCAAAACTACTGTGGTGTGGTTGCCGTGGCTTCAGGAGCATCTCAGCATAGAGTCGTTATTCTGCTATTGCTCTGCATTCAGTGAACTCATACGCGAGTAAAGCTATCCATACTGCCGTGTAACCCTGTTAACAGGCAGATAACACTTCTGGAAGAGCAAACCTGAGACAGTTCTAAGCAGTATTGAATGCAAGCATGAGCATGAAGAGTGAAGTGGCCGCTACTGTTGTCAACAATTTCTACCGAGTGAATGGAACGCTTATGTTTCTAAATACAGTGCATGCCGTCGACATCTCTACTGGTGTGGAGATCTGTCAGCGCAATACAGATAAGTGAGGTTAAAAAAATCATACGAAATTTAATTACTCTCTAACGAGCCACCGGAGACCATAGATCCCTCAAACCAAAATACTCACAAAAAACATACCTGAACAACCTCCGATATTTTGTCGGTTAAGTCCTTGCTCACCCTCCCTCTCGCTTGGGACAACGATCTTAACAAATCGGAAGATATTTGCTTAGAAAAAATATAAAAGAAACTGCAGGTTTGATTAACACAGAATGCATTTTTACCATTATAGAAAGAGAAAAATACAGGGTTATTCAGGAGAATAGCAAATATTTCGAGACTATTTCGAATAAAACTTTCTACATGAAATTTGTCCAATTTGTTATTGGTTAAGGAGATACAGCTGCTAGAATATAACACAAACAAGTAATCACGAATGGTGTTAAAGAGAGGCAAATGATTAAATTCAGATTTGAACTTCATACATTTCACTTCTAACGCACTATCGAATTCATAGATTGTCTTGGCGCTCTTTTATGACAGCACTGTTGACATTCCGAACGGTCAATTCGTTTCTTGTCTTTACATTTTTTTTGTAGACTTCACCTTTACCATCCCCATTAGCAAAAATGTGAAGGGGTTCGATGCGGGGACCTTCGTGGTCAAGAAACGTGACCGTACCTGTCGAATCATCTTCGGGGGAATATTAGGTTTAGATGACGTGCCACCTTATTACTAGAATGCTGGGGGGCCGCATCACACACCATTCCTTGTAGGCAAATGAATCTCTTCCAATAATGCTGGAAGATGGTTTTCAAGAAAGGCCCTGTAAGACGATACGCACACATAACAGGCCCGGCCAGCTGATTGTCTACCATATCGCACCACACATTTACGGAGAAGCGTTTTCGAAATGTGCCTTCTCAAAGAAATGGTTATTTTCGTCGTAACAGCGATGTTTACGAGCATACCGTTACTAGGAAAAGGGGTTTTACCAGTAGACGGTATTAATGGGATTACTTGGCGATTTGCGATTAGAAAACGACAAAAGTCTAACCGATTGCCTCTATCTCCTCAAAGAAGTTGAATCTGCTGTAAATAATAAGGATAGAGACCGTGCATAAGTTATGTCTGTCGTTTTCTTGTATGTGGAACAATGTGGAACTCCGATATGCGTAGAAATTCCCGGTTTGTCTGTTGAAGGAGATCGTTCTATCAACTGAATGATTTCTTCTCCTCCTGTATTCATCTACATCTTCGAGTAAAATATGAATGCCACTACAATGCATCAATCTCAAGCAGTTTAGAGAAAACGCGAGTGAACACCACAGAATTTTTTTAGGAAACGGTTTGTCGTTCAAATGGTTCAAATGGCTCTGAGCACTATGGGACTTAACAGCTGAGGTCTTCAGTCCCTTAGAACTTAGAACTACTTAAACCTGACTAACCTAAGGACATCACACACATCCATGCCTGAGGCAGGATTCGAACCTGCGACCGTAGCGGCCGCGCGGTTCCAGACTGACGCGCCTACAACCGCTCGGCCACTCCGGCCGGCCGGTTTGTCGTATTCTGTACAAGCAACAGTAACGTTTCCATTACTAAAACGGTATACAAATACCGCATGGGCATACTCAGCATTTGTAAATACGTGCTGCATGCTTAAACGATACACCAGAACTGGTCAACAAGTGACAGTCATTATCAGGGTTGAAAAATTCAGTTCGTCCAAACGCGGTCACATCACAACTTGACACTCGAAAATAAAAATTATAAGCGATAAAAAACCCATACCAACAGACAAGATGAAAGGTTATCTCTGTAACCGGCTATATGTTCGTAAGCAATAAAAATTGGAAACATATTACACGGAACGTTTAATACGAATTACACTACTGGCCATTAAAATTGCTACACCAACAAGAAATGCAGATGACAAACGGGTATTCATTAGAGAAATATATTATACTAGAACTGACATGTGATTACATTTTCACGCAGTTTGGGTGCATAGATCCTGAGAAATCAGTACCCCAAACAACCACCTCTGGTCGTAATAACGGCCTTGATACGTCTGGGCATTGAGTCAAACAGAGCTTGGATGGCGTGTACAGGTACAGCTACCTATGCAGCTTCAACACGATACCACAGTTCATCACGAGTAGTGACTGGCGTATTGTGACGAACCAGTTGCTCGGCCTCCATTGACCAGACGTTTTCAGTTGGTAAGAGATCTGGAGAATGTGCTGCCAGGGCAGCAGTCGAACATTTTCTGTATCCAGAAAGGCCCGTACAGGACCTGCAACGTGCGGTCGTGCATTATCCTGCTGAAATGTAGGGTTTCGAAGGGATCGAATGAAGGGTAGAGCCACGGGTCGTAACGCATCTGAAATGTAACGTCCACTGTTCAAAGTGCCGTCAATGCGAACAAGAGGTGCCCGATACGTGTAACTAATGGCACCTCATACCATCACGCCGAGTGATACGCCAGTATGGCGATGACGAATACACGCTTGCAATGTGCGTTCACCGCGATGTCGCTGAACACGGATGCGACCGTCATGATGCTGTAAACAGAACCTGGATTCGTCCGAGAAAATGACGTTTTGCCATTCGTGCGCCCAGGTTCGTCGTTGAGTACACCATCGCAGGCGCTCCTGTCTGGGATGCAGCGTCAAGGGTAACCGCAGCCACGGTCTCCGAACTGATTGTCCACGCTGCTGCAAACGTCGTCGAACTGTTCGTGCAGATGGTTGTTGTCGTCCAAACGTCCCCATTTATTGACTCAGGGATCGAGACGTGGCTGCACGATCTGTTACAGCCATGCGGATAAGATGCCTGTCATCTCGACTGGTAGTGATACGAGGCCGTTGGGATCCAGAACGGCGTTCCGTATTACCCTCCTGAAGCCAATGATTCCATATTCTGCTAACAGTCATTGGATCTCGACCAACGCGAGCAGCAATGTTGCGACACGATAAACCGCAATCGCGGTAGGCTACAATCCGACCTGTATCAAAGTCGGAAACGTGATGGTATGCATTTCTCCTCCTTACACGACGCATCACAATAAAATTTCAGCAGGCAACGCCAGTCAACTGCTGTTTGTGTGTGAGAAATCGGTTGGAAACTTTCCTCATGTCAACACGTGTAGGTGTCTCCGCCAACCTTGTGTGAATGCTCTGAAAAGCTAATCATTTGCATATCACAGCATCTTCTTCCTGTCGGTTAAATTTCGCGTCTGTAGCACGTCATCTTCGTGGTGTAGCAATTTTAATGGCCAGTAGTGTAGTCTACACTACCACTCCCTAAAATATTTACTATTTCTCCTAAAACACCCTGAGTATCATAGTTCCTTTCCAGAGACGTTCAAGGCACTTGTCTAAGTAAACAATTTTTTCAGCCTTCAGTTGGAAGGTAATTTTTACTCGTTTACCTAGGTTTCGATTCCAGTAATGGAATCTTCTCCAGGACCTATAAATTAAACCACATACGGACATATATTACTCACTGAAATGCATCATCAGTCTAATGATTGAATAATAAAGAATCGTGATACTTACAAAAAATTAAATTATTTTGAGAGCTAAACACAGGCCATGTCACAGATTAAAAATTAAAACAATAAAGACGCGTAATCATAAGATTATGTCTGTCAAAATTAAAACCATTAAGGCGAACGTAGACGGAGCTACGCCGGCCAGAAATAAGGACCACACGTGAGCGGCACGGAAACTAGGCGTCGCGAGCAGTTCCGCGGCGAGGCTCGGCCGCGGCCAAGCGCATGCGCGAGCGCAAGCGCAAGCCCAAGCGCAGGCGCAAGAGGCAAACTGTCTCAAAATTACTTAGAGCAAATATACATATAAACAAATTTTGACTGAAAGCCGTCCTACAAATGGACAAACCTATCTATTGGTATAGCAACATTAATCAATTTACCTGAGAACAAACTCCAAAGCCAAGGTATAATTTTTTTTTTTTACATTTAAATATTATAGTAAGAGGGCGAAGCCCCGCTACAGTAACTAAAAAATTAGTGTCTAAACCATGCGTGCTAAGCATATAATGTCTTTAACATAAAAACGCCTTAGCCACTATGTGTCATTACCAAGCATATTACGAAATACAAAGACACACATGTACAATCGCACTATAATAAAGGGACAAAGCAGATAGGGAAACATTCGAAGCGGACTGTGGGTCAACTCCACTGGAGTAAAGTTCCATTCCATTACTGGATTCCATTACGATTCCAACACTGGAATCGAAACCTAGGTAAACGAGTAAAAATTACCTTGCAACTGAAGGATGAAAAAATTGTTTATTTTCTGTACATTTCACGGTTGCTGACACACTGCAGTATGTTAAAGATTTGTAAACTTGTCTAAGTCCTTATTGAGACCCGAGGGTCCACACTCTATCGAAAAGAGGGAGTAGTTAGGCATTTTTTTTCCTTTATTGTAATTTTTATCACCTTACACAAGGCGGGCTGTCAGCAGCTGAGTACGCCGCTCTTCAGCCTTGAGATTTACAATAAGTAATAAATAGAGAGGACACAGAGAATACAAGCAAAAATGGTGAGCATTACAATGTAGACACCAAAAAACAGTCCGCCCCAGTAGCTGAGTGGTCAGCGTGACGGATTGCCGTCCTCTGGGCCCGGGTTCGATTCCCGGCTGGGTCGGAGATTTTCTCCGCTCAGGGACTGGGTGTTGTGTTGTGTTCATCATCATTTCATCCCCATCCGGCGTGCAGGTCGCCCAATGTGGCGCCGAATGTAATAAGACCTGCGCCAAGGCGGCCGGACCTGCCCCGCGAGGGGCCTCCCGGCCAATGACGCCAAACGCTCATTTCCATTTCCATACCAAAAAACAAAAAAAACAAAAAAAAAAATACAACACGGAGCCGTTCACGCCTGACGAAAAACCATCACTGACACTAGTTGACACGCCGCACAAAACACGGACGACTGCGACGGGACACGTGAACAGTGGAGGCGTGACGACGAAAGAACACTAAACACAGACGAAGGCACACACACGAGACACTGATGGCGATGATCTCTGGCGCGCGAATGTTCACAGAGCGTGTGCGAGTCTGGGGACCTGCCAAGAGAGGAGGAGTAGGAAGGGGGGAGGGAGAGGGAAAGGGAGAGGGAAGAGCAGAGATGCCATGGGCAGGGGAGAGTTGGGGAGGGGGGAGGGGAAGCCCGGGGGAAGAGGGGCGGAGGACGGGGGACGGGGGAAAAAGGAAAGAGAAGGGAGGGAGGGTGCCTAAAGGAAAGTAAACAGGGAATGGGGGGGAGGATCAAAGTTGATAGGAGGAGTAAATGGAAGGGAGGAGGACATCATCAGGGAGGGGGAGCTGGCGGAAGCCACCTCGGGAGAGGGTAAGGAGGGTGGAGAGATGGAGACCGGGTGGGACGTGGGAATACAGGTGCGGCAGTGGGCGGGGGTGGGAGAGGATTGGGGAGATGAGCAGGTGCGGATCGAGTTTACGGGAGGTGTACAGGATCTGTATCCTTTCAAGGAAAAGGAGAAGGTGGGGGAAGGGAATGAGATGGTAGAGGATCCGCGTGGGAGAGGGAAGACGGATGCGATAGGCGAGGCGGAGAGCATGGCGTTCAAGGATTTGGAGGGATTTGTAAAAGGTAGGGGGGGGGGGCGGAGATCCAAGCCAGATGGGCATAACAAAGGATAGGGCGGATGAGGGATTTATAGGTGTGGAGGATGGTGGAGGGGTCCAAACCCCATATACGGCCGGAGAGGAGCTTGAGGAGACTGAGGCGGGAGCGTGCCTTAGTCTCCTAGTTGGATTGTCCGGAGATGGGGAGTCCAGGAGAGGCGACGGTCGAGGGTGACGCCAAGGTACTTAAGGGTGGGAGTGAGGGCGATAGGACGGCCATAGATGGTGAGATAGAAATCAAGGAGGCGGAAGGAAGGGGTGGTTTTGCCTACAATGATTGCCTGGGTTTTGGAGGGATTGACCTTGAGCAACCACTGGTTGCAACAAGCGGTGAAACGGTCAAGATGGGATTGGAGAAGGTGTTGGGAGCGCTGTAGGGTGGGGGCAAGGGCAAGGAAGGCGGTGTCATCGGCAAACTGGAGAAGGTGGACGAGGGCTGACGGCGGCGGCATGTCCGCCGTGTACAAAAGGTACAGAAGGGGGGAGAGGACGGAGCCTTGGGGCACACCGGCAGAGGGGAAAAAGGTGTAGGAATCTGTGTTATGGACGGTGACATACGAAGGACGGCGGGAGAGAAAGGAGCCGATCAGACGGAGGTAGTTAATGGGAAGGGCGAAGGTTTGGAGCTTGAAGAGGAGGCCGGAATGCCATACGCGGTCATAGGCACGTTCGAGGTCCAGGGAGAGGAAGATTGCGGAGCGACGGGAATTAAGCTGTTTGGAAAGGAGATGAGTGAGGTGAAGGAGAAGGTCGTCGGAAGAGAAGGACGGCCGAAAGTCACACTGGGTAATGGGAAGGAGGCGGTGCTGGCGGAGATGCTGGTGGATGCGTCGGGTCAGGATAGATTCCAGGACCTTGCTCCAATGGAAAATTGTACTGAAATGCAGGAGGATCTGCAGCGAATTGACGCATGGTGCAGGGAATGGCAACTGAATCTCAATGTAGACAAGTGTAATGTGCTGCGGATACACAGAAAGATAGATCCTTTATCATTTAGCTACAAAATAGCAGGTCAGCAACTGGAAGCAGTTAATACCATAAATTATCTGGGAGTACGCATTAGGAGTGATTTAAAATGGAATGATCATATAATGTTGATTGTCGGTAAAGCAGATGCCAGACTGAGATTCATTGGAAGAATCCTAAGGAAATGCAATCCGAAAACAAAGGAAGTAGGTTGCAGTACGCTTGTTCGGCCACTGCTTGAATACTGCTCAGCAGTGTGGGATCCGTACCAGATAGGGTTGATACAAGACATAGAGAAGATCCAACGGAGAGCAGCGCGCTTCGTTACAGGATCATTTAGTAATCGCGAAAGCGTTACGGAGATGATAGATAAACTCCAGTGGAAGACTCTGCAGGAGAGACGCTCAGTAGCTCGGTACGGGCTTTTGTCAAAGTTTCGAGAACATACCTTCACCGAAGAGTCAAGCAGTATATTGCTCCCTCCTACGTATATCTCGCGAAGAGACCATGAGGATAAAATCAGAGAGATTAGAGCCCACACAGAGGCATACCGACAATCCTTCTTTCCACGAACAATACGAGACTGGAATAGAAGGGAGAACCGATAGAGGTACTGAAGGTACCCTCCGCCACACACCGTCAGGTGGCTTGCGGAGTATGGATGTAGATGTAGATGTAGAAGACCGAGGTAAGGCTGATGGGACGGTAGGAGGAGACGGTGGACGGCGGTTTGCCAGGTTTAAGGAACATGAGGATACGGGAGGTTTTCCACAGGTCGGGGTAGTAACTGGTGGACAGGACTACATTGTAGAGCCTGGCCAGGGTGGAGAGGAAAGAGACAGGAGCTTCACGAAGGTGACGGTAGGTGGCACGATCGTGACTAGGAGCGGTGTTGCATTTTGTGCGGAGTGTAGCAATGAGATCCTGTGTAGTGATAGGGGCATTGAGTTCCGTGTGTGTAATGTTGTCCAAGTACTGGAAACCAGGAGCGAAGGGAGGGACAGAGGTGTCAGTGCGATCGCGGATATCCGGGAAGAGGGAGTATTCGAACTGGGGATCATCGGGGATGGAAAAAACATCGGAGAGGTAGGAGGCAAAGTGGTTGGCCTTACTAAGGGTGTCAGGGAAGGGGTGATCATCGTGGAGAAGAGGATAGTAGGGGGAGGGTTTAGTTCCAGTAAGGCGACGGAAGGCTGACCAGAACTTGGACGAGTTGATTGGTAGGGTAGCATTTAAACGGGTGCATGTCTGTCGCCAGTCCCGGCGTTTCTTAGCCGCGAGCAAATTACGAATGTGTCGTTGGAGTTGCCGGTGGCGTCGTAGTGTGTCCGGGTCACGCGTGTGGAGGAAGGCACGGTAGAGACGGCGGGATTCATGGAGGAGGAGGACGGCCTGTGGGGGTAAGGTAGGACGGTGGGGGTGGATGGCGACAGTAGGGACGTGGGCCTCCACGGCCTCAGACAAGGTCCGCTGGAGAAAGGAGGCAGCATGGGTGACATCATCGGGGTGGTGGTAGGTGTAAGGGTGGCTATCGACCTGGGTGGAGAGGGTATCCCGATAGGCATTCCAGTTGGCACAGGAATAGTCATGGACGTACTTAGGGGGAGGGTCATTATGAGGGTCGGGTCGGGGGCGACGTCTGTCTGAAATGGTGAGGAGGACAGGGAGATGGTCACTACCAATAGTTACGCATTAAGAGTAATTTTCTTAAATCATCTGTAACCACAGATAGCTTGCCCGAGTACAGGACCATCAAATCATGGGGACGGACAAATTTCTGAATTCCCCGATCATTTAATTCATAAATTAGTCAAAGTGGCATAGAACTGAAGAAGATCTAGTGGCCGTTGGTTTAAAAAATCCACGCCAAGGCGACGGCTCCTCTGAGGGACAACGGCCTCTCCGACTTCCGAACGCCTGTGGCGCCACCCCCGGTAACGCCGACCTGTCCCTGGGCGGGCCAGTGTGCTCCTCGGCTGTAAGTCTAAGCGGCCGCCGGCATTCCCGCCATCGCTCATGTTGGCAGCAGGGAAGTTTTGCTGTCGGAGGAATCAAACTGTGCCATGACGCAGGTTAAAAAACAACTGAGAGTGCTTGGCAGGGACAGCTCGTGGCAGTACATTGCAGGCTTTATTTCGTGACTCAGCAGTCGTGCGGCAGCATTCGCCATTTTGCGCCGCATATGTTCGTTTCAACAGGATACGGATCCTGTACACCTCCCGTAAACTCGATCCTCCTCATCCGCTCGTCTCCCCGATCCTCTCCCACCCCCGCCCGCTGCCGCGCCTGTATTCCCACATCCCACCTGGTCTCCATCTCTCCACCCTCCTTACCCTCTCCCAAGGTGGCTTCCGCCAGCTCCCCCTCCCTGATGATGTCCTCCTCCCCTCCATCTACCACTCCTATCAACTTTGATCCTCCCCCCTTCCTGTGTCCTTTCCTTTAGGCACCATCCCTCCCTCCCTTCCTCCCTCCCTTCCCTTCCCTTCTCTTTCCTTTCCCCCCTTCCTCCTCCCCTCTTCCCCCGGGATTCCCCCCCCCTTCCTCCCTCCCCCGCTCTCCTCTGCCCATGGCATCTCTGCTCTCCCCTCTCCCATTCCCCTCCTCCTCCTCCTGCTCCTCCCCACTTGGCAGGTCCCCGGACTCGTACACGCTCAGTGAACATTCGCGCGCTGGAGGTCGTCGCCATCAGTGTTTCGTGGGTGTGCCTTCGTTTGTGTGTAGTGTTGTTCGCCGTCAGGCCACCACCGTTCACATGCCGTCGCCATCATCCACGTTCTGTGCACCGTGTCGCCTACTGTTAGTGCTGTTTCTCGTCCAGCGTGAACGGCTCCATGTTTTTTCGATTTTTAGTGTCCACATTTTTTGCCCACCGTTTTGCTGTCTTCTCTGTGCCACCTTTATGTACTACTTGTTGTGAAACTCGAGGCTGAAGAGCGGCGTATTGTGCTGCTGCCAGCCCGCCTTTGTATAAGGTGTTTAAAATCACAATAAAGGAAAAAAAAAAAAACGTTTCAACCGCCACGGGAGCAACCAGGCACCACTACTCCCAGTCTTCATCGAGTCATTCAGGGCAGAATGCTCATAGCAAATCCAACTGTGTTGAGATGTAAATATTCGGTTTGAACCGAGATAGATCAGCCTCCCGCTTTTTATAAATGTTAATTCGGTAGTTTTCGCCGTGCTACCCCTGTTTGTGTGCTCGCAGCGTTACCCTCATAGCTCTTGATCATAAGTTGTGATTCGAATCCTGGAGCTCATGTTTGTTAAGCTGCTCAGACCTCTCCCTACTGACTGGAGTAGTCCTCGTCATCTTTGTTCATATTTTGTGTCTTTCCGTGTAATTGTGGCTTGGATCACAGCAAGCCTGGGGATCGACTGTTCAGCCCGAAATTGTGGACTGGCTAGCTACCACCTGCTTATATCGAGACTGCCTCTCGTTTTAATGAGGTCATGAGAATATGTCTTCTTTTCCTCTAGCTGTCTGTTACTGGTACCCTCCAACGTCCCAACGCCTTCTCCAGAATCACCTTGACCTTGTTGCTGCATGGTGTAACCAGTGGCTCCTGAAACTCAATCCTTCCAAGACCCAGGCAATCATCGTAGGTCGTACCACTTGCTCCTTCCGGCTCCTGGATTTCTCCCTTACTGTCTGCGCACGTCCTGTCCGCCTCACCCCCACCCTCACCTACCTGGGCCTCACCATTGACCGTCACCTCACCTGGATCCCTCATCTCCGCTCCATCCTATCCAAAGCCCACAACCGCCTCCGACTCCTCAAACTCCTCTCTGGCCGGACGTGGGGGTTGCACCTCTCCACCATCCTCCACACCTACAAATCCTTAATCCGTCCCATCCTCGGTTATGCCAGTCCTGCCTGGATATCTGCCCCCCCCCCCCAAATTCTATAAGTCCCTCCAAATCCTTGAGCGTCATGCACTCCACCTCGCCTTCCGTATACGCCTCCCGTCCCCCACGCAGATCCTCTATGATCTCATTCCTTTCCCCCATCTGCTCCTATTCCTCGAACATATCTACATCCTCTACACCTCCCGCCGTCTTGAACCCCCTCACCCCCTGGTTGCTCCTCTCCTCTCCCATGCTCCTCTCCTCTCCCATCCCCGCCCCCTGCCACGTCTTCACCGTTGTGTCCCCCCTACCCTCCATCTCTACACCCTACATCTCCTTTCCCAAGGTGGCTTCCCTCAACACCCCCTCCCGGATGATACCCTCTCTCCCTCCATTTATCCCTCCTATCAACTCTGATCCTCACTCACCCTCCTTTCCCCTGTCCTTTACCTGGGCTCCCTCTCCCCCCCTTCCATCCTCTTTCTTCCCCATCTCCCCTCTCTTTGCCCCCTTCTCTCCCCCGCGGCCTTTTACATTTCCCTCCTCTGCCTCCTCTCATTCCCTCTCACGTCTGCCCTTCTCCCCCTTTATTAGTCCTCTCCCTCCTTGGTTTCCCCCCCTTTTCGTTTTTTCCTCTCCTCCCTCCTTGTTTTTCCCCCTACTCCAGGTCCCCCCCCCCATCTGCCTTGGGTCGGGAGTGCCATCTTTGTGCCGCCTTTTTCGTGCAGTGTTTTACAGTGTGTTTTTCCAGTGCGTGCTCTGTGTTGTGTCTTTTGGGAAGTGTAGCGAACAGCCATCATACTGTCGCTGGGTGTGCTTTTTATTACTTGTGAACAGAAACCAGACTGTCGCCATGTTTTTTAATTGTGTGTCTACTGTGTTACTTGTCTGATTCCTGTGTCTTTTACCTACATTGCCAACCCCCTTTGCTTTCTGTTTTAACTTTCCGCAATTTTACGCCATTTTTAAATCGCCATTTTATCGCCTGTTTTTCCTTGTTTCTTTCTTCTTCCTTTATTTACAAAAAGTCTGTAGGCTGTAGAGCAGCGTAGTAAGCTGCTGCCGGCCCGCCCCCTTCGGGGGGAATTGAAAATCAATAAAGAAAAAAAAATCTGTTACTAGTCTATAGTCTTCCCCTGTTCTCTTCATTATCCAATTAATTTCAATCAGCAATCAATATCCCTGCAGTACGTGAAGAAGAATCCGACGCCATCACGGCCCGGAGAGCTGCAGATTATCAGGCGAGGTTCTTCTAATCTGATGGTAGGGAGCACGGTGACAGGCAGAACTTATTTCTTTCTTTCATTTCGATCCCTCCGAAAAAAACAAACGAGCTGGCTACATGTTGTGTAGTAGCTTGGCTGTGGTGAGTTGATGTTAGTCAAGAATGCCTTTAAGGCGATCAAGACGCCATTCAGTTTGAACAAGGTCATGTGATAGGGCTACCGGAAGCTGGATGTTCCTGCTGCGATATTGCAGAAGGACATCGCAGGAATGTAGCCACTGTACAGGGCTATTACAAATGATTGAAGCGATTTCATAAATTCACTGTAGCCCCATTCATTGACATATGGTCACGACACACTACAGATACGTAGAAAAACTCATAAAGTTTTGTTCGACTGAAGCCGCACTTCAGGTTTCTGCCGTCAGAGCGCTCGGGAGCGCAGTGAGACAAAATGGCGACAGGAGCCGAGAAAGCGTATGTCGTGCTTGAAATGCACTCACATCAGTCAGTCATAACAGTGCAACGACACTTCAGGACGAAGTTCAACAAAGATCCACCAACTGCTAACTCCATTCGGCGATGGTATGCGCAGTTTAAAGCTTCTGGATGCCTCTGTAAGGGGAAATCAACGGGTCGGCCTGCAGTGAGCGAAGAAACGGTTGAACGCGTGCGGGCAAGTTTCACGCGTAGCCCGCGGAAAACTGGCTCATGCCACAACTGGAGACGATTTCTTTCTGTGGGGTTATGTGAAAGATTCAGTGTTTGAACCTCCTCTACCAAGAACCGTGCCAGAACTGCGAGCTCCCATCAACGATGCTTTCGAACTCATTGATGGGGACATGCTGCGCCGAGTGTGGGAGGAACTTGATTATCGGCTTGATGTCTGCTGAATCACTAAAGGGGCACATATCGAACATTTGTGAATGCCTAAAAAAACTTTTTGAGTTTTTGTATGTGTGTGCAAAGCATTGTGAAAATATCTCAAATAATAAAGTTATTGTGAAATCGCTTCAATCATTTGTAATAACCCTGTACATTATCGCCGCCAGCGATGATCACGAGAATGTACAGCACAGGAAGACTGGATCCCGGGACGGCCACGTGGCATTACCGAGAGGGAAAACCACCTTATTCGCCGCATGACTCTGGCGCATCGTATTGCATCTGCAGCAGCAATGTGAGCAGCAGTTGGCATTGCAGTGACACGACGAACAGTTACAGATCGGTCACTTCAAGGATAGCTCCGAGTCCTGTAGCATGCATTCCACTGATCGAAAACCACCGCGATTTGCGACTGCAGTGGTGGATGTCTGTTGCATTTTCTGATCAAAACTGGTTCTACCTCGGTGCCAGTGATAGCCATGTGTTTTTTAGCGAGAAGCCAGTTGAGGGCCTGCAACCAACCTATCTGCGTGAGAGACACGCATGGAGTTATGGTCTGGGTTGCAATTTCGTGGAGATCCCGCACACCATGGCTGCAAAGCTTGTATGTCAATCTGGTGATTCGACCTTTTGTGCTGCTATTCATGAGCACCATTTGAAGGTGAGTTTTCCAACACTATAATGCTTAACCACATACCGCTGTTGCAACCCAACATGCTCTGCAGATTGTCGATATGTTATCTTGGTCTGCTGGATCACCAGATCTGTCTCCAATGGAGCACATTTGGAACGTCATCGGACAACAGTTCCAGCGTCACCCATAAACAGTGTTAACCGTTCCTGTATTGACCGACCAAGCGCAACAGGTATAGAACTCCAGCCCACAAACTGGAATGTGACAGCTGTACCAATATAACGCATGCACGTCTGCATGCTGGCATCCAACATTCTGGCGGTTACACCAGTTATTAATGTACCAGCATTTCACATTTGCAATGGTTTACCTCGCGCTTAAATTAACCTGTAATCTTGCACCGTTAATCACTTACATAAGTTAACTAGACAAATGTATTCCCGAAAGTACACTCCTGGAAATGGAAAAAAGAACACATTGACACCGGTGTGTCAGACCCACCATACTTGCTCCGCACACTGCGAGAGGGCTGTACAAGCAATGATCACACGCACGGCACAGCGGACACTCCAGGAACCGCGATGTTGGCCGTCGAATGGCGCTAGCTGCGCAGCATTTGTGCACCGCCGCCGTCAGTGTCAGCCAGTTTGCCGTGGCATACGGAGTTCCATCGCACTGGCCGTACACCACTGGTGATCGTCGAGGGGACACTGAATAGTGCACGGTACATCCAAACCGTCATCGAACCCATCGTTCTACCATTCCTAGACCGGCAAGGGAACTTGCTGTTCCAACAGGACAATGCACGTCCGCATGTATCCCGTGCCACCCAACGTGCTCTAGAAGGTGTAAGTCAACTACCCTGGCCAGCAAGATCTCCGGATCTGTCCCCCATTGAGCATGTTTGGGACTGGATGAAGCGTCGTCTCACGCGGTCTGCACGTCCAGCACGAACGCTGGTCCAACTGAGGCGCCAGGTGGAAATGGCATGGCAATCCGTTCCACAGGACTACATCCAGCATCTCTACGATCGTCTCCATGGGAGAATAGCAGCCTGCATTGCTGCGAAAGGTGGATATACACTGTACTAGTGCCGACATTGTGCATGCTCTGTTGCCTGTGTCTATGTGCCTGTGGTTCTGTCAGTGTGATCATGTGATGTATCTGACCCCAGGAATGTGTCAATAAAGTTTCCCCTTCCTGGGACAATGAATTCACGGTGTTCTTATTTCAATTTCCAGGAGTGTATATTACTCTGTATTAATTATTTTTTGGCGTTGTGATTTTTTCCGTGAGTGTTTTTATTTCACAACTATCTCTGAGCTGTGAAGCCAACCAGCTTCATCAAAGACATATTCTGATATGTTCGCAAACTCTGCACGAACACTCCATCTGAAAACTTGTCTAAAGACAAAGCGAGCTGTTGGCCCTCATCCAATGTGTGTCTTGGTGGCAGAGTTGCGGCATGCCTTCCTGGTTCGAAGAAAGTCAGCCATTCATTTTCCATTCTGGTTCGAGCTACGTTACCTTCGTGTACAGTGCTTGGTCTGTTAAGACGTGGCTGGTTCTGGGCTGTATCTGATGGAACTTATTAGTCTTATGGACAGTTACGATGGTGAATAATTTGTACGATGCGCCAGATTACCGGTGAGACAATTCCGCGTTATTTTATTGTGTTGATTTCTGTGGTACTGTGCGAGGTGACTTAGGTCGCAACTTTCTATTCCTCCGCGCGCAGTTTTTCCACTCACGCTTAGTCGTATTTAGTGGTGTAGGCTGACAGAGAGTGCGAATTTGTCACGTACTGAGAAGCTCGTTACTGTAATATATGAAATTAATAAAATGTTTCCGACTATTATGTCGTTGTCGAATGGATTTCATTTGAAAAACCGACGTTTCGTCCCCATCTGTGGAGGATATTTTCAAGTGGGATCGTACCTTTGTTGAATGTGCGATTCACAGCCTGGCTCGCTACTGACTACAGCAAAATTCCGCTCCCGCGAGCTTTCCCTCAGTGGCGTGACGTCACATGTTTTGACTACGCGAGCGCAACTGGTCGTCCACTGCCATTGTCCGCTATCATCCCATGGTGGAATACTGGTACACATCTTCTTCCCCACCGGAATCCAAATCTCATTCAATTTCACGCCCTCCTCCTTCGTTTTGAAATTACTGGGGTGTTTTGCAATCTCTATGACCTCTCTGCGTAGCCTTTGATGGTATCCGCTTGTGGCTGCCAGCACTTGAGTCCTATCAAAATGAGTGAGGTGCTCTCCTGGCTGTAAGGCATGTTCGGCAACAGCTGGTCTGTCAGTCTCCCCGCTTCTACAATTGCCCTTGTGCTCTTCGAGTCGTTTTTTGACCCTTCTTTTGTAGTACCCAGGCCGACCCGGTGGCCGAGCGGTTCTAGGAGCTTCAGTCCGCAACCGCGCGACTGCTACGGTCGCAGGTTCGAATCCTACCTCGGGCATTGATGTGTGTGATGTCCTTAGGTAAGTTAGGCTTAAGTAGTTCTAAGTTCTAGGGGACTGATGACCTCCGATGTTAAGTCCCGTAATACTCAGAGCCATTTGGACCATTTGTAGTACCCACGGACACCTCTCCACAACTACACGGAATCGTGTAAATTCTAGCTTTTTCCAGCGGTTGGCGAGCGTCCTTGGCCGATTTTAGGTGATCTCGTATCTCTCGCGTAGGTGTGCAGATTACTACGATGTTCCGCCTTTTTCAGTATTTTTCCTATGCGGTCAGTCGCGTCCTTAATGAATGGCAGGAAAATTTTCGATTTCAACGGCGCTTGAGCATCACTATAATTTCTACGCGGTGGTCTTAACGCTCTTTTCACCTCAGTGAACGAATAACAGTTCTTGAACAGTGCATTGGTGAGATGTTTTAATTATGCGTCAAGCATCTCTGCTACGCAGATTTTCCTTGCTCTGTCCGCTAACGTTTTTATGATGCCCCGCTTTCTTTGTGCGTAGTGGTTCGATACCCGGCGTAGGTAACGGTCTGTGTGCGTGGGTCTTCGGTAAACCGTGTGGCCCAAACCACCATATTATTTATTGGAAACTAGTACATCAAGAAAATTTAATCTTTCGCCTGCCTCCTCCTCCTTGGTAAACTGAATCTTCGGATTGATCCCGTTCAGATGTTTGTGAAAACGATCCACTTCCTCCCTGTCATGGCGCCACAGAACAAACGTATCGTCCACGTAACGGAACCAGATGTTCGGTTTCTTGTTCGCAGTTTCCAGTGCCTGCTCCTCGAATTTTTCCATAAAGTAGTTCGCTGTAACCGGGCTCAAGGGCCCTTGTTACTGCATCATTTCTAAGCTGACTTCATTCTATTCCTCCATCCTAAGTTTTATGAGAAAGAGGAGGTCAGTCTGCTAGATAATATCTGGTTGTGCTTCCGACGATATAAGCTTGTTTTGTGAAAGTGAATATAAACGCAATTGTTTATGTTTTTGGTGAGCAATGTATTCGTTCTTAACAGCACGTTGCCCAATCGTTTTTAGAAAGATTATTTCCTTTCCTCATGTTGTGCTTTAAATACACTAAACACAAGGCTGCGCCATCTTGTCGACCTAAGACTAGATAAATAGTGGCCGTGAAGAAAGTTCTTTAAGTTATGCACTATGGATCCAAGTTGGAAACCGAGGATGGATCTTGACGCATTATCTCTGCATGGAAGGTATTTTCAGCCATCAAATAAGTTAAATCGATGTGGGTCGCTGTTGGTGAACATCAGGGTGTTACGTGTGCTACACGGCATCATGGAATAATATTCATTTTATACATGAGACATGTGGAAGTGCTACGAAGTGGTTTTTATACAGAGACATTTAATGTGAATAGATGATAACATACATGGCGAAGCAGCCCCGTCGCACTGCCAATCATGAATCTCTTTATTTACGTTTTATATCCTGTACTGAGCCACGCTGGCCCTTTATTACACGTTGTGTTCAGTGATATGAAAGTGTGTGCTGTGTAATCATTTTTGGAGATTTTTTACGAGACAGATAGCGTCTATATATCTGTCATGACCATCATAATTTTCTTTTTGAATATCACTATAATGCTGTCAGGAACATTGAAAATCAAGACCTGTAAACAAATACAGTGAGTAAAAAATGGCTCTGAGCACTATGGGACTCAACTGCTGAGGTCATTAGTCCCCTAGAACTTAGAACTAGTTAAACCTAACTAACCTAAGGACATCACAAACATCCATGCCCGAGGCAGGATTCGAACCTGCGACCGTAGCGGTCTTGCGGTTCCAGACTGCAGCGCCTTTAACCGCACGGCCACTTCGGCCGGCAAATACAGTGAGTACAAGTAAATAAATACAGTGCAATATCAACAACTCGTTGGACCACCTTTTGCTGTAATAAATGCCTCAAAACGGTCAGGCATCAGGTTGATTAGACGTCTGATGTTGCCCTGAGGCAGACTGGTCCGCAATCCTTGAACAGTCACTTCTAAATCATGTACAGCGGCATCTGACGCCTCAGGCGGTCCCACACATGCTCTCTAGTGAAACAAATCCGGAGAGCTGGTAGGCCATGGAAGAGTCGGAACATGATATAGGGAGCCTTGAGCAACTTGAGCTGTATGCGGACGAGCATTATTTTGCTGGAAAAGTGCCCCGGGTCCCACATGGGATGGATAGATGTCTTCGACGTACGGCTGGCCAGGTAACGTTCCAAGTACCAGAATCAGAAGGGACCGGCTATCGTAGCCGGCCGTGTGACCGAGCGGTTCTAGGCGCTTCAGTCCGGAACCGCGGAGTGCTGTACGGTCGCAGTTTCGAATCCTCCCTCGGGCACGGATGTGTGTGATGTCCTTAGGTTATTTAGGTTTAAGTAGTTCTAAGCTCTATGGGACTGATGACCTCACATGTTAAGTCCCATAGTGCTCAGAGTCATATGAGCCATTTTGAACCGGCTATCGTAGACTGTGGCGCCCCAAACGATTACGCCGGCTGTGCGGGCAGTGCGGGGCACGACAACATGGCGGAGCTGCACCGTTCACCAGGCTGCCTCCACACCCGTATTCGTTTCTCATTCGTCCACAAAACCAATCGGGATTCGTCACTGAACAACAAATTTCGCCAGTCTGTGGCAGATCACATCATACTGGCTTGGCACCACTGAGATGGGGTCGACGTTGTGTTGTTGTTGAAGGGTGTACACGACAAGGGCGCGTGGACTGCAAAGTCGCATCCGCAAGGCGTCTGGAAAGCGTTTGTGGAACAACTGACACCCGTGGTCGACCGCTGTGGCCGAGCGGTTCTAGGCGCTTCAGCCCGGAACCGCGCTGCTGCTACGGTCGCAGGTTCGAAACCTGCCTCCGGCATGGATGTGTGTGATATACTTAGGTTAGTTAGGTTTAAGTAGTTCTAAGTCTAGGGGACTGATAATCTCAGATGTCAAGTCCCCTAGTGCTCAGTCATTTGCAGCCAGCTGCATCCAGTGTGTTCGTCAGTGTTAGTAGGGCCCCCTCCACGTCCCGGGCAAGACCCCCTAACTTGAGTGCACACTGGTATTCTTTCCTGTCCTGTCTGCTATTCCTCAGGGGCTCCATTGCCCACCCAACGTTGGAGCTCCCAATCACTAGCATACCTGCCCCCTGCACTTGTCTAAACTGCGCAGGAAAATCGTCAGCTGGCACAACAAGAGAGGCATCCCGTGCTGATTCACAAGTATTATCAGCACTGGATAGCACCTCGTACGGTGTAAGGAGGCAGCTTTGGGGCCCATTCCCTCTTTCGCCTTCCGCCCAGTGACTTGCGAACACACTACCGTACGTCGTACACTCAGGAGAGAAGATGGACCGGTCAGACGTCGCGTATCAGAAGACGCAGCGACAACCTCATCACCAGGGGATTCGAACCCTCATCCGCACCCTTATGTCGCCGCAACTTTGAGCAGCAGCCCCAAGCCTGTCGACTGTGGCCAGCACTGCCTCCAGCTGTTTACAGACAGCGGCCATTTATAGTTGTGTCCGTTCACAACAAGCACAGTCCTTATCCATACCGTAATGTATAAAAGAAACTGAATTAGATCTCTTAGAGCCATTTGCACCATTTGTTTGACACCCGTGGATGTGCCTGTATTGTAGAGCGAGTCACTGAAGAATACCTGTTCGCTCGCCGCACGATTCTTCGATCCTCTCGCCCCAATTTCTCCCTGGTCGCTCCAGACCCTATAATTCGCACGTGGGTGCCATCTCGTGTCCACTGCTCCAAACATCGTCTGACGGAGCACTCTGAACGATCGACCTGGAGAACCACAGGGCGTGACGACAAGCCTGCCGTTTCGTGCAGACGATTAGGCCCCTCTCAAACCGGCGTAACTTTGAGCAACATCGTCTGACATGCCTACCTGGAATCACGCACCTACTAGGGTCCTCCTCGAGCCGAGATGTGATCGTCACGTGTACAATTGGTCAATTTTGCGCTGTTTAAATGGGGCCCCTGCACGATTGCGACGCCACTGCAAGGTCTTTGAGCAAGCGCATTGGCACCGAACTTCTACATCTACATCTACACTCCTGGAAATTGAAATAAGAACACTGTGAATTCATTGTCCCAGGAAGGGGAAACTTTATTGACACATTCCTGGGGTCAGATACATCACATGATCACACTGACAGAACCACAGGCACATAGACACAGGCAACAGAGCATGCACAATGTCGGCACTAGTACAGTGTATATCCACCTTTCGCAGCAATGCAGGCTGCTATTCTCCCATGGAGACGATCGTAGAGATGCTCGATGTAGTCCTGTGGAACGGCTTGCCATGCCATTTCCACCTGGCGCCTCAGTTGGACCAGCGTTCGTGCTGGACGTGCAGACCGCGTGAGACGACGCCTCATCCAGTCCCAAACATGCTCAATGGGGGACAGATCCGGAGATCTTGCTGGCCAGGGTAGTTGACTTACACATTCTAGAGCACGTTGGGTGGCACGGGATACATGCGGACGTGCATTGTCCTGTTGGAACAGCAAGTTCCCTTGCCGGTCTAGGAATGGTAGAACGATGGGTTCGATGACGGTTTGGATGTACCGTGCACTATTCAGTGTCCCCTCGACGATCACCAGTGGTGTACGGCCAGTGTAGGAGATCGCTCCCCACACCATGATGCCGGGTGTTGGCCCTGTGTGCCTCGGTCGTATGCAGTCCTGATTGTGGCGCTCACCTGCACGGCGCCAAACACGCATACGACCATCATTGGCACCAAGGCAGAAGCGACTCTCATCGCTGAAGACAACACGTCTCCATTCGTCCCTCCATTCACGCCTGTCGCGACACCACTGGAGGCGGGCTGCACGATGTTGGGGCGTGAGCGGAAGACGGCCTAACAGTGTGTGGGACCGTAGCCCAGCTTCATGGAGACGGTTGCGAATGGTCCTCGCCGATACCCCAGGAGCAACAGTGTCCCTAATTTGCTGGGAAGTGGCGGTGCGGTCCCCTACGGCACTGCGTAGGATCCTACGGTCTTGGCGTGCATCCGTGCGTCGCTGCGGTCCGGTCCCAGGTCGACGGGCACGTGCACCTTCCGCCGACCACTGGCGACAACATCGATGTACTGTGGAGACCTCACGCCCCACGTGTTGAGCAATTCGGCGGTACGTCCACCCGGCCTCCCGCATGCCCACTATACGCCCTCGCTCAAAGTCCGTCAACTGCACATACGGTTCACGTCCACGCTGTCGCGGCATGCTACCAGTGTTAAAGACTGCGATGGAGCTCCGTATGCCACGGCAAACTGGCTGACACTGACGGCGGCGGTGCACAAATGCTGCGCAGCTAGCGCCATTCGACGGCCAACACCGCGGTTCCTGGTGTGTCCGCTGTGCCGTGCGTGTGATAATTGCTTGTACAGCCCTCTCGCAGTGTCCGGAGCAAGTATGGTAGGTCTGACACACCGGTGTCAATGTGTTCTTTTTTCCATTTCCAGGAGTGTACATCCATACTCCGCAAGCCACCTGACGGTGTGTGGCGGAGGGTACCTTGAGTACCTCTATCGGTTCTCCCTTCTATTCCAGTCTCGTATTGTTCGTGGAAAGAAGGATTGTCGGTATGCCTCTGTGTGGGCTCTAATCTCTCTGATTTTATCCTCATGGTCTCTTCGCGAGATATACGTAGGATGGAGCAATATACTGCTTGACTCTTCGGTGAAGGTATGTTCTCGAAACTTTAACAAAAGCCCGTAACGAGCTACTGAGCGTCTCTCCTGCAGAGTCTTCCACTGGAGTCTATCTATCATCTCCGTAACGCTTTCGCGATTACTAATTGATCCTGTAACGAAGCGCGCTGCTCTCCGTTGGATCTTCTCTATATCTTCTATCAACCCTATCTGGTACGGATCCCACACAGCTGAGCAGTATTCAAGCAGTGGGCGAACAAGCGTACTGTAACCTACTTCCTTTGTTTTCGGATTGCATTTCCTTAGGATTCTTCCAATGAATCTCAGTCTGGCATCTGCTTTACCGACTTGGGTCATTTGCATACCGGATCTCATTGTATTTATCTGCAAAGTTTTGTGTTTGTACCTTTCTTCCCCTGTGTATTAGGGCTGGCGCCTTTCACAGTGTAGAACGATGGCCATCTTGTGCGCAGCCCGGCGGCGCGCTTCCCCACGGTGTGGGCGCCGCGCACCGCGCACGCGCGCGCGCTGGCGGCGTCGCTGCTGCTGCCGGAGCTGGCGGACCGGCTGCTGGGGCCGCCGCCGCCCCCGCCGCCCCCGCGCGCCGTCCTCGTCTTCGACGCCGGCAAGGCCAAGGAGCTGGCCGACGCGCTCGCCGAGCACCGAGAGCTCGTGCTGCGCCGCGCCTACTTCGACGCCTCCGAGCCCGACGAGGCGTCGCGCGTCGCCGACACCGACGAGGACTACCAGGCCGCCGCCGCCGCCAAGCCGCAGTCAGTCTCCTCCGTTCTCTGTTCTCTGATTACAATAGATTAGGTTAGATTAGTACTTGTTCCATAGATCATGAACACGACACTTCGTAACGATGTTGAACGTGTCAGGTTAATAAAAGGTGTCTGTCTATACAAGATATTACATTAGACAAAATATTACTGGCACTCAATATTTTTAATTTTTTTTGTGGGGGTTGGGAAATTACCCACTTACTGTTGTTGTTGTTGTTGTGGTCTTCAGTCCTGAGACTGGTTTGATGCAGCTCTCCATGCTACTCTATCCTGTGCAAGCTTCTTCATCTCCCAGTACCTACTGAAACCTACATCCTTCTGAATCTGCTTAGTGTATTCATCTCTTCGTCTCCCCCTACAATTTTTACCCTCCACGCTGCCCTCCAATACTAAATTGGTGACCCCTTGATGCCTCAGAACATGTCCTACCAACCGATCCCTTCTTTTGGTCAAGTTGGGCCACAAACTTCTCTTCTCCCCAATACTATTCAATACTTCCTCATTAGTTATGTGATCTACCCATCTAATCTTCAGCATTCTTCTGTAGCACCACATTTCGAAAGCTTCTACTCTCTTCTTGTCCAAACTATTTAATGTCCATGTTTCACTTCCATACATGGCTACACTCCATACAAATACTTTCAGAAATGACTTCCTGACACTTAAATCTATACTCGATGTTAACAAATTTCTCTTCTTCAGAAACGCTTTCCTTGCCATTGCCAGTCTACATTTTATATCCTCTCTACTTCGACCTGCTCCCCAAATAGCAAAACTCCTTTACTACTGTAAGTGTCTCATTTCCTAATCTAATACCCTCAACATCACCCGACTTAATTCGACTACATTCCATTATCCTCGTTTTGCTTTTGTTGATGTTCATCTTATATCCTCCCTTCAAGACACCATCCATTCCGTTCAACTGCTCTTCCAAGTCCTTTGCTGTCTCTGACAGAATTACAATGTCATCGGCGAACCTCAAAGTTTAGATTTCTTCTCCATGGATTTTAATACCTACTCCGAATTTTTCTTTTGTTTCCTTTACTGCTTGCTCAATATACAGATTGAATAACATCGGGGAGAGGCTACAACCCTGTCTTACTCCCTTCCCCACCGCTGCTTCCCTTTCATGTCCCTCGACTCTTATAACTGCCATCTGGTTTCTGTACAAATTGTAAATATCCTTTCGCTCCCTGTATTTTACCCCTGCCACCTTTAGAATTTGAAAGAGAGTATTCCAGTCAACATTGTCAAAAGCTTTCTCTAAGTCTACAAATGCTAGAAACGTAGGTTTGCCTTTCCTTAATCTTTCTTCTAAGATAAGTCGTAAGGTCAGTATTGCCTCACGTGTTCCAGTATTTCTACGGAATCCAAACTGATCTTCCCCGAGGTCGGCTTCTACTAGTTTTTCCATTCGTCTGTAAAGAATTCGTGTTAGTTTTTGCAGCTGTGGCTTATTAAACTGATTGTTCGGTAATTTTCACATCTGTCAACACCTGCTTTCTTTGGGATTGGAATTATTATATTCTCCTTGAAGTCTGAGGGTATTTCGCCTGTTTCATACATGTTGTTCACCAGATGGTAGAGTTTTGTCAGGACTGGCTCTTCCAAGGCCGTCAGTAGTTCTAATGGAATGTTGTCTACTCCGGGGGCCTTGTTTCGACCCACTTACTATATCCAAAAATTCATCTAATGAGTAGAAGGAGTTGCCATTAAGAAATTCTTTTAATTTCCTTTTAAATGCTATATGGCTATCTCTCAGACTTTTGATGCTATTAGGTAACTGACCAAAGACTTTTGTGGCAGCATAATTTACCCCCTTCTGAGTCAAAGTTAGATTTAACCTTGAGTAGTGAAGATCATCCTTTCTCCTAGTGTTGTAGCCATGTACACTGCTATTACTTTTGAATTCGTTCGCATTGTTAATAACAAATTTCATAAGTGAATATATATATTGTGAGGCTACAGTGAAAATCTCTAGCTCTTTAAATAAGTGTCTGCACGATGATCTTGGATGAGTTCCAGCAATTATTCTGATTACACGCTTTTGTGCAATGAACACGGTTTTACTTAATGGTGAGTTACCCCAGAATATGTTGCCATACGAAAGCAGCGAATGAAAATAGGCGTTGTAAGCTAATATACTCAGATGTATATCGCCAAAATTTGCAATGACCCTAATAGCATAAGTAGCTGAACTCAAAAGTTTCAGCAGATCCTCAGCGTGTTTTTTTCCAGTTCAACCCCTCATCAATGCATACACCTAGAAATTTTGAATATTCTACCCTCGCTATCGATTTCTGATCGAATCTATATTTATTAATGGGGTCATTCCATTTACTGTGTGGAACTGTATCTACTGTGTTTTGTCAAAGTTCAATGAGAGCCCATTTGCAGAGAACCACTTAATGATTTTCTGAAAAAACATCGTTTACAATTTTACCAGTTAATTCTTGTCTGTCGGGTGTGATAGCTATACTTGTATCATCGGCAAGAAGTACCATCTTTGCATCTGCGTGAATATAGAATGGCAAGTCATTAATGTATATTAAGAACAGCAGAGGACCCAAGACCGAACCCCTGCGGCACCCCATTCTTGATTGTTCCCCAGTTTGAGAAATCACCAGTTTTTTGCATATTATGTGAACTGTTTATTTCAACTTTCTGCACTCTTCCAGTTAGGTATGATTTAAACCATTTGAGCACTGTCCCATTCATACCACAGTACTTGAGCTTATCTAGAAGTATTCCATGATTTACACAATCAAAAGTCTTTGACAGATCACAAAAAATCCCGACGGGTGACTTCCGGTTACTTAGAGCATTTAATATTTCATTAGTGAAAGTATATATAGCATTTTCCGTTGAAGAACCCTTCTGCAAAACAAACTGACATTTTGTCAAAACTTTATTTTTACAATGGTGTAAAGCTATTCTACATTATTTTTTCAACAATTTTGGATAAGGCAGTCAGAAGAGAGATTGGGCGGTAGTTGTTGACATCAAATGTATCCCCTTTTTTATGCAGTGGTTTAACAATGGCATACTTCAGTCTATCTGGGAAAATACCCTGCTTCAGAGAGCTATTACATATGTGGCTCGGAATCCCACTTATTTCTTGGGAACAAGCTTTTATTATCCTGCTGGAAATGCCATCAATCCCATGTGAGCTTTTATTCTTGAGAGAGTTTATTATCTTCCTAATTTCAGATGGAGAGGTGGGTGGAATTTCAGTTGTATCAAATGGTGTGGGTAAGGCCTCTTCCATTAACTGCCTTGCATCTTCTAATGAACATTTAGATCCTATTTTCTCTACAACATTTAAAACATGATTATTCAAAATGTTTTCGACTTCCGGTTTATTGTTTCCATTCGCTTTGATGGTGATGCCGTCATCCTGTACTCTTGGTTGTCCTGTCTCCTTTGTAATAATATTGCTCTCTCTCCCGCAGCTGTTGGTGTTGTGGTCTTCAGTCCGAAGACTCCTTTGATGAATCTCTCCACACCATTGTGTCCAGAGCAAGCCTCTTCATCTCTGAATAACTGTTTCATTCATTTTAACCCACTTACTACAGGATAGTCCATTCATAGTGACCGGGCCAAATATCTCACGAAATAAGCGTCAAACGAGAAAACTACAAAGAACGAAACTCGTGTAGCTTGAAGGGGGAAACCAGATGGCGCTATGGTTGGCCCACTAGATGGCGCTGCCATAGGACAAACGGATATCAACTGCGTTTTTTTTTAAATAGGAACCCCATTTTTATTACCTATTCGTGTAGTACGTAAAGAAATATGAATCTTTTAGTTGGACCACTTTTTTCGCTTTGTTATAGATGGGGCTGTAATAGTCACAAACGTATCAGTACGTGGTATCACGTAACATTCCGCCAGTGCGGACGGTGATACATTACCCGTGTTAAAATCGACCGTTTACCAATTGCGGAAAAGGTCGATATCGTATTGACGTATGGCTATTGTGATCATAATGCCCAATAGCCGTGTGCTGCTCGGTATCCTGGACGACATCATCCAAGTGTCCGGACCGTTCGCCAAGCAAACAGGAAGTGTTCAGCAACAATGGAAACGTCAACCACGACCTGCAACAAATGATGTTGTCCAAGTAGCTGTTTTAGCTGCTGTCGCGACTAATCCGCACATCAGTAGCAGATACATTGCGCTAGAATCGGGAATCTCAAAAATGTCGGTGTTGAGAATGCAACACCAACATCGATTCCACCCGTACCTTATTTGTATCCACCAGGAATTGCATGGCGACGACACTGAACGTCGTGTACAGTTCTGCCACTGGGCGCAAGTGAAATTACGGGACGATGACAGATTTTTTGCACGCTTTCTATTTAGCGACGAAGCGTCATTCACCAACAGCGGTAACGCAAACTGGCATAATATGCACTATTGGGCAAGTGGAACATCAGCGACCTTGGCGGTTTAATGTATGGTGCGGCATTATGGGAGGAAGGATAATTGGCCCCCATTTTATCGATGGCAATATAAATTGTGCAAAAAATGGTTCAAATGGCTCTGAGCACTATGCGACTTAACTTCTGAGGCCATCAGTCGCCTAGAACTTAGAACTAATTAAACCTAACTAACCTAAGGACATCACACACATCCATGCCCGAGGCAGGATTCGAACCTGCGACCGTAGCGGTCGCTCGGTTCCAGACTGTAGCGCCTAGAACCGCACGGCCACTTCGGCCGGCTAAATGGTGCAATGTATGCTGATTTCCTACGTAATGTTCTACCGATGTTACTACAAGGTTTTTCACTGCATGACAGAATGGCAATGTACTTCCAACATGATGGATGTCCGGCACATAGCTCGCGTGCGGTTGAAGCGGTATTGAATAGCAAATTTCATGACAGTTGGATTGGTCGTCGAAACACCATACCATGGCCCGCACGTTCACCGGATCTGACGTCCCCGGATTTCTTTCTGTAGGGAAAGTTGAAGGATATCTGCGATCGTGATCCACTGACAACGCCTGTCCACATGCGACAGCGCATTGTCAATGCATGTGCGAACATTACGGAAGGCGAACTACTCGCTGTTGAGAGGAATGTCGTTGCACGTATTGCCAAATTCATTTGAGGTTGACGGACATCATTTTGAGAATTTATTGCATTAATGTGCTATTTACAGGTAATTACGCTGTAACAGCATGCGTTCTCAGAAATGATAAGTTCACAAAGGTACATGTATCACATTGCAACAACCGAAATAAAATGTTCAAACGTACCTACTTTCTGTATTTTAATTTAAAAAACCTACCTGTTATCAACTGCTCGTCTAAATTTGTGAGCCAATGTTTATGACTATTACAGCGCCATCTATCACAAAGCGAAAAAGTAGGTAATACACGAATATGTCATAAAAATGGGGGTTCCTATTTTAAAAAAACGCGGTTGATATCCGTTTGGCTTATGGCAGTGCCATTTAGCGTTCCAACCATAGCGTCATCTGGTTTCCCCCTTCAAGCTAGACAAGTTTCGTTCTTTGTAGTCTTCTCGTTTGACGCTTATCTCGTGAGATATTTGGCCCGGTCACGATCAATGGACCACCCTCTATATTCTGTTCTTGGTCCCCATCAACAACTCTGTTCCCACCATTATGAAACATGGGACTGCTATTTTTGTAGTTCTAAGCCGAACAGTGTAAGCTGTTCAGTGCACCTTTGAAGAAAGAAAAAATAGCTTCATGCAACAGCCATTATGCCACGACATATCTAAAGCATAAAATCTGATGCTGGGGACGTGACCTCGAATGGTACATGGTGGAGAAAAAAAACCGATAACAAGACCAGAGTAGGATAGGGGACATCGAATCGATCGAAATTTGCAAGTTAACCGTGGGTCAGAAATGCACCGTTTTGGAATCATGTCCATAAAATGTGGTACAATCAGTAACAAGTAGGCGGAATTGCATACATTTAAACTAACTTTCCCCACCTAATACCTTGCTGAAACCTGTTATCCTAAAATATACTGTTCCTAATTACACACCATTAAAATTGCTACACCAAGAAGAAATGCAGATGATACACGGGAATTCGTTGGACAAATATATTATACTAGAACTGACATTTTCACGCAATTTGGGTGCATAGATCCTGAGAAATCAGTACCCTGAACAACCACCTCTGGCCGTAATAACGGTCTTGATATGCCTGGGCATTGAGTTAAACAGAGCTTGGATGGCGTTACAGGTACAGCTGCCCATGCAGCTTCAAAACGATACCACAGGTCATCAAGAGTAGTGACTAGCGTATTGTGACGAGCCAGTTGCTCGGCCTCCATTGACCAGACGTTTTCAGTTGGTGAGAGATCTGCAGAATGTGCTGCCCAGGGCACCAGCCGAACCTTTTCTGTATGCAGAAAGGCCCGTACAGGACCTGCAACATGCGGTCGTGCATTATTCTGCTAAAATGTAGGGTTTCACAGGATCGAATGGAGGGTAGAGCCACGGGTCGTAACGTATCTGAAATGTAACGTCCACTGTTCAAAGTGCCGTCAATGCGAACAAGAGGTGACCGAGACGTGTAACCAATGGCACCCCATACCATCACGCCGGGTGATACGCCAGTATGGCGGTGACGAATACACGCTTCCAATGTGCGTTCACCGTGATGTCGCCAAACACGGATGCGAACATCATGATGCTGTAAACAGAACCTGGATTCATCCGAAAAAATGACGTTTTCCCATTCGTGCTCCCAGGTTCGTCGTTGAGTACACCATCGCAGGCGCTCCTGTCTGTGATGCAGCGTCAAGGGTAACCGCAGCCATGGTCTCCGAGCTGATAGTCCATGCTGCTGCAAACGTCGTCGAACTGTTCGTGCAGATGTTTGTTGTCTTGCAAACGTCCCCATCTGTTGACTCAGGGATCGAGACGTGGCTGCACGGTCCGTTACAGCCATGAGAATAAGATGTCTGTCATCTCGACTTCTAGTGATACGAGGCCGTTGGGATCCACTTCGGCGTTCCGTATTACCCTCCTGAACCCACAGATTCCATATTCTGCTAACAGTCATTGGATCTCGACTGCGAGCAGCAGTGTCGGGATACGATAAACTGCAATCGCGATAGGCTACAATCCGACCTTTATCAAAGTCGGAAACGTGATGGTACGCATTTCTCCTCCTTACACGAAGCATCACAACGAAGTTTCACCAGGCAACGTCGGTCAACTGCTGTTTGTGTATGAGAAATCGGTTGGAAACTTTCCTCATGTCAGCACGTTGTAGGTGTCTCCAACGGCGCCAACCTTGTGTGAATGCTCTGGAAAGCTTATCATTTGCATATCACAGCATCTTCTTCCTGTCTGTTAAATTTCGCGTCTGTAGCACGTCATCTAGCAATTTTAATGGCCAGTAGTGTATCTTCTGTCCTTGGTCCCCATCAACAATTCTGTCCCCGCCATTATCAAACTGGTGACTGCTATTTTTGTAGTTCTAAGACGAACAGTGTAAGTTGTACAGTGTAACTTTGAAGAAAGAAACAAATAGCTTCATGAAACAGCCATTATGCTACGACATTTCTGAAGCATAGCGTCTGATGCTAGGGACGTGACCTCGGATGGTACGTGGTAGAGAAAAATAGCCCGATAACAGGACCAGAGCAGGATAGGGGACATCGAATCGAGCGAAATTTGCAAGTTAACCGTGGGTCATAAATGCACCGCTGTTGAACCATGGCCATAAAATGTGGTCCAATCAGTAACAAGTAGGTGGAATTATGTACATTTAAACTAACGTTTCTCGCCTAACACCTTGCTGAAACCTGTTGTGCTAAAATATACTATTCCTAATTACATTTTCTGCAGATAATGGTTCAGCTGAATCATCAGCACCAGGAAAACTTTAAATGTCCGTCCATGAGATGTTATATCAGATACTAATTTTCTGTGACGTTTATTGTGTAAAGCTTGACTATTAAATTAACTACTTCGTGACCTGTTACTCTTATACAGGTTGACAGCATTGTTTTGAAACGCTAGAGTACCTCTTCATCATGTTCCAAGTTCTTCACTGTTCTGCACCGTCAAATATCTTCTTTTTTCGGCGAGGAAAGAAAATTGTCTCTCTGAAGCGATGGTCCACTGCCGTGAAGGTGTTTGGATTATGTTGAATGTCCTTTTGGTTCCAACTCATTCATAGTGAGGAGATCCTGAAGGATGTAGAATATGAAAAACACATTACAGTTTTACAAAGAATAAAAGATATGGTAACATACTGTTCACAGATCCCAAGTGAAATGCTCCTCATGGTTGTGGAATAAGAAAAATATGAAACATATTTTCAGTCAAAAGCTAACAACAAATATGTACGTGTAGAATACACTGACGTGCAGGCTATCTTACGCTTATCATATTATTTTAGGCTGTAGCCATGAATAAACAAAGAGAAAAATCAGTTTACTTTTATAACGTTACTGCACTAAAGATGTACATAACCAGCTTTCACATTATACTCACATTATTTGATATTGGTTATAATTTTTAGATTCCAGTCGATTCAAATAAAAAAAATAAGCGATGAAGTAGAAAGAGTTGGCCACCAATAAAGCCTGTAGGTACCTCTCGAACAGAACCTTATTATTTGTTAAACTTTTTTTTAAGTTATTGAAAATATGTATTCCTGAATAATGGACACCTTCCTGAACAAAAGCAGGTACCTTTAAATATTTGTTAAGGTTATTCTTATTTCTAGTATTGATTCCATGAAATGTTGATTTGAAAGGGATGTATGATTTATGACAAACTTCAACGAAGAGGAAATATATTGGGAAGCTGTAGTTAGTATTTTCAGTTTCTTGAAACGAATTTCGCAGAACTTTCTAGAGTTCACATCATAAGTAATCCATACTATTCTAGTCTCGGAAAATTTTACCTTGACTTGAAGAGTTACCCCAAAAAATAATCCCATATGACGTTATGGAACGAAAGTAAGCAAAGTATGCCAACCGTTTTTGTTTTTATACCACCTCTGACTGACAACATCTGCTGTGCAAATAACGATTCGTTTAGGCGTTTCAGCAATTCCCTGATACGCTCCTCCCAGTTTAATTTATCAGCAAGCTATAATCCAGAGAATTTAACATAATCAACCAATTGTATCAAACTGTCGTCAGATTTTGAGCATATACTGCCAGGAATTCTCTTACCAGATCTGAACTCTATATAATGTGTTTTTAGTGACAAAAATTGGTTAGGAACCATTTAGTAATATTCTCTAAAAGTTTATTAAACGATATGTTTAAAACTACGCTTGATTTTCTGTTTATTGCATTGTTTGCATCACCTGTAAACAAAACAAACTTGGCATCTAGTAATACTGATGAAAGGTAATTAATATACACAAGAGTAAGTATCTTAAAATCGAACCTTGTGGGGGTACCACATGTAATACATTTCCAGTTGGCTGATGCCTGATGGCTTAATACAGGACTCTTTCCTGTTCACCCATTTTGATTCCTGCCAGAGAGATAAGATTGGTGAATGAGTTTGCAGCAATGGTTGTTACACCGTAATATTCTAATTTAATTAAAAGCGTATTGTGATATACGCATCCAAATGCATATGACAAATCACACAATATACGAGCAGCCAGTAACTTATTGCCTAATGAATTAAGTGTATTCCCGCTGTGGGTGTTAACAGCCTTCTCAATACTGGAACTCTTTAGAAATCCAAATTGTGACTTTGACAGTGTATTATTTGAAGTCAAATACTTAAGGAGCCACTTGTATAATATCTTTCCTAACATTTTCGAGAATGCAAACGAAAATTGAAACTGGATGGGAGTTTGACTTTATTTCCTTATTTCCTTTCCATAGAGATGCTTAACTTCAGCCAGTCACGAAATATTCCAGTGAAAAATGAATTGGTAGAATACCTTTTAAGTAGTTTTGTTGATAATTTATCATAACTACTATTCATTATTTATTTTTAAGGATTTTATGGTGGACATTACTTTTACTAGTGTAGTAAGGGCCATATTCATACTACTGAAGTTATTTGTAACAGGTGGTCTGATATATTCCATGTCAGCAGCTACTGAACCTGACAACCCCTCTTTTCAGTAAAATTTATGAAATATTTGTCAAAACGTTCTGCAAGACTGCACTCTTCTGTTATCAATGTAGGATTTAGCCTTAATGATATTTGCTCTTCTTCCTTTTTGTTTTACCAGTATCTTTTTCCCATATAACCCATATTTCCTTTAGTTTGTTATCTAATGTAAGGATCTTTTTCTTGTGCTGTATTTTCTTTGATGTCGGTATAACTATTCTCAATACAGTGGAACCTCGCTTAACAAGCACATCCCATAACACGCAATTCGCATAACGAGCGGAACAAACTGTACATAAAAAAATGACAGCTTAACGAGTGATATTTCACTTAACGAGTGACGACGATTTAGTGTGACGTCACCAGCCACCAGCCGTTCGCGCGCGGCGGTGGAAACGTTCAACAATATGAACACCATTCATTGTCGGCAGCGACATATGAACAATGTCTTTAGTATGTTCTGCAGTCTGTGTTTTTTTGTATGCAAATTTAAATAACCTTCGTACGAATGTCCCCGAAGAAAAAGCCGCAAGAAGACGACCATCACAGAAAGAAAATTACCTTAGAAATTAAACATAAAATCTGAAAAATGCGAACGTTGTGTGAGCGTTGCTAATTTAGCATGCACTTACAATCGGTCTACATCACCTATTTGCATTAACCTCAAGAACGTGGACACGATTAAGGAGACAGATGCTTCAATGAGATTGACTAGAATATCTAAACAACGGTTTCATATTCTGGACGATGTCGAAAGGTTGCTCCTTATATGGGTAAACGAAAAACAGTTGCAAGGCGCCTCTATTAACGAGAACTCATTTGTGAGAAGGCGAGAATGACTTTCGCCGACCTCGTTAAGAAGAGGGCAGGATCATCAGCGAACAGAGAAGTGTTTGAGAGAAGCCGTGGGTGGTTCGAGAAGAGAAGAACTGGCATCCACAGCGTTGTGAGGCATGGAGAAGCAGGCAGCTCCGACACAAAGGCAGCAGAGGACTTCATCATCAACTTCAAGATGCTCGTAGATTCTGATGGTTATCTGCCGCAACAGATTTTCAATTGTGATGAGACGGGTGTATTCTGGAAAAAGACGTCGAAGCGTATCTTTATAATAGCAGAGGAGAATGCATTGCCCGGTCACAATCCAATGAAATACTGTATCACACTGCTATTCTGTACCAATCTAAGCAGCGATTTGAAAATTAAATCGCTGTTTGTTTACCATTCAGAAACTCCGCGAGCCTTCAAGAAGTTTGAAGTCCAGAAGAGCAGGTTAAATGTGATGTGGAGGTCGAACAAAAGGGGTTGGGTTAAACGTAATCTATTTAGTGAATGGATCATCGACGTGTTTGGTCCTTCGGTGAAACATATTTGCTTGAGATGAATGTGCCACTCCTTGTGTTACTTTTTATTTACAACGTTCCTGCCCATTCTCCAGACCTGCAAGACCACCTCTCTGAAGAATTCCAATTCATCAATATCCAATTTCTTCCTCCCAACACCACTCTGTTACCCGAGTCCATGGACCAGCAGATTATTTCTATTATTTCTAATTATGCAATAAAGCACTCTTCGACCATTATTTTGAGTTGACTGAAGTTACCAATCTCACTCTCAGAGAGTTTTGGAAATATCACTTCAACATCGTTGCCTGTATCACAATGATCGGAAAGGAGTGGGAAACGGTTACCAAGAGAACTCTCACTTCTGCTTGGAAGAAGCTTTGTCCGGAGTGCGTTGTCGAATGTGATTTCTAAGGCATTTGAGTCAGTACCTGTAGAGCCTGTAGTAAACGGCATTGTCCCTTTGGCCAAGGGCACGGGACTAGAAGTGGATAACAATGTATCGATGAGCTTATGGAAGATTATAACCAAGAAACGGTCACCGAAAAGGTTACGGATTTGCTGTGTGCTTCACAGCAGGAAGTTATGGAGAGGAGTTCTTCAGAGGAGAAGGAGGAAGCAATAACAGCAAAGCAGCAATCTTCTCGCGCAATAACAGAAATGCTGAAAGCATGGGAATTGATTGCATCGTACATTGAAAATCATCACCCCAGTAAAGCATAGGTTATGCGAGCTACAAATTTATTTGACGATAATGCTGTGTCGCATTTTCGCCAAGTGCTGAAGCGTTGGAAGAAACAATTGACTGTAGATAGCTTCCTAGTAAAAAAGAATTAGTTATGTATCTTGAATAATAAATTACATAATACTGTATGACTAGTTTTCTTTGAATAAATGGCATGAATAAGATAAAACTTTTAGTACTCTTTCTGCATGGAACGCATTATCGTATTTTACATTAACGAGTGTTTTGCACTATAAGTAAGGTTCTGGAAGGAATTATGAGCGCTATGCGAGGTTCCATTGTATTTATTTCTACGAGGTACAGACGGAGAGAGTTTTCTGACTGAAAGATAGAGTTTCCATTGGTGTCTTAATAGGTACCTTTATTAGTTGAGTAATCCACGGTTTCTTTGTAGACTTTGGTCTAAACTGAATTACTTTTGGGGGTAAAACAGCTTGCAACTAAGGTAAGGGCTTTATTAATAAAAGTGCTGCATTTTCCATTTATGCCATGAGCACTGTATACACCACTCCAGAGCGTGTTATTGAGGAGTTTCATAAAATAACCAAGTTTTACTTTCCTGGCTACCCTCTTGATCGCTGATTTAGTGGATTTTGCATCCTAATTAGTATTAATATTTAAGAAAACTAACTGCATGTTGTGGTCTGAGAGGCCATTGATTACTGGTTTTATAACATAATTATGTTTTTTCGACTTCCCTATGAGGATATTATCAATGGTCCTTGTGAAGTTGAGAAGCTTATAGCAGATATTACGTTATGATGATGTTACTGACTGCAATAAATTCTCACAGGAAGAGTCTATAAGGAAATCTACATTGTAATCACCAGCAAGCACTTTTTCTTTGTTCTTTACTGTTTCACAGATCAATAGAGCTTAGAGGTGACTTATGAACAGATTAAAATTAACAGCAGGTCCACAGTATATTCTTAATATTATAAAGAATTTATAACGAAATTCTGTTTCCGTGGCACGTGCTGCTGTAAGCAAAATTTATGAATGCATATGTTCTTAAATTTATGACAATACCTAATGAATGAGGCAACTGCTTCTTTCACCATTTCTGCTGCGCAGAAGTGAGACGCTAGCCTGAGTCCTGTGACACTTAACACCTC
This sequence comes from Schistocerca cancellata, assembly GCF_023864275.1. Lineage (NCBI taxonomy): Eukaryota > Metazoa > Arthropoda > Insecta > Orthoptera > Acrididae > Schistocerca > Schistocerca cancellata. Next base: position 66,706,445 of record NC_064628.1, read on the forward strand.
TGTACTAGTTACCACACGATATTCAGAGAGGTAGATTATGTCAACTGGATTTGGTGGTTATAATTCATCAATGCAAATAATAGTTCATTAATTTTATTCCTTAATCATCGAATGATTTGACGCAGTTAAGTTAGCTGGCACTTCACACTGACTGAGATGTAACTGGGTGGAAGTCAAATTTCTGGTGATTGCTAAAAATTACCTTTCAACAGCTGTTTGTATTGATGCAATATATCAGGATTATGTTGTTTAGCTTCTTTCTCAAACTGAAGGTTTGTTTCAATCCTAGCCACTCTCATAACTTTGTTTCTTCCTGTCCTACCCACCCTGAAAAGGTACTGCTCTGACACCTGTAACCACAGTATTTTACCATTCATGACAGTTAGATTTCCTGTTACTAGCTCAGCCAGTTTGCTGTTCCCTTTCCTCGTGAGGTAAAGGCCATGACTAATATACTCTCACCTAGGGACAGAATCAACAGGAATCATGCCAGTATGTGACCCTGCACCTTATGTAAGTAGCCATTCCAACTCCAAATTATCTCTCCTGATATAAGTATTCAGATGATGTTGGTCTTGACGTTTCAGAACAGGTACAAACTCAATTCTGATATGTCTCGATGATGGTGCAGTCCTTAGCAGGTCACACTCTATATTGTACCAAGTATCTCTGTCAATACTATTGTCCGGCCCACCCTCTGTAATCACGGTGCCTTCCTTCATGAAGTCTTTACAAAATGATCTGTCACGTCACCCAGACTAGCACTAGGCGTAAAAAAGTCGGTGGTCTGGTGTTCTGAACCTAGTTCATCCAGTGAAAATTGGACAACACCTCTAACAAGAGAACAATCGAACAACAAAACTTTCTTTCTCTTCACTGGCCTTCCTACATCCTCACTTCTCATTTTACAGCTGAAAGATTGTTGTGCTCTCTCTACACCTGTAGCTGCTGCAGGCTGATCGATTTCTAACAGAAGCAACAAGTCAAATGTGTTTTTCGCATTCACCATAAAGCTGCCAGATGAAGTTTTATGCCTGTTTCTTTTATTACTTGTTACGATTTCCTACATATCTTTATCGTTCACCGTCCTTCATCTGTCCAGATCTTTCCTAACCTTAGCTAATACAGTCTGAAGGACACCTATACCCAAGACACTAGTCAATGCTATAGAAAAAACTACAGCATCTATCACGCCATATCCAAGAAGTAATAATTATATGGCAAGTCATGCACTTTTCACTCGTGGTAAAATAATAACTTAGTAAGGACAAGTCAAATAAATTACCAATAAACACAAAAATAGTTTCCAAATTTTTGCCTATACGCAGCTGAATGTATACGATTCTGAAAAAGACAACGTAAACGCTAGACTACCTTCAGGAAATACGAACTAAATCATGAATGGATGTGCTGTACTTAAATTTATGGAAAGAAAAGGAACAATTAAACCACATTCATTAAGTTTATTGTGCCAAAACGTAAACAAAATAGGACTACAACTCGATTTTATAAACTTTTAGATCTTGACGCAAAGAAAAGAAAAACCCTTTAAGAGTAAGTTTGAAATACACTCTGATCCACTTACTTATTGATTAATTTGGACTAACTGTTACTGCGTTTTAAATAACTTATCTTTTCGAGAGCACAAAACTCATACTTATGGCGCCTGCTGGTAGCTTTCAGTTTGGGAAATGTTCAGCATGCCACCTTCTCGCCGCTACAGTACTGCACCCCGCTGCTCCATAAGGCATGAGAATGCCAGTTGCTTCGTTATTTGTATGTGTGTATTCATGGTGACGGCTGCACGCTGCAGCACTCGGCAAGTGCAGTGGCTCACAACTACCGCAGCATAACACAATGGCAACTTAGTCGGACGAAACTTCACTGCTAGACACATCGCAACACGTTTGATTACTGGATAAATACCGCACGCTCGTCGCTGATTGGCTTTCGTTTTACGGCCGTCATTTCACTACGGTGCACTTCTCACAATGGTTTTGGAAAATTTTGCTGGGTTTGACGTCACCTACATGCGCCGACATCAAATTATTTTTCTCCATCCTGTATTGTCACTAAAATTTTAATAACAGCTCATACAGAAAATCGTCTGTCGTGTTCTTGTACGAATAAATTTCACAGACTCTCCATGTCCCGTAAGAAGGAGGTCACATGAAGATTGGAGGTAGTGTTCCTGGTGGGAGCAGTGTCAATGAGCGTTGATGTCACATCAATGAGATTAATCAATTTTTTTTTGGTGGTGCTAGTGTGTTGTTGATAGAACTGATAATCTGGTGGTAGCGGTTGTACTGCTAGCAAGCTGTTGATATTGTCGTCGTAGTTGTCGTCATCGTCGTAGTGGTAGCAGTAGCAGTAGTTAGTCGTTGTTGTTAGAACAGACGTTCTGGTGCTTGTGCTATTGTAACGTTGTTGTAGTTTGGATAGCCAGGATAAGTTGAAGGCAGTGCTAGTGTGTTGGTCGTAGGCGCGGGTCGTGGGTTCCGTTCTGGAGGGTTAACCTCAGTCCATGTGCCACAGATGCCTAGGATGTTAATGATAACAATAAAATATAAGAATAAAATGTTTAATGTAATAATAATAATAATAATTTGTTCACATGAGCAGCTAATACGTCGCTTTAACGTATCTTCCAAGAACTTTCAGTTGAGATAAATGTAAATCATTTGAAAATCAGTCGTCCATAAATGTGTCATCCAATGACCTTAAAGTAATTGGATGACACATTTATGGGGGACTGCTTTTCAAAAAATTTACATTTATCTGAACTGAAAGTTGCTATTAATAGCTCTTAAGAGCTATTAATAGCAAAAAACTTTCGAAACTTTGATTGTATTATAATTTAAGCAATACAAAATCGAAGTGTGCAATTACCATTGTCAGTGAGATTCTTCAGCTCCTTCCAGCGTAATTCATGACGAAATAGTTCACATAGCCGGACATCAACGTTCAACGGCCACAATATTCCGGCAAGGGACGATGTTGCTTTCATCAGGTGCGCTGACGAACCATTCGCCCGGGTCACTGGTTACTGGTCGCTGGGATGAAAAGCCTCACCTAGACCTGGGATGGCACAAGCTAAATACTTTCGTGGTACTCCTGCTCGCCTTCACAGGTTGATTCAGTGTGCCCTCTCATGCAGAATCGGCATTAGTTGATCTGAAATCAGAATAAAACGTAACAAATGGTGATGAGCATCCAGATTAGGTCCTCGTCGTTTTCTTATTCCTTTTCCTCTTCTTTGAGGCGCTTCCGAGCTGTTGCTCAGAAGGCTTGTCTGTAGTGGTGGGTTTTTCATCCTTTCTGCTGGCGTTGCAGACCTTCTCGGAAGGTCTTCTCCTCAACGCCAACAACATACCCCCATTGGGCTAGGGTAAAAACGGCACTGGCACTGATTATGATGAAGGATTGCAGGAAGAGGAATTTGAGCAGCGCCACTTGCTGCGCGGGGATGGAAGGATAAGGATGATGGAGGATAGGATGTCTACATTGATCGGGAGGGGTGAAAGGATACGGATTGACGAGATGGGGTTAGGCTTCGTCCTGCAGCAGTTTTTTTTTTTTTTTTTTTTTTTTTTTTTTTTTTTTTTTTTTTGGTAATCAGTCTACTGACTGGTTTGATGCGGCCCGCCACGAATTCCTTTCCTGTGCTAACCTCTTCATCTCAGAGTATGGAGGTCTTATACAGCACTGATCCCACACTGCTCTTGCCTGGAAGATGGAGGCCCGCGGGTGGTGGCGCTGTAACTAGTGCCCTGGGGAGCGACAACGAGTGGGTGGCTCTGTAAGCAGCCTTTGGTGACGTCGCTGGCCCCTGGGGGCGATAGGTATCGGGGGCGCACTGCTGCGTTGCCACTGGCCCCTTTGGGGAGTGGGTGGCTGGAGCAGGAGTTTCTTCTTCATTTTTCTTTTCCGTTATTCTGTTCCTCTCCGGGGATCGCCAGCAGTGACCATTGAGGCGTCCGTCTGCGTCCCCCGATCTCAGCCCCATGTTGTGGGGGGGGGGGGGGTTGGAGAGGGGGGTCTAGGGGCTGGCGTCTTTTTTTTTTTTTCTATTGGCGACTCTCAGCTACTACCGCAGCTGCTGCAGCTGGCATTGTCTTTAAGGCAGCCCTCTCTCCAGCCAAAGCGGCTTTGAGAGCGGTCACTGTGTTGTCAGTGGAAATATGCAGCATGGCGCGCGTGTCACCGTTAACTGAGTCGGCGGCTATGTCTTCGCCTCGGCACATCGCGCTTCCCCCTCTTCGGTAAGGGGTAGGGGGGCCTGGATAGCCGCCGGTGCGCCTTGCTCAGTACCACTGGGAGCCTCCTCATCTTGACTGGCGACCTGATGATGACACACCTGATGATGGCATCATCAGTGTTTCATTTAGTACCATACTTGTGAACACACTTCAGCAGACTTGTTGACCACGCAAGCGTGTAACTGGGGGAAGGTTATTTCTTTCAGTCGCTCCCGCTTGGGAAAGTAAGTTATTATCATTGACAGGCAACAATCGGTCGTTAAGTTTTATCTCTGACTAATATTATCTTTGTTGGTCACGTGTAAACTCGATCACAGGCACTTTACACAGTATCTATGTCGTTCTCCGATGTCCGGCTTGTCAGTTGGCAAGATTCAACATCACTAGCGGCACCTAAGAAGATGTCCAGCGCAGCTCTGGACGAAACGTCAGAAACCAAAAGGTTTCTGCGTGATCGACCACGGGCGTACAGCCCGAAGGACTCGTCAGCAACTACGACGTCCATTTCAATGTGTGCTGTACTGCTGACAGGACGGACAAGCTGGTGGTGGTGGTGGAGGCGACGCGCGGCGACGCGGTGCTGGCGCTGTCGCAGTTCCAGCCGTGCTACATCAGCCCGGGGCCGGAGGAGGGCGCCGTCGACGCCGAGGCCTGGTTCCCGCCCTCCGACGACGAGGACGACGACGAGGAGGAGGGCGGCGGGGGTGGCGGGGGCGGCGGGGGCGGCGACGACGGGGGCGGAGGTGACGCCGGGGGCGACGGGCAGGCAGGTGACGCTGCTGCCACTCCTGATGACCAGCAGGAGCAACCGGACCCAGAGGCTGAGGGAGGCGCATAAGGAGGACGACCAGTCTCTGCCTTGCAGAGGAGCCGACTCTGCAGCACCGCTTCACAATGACGTTGATGCCTGGTGGTTTGCGCACTCAAGGGCGCGCTTCTTATTATTATTCAAGCATTACTTGAAAAAATACAGCAAAGACCTTTACTTATGCAGAGACACGTTTCTGATTTTCACCTATGTTCCATTGGCTTAAACCATCAAAATCTTCAATAATACAACGTTCTACTGCATTTTGAAACCTACAGATACCTTCCATTCCGTAACTTGTAGCTCTTTGTTTTGCATTTACGACGTGTTTGACTGGTATAAGGAGACTGATTTTCTTATCTACCAAAATTTTTAATTTTTACAGACAACTATATTCTGCCCCTCAAAGTAATTTTCTTCGGCAGCTGCACACTGACCGACTCGTCGTTCCCAGTCTTGGTAGCAGCGCTGGAAGATTTCAACTGATAGGGACTCTAACATGTTGGCCACATTGTTTCGAATGTTCTCCAGAGTCCCAAATGACGTCCTTTTAAGATATTTTTCGATTTAGGGAAAAGAAAAAAGTCACAAGGACTCAGATCACGTCAATACGGGGGCTGTGGAACAACAGGATTGCTTTTTCAGGTCAAAAATTCGGTGATGCCGTAATGGAAGTGGCCTTTTAACATTGGGCGTTGCAATCATGCGGCATCCACTTGTCTGCTAAACCTGTCACACTCGATTCATCCTTTTCCTAAGCCTTTCAAGTATGTCTTTGTAAAACACTTGGTTGACAGTTTGTCCTGAAGGAACAAATTCTTGGAGCACAACATCCCTGTGCCCAAAAAAGGCAGTCAGTATTGTTTTGAACTTTGATTTACTCATTCGAGCTGTTTTCGGTCGAGGAGATGTCTCAGTGCGCCACTCCTCACGTTGCCGCTTTGTCTCACGAAATCCAGGATTCATCAATGATGATCACACAACTGAAACGTAAGTGGTCATTGGCAATCTCTCAACAAGATCAACGCACACGTTCCTTCGATTGCCCTTCTGCTCAGTTGCGAGGTTTTTTCTTTTCTTTTGGCACCATTTTAGAACAAATCTTTCACATTTGCAAAACTTCGGTCAAAATCTAATATATGGTGAAAGTGCTTAAGTTTAACAGGTCACTCATCGTCCTTATTGTTAAATGTCGGTCTGTTATCAGAAGAGCACGCACGCGTTCGACGTTTCCGTCGGGTTTCGAAGCTGAAGGTCTTCCCGAGCGAGGTTCGTCTTCAAAGTATTCTCGGTCTCCCAAAAATGATTTGTTGTTGTTGTTGTGGTGTTCAGTCCTGAGACTGGTTTGATGCAGCTCTCCATGCTACTCTATCCTGTGCAAGCTTCTTCATCTCCCAGTACCTACTGCAACCCACATCCTTCTGAATCTGCTTAGTGTATTCATCTCTTGGTCTCCCCCTACGATTTTTACCCTCCACGCTGCCCTCCAATACTAAATTGGTGATCCCTTGATGCCTCAGAACATGTCCTATCAACCGATCCCTTCTTCTGGTCAAGTTGTGCCACAAACTTCTCTTCTCCCCAATCCTATTCAATACTTCCTCATTAGTTATGTGATCTACCCATCTAATCTTCAGCATTCTTCTGTAGCACCACATTTCGAAAGCTTCAATTCTCTTCTTGTCCAAACTATTTACCGTCCAGGTTTCACTTCCATACATGGCTACACTCCATACAAATACTTTCAGAAATGACTTCCTGACACTTAAATCTATACTCGATGTTAACAAATTTCTCTTCTTCAGAAATGCTTTCCTTGCCATTGCCAGTCTACAAAAATGATTTATGTCAACGAAAACACTGTGCTCGTGATAAGGAATGTTCCCCATAGCCCTGTTTCAACTATTCAGAGCCCACACTAGTGGATTCCCCAAGTTTAACACAAAACTGGATGGCATAAAGTTCTTCTAAATTCCACTGTTCCATTTTCGTAACTCACACAAAAAAAAAAAGAAAAAAAAAATAGTTTCACCGATGGTGCTCTCAATAATATGGATGAACACACCGATCTACACAAGTAGGAAAGCGCGGCGTTGCCAGATTGCTCGCAGTGTTGCCAGTCTCAATGCTTTTCTCGCACATCTCGTATATGCACAATACACACACAGTTCTCTTCACTGATACAGCGGAGCACTGAGTGCAGAATTCGAAGAACGCTAAGCTGCATCATTCTACTACGCCAGCTGAGGACGGATGAAAACCTGAAACATGTCTTGTTATATTAAAAAGAAGTATAAAAAGTGGGTGGTTGCTGTATTTCTTCGAGTAGTTTGATTCAGATCCACAGAGCCACCAGCATCATAGATAAATTAATATTACTGAAACATTCCGAGATCAGTGTAGTTAATACAGTTTATGAAATAAAGACATTTGTAGTGCAAAACATATGTCAATACTACACCACCCCCCTGAAAGTCCTCACCTCATTCACATATATGTTCTCTCTGAATCATACAGAGATCTAAAATTGGTGATATGGACTTCGTTTTCAATACACAGTTGACAAATTATTAGAGAAACAACACAGACTAAACCAAACGTCAGTCAAGTGAAGCTACGTGGTAAGTTACAAGGTACGAGGTGTGGTTACAAAATAAAGGGACCGATGCTGTCGTAGAGTAAGTACGCATGCGCGAAAGATGAACGACCATAGCTGTGGAAAGTGAAGCATTATTTGTCTCATTCTCAATCTGTGGTGTCTGAAGTCAAATCAGTGTAACCGTGTCCTTCGGTTGTGTAAAAGTTGTTATTCTGTTTTGCAGGCAAAACGATAAGTTTAATAAAAGAGCAACGAAACGTCGTGAAGTTTTACATGAAACTTGAAAACACTGATACTGAAACCTATCTTTTATTAAGAGAAGTGTATGACGGAGGCTGTTTATCACGTACGTGAGTTTCTGACAAGGGAACCTCCCCATCGCACCCCCCTCAGGTTTAGTTGTAAGTTGGCACAGTGGATAGCTCTTGAAAAACTGAACACAGATCAATCGAGAAAACAGGAAGAAGTTGTGTGGAACTATGAAAAAAAAAGCAAAACATACAAACTGAGTAGTCTATGCGCAAGATAGGCAACATCAAGGAGAGCGTGAGCTAAGAAGCGCTGTGGTCCCGTGGTTAGCGTGAGTAGCTGCGGAACGAGAGGTCCTTGGTTCAATTCTTCCCTCGAGTGAAAAGTTCACGTTCTTTATTTTCGCAAAGTTATGATCTGTCCGTTCGTTCATTGACGTCTCTGTTCACTGTAATAAGTTTAGTGTCTGTGTTTTTCCGACCGTACCGCAAAATAGTGCGATTGTTATTGAAGTCGCGAGCTATATTTGCTGGATTCATATTGCCCACGGAATACATCTCACGTATTTAATGCACTCTCGTCCAAAGTGGCGAGCAGTGAACTGCCAGCCAGGGAGCCTCGTTAGCAGGAACACTCTCTCTTCCGTGCGCGGTAGTCGACTGACGTCGTGTGTTTTGATGTTTGTTTAGGTGTAGCGTCCCCATACTACGGCGCAGTTACCTCGCATCGGACGGACGGACGGACGGACAGATAATAATTGTCTGAAAATAAAAAAATTAAACTTTTTGGTTGAGGGAAGACTTGAACCAAGGACATCTCCCTCCGCAGCTGCTCACGCTAACCACGGGACCACGGCGCTCGTAAGCTCACACTCTCCTTGATGTTGCCTATCTTGCGCATGGACTACTCAGTTTGCATATTTTGCTTATTTTTTCCATAGTTCCACACAACTTCTTCCCGTTTTCTCGATTGATCTGTGTTCAACTTTTCAAGGCCTATCCACTGTGCCAACTTATAACTAAATCTGAGGGGCGTGCGATGGGGAGGTTCCCTTGTGAGTGGTTCAACCGTTTCCAAGACACCGAGAAAACTCACGCCCGGGACACGCTTCAACGTCAAAAACGAATTAAAACATCGAAAAAGTAGGTAATTCGATTCGAACTGACTGTCGGTGGGGTATTCGATTGACTTCTGAAAACATAGGAATTAACAAAGAACGTATAAGGTGAATTTTACTTATACAGTTTAACATGAGGAAATTGTGCGAAACTGGTGCCGAAAATTCTCACGATCGGCCAGAAAGAAGATCTTAAAAATGTTTGTACTGACACTTTGAATACCGCTGAAAATGACCCTGATTTCTTGGAAAGAGTTATAGCTTGTGGCGAATCTTGGTTTTTCACGTATGATCCAGAAACTAAGTGCCAAACCATGCACTGGAAAGGCTCAAGTTGATCGAGAGCGAAAGAAACTTAAATGAGTACATCAAGATTCAAAGCGATGATTATTATTTTTTTTCGATATTCACGGAATTTTGTATCTTCACTGGGTTCCTGAAGGTCAAACTGTTAATCAAAATTATACCTTCTCAGCTCCAACGTAACAGCTCATACCACACTGAGTGTTAAGAAGCTTGTGGCGAAGTACAGCAGCCTAGTGTCAGAATACACACTTTATTCGCCTGACCTAGCACCATGTCACTTTCATCTACTTCCCAAAGTCAAATCTTCACGAAAAGGAACAAGATTTCATTTCGCTGAAGAAAAAGCGGCACACCTCTTCAAAGAACCCACAGAGGAGGAGTTCCAGCACTGTTACCGTCAATGGAAAATACGCATGCAGCGTTGTAGGGATAGTGAGGGGAGTATATCGAGGGTGACAATATCTAATTATGTATGTCTTTGAAATAAAGTGTTTTACAGCAATAGTCCCGTTATTTTGTAGGCACATTAAACGGACGGGTTAACTCTGGTGACAGCACAACAAGTTATCGTGTATTATAAACTATGAAGGAATCCAAACACAGAACTTGAAAAAGTATACGACATTATTCTGTCACTTAATACTGACAGCAGATCAGCCAATAAACAGTTGCTGACCTCAAACATATTTGGATAAGATTATAGTATAAAGTTCTGTCAATGACGAGGTCACTACAGATGGAGCTCACATTCGGACTGCTCAAGGCTGAAGGAGGAAATCGGCCTTGCCGTTTGAAACCAGTCATCCCATCCCGATACTGTATCTAAGCAGTTAAGGGAAATCATAAAAAACCTAAACTTGGATAGGCAGACGAGAATTTGAACCGCCGTAGACGCGGGTGCGAGTCTCTGTGCATCTTCTCTAGGTTCAAATGGTTCAAATGGCTCTGAGCACTATGGGACTTAACATCTGTGGTCATCAGTCCCCTAGAACTTAGAACTACTTAAACCTAGCTAACCTAAAGACATCACACACATCCATGCCCGAGGCAGGATTCGAACCTGCGACCGTAGCAGTCACGCGGTTCCGGACTGAGCGCCTAGAACCGTTAGACCACCGCGGCCGGCATCTTCTCTAGGTAAAAAATATTTTTATTGGATATGTAATGTGTGGACACCTACTGCGAGATTGCTGGCATTACTGATGAGTTGCCTGCCTCCATAGCAGCTATTGCTAACGGGTGCCTCTGTGGTACTGCGCGGCTCTTGGAAAGTCGCTTCAAATCCTTGTGCAGGAAAAAAATTTTTGGCCGACAGGGGCAGGAGAGACGGTGGTGTAAAGTTCTTAATTACCAGACATTGCACCAACGCACTGGCTTAAATTCCAAACTTCTTCGCAGTGTCTCGTAAAGTGAGGACATGTGACCCTGTTGATGGTTCCTTCCGTTGGATGAGGAGGTTAAGTTCGTTGGCTCCTTTGGTGCTATCAGAGAGGAGAAGGCTATCTGCCAGCGCTGGGTTTCATCCTTTTATCTCTCTCATCATCACACAACACAGGCGACGACATCACACTACACGTATGTCCATTACAGTGTGCACAGAGGAAGAAAACCCTTCCCACTTAGGAGATTGAACAATCCATTGGTCTCTGAGCCAGCAATGTCGTACGTCTCTTTCTTCCTTTACAAAGGAACTGTTTGCCGCGCCATATTACTGCACAAGCGTTTCTCGGCGTTCCTCAGTATCATTACGCTGCGACTAGTTCCATCCATACAGATCAACTCAATGGTAGCCGACGAGAGGTTTATCATAAACGTATTCTTCCATTTCGTTGGAAAACAACACGTAGCAAGTTAGAAAAAATGAAAAAAATCACGGCTAATAATGGAAATTTGTGTACTTCTAATCAGACTATAAAGCGAGCGTTTCATTCGGAGCTGTCAAACAAGCAGTACTATTCACGATGTGCGCCAGAAAATTTTTCTTGTACGAGGACCGGTACAAAAGAAAGAGATAAATGCTGCAACTTTGATCACTTATCGAATACCGTGTTAAGTGATTGTTCCATCGATGCTTGGTAGAACAACTTAATATTCATAAATGAAAATCACAAAATTGTTTGCGTTCTACAGTATGTAGTTAACCCATCTTCACCTTACATAACCGCCATCAGCAATAACTGATTGCCCTCAGCAAAGAGGGTTCAATACTGGTAAACTGCATTCAAAATGATATTACACCTCTAAAGTGATGTGCGAACACAGATTAAGTGTCATCTCTGAGAGTGCAATAGTAATATAACTGCAAACGTTAAAACTAAACAATAAATAAACGTACCAGAAAACATTTAAAATCTGGAAAAAAACGTATGTGTGCACTCAAGTTGTCTCCTGCTCTTTCGCATCATACTCGCTCACAAGCTAGTTTTTTTCGGTATTTAGTGTTATTTGTGACCGGTTTCTTTAGCAGTCGTGAGAACGTCACAGAAATACTATTTACAGGGATATATTGCATTTGTTGTACCGACCCCCAATTCGTACCTTTCTTAACATCCGAAATTTAGTGGGATCAGCGTGAATTGTGTGTTTGTTGGCGTCATTACGTCAGCTATGAGTACTTCGTGTTGAGGAACAGATCGTCTGAGGATAGAGTCGGTTTTCTCGTAGTTTTTATCTAATGTTTTGTCCACGCGGCGAAGAAAATTATTGTTACAAGATAAGTGGCAAAATAATTTTTTATTCATAGGTGAATATACATTAAATAATCTTAGTTTTCAGATAGTCATGAATCCCTTCGTTGTAGTTTTTACTAGGAAACTAGCAAAGAGAAAATGGCGATGTTGCCTATAACGTACTATTATGTTTTCGATATTGTACCGGTACAATTTAAGAAACGTGTGAGCGTAAAAAACTGCATTTGGCATTAGTAGCGCGACGTAATGTTTAGAAATGACGTGCTGAATTTTCTAGTGTATTTATCCTAGGTTATTGACTGAACAATTGTTTTGTATTATCGTACAGAACAGATAGGCCCTAGGGTATGAAAAATGGGGCACAGATGAGCTGCACTTACCTGTAGCAGTATATCTAAATGGGGACCATCGAAATTAATGTGCAAGTATATAAAATGTGCCTAAGCCAGAAATTAAAAGGCACGCTAAAAATAAAGAAAAACAAGCAAACGGTGATACAAAAATTCTCGGCTGCAGGAAAGTGTTTTCCAACGAAATTGGAAACGAAATGGAAGAGCATATTGTTGCTTTCGAAGGGCAAATGTTCGGTTTAAGCATGTCGGACGTAAGAAACATTACCTTTGACATTGCTATACAGGACGGATTGTTTCATAATTTCAATGAAGAAGAAGCCGCGATAGGAAAAAAGTGGGCTGAAGGTATCCATCCATGAAATATCGCCGAATCCGGGGTAGAGGATGAAAGTTCCAAGGAAACCTTCAAGGTCTAGCCAAGGAGCCTGTGAGCCGAAGAGAAGAAAATGCAGGGAAGAGGTAACAAAACAAAGGAGAAGAAATCGAGATCAGCATCTCCCTCTGTATGTTTTGAAAAGTCCGCAGCTCGTGGTCGTGCGGTAGCGTTCTCGCTTCCCGCGCCCGAGTTCCCGGGTTCGATTCCCGGCAGGGTCAGGAATTTTCTCTGCCTCGTGATGACTGGGTGTTGTGTGATGTCCTTAGGTTAGTTAAGTTTAAGTAGTTCTAAGTTCTAGGGGACTGATGACTATAGATGTTAAGTCCCATAGTGCTCAGAGCCATTTGAACCATTTTTTGTTTTGAAAACTCATCAGGGAAGCCACCACAAATACTCATTCGTACAACAGGATAAATGTCTTATGAATTTTGCAAGGAAGATCAAATGGAAGGAATGATCAGACGCATGAAATACAAAATGTGGATTCGTGGAAAGTGTGCAGGGGTGGAGGAAAGACGGAAAAAGTTGTACTGTACGCCTGCAAATAGTGATGTAAGAACTAAAGTATAGAACATTTCCTTAAACTCAGACTAATATATATCTTTAAGCAGAATTACATACACTCCTGGAAATTGAAATAAGAAAGGGGAAACTTTATTGACACATTCCTGGGGTCAGATACATCACATGATCACACTGACAGAACCACAGGCACATAGACGCAGGCAACAGAGCATGCACAATGTCGGCACTAGTACAGTGTATATCCACCTTTCGCAGCAATGCAGGCTGCTATTCTCCCATGGAGACGATCGTAGAGATGCTGGATGTAGTCCTGTGGAACGGCTTGCCATGCCATTTCCACCTGGCGCCTCAGTTGGACCAGCGTTCGTGCTGGACGTGCAGACCGCGTGAGACGACGCTTCATCCAGTCCCAAACATGCTCAATGGGGGACAGATCCGGAGATCTTGCTGGCCAGGGTAGTTGACTTACACCTTCTAGAGCATGTTGGGTGGCACGGGATACATGCGGACGTGCATTGTCCTGTTGGAACAGCAAGTTCCCTTGCCGGTCTAGGAATGGTAGAACGATGGGTTCGATGACGGTTTGGATGTACCGTGCACTATTCAGTGTCCCCTCGACGATCACCAGTGGTGTACGGCCAGTGTAGGAGATCGCTCCCCACACCATGATGCCGGGTGTTGGCCCTGTGTGCCTCGGTCGTATGCAGTCCTGATTGTGGCGCTCACCTGCACGGCGCCAAACACGCATACGACCATCATTGGCACCAAGGCAGAAGCGACTCTCATCGCTGAAGACGACACGTCTCCATTCGTCCCTCCATTTACGCCTGTCGCAACACCACTGGAGGCGGGCTGCACGATGTTGGGGCGTGAGCGGAAGACGGCCTAACGCTGTGCGGGACCGTAGCCCAGCTTCATGGAGACGGTTGCGAATGGTCCTCGCCGATACCCCAGGAGCAACAGTGTCCCTAATTTTCTGGGAAGTGGCGGTGCGGTCCCCTACGGCACTGCGTAGGATCCTACGGTCTTGGCGTGCATCCGTGCGTCGCTGCGGTCCGGTCCCAGGTCGACGGGCACGTGCACCTTCCGCCGACCACTGGCGACAACATCGATGTACTGTGGAGACCTCACGCCCCACGTGTTGAGCAATTCGGCGGTACGTCCACCCGGCCTCCCGCATGCCCACTATACGCCCTCGCTCAAAGTCCGTCAACTGCACATACGGTTCACGTCCACGCTGTCGCGGCATGCTACCAGTGTTAAGGACTGCGATGGAGCTCCGTATGCCACGGCAAACTGGCTGACACTGACGGCGGCGGTGCACAAATGCTGCGCAGCTAGCGCCATTCGACGGCCAACACCGCGGTTCCTGGTGTGTCCGCTGTGCCGTGCGTGTGATCATTGCTTGTACAGCCCTCTCGCAGTGTCCGGAGCAAGTATGGTGGGTCTGACACACCGGTGTCAATGTGTTCTTTTTTCCATTTCCAGGAGTGTAGTTCATTAGGGTTGTACAATTCATGCACCCACTAATATAGCTTAGGAAAGCAGATTCCTAATTTGCACCACATTACAGATGTTTAGAGAATTAAATAGAGGATGTAACGGGTGTAAGTGCGGATATTTTTATAGGTGGTACCTTAACACATACACACATCAGTGAGTTGGTTGTTTTCTCTCTGCGTTGGACAGTCTTCCCACAAACATTACGACATGTTGTTTTCTGCATGGTCGTAGTGCACCTACTACACCTGTCAGTATAGACTCATCGTTTTGCGTCGATATGTCCTCATTTCAGCACCCGATCTGCTGTAATAATGTAATGTTGTTCAGTAAACCGTCCTCAGTCACGAATTTAAATAAGTTTGCAACTTACTGTTTAGGCCAGGGATCCCCAAACTATTTTGGACAAGTGACCCCTTTTCCAAAATGAAGTTACCTCAGACCCCCGCGACAAATTACCTACTTTTAAGATCAACCCCCTTATTCATAATGGTCACTTTACTTCACTTAATTTAGCTACGTAATAACTTTGTAAGCTCTTGAAATAAATGAGTACTTATATGAGTTATTATCGTTCAAGCTCCAACGAATTTCAAAACACAAATGAACTCTCAACCTAAGTGCAAGCTCGTTAAATAGTAAAATATCAGGAACATGTTTGGACTTGATCATGAATCTGTTCGTGTCAAATCGCGTAAGCGTCAAATAGAGAGCAAGTGAAAACGCGCCTGAAAGACGTACGCTCGAACTCATTATCTTGCACAAACTTGTCCACACAGACTTGCCGCGTTTTTCATCTTGTACGAACTTGAGACTTTACATTACTACAACAATGCTATTTCCTACAAAAATTTTAATTATTCTTAGTACACGTAACACAACATAAACAATACAGTACCTACCTATCTTGAAAGTTTTAAATAACAACTTGTGTTATTTTAATAGGGGTCGATTTTTAGACCTCGTCGACCCCCAAAATCAGTTTTAGTTTATGTCGATCCCTAAGAAACCACTTTGGGAATCCCTGGTTTAGGCTATAATAAATAAAACCTCAAAAGTGGTACAATTTAGGCAACTCTCCGCTAACGCAAAAGCGTAGTCTTCAGATTCCGCCTTAAAGCTCTATAACGCTATATAGGTCGCGCATACCGGAGGGTGCTTGGCAGCAATATTATAGTCTGATGCTGTCCTATTCTATTCTAGTTGGAAGACAGGGAAAATGAGTATCTATATGCATGTGTATCCGGCCTTCTCTCTTTTATCGTTCACGGAAGATTAAAGCCATAGTTCGGCCAAATCGGTAAACTTTTGTCAATATTAAGAATTTATTAACAGCCACTACAAGACCTATCTCGGCTTTTATCCATTGTAAAGTGGCACATTGGTGGATATGTGCCTCAAGTACAACTTGACACATTCAACAAACCGTTAATGAAGGTAAATAAAAAATTAATTTTGACAAAATTTGACAGCCTCGATGGAACTGTCAATAAACTCGTGTCGGCTGTGGAACCCAACATAACAAATGACTCTGTTATCTCATTCTCGCGGTCCCTCCGCGAAACACTGCCGGTGGTAGCAAAATGGTCGCACAACCTTCCTCGAATACCGTGAAAGGTCTCTGTTGGATTCCTTTCATGTTAATTTCTTAAATCTGTTGTCATTTACGGCGTAAATTCCTCTTCTAAATTTACTGTGGTGTTTCTGACTATCTGGGAGGAGACTGAGCAGTGGAATGTTTTACTTTTAAACATAAACAAGAACGATCTGTCACACTACTACACTTTAAAACACAGTTTATATGTAATTCATGTCACACAGTCTCATACGGAACCTACATCCGCTTTCTTTTATATACTGTATATGATAAGATACTGTCATCCCCCTTCCCGTCTGTGTGAGAGGATGAATGAGCAAATGTATTTCTAGTTGCATGCTTGATGGTAGCAGACAGGCCTGTCTGCTAGAGAACAGTAGGACCAACGTCGGAACAGGTAGCTACGCTTTCTAAAAGCAGAGAGATTTGTATTCTTGGTATGGACCTGTCCGTCCCTTGTCATGTTGGTGTAGGAAGCTGCTTCTCTGGTCACTTCCGTTTGTATCTGTTAAGCACCCTCGGTAGGGGCGAGCATCTGAGGTGGTAAGATCTCCGGCTAAGCGCGTCTCTGCGAAGTCCGTAGGACAATGGATTTCTTAAGTTCAGCCTAACTGAAAATTTAATCACCTTTATTTCAGGTTCAAATGGCTCTGAGCACTATGGGACTCAACTGCTGAGATCATTAGTCCCCTAGAACTTAGAACTAGTTACTTTATTTCAGGTTTAGATGTAAAATATCTTATGTTATCTTAAATTGCAACGCAGTGTAATTCGAGTGTAAAGTTTAGAATATCTTCCAGTAGTTGCTTTGTCACTACTTTGTGAGTAAAGTGGAACCACGTGTTGAGGATCCGTAACTCTAACTAAGATCATCTATCTTAAATGCGAATGTGCGTGAGATTATAACGTCTCGTCTTGACAATATTTTCCAATATAGCAACTTTTCTTTATGTTCAGCCCACATGGGGTGTACTTTGTGAGACCAGTACCACGTGCTTATACAATTGCTTGACCCATCAGGTTAATAGTAAGACGATAGTAACCAGTTCGAGGTTTTTCTTTTATAATTTGTGTTTCGGTGTAATTTATTTTAATTATCATAATTATTGTGGAGTTACACTCTTTGTGTAAACCAAGTTGACCACGTGAAGCATGTAGTGTAACCATCAAAGTAGCCCTCAGCTATTCTTTTCGGGAAGGTTTCACAGAGAGATAGTATGAATTTAGTATACCAGTGTGTGGTAATTTCATGACGGACAGGATTGCGCTACGAACGTAACTTCTTTGGGTGAAAATTGAATCGGTTGGTTGTGATTAATTTCCTCTTGCATATGTTTCAACGTTCTTAGTGTGTTATTTTATGAATGCACTGTTGTATGCAGTCTCCCAATCTTGGCTCCATATTTGATGTGTTCTGTAAGATTACAAACTCACATTTTCACAATCCTAAATAAGGCACCGGTTTAGTTATGAATCAAGTTTAATATGCTGACATTTTAACGGAATAATGATCAATGTTAAAATAAATGTCCAAATATAAACTGATTTATTTCTTTTTATTTAAATTGTGTTTTTATGTATATATCACCGGTTGTCGTAAGATGACTATTAAAAGATTATAATTAATGTTAGTCTGGTTGGGAATTTGGTAAGCTAGATTGAATACCTGGTGAAACAGTTGCTCAGTAATGCAAGGTTAACTTCCCCAGATAGCTCACGGCTTTTAACCCGCTTTTATTGTCTTGAATATCAGCACCGCTTTCAGAACAAATTAATGCAACAACATTACAACCGGTTCTGTGAATTTACCCAACTGACTTTCGCAATAGCTATGCCGTCTTTCTTCAAAGAAGATCCACCGAAGTTCCCTGAACATCTCTCTTTTACTCCTGTGTGAACTAAACCGACCTGTAACAATCCCATCCGTGTGTCCTGCATTCGTTCGTTGTCTGCTGCCCTGACTAACTTGTAAGTGTGTCAAACGCTACCGGAATCGCGTCATTAGTGCTTTCGTTTACAGATGCACCGAAAATTCTCAGAATCATCCAATCAATTCGAGATCTCCGATATGCATTCCTTTCTACTGATTTCACGTTTTTCCGTTCTACGCTGCTTTGTGCTATTATGACAGGCGTTCAATAAGTTCCGAGAAGCAAGTTGGTTTTATTCTGGATTTCAATACGTCATATTATTCCAAATCTTTTAGCCACAAAACACTACTTTTCAAAATAATCTCCGTTCAAGGCGCTGGCCTTACGCCAAGTTGGTGGGAGTGACTGTATGCCCACGTGGTACCACTCTATTGGTCGACGGCGGAGCCAACGTCTCGCTATATCGATAACCTGCAACATCATGCGCGTAACGCTTTCCTCGGAGCGCATCCTTCATTGGGCCAGACAGATAGAAGTCAGAAGGTGCGAGATCCAGGCTGTAGGGTGGACGAGGAAGAACAGTCCGATGAAGTTCTGTGAGCTCCCCTCGGGTCCGTAGACTTGTGTGAGGTCTTGTGTTGTCATGGAGAATGAGATGTCTGTAACCAGTTTTTGATGTTGCTGAGCAACAGTCATACGTTTTAAAGCAGGGGCGGGCAAACGTTGCACGCGGCTCATGAGCGCACATCGCTGCACGTGTGCTGCTCGCGTGCAGGCGTCGACCGGGTCTGTGGCGACAGCCGGCAGGTTGCGGCAGTGTAGTGCCAGGCTAAGCTGCGGACGTTGATGCGAAGCGAGCACTATGCAGTGAACGTTGTATTTCAAGAAACGGAGAAGTGGAGATTTGCTATATTTTAAAAAGTAATGGGAGAATCATTTTTTCTTTGCGCAAAAATGTGAAAATTCGAAATGTTTAATATGTGGCAGTATTCTCGCTGTTCAACGGAAGCTTAGTATTGAAGGCCATTATAATAAATTTCACAAGGACGAGTACAATTTATTGTCGGATTCTGAGCGGATGGGGAATTGACTGAGCTTAAGAAGAGCAATCTGAAGATACGAGATGAATCTGTCGTAGTTGGCCGGCCGGAGTGGCCGAGCGGTTCTATGCACTACAGTCTGGAACCGCGCGACCGCTATGGTCGCACGTTCGAATCCTGCCTCGGGCATGGATGTGTGTGATGTCCTTAGGTTAGTTAGGTTTAAGTAGTACTCTAGGGGACTGATGACCACAGCAGTTAAGTCCCATAGTGCTCAGAGCCATTTGAATTTGTCGTAGTTGCTGTTGTCACGAGAGATCTGCGACTTTCTCTCGTCATGTCTCTCATCTGATTTAACATTTTATGGAGCACTGTTTTCAAGTTTTCAGGACGACAACAATAATAGTCCAGCGGTATGTGCAAGTTATAAGACTGCGCTTAATATAGCGAGAGCTAGAAAACCATCTGCTGAATTAATAAGTCTCGGTTAAGAGCAAACATCAGTGATGAAAATTTACGTAACTGTTTGTGTTTGTCTGTATTTAGAAATTTTGTTCCAGATATTAAACGTATTGTAAACTACACCTGTGATAATTAAATAAAACGTATCGTAGGTAATAGGTACTCTTTCAAACCATGATTTCTTTCAAGCACTCCTACTAACCTTATTCATTCACTCAATAAAGCAAGCTAGGAAACAAAACGCATTGCACAGGAAGGAGCGGACAGAAGGTATGGTGGGGATGGGAGATAAGCAGGTGGCCAGCTTGCCCCTGTGTGCACGCGGAACACCTGTTAACTGCACGCGTGCAAGTGCACCGCACATGTGCAGGATTCCTGCCCGCCCCTGTTTTAAAGTGACTGAGTTTATGTCATTAACATATATTGTAGGACGTCAAGCTCAAAATTGGCCAATATTTTTCTTAAGTCATGGCCTATATGTGTTACTGACATAAACTCAATCACTTGAAAATGTCATAAAAGGCGGAAACCTGGGTCGTTATTAAATAAACAACAATACAGTCAAATGGCGGTGTGTTCATTTAAAAATGAGAAGTTCGTTTGCATTTTTGTGGCGTTGAACACGCTGAAGTTGTTCCTTCAGTTTCCTCAGGCTGGCGCAATAAACTTTCTGATTTATTGCTGCACCGTAAGAGAAAACATCAAACAGAATGACCCCTTCAGACTCCCAAAAGACCGTCGCCATGACTTTACCTGCTGAGGGCGCGTCTTTGAAGTTTTTCTCCGGAGGATAAGTGTCGTTCCGCCACTCCATGGATTGCTGTTTTGTTTCCGATTTGAAGTGATGAACTCGTATTTCATCACCTGTGACGATGTTTGAAAAATATTGACACGATCGTTTCGTAACGCGCAAACAATTCCGCACAGATGGTCGTCATTCGTTGCTCCTTATGGTCTTCTCTTAGGTGGCGAGGAACCAGGCGAGCACTCAACTTTGAGTACCCCAGCTGGCGGATGAGTGTATCAGCGCTATCAACAGAGACGTTCAGTTGAGCAGCGAGGTATTTGACTGCGCTCTATGGATCATCTCGAATCAGAGTGCCCTCACATTCCAACATTGAAGGAGTCATAGCTATGTGCGGCCGGCTTCGCACAGTTGGCGCGAACTGGTTGCGATGATGACACACACCTCGCCCAACGATCAGCATATCGGCTGATGCGGGAATATTCCACGACGTCCCACAACAAATTCCGTATTTTTTCAACCAAAACTGGCCGAGGAAAAAATGTGTTGCATTAGATCTCTGTGACACGTTCTTGGAATACAAGTGAAGTAGTGTATTCCACAACCCTTTGCTTAGTGACCTCGAGGATAAACATAGAGAAATTCCAGTTTACAAGGAGAGCCATCGACAGTTGTTTTCTCCTGCACCATCTGTTGGTAGTATAAGGAATTTGCGTTGCGTTTTTCGAGTCATCAGCATTTTGGATGATTTTAGGCTGTCCTTCACCTTTTCCTATCACCTACTCACAGTTTCATCTCTACTATACTACTGTGCTCAGAATCCTCTACTGCCTGTTTTACATGTTCTGGTCATCGTCTGTCCCCTCTCTTTTTTTCTCCACTGTGGCTGGAAGGTAAGTGCCCTAGTCTTTGATATAGTGGAGCTGAGTGCAATGCTCGTCGCTATTACAAAATGAATTAGTAAATAACTTATCGTCTAATCTAGTCACTGTACGCAAAGGCTAATGTCAACACAACAAGCACAACTTGGTAATAAACCACGTTATACGAGGTGCATTCAAGTTCTAAGACCTCCGATTTTTTTTCTAATTAACTACTCACCCAAAATCGATGAAACTGGCGTTACTTCTCGGCGTAATCGCCCTGCAGACGTACACATTTTTCACAACGCTGATGCCATGATTCCATGGCAGCGGCGAAGGCTTCTTTAGGAGTCTGTTTTGACCACTGGAAAATCGCTGAGGCAATAGCAGCACGGCTGGTGAATGTGCAGCCACGGAGAGTGTCTTTTATTGTTGGAAAAAGCCAAAAGTCACTAGGAGCCAGGTCAGGTGTGTAGGTAGCATGAGGAATCACTTCAAAGTTGTTATCACGAAGAAACTGTTGCGTAACGTTAGCTCGATGTGCGGGTGCGTTGTCTTGGTGAAATAGCACACGCTCAGCCCTTCCCCGACGTTTTTGTTGCAGTGCAGGAAGGAATTTGTTCTTCAAAACATTTTCGTAGGATGCACCTGTTACCGTAGTGCCCTTTGGAACGCAATGGGTAAGGATTACGCCCTCGCTGTCCCAGAACATGGACACCATCATTTTTTCAGCACTGGCGGTTACCGGAAATTTTTTTGGTGGCGGTGAATCTGTGTGCTTCCATTGAGCTGACTGGCGCTTTGTTTCTGGATTGAAAAATGGCATCCACGTCTCATCCATTGTCACAACCGACGAAAAGAAAGTCCCATTCATGCTGTCATTGCGCGTCAACATTGCTCGGCAACATGCCGCACGGGCAGCCATGTGGTCGTCCGTCAGCATTCGTGGCACCCACCTGGATGACACTTTTCGCATTTTCAGGTCGTCATGCAGGATTGTGTGCACAGAACCCACAGAAATGCCAACTCTGGAGGCGATCTGTTCAACAGTCATTCGGCGATCCCCCAAAACAATTCTCTCCACTTTTTCCATCATGTCGTCAGACCGGCTTGTGCGAGCCCGAGGTTGTTTCGGTTTGTTGTCACACGATGTTCTGCCTTCATTAAACTGTCGCACCCACGAACGCACTTTCGACACATCCATAACTCCATCACCACATGTCTCCTTCAACTGTCGATGTATTTCAATTAGTTACACACCACGCAAATTCAGAAAACGAATGATTGCACGCTGTTCAAGTAAGGAAAACGTCGCAATTTTAAGTATTTAAAACAGTTCTCATTCTCGCCGCTGGCGGTAAAATTCCATCTGCCGTACGGTGCTGCCATCTCTGGGACGTATTGACAATGAACGTGGCCTCACTTTAAAACAATGCGCATGTTTCTATCTCTTTCCAGTCCGGAGAAAAAAAATCGGAGGCCTTAGAACTTGAATGCACCTCATATTTACATTTTAATGGTTAGCTTAATTAGGAAAGTTGTAGGACAAGTTAAGGACTCTGAAACAGAGGTCAAGACTACTTTTAAAGGAACTTCATTTGCTCGTAAGTTTCATAAAGTTTAGTAGAAAGTTATCAAGGAACAAAAATAATTGAATTACGAAATTACATTGGAAAAGTGAGGCTAACTCTGCGGGAAGTACTAAATAAATGGAAGCGTGCATGGTGAATGAAGCACCAAGATATAAAGACATCCTTATCTGTGCAGTTCGTGGATACAAGGCTAATGAGACAAAATACAAGCTAGAGTTACACTCTGAGACAAAAAAAAAAAAAAAAATACGACGCAGCACGAAGGAATTATCCTAATGAGGCGGAAATCGGTAGGTGTAATGTACCGGTACTTGTACGGAACCCTTACAGCAAAGCGGTACGTCGACGATGTTCTGTGCCCCGTTTGTTGACCTTCAGCAAGATAGCGCCCACCCACGCACGGCAAGAGTATCTGCTGCTTGTCTTCGTGCTTGCCACATTCTATCTTGGTCAGCCAGGTACTTGGATTTCTCCCAAACTGATAACGTTTGGAGCATTACGGGGTGGGCTCTCCAACTAGCTCGGGATTTTGCCGATCTAATGCACCAATTGAACAGAAATAAAGGACATTAAGCAACTCTGTCAGTCAGTGCAAAGCCGAGTTACTGCTTACATAAGAGCCAGAGGTGGACCAACACATTATTGACTTGCTCCATTTGTGGGGCTTTTCACGCCCGGGTTCTCGGGTTCGATTCCCGGTGGGGTCAGGGATTTTCTCTGCCTCGTGATGACTGGTTGTTGTGTGATGTCCTTAGGTTAGTTAGGTTTAAGTAGTTCTAAGTTCTAGGGGACTGATGAGCATAGATGTTAAGTCCCATAGTGCTCAGAGCCATTTGAACCATTTTGTGGGGCTTTTCTCTCGAATAAAGCATCCAGTTTTTCTGAAATCTACCGATTTTTTTTAAGAGTGTAAAACAGCAACTTAGGTACCTACACAAAGCGGCTCGCACTACCGTAGACTGCGATAACTTACGTTCTCAAGATTAACGAAGTGTGCCCAACAGCCCCAGACGGCAGTCACCTCCCATCTCCTCCGTCAGGTCATTCCCGAATGTCCAAAAACTTTCTCTCTCCTGTCCATCTTCCAACATTTCAAAAATTCAACATGGAAGCCACGACTCCGAGCTATTAACATGTGACACTGGAGATATATAACAAAAATTTGCGAAAACTCGGGGAAACGATAGTAAACTTCCCAGTTTTTGCGTACAAGATGTACATTTTACCATTTGACTACGGCACTGGGCACAAGCAGTGTTCCTTGATTGTTTGGCACGTGTGGACCACGCACCAGGTGTCACAACACAATATAATTGGATAAACTACATTTTCGGAACGAAATGGGTCCAACGTTCCCACGCTAGCTGTGCAGCACTGCAGTCTCTGGGCCTTTGAAGTTAGTACAGAAAGAGTCAAATTATCCCTAGAGAATGGTAAGGCGGGGACGGTGTTCACTGTCCAACATGTGGAAAGGTGCCAGCCGTGATCACACAAAAGCAGTGAGCAGATCACTGTCTTCAGCGAAGGGAAGACGTGCTTGGCTTAATAAGTTTCAGACTGCCCTTTGCTGACAAAGGAGACCCAATACCGTATCGGATACCACTTGAATCGCTATGAGGGCGTGATGCTTCCTTCCTCAAGTACTCATTTTCAGTACAAACGCAACTGCAAAATAGTGGCCGAAAAATGATATCGCATTACTTATGCGACAGTAATGTCACACTACTCACTCCAGAACCCCGCCAACTACTTCTGGATACCGTAGCAGATTTCCTCCTAAGCTGTCCCTTTGTAGCGGTTCCTACCTGGGCTCGTCTACTGAAAAAAAATCGAAATAGGCAATCTTCCAGCTGCGATACGTTGATGTACCTTTTTTGACGTAACTAAGGCGTTTGATTGTATTGATCATAAAATACTGCTCCAAAAGTTGTAGTTTTCGACCGCGAAAAATGTGTAGGAACCAATGCCCCAAAGGAAGGGATAGTTTCACTGATACCCTTTATATCACTCCCTGAGGTGTTTTCCCGTCGATTCTGAGAGGCGGTCGGGGTTTCCTCGGCCACCCATAAGAAAATCGCATGCTTCTAACGCTGAGTGCTGCGTTCCTGACCTCCATGGCAGAGCCCCCAAAGTCTGGGGTGAAATGTGGATAAGAGGAGGTGTGACAACTTTTCGGTCGTACGACACGTCCACGACGGCGTTGGGAAGAATTGCAGTGAACTCTGCTGCCAATGTGACATCATTAACCCACCTTATACCCACATGAACTTCGGGGCTGTATCCTTTCTTTTCGCACGTTTCGACACTTTGCTGTTTGCAGCGTCGCGGAAGATGGTGTTGCAGGGCGCCACGTGTTTGTACCGTTACAGAAGACTGTTGTAGGCACCTCTCACCCAAATTTGAAATCTACGCTTCGCAACGGGAGACAAATACAAGGTTTCGAAAAAGTGACAACTTTTTTGTTTGGCTTAAAGTATCTGGCACCAGAAGAGCTGTTTAGCTGCCAAACTGCTGTTCATATTTTTCATCCTTCTTCAGACTGTGTATTCCTGCTTTCTTGACGCGAGAATTGTCATTTTCTTTACAAGCTGTGTTGCGGGCAACGTTTATGTCAAGCAAGTAATTATTCTGCTCTGTTGTTTCCCCTATTTTTTCCTGCTCGAGCTCTACAGAAAAGACACATGAGGGGTTGAAGAATATTCGTAGTTTCTGGCCTGAAAGGCTGCTCCTGTAGTTTCTTAAGAAGGGTTTCGCAGGACGTACGGTACCTTTCTTCGCGTGTCTGCCCATTTCATTTTTTTACGACATTCCTGTTATAATCTCTCAGCAATGAAACAAACCACTGTTCATTCGCACTACTATTCTTTCGAAACAACTGATGCCCCATCTCAGTGCAGCCTGTTGGCCATCCTACAGACTTGAAAAGTACTCAAGTATAGGCCGTCCATGTGTTTTTACGCAGTCTCTTTTGCAGACTGTAACGGTAACACCGACCACATTAAAGGCAATCGATGCTAACATTAAAGCTCTGCGAGGAAATTTTGAGAAAGTTGTGACCGTGGAGTAATCTAATGGGGTCAGAACAATCAGACTGGGATTCGTTTCGCAAATACTCGAGCAGAGTATTACCAATAGTAAACAGGTGGTAAAATATGGCGCTTCAGTCTTCGATCGCTATTCTTTATTTTCAATTACCGGTCTCGGGCTAGCTGCCCATCTTCAGATCATATATTGTAGTTACAGAGTAACTTGTCCGTACAGAACACTCGGTTCGCTGTCATAAGTAAAGTTACTCTGTAGCTACAATATATGAACTGAAGATGGGCAGCTAGCCCGAAACCGGTAATTGAAAATAAAGAATAGCGATCGAAGACTGAAACGCCATATTTTATTTAATGAACGATCGCAGAATTCCCAGTGAGACAATCATGTCTAGTTTTGGTAAACAGGTGGGTCAGGAACAGACATTCACCAAGCACAAAGGCAAGTTGTAATATTACGTATTAATATGCCTTATTAGACAGTCTTGTGTCAAGCAATATAATACAGCAGAAGGCAGCGCCAGGCTAACGTGGCCTTCCTCCGCACACACACTAAACTTTTTCTTTATATCTGTTCACACTTTAATACAGTAGCCTAACCTTACAGATAAGTGCACTACTAAATTGGAAGTCAGACAAACAAATGGGCAATGAGATAGCAAACAGTAACTCATGCCCCTCAACAACAAATACTTTAAATGAACTGTATGCAGCAGTTTATAGAACCAGTCACCAACACACTTGAAACTAATAGCAATACTAAACAGGGAAGCGCGTGAAATGATTCATATTTTAAGCAGAGGTCTATCAATGATCATACTCTGTAACATCATGGCTTAGCACAGGGTCTCTATGCCTGTACATTTACCAACTTGCAATAGAATAGCTATCACAGTAAATATTTCTTTCTTACGCTCCGTTTGAAGCAAGTAAACAGAATGAAAATGTTAACTACACAGGCTCTGATGGAGCCTTTGCTTTGCTTCATTAATTAACTAGCCTAGCACATGAGGGCCCTTAAACTTTCATGGTCTGAAGAACCATGCTCATTAACAGATCTACACAAGTATGTATGAAAATTGTATGTATTCTCATCAATAATTATTAATTAAGTAAACCACAACAAACTATAACTGTTTAAATAACAAATGTGCAATGATAAGCAGTCTTCTAACCTACTCAAATATAGTTGGCTGTGCAAATGCCAACATAACATTAAATTCAAGTTCAAGCACTTGCTCATGAAATGAACAATGATAAAACTTTTTAATTCTGGCCAAAGTGCATAAATTCAACAATTAATAATCCTTTTCACTTCAGATCAATATTATTTTTCTTTAAACTAACAACTTTACTATTTTCAGGCAGCTTTTCTAGTAAGGCAAATTATTTTAGAAAATGACTGCGGATTGATTTAAAAATGCACTGGAAGTGGAGTATTTGTCAAATTATAAAACTGAACTTTGAACACTATAACTCCACACATTAGAAAGCAATCACAACTATTTTCACATCTGCCGAATAAGTCTTTCTATAATAAATTATAAGACCCGGAATTAAATTCACTAGGATAGGATTCCTGTCCAGGTTTGTGATTTGGGATAATCACGGGTGTAAGATAGAGTTTTTAGCAACACCACGATTATTATTAAAATTAACAAAATTTCACAGACACCTGGTCCATTTACAGAGTGCCAAATATCAACAATTTAGTGGAAGGCTAGTGGCACTGGTGGCGTAATTTGCAGTGGCTGCTAACATGGCGGCGATGCAGTCATGGCAGCACTGTTGGCCTCGCCCTTTTACAGATCTTGGCGTCGGAATCATATTTTTACAGAGCCAAAAACCATGCCGTGATAACAGTATCGCCAAATGCAGCATCCGAGGCCAATAAGTACTGCCCTTAGGCTCCTCTAGCCTCAAAACTCCAACCACAGCACAGCTCAGCCCAGACTCATTACCTGTCACAAAGGATGAGTTCCCACTTGCGCACCTTTCACTCCGCCAGGCTACTTCCGTAGCTGCGGGGATTCCCCACATCTTTTACATTCAACCCTACGTTCCCTAACTACGGACCAAGTCATTTACAGTACAGTATATAACAATCATTTCAGTAGTTATTCAAATCCACAACCACAGTTTAAACAACACCGTTCAAAAAGTTCACATAACTGAAATATGTATACATAGTCGAAGAATTTCCATGACAGGTACAACACTCTAGCAACACTACAAACTGACACATCGATACAGATACAAAATAGGTGTTACAAGACAAACTGCAAGAGACCGATGACCTCGGCAGTTTGGTCCCTTCGGAATTCACACACACACAAACTGCAATTTCCCGGTATCCTATCAGTGAATCGTAGTTTACCATTCGCTATACCTACATCTGAATACATACACTGCAAGCGACGGTGGGTAACTTGTACTACTACTACTACTACTACTACTTCTAAGCATTCCCTTTCATGTTCTACTGGTAAATGGAGTGAGAGAAAAACGACTATCTATATGTTTGCGTACGAGCCCTGATTTCTCATATCTAGTCTGCGCTGGCCCTTACGCGAGACGTTCGTCGGTGGCAGTAGGACTCTTCTGCATCCCAAATGGCGAGTCTCTAAACGGTATGAATAGTGTTTTGTGAAAAGAATGTCCTCTTCCCCCCAGTGAGCCCGTCTGAGGTCACGGAGCATTTCCGTAGTACCCGAGTGTTGATCAAACCTACCGGCAACTATTCTAGCAGTATGCCTCCGAATTTCTTCGATGTCTTGCTTTAATTCGACCTGGTGGGGTCTCAAACACTCTATCAGTACTCTAGAATGATTCGCACTAGTGTCACGTACGCAGCTTCCTTTACAGATGAGCTACGTCTTCCTAAAACTCTGTCAAAAACTAGACGTCGACCATTTATCTTCTGTACAACCGACCTTAAGTGCTTGTTCCATTTCATGCTGCTTTGCAGCACTACACCTGGATATTTAAGCGAAGTAGCTATGTCAAGCAGCACACCACTAATACTGTATTAGAAGATATAGGACTGGTTCTCCTACTCATCTGCACTAATTTACATTTCCCACATTTATAGCAAGCTGTCGTTCATCACACGTTTCCGTACACTACAGCATCATCAGCAAACATCCACATATTGCTGCTCGCTTTATACGTCAAACCCGTTTATAACTTATGTACAGAGAGGACAAGAGAGGGCTCATCACATTTACCTGGGACACTCCTGTCAATACTCTTGTCTCGGATGTGCACTCGCTGTCCAGGACGACGTACTGGGTTCCATTACCTAAGTCTTCGGGGCACTCACATATCTGAGTACCTGTTCCATATCATTGTACCTTTTTTAACAGTCTATAGTGCAACACTGTGCCGAAAGCTTGCCCGAAATCTAAGAATATGGGAACGACCTATTGCCCTTTATCCATGGTTCGCAGCATGTTGTGGGAGGAAACGGCAAGCTGAGTTTCGCACGAGCGCAGCATCGCAGTCCATGTTGACTTATGGAGAGAGGCTTTCCTCTCTCAAGGAAATTAATTGTGTTCGAACATGGTGTATGCTAGAGATTAAAGATATTGATCTGTAATTTTGCAAATCAGTTATTTTGCCGTCCTTGTACACGGGAGTCAGTTGCGCTTTTTTTCCATTCACTTGGGACTTTTCGCTGGGTGAGAGATTCGTTATAAATGTAAGCTAAGTAAGGAGCCAATGCTGAAGAGTACTTTCTAGGCTGTGATTCCATCTTGACTTGGCAACGTGTTCGTTTCTAACCTGTACAGCTGCTTTCTAACGCCATTTATGACTACTTCTATGTTATCCAAACTGAAGTTTTTGCGGTAGGAAAATGAAGGTGTGTTTGGAAGATTCTCTGGTGAAAAGTATATTTTAAGGCGAAGTTTAAAACTTCATCTTTCCATTTGATGTCTTTTACTGCCACACCAGACTGGTATTCGAGTCACTGAACAGAGGCCTTCGAGCCACTTAGTAATTTTACGTAGAACCAGTATTTTCTAGGATTCACAGCAATATACGAGTGATATTCAGAAAGTAAGGAACGATCGGTCGCAAAATGGAAACCACAGCGAAAATCCGATGAAGTTTTGGACACGTATGTTGGGCAGTGTCTCTAGTATGCCCATTGTAGTTTTTAGTTCTGGGCGAACAGGGAGCACATAAAGACACATAGAACAATAGTGTCTCCCGCCAAGTACGTGGGCCTGGTGAGAAATTTCGCCTGAAGCTATGCAGCCAACATTACATAACTGCGTGCGTTTTCTTCTGCAAGACAATTCTCAGCCGCATTCTGCAGGGGAAATGAAGATGCTTCTGCATCGTTTTCAATTGGAAATGTTTGATTAACCACAATGCAGCCCGTAATTGTCTCCCTCTGAGTTTCATCTCTGCTCACATGAACCGCTGGCTGTGAAGACAACATTCTGGCATAGACAATGAGCTGTAGGCCAGCGTAAAGAATTGGCGGAAAGCACTGGCGGATGCCTTCTATAACGAGGGTATTGGAAAGTTGGTACAACGCTACGACAAACGTCTAAATCGGACCGACGACTATCGAGATAAGTAGCTGGAAGCTGTAGCTAACTGTTGCAAATAAAACAGTTTTGATTTTCACTGTGGTTTCCATTTCGCGACCTATCGTTCCTTACTTTCCGAATAGCCCTCGTATAATGCTAACGCATGTCCACGAAAGTTCGCGCATCAATATTTTCAATATTTAAAACCTGCAGCTAAGCCCATATAGCTGTCCCACTCTCTGTCACTAAACATTTATGATTCCAAATATGTGTGTGACATGACTGACGCTAGATGTGATTTATTAAGGCTACAGTCAAATTCTACACGGTTATACGTCAACAGTCTGGATGATTGACTGATCTGGCCTTGTAACACTAACCAAAACCGCCTTGCTGTGCTGGTACTGCAAACGGCTGAAAGCAAGGGGAAACTACGGCCGTAATTTTTCCCGAGGGCATGCAGCCTTACTGTATGGTTAAATGATGATGGCGTCCTCTTGGATAAAATATTCCGGAGGTAAAATAGTCCCCGATTCGGATCTCCGGGCGGGGACTACTCAAGAGGATGCCGTTATCAGGAGAAAGAAAACTGGCGTTCTACGGACGGGAACGTGGAATGTCAGATCCCTTAATCGGGCAGGTAGGTTAGAAAATTTAAAAAGGGAAACGGATAGGTTAAAGTTAGATATAGTGGGAATTAGTGAAGTTCGGTGGAAGGAGGAACGAGACTTCTGGTCAGGTGACTACAGGGTTATAAACACAAAATCAAATAGGGGTAATGCAGGAGTAGGTTTAATAATGAATAGGAAAATAGGAATGCAGGTAAGCTACTACAAACAGCAAAGTGAACGCATTATTGTAGCCAAGATAGATACGAAGCCCACGCCTACTACAGTAGTACAAGTTTACATGCCAACTAGCTCTGCAGATGACGAAGAAATTGAAGAAATGTATGACGAAATAAAATAAATTATTCAGATTGTGAAGGGAGACGAAAATTTAATAGTCATGGGTGACTGGAATTCGATAGTAGGAAAAGGGAGAGAAGGAAACGTAGTAGGTGAATATGGATTGGGGGTAAGAAATGAAAGAGGAAGCCGCCTGGTAGAATTTTGTACAGAGCACAACTTAATCATAGCTAACACTTGGCTCAAGAATCATGAAAGAGGGTTGTATACATGGAAGAAGCCTGGAGATACTGACAGGTTTCAGATAGATTATATAATGGTAAGACAGAGATTTAGGAACCAGGCTTTAAATTTTAAGACATTTCCAGGGGCAGATGTTGGATTCTGACAACAATCTATTGGTTATGACCTGTAGATTAAAACTGAAGAAACTGCAAAAAGATGGGAATTTAAGGAGATGGGACCTGGATAAACTGACTAAACCAGAGGTTGTACAGAGTTTTAGGGAGAGCATAAGGGAACAATTGACAGGAATGGGGGAAAGAAATACAGTAGAAGAAGGATGGGTAGCTTTGAGGGATGAAGTAGTGAAGGCAGCTGAGGATCAAGTAGGTAAAAAGACGAGGGCTAGTAGAAATCCTCGGGTGACAGAAGCAATACTGAATTTAATTGATGAAAGGAGAAAATATAAAAATGCAGTATATGAAGCAGGCAAAAAGGAATACAAACGTCACAAAAATGAAATCGACAGGAAGCGCAAAATAGCCAAGCAGGGATGGCTAGAGGACAAATGTAAGGATGTAGAGGCTTATCTCACTAGGGGTAAAATAAATACTGCCTACAGGAAAATTAAAGAGACCTTTGGAGATAAGAGAACGACTTGCATGAACATCAAGAGCTCAGATGGAAACCCAGTTCTAAGCAAAGAAGGGAAAGCAGAAAGGTGGAAGGAGTATATAGAAGGTCTATACAAGGGCGATGTACTTGAGGACAATATTATGGAAATGGAAGAGGATGTAGATGAAGATGAAATGGGAGATACGATACTGCGTGAAGAGTTTGACAAAGCACTGACAGACCTGAGTCGAAACAAGGCCCCCAGAGTAGACAACATTCCATTGGAACTACTGACGGCGTTCGGAGAGCCAGTCCGGACAAAACTCTGCCATCTGGTGAGCAAGACTGGCGAAATTTCCTCAGACTTAAAGAAGAATATAATAATTCCAATCCCAAAGAAAGTAGGTGTTGACAGATGTGAAAATTGCCGAACTATCAGTTTAATAAGCCACAGCTGCAAAATACTAACGCGAATTCTTTACAGAAGAATAAAAAAACTGGTAGAAGCCGACCTCGGGGAAGGTCAGTTTGGATTCCGTAGAAATGTTGGAACACGTGGGGCAATACTGTCCCTACCACCCATCTTAGAAAATAGATTAAGGAAAGTCAAACCTACGTTTCTAGCATTTGTAGACTTAGAGAAAGCTTTTGACAAAGTTGACTGGAATACGCTCTTTCAAATTCTGAAGGTGGCAGGGGTAAAATACAGGGAGCGAAAGGCTATTTACTATTTATACAGATACCAGATGGCAGTTATAAGAATCGAGGGGCATGAAAGGGAAGCAGCGGTTGGGAAGGGAGTGAGACAGGGCTGTAGCCTATCCCCGATGTTATTCAATCTGTGTATTGAGCCAGCAGTGAAGGAAACAAAAGAAAAGTTCGGAATAGGTATTAAAATACATGGAGAAGAAATAAAAACTTTGAGGTTCGCCGATGACATTGTAATTCTGTCACAGACAGCAAAGGACTTGGAAGAGCAGTTGAACGGAATGGATAGTGTCTTGAAAGGATGATATAAGATGAACATCAACAAAAGCAAAACAAGGGTAATGGAATGTAGTCGAATTAAGTCAGGTGATGCTGAAGGAATTAGATTAGGAAATGAGACACTTAAAGTAGTAAAGGAGTTTTGCTATTTGGGGAGCAAAATAACTGATGATGGTCGTAGTAGAGAGGATATAAAATGTAGGCTGTCAATGGCAAGGAAAGCGTTTCTCAAGAAGAGAAATTTGTTAACATCGAGTATAAATTTAAGTGTCAAGAAGTTGTTTCTTAAAGTATTTGTATGGGGTGTAGCCATGTATGGAAGTGGAACAAGGACGATAAATAGTTTGAACAAGAAGAGAATAGAAGCTTTAGAAATATGGTGCTACAGAAGAATGCTGAAGATGAGATGGGAAGATCACATAACTAATGGGGGGAAGTATTGAACAGGATTGGGGAGAAGAGAAGTTTGTGACACAACTTGACTAGAAGAAGGGATCGGTTGGTAGGACATGTTCTGAGGCATCAAGGGATCACCAATTTAGTATTGGAGGGCAGCGTGGAGGGTAAAAATCGTAGAGTGAGACCAAGAGATGAATACACTAAGCTGATTCAGAAGGATGTAGGTTGCTGTAGGTACTGGGAGATGAAGAGGCTTGTACAGGATAGAGTAGCATGCAGAGCTGCATCAAAGCAGTCTCAGGACTGAAGACCACAACAACAACATACGTTTCGTGGCGTGCGCAGCTTTGTATCTGTCGACATTAAGAGACAGTTCCGATACTCTGTGCTAATAATGTTGTCTTTTGTGTCTTTCTAATATCCGGCCAGAACGGCTAAGCTGTGAAGCGCCAGCGAAAGTGGATGAGTCCGTCACTGTGGCTGCATACTCAACTCAGTGTGCTCTGCGGGGTGGCCTGACCCGCAGGGGCAGGCTGCGCTCGTTAACAGACTGCTCTGTTGCTGCTAGGAGGCGTTATGAAAACAGAATACAGCACTGGACGTATTTTACTTGTGCAGGGTAAAGAAATCATGTCTCCTTCGTTTATAGTTATCAACAGAAACGTCGTCGTTCCAAAATATAGCGAAAGGATTAAGACAAACGTGAATAAATCCTTACCGAGGTTATGAATCCCATATACAGTTCTGATTACTTTATTTAGCGCAAGGGATACTTTCCGCCTAAATGTGAGGTTTCCACAGAATATTATCGAATAGGGCAGCAGTGAACGAAACTATTTAAAGCATGTCCCTAAAGCTGGGAATTATTGTTATGGCGAAAGTAGCTGAACCTAAATGTTTTAGGTAGTCCGATACATGGTTTCACTATTTTACATTTTCATCAATATGGACACCCAGTAACTTACAACTTACTATCCTATTAATTATTTTTTATTAATGT
The DNA here is from genome assembly GCF_023864275.1 of Schistocerca cancellata. Classification (NCBI taxonomy): domain Eukaryota; kingdom Metazoa; phylum Arthropoda; class Insecta; order Orthoptera; family Acrididae; genus Schistocerca; species Schistocerca cancellata. The sequence goes on from NC_064628.1 coordinate 66,741,110, forward strand.
ACTACATTAATAGGTGATGGGGCCCTTATAATAGTACAAAAATGGATAAGTTGTGCTCTTGAAAGTTTAGAGTTACCTTCCACAAAAACATAGTTTACAACTTTTGCTTGTCAATGATACTTTGCACTTCTGGATAACAATGCTTGTATAACCTTCAAAAATGAGTTATTCGAGTTCCGAATTCAAATAGAATGTTAGCTCATTATCACTGTGCAAGAACAGTAACTGGTCAGCACTCGAACACTAGAATGTCCACTATAATTGATCTGTATGCTGATGATGATGATGCGCCCCTATTTGTATTAGAACAGCCTAGTACAAGTTTCTGCATCCTCTTTCTCAAATAAATTTAACTAGACATGTGCTCAACCATGTATTCCATAAAAATTTAACTTTTCTTGTAGAATATTAGGGATTACACAACGACTATCTCCTCCGTAAGTGGTCTTCTTAGCCAAAACATTTACTACGAGTTTGTTTGAATGTCCATTTTCGGCAGCAAGTATACAAATACTAGGTTTATAAATTGAAACTTCTTTTTCTCACGGTGAATTATATTTATTTACGTTCCAGGTCCCTATCGCCTTTTACTTTACCGCAGCTTCAGTGGATTTAACCTGGAATAATACACTTTTGTTTTTACATGGGAATTTTGCAGACTGGAATTCAGTTTTCGTCATTATTTTGTACGTTACTAAATTATTACTTATATTTTTTTGTTTTCTTTTTCAGCCCAAATCTGCGTTTCCTCTCATCTAGTCATAGGGTAGAGTGACAGAGAGACCTCTAACCTATGACCAGATAAGAGGAAAAAGGAACACCAGTAAGTAATAATTTACTAACGTAAAAATTAGGAAGTGAACAGATATTTATAAATTAGAAATCTGTTCACTTCATATCGCTTATAAAAATAAAATTGTGTTGATCCAGATTAAATCCGCTGAAAGTGCCTTAATGCAAAAGACGAAACTCGTCTGGATCGTAAACAAATACAGATTGCAGCAAGGAGTTTCAATGCATAAAACAAATATTTAATGCGAGTGTTTCGTTTCCCTTAACACCGCAATGCCATTAATTCTGCAGTTACCCACATCACGTTGGCAGTTGTTGAATAATGATAGCTTTTCCCGTACATTGCACATAGTGGGGTGATTACTTTTTCCACGCCGCGAGGGATTAGCCGAGCAGTCTAAGGCGCTGCGGTCACGGACTGTGCGGCTGGTCCCGGCGGAGGTTCGGGTCCTCCCTCGGGCATGGATGTGTGTGTTTGTCCCTAGGATAATTTAGGTTAAGTAGAGTGTAAGCGTAGGGACTGATGACCTTAGCAGTTAAGTCTCATAAGATTTAACACATTTGAACTTTTTCCGTGCACAAATGGTTCTGGAGAGTAAGCGCTGGTATAGAATGTAACGATATGATGACCAGCTCTTCCATTTGTTAGGAAGCTTAAGCCTACTAACGGCGCCATAGGAGGCTGCCAGCATGCCAATTATGACAGTGTTGTCAGGTGTAGCATAAATATTCCTTTTTGGCAACACCTCCACACCCATCTTCGCTTAGTAAAGCATTGGTATACAGTATGCACGGACGTGAAGCTTCATTAGAAGAAATAATCCTCTAGGCTACTGAGAGCGTCGCTGGAGTGAGTATCATACGTTTCCATTCGCGGTTTTTCAGTGTACTGTTAATCAACATTTTAGTTCCCTCTGATTGACGTACCAACCACTGCTCGCTACGGAGGGCAGTTCGGAAAGATTTGATGCAAAAAATGAAAAAAAAACAGCATTTAATACGGAGAAATATTTTCATTGTCCGCAACTTTGGATAGAAGGAAGAATCATTGCTTTAAAGAACATACACCATATACTGAAAACGCTGGCATTACAAATAAAGGACTCCCACGCCCTAATATGCCTTCATCTGCAATCTTCATCTGTCACGCGAAAATTTACGCAGACATCACACATGTTTTAATTTTTTAATAACGTTGCCCTCCGTCCCCCCCCCCTCCTCCTGCCTGGTAGCAGGGTCCACTGTGATTCGCTTTCTCCATGTTGTCAGATCGTGGCCCATGTCTGGTTGAAGTTTTACAGCCTCTAGGTCATTGTACAGAGCGTCGACCCATCGCTGTCTAGGTCGTCCCTTGGGTCTCTTTCCCGCGATTTCCGCAGTGTATGCTGCCTTCGCAGTGGTATCGTCCTGTGCATGCAGCACATGTCCAAACCATCGCAGACGCATTCTCGCATTTTCTTCTGGGTTGGTGCGATCCCGAAACGCTTCCGAATAGTGTCGTTCGAAACGTGACCCAGTCGAATGATGCCACTTGTCCAGCTTAGTCTCCATGGCCTCCAGTCGTCGTTCTGCCTCTTTTGTAGCTGGCCAGCACTCGATGCCGTAGAGAGTAACAGACGGATGACAGTCCAGTAGGCCTTCGACTTCAGACGATCCTTAATCCGACGATCGCAGCTGACGCATGTTGTCGTCCACCGTTTCATCCGGGCTGCCTGCGTCCTTGCGTTGATCTCGTCTCTGAGTTGGTAACAAATAAGATTGTAGATCGTAAAACTGACATACTAAAGGTGAGTTCCTGGGAGAGAAGCGCCGAAGCCATGCAGTTACTCTAAAATTACTCACATCTTTCGAAAACCTATTTTTTTTACTTGGATCCCCTTCTAGTGCGATTTAGAGAAGAGTGTAAAGCAGCTACTACTTAAATTTCTAATAAAAATCATCAGTAATAGCGGTCGAAGTCTTCTACTATAACGAGTCTCCCTCGCTCTGTCAACGACCTTGTCAAAGAGGGCTGAGGTACAGAAAAGTCTAGCTAGAGTAATCCCTTACACTACGGGTAGGAAACTGTCCCTAAAAGGCGGGAGAATCAGCAGTGATAAGTGAGTTGAATATGCAAAAAGAAATGGAGACCACTACATTAAAGACACAAAAGTGTGTCCGCAGAAACACGTGTCGCCTATAGTTGAAAAGGAGTCATGATGATCTCTCCACTTGCAAAAGATTCCGGATTAGCTCAAATGGTTCAAATGGCTCTGAGCACTATGGGACTTAACTTCTGAGGTCATCAGTCCCCTAGAACTTAGAACTACCTAAACCTGACTAACCTAAGGACATCACACACATCCATGCCCGAGGCAGGATTCGAACCTGCGACCGTAGCGGTCATGCGGTTCCAGACTGTAGCGTCTAGAACCGCTCGGCCACTCCGGCCAGCTTCGGATTAGTCACAGATTTGGTACTCCAGGAGGGGACTGTAAAGGGAGAGGTAAGCATTAGAAAAATTTTGAATAACCAATGAAACGGGAACATTCGAATAGTCGGGTCTTGGAATGCCAGAAGTTTGAATGTGCTAGAGAAGCTTCAAACTCTGGAAAGGGATATGCAAAGACTCGACCTAGATATAGTGAGGGTCAGTGAAGTGAAATGGTAAGAAGATAAGGACTTTTGGTCAGACGAATGTAGGGTAATACCAGTAGAATCAGAAAATGTTATAACTGGAGTAGGATTAGTTACGAATAAGAACGTATGACAGCAGGTGACTCGATCTGGTCAGATCAGTGATAGGGTTTTTTTGCATCAGAATCGACAGCAAACCATTATGGTCAGACAGAAATTTCTGTATCAGATATTAAATTGTAAGAAGTACCCAGGAGCAAATGCAGACTCGGATCACAATTTAGTAGTGATGAAGAGTAGACGGAAGTTCAAGAGAAGCGTCCGGGAGAATCATTGCGAAAATACTGAGGAATGAAGAGACGAAACTGAAGTTCTCTACTGCAGCACATACTGCCACAGTAGACAATGCGGTTGAAGAACAGTAGAGCTCTCTAAAACGACCAATCACAGACGATGAACAGATAAATGTAGGTACGAGGAAGATAACTGCGAAGAAATCTTGGGTAACAGAGGAGATATTTCGAGTGATCGACTAAAGGAGGAAGTACAGAAATGTTCATGGAAAATAGAAATATAGCAATATATCACATAGGAATGAAATAAATAAGAGGTGCAGGGAGACAAAAGCGAAACGGCTGTGGGAAACCTGTAAAGAAATCGAAAGAAAATGGTCTTGGTAAATATTGACTCAGCGTACTGAAAAGTCAAAATAACCTTCAGTGAAATTAAGAGTAAGAGCGTGAATGTTAAGAGTGCAACGGAATTTTCACTTTTAAAAGCTAAGGAGAGAGCGGATGGGTAGAGAGGGTACAGTGAATGTCCTGTGTTATTGTTAGAGTTTGACAAAGCCTTGGAAGACTTATGATCAAATAAGGTCGGAGGGATAGCAAATATTCTTACGGAATTTTTAAAATCGGTGGAGGAAGTGGCAACCGAACGAATTTTGAAGTTTGCATATAGACTCTACGGAACTAGAGATACACGACACAATCCTGAAGATAGCAAGAGCAGATATCTGCGAGAGCTGTTGAACAGTCATATTAACAGATCAGGTATACAAGTTGCTGGCAAGAATGATATACAGAAGAATGGGAAGGAAAATGGAGGATCTGTTAGGTGACGATCAATTTGACTTCCGGAAAGGAAAAAGCACCAGAGAGGTAGTTCTGTCGTTGTGACTTGGTAATGGAAGCTAGAAGTAGGAAAAATCACACTACGTTCATGCGACTTCTCGATCTTTAAAAAGTGTTTGACATTCTAAAATGGTGAAAGATGTTCTACATGTAGTCTTTCGCCGCTCTTCTTCAATCTACACATTGATGAAGCAGTGACGGAAATAAAAGAAAGGTTCAAGAATGGGATTACAATGCAGGGTGAAAGGATATCACTGATAAATTCTCTAGGACTTTGCTATCCGCAGCGAGAGTGAAGAAGAATTACGAGACTTTTTCGATGGAATGAACAGTTTAACGATGACACACTATGCATTTATAGTAAACCGAATAAAGATGACAAAGATGACGAGTAGCAGAGATGAGATAAGCGATAAACTTAACATCAAAACTGGTGACCACTAAGTAGACGAAGTTAAGGAATCCTGCTACTTTGGAAGCAAAATATCACATGACGAACAAAGTAAGCAGGGACAGACAAAGAGGGCACGCCTAGCCAAAAGCAGGCTCCTAGTGTGAAACATCGGCCTTAATTTGAGGAAGAAATTTCTGAAAATGTACGTTTGGAGAACAGTATTGTAGGTAGGGAGTCGTGGGTTGTGAGAAAACCCGAAAAGAAGAGAAACGAAGCATTTGAAATGTGATTTTATAGAAGGATCTTGAAAAATAGGTAGGCATGCATACACAGAGTAGGGGGCTTCCAATGGCCAGCGAAGCGGGTAAACTTACGCTTGCTTCCATACTTCACCGAATCCGGTAGTGCCTATGCCTGACTTTGCAATTTTCTTTATGTCCATACAAAAATTTTAAGATTTTTATGCAAAAGCTCCTACGTCAAATTTGTGAAATGTCAGCAGTAATAAATAAAAAAATTGATGTACTGAACGTTGAAGTAATTCAAAAATATGATAAAAACAAAAACTTTATCATTACGATATGAGTGTTACTGTTTGGTTCATTCGAACTCAGTTGCGACATAATGAGATTATTTTTCTCTTGACTACACCGCAACTTTTGCAGACTAAGATTACTTTTTTTCTCCTGATTGCATTGCACGTTTACAATGATGCGCATATGTCGAAACTGTGCGGAAGGTAATCATTTCCAAAGCCACAACGTCGTCTTAATCGAAGGGGAAATACTTTGTATACTTCATCCGTATGTGAAATATTTAATCTCCAATGTGTAAGCGTCCTTGTTTTATCTCCTTGTATTAGGTTGGTGCATAAATTTGTAGCTTTCTTATTTTGCATGTTGGTATTGCGATTAGTATGGGGTTGTCTATCGATTGTCATTTATTTCTAGTTCACTTTTACTATTTGAGTTTACATATTGCCACTTTTTTATTTGGCGATACTGAGTGGAGCTGTGGACGCTAGAAAATGGAGAGCCAAGTGCAGAAATCTGAAGGTTTCCATTATATTTTTATGTTTGAGTTCAGCAGAGGGGTGACAGCAACAGGGGAAGCCAGAAAAATTTGTGCTGTGTATGGGGATAATGCCACTGGAGAGAGTACGGCAAGGAAACGGTGTTCTCGTTTCGAGAAGGATCATTTTGACAATAGTGACTCTTCACGTTCAAGCTGACATTCCAGGTTTGATGAAGATCGTTTAAACGCATTAATCCACAATGAGCCACGTCACTATACTCGAGAACAGGCAAATGTGGTGAAGTGTGATCTTTCCACCATCATGCGACGTTTGCAAGCAATGGGGGAGATTCAAAACCGGGTGTACAGTTGCCGCCTGCTCTAAGCCGAAGCCAAAAAGATCTGCAGGTGGCCGTATGTGAATCTATACCTGCTCGTCATCAATTGGCTTGCGATCAACAATGACCATTCATACCCTGCATCGTTGCTGCTGGCGAGAAATGATGTCTTTATGCTAAAATAGGAAAATGAAAGGAATGGTTTAGCCCGAACAAAGCAGCAACGCCCCGTACAGAGACATGTGCACATCCACAAAAATGATGATAATGCATCTGGGGGAACAGCGACGGTGTGTTACACTACGAATTGCTTCCCCGAAGTGTAACCATCAGAACTGACATTTACTGCCAAGAAATGAGACGTCCTGCAGACGTAATCCAAGAACAACTATAAGGAAGACTGCGTGAAGTGATGATATTCCAAGATAACGAATGTCCGCATTCGTCTAGACCAATGGTTCCCAACCTTTCTTAGACCATCACCCCTGAAAGCAGTCAGACATTAGCTAGTACCCTCGCTCTCCCCCCACCCCCATCTATTGCCCCCTCCCCCTCCTCTTCCCCACATTATCACCAACTTTAGCACGTAACGAAACTATAGAATGAGAGACATTTCTTGGAACACTTTTGTTTTATAAAATGACGAAAGATGAACGATATTTTAGTACACACACACATATGTGTGTGTGTGTGGGTGTGTTAGAATGAATGACGAAGGAATTCATGGTGCATCAAAAGTGCTATCCACAACTCCTTCTCAGAAAAGAAAGCTAACTATCCACAATGAGGGTACACACTTATTACAAAACATGCTTCCCCTGCATTAGTCATCTCCATTGCGGCACTAGCTTGACCTGCACATACTACAGCTCCATTTAAAATCAAACAATTTCAGATGTGTGCACTACACCTACTGTTCATAGATCACTTCACTGCTGCGCTCCTTACTTCCTACCTGGCAGAAACTGGACGACGTCAGGGTGTTAATGTTTTGTGTCTAACCACTCTAATAACAACAACAAAATTAATAATAATAACAAAACTGTGTATAGCATTATAATAACCCTTATGTACTTACTGCTCTGTTGTGCTGTCAATTAATTCGTTTAACTGTTTCGACGTGATTAATAAAGCAATTTCTGGACTACTGGAGGTGCTATCTACAACTTGGAGACGACATTTTCGTGAGATATTTAGCACTTGTTACATATATGTCTCACTTTTATCATCAGCAATGTACGGGACAAAGCACAACATACGCGCGTAGTGGGTGGATTGTGTGAGGAGGCTGTAACCCTCATCGCATCAACGCTACTAATTAAGAAAAAGTAATTATTCGTAACTTATATAATCAGTATAGAGTATTACAAAATTGTGATAATATTAATGATTTTTTGAAAATAATTTATCTTCGTGTCTGAAATAGAATCGAATCATTTAGTTTTTACCTCTAAAAATGTCATTTCACTCGTCAGGGGATAATCACACACAGGTTGGGAACCTCTGTGCTAGACTGACAAAAGAAAGTATATAGGAACTGAATTGCGAAGTCATTCCGCATCCACCTTATTCATCTGATCATGCGCCGTCAGATTTTTACATTTTCTGCTCTGCCGGCCAAAGTGGCCGAGCGGTTCTAGGCGCTACAGTCTGGAACCGCGCGACCGCTACGGTCGCAGGTTCGCATCCTGCCTAGCGAATGTATGTGTGTGATGTCCTTAGCTTAGTTAGGTTTAAGTAGTTCTACGTTCTAGGGGACTGATGACATCAGAAGTTAAGTCCAACAGTGCTCAGAGCCATTTGAATCATTTTCGGCTCTGTATCGGACAACCTTCAACGAACTTCGTTTCCTGACGAAAGTGCGCTCCGAACATGGCTCGACGAATTGTTCGCCACAAAACCACGTGATTTATAGAGTCGCGGAACCGAGAAGTTACCCAAGAATTGGCAGACTGTTGTAACTAGAGAAGGAGAATATATTATTAATGACAAAGCCGCTGTAATATGTATCTGTTCCGTTAGTTTAACTTTTGGGAGAACTCTACAAATTTATGCATCAACCCAATATTATCATTATTATCATATTTTGAGCTCCCATCTTACGATTTGACGGCTGTGGGAAACCATGAAAAAACAACATCCAATATGGTGGTTGTTCTAGACCAAAGGTCGCTCATTAAGGTTTTAGATGGATTTCAGGCTCAAAGGCCAATATTCTTACAGGTTGTGTCAAAGATATGTAAAGCACAGATAACACAGCAGTAGTTGAAAGAACTAAAGATGGTCCCGGCAGAGGTTCGAGACCTCCCTCAGGCCTGGGTGTGTGTGTTTGTCCTTACGATAATTTAGATCACATAGTGGTATCAAAAGAAATTTATAACTGGACTGAGGATTTCTTGGTTGGGAGGACGCAGAATATAACCCTGGATGAAGAGTCATGAACAGATGTGCATCTAGCTTCGTGTTGTTGGAAATGGCAAACAATTACGAAGTAACCTCAGACTTCTTGAAGATACTGCAGTACTTTCTGAAAAACTGAGCAAATTATCAATGATATCTTGATAAGTGGTGTAAAGATTGGCAACTTGCGTTGTGTCCACAAGTATAACATCGTGCGCTTCATAAAATGAAAAATATAGTGTCATAAATAGATAGATCACGTAGGCTCAGTCATAGGTAAAACAGATGACAACTTCGGTTCCTTTAGGAAAATGTAATCTGTTATAGAGGAGGTTACTTAACAAACACTTGTGCGACATGTCGTAGAATATTGCTCAATTGTGTGGAACCGTTACGAAGTAGGACTAACATGTGTGCAATCTCTTTTTGTTTCATGTGTAAACTCATAACAAGTGCAAATAACGCTGAATTGAGGTGCGGTCTGTCAGCGCTGAACACTGCATTTCGTGCTCTTGTCTAACGCGTACCTGGACAGTTGACTACGGAAGGTGTAACCGCAAGCGCGAGGGACGGCATTCTTAGCTCGGTGCAGTACTGTCGCTGAGTGCTTCATTATTCTTAATTTTTATGTAATTGCTAAGTGTAATGAGACTTAGAAGGAGCGACTCTGACTTTCATGCTACATGAAGGCGAACGAGCTCTACACTGTAGTATGTTTTGTTAATTGTCGTGTGCCATTTTAGGCACGTAAAAAGAAATGAAAATGAAATTATAATGTCAAATGTATGAAAAGTGCTTACAAACATTATTCAGTACATGTAAGGAATTAAGACGTGTCTTCGAAGATAATTTTTGACTTACCAAGAACCGTTATCATTGAGTAACTGCCACTCTATATAATTCGGTTGCGTGGCAGAACTTTGCAATTTCCACACGGTCGTAATATTTCTATTGTCATCAAAGAACAATTTAATTTGCAAATCGCATTCATTCCGCTCCACGATCTCCGAATGTATATGTGACAGTTCAACATTGCACACAGGTGGGCCCGTGATCTGCCTGCAAGGTCAGAAACTATTTCTGTGTGTGTCGTACTAAAGAATTTCGGGAGTGGTAGCAGCTTCCTGAGATCAAATTAAAAGCTGACTGAACTTCATCAAGTAAGTGAAAACTGTGTCTGCGTGGTGTGAGTGATCAAGAGTTAAAGCTACACTCATGCTAATAAATTAAGGGTAATTGCAGAATGCGGTGCCACACAACGTGCCACTACACAAAACTGGCGCTAGTAGCATAGGCACATAGGGAACACACGCGACACAGATCTGTAAGTCTACAGTATTGGTGATAGGTTGACAAAACCGTCCCTGAACACATGTGCTACAAAACGTCACTGTTTCCTGTACATATACCCCAACACCGATATGGGATATGATCACCATGCACACGTAAACAGGCCGCACAACGGGTTGGCATACTCTGGATCACGTGGTAGAGCAGCTGCTGGGGTATAGCCTCCCATTTTTGCACCAGTGCCTGTCGGAGCTCCTGAAGTGCCGTACGGGTTTGAAGACGTGCAGCGATACGTCGACCGAGGGCATCCCAGACGTGTTCGATTGGTTTAGGTCTGGAGAACAAGCAAGCCACTCCATTCGCCTGATATCTTCTGTTTCAAGGTACTCCTCCACGATGGCAGCTCGGTGGGGCCCAGCCTTATCATCCATCAGGAGGAAGGTGGGACCCACTGCACCCCTGAAAAGGCGGACATACCGGTGCAAACTGACGTCCCGATACACCTGACCTGTTACAGTTCCTCTGTCAAAGACATACAGGGGTGTACGTGCACCAATCATAATCCCACCCCACAACATCAAACCACGACCTCCATACAGGTCCCTTTCAAGGACATTAAGTGGTTGGTATCTGGTTCCTGGTTCACGCCAGATGAAAACCCGGCGAGAATCACTGTTCAGACTATACGTGGACTCGTCCGTGAACGTAACCTGGGACCTCTGTTCCAATGACCATGTACTGTGTTCTTGACACCAGACTTTACGGGCTCTCCTGTGACCAAGGGTCAGCAGAATGCACCTTGCAGGTCTCCGGGGGAATAAACCATGTCTGTTCAGTCGTCTGTAGACTGAGTGTCTGGAGACAACTGTTCCAGTGGCTGCGGTAAGGTCCCGAACAAGGCTACATGCAGTACACCCTGGCCCTATGCAGGCAATGATGGTGAGATACTGGTGTTCTTGTGGAGTTGTACACTGTGGACGTTTCGTACCGTAGCTCCTGGACACGTATCCTGTCTGCTGGAATCGTTGCCATAATCTTGATATCACACTTTGTGTCACACGGAGGGCCCGTGCTACAACCTGCTGTGTTTGACCAGCCTCCAGTCGGCCTAGTACTCTACCCCTCATAACGTCATCAATATGTGTTCTTTGAGCCATTTTCAACACACAGTCACCATTAGCACGTCTGAAAACGTCTGCACACTTACTCGCTGCACCGTACTCTGACATGCACCAACACACCTCTGCGTATGTGGACTGCTGCCAGCGCCACCGTGCGACGACCGCAGGTCAAATGCACCGCATGGTCATACCCCGAGGTGATTTTAAACCCGCAAACCGCCCACCAGAGCATTGTTTCACCATATATCAGCATTATCCTTAATTTATGAGCACGTGTGTGTATCGAAGGATCATGCAGTGAATAATTATTTCGCTCAGAATTAAAGATCGGTAATTACGTCAGATCAGAATTTTATCTTTGGACATTTAGTGTAATTATTGGTGATTCATGGCAATGATTGCTGTCACGTAAAAGCTCAGTTCTTAATCAAGAGCTAGTTTAAAGGTCAGATATGTTAACTGTGATCTATTCATTCAAGAGCTGAAATATGCAGCTACTTCGAGCTTCATAAATTTCTCAGCATTAAATGACGTGATCTGTGTTAGTGTCTGCTGTGTAGTCCGAACTCATTAGATTACACCACTTGGTATTTAAACCACCTGACCTTACACATCACATGTACTTTGTTATAGATACATACACTTCGGTTGCAAATAACAAATAAACAGACACATACATCCACCCGCATATCGGTAAAGAGAGAGATAACGGCCGGCCGGTGTGGCCGAGCGGTTCTAGGCGCTTCAGTCTGGAACCGCGCTGCTGCTACGGTAGCAGGTTCGAATCCTGTCTCGGGCATGGATGTGTGTGATGTTCTTAGGTTAGTTAGGTTTAAGTAATTCTAAGTTCTAGCGGAATGATGACCTCAGATGTTAAATCCCATAGTGCTCAGAATCATTTGAACCAAGAGATATAACGTGATGTATAGTAAACATATGCAATGAAGGGCGTAACGAATGGTCACAGATGTGATTCAGCCACAGGAGAGTGTCACAGTAATGCCGTAAAGCCAGAACTGGCAGACACCTGGAGACACAGGGCAACCTTTCCCCGAAAACCTACCTATAAAGTGTAAAGGCACAGTATTAAGGGGAGGTTTACTATCTTTTGGTTAAAAAAATCGATTTTTAACTGCATTTTTGGATCCATAAAAGTGTTTAGAATCCACCCCTGAAACGGTTTTTCCGAATACGGAACGGAAATGTTTGTTATTCGCGGTTGAACGAAAAAAATTCACCTGCCTCAAATCGGCCTTTTTCACGCACTATTCTCTTTCGGAGGACGAGTTATTGTATCGGTGCTTGGGAGGAAACACACAAAATCCAAATGAAATTCTGAACGCATATGTTTGGAAGTTAGCCCCACAAGCATTTGCATTCTGGTGGGAAGACTGTGGAGATTGCGACTTTCCTGGCAGTGAGCAGCTTCAACGAAGGGTATTCAGCAATTCTGAAGACCATGACAACGGTGGACGTCACCCTGGGACTCTATTCGACGCAGTTCGCGGAGCATTCGGACGACCACCGGATCCAAGCGCCCGAAAACCGCTTGTCACCGGCCGTACGAGCGGCTGTGGAGCAGCGCATGATGGCCCAGATAGAGCAGAACGCCCTCTGTGAGGAAGAGGAAGGACTAGTTTATGAACCCGGAATAGCAGATTGAACGTAAGTTGCATAATATTGCATTTATATGTAGTCAAAACTTCATCGCTTTTTTATCGAAATGACGTTTTTTCTTTTTTTTTCGCGCGGCATGGTAACTTCAAATCTACTGAACCGATTGGCATGATTCTTTGTTTCCGACGAAGCTAACTAAATTGTCTAGGAGTTGTACCACTTTTATTCCGATCCATCAACTATAAGTAATTTTACTTGGCCGACGAAGTCGAAAAATTGATGAAAAAAACCCTATTTTTCCAAGTGGCCGCCGTTTTGTTTCCTATGGTCCAAATAACTTAAGCGAGGTACAACTCCTAAAGAATCTTATATAAAGCTGTGAGGACGGGGCGCGAGTCGTGCTCGGGTAGCTCAGATGGTAGAGCACTTGCCCGCGAAAGGCAAAGGTCCCGAGTTCGAGTCTCGGTCCAGCACACTGTTATAATCTGCCAGGAAGTTTCATATCAGCGCACACTCCGCTGCAGAGTGAAAATCTCATTCTGGAATCTTATATACGTCGCTAACGTCAACTCAATTTTGATTTCAGACGAGCCGGCTGACCAGTGACGTGGAGGTCTACATCAAAATTTTGTTTCGTTCCGACGGCACTTCCGCCTTTGCTCTTCGACATTTCCGGTCGAAAAAATTCCAGTTTGTAGAGGAAATATCAATAAACATTTTGACCAAATTTGACATTTGTATCTATGACACATCCCAAGAAAAAAATTCTCAAAGAACATACTTTTTTCGGGCCAAAGATAGTAAACCTTCCCTTTAAGCGAGCAACCTAGGAATATACTATAGTGCCCTACGTGTCTGCCACTCCCATAGGGGGCCGAAGACAAGGTTAGACTACTCACAGCATGCACACAGACATGAAGTGGTCTTTCTTCCTGCGCCCCTGATATGAATGAAGTGTTTCGAGAATGAATCTTTCATTCTGAAGAGTAGTATGCATTATTTTGAAACTGTATGTCGGACCGGGGCTCGAATTTTATAACGTGCCTTTCACAGGCAGTGCTCTTTTTCACTGCTCTATCAAGAACAGCGCATAATTCACTGCAAAGTGAATGATTGTCTCTTAGTTATTTGATGGCTGTCACGCACAAATAGAAACGAATGCAGTAAACAAATCCAGTGCCTAGAACGGGTCTTTCCAAACATTTTTAGTCTCTACCGAAACATTATTCTCGCCGTCATTGTACAGAAGGAAAGAAGTGAGGATGCAGCTGGCTGCCGATGTGACATTCCCCCGGAACTTGCAAGTCGCCCACAGGGTACTGTTGACTCAGCGGAAAGTTCGCTCGGGGCAGCCGTTGGCGTGGTTCCTACGGCGGAATGCGGCAGAGGATACCTCATCGGTGACGTCACTAGACGGCAGCCAGTCACTGTGCCAACTGGATGAGCAAGACGCCGGCATAGAAAGTTCTTTCCGTCACATAAAGTTCAAGTTACAGACGGGTGGAATCGAGAACTTCACGGAATCGAGAAGTCTGTGCTCAAGAACGTGTACAAGCATAGTCTGGTAGCTAGTAGGGATGGGGAAATGGACCGGTTACAACCGATACTGGTATTTCAGTTCTGAATAACCGATATTTTTGGTATTTTTCGGTATTTGTTTGGTCTCGGTTATAACAGGTGTTTTTTTATTTTTTACTAAGAATCGAGTAAAAAACCTAAATATCAATTAGCCATAACAGCAGTGCTAAGATTTTTCGTTTTTAAATAATGCTTTTTAAGGAAATGAGTAATTTATATCCGTAAAATCTGCATTGGTTTGAAATATTGCGTTATTATAGAAAATGGGAAAAGTGATCAGTGTTACTTTAATAAAAATGCCGACAGAAACGAGCAACAAACAAATGAAATCAGACTTGAAAAGTTCTCGGGTATCCGACCGGGTAGCGTCGTAATTTCTGCACAATATATCCGCAGACGTACACGCTGCCATCTTCAGGTGGTTCCTGACGAATGCTGTGCTGTTCTTCTCGGCGTCCTATATATACTAGCCCTTACCCCCTCCACCGTTCCTCTTCTGGTGTCTTTGGTGCGGCCGGCGCGGCGGCTACAAGAACACAAGTCGTTGGCGTGCATACCGTTTGTCGGAAACACCTCAAGAAAAATCGGCAGAATCCTCCGGAATCACAATATGAAATGTGTATTCCGAATCCCTGCAAAAACCTTCAGTTAAAGATGACCTAGGCCTTCGAAAACCAGGCGTTTATCAAATTCCCTGTCAGTGCGGAAAATCATACATTGGGGAGACAGTCCGCACTGTAGAAGAGAGGTGCCGCGAACACAAGCGCCATACTGAATTACGCCAGGCCACTAAATCAGCCGTGGCTGACCATTGTATAAGGACTGGCCATACTATGGACTATGAGAAAACAAAAATACTCTGTCAATTCTCCTACTTCTGGGACTGCGTTACTAAAGAAGCCATCGAAATCCGACTACAGGACGATCTAATTAATAAAGACAGCGGCATTCAACTTAGTCAGGCTTGGAACCCTGCACTCAGCCTGGAGAGAAAGATGCGGTCCCAGAGATCGAGGACCGCCCCCGACGGCGGCAGCAGGGAGACTGCAGACCCCAGTTCAGACCCAGACGCTGCTTCCCCCACCACCTCCATAGCCACCGCGCCGGCCGCACAGAAGACACCAGGAGAGGAACGGCGGGGGGGGGGGGGGGGGGGGGAACGCCTAGTATATATAGGGCGCCGAGAGGAACAGCACAGCATTCGTCAGAAACCATCTGAAGATGGCAGCGTGTACGTCTGCCGAAATATTGTGGAGAAATTACGACGCTACCCGGTCGGATACACGAGAACTGTTCAAATTGGAAATACGTGGGGAAAACTTCAGATCGCAAATGAAGTCAGAATTGGTACAACATTGGTGAGACAGTAATGTGTCTGTTGACATGCGTCATGGCTTAAGGTACACATGTATATGCAGCGTGTGAGACCATACCTGGTCCATACGGTAGTTTCTCGCTGTCGTGGCTGTACATCCATTGTGCTGCAAAATGGCACCAACCATAGTCCCCAAATATTTTTACGAAGTTGCGTAACAATGTAGTACAATGCTTTTTCTGCTTTAAAAGATGAAAGATTTGTATGTCATTTCTATGAAATATTAAAAAAAGGAAGGAAATTACGGTAACAGTAATAAATTAAAAACTCAGCAATAATTCATATGACATACGATAAAAATAGAAAGCAGCTGATCTGCTGCCTGTGCCTACATAACATGCCTTTAACTGCTTGTACCCCTGAAAAAAAAATTAACCCGAAAAATAAAGTTCTTTCTTCTCAGTTTTCAAAGCACTGACTATTCGTAATATCCAAATAGTAATATGATCTCCGGTTACGACATGATTTTTGAACAGAGTATAAAAAAACTAGATTCAGTAGGGAAATGCTGGTGATCACTTTTCGAGAAAAGCAGCGAACAATGGACGGATTAACTTTTCTTTCATTTGCCTGTTTAATTTAATATTTTGGTTCTATCGGTCTTGAAACGGGGTGAGTCAAAATTTTTCAATCTTTGCTCGGTTTCTACGTTTCTTACAGGAAATAGTAGGAACAAAAAATAGTAGGAAAAAAAACCAAAATCGTTTATTCCAGAAACCGTTTATTTTGAGCGGTATTAACAATCAAGTTTAACAATCAGGTTAAACTGGCGTGAAAAAAAAAAAAATGGTATACCGAAAACCGTTTGTTTCAACAGTAACCACCATCCCCAGCTGCTAGGGTCAGGTAAACTTCAGCCACACTGCCGGCCGTAATCGTAAAAGTTCTCTCTTCTATATCTGATGTGGCTGTGTTCATAACGTGGGACTTCGTAACGCCTGCTGAGCCACTAAGGAAAACAGATTTATGTAAATGAATCGAATCTACATCCGTTTTTGAAGTTAATTTTTCGAATGAAAATTTAATTTTTGCAGAAAAATATATAAATAAAATATTATTTTTGTATTAGCGCGTTTTTTCTTTGCTAGGTAGTCATCCTGATGCGCTTTTAAGGGGACTATTCGGTATATTCACGCAATTAAAAGGATTTTCAGCAGAAAACGTAGTTGCTGTTGTATTAGAGGTTAATTAAACTTTGAGAATTTAACTCTAAAATTTAGTCCATATATGCCAACTTCAATATTTTCATTAGTAGTTTTTTCAACATATTTTATCATTTAACGATTAACTAATCATGTTTGAGAATTAATGGGACAATTCTTAGAGAAATTCTGTGAGGTTATGTTACTGCAAATATAGCCTACAGTAAAAATGAAGCAAGAGAAAACCCACAACTGTTCTGTTTCTCACATCCAGTACCGCCAGCACGTGCCGATCCGCATTCTGAATTGGAAGGCCCTGTTCGCGGACGTGGTGCTTGAGAACCCAGTGGAAGGAATCTCGGATTGCCGAACTCTAGTTCAAGCAGTCTGAACGAGGCTGATTTTCCGTAACAGTAACACTGAATACACAGAGACTTGCGGAAATAATGGAAACTTTTCTTTTCATGATAAATTTATTATTATCAGATCTGTGTTCCGCCGGTGACGGACCATTCACGAACGACCGACCGATGTGTCATCTTCTGCCAATGGCGTCATTCGGATGCGTTATGAAGAGGCATGGAGTCAACGTTGTTAGCGCTCAGACCTTGGAGCCATTATGTCTCACTCAGCTAGCTCCATCATTTTCTAGACCTACAACCAAGGAAAAATCCCTAGCAGTAAAGGGAATGGAACCTGGGTTTCCTGCATGGGTCGCGCTGACCGCTCACTTAAGGACGCGACATAAATTTAGTACTGTATCTGTATGATCTCATAAGACAGAAAAGAGAACAGCAATAAAATTTTTCATCAATCATCTCCAAGCGCACAGACCAATCGATAGGTTCCTAAATTCACAGACTGGCGCAAGACAACTTAGTCACATTGGTCATCAGGGTAGGAGAGACGCAAGTTTTCATCCACCGCACTACAAATAACTCTTCCATGTTTATCAAAATTCTGTAGTTTCCGTCTTTAACTCTAAATTGCGACGAAATGGGCAGACAACTTTAATCTGTCAACCGTTAGTTCGTTCAAATGGCTCTGAACACTATGGGACTTAACATCTATGGTCATCAGTCCCCTAGAACTTAGAACTACTTAAACCTAACTAACCTAAGGACAGCACACAACACCCAGCCATCACGAGGCAGAGAAAATCCCTGACCCCGCCGGGAATCGAACCCGGGAACCGGGGCGTGGGAAGCGAGAACGCTACCGCACGACCACGAGATGCGGGCAACCGTTAGTTCGTCCGGCTATATCCAGAAGAATGTCTCAATGGATGGGAAAGATCCACCGTGGTTTAATAGTCGAATTAGAAAACTGCTTCTCTGATTGAAGAGAAGTCAAAATCAAGCTGACGAACAAAAACTGAACGAAGTGAAAATGAGCGTAAGGAGAACAATGAGAGAAGTAAAATTTTGACCGCCGATGTGACTAAAAATCCCAAGAGGTTTCGGCCGTACGCAAAACCAGTAAACGGTTTAAGCGGTTCTCAATCACTCACTCACTCAAAAACCATACAGGCACTGGAACGGAAGATAACAGAGTAGAGTCCGAAATAATGAATTCGGTCTCCCTAATTCTATCACCGTGGAAGATCATAACACACTCCCTCCTTTCAATTATCATACGAACATCGAAATGGTAGATACTGAGATAATAGCTCGCGGAACAGAAAAGCAGCTACAATCGCTTAGTTGTGGAAAGGCATCAGGACCAGGTGAGATACCTGTAAGATTCTACAAAGATTCTGCGAAAGAACTTGCTTTCCTTCTAGCAGCAGTTTATCGTATATTACTGGAGCAACGAAGGGTACCTAGCGACTGTAAAGGTGCAGGCCATTCCCATTTTCAAGAAGGGTCGTAAAACGGATGCACGTAATTGTAGACCTATATCGCCGAAATTAGAATTATATCTTAAAACCTTCAGCTGCTGACGGGCGTTGATGTATATCAACGGGGACAGGTGAAAATGTGTGCCCCGACCGGGACTCGAACCCGCGATCTCCTGCTTACATGGCAGACACTATCCATCTGTGCCACAGAGGGCACGGAGGATAGTGCGACTGCAGGGACTATCTAGCGCACGCCTCCCGCGAGACCCACATTCTCACCTTATATGTCCACACACTACATTCGTAGTGTCCCATTCCAGCACACTCATTACTTGTGGGAGACATTCTTACCAAGTCCCGTAAGAGTTCGGGTAATATGTGTGCATCCGCACAGAAGAGGAAGGTCATGGCAGATAGTGCCAGAACTACATACTTATACGGATATGGTGTCTGTTCTTTCGGACATGAACTGACACCATATCCATATAACTATATCGTTGACGTCAACCTGCTGTAGAATTACGAAATATGTTTTATGCATAAGGATTATGAGGGTTTTTGAGAACGAAAATCTCCTCTCTAAAAATGACTATGGATTCCGCAAGCAGAGATCTTGTGAAACTTAGCTCGCTCTGTTCCTCCGTGAGATCCAGAGCGCTGTGGACAACGTGTGATGCCGTGTTCCTCGATTTCAGGAAGGCATTTGGCACCGTCCTGCACAGCTGTTTAATGAAAAGAAAATACGAGCTTATAGAGTATCGGACCACTTTTGCGAGTGAATTTGAGATATCCTTGCAGACTGAAAAGGTAATTTGCGGAGAACCGCAAGGAAGTGTGTTAGGACCGTTATTGTTAACAATATACATAAATGATATAGCAGAAGACGTAGGATGGTCTTCAAGATTGTTCGCCGATGATGTAGTTGTCTATAAGAAAGTAACAACGCCAGAAGACAGTATGAATTTGTAGAATGACCTGCAAAGGACTGATGAATGATGCAGTCTCTGGCAGTTGATCCTGAACGTAAATAAATGTAACATACTACGCATACATAGCAAAATAAAGTCACTACTGTACAACAAAACTGTTGATGAGAAACTGTTGAAAACAGTATGTACCGTAAAATATCTAGCAGTAGCTTTCGACAGCGACCTTGAATGGGATGACCACAGAAAACAAACAGTAGAGAAAGAAGATGCGACACAGATTCATAAGAAGAATTTTAAGGATATATAACTCAGCTTATTAGCCCCACCCCCCCTTTTTTTTGGACCGATTCTTGAGTAGTGTTCATCTATATGGGATCCTTACCAGGTAGGACTGATAGAAGAGAGAGAGAAGATCCAACGAAAACCGGCACGATTCGACACGGGATCGTTTGTTCGGCCCGAGAGCGTTATCGATATCGTCAACGATCTCCAACGGCAGACGTTACAAGAAAAGCGTTGTGCATCACGGAGAGGTATACTATTGAAATTTCGAGAGAGCACTTTCCGGAAAGAGCTGGCCAACATATTACTTCCTCCCACATACATCTCACGTGATGACCACGACTAGAAAATTCGAGAAATTAGAACCGACACAGTGACTTACCGATTTTTCTCACTCGCCCTTCGCGACTGGAACAGGGTAGGGGAGATCACTTAGTGGTATTACAAATACCTTCTGCCAACAACGTCAGGTGACTTTCGGAGTATGATGTAGATGTGACACGTTCAATTCATACCCTTTCTCTTGCACATTTGCTCTGGCGAGCAAATATTGTAACCACTTGCTTTACAGTATGATGGTCGACCTGTACAGCGGGATACAGCAGCGATTCCGTGCGGCATGATTTCGATAAGACCTTGATAGCTTCCCAGAGGAGTGTAAAAGCGGTGGCTCGTTTTATTTTACAGTTTACTATCCCTTGCTGTAGGGGCTGTAATTTTTGATATTTTTTTTTTAAACCAGCAAGGGAAAACAGAGGCCACTACTTCCAAAACATCAAGTGGATTTAGTGCTCACGTACTCACACTGAGCCGTAAACACTTCCCAGTTTGTCAATGGGGGATAATTGAAAATTATTATTACTATTATCGGTGCCATGCGTGCAATGGTCGTGCCAGGCACGCGATATTGAATCTTTATCCTATCATTAATGGCGCGAGACCTGCACGACCTTGTAGCAACCGTTATAGTTCTTCATTATTCTACTGTGACACTAAGGATGGTTTGAGGTAATGAAAGGGAGAATGTACAGATTCAAGGACTCATTTATTTAACAGTTGAATACTGAACAATTATACATCAAATGGGGGTGAAAGAAGAAAGATTGAGTTCAGCAGCCTGCCCCAGCGCTCGTTCATAATAAGCCACGGTAGCAGGAGAAAAGGAATTTTAGGAACGATCGCCGTGTTATCAAATGGGGTCCAATTTACTAAAGGAAGGGGTTGCAGCCATGCAACGACCACCACCATGAATCATCCAAAGACTAAGAAACATGCTACTGTGGGTGAATCGCTATGTAGCCTCCTGTACTAAAGGAATAAAACCAGCAAGACGCGGAACTATTCATGCGAGCGATTCTAGATAACTTTGGCTCTCGGTTCGACTACGTTAACGAAACATGAAGGTGCGCCAGACACTCACCAAGTGGCGTAGGACAAAGGGCACAAGTTTTCAAACTAGGAAGACCTAAATTCTAAGTCGAATTTTACACAGGAGAACTGAAAGACCTACTGCCAGACGAAGCGGAAAAGTGAGCATGAATGTATGCACTTTAGTGCCGTACTGCAAGATACTGTGACTAACCAACACATCTCGCACATTACGCACAACTGTACAAGGGAAACCTACAGTCTTATAACACGGAAAAATTGCGTAAACCGTAATTCAAGGAACTCACGTCAGTACAATGACCTATAAGGTTCCCTCTGGGCCGCAGGGCACGAATCTGCAGCGCACGCCGGCGTTCATGCTTACCGAACTTCATCTCCTGGAAGCAGCACTTTCGGTCTCCGGCACGGTCACACTAGAAGTGCCCTTACTGCCCCTTTGTCTACTATCCACCCGCGGAGGGCGGTTGGCGCCTACCCGCGAAAAACGGGCGCGCACCTGAACTGGCCAATCAGAGGGCCGCAATCTCACAGGGAGGCGACCTCGCGACGTTAAAATCAAGCAGAAATAGCAGTTACAAGGTTGGTAAGGCAGGCTGGGGAACTGAGAACAGGAGAAACTTTGGCCACTACTGAACTTTTAAACGACACCACGATCCCTGGCGATCGGAAAAAGGATGGGAAACGGGAAGCCATCATGGCTGCTAGGAAGGCTGCTGCCCTCGCCCATAAATAAAGAAAATTCCTGGCGCCATGCTCCTCTCACAGATCAGTGTGAGGCAAAGTGTAAATATCTTCAAATAAATTAGGCAATCCATAGAAATTATTAAACAGGGTCTGAATTATTATATTACCGAATACCAGAATGCTGCGATAAGGAATATGAAATACGAGCACTGAATGGTGAATGAAGTGCACGTCTTTCAAGTGTGTCACTGGTTGTCTACTTACAGGTCATACAAGTTCTCAAATTTACGCACCAACGGTTTGTGGACGCAGAATTGGCATCAGATTTTGAGTTCCATCTGGTTCAGATCAGGCGAATGTGGCAGCCAAAACGTCAGTATGAGTTCATTACGATGTTCTTCGAACCGCTGTAGCACGATTCTGGCCTAGTGACACAAACAGATATCCTGTTGGAAGGTGTCATCGGTGTCTGGGAAGTAGCCAGAATAACGTTCACATAGTCGACAGCCGTCAGGTTGCCTGAGATTATTACCACGAGCCCCCGGGAGATCAGGTGAGTGTGTTCCGTAGCCTAACAACGACCACACCGTCCCGCGTCCGTGGCGGTTTCCATGTTTCAAGCAGCCGTTCGCTTGGTTGAGGGCGCAACAGGACACGACCATCATTTTGGCGTAACAGTAAACGTGGTTCATCGGACCAGGTGACGCGTTTCCATTGATCCACGATCTAATATCGATGTATCCGCGCCCAATGCAATCGTAATTCACGATGTCGTTGGAGCAACATGGGAGCATGTAGGGGTTGTCCGCCGTATAGCCCCATGCGCTGAACGGCGTGCTCCGAAACGCTTGTGCTTGCACCAGTATTGTATTGTGGCGCCAGATCTGACACAGATTGCCGCCTATCCTACTTTAAAGACCTTCACGTTCTGAGAAAGTGTGATCGTCAAACAGCTTGTGGCCTATTCGCGATTCCACCGTCTGTCAACTACTTTGCATAGACGCTCAGACAGAAGCACGCGTACAGCCGGGCAGCTTCGCCGTCCCAGGCGCCGGACCGTAGCAAAATCCCCTTTGTCAAAGCCGCTCACGTCGGTGGCTTTCACCATTCGCGGCCCGTATCATTGCTAGAATGATTTACAATTCGTCTCCGCTGCGCTTATATACTTTCCTTGCGCATCGCGTGCCCATAACGTCACCAATGGGCATTCAGTATCGCGGTGTGCAGTGCTCATACTCCTTTTGTAAGTAGGCTGTTTAGGTTTTTATGTTGGTAACGCCACGTAGCGCTCTGTATGAAAATCACTGGCTGTGCTGTGTGCAGTCTGTGGCTGGTTGGCATTGTTGGAATATTCGCTATTGTAGTGTTGGGCAGTTGGATGTGAACAGCGCGTAGCATTGCGCAGTTGGAGGTGAGCCGCCAGCAGTGGTGGATGTGGGGAGAGAGATGGCAGAATTTTGAGAGCGGCCGATCTGGACGTGTGTCCATCAGAAAGAGTAAATTTGTAATACTGGATATCATGAACTGATTTTTATATATATATATATATATATATATATATATATATATATATATTCTCTATCAAATTCTTTCATTTGCTAACTATGCCTATCAGTAGTTAGTGCCTTCAGTAGTTAGAATCCTTTATTTAGCTGGCAGTAGTAGCGCTCGCTGTATTGCAGTAGTTCGAGTAACGAAGATTTTTGTGAGGTAAGTGATTCATGAAAGGTATAGGTTATTGTTAGTCACTGCCATTCTTTTGTAGGGATTATTGAAAGTCAGATTGCGTTGCGCTAAAAATATTGTGGGTCAGTTCAGTGTTGATCAGAATAAGTAAAGAGAGAAATGTCTGAGTACGTTCAGTTCTGCTCAGCTGTTTGAAAAGCAAATAACGTAAGAGGTTTTCCAGCACAGTAATTCATTAATTTTTCAAAGGGGATGTTTCACTTTGGACCATGAGCGTATCTTCATATAGCTTCTGATGACACTTTTTTTCCATTGTCTGCTCGCCAGCGCTAAAACTTTTGCCCGAATTCAAGATTTAAGGTTAATGTCATACTTTCATTCTTCTTCAGATTCCTTCCTCTCATTGGCGAAACTATCCTAAAGATGAAATAAACTAAATATCCTCTCCAGAATACTCAATGCGGTTCGTAAACGATTTTGTAATGCGTGTACCTTCACACCGACAGAGTGATTTAAAAGCCCATCCCTAGATAAAACATATTGTCCACAAGTAACGGGATCTTCAAAAATCGAAGAGAACGTTTTTACATTTACTCATGCTAGGACAGTGGTGATGTTAGTAGACATTTAGTATTGCAAGTTACTTACACTGTTGCACAAAGTTCCTTGCTGGTCGCCAAATCGCCCGCATGGAAAGAATATTCAATTTATATAAACTTGTGAAGTAGAATCACTCGAACAAGTTTTGAAGTCTCTGATGCTTATTGTGCAGAGGTGATAGGGAAGTTTCCGTGATGGAAGCGCATCGTTATCGCGGCTCCGAAATAGTGTCTAAAAACCTGTCATTGATCGTAGGTGGTACCTATCGTCTATGGTAGTCCTATGCCATTTGTGATGGTAGCTTCCAGACGGAGGGAGAAAAATACTGAGTGAATTCTCTGCCATAACACCACCTGGGAAGGACGATGGCACCCAGGTCCCGAAACAGTGGCATATATTTGTTTTTTTTTTTTACCGTTGAACGTCATGGAAACAAACTACTGCTTTGGCTGCAAAAGATCGATTTCGCTTGGGGAAGATTTTGAAGACAATATACATACAGCTAGGTCAGAAATGCTCTGAAAAGCTTGTGAGAATGTTGTAGGATAAGTTGTGGTGAGGAATAACTGTTAACAAAAAATTCGATACGTTGCGCCCTTTCCGAGTTAACTAGCATTCAAGTTAGCCAATCACGCTGCCCGCCAGAGGTTGTGTCGCCAAACATGTTCTTCGTTTCGTTCCCTAAAACCGAACAAGAGAGCGATACAAGAATTAGACATGAGATGGCAGTAAGGATCGAACCCAAGCCAAAGACTGAGCAATCTCGTGCGCTATTATCTACGCTGTGAGAACAACTGACATTGATCGTATCTGGCGGGCCACCTAGATTTGCGCACACAACGGCCTGATTGGCTAACTTCAATGCTAATTAACTCGGGAACGGCGCAGTGTATCGAATCGTTTTAGTGACAAACTAATGAGAGAATTCTCTGACGAGAGTAAAGAAGTTCTCTCTTTTCAAGCCACGGAAGTCAAGAGTTTTTTGTACCCGTACTTACAGTCCACGACTCACCCTAAATCAACATCTTTATCTCTGCAAACCACTGGAAAATGTTTTGCACATGCTAGTTAACATGGTACCACATGTTATTCTCTCTTCCTGTTCCATTCACGCATAGAGGGTGGTACGAATGACCGCTTAAATGCCACTGTGGGTGCTGTAATTACTCTAATTTTGTCTTCACAGAGCGTACGGAAGCAGTTATGTAGGGGCATGAATAATATATCTAGATTTTACATTTAATACTGGTTCCTGAAATTTTGCAAGTATGCTTTCGTGGCATTATTTCTTCGTTTGTCCTCAAGGGTCAGATGATCAAGTTTTTCGACATTTCCGTGAAGTTCTCCCACGAGACAAACGAACCAGTGACAACTCGTGCCACCTTTCTTTGTATACGTTTAATGTCCCTTGTTAGTACTATTTGGTATGGGGCTGCCACACGTGAGCAATATTCTATGATAGGACGCACAAGTGACTGAAAAGCAGTCTCCTACATTTTACCAGTATCCTACCAATGAACCGAAGTCTGACACCTGCCTTAACTAAAACTGACTGAATGTGATCATTCCATTCCATTTACCGATGTAATCGTATGAGCTGGTTGATTCTAACTGTGAATCACTAATATTTATCGTTTTGTGACGTAAAAATATTTTACATGACTCTACATATAAAGTACGATGGCAATCTTCGCACCGCTTTCAAACCTTATCAAGACACAATTATATATATGTACAGTTTTTTCTTCTGACAGTACTTCATTATCCATAATTACATCATCTGTAAAAAGCCTGAATTTGCTACTAACGTAGTGTGCAGGGTCATTAATATTCTAGAGGGACACTTACCTGTGGCATGCCTGAATATACTTCTTTTCCTGACGATCACTCTCCATCCAAGATAACATGCTGCGCCCTACCTACCAAGAAACCCTCAGTCTAGTCACAAATGTTGTTTGATACCTCACATAATCGTACTTTAGTTTGTAAACGTTGGCATGGTACCGAGTCAAATGATTTCTGAGATAAAGAATTATTACATCTATCTGATATACTTGATCAGTATATCAGAAAAACTGCAATTTAGGTTCCACGTAATGGACGTTTTCGGAATCCTTGCTGGCAGGCATGGAGGAGGTCATTCTGTTCGAGCACAGCATTTTATTTGAGCTCTGAACATGTTGTTAGTTCTACAACCGATGTACGAATATGAGATTGGTAGTTTACCCTCGTTGTAGACCGGCATGACCCCTGCTTCTGGATTCTGACTTTTGTTCAAGTGTCCACGTGTCTTATAGCTGTAATCGTAGCTAATTCAGCAGTATCTTGTGTATATAACATGAAAGACTCCATCAGGCCATGTATCCTTGTCTAATTTTAGCGATTTTAGATATTTCTAAACGTCACTGACATTAATATTAATTTATACAGGAGGTGCCTCCCCACATGATCCATGGACCTTGCCGTTGGTGGGCAGGCTTGAATGCCTCAGCGATACAGACAGCCGTACCGTAGGTGCAACCACAAAGGAGGGGTATCTGTTGAGAGGCCAGACAAACGTGTGGTTTCTGAAGAGGGGCAGCAGCCTTTCCAGTAGTTACAGGGGCAACAGTCTGACTGTTGACTGATCTGGCCTTGTAACACTAACCAAAACGGCCTTGCTGTGCTGGTACTGCGAACGGCTGAAAGCAAGGGGAAACTACGGCCGTAATTTTTCCCGAGGGCATGCAGCTTTACTGTATGGTTACGTGATGATGGCGTCCTCTTGGGTAAAATATTCCGGAGGTAAAATAGTCCCCCATTCGGATCTCCGGGCGGAAACTACTCAAGAGGACGTCGTTATCAGGAGAAAGAAAACTGGCGTTCTACGGATCGGAGCGTGGAATGTCAAATCCCTTAATCGGGCAGGTAGGTTAGAAATTTTTTTAAAGGGAAATGGATAGGTTAAAGTTAGATATAGTGGGAAATAGCGAAGTTCGGTGGCAGGAGGAACAAGAATTCTGGTCAGGTGAATACAGGGTTATAAATACAAAATCAAATAGGGGAAATGCAGGAGTAGGTTTAATAATGAATAAAAAAATAGGAGTGCGGGTAAGCTACTACAAACAGCATAGTGAACGACTTATTGTGGCCAAGATGGACACGAAGCCCTCGCCTACTACAGTAGTACAAGTTTATATGCCAACTAGATCTGCAGACGACGAAGAAATTGAAGAAATGTATGATGGGAGAAAAGAAACCATTCAGATAGTGAAGAGAGACGAAAATTTAATAGTCATGGGTGACTAGAATTCGATAGTAGGAAAAGGAAGAGAAGGAAACGTTGTAGATGTATATGGATTGGGGGTAAGAAATGAAAGAAGAAGCCGCCTGGTAGAATTTTGCACAGAGCATAACTGAATCATAGCTAACACTTCGTTCAAGAATCATAAAAGAAGCTTGTATACATGGAAGAAACCTGGAGATACTGACAGGTTTCAGATAGATTATATAATGGTGAGACAGAGATTTAGGAACCAGGTTTTAAATTGTAAGACATTTCCAGGAGCGGATGTGGACTCTGACCACAATCTATTGGTTATGAGCTGTAGATTAAAACTGAAGAAACTGCAAAAAGGTGGGAATTTAAGGAGATAGGACCTGGATAAACTGGCTAAACCAGAGGTTATACAGAGTTTCAGGGAGAGCATAAGGAAACAATTGACAAGAATGAGGGAAAGAAGTACAGTAGAAGAAGAATGGGTAGCTTTGAGGGATGAAATAGTGAAGGCAGCAGAGGATCAAGTAGGTAAAAATGCGCGGGCTAGTAGAAATCCTAGGTTACCAGAAGAAACAATGAATTTAATTGATGAAAGGAGAAAATATAAAAATGAGGTAAATGAAGCAGGCAAAAAAAAAATACAAACATCTCAAAAATGAGATCGACAGGAAGTTCAAAATGGCTAAGCAGGGATGGCTAGAGGACAAATGTAAGGATGTAGAGGCTTATCTCACTAGGGGTAAGATAAATTCTGCCTACAGGAAAATTAAAAAGACCTTAAGGGAAAAGAGAGCCACTTCTATGAATATCAAGAGCTCAGATGGAAACCCAGTTCTAAGCAAATAAGGGAAAGCAGAAAGGTGGAAGGAGTTTATAGAGGGTCTATACAAGGGCGATGTACTTGAGGGCAATATTATGGAAATGGAAGAGGATGTAGATGAAGATGAAATGGGAGATATGATACTGCGTGAAGAGTTTGACAGAGCACTGAAAGACCTCAGTCGAAACAAGGCCCCGGGAGTAGACAACATTCCATTAGAACTACTGACGGCCTTGGGAGAGCCAGTCCTGACAAAACTCTACCATCTGGTGAACAACATGTATGAGACTGGCGAAATACCCTCAAACTTCAAGAAGAATATAATAATTCCGATCCCAAAGAAAGCAGGTGTTGACAGTTGTGAAAATTACCAAACTATCAGTTTAATAAGTCACGGCTGCAAACTACTAACGCGAATTCTTTTTCACACGAATGGAAAAACTAGTAGAAGCCGACCTCGGGGAAGATCAGTTTGGATTCCGTAGAAATGTTGGAACACGTGAGGCAATACCGACCCCATGGCTTATCTTAGAAGCTAGATTAAGAAAAGGCAAACCTACGTTCCTAGCATTTGTAGACTTCGAGAAAGCTTTTGACAATGTTGACTGGAATACTCTCTTTCAAATTCTGTATGTGGCAGGGGTAAAATACAGGGAGCGAAACGCTATTTACGATTTGTACAGAAACCAGATGGCAATTATAAGAGTCGAGGGGCATGAAAGGGAAGCAGTGGCTGGGAAGGGATTGAGACAGAGTTGTAGCCTCTCCCCGATGTTATTCAATCTGTATATTGAGCAAGCAGTAAAGGAAACAAAAGAAAAATTCGGAGTAGGAATTAACATGCATGGAGAAGATATAAAAACTTTAAGGTTCGCCGATGACACTGTAATTCTGTCAGAGACAGCAAAAGACTTGGAAGAGCAATTGAACGGAATGAATAGTGTCTTGAAAGGAGGATATGAGATGAACATCAACAAAAGCAAAACGAGGATAATGGAATGTAGTCGAATTAAGTCGGGTGATGCTGAGGGAATTAGATTAGGAAATGAGGCACTTAAAGTAGTAAAGGAGTTTTGCTATTTGGGGAGCAAAATAACTGATGATGGTCAAAGTAGTGAGGATATAAAATGTAGACTGTCAATGGCAAGGAAAGCGTTTCTGAAGAAGAGAAATTTGTTAACATCGAGTATAGATTTAAGTATCAGGAAGTCGTTTCTGAAAGTATTTGTATGGAGTGTAGCCATGTATGGAAGTGAAACATGGACGATAAATAGTTTGGACAAGAAGAGAATAGAAGCTTTCGAAATGTGGTGCTACAGAAGAATGCTGAAGATTAGATGGGTAGATCACGTAACTAATGAGGAGGTATTGAATAGGATTGGGGAGAAGAGGAGTTTGTGGCACAACTTGACTAGAAGAAGGGATCTGTTGGTAGGACATGTTCTGAGGTATCAGGGGATCATCAATTTAGTATTGGGGGGGGGGGGGGAGCGTGGAGGGTAAAAATCGTAGTGGGATACCAAGTGATGAATACACTAAGCAGATTCAGAAGGATGTAGGCTGCAGTAAATACTGGGAGATGAAGAAGCTTGCACAGGCTAGAGTAGCATGGAGAGCTGCATCAAACCAGTCTCAGGACTGAAGACACAACAACAGCACTGTCAGTTATCGGCCTCACGCTATCAGAAAATTAACGAACAACGTTGTACCTCCAATTACGTTTAGCCATATAGTGTACTTCTTGCCGCTGGTAGCAGCTGTAAACTCGTAAGCATTTATTTGGATGTTTTACTCTCTCTGCTGTAATATGCTCATCGCAAGTTCAGTCCTACTTATATATTACTTTTTCTTATACTACTGCGATTAATATAATGAGGAACGCTTCGGTGTCGTTGCCTATCGCCTTACTACATTTTTAGCTCGCGCTATCTTCGTTTCAAATCTCTCTGTCCCACCAGCCGTGCACATGTGGTCTTGTATGTGAAAATGTGTCAACTTGCTTCGTGTCTTGCAGTGAACCACAGACACTGAAAACTACTAAAAAGTGGCGGTAAATAGGTTGTGCTTAATATTTACTAGAAATTTTCAGGAAACAAATTCTATCGCAACCGATATGACATATTGCAGAAATAATATTTGGATTTGACGAAGTTTCTGTGTCAAGTGTATTAGGTGCGTGGAGAGGGAAAACAGAACATCGGTAAACTGTTTACTGCTGGGAAGACGAAAAGACGACAGTCATGCGTGTCGGGAAAAAAGTGAAAATTCTTTCAAATGTGCCGTGAAATTGAAGCTTCCTGCGTGTCACTTGCATGGCTTTACGGATGCTTTTCTTGAGAGGCCCCTCATCACGGTAGCAGACCACAGCTCCAGCATTCGAAACTCAGAGGGGCGTTCAATAAGTAAGGCAACACATCTTTCCCTCGGCCAGTTTCGGGTGAAAAAATGCGGAATTTGTTGTTGGACATTGTGAAATATTCCTACGCCAGCCGTTATAGTTCCTACGGCTGGTGGCACTAAATGCAGCCTCCAAAGTGGCTTCTGCCGCACCTGCGTTCCGAGCAGAAACCAGTCATTGAGTTTCCTTGGCGGAATCCCAGAGCATTACAGATACTCATAGACGCTTGCAGAATGTCTGCAGAGAGCTAGCAGTGAACAAAAGTACAGTGAGTCTTTGGACGAACCGT
Organism: Schistocerca cancellata; assembly: GCF_023864275.1. NCBI lineage: Eukaryota > Metazoa > Arthropoda > Insecta > Orthoptera > Acrididae > Schistocerca > Schistocerca cancellata. The sequence continues at coordinate 66,772,096 of NC_064628.1, forward strand.
CTGTCATCATCGTAAAAAGGTCGCACAAACTGACTGATCTCGCACTCGCCGGTTGGCCGCACACAGCCGAGACTCCTGCAATGCTGGATGTAAGGGAGCTACTCTCTCATTCGAGGTGACCGGTGGATCACAATCAAACAGTTCGCTGCATAACTGGACGTCTCTACATCTACAAGGATACTCTGCAAATCACATTTAAGTGCCTGGCAGAGGGTTCATCGAACCACCTTCACAATTCTCTATTATTCCAATCTCGTATAGCTCGCGGAAAGAATGAACTCCTATATCTTTCCGCACGAGCTCTGATTTCCTTTCTTTTATCGTGGTGATCTGATCGTTCCTCCCTATGTAGGTCGGTGTCAACAAAATATTTTCGCATTCGGAGGAGAAAGTTGGAGATTGGAATTTCGTGAGAAGATTCCATCGGAACGAAAAACGCCTTTCTTTTAATGATCTCCAGCCCAAATCTTGTATCATTTGTGTGACACTCTCTCCCATATTTCGCGATGATACAAAACGTGCTGCCTTTCTTTGAACTTTTTCGATGTACTCCGTCAGTCCTATCTGGTAAGGTTTCCCACACCGCGCAGCAGTATTCTAAAAGAGGACGGACAAGCGTAGTGTAGGCAGTCTCCTTAGTCGGACTGTTACATTTTCTAAGTGTCCTGACAATAAAACGTTGTTGGTGCTACTGACACTCTCATCCACCATTTGAGCTACTAAAAGGTGTGTGCCCGCCGTCTTCCTCGCCGCGTAACAGATGACCAATAAGAGCAATGAAGAACCATCTGATTGGCCCCATGGAGGAAGCACTCTTCGGGAAGCAGTACGTGAAGGATGGCGAGGTTATTAAGGCAGCAGGACGTTGGCTCAGATGTCGACCAGTAGGGTGGTACCAAGCGTAAGGCCGTCACACTGAACGGAGATTATGCTGAAAAATAGGGTTTTGTAGCCACAAAAATGGGGAATAATATGGTGCACTGCAGCCCTGAATAAATAAACCTGCTTTCAGAAAAATATGTTTTGCATCACTTTTGAACTCCCCTCGTATATTCCTCGGCTGACTGTTAGTGTTATCTTTAGTGAATTCAGTGTTTAGTTGTAAACACTCTTACATTACACCTTCTTCATTCAGATAGTAATCCTATGTCTGCGATAATCCTCTTCCGAGCAACGAATGCATTTCATCTGATCCCTTATGAAGCGCATTACCTGTGTTTTGACGCATATAAAATAAATGCAGGGTGGTCCAAAAGTCCGGAAACACCCTCATAAAATTCAAATGGAGTAGCAAAGAAGGAAACAGAGTCCCTACACCCGAGGAACGAGAAGGGGGAAACTTTGTAGGCTATGCCACCAACATGGCGGCCATCTTGAAAGTCACCATATTGGCTTCAACTCCAAACTTTCAAATGGGAATGTGGTCATGCGACATATCAAACAGATAGAGAATTTCACCAGAAAAACAATGCCGTTGTTATTTTGAACATAGCTTTATTCGTTCTCGGGTTATAGCCAGTTACATGTGGCAGCGGTGGGACGCTCGGCAGCATGTGTGTTATGCGCCGAAGAGACATTACGCCGCTGTTACACAGTCCCGAGAGACCGTGAACAGTCATAGGAATGGCTCGATATGTTGTCCATTACGTTGGACAATCCTGATGAACTCTGACCAACACATCTGGCTGAATTTGACCACAGGCATCAACAATGCGCTGCTTTAGATGATGCAAGTTCCGTATTTTCACAGAATAAACCAGTGCTATGACATGACCCCAAAGATAAAAATCCAATGGAGTCAAATCTGGTGAACGTGGTGGCCACTCCACAGCACCCCTACGACCAATCCTCTTTTGAAGGAACTACACATCCAGGTATGCTCGCACATTGTGCCCATAATGTGGTGGTTCTCCATCATGCTGGAAGAATCCGGAAATGTCCCGTCCTCCGTTAACAACGAGGGAAACACTTCTTCATCCAATAATCTCAGATAACCGTTGGCTGTTAACGTATCAATAAAAAAGGTCCAACGACTTTGGTACCCCACGCTCCACGCCAGACCATCACTTTTTGTGAGTCGACCGTTTTGGAAGCATCAATCCAGTGCGGATTTGTGTCGGATCAGTATCTGTGATTCTGCTTGTTCACTTCACCATTGATAAAGAAATTGACTTCAACACTGAGCAGCACCTGACAGGCGAAAAATGGGTTTATCTGGAGCTGCTGTGTCACCCATTTTGCGAACTGTACCTGCCGGTCATCCTCGTTCAGGTGTTGCAGCAGCTGAATTTTGTATGGGTGCCATTTGTGCTGCGATAAATTTCGCCGTAAGCAGGTACGGCTAACCCCACATTCTTGTGACAGGCGACGAGTACTCCGTTGCAGACTCTTCAAATGATGCCAACATGCTCACTGTTGTTGCTTCATCGGTGGCGGATTTTGGTCTTCCAGGCTTAGGTTTATCTGCGACAGAACCTGTTGCTCGGAATTTGGCCAGAAGCTTGGCAACTGCGCTGTGAGTGATGGGCTACCTGGTTGGGTGACGACTGTTGAAATCCTCAGCAATGACCCGTGTGCTTCTTTCTCCTAATATAAAGATGATTTCAATGCGTTCTTCATGTGTTAAGGACATTTTGTAACCTGTAAATAAGGAAACAATGATTAAAACGTTAGCATGAGTTAATGATGTTGTTGTTGTGGTCTTCAGTCCTGAGACTGGTTTGATGCAGCTCTCCATGCTACTCTATCCTGTGCAAGCTTCTTCATCTCCCAGTACTTGCTGCAACCTACGTCCTTCTGAATTTGCTTAGTGTATTCATCTCTTGGTCGCCCTCTATGATTTTTACCCTCCACACTGCCCTCCAATGCTAAATTTGTGATCCCTTGATGCCTCAGAACACATCCTACCAACCGGTCCCTTCTTCTTGTCAAATTGTGCCACAAACTCCTCTTCTCCCCAATCCTATTCAATACCCTCCTCATTAGTTATGTGATCTAATCTTCAGCATTCTTCTGTGGCATCACATTTCGAAAGCTTCTATTCTCTTCTTGTCTAAACTATTTATCGTCCATGTTTCACTTCCATACATGGCTACACTCCATACATATACTTTCAGAAACAACTTCCTGACACTTAAATCTATACCCGATGTCAACAAATGTCCTTTCTTCAGAAACGCTTTTCTTGCCATTGCCAGTCTACCTTTTATATCCTCTCTACTTCGACCATCATCAGTTATTTTGCTCCCCAAATAGCAAAACTCCTTTACTACTTTAAGTGTCTCATTTTCTAATCTAATTCCCTCAGCATCACCAGACTTAATTCGACTACATTCCATTATCCTCGTTTTGCTTTTGCTGATGTTCATCTTATATCCTCCTTTCAAGACACTGTCCATTCCGTTCAACTGCTCTTCCAAGTCCTTTCCTGTCTGTGACAGAATTACAATGTCATCGGCGAACCTCAAAGTTTTTATTTCTTCTCCATGAATTTTAATACCTACTCCGAATTTTTCTTTTGTTTCCTTCACTGCTTGCTCAATATACAGATTGAATAACACCGGGGAGAGGCTACAACCCTGTCTCACTCCTTTCCCAACCACTGCTTCCCTTTCATGTCCCTCGACTCTTATAATCGCCATCTGCTTTCTGTACAAATTGTAAATAGCCTTTCGCTCCCTGTATTTTACCCCTGCCACCTTTAGAATTTGAAAGAGAGTATTCCAGTCAACATTGTCAAACGCTTTCTCTAAGTCCTCAAATGCTAGAAACGTAGGTTTGCCTTTCCTTATTCTTTTTTCTAAGATAAGTCTTAAGGTCAGTATTGCCTCACGTGTTCCAATATTTCTACGGAAATGATACCTAACAGATAAACACATGGAACATATCAGGCATGGGATAGTCACTTTGCACCGTTTCAGACTCCATATTATGACTTCTCAGTACGTAATACTCACGCTGCCGAGCGTCCCACTGCTGCCGAAAGTAATTGGCTATAGCCCGAGAATGAATTAAGCTATGTTTAAAATAACAACGGCATTGTTTTTCTGGTGAAATTCTCTATCTGTTTGGTATGTCACATGACCACATCCCCATTTGAAATTTTGTAATTGAATCCAAGATGGCGGCTTTCAAGTTTCACCCTTCCCGTTCCTTGTGTATAGAGACTCCGTTTCCTTGTTTCCTACTCAATTTGGATTTTATCAGGTTGTGTCTGAACTTTTGGACCACCCTGTATTTTTACGAACTGCCCTGTTACAGGCCCTCTCTTGTTCTTAATCTATATAAACTATGTAGGAGACAGGTTATGATGTCATTAAGCATAAAATTATAGGGTGCTTCACATGACTACAAAAAAAAAAATCCGTATAGTTTCGATTATACAATAAATCACATAAACGTAAAAGTTTTCGATTGATCTAATTACCTAGGGATTACAATTACGAACTAGTTGAATTGGAAACATCACATAGAAAATGTGGTAATGGTGAACCACAAGCCGCTTTTTATTGGCAGACTACTTAGACGGTACAACAAATCTTCTGAAAAGGCTGTCTTCACTAAGTTTGTCAGTCCTCTTCTGAACTATTTAGCTATTCATTTTTCCAACGTGTTTTCGAGAGTGGAACGGCCGAGCAATAATCTGAAAGCGGTTCTACGAATCGTCTACCAAAAACACTTAAGTGTGAATTCGAGAATAATTATGTCCGCGCCCGGGTTCCCGGGTTCGATTCCCGGCGGGGTCAGGGATTTTCTCTGCCTCGTGATGACTGGGTGTTGTGTGCTGTCCTTAGATTAGTTAGGTTTCAATAGTTCTAAGTTCTAGGGGACTGATGACCATAGATGTTAAGTCCCATAGTGCTCAGAGCCATTTGAATAATTATGTAGATGTAGATGTAGAAATGGGATTTAAAGTTTTATTATTTGCCCACTGTTGATCGTCTTTATGGATCACATGCACATGGCATTTCACGTTTTTATTTTTCGGCCCTGAGACACGTTCATGTAGCAGTGTAGCATAGTCCTCGCCTGACTCGAACCGCAGCGCAGTGCACCGCTGTTGCAGATCCATTGCGCCACATGTATGCTGCAAAAGCGAAAGCTAGGTGTACACGTGAGGGTTTTTCAGCCTCAGATAGCTTTTGCGAGTAATAAGTGTCGTGTAAACTTCGCCGAGAGCCAGTGGAGCAAGATGTCAGATAATAGCGCTCTGCGAGTTTAGACCTGTCGTATAGGCGGCAACCTCCTTCTGTGCTGCTCGCTGTAGATCTCAGACAAGAAAAAATGTATCAGCATTGTCGAGCTGAGAGTATTCGAGGATGCCTGAACGGCCATATTGAGTCTCGGATTTGTGTCGTATTTCACAGTATGTTTACTATCACAACTTGGTAATCGAGTTTGCCTTCCTCACGCACACATCAAATAAAATTACCCAACTAACTGCGTGTATTGAGACATAATATGTGGCCGTGGCACGTTTCTGAGCGAAGAAATCTCTCGTTTTACTCCCTAAAAGAACAGCGGGAGCAATTAGCCTATTTCGACAATTCTATCTTTAAACAATACGCAGCAAATAACACACAACAATATCATACAGACATTAAGCATAACAAACGAAAATAAAAAGAATTGTCACCGAAGAGACTCGTTTCCACGTCAAAATGAAAACATGTATAAACAAAGAGCAGTACCCTACCAGTGGCGCCGGATTAACACTACAACACGCCACTGCCGAGACGTGTACCCACATTGCTGGGACAGTTGAGAATCCTATCGCGGTGGATACACACTGTGAATCAATAACAGCGATGTATCGGCAAAAAAGTAATGAAGAAAACTGGCAGGAAGTGGACTCACGACGAAGCTGTGCATTTAATTAGTTTGTATGAGGAAAGGCTAGCGTTACGGGATGTACAGTTGCTGGACTACAGCAACTGAGATAAGAAGCAAAGTTTATTGGCTGGAATGGCTACTCGAATTAAAAACCTCTACAGAAGAAATTCGCCTCAATAACCACGACACAGCCGCGCGGGGAAGCCGAGTCCATTTAACGTGACACTTTAGGTTTTGTTGGAGTAATACTCTAAATTACGGTGTACGAAATCTATGCGGAAACGCATCGGCACGCGAGAATTCCGCGATTTTGTAATTATAAGATTTTGCGGAAAGGCAGTACGCGAGACAGAGCTCGGCTACGTCCCTGCCTAACCGCCGAAGGCCACAGCCTGACGGTATGAATGGTGAACTGGGGGATTTCTGTAATCCGCCAACCTCTGAGGGACGCGAGGCTGCAATTATTCAAGTGTTTACCAAAACAGAGCAGTGGATAGCTGGACGGGCTTTCCTGTGCGTGCTCTCGCCTGTGTCTCGCTAATTTTACTCCTTCGAGTAACTCAAGTGGGGCAGGCCAGGAGTTCCGAATAACAAACTTTCAGTGCAAGAATCTGTGTTTGCTACGACGGGGAATCTCGAGTGGTCTCTTGGGAGAAAACTTCCAGTAAACGTGTTATTGCCCACAGCTGTGGTCGTTCCTAGCCGGCGAGGGCGGAATTTGCTTGTGAAATTTTGTAGAAATAAAAGAATTGTGGAAAAGAGTTCTATTCCCAGGCCGTACATTGGTCGGCACTGGCAAACTGGATATTTTGAGAGCTTCTAGTGATGTGATTCGCTCGCTAAAAGTGGAGATGAGAAAACAAAGGTGAAGAGCGATCTTGCTGGACTCTCGGTCGCGGTCTTCCATTCTGGGCTCTCGTACTGCGAGGACGTCAGCCAAGTCGTCTCCCCTCTTGGTCTTTCGTTCTGAGAGGAAGTTAGCCGCGCCAGCTTATTGCTGGTGGAAACATTGTCGCTGTTAGAGAAGTTGACGGACAGCAGTCTGTTGTCCGAATACTGTAGGATTGTACTTTCCGAGACGCCACACGGCGATCGCACGGCCGCGCCGTCGCCGTCGGAGACCACCGCTGCAACAGGAGTATTACGGTGAGATCGCTCCCGCTTCGGCCTGTGTTAGGAGTAACGTTAAATAGTTGGACCAATTGCAATTGTTGTTTCCACAGAGGTTTCACAGTACTTTGGAGTGTAGTGGTTCTTCGTATATGTGTTATATGAGATCGCGTTTTGGACCGATTTTAACACAGTTACTGCCAATGCCAGTTACGAGGATAATTTGTAAATTGTTCATTGTGTTTTATTCAGCATTGATCTGAAGGTTAAAATAAAATTATTGTGATTCAGTAGAGCCTTTGCTTTCAGTAGTTGATCCTGAATTCACCCTTTTGCTTTATTTTATTTTTGTGTATGTGTTTGGTGCCATAGAACACCCTAAGTGTTCGTGATCGTTCATGTTTGGAAGTAAAAATAGGTGTGATTTATCGTCAACACTACCTCCGCATAATTAATTAGCGGTGACAGGGCCACATTTAAAGCTAGCGTTATCCATTTTTGCGTACAGTTCCACTCCTAATTTCTTTGTTTGTCAGGGGCGAACACACGCAAAAATCGGACAAGCAACGCGTGGGGTGTTACATATGGCTGACCCATGCCTAGGATTAGTAATTTTGGGATCTGCCTGAGATGCCGTTAGGAGAAACCTCGGTTTTGTTTTTCACTGTGATAGTAGAATCACGGATAAAAATAAGTAGCACAAGTTGTGTGTTTTTTGTTGTTGTTGTGTTTTTGCTTCTATGGTGCAAGCGCGTTGTTCTTTTGTTGTTTCGTTGTGTGTGCTAATGTTACTTGTATTCAGCAAATGCTGAACAGTAGGTGCACAATCGTTTGTGTGTTAATCCTATTAGCAAGTATAAGTTAGTGGCATTTCTGTTCACTGCGCACACCCAGTATAGCATTTTGTTTTGTGATTGGTATTTTGTTCCTTTTTATTGTTAAGACTAAAATATATTTTGTTGTCGAGTGTACGATTCACATTAAAGTACAATTGTTGACGGGAGCGCAGGGCCACAGCAGAGCAGAATCTCGTCTCTAATAGTGATAAAATGGGTGACAGTCGCGAGGGTACTGCAAGTGAAAGTGACGAGTGTGAAATGCAGATGCCGGAAGGTGATGATAAGAATAGGTTCAGCCCAGTGGGAAGTAGAATCTACGAGTCCGACAGCGACGCTGAGGAACCGAGGCACGTGGAGGCTGATGTCGTAATCCATAATTATGGAGGATACAGCCCACGGAGCCATAGTGGCACTGAAACGAATTATTTCCGACCCCAGTCCAGTGGTTCAGTCCAGCGACCCGACTGGTGCCCAGAAACATTACGTTTCTAGACACAGAAAGGTTAACAGGAACACGGGAAACAGCGCTCATTGTAGGACAGAGGGGACAGAAATTCAAAATGGGCCAAGTCTAGAGAACATTATAGAAATTTTGATAGGAATGCAGGCAGAAATAAAAAAAAAGACAACACCTCGCTTCAGGCCGATCTCAGTACAAAAATATCCAGCGTCGAAAAATATAACTCCGGTCTTAATATAAAATTATCGAACTCCGACAAGGCGTGCGCGAAAATGATGAGTGAAATGAAAGAGGAGGTAGAGAACCTAGGTGCAAAGTTAGAAAAGGAGGTAGCTATAATTAAAAGTACAGCCAATGAAGCGAAGCTGATAGCAAAGGGGGCAAAGAAAACTGCGAAGGAAACTCGCGACTCGACACAGAGTACAGCGAAAGTAGGGAAGGCTGTCTTATCGAAATTGCAGGGTCGCATTAAGCGAATTGAGGATAAGCAACAGCAACAACCGGACGTGGCACCTAGGGATGCACTAAGAGATGAAGTCTCCAAATTAAAACGAAACCTAGAAAATGAAGTTATAGGCATTATCGGGAAAACCGCAATACCAACTCAAGGTAGCCATCCTGGCGAAATAGCTGGCAATGATAGCAACAGGGAGGTAGTGAGTGCTGAAAACATTTGGACGGCTCGAGTAACATGGCGGAAGCCGGTTGCAGCGGAGCATACCGTAACGCCTCGCCGGCGCCCGTAGAAAACTCGGTGGGCACGCAAACGTCGACGGGGCACAATTGTTGTCGCCTAGTACGTAGTACGCAACATTTGTCGAGTACCCACATTGACAGAGAGGAAGACAGAGTTTCTGAACAGGGAAGTTTGCACCCGGAGATACCGATTCAACAAAATGTAGGAAGAAATCAAAACTATCATGGCGAAGATAGATTTGATTTTAAACACTTCATCTCGGTGAGGAAGTTTCAACATTATAGAGATGAATGCAATAGTCTTCATCCCAAAACATTTATAGGCCTATTTGACGTGTCTCTGCCTCCCCACTGGCCACTCATGTATAAGCTCGATTTCGTGTGCTCACATATGGAAGAAGCCACAGCAGAATATATGAGGAACTTTGCCAGGACTTGCAACTCGTATGATGCGTTCCGGAATGTCTTCTTGGGCAAATTCTGGTCAAGAGAAACATAGGAACGCATTAAGCAAGAATTAATGATGTCTAGAGATATGGAAGACGCAGGTTACCGAAGTCCTGTAAAATTCTTCGAGAATATGACAAAGAAAAACCAGTATCTCGACAATCCGTGTAGCGCAGCTGAAATTATACGCCTGTGTTATATGAAGCTACTGATTGCCTACCAGCAAACACTTGCCGGAAGGTGTGGAAGCGACATAGAAGTATTCAAAGGAATACTGAGGGAACTCGAGTTCGCATTTAACGAGGAGGAGGCCCGTGAGAAACGCCGAGAGCGTGAATGGCAAAACGGTCGACGAAATAACGGCTCACAGTGGGAGAACAAACATGTGCATAATCACAACGGATTTGGTCAGGATAAGAGAACCAGTAAGCCTGGGAACAGGCGCTCTCCCGACAATAACAAGTGGAATAAGACGTGGGAAAGAGGTCAGCAACCGAATCAGGGTTGGCAAAGTGGTAATAGAAACAATGCCGTAGAAGAAGTAGAAACTCGACCACCAAAACCTGGGCCGTCTCACGTTACTGATGTGGAACATAATTGACTAGGACGCGGAACGGACACGACCCTTAACGAGTCCGTGTCCTCAGTAAAAGCCAGTTACATAAACATCGTGGAGTACGATGATGTGACAGAATTACTATTAGAAGAAAAGGAAGGGCAACAGAATAAAGAAGTTTATCCGGTAGTCCAAATTAAGATAGGAGATTTGGTACTGGCAGCAATAATTGACAGTGGAAGTCAACTTTCTGGAATTTCCGAGGAAGCGTTCAGGAAATGCAAAAATACGCGGAATCCACCGATTCTAGGAATACAAAAGACCAAAGTTAGGGGTGCGCTTCTAGGAAAAAGTATAGATATTTCACAACAGACACGGTTGGAGTTCGAATGTCAGGGGCATAAATTAACGGCGAATTTGTTTGTAATCCTCAAGCTTTGTGTCTTACGAAACCTTCACATAGGACCTGAGCCAGGCAACAGCTCACGTCTCTCCCTACCCACTGTAACGCTCACGCTCTGGCGTACGTTAACTCTTTAAAGCCTGTACTATGGTAAGTTGACGGGCTTCACCTTATAAGAAAGGATTTTAGTAAATATGTTGACCGCGTGTACCTGAATGGAGGCAAAATCAGACTTACACCCACTCAGTAACAACAATGATACGTCAAGCAAGTCTAAAGTGCAACTACACGTTAGGACGGGCAAGAAACATACACAGTAGATGCTACCAATTGATAATAATACAGTCGCCAGCCTAATTAGGCATTAAGTGAGTTTTTTCCTTGTACAAGTGGATGCACATACAAGCATAACAACCCGTAGTAATACTGCATTATATGGTAAATTTTAGAACCAGAAAAATCTACTGAACTAATATTTTCACTTTCTGTATTAATTTAGACAAGCTATAAATACACAACATTACACTATAATGATTACTACAAACTGCGTTTTGTCTATTGATCCGACTGAAATCGGGCATAGGTTATCCTAGAAACAGCACTTTTGAAACACACATACAACGTCAATTTTAAGAAGGGTAAAACACTGATAAGTTTAGGTTTTATATTGACGTTAACTTTGCTGGTCAAAGCAGTTCAGCACACTTCAGGATTCAAATGAATATAAAAGAAAGAAAGAAGAAAGGGGGGGGGGGGGACCCTGAAACTGTTATGATCACTGTAGTGAAAGTTTGATCATTGAGAGCCTTAAGCATTCTAGATTTCCAATATATGATTTACCACTCTTTTTGTCTTATTTCCTGCTCATTTAACTACCGTTATTTTTGTCTCAATTTAAATAAACTTCATTACTAAACCAATTTCAATATTATCTTCCAACTTGGTCAGACCTATATTATTCGTCCGGTATTTCATTAACAACAAAGTTCTTTAAACATCATTCTAACATAGATAGGTCTGCAGGTAATTATTATTAACATAACTTTAAATCTTCATCTTGGGACACTCGGATTGCACAACATGCGGAAAGGACCCTGTCTAGGTTAGTTGTGAGGATAATTAATTGATAGGACAGTTCTGGTAAAATTTAAGTTGTTATTGAACAGTATGTAGCAAAGGTGACACTGGTCCACACGAATACAGTACTGAAAGTTTCAACCTGTTCATATCGATGAGGCGGTCGGCAGGCGGCGAGACGGCGAGGCACAAAGCACACGTGCAATTACAGCAATGGCTCATGAAATATTGGCACTTCACTTCTTCATAGCGTCGCAATACTTTTCCATTTAGTGCCTATGGAATATTGCCATGCTGTATAGGCGTCGGAAACAGCGCATCCGAGGCTCAACGAAACCACTTTTTCCAGGAGAGCCTCCTCTATCCAGCACGTGTTTCTCAGATTGATGCCCAACTCTGACTACTACTGCTGAGCCCGTTATGCCGTACCGTGCCCGTGTGCGTTTTCCCGTGCTCGCCTGCCTCCACCTTTTACCGCTCCCCTACAGACAGGGTATTCACCAAAGGTTTTACATTCCACATATTCTAATACATTGCCTACATATGGACCAGGCGTACAAATACAACTTTCACATCTTACAATAGTTTCAACATTAGGTACACTTCCCTTCGATTACAACATTACTTGAAATTTGACATAAATATTAAAATTTACATCGAAAATTGTTTATCACTTCTTTAACATAATGGCATGAAACAAAAAAGAAATGAAACCAGAATATCGATTATACTAATTTATCGAAATTCAGAAGACAAAAATTTATTACATATACAGTAGGACAACGTTAGTGTTGTTACACATGCCCCTGTTTCCATTAAATTTCACTAAGTGCAAATTTGATGGGAACACTGAACTTTATATTTATACAGTGGTTCTGAATCATTGTGTGATTGTCCCATCAAAAAAAAATTATACCACAAACTTCCTTTCACTCACTTTACATAAGTCTATAATTTTTAACATATCAAGAACATTTACCTATCGTTTGCTTAAGTGCCTTTTGGCACAGTCCAACCTCCTATCACAACATTATTTAAGTAGCAAACTACTCATCATTGTTCAATTTCTCAGACAAATAAAAACCAAATTTGGAACACAAACACTTATTTACAAAAGCAAATACAAATATCTATGCACACTGTAAAACAATTTGTTGATGCTTGCATTGAATGGCAGTCCATTTCCTTATTTACTAAAGAGAAAAAAACACACAATAATATTTAGAAAATTACTACACACATTTGCTGCCTATTATTCCGATTTGGGCAGTCCTTTTCACCTCATATTGTCACATCTCCTGTATCACACTTACAATTCTCCTTTGACTATTTATCTGCCCTCTTTGGTGTTTGGCAGTCCTTTATATTATGGCTCATACACTGCCCATTTTCATTTTTGACAGTCCCATCTTTTATCTGGCTGACAGCATTTATCCTTTCTTTTCAGTCCTTTTTCTCCATACCTCTTTAAATTTATAGTACAATTGGTAATCTGAAACTCACATAATTACATTAGTACACTGATATTGGTCTATCTATGTTACAAAGGTTTGTTACATTTGGCATTAATTAGCTTCAGCATAATATACAGCATAATTACTGTAAATTGTTTTCTGATTGTACTTAGTTCACTCACTTCTAGGAACATACAGTTTCAGGTCCACATTTCTTACACCTAAAGGTCTTTTGGATTTTGGGTAGATCAGGTAGTAAGCATTATTGTGTGGAATGTTCTGTATTATATACGGTCCATTATAAATATATTTAAATTTGGAAATTTCATGGTTCAGTTCACTAGATTTTTCGTGGGTTTTTAAAAGAATATAATCTCCAATTTTAAATTTTGAAACTTTCAGGGTCCATTGTCAGATAGTACTGCCTTGGGTTTCCCGATGGTTCTGAAGTATTCTACCATCCTACTAAATATAGCTTTTGCTGTTGCTTTTTTCAAGGGGTATAATTTCACAGACTTTGAGAATACTTCCAAAATTACTAAAATATATGCACAATTTCCCGAAGTCTTTGGGAGGGGACCATATAAATCTACCGATAATAATTCTATGGTGTCTTCAGGTAATGTACTTTGCATTGGACCTCTATTAGTTCTGTTTGGTACTTTGGCCCTTTGACACTACTAGCAATCACTACTACATTATTCAATTTATCCAAACATTTCTTTGGACCACTATGCTCCAATGCTAAATGAAAATGTCTATAACCTCGGTATCGAACTGGTGTGGCCAACATACTCTCCATTCCTCAGTGGCTAATTCTTTCCTCCTATATAAAATGCCTTTAAAGATTTTGTAATACTTCTTAATTTGAGGATACTGCACACTGTCAAAATTTACTTTCACAGATTTCCATGTCAGATCCTCATTTTGATGGTATCTCATATTTTTACATATTTGTTCCATTTTCCTTTTTCCTGAAACCTCTTTCATATACCTTACCTGAAAAGTACCCTCTTCACCATTTTCATTGGGCACTTCACTCATACCATTAGGCAATCGAGATAACGCATCTGCCACATAATTCTCAGTACCCTTAACATAGCAAATCTCGTAATCAAATTGTTGCAGGTACAAAGCCCAACGAGTCAGCCTGCCATTAAGTAAACGACAATCCTTAAGAAAAGTTAAAGCTTTGTGGTCAGTATGTATGATGAGTTTATGGCCCCACAAATAATTTCTGAATTTCTTTAACCCCCATATAATGGCTAAAGCTTACTTTTCTGATATAGTGTAGTTTCTCTCGTATTTTGTCAGAGTTCTACTTGCAAATGCGATAGTCCTGTGTTCGATTTCCTTGCCATCACAGATTTCTTGGAAAACTTCTATACCAACACCATAAGCACTGCTGTCAGTACTCATATGGAAAGGTTTTGACAGTATGGGGTGATGCAAAATATTGTTGTTCAAAAGTTCACTTTTTAAATTTTCAAAATCTCTCGCGCACCCTTCGGTCCACACAAAAGCACTATTTTTCTTCAGTAGATTATTCAGATGAGGACTATTAAAAACTTGCCCCTTGACGAATTTTCTATAGAACCCACATAAACCCAAAAAGGCTTTCAACTGTTTTCTATTTCTAGGAACTGGACATCCTGCTATTGCACTTAACTTTTCCGGGTCCTTGCCAATACCGGTCATAGTAATAATGTGCCCAAGAAACTTTATTTCCGACTTCACAAATTCACATTTCTTCCACTTAAGCGTCATGCCACCTGTTTGTAGAGCAACAAAAACTTTCTGCAATAATTCACAATGCTCTTGCCATTCTTCTGTAGCAATCAGTAAATCGTGTACATAAATGGTTAGCCGGGAACTCAATTCTCTCCCTAATACAAAGTCCCGTGCCCTAATAAATACTGCCACCGAAGTGCTACTACTTTATACTGATAGCATTTCCCGGCAAATAGAAAAGCGGTATATTTACGGGATTCTTTGCTCAAAGGAATTTGCCAGTATCTGGCGGTCATGTCCAGACTGGTTAATTACTTCACATTATAAAATTTTTGAAGCATTTCGTCCAGATTTTCAGGTCTGTCTATTTCCTTTTTTACAATTTTGTTCAAAGTCCTGGCGTCAATTACTACTCTTACTCCCCCATCCCTTTTGTTCACGATGATAAGGGGACTATTATATTCGCTGCTACTCCGTTCGATTACACCCCATTCTATCATTTTATCTATTTCCACTTGCACAGCCTGCCTCTTTGATATGGGTACCGAAAACGGTCTTACAAAGAAAGGTTTATGCTCTATTGTCTCAATCTGGTATTCAAAGTTCTTAACTAGGCCAGGTTTGTCCGAAAATACGGTGCTGTTACTTTCTAAAATATCAAGCAATTCTGTTTTCTGTTCGGGAGATATTCCCTACCAATTTTCCACAATTTCTTTAAAATTATGCCCCTGCTTGTCACTCTCATTTATTAACCTCTGGACATGGTACACCTCATACTTGTTTGTCAAACCATCATTCCCTTGGTCAATTTCCAACAATAAAGAATCAATTTCTGAGTCGAACACCTTCCCATTTTCCTCAAATTTTACTTCTAAATTCCTAGATGCACTATCAGTTTTGATCACTTCCTGGCTACAATCAATAATAACCTTTTCTTTATCCAACCAATCTATTCCCAGAATCATTTCAGTACTCAAGTCTGGCACAACCAAAAAATCGTGTTCAAAGTTTTGTCCTTTTATACTAAATTCAACCAAAATCTGGTTCTTTACCGGCTTGCTAGTCTTGCCAGTAGCACCAGCAATTTTTACACCCGTCACTGACATAATTACTATTCCAGGTTCATCACAAATGTGTTCGAAAAACGCCTGGGAGATTGCGCTTATCTGAGATCCCGTGTCAAGAAGTACCTGCAATTTCACATTATAAATTTCAACTGGTATTATAGTTTGTTTCATCGTCGAATGTTTTTCATTGTTGTGGTCTTCCCTAAGCAAATCCGGGTCGACTATAACATCGTCCCAAGATATGCTTTTAACATTCACCCCACTTATATCTGGCGGTTTCTTTGGTTCCGGGAGTTCAAAGTCATTAATTACTTGAACTCTTTGTAAAATAGACCATGAGTCGTCAGGTGGCTCTTTCTTTCTTTGTTCAGTGTCAACATCTGGATTTTGTTTTGAAACTTCGTCATCATTAGGTATAATATCGCAATTAGCTGTATCCCCATTATTTTCACTAGTACCGAAATATTCGTCATCTGAACTATCGTCAGAATCCGACCATTCTGGGTCGCTTTCAGTTTCTAACATAAAAGCTTTTCTGAGACAGGCACTAAGTTCTCCCTCTACGTTTTCGTCACGTTTAGATTTTAACTCAGTATCCTCTTTCGGCAAAACGTCCTCATTATCAACTTTACTCACATCTACTGTTACTTCATATTTAGTGTAATCCTCGTGGACTTCAATTACTGTCAGGTAATTACCTGCCTCTTCCTCACAGAGCCTTTCGGTAGCAGCTTGTACTGTTGGCGAATCGTTAACAGAAGTTACTTCCTCGTCAATGCTTAGTATTTCATCCTCCAATTCCTTCCTATCTTTAATCATCGTCCTATCGGCAGCACGCGTACTCAGCGCGGCGCTGTTTACTCTCTCCTCTTCAACTTTGGGCCACGTCACCTTATCGACGTCCCTATTATCTCCTTTTTCACTAATCAATTTCCTTGCTTCATACTCCTTCTGAAAATCCTCCCACTCACATTGATTTAGGCCCTTGTACAGATCGTCGATCTGCACACACCAATTAGTCACTTCTGCTAGTTCTTTCTCGCCATTTACTTCATTGCTAACACTGCTAACCGCACCTCTCTGCGTATCCACTGCTTAATCTATTACTTCCTTCGCAATGGAATTACCACTCATAATGTATGCACCAGTTCTTACGGCAATGTTCGTACATAATGCTGCCGCATTGCTAGTGGCTTCTCTCTGAACAGCTGTTCTGCTAGGCTGGGCCGTTGCCCTCTGATGCTCCACTCGCCTGTTAACATGTAGCGCTCTGCACGGCAACGATGACTCATTTATGCCCACACCTGATGCTTGTTTCGCAACAACACGTAGCGTCGTTCCACGCCTGTCTCTAACCTGTCTCATTACTTTACTGTCAGTCCGGTAATATTTCTTAAATCGGGGCCGGTATGTACTGTCCGCTTCCGTTTGGCCCGCAACGTTCGCGGAAATCAGTTTCCCGCATCGTTATTATTTTGTGCGGTGTACCCCCTACCGCGACCCATGTAACTTCCTCTTCCTCTGCCTCTGCCTCTACCTCTCTGTATCATATTGACGCGAAAGCCATCGCCGTCATTTCTTCCGTCATTATTGCGATTATTCTTGTTACCAAAATTCTGATAATTGGCACGACTTTCGCGCCAGTGGTCTTCGTCTTCGACCCTTTCGAGAAACGCTTGGAAGCTGCGATGATTGCTTCCCACATATCTCTTTGAATCTTCTGGAAGCTTTTTATATAGCTCCCATATTATTTCAGAATCGGATCTTCTCCCTCTTAAATGTGTTAACTTTCGGTACCAATATTCGCAGAAATCTTTCAAAGAATTCCTGCCCCTGTTATCATGAAGTTTGGCCATGATAAACTCGCGCCACAAATGATCCTGTTTTTGTTCGGACCAATATTCTTCCATAAACTTTTGCTTAAATTCTTCGAAAGTCATTCGTTCGGTATTCAAATTAATTCCCCAGTGCTTAGCGTCACCTGCTAAGGCGCTAATTACTACGTTTATCTTTTCCTGATCAGACAAGTGTTCAGGAAATATTCTCTCGCAATTTTTGATGAAATCTAACGGATGCCATCCCTTATGTTTTTTGGCGGGATCGAAGCGTTCCTCACCTTCCAATAGCTTCATAAGTGGTGTGCCATTACAGATGACACCAGGCCTATCTTTGATTTTATTCTCAAGATCGAAAATTTTGCCTTGAATTTTCGAAGTATTTTCTT
Source organism: Schistocerca cancellata (assembly GCF_023864275.1). Taxonomy (NCBI): domain Eukaryota; kingdom Metazoa; phylum Arthropoda; class Insecta; order Orthoptera; family Acrididae; genus Schistocerca; species Schistocerca cancellata. The sequence continues at coordinate 66,789,992 of NC_064628.1, forward strand.
CACAGTTTTGTACACATCCGGTAACTTTTTCGCCTAATTCTCTTTCAGTGTCTGAAACTGCCTTTTTCAATTGTGATATTCCTTGTTGACATTCGTTTACGAAGTCAGTTTTAAGACCAAAAACCTTTTCGCCTACTTTGGTTTCAACCAGAGGCTCTACTTTCTCTTGGATGCTGAGAATTTCAACATCAAACCTACTGTTAATGTTGTCAATTTCCCCCTGCATAGTATCCATATTTTTGTTAATTGTGTCAATTTCAAATTTCATAGTATTTACTACAGAGCTTAAACTACCCACTTGTTGTTCTACCTGTTCTATTTGTGTACTAATTTTAATTCCTTGTTCTTCGACCTGTGCTTTAAGCTGACCAACGTGTGTTTTAAGGTGATCATTCTGGGTTTTGAGCTGGTTACTTTGAGTTTCAAGCTGCTCATCAACGTGTCTTTTAAGCTGATTATTCTGTGTTTTGAGCTGCTCGGCAACGTGTGTTTTAAGCTGATCATTCTGTCCTGCAATTTGGTTAATTGTTCAAATAAATCGTTCATGCTTAAAATTTTCACACTGTTTTGCTCTACGGAATCGGTGTGTTCCGATCCTACTTCAAAAGTTTCTTTCGGTTCTTTCTTTATCTGTGGTGAATCAAACATGTCAGTGGATTCGTTCACGTACCCACTATCATCTACAAAGTCATCCCCTACTTCTTGTTTTATCCCTTGTTGTGTTCGAGGCAATCTCGACATTTCAATCTCTTCATTAACATGTTCCTGATATTGTATATACGCCAATTGCCTTTCGCTAACGCCATCTGTTATCTGGCAGCGTAAACTCCTGCTATTGCCATGCGCCTCTTCCATTACGCTCGGTACATCTACCCTGTCTACTTTCCTGTCCATACTGAATGCAAATAACACCACACTACCGTACTTGACGTTCACTGCTATTTATTTTACTGAATACTATTGCAATACGTGCCACTGAACATCCACTGTTTGGTATTCACATTAATTTGTGACCGACAATAACTGGATGTCCTGTCACCGGGAAGCCACTTGTAACGCTCACGCTCTGGCGTACGTTAACTCTTTAAAGCCTGTACTATGGTAAGTTGACGGGCTTCACCTTATAAGAAAGGATTTTAGTAAATATGTTGACCGCGTGTACCTGAATGGAGGCAAAATCAGACTTACACCCACTCAGTAACAACAATGATACGTCAAGCAAGTCTAAAGTGCAACTACACATTAGGACGGGCAAGAAACATACACAGTAGATGCTACCAATTGTTAATAATACGGTCGCCAGCCTAATTAAGCATTAAGTGAGTTTTTTCCTTGTACAAGTGGATGCACATACAAGCATAACAACCCGTAGTAATACTGCATTATATGGTAAATTTTAGAACCAGAAAAATCTACTGAACTAATATTTTCACTTTCTGTATTAATTTAGACAAGCTATAAATACACAACATTACACTATAATGATTACTACAAACTGCATTTTGTCTATTGATCTGACTGAAATCGGGCATAGGTTATCCTAGAAACAGCACTTTTGAAACACACATACAATGTCAATTTTAAGAAGGGTAAAACACTGATAAATTTAGGTTTTATATTGACTTTAACTTTGCTGGTCAAAGCAGTTCAACACAATTCAGGATCCAAATGAATATAAAAGAAAGAAAGAAGAAAGGGGGGGGACCCTGAAACTGTTATGATCACTGTAGTGAAAGTTTGATGATTGAGAGCCTTAAGCATTCTAGATTTCCAATATATGATTTACCACTCTTTTTGTCTTATTTCCTGCTCATTTAACTACCGTTATTTTTGTCTCAATTTAAATAAACTTCATTACTAACCCAATTTCAATATTATCTTCCAACTTGGTCAGACCTATATTATTCGTCCGGTATTTCATTAACAACAAAGTTCTTTAAACATCATTCTAACATAGATAGGTATGCAGGTAATTATTATTAACATAACTTTAAATCTTCATCTTGGGACACTCGGATTGCACAACATGCGGAAAGGACCCTGTCTAGGTTAGTTGTGAGGATAATTAATTGATAGGACAGTTCTGGTAAAATTTAAGTTGTTATTGAACAGTATGTAGCAAAGGTGACACTGGTCCACACGAATACAGTACTGAAAGTTTCAACCTGTTCGTATCGATGAGGCGGTCGGCAGGCAGCGAGACGGCGAGGCACAAAGCACACGTGCAATTACAGCAATGGCTCATGAAATATTGGCACTTCACTTCTTCATAGCGTCGCAATACTTTTCCATTTAGTGCCTATGGAATATTGCCATGCTGTATAGGCGTCGGAAACAGCGCATCCGAGGCTCAACGAAACCACTTTTTCCAGGAGAGCCTCCTCTATCCAGCACGTGTTTCTCAGATCGATGCCCAACTCCGACTACTACTGCTGAGCCCGTTATGCCGTACCGTGCCCGTGTGCGTTTTCCCGTGCTCGCCTGCCTCCACCTTTTACCGCTCCCCTACAGACAGGGTATTCACCAAAGGTTTTACATTCCACATATTCTAATACATTGCCTACATATGGACCAGGCGTACAAATACAACTTTCACATCTTACAATAGTTTCAACATTAGGTACACTTCCCTTCGATTACAACATTACTTGAAATTTGACATAAATATTAAAATTTACATCGAAAATTGTTTATCACTTCTTTAACATAATGGCATGAAACAAAAAAAAAATGAAACCAGAATATCGATTATACTAATTTATCGAAATTCAGAAGACAAAAATTTATTATATATACAGTAGGATAACGTTAGTGTTGTTACACCACCACTAGTCAAAGAAGGAGTTCCGTCTTGCTGCCTGTCTCCATCAGGTCTCTGCAGGTGAGGGGAAATCAGAGGATTACCGGTCTCTCGTGTGAGGGACATCGACTCCATCTCTATTGAGGCAGCGGTCCTTCCAGCTGTCGGGCCAGAAAGTACTTCACTACACGCAGCACCACTGTGATCCACACAGTCAGTACTGTTGCCTCCGCATCAAGAAGATATGGGTCGCCAAGGCGACATCTTGCTACCATTGTTGGTCTCACTGGGCTCTCACGTGCTACTGATCGTGCTAACCAGTTTCATTGTTCCTCCCGTTCCTGCCACATAAACATTACAAATAAGGGTGTGTGTGCGTGTAGCTACAAACAATTGGACACCAATGCGTTAAAGTTGTCCCTCATAAATATGATAAAAAAATTAAATTAACCCCGACACTCAGTCAATCCTGAAATGACTTATATATTTTTTTAAAACTTTGATGTTTGATAATCTGAAACATGTATGTATTATGTCTTAAGTGTGAATTTAATTATCATTTTTATTTCACTTGTACATTTTATCCATATTGTCACGCTTTGAATGCCTATGTTAGGTTAATACACAAAGTACTTATGTGGTCGTTCCATCTTACATAAATATCGAGAGAACTTGTCAATTTTGCTTCTATGTAGATTTACACAATTGTACACCAACCAAGCACTGGACTTGGGCAGACATTGCTAGGACTGTATAAATAAGACATTTACACCACAAAAAATAAATGTCCAGCAACAGCGACACATAGTGTGTTTACAGACTGTACTAATGGCTATTTGCCTCACCTTAATTGTAAAAGTCCGCAGCTCGTGGTCGTGCGGTAGCATTCTCGCTTCCCAAGCCCTGGTTCTCGGGTTCGATTCCCGGCGGGTCAGGGATTTTCTCTGCCTCGTGGTGACTGCGTGTTGTGTGATGTCCTTAGGTTAGTTAGGTTTAAGTAGTTCTAAGTTCTAGGGGACTGATGACCATAGATGTTAAGTCCCATAGTGCTCAGAGCCATTTGAACCATTTAATTGTAAAAAGAACGATCATGACATTACTGTCACTCTGATTTACATTTAGGTTATAAAATTTTTTATTTACTTCAAGTTGTATTGGGACGGATATTCGAGTTTTCAATGGACCTTCAGTCAAAATCATGGGTTTGCCATTCGGATGAAAAGTACAAGTCCTTGTATTTTACATTTCCTTTTTACTTTGGCCATCAATTGTCCATAATTGCTCTGAGAAATTACAGTCAACAATAACAAAATTAATGACCACGTCAATAAATGTAAATTCCATCAACGAAGGGATGAGTGAAAGAATGATGAAAGGGCAGCTGGCAGTCAATTGTCCGTGAATAACACTCGAAACGGTTTTAAATCATTAAAATGATCAACATACTAATTTTGTAATACAGGAGATGCCACAAAATGAGTCATCACCTGTACTCCAAAATTGTCTCGAAGGAGGGGGCTATGTAAGGTGGCAACGGCCTTGCACTTTACATGAGTCCATTTAACGTGACACTTTAGGTTTTGTTGGAGTAATACTCTAAATTACGGTGTACGAAATCTATGCGGAAACGCATCGGCACGCGAGAATTCCGCGATTTTGTAATTATAAGATTTTGCGGAAAGGCAGTACGCGAGACAGAGCTCGGCTACGTCCCTGCCTAACCGCCGAAGGCCACAGCCTGACGGTATGTATGGTGAACTGGGGGATTTCTGTAATCCGCCAACCTCTGAGGGACGCGAGGCTGCAATTATTCAAGTGTTTACCAAAACAGAGCAGTGGATAGCTGGACGGGCTTTCCTGTGCGTGCTCTCGCCTGTGTCTCACTAATTTTACTCCTTCGAGTAACTCAAGTGGGGCAGGCCAGGAGTTCCGAGTAACAAACTTTCAGTGCAAGAATCTGTGTTTGCTACGACGGGGAATCTCGAGTGGTCTCTTGGGAGAAAACTTCCAGTAAACGTGTTATTGCCCACAGCTGTGGTCGTTCCCAGCCGGCGAGGGCGGAATTTGCTTGTGAAATTTTGTAGAAATAAAAGAATTGTGGAAAAGAGTTCTGTTCCCAGGCCGTACATTGGTCGGCACTGGCAAACTGGATATTTTGAGAGCTTCTAGTGATGTGATTCGCTCGCTAAAAGTGGAGATGAGAAAACAAAGGTGAAGAGCGATCTTGCTGGACTCTCGGTCGCGGTCTTCCATTCTGGGCTCTCGTACTGCGAGGACGTCAGCCAAGTCGTCTCCCCTCTTGGTCTTTCGTTCTGAGAGGAAGTTAGCCGCGCCAGCTTATTGCTGGTGGAAACATTGTCGCTGTTAGAGAAGTTGACGGACAGCAGTCTGTTGTCCGAATACTGTAGGATTGTACTTTCCGAGACGCCACACGGCGATCGCACGGCCGCGCCGTCGCCGTCGGAGACCACCGCTGCAACAGGAGTATTACGGTGAGATCGCTCCCGCTTCGGCCTGTGTTAGGAGTAACGTTAAATAGTTGGACTAATTGCAATTGCTGTTTCCACAGAGGTTTCACAGTACTTTGGAGTGTAGTGGTTCTTCGTATATGTGTTATATGAGATCGCGTTTTGGACCGATTTTAACACAGTTACTGCCAATGCCAGTTACGAGGATAATTTGTAAATTGTTCATTGTGTTTTATTCAGCATTGATCTGAAGGTTAAAATAAAATTATTGTGATTCAGTAGAGCCTTTGCTTTCAGTAGTTGATCCTGAATTCACCCTTTTGCTTTATTTTATTTTTGTGTATGTGTTTGGTGCCATAGAACACCCTAAGTGTTCGTGATCGTTCATGTTTGGAAGTAAAAATAGGTGTGATTTATCGTCAACACTACCTCCGCATAATTAATTAGCGGTGACAGGGCCACATTTAAATCTAGCGTTATCCATTTTTGCGTACAGTTCCACTCCCAATTTCTCTGTAAGTTGTTTGTCAGGGGCGAACACACGCAAAAATCGGACAAGCAACGGGTGGGGTGTTACAATTGATTATATTATTGTACTGTATGTTGAAGAGCAGAAATTCATAAATTTACGAGTGCTTCCATAAGTCAATATACGTTTAAATAAATGTCCGGAAATGCTTCATTTGTCAAATATCCACCGTATTTGGCATTCAAGAGTCTATGGCTAGCAAGGTGAAATTGGTGTAATGTTATTTCATCGTAATTGCGATTTCAATAAATATTAAAAAGAATGAATGTATCTGATGCTAGAAATATTAGTTTCACAAGCAGTCTGTTCAAATGGTTCTGAGCACTACGAGACTTACCATCTGAGTTCATCAATCCCCTAGAACTTAGAACAACCTAACTAACCTAAGGACATCACACACATCCATGCCCGAGGCAGGATTCGAACCTCCGTAGCGGTCGCTTGGTTCCAGACGGAAGCGGCCAGAGCCGCTCGGGAACCAGTCTGTCTTTAATGGATTTACGCGTAACAGTACACAGACTGACAATTTTGAGTCCAGTTATAGCGATTATTTCTTCCATCTCCATCGCTGCGATTCTCGTAGAATTCAGATATTGATGTGGATTTTCTATCACAAGCTCTACAATGAGATTGTTGTACGCTCCAAAACCGTCTTGCCGCCTAATCTACTCTCTCATCCAACAAGAACACGTTCGTTAACCTTTACTTTTACTTTACTTTACTTTACTTTACTTTACATGTGGCAAGGGTCTTATCGACCATACGTCTGCTCTATGAGCCTCTTCCACTTCTGCCTGCCCAATGCGCTGTTTCTCCAGTTGCTGTTGCTGTCCATCCTAGCTGTGTCCTCCTGAATGTTAGCCCGCCATCTGATTCTGGGTCTCCCTCTTCCTCTCGTTCCATCTATTGTTCTGCTGAATGCCAATCTAGGTAGTCTATTCTCTGTCATTCTTGCTATATGGCTGTCCAATTCAACCTTCTCCTCTTGAGCACTTCGACGATGTTACGGTGTTTGTACAGCCCTCTTCTTATTCTCCATTCCATGTTATTTTCGTCGTATACAGGTCCGAAAATTTTCCTTAGTACTTTTCTTTCAAATATTAACTGTTTTTCTTCATCTGTCTTTCAAAATATTAATGTTTCACGTCCATATAACATCACAAGTATAAGTGATCTTTTTCTTAGAATTTTGATGAAACTAAAAAATGTCTTGTTTGCTGTTGATAGACAGGCATCTATTTCTATATCAGTTCTGTTGTTATTACTAAAAAGACTTCCTAGGTACTTTAAGTGGTCAACAGTCTTGAAATTGAATCCATCTACAGTCAGACGTGCATCTTTTATGGTTTTCTTACTTACGGGCAGGTATTCTGTCTTTTCTTCATTAACATCTAATACTGTTTTCTCAGCAATTTTGTAGTAATTTTGCATCATTCAGGCAGTAACTATTAGCGAAAATTCGCTTCTAGTGTAAATAATTTTGCGAGTACTGCCTGAGAGTACCACACCGTCTGCCAGCAAAAAACTCTCATGTGTATCCCAGACACTAGGCTGCAGGAATAAACGCACGGCCGTACGTGCTCAGGGCTCAGGGCGGTTTACTTCCCGGGGGTAGGATAATCTTATGACGTAGCAACTGCAAAGCAATACATGGTGCGGTATTGACCTTCACTTACGATGAAGGAAGTACAGCCATTAAAGTAACCTCTGGCGTGCCACAGAGGAGTGTTATGGGACCATTGCTTTTCACAATATATATAAATGACCTAGTAGATAGTGTCGGAAGTTCCATGCGGCTTTTCTCAGATGATGCTGTAGTATACAGAGAAGTTGTAGCATTAGAAAATTGCAGCGAAGTGTAGGAAGATCTGCAGCGGATAGGCACTTGGTGAAGGGAGTGGTAACTGACCCTTAACATAGACAAATGTAATGTATTGCGAATACATAGAAAGAAGGATCCTTTATTGTATGATTATATAATAGCGAAACAAACACTGGTAGCAGATACTTCTGTAAAATATCTGGCAGTGAGCGTGTGGAAAGATTTGAAGTGGAATGATCATATAAAATTAATTGATGATAAGGCGGGTGTCAGCTTGAGATTCATTGGGAGAGTCCTTAGAAAATGTAGTCCATCAACAAAGGAGGTGGCTTACAAAACACTCGTTCGACCTATACTTGAGTATTGCTCATCAGTGTGGGATCCGTACCAGGTCGGGTTGACGGAGGAGCTAGAGAAAATCCAAAGAAGAGCGGCGCGTTTCGTCACAGGGTTACTTGGTAAGCGCGATAGCGTTACGGAGATGTTTAGCAAACTCAAGTGGCAGACTCTGCAAGAGAGGCGCTCTGCATCTCGGTGTAGCTTGCTGTCCAGGTTTCGAGAGGCTGCTTTTCTGGATGAGGTATCGAAAATATTGCTTCCCCCTACTTACACCTCCCGAGGAGATCGCTAATGTAGAATTAGAGAGATTCGAGCGCGCACGGAGGCTTTCCGGCAGTCGTCCTTACCGCGAACTATACGCGACTGGAACAGGAAAGGGAGGTAATGACAGTGACACGTAAAGTGCCCTCCGCCACCCACCGTTGGGTGGCTTGCGGAGTATAAATGTACATGTAGATGTAGATGTAGATGTAGATGTACTCATGCTGGCAGTACATGAAACCTAGGGTGGTGGACAGACGAGGCGGGATTCTGCCTCTGTGGAGGGAGCGACTCCTCCCGGAGAGGAACTGGGCTGCGGCGACGGCTGTGCAGCTGCAGCCGCGACAGAAATAGCTCTCTCCTCTCCTCTCCTCTCCTCTCCTCTCCTCTCCTCTCCTCTCCTCTCCTCTCCCCTCACAACAGTGCTGAGCGGGCAGGAGAGCCTGGGGGAGGGGCCAGTCTCCTCGCGTACCGCGAAGACGATGCGCGCGCTGCCCGCTACACAGCAGGTAACAACCAGCTCTCCAGCCAGGGTCCAGCGTGCTGCCTCTGCGATCGCACCCACCCACCACAGGCTCCTTACACACAACCAAATTACTGTGGCAGCAGCAGCCAGACGGCCGGAATGTTGGCGCTGAATGGTTACTGATACACTCGTCTGAATCTGGCGGTTGAGGGATACGTTATAGCAATCATCCTCTGAGTTGGAAATGTTTGGTCACTCGCGACGCTGGGACATCTCTGCGAGACGCGAACGAAGAACTAAATTAAAGTTGTGTACAGCTAGGAAGTCACTCAGGCCGTGTTCGAAGTTCCGCCGACAATGGACCATAATGTCGCCGGCTGAACTGCAGCTGACTGGCTGAAATACATAGCCGCCGATCTTTTCATACCTGAAAGTTATCATGTGCGAGGTCTGATTAGGTGTGCAACCTACCTTATCGGCCGACACTTCCGAAATCGGATCGTGTTTGGTGGAATTCAAATCTGTTTGGTTTCTTCGACAAATTCGAGCAACATCCGCTTCCGGCATCGGTAGGATTGCGAAAAACGTGGTGTTGTGAAACATTATTTAGCAAATAAGAGTAGGCTACATGCATTTCTGGAGTTTTGCTTAATAAATGATTCAGTTTTCATGCAAAAGAAAAGAAAAATTCTACTGTTCTTTTATTTGGTGCGTCGTGAAGAAAGGTATTCACCTAGACCCATGATTATTTTATACATTGTAGAGAAATGCCTTACTTTCGTAACGTACTATTTTGTCATTGTCAGTATGAAAATTCACTATTGGTCAAGCAAGCGAACTCGAGTCACTAATGTTGTATTGAAAAATACCATCGTTTTTTATTTATATTGATCAAATTTTAGAATATATATATATATATATATATATATATATATATATATATATATATATATATATATACATCATTTCGTACGAATTTTAGCTGTTTATGCGTAATAGTTTCAGAATTTGAAATGGAATTGATAGTTGTCCGTGATTATTGCTTGTAGGATGTGATGTAGCAGCGTTAACACTGTGAATAATACACAGTTTCTTTCTTCAGCATCTTGTGTTCAAAGAATTAATCCGGTTATACGAATAAGTTAGAAAACAGCACATGTTTCTACAGAAACAATAATTCCACTTATTTGAATTCGTCGTCTTTGTGATAAAAGGAACTGCAGTATAGTACTTGTTTCTAACTACAGAAATTCTGAGGCATTCATTCCACAAACGACTGAGCATTACAGTCCGACGAAATGTGACCAAGTTGCTGGATGATTTAATCAGCCGACGTTTGGTGATCGCAGCCTTACAGCAAACATCCGCTGAATTACTTGTTTGTGTCTCTCGAGCCATTAGCACACCTAAGCGTTACATGAAATGTACCCGAGAGGAGATGAAGAAGTCACTTAGTGGTTCAGCAGCCTGAACTAGAGGAGTTAATTTTGTTCGTAAATGAAAGTGTGAGTGTTGTTGCTTCATTGTAACTGCTTGGTGTGTATGTCTAAAGTGTGGTGTTTCTGTTGGTGATGGAGAGAGAGAGAGAGAGAGAGAGAGAGAAAGAAAGAAAGAGACAGTGAGAGAGAGAGAGAGAGAGAGAGAGAGAGAGAGGGAGAGTGGGATATAAAAAGGATAAAACTCGGTGCTGGCACGTAAACCTCTGCTCCCTAATAGCACCAAGAGAGGCGCAGAGATAAACATCGCTGCCCAATAGACGGATCACGATCAACAGGAGGCTATACCCTCACTTTACGCGAAGCTGCCATTACGTTTACTTAACACACTGTAGCGCGTGGCCGACGCTCCTTCGAACCAATGTTAGCGATTTTCTGTCCTGTTCCATTTGCCTATTGAGCAAGGGAAAAGTAATTGTCTACACGTTTTGCTACGGATCCTAATCTCTCTTGTCTTACTTTTATGAACTTCGGGTGAAATATCTGATGGCGTCGGTAGATTTGTTGCGCTTTAGATGCAAATGAAAGAAAAAGAATAAATAAAAAGAAGCGATTATAGCGTCCTCATTTGACCATTGGTAGCGTGGGAACCACGGAATACACATCGAATGTCAACCTTTCCAATAGCAGACTACTCCACCCACTCATTAATTTTCTACTTTCGTCTTTGCCAGTATAGAATCGAGCCCATTTATTCTAGGCTCGAGTCTCTGAGTAGTTTCTGTAACAAATTACTACCTTTATCTACTGCAAATAGGTTTCCTACAATAAAGCAATTTTCTTTTGTTAAAGGAGTAAATTAACCTTACTCTAACAACAAATACAGGTATATTTAATACTGTATGAATGATGAAGTAATGGGTATTCCAGTACAATGTTTATTGTTTTACAGTGCGTAGGTTTCAGTGATATAAGGAATGAAAGTGGCTCATGGTCAGCATTTCCATTCAGAAACCTGAGTGTCGTCATTAAGTTATATATTACGGTAATAACCCGTCCTCGGTTTGAAGCCTGACAATGGCAGTTTGAGCAAGTAACCTATTTCGTATGAAATGGCAGAAATTTCAAAATAAGACCTTCCCCCCCACAGCACTTTTAGGAAGTAAAGTGGCGGTGAAATTTTTCATCTTCTCATAAAGGAAATTCAGGGACCTGAGGGAGCAATGAAATAGAAGTTCTCTTTTTAAATTCATTATGTTTTATTTGAGAAATAGACCAGCCACTTCAGTGCATCCAGATGTCTTGCGTCATCTTTCTGGTTGAGCCAAGAGAATAGGATGGAAGATCTCCCCCCCCTCCCCCCCAAATCCATCCACCCAGTACACTTGTTAAGAAAGCTGAGAGAAATATATTTTGAAATTTCCGTAATTTAATAAGAAATTACCGTTGTCGCAGCCAAAACCCGGGAAGGAGCTTAACATTCGGGTCGACCGATGAATTTCCGTTTATCACCATTTGGAACAATTACATAATTAGTGAAAAGTACGAGCTTGAGATTTATAACGACACTTAAGGTCACTGGGGCAAATGTGAACTTGAGTCGGTTTCACATGTAGCGTCATCATAACATATTGCATCATCGCAACATGAATACTTTATCAGTCGTTATGGTGACACATGAAGATTTAGACAAAACACGGCAGAAATCAAATCAGGATGGGCGAATAACAACAATGGGCTACAAATCTTGAAAAGTTGAATGTTATGGTGAATAGAAAATGATTTTTTATGGTTTTTGGAACGCAGAACCGTAATACAAAACTTAAATTTAAGAACTGTCTCTCTTTTTTGGATAATGAGATTTTTTGTAAGTATCTTAGAAGAAAATATGAAAAAAGTATTAAATATCCCAAGAGCTTCTCTTTTCCGCTTGTCCCTGGTTCCGTGTTGCAGGAGAGTCCTTTTAAATAATCCGGCTAGAATACTTGATATGCCAGTACTCCCTTTTCTTTTATAGTGAAATGCGCTAACATTATTAGATTTTGGTGAGAAGTTGTCTATAAGAGGCAGTCAAATGAAAACAAGAAAGATTGAAAAAAAGTGAACTGTTTATTACTTCCAAAATAATCGTCATTACTGTTAATAAAACATTTATCCTACAGTGAGACAAAACGGTCAATTGCTTCACGGAAAAATGTTTGCGGTTGCGTACAGACTCAGGCGTGCACTTCTTCGTCCAAACCAAATCGACGGCCGCCAATGTCTTTCTTCCGGACTCCGAAAATAAGGACTTTATTGAGGATGTGTAAGGGCATCCAACCGAAACCTCTGCAGCATTTTGCCAAAATGCGGGCTCGCCCTTAAGTTGCCAAGGTTGTTTCGATTACGCTGCGGAAGCTTCGCTTGGAACCCTTACTCTTTCTCCATGCACGTCCGATTTCTCCCCATGCGATGTCCGTATTTTTGGAGTCCGGAAGAAAGGCGTTCGCGGCCGTCAATTTGATTCGGACGAAAATGAGCAGGCTGGGGTACAATCCCGGTTCTGTAGGGAACGGCAAACATTTCTCCACGAGGGCACTGATCGTCTCGACTCGTTGCACGATAAATGTATTACCAGTTATGCCGATTACTTTGTAAATAAAGAACAGTTTACTTAATTTTGTTACACCTATCTCGTTTTCATTTGACTACGCCTTAAAGGTGTAATTGCAAGAAGGGTGGTTTTAGTTGTATGTAACAAGGTAACAACTTGTCCAAGCACGTCACATTACCCATAGATTATTTAAGTTTTTCTCTTTGTCCTTCACCTTTAACTCAAACTGACTTCAAAATTTTTTTTCTTATCTGTGGACCAATAAAAATCCCTGCTCCCACTTTTTAGAAACTGAGACTGGGAAAATAAATCTTCACCTCTCAAACTAAATGGTTTCCCATCTCCAGTTAGGACTTCATTGTTCGCCGAAATCTTCCCTGGAGTTTCAGGATTTAGAAGTTCTTTTCTAGAGCGTGAAAAGTGTCTATTATTATTCACAACTCTCGAGTTTTTCTTTGTGCAGTCTCTTTTGTTTATAGGTGGATCTATGTATATGGAAACATAGTTTGATTGGAGGACTGCATCTAAATCATTAACAGGCCAAACGGCATACAACGTTCTATTCGATTTACACACTCCTTGAGGTTGGACGAACATGTAGTAAGGCAGTACAGCAGACGTGTGGAGCCTAGATTTCTGTCTTGTTCCTCCGTCTCATAGCCAGAATGCGACAAACAAACCTTTTTCTCAGAAGGTGTAAATTAAATCTTGTTCCGGAAATGTAAAGGAATTATCTGCATTATTTTTACATTAACGAGATAGTGTTTCACATGAGTGTTAATAGGAGGTTGCTAGCTGGAACTTCATTAGAAGACAGTATTATCAAGAAAGCACTTCGACAAGCGACAAAACACAGTACCACTTCACAACAGTTCTTATAAGAACGGCAGACTGTTATATGGCTACAGTGCTAATGATCACGTGATGAACATCTGCAGCCCATGTACCCTATGACGTTATGGTGTGAAGTTACGAGAATTACAAAGCCATAAAATGATGCCAACTGCGTATATTCGAACCTGATACTTAGCGAAAAAGTATAATAGTAAATAACAGCTACGATTTGAAAACTAGAGAGATTTGAAGTTTAAAGTCAGTTTTGTATTCAGTCTCACCAAATTAACTTTCATGACCTTTTTCTGAGTAACGTAAATTAAGCTATCGAATCCTTGTTGGGGAATGTTACAGGGTAACACACCAGTAGTAAAGAAAACGAATTATCTCGTAATTCCGCGAAAACGCGCGTGACGCATATGGATACGGGCCTCGCCGTGGCGACACAATGACAGTGCCAAGTTTTCACGTCCATTGTTCTCCCACCACCGCGACTACTTCTGCAGGAGTAACTCCCCAAACCATTCCGCTGGCAACATGTGAAGGCTGCAGCGCCTCTAGTCTAGACCAACATCACACCATAAGAAGGCGGCAAAGGCAGAAGTATCACATAGGTGGCCCTCAACAAACGTCAAAAGTAATTTGATATAACAGACACTTTTGTCTCTTATCTGTTAGTCTTGGTGTGATTACAAAGTACTAGACGACTTCATGAACATCTACATCTATATCTTGCACGCCACCTTATGGTGTGTGACAGAGGGCACTTTGTACACCGCTTCCCCCCCCCTCCCCCTTTCTCTGCACAGTCGCTGATGGCGTGCAGGAAGAACGATTGTTGGTAAGCTTCTGTCCTCTCTGTCTAAGGTTGTCTTCATGATCATTGCGCGAGACACGCGTAGAAAGAAGTAAATTATAAGCTGACTCTTTTAGGAAAGTAGGCTATGTGGCTGATGTGGCTTCTCAATGATTATGTAACAGAAGAATCATCGCGTTTCAGATTTTAACTTACGTTGCAAATGTGAATACCACGAGCTTCAATTGACGATCGACACTAGTATTACGTAAAAAGGGGATGTAACAGATGAGACTTCTGCAGTTCTGAGTGAAGCCTCACGCGCTCAAAAATGCGGCATCGCGTGCGTTCATTACCTTGTCGGTGTTCGTCAAGGCGGCCGGCGCAGCTCCATACAGCTCACCGTCTCCGAAGCAACTCTCTCCTAACTTGTCCTTACTACAATTTACCGAAGTTGGTTTAAAAAGACTATCTGGCTGTGTTTTCATCTGACCAATCAGGGTCTCAATGTTAACCTTAAGCTCCGCCTACAAAAATTCTCTGTATCCAATGAGAAGCGTTATGCTTTTCGTGGTGGGGCAATGTTTTTAAAGTTTGCAACATAACAGAGATGCGAAAAAGTCTCACGCTAAAGCTTGCGGCTGGGGTGGTTTAGTGTTATCGTAAGATCTATACTGTTCTTCTGGAGGGCTCTAGCTTTTAACATGGGCTGGGGGGTGGTCCTAGCGGTTAGATGGCGACGTGGGTGTCCGTCCCTTATCGTAGGGCCTTCCAGCTTAACACGGTTCTGCTCTCGACTTCTGTTCTCGTTTCTCCCCTCGGAACTGTGTCTGTCTCACAGTGGGAAGGTATGACATGCATTTAGGCATTCTTTTGTTAGTCTGCGGTATTCCATTTGCTCACTCATTACTCGTATTACTTTGGTTAATTTAATGTCACGATTTATTCGGAGCTATGTGATATACTAATGGATTTGCTTATCATGTCAGGGTTTTCATGGAAGGTGTTGGATTTGCCTGACACCTTACAAGGCGATAGTGCGGAACTGTATCGAATTTCCAGAAGTCAAGGAAGACGGCATCAACCTGGGCGCCCTTATCTCCTGCTTTCAGAGTCTCGTGGACGAACAGAGCAATCTGGGCTTCACACGATCGTTGCTTGTAGAATCCATGTTGATGCCTACAGGGGACGTCGTCTTAACATACAAGCATAACACATGTTTCAAAATTCTACAACAGATTACCGTCAGCGATATAGACACATAGTTGCGTGTGGTGGTTTGATGACCCTCCTTTAAAACAGGAATGATCCGCGTATTTTTCCAGTCACTTGAAACGCTTCATTCCCCATGTGACCTGCGCTGGACTGTTGTAATAAGCTCTTTCGCAATCCTTACCGCGTCAATATTCTGAGTCTGAAGTTCTTCCTCCATTCTCACATACGTTCGATACGTGCACCGCCTCCATTGCAGCACATACGCTAAGCATTCCCGATACCATCCTACCTTTCCAAGTAGGTTATATACAGTAGGTTCAGTCAGTTCGAGACTGAACTATGGTACGAAAAGACAAGTGAACCAGTTAGTCGAACAAATATGGAACTATATAAACCTAAATTTTCTTTGCTAACTGCCTTTTATAGTAGTTGACGACTATCTGTTTCGAGGGCACAGGATCTGCGATAGTGCGGGTTTGTTCCTTGTCGTTGTTTTTTGTCCCACGATACCCTTCTTGCAAGTTAGTTGTTGACCGAAAGAGGTGTTACGATACTCGAATATCCCCCTCTGCATTCACAATATTCGCCTTATTTGACCCTGGCAGACATCATACTCTTCCCTAAGCTCAAATCTATCATAAACCGGGAAAGATTTCGAACATTTTGCATCGATTCAACGGAATGCGACTGCAATTCTGGGCCACACTGGAGCTGAAGCTTTTGTCAAGGTGTTACAGAGCTTTTACGATCAGCACTGCGAGTGTATCGCAAGAAAGGGGCTGTGTATTCAAAATTTAATACGATACTAAATTTTTAATAACATCTCTGGAAATTATTGAACCATTTATGTATAATTTATGTATTCATTTGTTTATTTATTCATTCTAGTCCACTTTCTAGATCCACTAATGGACTGTTACATGTCCAATTACATTTAAGTGAATTATTACGAAAAACGTTTTTTGTGTTTTTTTGTTTTTTCTATTGTGGATGTTGAACTAAGTTTGTAGTATTCAGCATACTATTTTTCTTTACCTCTGTTTTTCTTAGCTACTACTGCTCTAACAATTGATGGCTCCCGATGTAATACTCTACTTGTGGTTAATGTATATCATCTTCCTCTATTCTCAGACGAATTTTTCTTTACCGTGAGAGAAAAAGACTCATAAGTTTTCATTACTTTAATCTTTTTAGGTAATTTTACAGTTATCTTTATACATACTTGCTGCTATTAATGAAATTACAACTGGATATACTACAACTACTGCAGATATAACGAAGTACTATAATCAGAAACAGTATCTTAATTTGTCTACAGCAACTTCTAGTACCAAAATTTATGCTGCAAATACTAATACATCTACTATAATGACTTATGATAATGTTAATCACTGGCCCTCAGAGCACAGTTAAGCAGAACATTGTCTCGTGTACCTTCATTTAATTTCTCTTTGCTGTTGTCTACGACTTACAGAAAGCAACGATAGCATATCTATGGGCTCACTTTCTTTACATTTGTGACATCAAAACCCACGCCTCCTTATCTTAAAAATACAAGATGGCACAAAGGAGAAATTTTAGTTAAAATGAAACAGCCAGTGACAGCATAGTAGATTTTGCCAAACACCGCCAAAGCTTCTTCACCTGAATTGTTCAACTACTTATCAAAATTTTCTCACACACACACACACACCACACACACACACACACACACACACACACACACACACACACACACACACATACGCACGCACATACAAATATTTGTGTCATTACTGTAGCCTCATCAACAAATGCCATTGCTTTTATGCTTTACGTGTTTTACTTAACGTTTATGTCAAATACTGTACAGTCTTCCCAGTAAATTTCATCACCTGCATACCCCATCAGTAAATTTCATCTCTCTGTGTTTATGTCAAATGCTGTACTGACTCATCAGTAAATTTCATCTCTCTCTCTCTCTCTCTCTCTCTCTCTCTCTCTCTCTGTGAGAGAGTGTGTGTGCCTCGGTTTGTACCGTATTACAGAGGGAACGGGGTGTAAAAAACTAAAAGAATACTCTACATATAAAATTTATTATAAAAAAGGATTCCAACCAAAGAAAGTTACATTCACACTTGGTTAACTGCAGAGATTTATATAGACTCCAGTTGTAATAAGGGTATTTAGAATTTATATGGTACAGTGGTTTTAACTTTAATACTACTACATTTTTCCTGTGCGTACGAAATTAGGGTTGCGATGCTTTCAGCTACTTAGTTTCAGCTACTTTTCAATGTCATCCAACACCCCACTTTCAACATCTTTTCAGTTCACTATCCAAAAGAAATATGTACGTTATTGTAAATAGGCGACTTTTTATTTAGGATTTTTGGCCTGGTGACGTGTAATAAAACAAACATTCCTTTACCAAATATTTTTTAAATTTTTTTATATGCATTGCACACAGAAAACAAATCCTTCTTTACGTTTGCTAGGCATAGTTTTAAAAACATGCAGCTCAAATTATAACTTACAATTTAAATCTACATTAGAATCATCTAATTCTTTCTCCCAACGGCAATTCGACAAATACAGAGAATAGATGTTCTCAGATTCTAATACACATCTAACTTTTTTGCTGTAAGCTATCTGTTTTAAGGCGTTAACAATTAGCTCTGTCCCTTCTCGCAATTCTTCCAGCCGAGAGCATTCGGAAACTTTAAATTTGTATTTTGTTTCCTGCATTACACTACTGTTCAAGCATTCCATACCTTATTGGGTGTCCATTTTCAACCCTTCTCATCCATATTCTTGCGGAATTTCGTTATAAAACTTCATATTTACAATTTTTTACAAATTCCCGGTATATGTAGTTACTGTGTCGGTTCTTAACTCTGCACACGGATCTTCTTTTGCTAGATGCACAACGCCATGTACATCACATGAGATACAACGTAACCGGCCTTTTTAAGCAGATCCAGATGGAAATGGAAGTTTATAAACAATTTTTTGTGTATCCTTTAACGCCGCTTTACATTACTATTTACAGTAAATGCACTGCCTCTAGAATTTTGTGAGCGTCTTCGTAACAGTCTGCCACTTACTGAGTGAACCCAAGACGAAATGCGTCACTATTGTTTGGATCTTCTATGTTTCCTTTATTATCCTACCTAGTGACAGCCCCAGGTTGACAAGCAATACTCAAGAACCACTGAAATGAGCGCTATGAGCAAACTAATTTTTGGTGATTAAATACGTTTTCTTAGGATTCTGCAAATGGATATCAGTTTGGCTGTGTATGTGTGTGTTTGTGTGTGTGTGTTTGTGTGGCTCTCGGCTGTATTTTGCCCTGGACAGTTAATCTCAGCACTTTTACGGTTGTCACCGTTTCCCATGATATTTGTATTATATTTATACGCAGCACTATATTATATTTGTACGCAGTACGTTACATTTATTTACGTTGAGGATCAACTGCTAGTTTCTTCCCAACTATTGATCCTTTATAGGTCTTCCTGTATTTTATTACAGTTTGCTGATGTTGCAACATTCCTATGCACGACTAAGTACTAAATACTTGCTCACATACAATAATACAATTTGAAATATGTAATGCGTCACTAACACAGAGAATTTTCCCAGAGAATTTGAAATAAGCTATTGTGAAAGATGGTAGAAGAGATTTCAGAAACCTGCGACTCGTTTCACTACTGACAACATTTTCCAAAATTTTTGAGAAAACGATGTAGTGTATAATAGTATCCCACTTGAGCAACAATAATATATTCTGTAAACCACAGTATAAATTTCAGAAGAGTTTCTCAGATGAGACTGCACATTCGCTCATCAGATTTTACAAGTTCTAAATAACAAAATAGCAAAAGTTGCTATTTTCTGTGACGTATCTAAGGCATCTGACTGTGTGAATCGCAATATTCTCCTGGATAAGCTGAGGTTTATGGAATTTACAGTATAGCAACCCAACGCGTGATGTCGTATCTAACTAAAAGAATGCAGAAAGTTATTGTGGGATCCCGCCCACTCGTCTGTTATTGGCTGCCCAAGACGCTGTTTTCTCCTATACTACACAACATACAAGCAAATCATATTAATGGAATTTATTACGGTAATGAAATTTACAGTACTTCACTTTCGTTTCTACATTATGGGTCGCAAGGAATTGGCGACATGCAATAATCAATGTTATTTGATAGATACAATTTCCATTCAAGCTAATCACACAAGTTCATAAGTCACTGCTATCGTTAATATCACTGCGGGTCTTCTAGCGCTCTCTTCTAGACCGGGTATACTAGTGTGCTCGAGGCTAGACGGAGTGTCGCTTTTATTCTCTTCGTGTAGATGCCGCTCGTATCGTAGTGACGTCCAAATCAGCGTGCTATAAGCTGACGTCGTCTCGCAGCCCTCTCTGCTGTATCGCCCTTGATCTTCGTGACGACGCTTGTCGTCACGTCGGAACAAGTATACTTAGTAGTTCAAACAATATAAGCAGGGCAGACTCTTCTGACTGGAGAGAAATCATTTATGGGGTTCCACAAGACTCAACCTTAGGTCCACTGTTGTTCCTCTCATATGTAAACGACCTTCCGATTAACATACAAGTAGCGACATTAGGTCTTTTTGCGGAGGACACTAGTATTGTAATCACTCAAGACATACATACGGCATCAGAAGACAGGTAAATAATGTTTCTAAAAGTATTAATGAGCCATTTTCTACGAATGGCCGTACTCTCTATTTGTGACACCATTTACAAATATAAAACATGGAGAGGAAATAATAACTAGCGTTGAAACTACAAAATTTTTGGTGTCCATATTGATGAGAGTTTAAATTCGAAAACACATATTTTAGAACTCCTAAAACAACAAACCTCCCCCCATGAACCATGGACCATGCCGTTCGTGGGAAGGCTTGCGTGCCTCAACGATACAGATAGCCGTACCGTAGGTGCAAACGCAACGGAGGGGTATCTGTTGAGAGGCCAGACAAACGTGTGGTTCCTGAAGAAGGGCAGCAGCCTTTTCAGTAGTTGCAGGGGCAACAGTCTGGATGATTGACTGATCTGGCCTTGCAACATTAACCAAAACGGCCTTGCTGTTGCGGTACTGCGAACGGCTGAAAGCAAGGGGAAACTACAGCCGTAATTTTTCCCGAGGGCAGGCAGCTTTACTGTATGGTTAAATGATGATGGCGTCCTCTTGGGTAAAATATTCCGGAGGTAAAATAGTCCCCCATTCGGATCTCCGGGCGGGGACTACTCAAGAGGACATCGTTATCAGCAGAAAGAAAACTGGCATTCTACAGATCGGAGCGTGGAATGTCAGATCCCTTAATCGGGCAGGTAGGTTAGAAAATTTAAAAAGGGAAATGGATAGGTTGAAGTTAGATATAGTAGGAATTAGTGAAGTTCGGTGGCAGGAGGAACAAGACTTCTGCTCAGGTGAATACAGGGTTATAAATGCAAAATCATATAGGGGTAATGCAGGAGTAGGTTTAATAATGAATTTATGTAATAGGAGTGCGGGTAAGCTACTACAAACAGCATAGTGAACGTATTATAGTGGCCAAGATAGACACGAAGCCCATGCCTACTACAGTAGTACAAGTTTATATGCCAACTAGCTCTGCAGATGACGAAGAAATTGAAGAAATGTATGATGAGATAAAAGAAATTATTCAGGTAGTGAAGGGAGACGAAAATTTAATAGTCATGGGTGACTGGAATTCGACAGTAGGAAAAGGGAGAGAAGCAAACATAGTAGGTGAATATGGATTGGGGCTAAGAAATGAAAGAGGAAGCCGTCTGTTAGAATTTTGCACGGAACATAACTTAATGTATACATGGAAGAATCCTGAAGATACTAAAAGGGATCCGATAGATTATATAATGGTAAGACAGAGATTTAGGAACCAGGTTTTAAATTGTAGGACATTTCCAGGGGCAGATGTGGACTCTGACCACAATCTATTGGTTATGAACTGTAGATTAAAACTGAAGAAATTGCAAAAAGGTGGGAATTTAAGGAGATGGGACCTGGATAAACTGACTCAACCAGAGGTTGTACAGTGTTTCAGGGACAGCATAAGGGAACAACTGACAGGAATGGGGGAAAGAAATACAGTAGAAGACGAATGGGTAGCTCTGAGGGATGAAGTAGTGAAGGCAGCAGAGGATCAAGTAGGTAAAGAGACGAGGGCTAGTAGAAATCCTTGGGTAACAGAAGAAATATTGAATTTAATTGATGAAAGGAGAAAATATAATAATGCAGTAAATGAAGCAGGCAAAAAGGAATACAAACGTCTCATAAATGAGATTGACAAGAAGTGCAAAATGACTAAGCAGACATGGTTAGAGGACAAATGAAAGGATGTAGAGGATTATCTCACTAGGACTAAGATAGATACAGCCTACAGGAAAATTAAAGAGGCCTTTGGAGAAAAGAGAACCACTTGTATGCATATCAAGAGAGCTCAGATGGAAACTCAGTTCTAAGCAAAGAGGGGAAAGCAGAAAGTTGGAAGGAGTATATAGAGGGTCTATACAAGGGCGATGTACTTGAGGACAATATTATGGAAATGGAAGAGGATGTAGATCAAGATGAAATGGGAGATACGATACTGCGTGAAGAGTTTGACAGAGCACTGAAAGACCTGAGTCGAAACAAGGCCCTCAGAGTAGACAACATTCCATTAGAACTACTGACGGCCTTGGGAGAGCCAGTCCTGACAAAACTCTACCATCTGGTGAGCAAGATGTACGAGACAGGCGAAATACCCTCAGACTTCAAGAAGAATATAATAATTCCAATCCCAAAGAAAGCTGGTGTTGACAGGTGTGAAAATTACCGAACTTTCAGTTTAATAAGTCACAGCTGCAAAATACTAACGCGAGTTCTTTACAGACGAATGGAAAAACTGGTAGAAGTCCACCTCGAGGAAGATCAGTTTGGATTCAGTAGAAATATTGGAACATGTGAGGCAATACTGACCTTACGACTTATCTTAGAAGAAAGATTAAGGAAAGGCAAACCTACGTTTCTAGCATTTGTAGACTTAGAGAAAGCTTTTGACAATGTTGACTGGAATACTCTCTTTCAAATTCTAAAGGTGGCAGGGGTAAAATACAAGGAGCGAAAGGCTATTTACAATTTTTACAGACACCAGATGGCAGTTATAAGAGTCGAGGGGCATGAAAGGGAAGCAGTGGTTGGGAAAGGAGTGAGACAGGGTTGTAGCCTCTCCCCGACGTTATTCAATCTGTATATTGAGCAAGCAGTAAGGGAAACAAAAGAAAAATTTGGAGTAGGTATTAAAATCCAGGGAGAAGAAATAAAAACTTTGAGGTTCGCCGATGACATTGTAATTCTGTCAGAGACAGCAAAGGACTTGGAAGAGCTGTTGAACGGAATGGACAGTGTCTTGAAAGGAGGATATGAGATGAACATCAACAAAAGCAAAACGAGGATAATGGAATGTAGTCGGATTAAGTCGGGTGATGCTGAGGGAATTAGATTAGGAAATGAGACAAAGTAGTAAAGGAGTTTTGTTATTTGGGGAGCAAAATAACTGATGATGGTCGAAGTAGAGAGGATATAAAATGTAGACTGGCAATGGCAAGGAAAGCGTTTCTGAAGAAGAGAAATTTGTTAACATCGAGTACAGATTTAAGTGTCAGGAAGTAGTTTCTGAAAGTATTTGTATGGAGTTGTAGCCATGTATGGAAGTGAAACATGGACAATAAATAGTTTGGACAAGAAGAGAATAGAAGCTTTCGAAATGTGGTGCTACAGAAGAATGTTGAAGATTAGGTGGGTAGATCACGTAACTAATGAGGAGATATTGAATAGGATTGGGGAGAAGAGAAATTTGTGGCACAACTTGACTAGAAGAATGGATCGGTTGGTAGGACATGTCCTGAGGCATCAAGGGATCACAAATTTAGCATTGGAGGGGAGTGTGGAGGGTAAAAATCGTAGAGGGAGACCAAGAGATGAATACACTAAGCAGATTCAGAAGGATGTAGGTTGCAGTAGGTACTGGGAAATGAAGGAGCTTGCACAGGATAGATTAGCATGGAGAGCTGCATCAAACCAGTCTCAGGACTGAAGACCAAACATTATATTGTAGCCAGATTTTCACTTTGACCCATTGCAAATGTTGGGGAGAGAAATCTGTAAGTTGACATATTTTTTTGTATTTTCATTCAATAATGACATATGGTGTAATGTTCTGGGATAATTCATATTTAAGAAAGAAAGTCTTCACCACTGCTCAAAAACGTGCTCTAAGGATATTTGGTGTTCAGCCACGATCATCTTGCCTGCGATCATCTTGTCTACTATCATCTTGTCTATAGGAGGAGCGAGGTATTTTCACTACAGCTTCACAGTAGTCCCTAAAGAAATTTGTTTTAAATAATTTACTGCAGTTCAAAAGGAACAATGACCTACATAATTACGAGGCAAGAAGAAAAAATGGCATCAATTCTACACATTACGGTTGTCTTTAACATGGAAAGGAGTGTACCGTACTGCCACTAAAACGTTTAATCTCTTACCAGTGATATGAAGTGACAGACAGCAGAGTTAAATTTGGAAACAAACTTAAAGTTTCTCTTGACAACCCCTGTTTCGCATAAGAATATCTATATCTGTAATGGGGAAAGGGTGATGAGGAGGAATCATTAACTCTCTACTGTAGTTGAAAAAAGAAAGACATACAATCGTAAATGGTCGGCTTGTATCAGTAATTGCATATGAAACGGCAGTGTGAACGTAAAATCACTCGTTCCACATGACTATGATTAATCGTACAAATGGTCCACAGAACATGAAACTAGCTAATTAATTAACAGCGTCGTCTGCCAACAGCCTCACGGAGATAGCGACGTTAGCCACCTGATTGTTTACGTATATCGTGCATAGTAACGCCCCTACGATACTCAATCAATATACTTCCGAAGTTACGTTTACATCTGTCGAATTTGTCCCGTTAAGAGTTGAGTTCTGTCTGCTAGGAAATCCTGTATCCAGTGTAGCTATTCCAATATTCCGTAAGTTTGTGTTTCGTTCACTACGTGACAACTTGGAACTGTGCTGATTCCCTCCAGGAAGTCAAGAAACACGGCATAAACTTGGTCGGGGCCCTTGCTAATACAACAGGATACAAACACAACCTAGCTGAAAAAGTCATAGACGATTTTTTTTAATGAATGGTGTACCTTGCTCATTATTGGTGGCTGTTTTTATCTCATAAAAAGCTAGTTCGAAAGCAAACCCTCGTATTAAAATCCGAGGCTTATCCTTAGATGATACTGTCTACTGTTTGTTCATTACCTCAAATTATTTTCTTACGTCGCTGACACAGGGTGCTGACCTTTAAATTACTGTTTCTGGTTTATTCACTGAAGCGGAGAGAATGCGTGTCTTTTTTGAGGTAATGGAAACGAAAATCAAAGTTTTTGGGTCTTGAGTGTGGAACATGTAAACATAAAAACACGGCGCGGGACTTAGGGCAATCACTCGCTTGGCCGTGTCTATAGACCCTGTCGGCAGCGACGATGGACTAGGCAAAATAAATCGTCTGTAGAGAGCACGGGAACTGTTAGTGTGTGGCACAGGAGGCTAGACACTTCCTTTTCACTACTGGCACAGCTGTACAAACGTAATGTCTATCTGTGCCTGCATTCTTTACGGCAGAATGGTTTGTGTGGAAGAAAGTGCCTTCCACAGAAATACTTTAAATGGTATCCTTGTTCCATCTTAATTCATGTGACGTCTTTGTGACCAGTAATTAACTTAACAATGTCTCAATTACGTCTAAGAGAGTGCAGTATAGCTCTTTCCACGACTTTCTTAGACCTTTTCTGAAAATATGAGAAATTATATAGATATTTGATTGAGGATTATCATATCTTATCGACAGACTGCCATTCATGTAAGTGACATTCTCGAACCCTCCAAATCTGGACCATCCGTGCCGCGTTTCTTTGTATTCAGTCTATCTTTGCTAGCATTAACATACGTATACAACACTTTTGCCAATATTTCAGTGAAAGACCCACAGGTGCTTCAAAAGCAATTGATTTCCTAGACACATTGACTTTCCCAGGTTCTTATCAATGTGGTGAAGTCGGTAGTTAACATGTTTCACGGGCTGGTATGTGTCATCCATTTCAAATCCCCAAGGAATGTTAACTTCAGGTACCTGAATGACTTGTAGGACAAACATGATCCTGGTGCATAAACTGAATAATCAGAAGTAGTGTCAGTCATTTCAGAGAAATATTTAGGAGTCACAATCAGTAGCGATATGAAATGAAACGACTGTACAGACCAAGTTGTAGGTAAAGCAAATGATAAGCTTAGATTAATTGGTAGTGTAAATGAAAACAGGAGCCTGTCTATTAAAGAGGTTGGGTGAAAAACATTGGCACAGCCCATACATGAAGACTGTACAATTGTATGGGACTCATATCAGGTCCGACTATCAGCAAAGGTCGAGAGTACACAAGGGCGAGTGTTGCGTTTGGTTTCAATCTTGTTTGATTAGCTAGATACTGTAAGAGAAACGTCGACAAATTTTAAATAGCAGACATTCAAGAAAGACATGAGCCTCTCTTGAGAGTATTAAATCTTCGTCAGAAGATGGAAGGAGAGTGTAGACTTTCAAAAACATAGCGGAGACACTGCGATTTGACGCTGCAAGAAACCAGCGAAGATTTCATTTCTTTGACGTGTCGCGAAAACCTTCATTTGCACCTTGAGAACTTGAACCCTAGTATCTATCCACTACAGTGTAGGTAAAATTGGGAAAAATAACAGATTTCAAAAACGCCTACAAGCAAGTGTCCACTCGTGAAAGGAACGGGGAGAAATCTTAATATATGGTACAAAAGGAAATATCCTCTACGAAGCACGCTATGGTCATTACCAGAATACAGATACGGGTATAGACGTAGATTTTATTTGTGATTCGTTGATCGTGAAATAAAATACCGCTAAATTTTATGTTTAGGGATGTATTAAATTTAAAATTCACTTTTCTAGTACTATCTTTCATTTAGTGACAGTGAGACGATTAGACCCAAAGTTAGACGCTCATGCAGATAATCACAGCCTACTAGCGAACCGCCCCGTCTTCGCACGAGTAGCACGAAGTACGAGGCGACGATTGGTCTGCCGTAGCGGTGGCAGGTTGAACACACAAACCTTGCTCGTGAGTCAGTCTGTCTACTCGTATTAGTGTAAGTCGTATCAAAATCCCTGGTTCCTGGCATTAGTCTTCACATGCAGGCAGTAAATCACGGCGGGGGCTTTAAAAGTCATGATACGTATAGGAGAAAATATGTATAGATCCCGATCAAGCTTGACTGCTCTATGGAGCTGCGGCTGCTATTTACCGTTTTTCCCACCAGATTCCGCCTCCTCTGTAGGCGACCAGCTCGTGACACCCACCATTGCTGCGAGACATCTCTCCAAAATCCATATAAATATGAAATAGAATGTGTGAGAATAGTTACGAGACTGACAGAGCTGCAAGTGATCTGGCAACGCTGTGTTCTTCTACTTGTATATATCGATGTGTTCACCCCTTCCAGATCCTCAGTTCGAGTTTCAGCTCCGTACAGCTATCACGTGATTTTATGTAGCGCCATCAGTGAAGAAGTGTTTTTGTTGTGTTACGAAAATGGAGCAGCGGAATTTAGAGCAATATCATGCCATCAGTTAAACTTGGGGAATCCAGGAGTGTGACCTTCGAAAAGCTGAAACAGGCCTATGGGGTACATGCCTTACCGCGAGCACAAGTTTTTCGCTGGCACAAATCATTTTTGGAAGGCCGACAACACGTTCAAGATGTAGCTCGCTCAGGGAGACCTTCAACTTCAAAAACCGACGGAAAAGTCGAATTTGTTCGTGCTCTTGTGAGATCAGACCGACGTTTAACAACAAGGATGATGGGTGACCTGTTAAAGAATTTCACTGTAAATCAAATTATGACCAAAGTTTGTATATGTGAAAGGTTTTTGCCAAAATGGTGACGGAAAACCTCACAGCTGAGTAGGAGAACGTGTGATGGTTCAGTCGTGTGACCACAGATGATGAATTCTGGAGTTTTTAGTACGATCCAGAGACAATGCGGCAAAGTGAGGAGTCATTTCGCAGACTGAAAAACGCTCGAATGAGCAAATCAAAGATCAAAACAATGCTGGTTTGCCATTTTGACAGTAACCATAAAGAATGTGTTCCTCCGGGACAAACTGTCAACAAAGTGGTTTTCAAAGATGTCCTTGAAAGACTCAGGATAAGGGTAAATCGAGTGAGACTGGACTGGATGCTCCATCATTACAACGCCCCATCACAGAATTTTTGACCTCAAAAAGCATTTCTGTTGTTCCACAACCCCTCCCATTCACCTGCTCTGAGTCCTTGTGACTTTTTTCTTTTGCCGAAGTTTAAAGATGTCTTAAAGGGACGTCATTTTGGGACGTCATTTTTTGACGTTCAAATGAATGTGACCGACATGCTGAAGGCCTTACCAGCTGAAGCGTTCCAGCGCTGCCACCTAGACTGGGACCAACGATTCCGCCATGGTATAGCTGTCGAGGGAAACTACTTTGTTTGAAAAAAAAAACTAAAAACACTCATCATTACCGTAATTATACCAGAATGAGATTTTCACTCTGCAGCGGAGTGTGCGCTGATATGAAACTTCCTGGCAGATTAAAACTGTGTGCCCAACCGAGACTCGAACTCGGGACCTTTGCCTTTCGCGGGCAAGTGCTCTACCAACTGAGCTACCGAAGCACGACTCACGCCCGGTACTCACAGCTTTACTTCTGCCAGTACCTCGTCTCCTACCTTCCAAACTTTACAGAAGCTCTCCTGCGAACCTTGCAGAACTAGCACTCCTGAAAGAAAGGATATTGCGGAGACATGGCTTAGCCACAGCCTGGGGGATGTTTCCAGAATGAGATTTTCACTCTGCAGCGGAGTGTGCGCTGATATGAAACTTCCTGGCAGATTAAAACTGTGTGCCCAACCGAGACTCGAACTCGGGACCTTTGCCTTTCACGGGCAAGTGCTCTACCAACTGAGCTACCGAAGCACGACTCACGCCCGGTGCTCACAGCACTTGCCCGCGAAAGGCAAAGGTCCCGACTTCGAGTCTCGGTTGGGCACACAGTTTTAATCTGCCAGGAAGTTTCATACCGTAATTATAAATTACACAGACAAACCTTCTCTGTGAAGCAGTCTATCTATTAGTGAAAACAGTATCAAAATTCCTACAGGAGCTCCTGAGATAAGTCGTCACGTACACACATGAGAACGTGGCGGGGCACTTTAATTTATAACATACATAGATATAGCTTACAAAGTGTCAGTAAAACGATACTAAGAGATTTACGATGCGATACACGTATTGACGCTACTAAGTCTACTAAAAGCTGTGAGGAGCTCCTATATAGAATGAAACCACTGTGTTACACATAGCTTTTCACCTTAGATTATAAAATGCGATACTGAAGTGCCTGTGTTATTCCGAATTACGATGCAATGCTCCTTTGGACATGCACGCATCCGCTGACACCGCGTAAGCGACTTTCAAGTAAAATGTCTCGCCTGTACAGGAATAAGCATAATGGATGTACGAGAACAGGTTGTCGACACATGGTTGACGACAATGGAAGTTTTGGGGTGGCCATAAGTCGTACTTGAATAGCCTAATGAGAAGGCGCCCGCTCGCGATAAGTCGGGAAATCTGGGTTCGAGTGCCGATCAGGCACAAATTTTCGTTGGCGTCATTCCATTATACAGCTGATGTTTGTCCACATTTGAAATTACGTATATATTTCATTCACGATAATGCTGTAAGGTGAAGAAATGAATTAAAATTTTTGCCACGGCCGGGACTGTTGCTTCCTAGGCAGAAAATCTGACAGTTACACCACCGCAGCACTATGGTCAACATTGCTGCACGAACTACCCAAGTCGAATGCCCTCCCCAACACAAACTTCAATTCATATCTTCAGCTTACTTTCCCCCCTACACAGTTTCATGATCATTCCGATCACAAAATGTGAGGCTTATTGTAACGTTCAGTCATGTTGGAAATGGCTGCACGTGCCAGATCAACGCTCAGTACCGCTCTGTGAAAGACTACGTTTTTCGGGTGAAAAGTAAACTTATTACGAGGGCAGTTCAATAAGTAATGCAACACATTTTTTTTCTCGGCCAATTTTGGTTGAAAAAACCGGAAATTTCTTCTGGAATATTTTCAAACATTCCCGCTTCGTCTCGTATAGTTTCATTGACTTCCGACAGGTGGCAGCTCTGTACGGAGCTGTTAAAATGGCGTCTGTAACAGATGTGCGTTGCAAACAACGGGCAGTGATCGAGTTTCTTTTCGCGGAAAACCAGGGCATCTCAGATATTCATAGGCGCTTGCAGAATGTCTACGGTGATCTGGCAGTGGACAAAAGCACGGTGAGTCGTTAGGCAAAGCGTGTGTCATCATCGCCGCAAGGTCAAGCAAGACTGTCTGATCTGCCGCGTGCGGGCCGGCCGTGCACAGCTGTGACTCCTGCAATGGCGGAGCGTGCGAACACACTCGTTCGAGATGATCGACGGATCACCATCAACCAACTCAGTGCTCAACTTGACATCTCTGTTGGTAGTGCTGTCACAATTGTTCACCAGTTGGGATATTCAAAGGTTTGTTCCCGCTGGGTCCCTCGTTGTCTAACCGAACACCATAAAGAGCAAAGGAGAACCATCTGTGCGGAATTGCTTGCTCGTCATGTGGCTGAGGGTGACAATTTCTTGTGAAAGATTGTTACAGGCGATGAAACACGGGTTCATCACTTCGAACCTGAAACAAAACGGCAATCAATGGAGTGGCGCCACACCCACTCCCCTACCAAGAAAAAGTTTAAAGCCATACCTTCAGCCGGTAAAGTCATGGTTACAGTCTTCTGGGACGCTGAAGGGGTTATTCTGGTCGATGTCCTTCCCCATGGTCAAACGATCAACTCTGAAGCGTATTGTGCTACTCTTCAGAAATTGAAGAAACGACTTCAGCGTGTTCGTAGGCACAAAAATCTGAACGAACTTCTCCTTCTTCATGACAACGCAAGACCTCACACAAGTCTTCGCACCCGAGAGGAGCTCACTAAACTTCAGTGGACTGTTCTTCCTCATGCACCCTAAAGCCCCGATCTCGCACCGTCGGATTTCCATATGTTTGGCCCAATGAAGGACGCAATCCGTGGGAGGCACTACGCGGATGATGAAGAAATTATTGATGCAGTACGACTTTGACTCCGACATCGACCAGTGGAATGGTACCGTGCAGGCATACAGGCCCTCATTTCAAGGTGGCGTAAGGCCGTAGCATTGAATGGAGATTACGTTGAAAATAGTGTTGTGTAGCTAAAAGATTGGGGAATAACCTGGTGTATTTCAATGCTGAATAAAACAACCCCTGTTCCAGAAAAAAAATGTGTTGCATTACTTATTGAACTGCCCTCGTATTTGACATTGTCTCCTTTTAGCTCAGTGCACTTTTTCCATCCATTTTCCAGTAAGAGAATTTCGTTCATCAAATGTGATTCACGAATGATTGGTAAATAACTATTTACAACGGCTAAAACTATGTATCAGGCTCAAAAATTTTCTAGCCATAAATTTCTTTTGGATTTATGGATAGGTGAAAGGCAGAATCTTTTTGTGGTCGTTCGTCTTTTGGCAGCTCTGACGCGGCCCAGCCACGTCCTCGCCTTCTAAACCAAACTCTCTGTCTCAGAGCAGTACTTATACCCAACCTCCTCAATTATTTGTTGTTCATGTTTAACTCTCTGTCTTTCCCAATGATTTTTGCCCTCTACCTTCCTGGAACTTATCCCCTCTTATCTACACACATGCCCTATCATCCTCTCCCTCCTTCTAGTTAGGGTTTTCCACATTTTCCTTTATTATTTTGTGATTCCATGTTATTTTCAGTATCCTTCTGTGAGACTTTATATATAACGCTTCAGTTGTCTCCTCTCCCCGTTCTTCCACATTCCATGATTCACTTTCATACAGTGCTGCTCTCCAGGCGCACGTTCTTTTGAATTCATTTGTCAAATTAAGATCTACCGCATGTTTCATGCTAATATACTTCGCTTGGCGAGAAATGATATCTTTGCCTGTTGTAATCTGCTTCGTCTGTAGTGCCTTAGCTTGCTTCCTACTTAGCAGAATTCCTTCACATTGTTGGTCCACAATTTTAATGTTGAGTGAACAGAATTTGGTATAAATGACCATTTGGAGAGTGATTATACTGTGCATGTTTTTTCTTTAATTGTCTTCATCGCATAGCTTTTTGAACAGACTTATCGTTTCGGCTATGGAATAGCCATTGTCAGGTTCTACAATAGAAGTAAAATAAAGTGCATTACTAGCTAATACATTAAGAGATTTAAAAACAAATGCCACAAGTTATAATGAAAAACAACATGTCTCTCATTCTGCTGCACTGCAGAAAGTCACAAAACGTAAAAATAACACGACGTACGGCACTTGAGGCAGGGCGCTACTCACAATGCCCGCTACCTTGAATAGCACAACTGGAACTGAAGCCAAGAGAAAGTAACATCAGACTACGACGAGTAACTCGCGCTATCTACCGACCATCGCTCCATTTCACTACCTTCCCACTAAAAATTATATTAACTGTTATTTATTTTATTGAAATATGGTCGTAATTCACTTCTTTCGGCTACTTCACGTCCGTTCACGTTTCATTTTCGTTTTTATTACTTACTGTCCTAATCTAAATATAAACTGAATTACGAGAAATAGGACAATATACATGTTCTCGAAGTAAATTCCGTCTGCATCCATTATACGGCTGAATTTAGAGGCGTCACGTCAGTTTCAAGGAGCTCCAAGTAATACAAAACAAATTTCTTCTATGGGGGCTCAGAGCACATGAAGGATAAGGACAACGGAACTCCCGAAATATCCCTGCGCCTAAAAGTTGTTTGAAAGGATCGGTGCGCTACGTCACGCCACTCATCAATTAGCGACAGTAGGCACAATTTTTCCCCAACGATGGCTCAGATATAAATGGCCAGGATCCATCTTGGCGGACAATGGAGCTGCATCTGCAGGACACTAAATTGCATCACTTTTAGTGTGAATCACAGTAAAAAAACACGCCTACCATCCCTACAGGAGAAAGGACCCCTTTGGGTTCCCCACACCTGTAAATAAAGAGCTTATTGCTCTTTATTTACAGGTGTGGGGAAGTGGGAAACCTCTCCCTTACCTAACATACAGGCAGCAAAATCGCCAAAGGTGATAGGACTCCACTGCAACCACACGTTTTTTTAAAAAATGAAGCTGTTTATCAAGAATTTGCAAAAAAAGGAATACCGACACTGGCGCTAGACATGCACCAGATTCAACACTACACTCTCCATTAACTCTTCCAAGTACTGGACAGCATTCCATCGACCAACTGGCAATAACTTCGTACCTCACTACCCGCTTCTTCACAATAACCATTCGTTACCTGACAACCTGAGCAAAGTTAAGCATTTTGCATACTATCTCTCTGGCATCTTCCCCATCCCTTTATTGATTACATACTTTTTCTTACCATCCACGAACGCACAAATAGCGCTGTCCCACCCATGGCTCCCTGCTTGCAGTACTTGGACAACAAACCACAAACAGAATTAAATACACGAACCGCAGCACACGGCATAAAACAAGTACTCCACAAAAAAACGCAACACTTCAATCGGTCACGATATGGCCCCTCTCCTTTCTAGTCACCTGCCGGCCGCGGTGGTCTAGCGGTTCTGGCGCTGCAGTCCGGAATCGCGGGACTGCTACGGTCGCAGGTTCGAATCCTGCCTCGGACATGGGTGTGTGTTATGTCCTTAGGTTAGTTAGGTTTAAGTAGTTCTAAGTTGTAGGGGACTTATGACCTAAGATGTTGAGTCCCGTAGTGCTCAGAGCCATTTGAGCCATTTCTAGTCACCCTAGCAACCCTCTACACCAGCAGTTCGCAACCTTTTTAGCGATGCAGACCACCAGTTTTGGAAAAAAAACGACCTAGAGGCCCAAAAAGTAAATAAAAAGGTAAAAATTATAAACACACACACACACACATATTTATATTCTTTACAAAGAAAATAATTTTAATATACTTACTTAGCCGTCGCAACTACATGAAAATTCATAATCGAGTGGCCAATATTAAAAAGAACTCAACACGATATTTGACATTATTTGTCATCCATGAAATAATCAATATTTCGAATAAAAATTTGTTAATTTTAGCCTCAAATCACTATCTACGTTCAGTCTATTCCTGTACTTTTCACAAAAAGTAAAGTTGAAAAGGTTCCTTCACATAGTTTGACGAAAAAACACATCAAGAGCCTTAGTGAACAGCAATTCAACAATATCTCCACAGGAATTGTGAGAAGTGGTGCAGTGGCTAACTATCTCAACTCGCATTCAAGAGACCCATGTTCTGTTCTAGGGTTGGCCTCGCATATATCGCTTTTCAGCAGTCACTCAGGTCACTCCATGCAGATGCCAGAATGTCATCAGCGATGGGTCGCATTACCACCTGGTACCAGTTCTACACCATCTGCAGCGCTCCAAAGCAACCAGTACGCTCTTTTAAGTGGGTGATTAATAATTTTCCCGGTTACGTGAAATGATGGTTCACGTCGTATGCGACTCGCGCTGTATATATTTGTTTTCTCAGCCTGTAACTGGTATCACATGCAGGTGGTTGACGCGTAACTTCAAGCTTCCCTAAGGTCCGTGTCGGAATATTTGTATGTGTGTGTGTGTTACGTAGTGGTAGGCATGTGGGGGGGGAGGGCGGTGGGGGGGGGGGGGGGAAGGCAAGGGAATGGAGGGAGTACGGCACCGTTGACGGTGACGTGAGTGGTGTGTGGGGACGTTAAACCTGTCTGGCGGCTGGCTTGTAGCTCTTGGCAGGGCGCAGCGGTCGCTATGCCAGCTAACATAACGTCCACCGTCTCCCCCATTCCAGTTGCTCGTTTGTCCTTCTTCACATTCCAGCATGTGTGTTGTCTGAATCGCACGTTAACGGTACACTGCACAACATATCATACGTCACTTTTCTCGAGCTTCTCTCTCCACGTGTTAGAGCATTCACACACGGCAGTTTATTTTCACTAGTAGGCACTGTGCTATTCGTGTCTTGCTGGACACGAAGTGTGAAAAGTGCACGCTTGCTATTTTCAGAGCCGATTCAGATTTCTGTTGAGTAGTTCATTCTACCACTATGTCTGAACTCTCGATACATTCTGTGATTCTGCTATAAGAGATGATTGTCCTACTGGGGATGGGTACGTACTGCACTCCATTCTCATCGACGGCAAAGCTCTCTGTCATACAAATGTGCGGAAAAATAGTGATGGTACTTGTTGTTGACTGTGTGTGTGTGTGTGTGTGTGTGTGTGTGTGTGTGTGTGTGTAACAGAGAGAGAGAGAGAGAGAGAGAGAGAGAGAGAGAGAGAGAGAGTACGGAAAACTTCACTAATAATGCAAGTAAATTAGAGCGCCGTCACTGAAAGGTATGATGTGTGGCAGAGACGTATATGCACTACACTCGTACTTATGGAAGATGGGTACAGCAGTCTCTGAAGATTGCCAGAACTCGTGTCGTGTCTGAATAACTAACGATCGAAACAGCGCTTATCCTTAACCCGCGCTGCTGATTGCATCAATTTTGCAACCAAAAAGAAACCAATACTATGTTCTTTGGTAGATGAATGAAATTTGATGTTAAACAAATTCTTTCTAACTTAGCAGCTCTAACAGTTAACAAAATCTATTTTGTGATCATGATTGCCGGGCGGGATGGCCGAGCGGTTCTAGGCGCTACAGTCTGGAACCGCGCGACCGCTACGGTCGCAGGTTCGAATCCTGCCTCGGGCATGGATGTGTGTGATGTCCTTAGGTTACTTAGGTTTAAGTAGTTCTAAGTTCTAGGGGACTGATAACCTGAGAAGTTAAGTCCCATAGTGCTCAGAGCCATTTGAACCATTTTTGTGATCATGTTTAACCAGATATCGCCGTCGTTGTCGTCTGCAACATCACAAAAACTGCTGCATAAAGGCCTCCTCAACATCTTCCAGTACATTTTGGACTTGAGCCATATGCATCCACGCTACTCCTGTATGATACTTATTAACGTCAATCCAGTTTCCAGCCTGTCGTCTTCTTTTTTTTTCACTTGAAATCCAGTAGTGACTTTGCTTTGTCCTCTACCATCTGATCGCCTGAACAACCTCCATTTCATTACGGTCATGATTACGTTGTCCGCTTCAGTCTGTTTCTTGACCCAATTTTTCCCTACTCCTTCCACTAACATGTTCGCTGAGTAACCTTCAGTTATTGAAAACTTTTCGCATTGAAACTCTCACTATGAAATGTCAGAGCTACTAAAACATTATGTGAACTTTTCCTGAAAAGTCCCATTTAGTATACGAGTAAATTTAACAATAGCACTTCTGCGCCTGTTGTTCTGGTGTTTTGTTCAACTATCCAAAATACAGAAATCTGTTCAGGCAGTACGGAGGTAGGTTGGAGCTCTGATGTGCTGGTGTCCAAATGAAAGTATTTAGTACACAGTATGAATCTATTAAAGACACTTGAATCTTGACAAATTACAGAGGTCCGTGATTAAACAATTTTGCGTGACACACGACTCGCAGCCAATCAAAACTTAACATGACTGAACTGTACTTCTTACTCCAGGGTCATCGAGCAAAGATTACTCGAACTTCAGAGATCAACAGTACCTGTTGCTTTAAACTTAACACAAAGAAAGGCATTGAATTACATTCAAATAGGATAAAATAATTCGTCAAATAAATGAAAGAAACATTAAGTGAAATTAAACAAAGCTTGCAATATTTAAAAGGATTCAAATCGTACACTTGACGGCTGCTCCAAAATTTACATCCGGCTTTTACTCAAAAAAATTCATAACATAGTAACCAATAGCAAGCGATTTACTAGGTGAATAAACAACAAATCAAAATGTCCTAATGAACAATATGGAGACGGTCTATACATGTAAGTTTTAGCAGCAACAGCTGCTTCAGGGCTAACAGCCCACAACAAGGGCTTATACTTAGCTTATGTTTTTCAACTATACTAGCCAAGACAGTTACACAAAGAAACTGAAATCACTTAAGTCTTACAGTGCTCGGTCCATGAGACAATTTCAAGTTACAGTTCAATACCCAAAATTATGAGAAACCACTTGATTATGAATAACGAGTTAATGCCTCAATTTATTATTTAACATAGACACGACGGTAACCGGTGGAATGCTCCACCAAAACATATCAAATGGGCACGCTAAAAGCCGCCAAGTCTCAGCAGTAATTAATTTTGCACCCAGAATGCAACAATTCAATTCGCTGACACAGAGATTAAAATAGTGGACCAAAAAATATACATTTTATCACACAGGCTAGCACGCCGTGGAACTAATTTAATACTGTCTCGGATTCACGTCACTTACGTAATCACACATCAACCCAGTGGCAGTGGTCTGCTTTAGTGAATGTAAAACAACTTGACCATAATTAAAACATACAGCACATCGATTACAGAGCTATCTAAAATACAACGGTACACATTTGTAAAATCAAAAGGAACAATTTAACATCAAATTGTCTAACACCTAAGGCTTTGTTTCAAGTTCAGGGACTTCACAACTCTTTAACTTTTTACCATGTTTGATCGTGATCCGTACCAAAGCCTTTGACTAACTCACGAGGTGTGGTCCTTCAGACCACGCCAGAATTTTCTAAGTCGCTCTCGTAGGTCAGTTATGGTGGAATAGTTTTATACATCACCTATCCTCTGTTTATCACGAACCCTACAAATTAATATTGTCTCTTACATTATCGCCTTATTTGACTCTTGCTGACATGTGCTGTTGACATGCAATGGGGTCTCCTAGACCGCGCCTCGTGAACTAATCACCTGTTTTCGTCAGCTCAGTGCAAAATGTGTTGGCAAGAATGTGACAATTTTACGCACTATAAGTTCGATGAAATTTTAGTCAGTGGATGGAGAATGATGTCAATGACATAGAAGAAGAAGGAGACAAAGAATATAACGCTTTTTCAATAGCCGGTGATCACAATTCTGCTAGCGAACGAGAGGTCCATTCAGAGGAAGAACTTCAGGACAATGGTGATGGACACCTTTCTGTTTCCCCAACAAAATACTTAAAGTGTTAATTAAAATTAAATGCGTTC
Organism: Schistocerca cancellata; assembly: GCF_023864275.1. Taxonomy (NCBI): domain Eukaryota; kingdom Metazoa; phylum Arthropoda; class Insecta; order Orthoptera; family Acrididae; genus Schistocerca; species Schistocerca cancellata. The sequence goes on from NC_064628.1 coordinate 66,827,876, forward strand.
TGAGTGGTCGGAAAGAAAAATTTAGCTCTCAGCACTGAATGCTAATTTTGCAACCTTTTCTGACTATCGAGTTCAGTTTTTATATGCAAGTTTAAAAACCGGAGATGAGTTTTATGTGAAAATTTGCTTTCTACAGAGATACCATAATTTTTCAAAACGTCAGTCCTATAACAGTTCGTTTATGTGTACTATTGAAAAAGCTTCACAAATGTATGCGATTTTTGCGTGATACAACAGCAAAAAAATGGTTCAAATGGCTCTGAGCACTATGGGACTTAACATCTGTGGTCATCAGTCCCCTAGAACTTAAAACTACTTAAACCTAACTAACCTAAGGATATCACACACATCCATGCCCGAGGCAGGATTCGAACCTGCGACCGTAGCAGTCGCGCGGTTCCGGACTGAGCGCCTAGAACCGCTCGGCCACCGCGGCCGGTATTTAAACAACACTTATATAATTGTAACCGTAAATGTTATATAACATAAATTAAATTTTCAAATGATTTATAGCTTAAAACTTGGTTTACAGATAGGGGTCTCAGAGACGACATCTAGTAGTATACGTTACAAAAGAGTCACCTTGTGAGTTAAGGACTAACAGAAATTAATACAGGTGGTCAGACTCAGTGGCGCTACCCTCACGCCGTTACACAGCAAAATATAGAAACTATAACTGGTACACAGTCTGCCTACAACAGAAATAGACGTAACATTAAATTTCAATAGTACAATATACAAATACGAATACCTACGGCGAAAAGACTTATGTGTGAACTGCCACTGATATAAATCAGCCCACACAGTTTCGAAGTAACATCGTCACAAGACAACAAAACAATTTTAAGCGTTAATTACTTTCTCCAGTTAAAAGAAAACTTATGTATCACAATAATTACAAAATATAAACCCGGATACAAAAGATAAAAAGAATTACGTGTGAACTTCCACTGACATAAATCAGCCCAGACGGTAAAGACACCGAGCGAGGTGGCGCAGTGGTTACACACTGGACTCGCATTCGGAAGGACGACGGTTCAATCTCGCGTCCGGCCATCCTGATTTAGGTTTTCCGTGATTTCCCTAAATCATTCCAGGCAAATGCCGGGATGGTTCCTCTGAAAGGGCACGGCCGACTTCCTTCCCCATCCTTCCCTAATCCGATGAGACCGATGACCACGCTGTCTGGTCTCCTTCCCCAAAACCAACCAACCAACCGGTAAAGACAATTTTAAGCATTAACTACTCTCTCCAGTTAACAGGAAATTTATGTGTCACTGTAATTACAAAATACAAATCTGAACGCTCATCGGATGGGATTACAACACGCGCGACCTACCGACACATTGATTTGGATCTCACTAAAAGTTCAGTTAGCTTGCGGTAATTTAACAGGTACTGCCAACGGCCTAAATGCACACAGCCTAACTCACAGCCAGTGGACAGAATTATCAAAATCTGTTTAATGCCCGTACTCTGGTATGCTCACCCTAACGTACAGTCTGTAATACGATCGGCAAATTAACGCTCAGCCGCTGTCTGTACGATTTCAGACGGTTGTCAAACGTGACTGCCGCGGCACGACAACCGCCTATTCCAGTAACTGTCGCCTCCTTGCGACTTTGCTCGGCCATTATCAGGAACGCTGCTCCCTGTCCAACACACTACAACGGGCCTCCACACAGTCTCCAGACGTAAACACAACTCAATTCTCTCTCGCTGTGCGAACCTCAGCATTTACGTTTTCGGCAGCTCACGACCTTCTCGTCAAATCCCGAGGCCAAAACCAGGAAACGCCACTCGATCAACCGATCGCCGGCGAATTGCCAGAAAACTCGAGTTCACGGCAAATCTGTAAACTCCATCTATGACTTCATAGTTAATATGTACTACTGTCTTATCTGATATGAGAGGATAGAGGGTCCAATCTTCATATGGCCATCCTTAATTTTAACTTTTCCTGGTTGTCCTAAATTACTTCAGATAAATACCAGGATTGTTTCTGACCTAAGGTCGGGCCTGTTCCATCCTTGTCAAACAACAGCTGTTAGTACGTAACTGCCTTTATGTATGAATTAAGTTATTTTTCCTGCTCTTAAGTTTTAACACCTTGACATGTCCAATATCCGACGAAAAGTTACGCACAGATGAATAAAAATAGAATTACTACCACCACTACTACTACTGCTATTGTTAACGTATACTTTTTTTGTGGGGACCCTACAGCTGTCGCCATATCCCGCAACTCTGTCACCAAACGCCTCGATCTCGCCATTTTCCTCATCCTCTGCTTATCCCCTTCTTTCAGTCGCTTCTTGGATATCCTTTATGTTGGGTCTTGCCCACTCGTATAGAGCTCCTAAGGGATGCTGCGTTCTCGGAATGCTATACAACAAATCAATCAAATAACATTACTAGTTTTATTTCTATAAAGCAGATTGACAATACTTAACTCGTATCTACAGAGGTTTCGCAGACGATGAGCGACATGCAACCACGTCAGAGTTCATGCAAGTTTGTCACACAGTTTTTGGATCACTAATAACGGTCCGTAGAGCTCTCTGCAAGGCCGTGCTAGTACTCTGGGAATACAGTCCACTAATGTCCTGTACTGAGTACTAATGTCCGGCCGGGACAGGCAGGGCAGCCGCTTATATTCACTTTCTGCTTGTGTCGCTCCCGTCGTGGCTCGGTCCTAATCAGCGGACCATTGGCCGACGACGCTTCACTGTCTTCTCTGGTCTTCCGTTCTTCCTCCTCGTTCCGGCGCTTGTGGTTACGCCAGAACACTGTAGCCACCCCTTGTGTGGTCTTCCCCTTCTTCTCCTTCCAGGACGTTAGCATGAAAGTACCCTCTTGGGTCTTCTGTCTTCATCCATTCTTCTGGTATACCCAAACCATCCTAGCTGTCATTCTTCTATTCTGTTCATAATACAGGGTGATTCAAAAAGAATACCACAACTTTAGGAATTTAAAACTCTGCAACGACAAAAGGCAGAGCTAAGCACTATCTGTCGGCGAATTAAGGGAGCTATAAAGTTTCATTTAGTTGTACATTTGTTCGCTTGAGGCGCTGTTGACTAGGCGTCAGCGTCAGTTGATGCTAAGATGGCGACCGCTCAACAGAAAGCTTTTTGTGTTATTGAGTACGGTAGAAGTGAATCGACGATATGGGGCACTGAGAATCCGCGGGATACAACTCAGTATGAACGTGACTCGCCTAAGGTGAACGTTTTCTGTGCCATTTCAGCCAATAAAGTTTTTGGTCCCTTTTTCTTCGAAGGTGCTACTGTAACTGGACTACAGTATCTGGAGATGTTAGAGAATTGGCTGTTCCCTCAGCTCGAACAAGAAGCACAACAATTCATATTTCAGCACGATGGAGCGCCACCATATTGGCACTTATCTGTCCTTAACTACCTGAACGTCAACTACCAGAGGCGATGGATCGGCCGCCAGGCAGCCCGTGACAGAGCACTTCATCACTGGCCTCCAAGAAGCCCTGATCTTACCCCCTGCGATTTTTTCTTATGGGGGTATGTTAAGGATATGATGTTTCGGCCACCTCTCCCAGCCACCATTGATGATTTGAAACGAGAAATAACAGCAGCTATCCAAACTGTTACGCCTGATATGCTACAGATGTGGAACGAGTTGGAGTATCGGGTTGATATTGCTCGAGTGTCTGGAGGGGGCCATATTGAACATCTCTGAACTTGTTTTTGAGTGAAAAAAACCTTTTTAAATACTCTTTGTAATGATGTATAACAGAAGGTTATATTATGTTTCTTTCATTAAATACACATTTTCAAAGTTGTGGTATTCTTTTTGAATCACCCTGTACTGTAATGAGTCCACGGCCTTTCTGTTATCACCCCATTTCGCACATGATAAATTCGGTAAAATCTACGTACTCTTCCCAAGTGGTCCATTTCTACAACTCTAAGACTCTTTTTATTTCTTTCTGTGAGTTCCCAGCACTTACGCCCTTAGTTTGAACCTCTGATCGATTTAAATAAATACAGCTACAGCGGGATTTTCATTCAGTTTTATATTTTAATAGTTTTAACATATGTATGTAAAGATCTGTTATACTGTATGAATTGGTCAATCAATTACGTACGCTGTCATTCCCACAGCTTGTTACTGGTTCTGTGATGGGTTTGTATAAAAGCATTTTAACTTTTAACTCGTTTTCGAGTATCAAAGTACAGGATTTAATTTCTGGATAGCCGCCCTTCCCCGCCTCATCCGTTGTTGGATATCCCTGTCTCATTTTCTACCACTTGACAGGTACTTAAACCGTTTGCACACTTTAACAAGATGTCTGTCAATGTCCAAGTTACTTCCCTCTTCTCCCCAACATGAATATTCCGTCTATTCAAAATTAATTTTCAAATCCCACTTTCTATACTCTTCCATCGTTTTCTTAAACATGTAAGATATTGCCTCTTCATCGTTTACTGCTACAACTCGATCATCAGCATAGAAAAGTGCGTACATACACTGATTCCCTACTTCAACCCCCCATGCCCATGCATTTTCTACACCATAGATCCCTTACCTTCTGCACACACATCTTAAAAAGTATTGGAGACAGAGTTGTCCTTGCTTCTGTCCTTTATTTGTTCTGAAGGCCTCTCTAGAAATTCCTTTCCCCACTTTAATGACACATTCTGCCGACTTGTAAAAATTTATGATGCTTCTTTCTGAAGCTATGCTCATGCGTTTTTGTCAGAGTCAAACTTCCATTCATTGTTGGACTCTATCTACACAGCAGATATCATTGTTGATAAAAATATACCACGTAACTTACTTTTTTGCTTTTCCGGATATCTGCAGTTGATATAATTGCCTCAGTGCATCTATTGTTCCAGATCTATATCTACATACGTACTCCGCAATCCACCGCATGGTGCGTGGCGGAGGGTACCCCGTACCGGTATAGTCATTTCCTCTTCTGTTACACTCGAAAATAGAGCGAAGGTAAAACGACTGTCTATATGCTTCCGTACGAACCCTAATTTCGGATTTCTTCGTGGTCACTAACGCTAAATGTGCATCGACAGCAGTAGAACTGTTCTGCTGTTGCTGTCAAATGCCAGTTCTCTAAATTTTCTTAATAGCGCTCGTCGAAAAGAAAAGAACGTCACCTTCCCTCCAGTAATTCCCATTTGAGTTCCTGCATCTCCATAATACTTGCGTGTTGCCCGAACCTACCGGTAACAAATCTAGCAGCCCGCCTTTGAATTGCTTCGATGTCTTCCTTCAATGCGACCTGGTGCGGATCCCAGACACTCGAAGAGTACACAACAGTGGGTGACACTAGTGTCCTCTAAACGGTCTTCTTTACAGATGAGACACACTTTCCTAACAGTTTTCCCAATAAACCGAAGTCGCCCATTCATCTTCCCATCTACAATACTTACATGCTCATTTCATTTCGTATTGCTTTGTAACATTATGCCCAGATCTTTAAACGACGTGACTGTGTCAAGCAGCACACAACTAAAGCTGTATCCGAATATTACGGGTTTGTCTTTCCTACTCATCTGCATTACCTTGTATTTTTCTACATTCAGAACTAGCTGAGATTCAGCACACCGTCTAGAAATTCTGTCTAAGTCATCTTGTATCCTCCTACAATCAGTCAAAGACGATATCTTCCCGTACGCCACAGCATCATCAGCAAACAGCTGCAGACCCTTGCTTACCCTGTCCGCCAGATCATTTATATATACAGGAATTAGTAGCAGTCCTGGGACACTCTTCACGATAGCCTTGTCTCTGAGAAACACTTGCCGTAGATGACAAAGTACTGTGTTCTGCAACTTCAGAAGTCTTCGAGCCACTCGTATATCTGGCAACCGTATGCTTATACCATCGTTTGCAGTCGAGTTTGCAAGTGCTGCTCTGAGATGAAGGGGTTGGCACAGGATAGGAATTCGTGGCGGGCCGCGTCACACCAGTCAGAAGACTGATGACTAAAAAGAAAAAAAAGTTTGGCAGCGCCAAAAGCTTTATGGAAATCTAGGATATGGCATCCCCCGGTCGCCCTTCATCATGTGAGAAAAGGGCGAGCTGAGTTTCCCACGAGAAACGCTTTCTAAAATCGTGCTGCTTTGTGGACAGAAGCTTTTCCCTCCAAGGAAATGTATTATATTCGAATTGAGAATATGCTCAAGGATTATATAGCAAACCGATGTAAAGATATTGGTCTGTTACCGCAGCAGTGACAGATTTCCATTTCTTTACAATGAACGTGAAGCTGAAAGAATACCACGTAAGCCAAACTGATAGAGAAATTTAGTGGAGATTCGGAAGCTCCCCGAGGGCTATAGTGTTATGTACAGCGAAGCTGAAGGCTGTAGCAAAATGCAGGAAGACGTGCAGCGGCTGTTAATTACCCTCGAACAGCAATCTCTACTTTCATAAGCAGCTTTCAAGTGAACAACTATTTTTTTCACAGAGAAAGGTTGTCTTGTGAAATTATCTCCATTTCCATCAACAGAAACCTCGACAGCAGAACTGCTTCCCGGCACGGAGATGCACTTTACAAGCAATAAAGCCGTTCTCTCACGGGACGTGAAGTCCCACGAAGACGAGGTGCTGGTGACATCACAGAGTGGAATTCCAGGTTCCACTACACTGCGGAGCGTAAAATGAATCTGACATGTCAGATTCTTGTCTCATGGAGAGAAACGTAACCAGTGAGACGCGACATCGTATTTACGCCACAAGCAGAATTTTGGAGCCGCTGTATTGTCTGAAACGTCGTACTTGGTGGTTTTTTCTCATTGTAGAGTACGTGGTATCAATATAAGCTGTTTCAATGCAACAGAAAATTGAGGATCTCACGAAAACGCGTCGTTACAGAGACGATTTTTGCTGATAAAATGACAGGAAACTACACTATTCAGTTACGTTAGTGTGACGACCCGTCATACGCTTGAATAATCGCTTTTTGCAGCGCGGATCGCTGGGCGACGTGCAGGAAGAGTCAGTGAAGTTCTGGAAGCTACCGAAAGGGATGTGGAGCCTTGCCGACTCCAGTGCCGTGTCCTGCTGCGTCAGGTTTCTCGGTTGAGAATCCATGGTGCGAACAGCCCTAGCGACGTGGTGCCACAAGATTCTCAATTAGGTTTAAATCCGATGAGTTCGCTGGCCAAGGAAGTACGTAAAATTCATCGTGGTGCTCTTCGAACCACGTACGTACGCTGCGAGCTGTGTGAGACGTTGCATTGTCCTGCTGGTAGATGCCATCGTGCCGAGGAGACACAGACTGCATGTAGGTGTGGACATGGTCCCCAAGGATAGATGCGTACCATTGTTGATCCACTATGCCAGAAAGTTTTAGATACAGGCTCCCAGGTAGATGCCATTTTCCTTGACTTCCGGAGGGCGTTCGATACAGTTCCGCACTATCGCCTGATAAACGAAGTAAGAGCCTACGGAATATCAGACCAGCTGTGTGGCTGGATTGAACAGTTTTTAGCACACAGAACACTGCATGTTGTTCTCAATGGAGAGACGTCTACAGACGTTGAAGTAACCTCTGGTGTGCCACAGGGGAATGTTATGGGACCATCGCTTTTCACAATACATATAAATGACCTAGTAGATAGTGTCGGAAGTTCCATGCGGCTTTTCGCGGATGGTGCTGTACTATACAGAGAAGTTGCAGCATTAGAAAATTGCAGCTAAATGCAGGAAGATCTGCAGCGGATAGGCACTTGGTGCAGGGAGTGGCAACTGACCCTTAACATAGACAAATGTAATGTGTTGCGAATACATAGAAAGAAGGATCCTTTATTGTATGATTATATGATATCGGAACAAACACTGGTAGCAGTTACTTCTGTAAAATATCTGGGAGTATGCGTGCGGAACGATTTGAAGTGGAATGACGATATAAAATTAATTGTTGGTAATGGCTGGTTCAAATGGCTCTGAGCACTATGGGACTTAACATCTAAGGTCATCAGTCCCCGAGAACTTAGAACTACTTAAACCTAACTAACCTAAGGACAGCACAAAACACCCAGCCATCACGAGGCAGAGAAAATCCCTGACCCCGCCGGGTATCGAACCCGGGAACCCGGGCGTGGGAAGCGAGAACGCTACCGCACGACCACGAGATGCGGGCAATTGTTGGTAAGGCGGGTGCCAGGTTGAGATTCATTGGGAGAGCCCTTAGAAAATGTAGTCCATCAACAAAGGAGGTGGCTTACAAAACACTCATTCAACATATACTTGTGTGGGATCCGTGCCAGGTCGGGTTGACAGAGGAGATAGAGATCCAAAGAAGAGCGGCGCGTTTCGTCACAGGGTTATCTGGTAAGCGTGATAGCGTTACGGAGATGTTTAGCAAACTCAAGTGGTAGACTCTGCAAGAGAGGCGCTCTGCATCGCGGTGTAGCTTGCTCGCCAGGTTTTGAGAGGGTGCGTTTCTGGATGAGGTATCGAATATATTGCTTCCCCCTACTTATACCTCCCGAGGAGATCACGAATGTAAAATTAGAGAGATTCGAGCGCGCACGGAGGCTTTCCGGCATACGCGACTGGAACGGGAAACGGAGGTAATGACAGTGGCACGTAAAGTGGCCTCCGCCACACGCCATTGGGTGGCTTGCGGAGTATAAATGTAGATGTAGGTGTAGATGCCTTCCAGAACGACGGGATCACCCAGGCAATGCCACTAAAGCATTCCCCAGACCTGGATCGTAAAACGTGGTTCATCTGAAAAGCCCACGTGTCGGCACTCAGCGGACCCCCAGTTGCAGTATTGGTGTGAAAATCCCGGCCTTCGTCACCGATGAGCAGCAGTCAGCTTGGATGCAGGAACCAGGCGCCTACTGCGGAGTCTCGTACACAGCAACGTTTGCTGAACAGTTATTGAGGAGACACTCTTCGTAGCCCCTTGGCTCAACGGTAGGGGGGGGGGGGGGGAATCAGTTGCTCATCAGTTGTACGTCTATTTGCCCGTACACATCTAAGCAGCCGTGCATCACCCATAACCCGTGTTGCACCCCACTTGTCTCGGCACCTGCTTTAGGTAGCATCGTTTTTGCTATGCACGGTACACTTTATCCACAGCGGCACTGGAACAGTTGGGTACAGACTTGGCAGTTTCGGAAATGCTTCCACCCTTGGCGCGAAAGCGAATGATCGTGCCCTAATATCAAGTAATGGTCTTCGTAGATACAGTCGTTACACATTGTATATCATATACGGAGAAACAGCTACCGCAGTGAATCTATAGCATAGTTGACAGCGTAGTCAGCTGTGAAGAGAAAAGCAGCAGGTCCTCGTCCACATCCTTTCCAAACATTATTTTCATCTTTTGTTTTCTAAAAGATTCTGGGTCTTTCTTATTAATTTAATAGAAGTATACCTGCAATAGTCAATGTAGTTGCTGCAATTCTGTTGCATAGGCCAACGACTTGAATGTTTCCCTAGCGCCCAGAATTGCTAGTCTATGTCGCAAAGTAAACGCAAGTTACACACTGGAAGTCTCTGCTATTATGAAACTCTGCGCAAAACATGTACACCTATCTTTTTGTTTTAAGGACTGCCTCATTTCTGTACCTCGCCGAGAAATGATAGTGAGCACGCTACAAAATATCTCCTCGTCTATTCAAATGAAATAACGAAACGAATACAACACCGAGAATATGGATATAATGCATGCGCAAACTGACATTAGATACTGTACTTTAACTACTTTCAATTTAAAACAGAAAATGGGAAGGAGATTCCATTGAATTAACGAATAACTTCTAGGAGTATACACTTCAGATCGTTGTACAGAATTACGAACTGTTACTCTGCCAGCAGTTTACTGTTCAAGCCTTCGACGAGTCCAGAATGTTCTTTCTGATTTTCTCCGCTCTTCTTGGACAATCGCTAACAGAGGTAACGGAGCTGTTTTGCGCGCGTCAAGAAACTCTGTACTTTACGTGCCAGATGAAGCCGGGAACTGCCGTTGGAGAGCAGTGAGGTCGCAAGCAACTATGAGCAGCAAGTTGCGTGAGATGCAGGAGCGGGCAGCAGCCACGACGGACACGATGTCTGGCGGGCTTCACGGTGAGAAACACACGCGACTGAGCACGTCTTAGCAGTGTGCCGTGGCTTCGCGCACTTTTCCTTTTACGTGCCAAATCGGCATTAATTTTTAAACGACATAGGCTTCCCAGAAATTTTTTCAGGGGTCAAAACTCCAGAATTACCATTTTTGATATGAATGAGTTGCTCATGTTCGCGACCTGTCATGCCACAAGAACTAAATTTTATAGGCGACACTAAAAACTCGAGTACTGACGGTTATCCACCATTTCTAGTATGAGAATTCTGTAATGAATAAAGACTACAAACTCTATGTTCCACGGGCGAGGGGGAGAGGGTGGGATTTGGAAATTTGTGGTAAGGAGACCCAACTGCTGAGGACATCGGCCCCTAAGCTTACGCACTACCTAATCTAACCTCCGACGGGGGAAGGCGTGCCGACCGTGACAAGACACCTCAGAACGCGTGGAGGGGGGCGGGGGGGGGGGGGGGTAGGACACAAATTCCCCATCTTGCCCCTCTAGTGGATACCTATGTTAAACGACGATATGCTGCTGCTTTAATTTCAAAATTTTTTCGCAGCTGAGATAAAATCTGACCTTAGCACTATATCCTCCTACAGAACTACAGGTTATGTCACTATGTAGAACTTGATCAGTGTAACAATGCAGCGAAAAGTTCAACTGAACCCTAATTTACGCAAAAAAATAATTTTATAATTCTACAGTACGTGCTGTAAAAAAACTGCCTGACACTAACAACCTAATCGGTTCTGTATGTTGTTGTTGTGGTCTTTAGTCCTGAGACTGGTTTGATGCAGCTCTCCATACTACTCTATCCTGTGCAAGCTTCTTCATCTCCCAGTACCTACCGCAACCTACATCCTTCTGAATCTGCTTAGTGTATTCATCTCTTAGTCTACCTCTACGACTTTTACCCTACACGCTGATCTCCAATACTAAATTGGTGATCCCTTGATGCCTCAGAACATGTCCTACCAACCGATCCCTTCTCCTTGTCAAGTTGTGCCACAAACTCCTCTTCTCCCCAATCCTATTAAGTACCTCCTCATTAGTAATGTGATCTACCCATCTAATCTTCAGCATTCTTCTGTAGCACCACATTTCGAAAGCTTCTATTCTCTTCTTGTCCAAACTATTTACCGTCCATATTTCACTTCCATACATGGCTACACTCCATACAAATACTTTCAGAAAAGACTTCCTGACACTTAAATCTATACTCGATGTTAACAAATTTCTCTTCTTCAGAAACGTTTTCCTTGTCATTGTCAGTCTACATATTATATCCTTCTTCGTCGGACATCACCAGTTATTTTACTGCCCACATAACTCATCTACCATTTGAAGTGTCTCATTTCCTAATCTACTTCCCACATCACCACCCCATTTAATTCGACTACATTCCATTATCCTCGTTTTGCTTTTGTTGATGTTCATCTTATATCCTCCTTTCAAGACACTGTCCATTCCGTTCAACTGCTCTTCCAAGTCCTTTGCTGTCTCTGACAGAATTGCAAAGTCATCGGCGAACCTCAAAGTTTTTATTTCTTCTCCATGGATTTTAATTCCTACTCCGAATTTTTCTTTTGTTTCCTTTACTGCTTGCTCAATATACAGATTGAATAACATCGGGGATAGGCTACAAACCTGTCTCACTCCGTTCCCAAACACTGCTTCCCTTTCATGCCCCTCGTCTCTTATAACTACCATCTGGTTCCTGTACAAATTGTAAATAGCCTTTCGCTCACTGTATTCAGAATTTGAAAGAGAATATTCTAGTCAATATTGTCAAAAGCTTTCTCTAAGTCTACAAAAGCTAGAAATGTAGGTTTCCCTTTCCTCAATCTATCTTCTAAGATAAGTCGTAGGGTTAGTTTTGCCTCACGTGTTCCAGCATTTCTACGGAATCCTAACTGATCTTCCCTGAGGTCGGCTTCTATCAGTTTTTCCATTCGTCTGTAAAAAATTCTTGTTAGTATTTTGCAGCCTTAGAACTGGCTTTTCATCTGAGATTTGATATTCATACAAGTGGTTCCCTTTTCTTCAAAGGTCACTTTAATTTACCTGTAGGCAGTATCTACACTCCTGGAAATGGAAAAAAGAACACATTGACACCGGTGTGTCAGACCCACCATACTTGCTCCGGACACTGCGAGAGGGCTGTACAAGCAATGATCACACGCACGGCACAGCGGACACACCAGGAACCGCGGTGTTGGCCGTCGAATGGCGCTAGCTGCGCAGCATTTGTGCACCGCCGCCGTCAGTGTCAGCCAGTTTGCCGTGGCATACGGAGCTCCATCGCAGTCTTTAACACTGGTAGCATGCCGCGACAGCGTGGACGTGAACCGTATGTGCAGTTGACGGACTTTGAGCGAGGGCGTATAGTGGGCATGCGGGAGGCCGGGTGGACGTACCGCCGAATTGCTCAACACGTGGGGCGTGAGGTCTCCACAGTACATCGATGTTGTCGCCAGTGGTCGGCGGAAGGTGCACGTGCACGTCGACCTGGGACCGGACCGCAGCGACGCACGGATGCACGCCAAGACCGTAGGATCCTACGCAGTGCCGTAGGGGACCGCACCGCCACTTCCCAGCAAATTAGGGACACTGTTGCTCCTGGGGTATCGGCGAGGACCATTCGCAACCGTCTCCATGAAGCTGGGCTACGGTCCCGCACACCGTTAGGCCGTCTTCCGCTCACGCCCCAACATCGTGCAGCCCGCCTCCAGTGGTGTCGCGACAGGCGTGAATGGAGGGACGAATGGAGACGTGTCGTCTTCAGCGATGAGAGTCGCTTCTGCCTTGGTGCCAATGATGGTCGTATGCGTGTTTGGCGCCGTGCAGGTGAGCGCCACAATCAGGACTGCATACGACCGAGGCACACAGGGCCAACACCCGGCATCATGGTGTGGGGAGCGATCTCCTACACTGGCCGTACACCACTGGTGATCGTCGAGGGGACACTGAATAGTGCACGGTACATCCAAACCGTCATCGAACCCATCGTTCTACCATTCCTAGACCGGCAAGGGAACTTGCTGTTCCAACAGGACAATGCACGTCCGCATGTATACCGTGCCACCCAACGTGCTCTAGAAGGTGTAAGTCAACTACCCTGGCCAGCAAGATATCCGGATCTGTCCCCCATTGAGCATGTTTGGGACTGGATGAAGCGTCGTCTCACGCGGTCTGCACATCCAGCACGAACGCTGGTCCAACTGAGGCGCCAGGTGGAAATGGCATGGCAAGCCGTTCCACAGGACTACATCCAGCATCTGTACGATCGTCTCCATGGGAGAATAGCAGCCTGCATTGCTGCGAAAGGTGGATATACACTGTACTAGTGCCGACATTGTGCATGCTCTGTTGCCTGTGTCTATGTGCCTGTGGTTCTGTCAGTGTGATCATGTGATGTATCTGACCCCAGGAATGTGTCAATAAAGTTTCCCCTTCCTGGGACAATGAATTCCCGGTGTTCTTATTTCAATTTCCAGGAGTGTATCTTACCCCTAGTGATATATGCCTCTACATCCTTACCTTTGTCTTCTAGCCATCACTGCTTAGCCATTTTGCACTTCCTGTCGATCTCATTTTTGAGACGTTTCTATTCCTTTTTGCCTGCTTCATTTACTGCATTTTTATGTTTTCTCTTTTCATCAATTAAATTCAACATATCTTCTGTTGCCCAAGGATTCCTACTAGTCGTACTTGATCCTCTGCTGCCTTCACTATTTCGTCCCTCAAAGCTACCCATTCTTCTTCTACTGTATTTCTTTCCCCCATTCACGTCAATCGTTCCCTAATGCTCTCTCTTAAACTCTCTACAACCTCTGGTTCTGTCAGTTTATCCAGGTCCCATCTCCTTAAATTCCTACCTTTTTGCAGTATCTTCAGTTTCAATCTATAGTTTATAGCCAATAGATTGTGATCAGAGTTCACATCTGCACCTGGAAATGTCTTACAATTTAAAACCTGGTTCCTAAATATCTGTCTTATCATTATATAATCTATCTGAAACCCTCCAGTATCTCCAAGCCTCTTCCATGTATACAACCTTCTTTCTTGATTCTTGAACCAAGTGTTATCTATGATTAAGTTACGCTCCGTGCAAAATTTCACCAGGCGGCTTCCTCTTTCATTCCTTACCCCATTCCATATTCGGTTCTGTAATGAAGTGAATAACTCCCCTGATGTGAAACAGTATAGTAGTTTATGTAAGCATTCCAGACATCTGGTAGAGGTGAGATGCATGCGAATAACGCGTTTGTTATCCTAATATTTTCAGAATTCTTAATTTTCACTTACCTTATTAATTGAGAGTTCATTATTTTTCCTTAAGTGAAGAAATAACTCGGAAACTTAAAATTATGGCAACATACCAACAAGTAAGATACATAGGAATGCAGGGCTTCTCGAAGAATTTCTGATGAAATTTCTCGTGTTATCATCCGACTCGTGGCGTCGTGTTACCATTAAATTTCGGCGAATTTCCTGCTCGTCATCTTAATGTGAAATGTAGGGTTTGTGTCCAGTTCATTTTTTTTTTTTTTTTTTTTTTGTAGTAGTTGGGCCGTAGACTTCTCATTCGAACGGCCAAAGGGTGGTCCTCAGGAGATGTCAGTACCGATGAGTTTGGGAGGCGCGGGGAAGGAGGACATTCTTCTTAAATCTCAATGACTATGTATATCGAGACGAAGAAAAGTAAGTATGGATGAGGGTCGTTATAAGGAATCAACTAATCGGTGTATATACAGTGAGATTGTAAATTTGTTTTTCCATATCAGCGACTACTTTTCTTCTGCAGTCGTAAATTATTTAGAGCAATTTTTCAGCTTAAAACAACTGAGAAGTGTATGAATAAGACAGTAATTGGAAAATTAGTATTTCACCGTGTGATCACCGCTCATGCACATATTACGACACTAGCAGTTTCACTCGGATACTTGTTTATCTGTACCTCGTATTATGTATAGTTTAACTGAAATTTTTCCAAGGATTTCCGTGTTATATTTTACTTGTTAAATCTTCTCATTATCAGCTCCACTCGAAGTCGTTAAAAGTCATCGGGACTGTCGCCGGCCAGCCCAGCAACCCCGAAAACTAAGTGCTACTCGCTACTGATAATCGTTCGTTTTCAATTATTTTTTCGAGCTATCCCTTCACACATGCATGACACTGTAAAGGGTGCTCGGCATGCCTTATCCTTACTGTATATTTTGCCAGATAATAAACCATATACATTGGTGAGCCGAAACATTATGACCACCGGCTAAAAGGCATGTCGGTCCAACTTTGGAACATCGATACCGCGTGACATGGATTCGACAATCCTTGGTAGGATTCTGGAGCTGTATGGCATCAGATGTCTGCGCACAAGACTCGCAATTCCCGTAAATTACGGGTCGGTGGTTTTTGAGAGGAAGCTGGCGCCTGGTAGCGTCCCAGAGACGGTCCATCGGGTTCAGATCAGGCAAAGACATCAAGGCGAGTTCACTATAATGCGTCTCAAATCACCGTAATTTGATTATGGCTTTGTGACACGGACGAGTAACATGCTGGAAGATGCCATCGCCGTCGAAGAAGACATCAAACATGAAGGGACACAGGTGGCCCGCTGTAATGTCCACAGATGTTATGGTGCTTTCAATGATTAGCATAATCCCCACTGAAGCTCAGGTGAACGCCAACGCCACCCACTGCATAATACTGGTCTCATCACCCCGCATTCCTTGGGGCGATGCCTGTTTCGAGCAGTCGTTCCTTAGGATGACAGCGTATCCGAACACGAACCGCGATTTAGTGCAACAGTAAACACCATTCATCTGACCAGGTGACTCGTTTCCATTGAGCGACGGTCCGTTCGATGTCTCCATATCGGCTGCAGTCGTAATTAACATAGGAACACATAGGGGTCTCTGCAGCGAATCCCCATTTCCAACAGCGTGCACAGAATGGTGTGCTCTGAAACACTTTTGCATGCATCAGCACTGTACCCTGCGTCAGATTTGACACAGATAGACGCCTATGCTGCTTTCTCGTTCCCAAGTACCAACAATGTATCCTATGTCAAAGTCGCTTATGTCAGCGGATTTCCCCGTGTGGTGCCAGTATCGTTGCGAGAATGATTCCTCATTCGCCTTTGCTTCGCTTTTACGTTTTCCGCAACGGTACCGGGTGGCTGTCAATCCCCGGCGGTAGTGGTCATAATGGCTGGGATACAGGTGAGAGTTTCTTGCTCTCAGACAGTTTGCCACTTTCGGCTAGTACTAACAGAGCATGGAGTGGCCTTCGGGTCGCGCGAGGTGTGTCAAACTTCCACTCCCTCTGAGTACCCACAACCATAGAGGCGGTGGTCGCTACGCGCAACTCGAATAGTGCGATACACGGGGAGAAAAATTTCAGGTTATCAAATTTGCCTAAAAGTTGTTTTATGTAGGCGAAGCAGATCTACATCTCTCTCTGTAGCTGGTTTCTCAGTGAAACTTTTACTTTTCGCGAAAAGAATAAAAAAGCAACGTTTTGGAATTCGCGCATGTTCTCCGCTGCACAGTCTTTGTCATTCGCTTTCGAGGAAAAAAAAAGCGCATATTATAACCACACATCACAGCTTGATAATGAATTTGTTTTCTTTTCGTTATTGCCAATTGTTATTGTGATAATTCAAACTAAAGTACAACACTGCACATATTTTGAAATGTTTGCAGTGAAAAATGTAGTCGCTGGCCAGTTTACGTCTAGTGAGTTTTATGCCATACATTCTGTCTACGCAATATAGCTAACATATCGAAATTGTTTTTTAAAGTCGAAGGAGATTCATACCCCTTTCAATACTCAAGAAAATACCTGAGATACGTTGGAGGTTGTCCACGACTTGGTTGATATTACGCGCCTGCTATATGGTATGGCCTAATGTTTCTCTTCTTCGTATGCTGTCAATACAAATCGAAACTGTAAGTGAAAGTAAATCTTAATGAAATGAAAAGACACCGGGAGTTATCAATTCATGACGCTGGCTGTATGTTTTTTTAGGGTACCGTACCTCGAGTGGTAAAAACGGAACCCTTATAAGATCACTTTTTTCCCCGTCCGTCCGTCCGTTCTTCCGTCTGTCTGCCCGACTGTGAAGAACCTTTTTTTTTTTCTCAGCAACGGACAGACGTATCAAGCTGAATTTCATATCACGTGCTAAGACCTACACTCCATTGGCGCTGGAAAAGCTTTAAACTTCTAACACAATCCATTCAAAAGATACGGCCATTTATGTTTCATATTTTAACACTCGCATATTTTGACTTACTTATCAGAACCTATAGAGTACTTCACTTTGACCTAGAATCATGAAATTTAACAAGAAGCAACGTTGTGCATTACAAGTAAACGAGATATCCTAAAATTGTTAATTTGTAATTATATCACACAAAAAACTTTTTTGTTATGTTGTCACTGCATTTCTGTCCGTTTGTTAAGACCCCTTTTATGTGAAACGGTGCATGAAGATGAAGTTTGTATCACGTACGAAAGCCTACAGTCAACTGGCGGCGTAAGAAATGTAAGATTCTACGCAAATACAATCAAAATATATAGCCGTTTATGTCACATATTTTGATATCTCGCCAGTATCGATATCGATAACAGGCAAACTCGTAGAGATTCTCAATTCCCGGTATGGATGAACTATCTATATACATAGTTAAGTTTGTCCAGAACCATTGCACTTTCTGGATTTTTTCATTGTATGCTACCGGGGTTCAGGAAATATTGTTACTGTGTTCACAACGTTACCATTTCTTTTTGAGTCATCAGTCTTCTGACTGGTCTGATGCAGCCCGCTGCGACTTCCTCTCCTATGCCAGCCTCTTCATATCACAGTAACACTTGCAACCTACGTCCTCAATTACTTCGTGGATGTATTCCAATCACTGTCTTCCTCTCCAGTTTTTACCCTCTACAGTTCCCTCTACTACCATCGAAAATATTCCCCCACGTCGTAGCAGATGTCCTACCATCCTGTTCCTTCTTCTTGTCAATGTTTTCGATATATTCCTTTCCTCGACGATTCTCCAGTGAACCTCCTCATTTTTTACCTTATCAGTCCACCTAATTTTCAACATTCTTCTATAGTACCACATCTCAAATGCTTCGATTCTCTTCTTTTCCGGTTTTCCCACAGTCCATGTTTCACTACAATATAATGCTGTATTCCAAAGGCACATTATAAGAAATTTCTTCCTCATATTAAGACCTATGTTTGAACTAGTAGACTGCTCTGGGCCAAGAATGCCCTTTTTGCCAGTGCTAGTCTACTTTTTACTTCCTCCGTGCTCCGTCCGTCATGGGTTATTTTGCTGCCTAACTGCCAGAGTCCCCTTAACGTCATGTGATTCCTGACCAACAATCCTGATGTTTAGTTTCTCACTGTTCTCATTTCTGTTACTTCTCATTACTTTCGTATTTTTTTGATTTACCCTCAATCTATATCCTGTACTCATAAGACTGTTCATTTCATTCAACACACCTTGCAATTCTTCTTCACTTTCATAGCAATACTATCGGCAAATCTTAAGACTGATATACTTTCACCTTGAATTGTAATTCCACTCTTGAGCCTTTCTTTTATTTCCGTCACTGCTACTTTCATGTATACATTGAATAGTAGGGGCGAAAGGCTCCACCCCTGTCTTACACCCCTTTTAATGCGTGCACTTCGTCCGTATATTATTGAAATAATGATTGAAATAATTCGGTCATTTACGTAATTAATTTGAAAACAAACAAATCCAAAGCAAACCCAACAGAAAGGCGAGATGAGGCAGTGGGTAAACAAGCAGACAGAGAGAAAACAATAGCGAGACTGATACTGCGACAGGTGTCGTAGGTATCCAAGAGGTGGAGTGTCGGTGCACACCCCTACAGGTCCTTCACCACAGGAAAGGCCGCTCTACTTGCATCTATGTTCATCTACATCTACATCTACATCTACATCCATACTCCGCAAGCCACCTGACGGTGTGTGGCGGAGGGTACCCTGAGTACCTCTATCGGTTCTCCCTGCTATTCCAGTCTCGTATTTTTCGTGGAAAGAAGGATTGTCTGTATGCTTCTGTGTGGGCTCTAATCTCTCTGATTTTATCCTCATGGTCTCTTCACGAGATATACGTAGGAGGGAGCAATATACTGCTGGACTCTTCGGTGAAGGTATGTTCTCGAAACTTTAACAAAAGCCCGTACCGAGCTACTGCGCGTCTCTCCTGTAGAGTCTTCCACTGGAGTTTATCTATCATCTCCGTAACGCTTTCGCGATTACTAAATGATCCTGTAACTAAGCGCGCTGCTCTCTGTTGGATCTTCTCTATCTCTTCTATCAACCCTATCTGGTACGGATCCCACACCGCTGAGCAGTATTCAAGCAGTGGGCGAACGAGTGTACTGTAACCTACTTGGTAGGTTGCAGTAGTTCTGTGGTAGCACTCGCAGAATTGTTTACACTACGGGCGAATTTATTGCTGAGAGTTAGTGTCTAACAGTTCCTTTCGAGTACTTTCTGTCAGTGTCTGAGAGTCTTGCGAGAGCAGATGTCGGAATAGTTTCCACACAGCGAGATGAGAGTGTCTGTGAGAGCTCTCTACGCGAGATTTTTCTATCGTAGTTCTTTGTGTGAAGGAAGAGGTCGCGATGGAAGAGCGTCGACCTGCAGCTGCACTTTTAATATCTTTAGTGGCAAATAAAAAAAGGAAACGACCGTGTTGCTGATGAATAAAAGAGAGGATTCGGCGGGGATGATTTTTGAGTATGCAAGAATGTCATTGTAGAGCTTGTGATGAAAAACCCACAATAATATGGAAATTGTACAATAATGACAGCGATGAATATGGAAGAAATACTCTTTATAATCGTATCCTAAATATGTAAAACCATTAATGTTAAAGACAGGGTACTTCTGTTACTACTATTTCCAGCATCAGCTACTTTTATTCTGTTTAATGTTCGGTAGAGTAACAATTGGGATAAAATAATACTACACCAAACTCATCTTGATACCCACACACGTCCAAAAACCAAATAGGTCGGATATCTGATAAATGGAGCGTTTCCGAACATACGTTTATTTGAATGTTTTTACTTACATTGACTTAAGGAACCACTCGTAATTCCTGAAGATCTCTTCAACACGCAATATGACAATAAAGGGCAGTCGGAACTTTCCCTTATACACTTCTAGAACTTGTAGAGGGGAGTGAGTACATAATATTTTGAATAAGAGCCGATGTGTGGAAACGTTCCCTTTCCGTTCTACGTCGGTTTCAATTCAGATGTTTAATTCATCCACTTCTGTTTGAGGAATTGAAGTAGGAGTGACGCAGTACAATTATTAGGCAACAATTAGAAAGGAAATATAACGAAATAGTCATTTATCAGTTACGCATTTTTGTTCGCATTAACACTAAAATATTACGTGTTTATATTATTCCAGAACAAAAAAGAACCCAGCATACTTTACGTCCAGAACAGTACTGATGCATTACAACAGCAGCACGATGTGGCGACCACAAACTTGTTACAGATATTGTACCCACCAAGCACGTTCTGGCACACTCTCTCCACCCCCTCCCCCCCCCCCCCGGTGTCTCTTCAGTTTCTGATGCAGCGGCCAGAACTCGTGCCAGCCGGTTTTCCACTCTCTCCAAAGGAGACTCGCAGCAGTGCAGACGTTAGGTGAAATGGGTGACTGTCTGACGTAGTACACGTCATCTTGTGTACCCCATTGCATATCAGAAAGAGCTCCTCTGAGTGTTTTCCGTTCCCTCAGCAGACGTGGATGCGTTACACGTCTGAACTGATCCGTCGTAAAACGGAAACGATACGTTTCCGGACGTGAGTTCCTATTCAAAATATTATGTACTCACTCCCTTCTACAAGTTCTAGATGTTAGTAAAGTGAATTTGCGAACACCTTGTATGATCAATAAATACCACATTGTATTAATACATATAGCTGTATTGACAGAATTAAATGGCAATTTTACGACTTCCAAAACGATTGCTTTCAAACATAACTTCACTTGTTTCTCTATGCAAATTAATCTACGTTATAAAAGTAATTTGCCTTATTCCTAGAGTTGTGGATATACTGGTAAATTACTTCTGTTGAGGTGTTAAAAACTGTAGTAAATTCGGCCAACAAACTTCGCTTCTTATCTCAGTTCCTGTAGTCTATAATAATAATGCTGGCCTTTCCTCGTACAAACTAATTAAATGCACAAATTCGTCTCCAGTCCACTTCCTGGTAGCTTTCTTCAAACTTTGTTTACCGACACTGCACTGACATACAGTCACAGTGCGTTCCATCGCGATAGTTGCCGGTATATGTTTAGAGGGAAGCGTGTCGTAGTGTTCATGTGGCGTAGTAGGTTGGGCGCTATTGTGTTATTCATATTATCGTGGGATCGAGTCTCTACAGTGACAATTTTTTATTTTCGTTTGTTGATTCTATACAGGTTGTTACAAAAAGGTACGGCCAAACTTTCAGGAAACATTCCTCACACACAAAGAAAGAAAATATGTTATGCGGACATGTGTCCGCAAACGCTTACTTTCCATGTTAGAGCTCATTTTATTACTTCTCTTCAAATCACATCAATCATGGAATGGAAACACACAGCAACAGAACGTACCAGCGTGACGTCAAACACTTTGTTACAGGAAATGTTCAAAATGTCCTCCGTTAGCGAGGATGCATGCATCCACCTTCCGTCGCATGGAATCCCTGATACGCTGATGCAGCCCTGGAGAATGGCGTATTGTACCACAGCCGTCCACAATGCGAGCACGAAGAGTCTCTACATTTGGTACCGGGGTTGCGTAGACAAGAGCTTTCAAATGCCCCCATAAATGAAAGTCAAGAGGGTTGAGGTCAGGAGAGCGTGGAGGCCATGGAATTGGTCCGCCTGTACCAATCCATCGGTCACCGAATCTGTTGTTGAGAAGCGTACGAAAACTTCGACTGAAATGTGCAGGAGCTCCATCGTGCATGAACCACATGTTGTGTCGTACTTGTAAAGGCACATGTTCTAGCAGCACAGGTAGTAATCCCGTATGAAATCATGATAACGTGCTCCATTGAGTGTAGGTGGAAGAACATGGGGCCCAATCAAGACATCATCAACAATGCCTGCCCAAACGTTCACAGAAAATCTGTGTTGATGACGTGATTGCACAATTGCGTGCGAATTCTCGTCAGCCCACACATGTTGATTGTGAAAATTTACAATTTGATCACGTTGGAATGAAGCCTTATCCGTAAAGAGAACATTTGCACTGAAATGAGGATTGACACATTGTTGGATGAACCATTCGCAGAAGTGTACACGTGGAGGCCAATCAGCTGCTGATTGTGCCTGCACACGCTGTACATGGTACGGAAACAAATGGTTCTCCCGTTGCACTCTCCATACAGTGACGTGATCAACGTTACCTTGTACAGCAGCAACTTCTCTAACGCTGACATTAGGGTTATCGTCAACTACACGAAGAATTGCCTCGTCCATTGCAGGTGTACTCGTCGTTCTAGGTCTTCCCCAGTCGCGAGTCATAGGCTGGAATGTTCCGTGCTCCCTAAGACGCCGATCAATTGCTTCGAACGTCTTCCTGTCAGGACACCTTCGTTCTGGAAATCTGTCTCGATACAAACGTACCGCGCCACGGCTATTGCCCCGTGCTAATCCATACATCAAATGGGCATCTGCCAACTCCGCATTTGTAAACATTTCACTGACTGCAAAACCATGTTCGTGATGAACACTAACCTGTTGATGCTACGTACTGATGTGCTTGATGCTAGTACTGTAGAGCAATGAGTCGCATGTCAACACAAGCACCGAAGTCAACATTACCTTCCTTCAATTGGGCCAACTGGCGGTGAATCGAGGAAGTACAGTACATACTGACGAAACTAAAATGAGCTCCAACATGGAAATTAAGCGTTTCCGGACACATGTCCACATAACATCTTTTCTTTATTTGTGTGTGAGGAATGCTTCCTGAAAGTTTGGCCGTACCTTTTCCTAACACCCTGTATAATATGTTTATGACGTTTTTATATGTTATTTGCTACGTATCATTGTCTAACTGCCGTGCTGTTCTTTTACAGTCAAAACTGGTGATTTCTTCGATCATGGCCCGAAACATGCATTTTCGTGGATGCTTTTGATATAATATCTGCATGAGTACGGCGAAATATATTACTAAGTTGTGATAGTGAACGAACTGTGAAATACGGCACAAACATGAGAAGCAATATCGCCGGTCAACACTCTCAGCTCTCCCGACAAATTTGGTGCAGTTTCTCTCGCCTGAGAGCGGTCTAGATCAGAGGTCTAAACTCATAGAGTGCGACTATCTGACATCTTGCCCCACTCTCGGACATTGCAGGCGAACTCTCTCGGCGCTGTTTACACGACACTTACTACTCGCAAAAGCTCTCTGGGGGTGAAAAACTCTTGCGTGTATACCTAGCTTAAAGTTTTGGCTCATGCAATCCAAAGTTATGCTTATTTGTTTTTAGTTCTCCTCCCCCCCCCCCCCCCTCACTCCGCGCACACACACACACACACACACACCACCACCACCACCACCACCACCACCACCACCGCACTTCCCCAAAGAGGGATGCTTGGCGAATGTTATCCCTAAGGAAATTGTCTCGTGCCAAGTAGCAAATTTGGTTGAATTTTCTCAAGTCGAATAAGAACTGTGCTGGGCCACAAAAACAAACAGACACACACACACACACACACACGTATCTATTCTGTATTAGTGAGACCATGTTGCCCGCAATTGCTGTTTAATTACATAAAGTATTTCAAAAATGGTTCAAATGGCTCTGAGCACTATGGGACTTAACATCTATGGTCATCAGTCCCCTAGAACTTACAAGGGAATGGTCAGACTTGTCATGCCGAAACATGTATTGCTTTTTTTAGCACTGTTATTTAACTGTGCAAAAGGTCCGTATGCAAAATTGTAGCTGCTGACAAGAACTGGAAGTCACCTAAAAAAAATCACGAACATGGCTGTGTTTCCTGCTTGGCGCTTGCAGTGACAGCTGGCCACCCCTGGAAATGGCGAGTCGCGAGCGTTGTGCGCATGGTCGGCAAGTGCGGCCGTCTTATCGCGGCGTTCATTAAAGAGGAATATCGCTGCACGGTTTTGGTGGAAAGGGGAAACGAATATTCGTTTCTGTGGCATGCACGTCCTTTTAATTTCTGGTACGTATTTCGAAACATACCGTCCCGAAACTGGTTAGAGATGTGAAAGATGTTCTGTACGTGTTCATCTACACACCGCAAGCCACTTTACGATGAACATTCAATCTCCCCTCACAGGTGATGGTGAACCCTGTAAATGGTTTGCTGCTTGCCATGGAGATATACCACAGACGCCAAATGAAGCAATCAACAGAAAACATGCGTGAAGACTATGTGTTGTGCGACATGGTTGTTAAACTTCTAGACGAGCATGTAAATGGCGCAGACATGTGACTATAAACAACTGAAACACTCGATATTGCAGACTGTGAATCTACAGATGGCGAAGACACCGACGAAAGTTGCGCTCATGAAGACTCTTCGAGTGTTAGTGCCACGGACCATCATCAATTATCTCCGAAAGTAACACCAGCAACTACAATTACCTTATCAGACAAAGAAAAAGCGGTGACGTATTGGTTGAACGAAAGTGGTAAGAAACGCCTAGGTGTCAGTACTGTTCAAAATAAGTATCGCTTTGTCCGTTCTGAACGTGAATTGTATAGATGGAAAAAGGAAGTCGCTGGACGACGTAAGAGTCGACTGGAAATTGCGCCGGAGATAAATGCGCGACTTTTTGAGCTATTTACCGATGCCAGACAACAGTAATTTAGTGTCAGCGATACAACTTTGCGTGATTGGGCGTTAGAGATTGCCAACGCGATAGGCGCTGAAGAATTTACAGCTTCTCGAAGTTGATTAGTCGCTTCAAAAGATCACATAAAATTGTGGCAAGAAAAATAACAAAATTTGTATCGAGCTTTTCTTAGGAATGCAAAAAATGAGATCGCTAGTTTTAGTGAATCGTACGTGTATAATGCAGGTCAGTCAGGTTTTCAAAAAGAAATGCGTGTGGAAAGAACACTGTCATTCAAAGGGGAAAAACATATTGAGGCGATTGCGCAGTCCACGACTGCACTCACCCATTCATATACTACAATGCCCATAATTAGTCTGGATGGTTCATTGCTGCCTAAACTATATGTGTGTCTTCAAGAACCAACTGGACGTTTTGGGCCACGTGTCAAAAGAACAATGTTCTACGTAAACAATCTTGTGGTAGACGCATCGAAGTCTGGAAAAGTGGGAAATGAAAATGTTACACTTTTCATGCGTCATGCTTTTCTTCCGTTCTGCGGGAACAAATCTCTTCTAGATTCGTGGTCAGGTCATAAAAGGTCTGATTCATTGAAAGCTGTATTTCGAGCCCACTGTGACAAAGAAGTAGAGATACTTCAGATTCCACCCGGCACGACGAACGTAATTCAAGTTTTAGACAGAGAATTTTTCCGTCAGTGGAAGGCATTTTGCAGAAAACTAACAGAAAATTATTGTGTGCAGATCATTGCAATTTCCTGTCTATCAAGTGACAATATTCTCAAGCTGCAGTCGGTAGTACATTATCAATTTTCCTCCCCACGGTTTCAGAATTTGATTAAATATGTGTGGCACTCGTCGAAATATACTGATACTAGACCTGATTCATTCCTAACACCAGCCCAGTTTTGTCTACGGACATCTAACAACGTCTGTGATTCGCAGGGCTGCCATATGTCGTATTTGCTTGTATGTTCTTGGTGCACAAAAAACCTATGTTTTGAACATTGTATCAATATTTCGCATTTTTGCGGTAAATACAAGAAATAAAATTTGGACGTGTTCTAAACCGTATATTTATTTGTGTCTATTTCATAGCTATTTGGAAAGAATGTTGTAGATAACATATCAGCCATATTTGTCAACGAATGTTTCATTATCATACGATCGCTTTCACTGGGGGAATAAGCTCTCGCACTGCTGTGGCAAGAGAGCGGCGCGTAGCTAACGCCACCTTGTCCCTAGATGGCGTTGGTATAACGTAGCGAGAGACGTCAGGGTTGTACAAGAAGCAGTTATAAGCGCGGAAACCATGCGACAATAATGTCTTACTTCATAAAATTGTTTACAGACTTCCAGGTCATGTCAGCAGCTAAAATTCTGCATACAGACTTCTTGCAATGTTAACTCACAGTGGTAAAGAAAGCAACACAGGTTTCGACATGACAAGTCTGACCATTCCCTTGTTAGAACTACTTAAACCTAACTAACCTAAGGACAGCACACAACACCCAGCCATCACGAGGCAGAGAAAATCCCTGACCCCGCCGGGAATCGAACCCGGGAACCCGGGCGTAGGAAGCGAGAACGCTACCGCACGACCACGAGATGCGGGCTAAAGTATTTCAAATCTACTATTAAAAATGAGGGCGTATTTTAGCCTACGCATTTCGTCTGATTCATTTAGAACTTCATCAATAGACCACTGACACTGTTCTAGATTAATAAAAATTGCGTTTTAATAGCTGCAAAGACGGATTTACAATCTCTTAAATATGCAGCGGTAAGTATCTACGGCTGGACTACTCGTTCATAATATGTAGAGGTATACAGGTGACTACCTCGTGAAATCAACCTTTCTGTTAGGGAAAAACGTATGGAAATTCCTGCAGTAGTTCCTCAGGCCAGCCTTCACGCCTTCACATACGGACAGGAAAACGCGGAGGGGTAGCTTAATTTATAATGTGTTAAGATGACTTCCTGATGCATGTAAAAAATTTGCTTGCACAAAGGACAGATAACTTTCAGAAGAAAATTCCCCTTTTTTTTGTCAATGGGTTAGTCAATAGTTAACGCCAAAGTTTTTTTTACGTGGGAATGACCGGAAACTGCTTGTGACTGTAACGGGCAGCCACGCGCGGATGTCAGAACGAGCGTCAGCACAGGAGACTCCCTACCTGACAGTGTCGGCAATACGCGGCGGATGCGTACACGGAAATGCATGCCACATTCGCTAACCTAGACTACATTTGCCAAGTAGCCACGCCAACCAAATCCTGAGGAAGCATGGTGTCTCCATAATAACGACCCTCTCTAACTTTATGATCTACTAGTATTTTCATACATTTTGCGACAATGTATTTCACTTTGACAAAGTAGCTTCGCGAAATATTTGCGATGAGGCCATTTCAAGTATTAATTGTTGTGCCAACTTTTAGTTTGAGAGCTACAGAAAACTAGCAATAGTTCCATAAATGTTGATTTTCGTGAAAAACTGTAACTTTTCGAATCTTATCAGCATAATCTGTACATCACTTGATTTTTCCGTGTAGCTCGAAAAGTCACATTGTCACGTCCTTTCGTAGAGCTTGGCTAGGTTCAAATGGCTCTGAGCACTATGTGACTTAACTTCTGAGGTCATCAGTCGCCTAGAACTTAGAACTAATTAAACCTAACTAACCTAAGGACATCACACACATCCATGTCCGAGGCAGGATTCGAACCTGCGACCGTAGCGGTCACGCGGTTCCAGACTGAAGCGCCTAGAACCGCACGGCCACACCGGCCGGCCTTCGTAGAGCTCTTGTTTATTGCAGGCTTGAACATTTCGACAATAGGGAAACATATTAATGTTTTAGGGTTCAAAAATGGTTCAAATGGCTCTGAGCACTATGGGACTCAACTGCTGTGGTCATATGTCCCCTAGAACTTAGAACTACTTAAACCTAACTAACCTAAGGACATCACACACATCGATGCCCGAGGCAGTATTCGAACCTGCGACCGTAGCGGTCGTGCGATTCCAGATTGTAGCGCCTTTAACCGCTTGGCCACTCCGGCCGGCCTAATGTTTTAGGGAGCACCTAATAAAATCAAATAATGATATCGTGATATGCATATACGTATGTCTCATTTGTGCTTTTTTGACTACGCTGGACATTTAGCGTGTGTTTTCCAGATTTTCCTGAAGATTCCGGACTCGCTGGTGGAGGATGAGGCAGAGGACGGCGTGCGCCGGTGAGACGAGGTTTTGGTTTCGCAAGTGAACCAGAGTGGGGCCATTGTCTGTCGCGTCGCGTCGCGTTTCCTCGTCTATCGCCGCCTCGAGCAGTTGGACTCGGCCGCCTATTAATAGACAGCTTCGCGACCGCCTACTGCCCAGCTGCTGCCGGTAAGCTAAGCCACGCACAAAACAGCTTCAGCCCAAAACACCGCAGGCGAGCGCATAACTGTCCCTCAGGTACTCCATCACCATACGGCGCACTTTAGGTTACCCTGAAAAACATCGCACATCGTCACCTACTTACCGAGAGTTGGATTCAGTATCTGACTGTGTTCTAGTTCAAATGGCTCTGAGCACTATGGGATTTAACTTCTGAGGTCATCAGTCCCCTAGAACGTAGAACTAGAATATTGTGGGATTTGCACAACGTCATCCGGCGGCACACCCGTGAAGACTATTTACAACTTAGAACTACTTAAACCTAACTAACATAAGGACATCACACACATCCATGCCCGAGGCAGGATTCGAAACTGCGACCGTAGCGGTCGCGCGGTTCCAGACTGTAGCGCCTAGAGCCGCTCGGCCACCTCGACCGGCTACGTTCTAGTATCTAGCAGTTGGGAAGGGAAGCAACGTAACAAGCTGGTAACAAAAGAATCTGATTTTATCATCATCATCATCATCTTAAACAGCCTCTGGCCGGGTCTGTATGGAACATAGGCTCTCCATCGCCTTCTGTCTTGCCACCATCTCTCCGTCTTCACCTTGGTCCAGTCTTCTCCTTTCTTCTGGACGCATTCCTCTACTCCTTTCAGCCATCTGTCTCTCGGTCTTCCTCTTGGTCTCTTCGCTTACAGTTTCATCTCGTTTATCCTCCTGTGTATCCTCTTCCTTTCTCTTAGCGTGTCCATACCATCGCAGCCTTGATTTCTCCCGTAATGGCTCCTCTCATTTCTTAACCTGTCTATCTTTGTCACTCCAGTACTGTTTCTCAGGAATTTCATCTCACTAGCTTGTACTCTGCTTTTCTCTCTTCCTTTCGTAACACAGGTTTCTGATGCATATGTCAGGATCGGCACTTAGTATGACCGGTATACAACCTTTTTACTGATTTGGAGTACATCTTTGCTCCATATCAGGCTTCTGACACTATTCCGAAATGCTTCTGCTTTTCTCACCCGCTCGTTTATTTCTCTGTCGTTTTTTCCATCTTCCTGTATCAGGCTTCCTAGGTAGTTGAAACTCTAGACTCTCCTCAACCGTTCCCCTCCAATTGTTATTCCAGTTGTTCCTCTCTCCTTCTGTCTTGTTGTGATAATCATCTCACTCTTACTTACACTAAATTTCATCCCATATTCTTGTACTGTTCGTTCCCATACGTCCAACTGCTCTTGTACTTCCTCCTTATTCCCCCAAAACATCAGATCATCTGCAAACACCATAGCTTTCATCTTACTTTCACCAATTACTTGTGCTACTGTAATCATGATGTCATCCATCACTACAATACTCGTCCAAGTCGTGGGAGATGGGCAACGACATGAAGTAGGGGATTGCCTGTAGGTGCGAGATACAGTGGGGACTGCGTGTGTCCCGGGACCGCTACAGTAGCTGTGAAGATTCTACAGGAAACCTGAAAAGTGACGGCGAAGAGGGTCTGGTGAAGCTACGATAGGCCCAGCAAGCCAGTAGTGGATTATGATTTCTGCTCCTTAAAAAATAGAACGGGCCTCGGAATCTGATTTTATAATGAATTATATTATGGTGCTCAGTGTGGATCAATTCGAACGTTGTCAACGCATAGAAGCGGCTCATGTTCATGGCTCAGGAAGTGGATAACACGCCTTTATCACATAAGAATGTTAATAATAAAAACTTCACATATAAATCTCACACTTGCAATGTCTAGAGCAAAACCTGAACAAGAGATTTCTGCGAGTTGCTCGCCGTAATAAGGCTTTTATTAGACACAGGCAAAGATAGAAATAATCTCCAAACACATATCAAACTGAAGAATATTACCAGACACTGCAGTGCAGGTAATCCACTGTAAACACCGTGCAACCACAGTATGATGCAGTTTCATCACTATTACTTATCAATATTATTGTGTTGTCTCTTCACCTTTTTATGTTTTTGCACTAAACAACTGCCTTGGGAAAACTGCATTCCTTACTGCACTTATCAATCAACTATTGTCTTCATATTGTGTGTGATCTCAAGCACTCTTGGCGAATCAGCTGCCTGTTTTGCGGACGGGCGTCCAGCAGGGTGCAGTCGTTAACGAAAAATACGAGGGTTGTAACTTAAATAGTGGCAACTATTTATTCACAACCGAGACAAAAGAGTTACATGTTTGTACCTGTTGCTGTCCTTCAAAGTAGTCACCAGAGTTGTGTAGGACCCGTTGCCGTTGTGGAAGGCGTAGTATACGGTTAGCGGAGCCTGTTCTGTTGATGGTGCGAATGGAGCGGTCTACCGCCTGTCAAATCTCTGGAACAGTTCTGAAGTGAGCGCCACGAAATGGTTCCTTCATCTTCGGAATCAAATCAAAGTCACTAGGACTTAAGTCCGGGGAGTATGGTGGATGGTACAGTACTTCCCAGTCCCATCGACCGAACAGAGCAACCACAATTTGCGCAGTATGCGCCCGGGCATTGTCTTGCAAAATGATGGGTGGGTTGCGCAGAAAGTGTCGCCGCTTCTTTCGCAAAACTGGTCGCAGGTGATGCTCCAAAAAAGAACAGTAATACTGTGCATTGACGGTCTGCCGCGGAGGAACGTAATGTGTGAGGATAACACCATGACAGTCGAACACGAGAATCACCATAACTTGAGATCGCTTCGTTCGCACCGTCAGCAGAACAGGCTCTGCTAAAACCGTCGGCACACGGACCGTGCTGTCGAACGTTAACGTTGAACGTGCCAAGTTCAACGTGCTGCTGAACGCTCAGGAACGATGCGACTTGTGCATACGGTACGTGGGCCCCAACGTGGTATACGCGATCATAACGCACTCCAGCGGCAGTTCAGGGATGCTTCTAGTTCGTAAATCACACTGTTTACTCAATGGGCGCGCGTAAAATTCCCACGTTAGCTCTATTCAAACGCGCATTTCTTCCATCGTCCACGAAAAGGAAAGTACCATGTCCAATCAATAAGGGCACAGGCTTATAAAAGTTCCATTACAAACAGTGCGGTACAAATTTTGAATACTTCTCCGCATGAGATAAACATATCTTCATCATTCCCACATTTTAGCAAAACTCCAAGGTCAGTCTTACATGATCACTGTTCCTACCCAGTAGCAGAATCATTGTAACATGTGAATTACGAGCGTAAAAGAAAAAGGAGCAAAATAGCTTTACATAAGTAGCGCAAGGTGTCCTGTAGATCAAGCCAATCGAACAAAGTCACCCCTCAAAAAAAGGTGAACTTGTATTTACATAACATCAAATATTATAGTCTATACTTATATTAAACTAATAATAAAGTATCAGAACCTAATAAAAACGCGAATGTTACGAAAAAAAATTGGTTGTGCCAGGACGCGAACCGCCACCCTAATAAAAAACTCATTATAGGATAGTGACGCCATTCATTACGCTAAACCAACATCACACCTTTCATTCCAAATCGTCGTATTTTACCGCTTGCTAAAAACCTTAATCATAGTTATGTTACTAACTGAAATTTAATTATAACAAATTGTACCAAGAACAATGCGTTTTGGGTGGATCTTCAGTGTGTTGCTACCTTCAAATAGCCTACTCTCATTATACGCAAGTTACAATAATTCTTTTGCCACGAATATGATGTTTATCGTCATTTTATTGGAACGAATCACACAGTTAACAACGGGTTTTGCAGCATTTTCAATTTTCTGGTGCTCGGAACGGTATATATACATACAGGCTTGAAATGAATGCCAATATGGCGCCTCACAACCCTGTACTGAAGGGAGACAGCGTACGTGTGACGTACGTGGCGTTGCGCCATCTCATTGGTCAACGCTCAGACGCACACTCAGAATATCTGACATACCAGATACTGCTCTATACGTTCGGAAAGACTCCCGAACGTGCTATTCCACGCTATGACGTCAGAAACTCGGCACGCTCGACGCTCAACGTTCGGATGCACGGTCCGTGTGCCGACGGCTTGACGGTATACTACGCCTTCCACATCGCTGGCAACGGGTTCTACACAACACTGGTGGCTACTTTGAAGGACAGTAACAGGTGAAAACATGTTACTCTTTTGTATCGGTTGTGAATAAATAGTTGCCACTATTTGAGTTCCAACCTTCGTAATATATCGACAGTGTACTTTAGCGTCATCTTTAGGTGTTGCCTGTAGCATGGACGGCTTCACTACTTCGCACCTCCTTTATACTGCTTGCCTACAGGGAACTGTGTGTAATATAAACAAACGAGAGTACTTAGACAGACCTCGTCGTTTTGGGCCTGTGTTTTAAAGGGGCTGTTGAGATACGAGTGACCGCCGGCCTGATCAGTGGAGACGTTGCCTTCAGTCTCAGTAAAACGCCGGGCCCAGCGGTCAGGCAACAGAAGTCACTCAACTGAAGTCATATAAGCCGAGAGCGACTTACGCGCTCGATAGGGTTGGCGGAAGCTCTGAGGGAGAGAGTTCGCGCCCAGCATTCGGCGGTCGCGTCTCTCCTCCAGCACTCCACCAGACGCTTCGTGCGGTCGGCTAGTGGATAAAGGGATGGGGGTGAGAGTATAAGGGAAGTACGAGGTAACAGAGACGCTCTTTCTACAGACGTCATCCGAAAATGACAGCAAAGTACGCTGCTCAAACAGGTGTTTCTAAAACGATAGCACCCAGCGGGACACACGAGAGCAATACAAATTGTCTTCATGTTAGTTCAGTTGCAATATATACTTTTATCTGACCACAAGGCACTTTGAAAAACTAATTATTTTATTAATTTCGTGTAACTTAACAACGGTCTGTAAATAAAAATGTTTTAGAACAAAATATACAAAATATGACAATTCACTTACCTTTTAGCTGACTAAATTACGTAGAATTTGCCTCAGACCAACTAAAACGACGAATGATAAACTGCTGGCGGAAGTCGCCAAATCAGCGAATAATAAAAGGTTGGCAAGACTCATTACGGTGCTTTGGGATACGCTGCGGCCGCAGACAACAGCGGCACACGACATCAACATGGCGTGGTGATGCGATCTGGAGACATCTGATAGGAGTGAAATCTGGATATGGTACCTGCCTTCGAATCGGACAACGTGCTTCCGGTACAAAGGAATAAGTTCTTCTGCGAAGGTTCTAATGTAAGGCACAAATACAGGGTGTTTCAAAAATGACCGGTATATTTGAAACGGCCATAAAAACTAAACGAGCAGCGATAGAAATACACCGTTTGTTGCAATATGCTTGGGACAACAGTACATTTTCAGGCAGACAAACTTTCGAAATTACAGTAGTTACAATTTTCAACAACAGATGGCGCTGCGGTCTGGGAAACTCTATAGTACGATATTTTCCACATATCCACCATGCGTAGCAATAATATGGCGTAGTCTCTGAATGAAATTACCCGAAACCTTTGACAACGTGTCTGGCGGAGTGGCTTCACATGCAGATGAGATGAACTGCTTCAGCTGTTCAATTGTTTCTGGATTCTGGCGGTACACCTGGTCTTTCAAGTGTCCCCACAGAAAGAAGCCACAGGGGTTCATGTCTGGCGAATAGGGAGGCCAATCCACGCCGCCTCCTGTATGTTTCGGATAGCCCAAAGCAATCACACGATCATCGAAATATTCATTCAGGAAATTAAAGACGTCGGCCGTGCGATGTGGCCGGGCACCATCTTGCATAAACCACGAGGTGTTCGCAGTGTCGTCTAAGGCAGTTTGTACCGCCACAAATTCACGAAGAATGTCCAGATAGCGTGATGGAGTAATCGTTTCGGATCTGAAAAATGGGCCAATGATTCATTTGGAAGAAATGGCGGCCCAGACCAGTACTTTTTGAGGATGCAGGGACGATGGGACTGCAACATGGGGCTTTTCGGTTCCCCATATGCGCCAGTTCTGTTTATTTACGGAGCCGTCCAGGTAAAAATAAGCTTCGTCAGTAAACCAAATGCTGCCCACATGCATATCGCCGTCATCAATCCTGTGCACTATATCGTTAGCGAATGTCTCTCGTGCAGCAATGGTAGCGGCGCTGAGGGGTTGCCGCGTTTGAATTTTGTACGGATAGAGGTGTAAACTCTGGCGCATGAGACGATACGTGGACGTTGGCGTCATTTGGACCGCAGCTGCAACACGGCGAACGGAAACCCGAGGCCGCTGTCGGATCACCTGCTGCACTAGCTGCGCGTTGCCCTCTGTGGTTGCCGTACGTGGTCGCCCTACCTTTCCAGCACGTTCATCCGTCACGTTCCCAGTCCGTTGAAATTTTTCAAACAGATCCTTTATTGTATCGCTTTTCGGTCCTTTGGTTACATTAAACCTCCGTTGAAAACTTCGTCTTGTTGCAACAACACTGTGTTCTAGGCGGTGGAATTCCAACACCAGAAAAATCCTCTGTTCTAAGGAATAAACCATGTTGTCTACAGCACACTTACACGTTGTGAACAGCATACGCTTACAGCAGAAAGACGACGTACAGAATGGCGCACCCACAGACTGCGTTGTCGTCTATATCTTTCACATCACTTGCAGCGCCATCTGTTGTTTAAAATTGTAACTACTGTAATTTCGAAAGTTTGTCCGCCTGAAAATGTACTGTTGTCCCAAGCATATTGCAACAAACGGTGTATTTCTATCGCTGCTCGTTTAGTTTTTATTGCTGTTTCAAATATACCGGTCATTTTTGAAACACCCTGTACGACATAAATCGCTAGGGATATCATTTTCTATGCAGACGAGATCTTAGGACATATCTGAAAAATTTTCCTAACTGACAGTCTACTGGTCTCTTCCAGCAGTCCGAATGTCTTTAAACAACACGGTCCAGTCCCGTTAATATGATCACTGCGTATGTTCGACGTCAACGTGAAATAACCACTTACAGCAGGTAGCGGCACTAGCGGTGCAGGGTATATGAATTGTGCCGGGGGGGGACAGTGGATACTTTTGGAAATTTGTGGTAAATTCCTATGGGACCAAACTGCTGAGGTCATCGGCCCCTAGGCTTACACACTACTTAATCTAACCTAAACCAACCCACCCTACGGACAATACACACACCCATACCAGAGGGAGGACTCGAACCTCCAACCTCCGACGGGGGAAACAGTGGAACCATTGTCGCAATGCGTAAACGAAGCGATTTATCTGGCTTCCATATGAGCACTGGCTTTGGAGCCATGGCTGCAAGCGTTAGCGAAGTGGCTAAGTTTGTAAATTTATCGAGTGCCATCGTGGAGAAAATATACCGTGCATGTGAAATGGTGCTATTCAAAACCGGCACCGAAGCATCTGTGGTGCACTATAGGCCGTAGATGACAGGGGTGAATGGTAGTTGCAGAGCAGACGCACAGCTGTTGAGCAACTATTTGCGCAAATTAACCAAGACGCTACCAACAGTGTCTCCTCAACCACCGTTCAGTGGACGTTGCTGGTTACGGGCCCCCGCAGCAGGCACCTGGTTCATACACCCATCGTGACTCTTAAGGCTGGAATTTGCACTCCAGTACCGCAACGAGACGAGCACTGAGTGGCCTTTTTAGATGAATCATATTCTAAGCTCCAACAGATACACTACTGGCCATTAAAATTGCTACACCACGAAGATGACGTGTTACAGACGCGAAATTTAACCGACAGGGAGAAGATGTGATATGCAAATGATTAGCTTTTCAGAGCATTCACACAAGGTTGGCGCCGGTGGCGACACCTACAACGTGCTGACTTGAGGAGAGTTTCCAACCGATTTCTCGTACACAAACAGCAGTTGACCGGCGTTTCCTGGTGAAACGCTGTTGTGATGCCTCGTGTAAGGAGGCGAAATGCGTATCATCACGTTTCCGGCTTTGATAAAGGTCGAATTGTAGCCTATCGCGATTGCGGTTTATCGTATCGCGACATTGCTGCTCGCGTTGCTCGAGATCCAATGACTGTTAGCAGAATATGGAATCGGTGGGTTCAGGAGGGAAATAAGGAACGTCGTGCTTGATCCTAACGGCCTCGTATCACTAGCAGTCGAGATGACAGGCATCTTATCCGCATGGCTGTAACAGACCGTGCAGCCACGTCTCGATCCCTGAGTCAACAGATGGGGACGTTTCCAAGACAACAACCATCTGCACGAACAGTTCGACGACGTTTGCAGCAGCACGGACCATCAGCTCGGAGACCATGGCTGCGGTTGTCCTTGACGCTGCATCACAGACAGGATCGCCTGCGATGATATACTTAACGACAGACCTCGGTGCACGAATGGCAAAACGTCATTTTTTCGGATGAATCCAGGTTCTGTTTACAGCATCAAGATGGTCGCATCCGTGTTTGGCGAGATCGCGGTGAACGCACATTGGAAGGGTGTATTCGTCAACGCCATACTGGCGTATCACCCGACGTGATGGTATGGGGTGCCATTGGTTACACATCTTGGTCACTTCTTGTTCGCATTGACGGCACTTTGAACAGTGGACGTTACATTTCAGAAGTGTTACTACCCGTAGCTGCATCCTTCATTCGATCCCTGCGAAACCCTACATTTCAGCAGGATAATGCACGACCGCATGTTGCAGGTCCTGTACGGGCCTTTCTGGATATAGAAAATGTTCGACTGCTGCCCTGGCCAGCACATTCTCCAGATCTCTCACCAATTGAAAACGTCTGGTCAATGGTGGCCGAGCAACTGGCTCGTCACAATACGCCAGTCACTACTCTTGATGAACTGTGGTACCGTGTTGAAGCTCCATGGGCAACTGTAATTGTACACGCCATCCAAGCTCTGACTCAATGCCCAGGCGTATCAAGGCCGTTATTACGGCCATAGGTGGTAGTTCTGGGTACTGATTTCTCAGGATCTATGCACCCAAATTGCGTGAAAATGTAATCACATGTCAGTTCTAGTATAATATATTTGTCCAATGAATACCCGTTTATCATCTGCATTTCTTCTTGGTGTAGCAATTTTAATGGCCAGCAGTGTAGATTGCCGTTGATGTGTACAGCCCTGCAACAATCGTTGGAATGTTTCAGGACGAAGGTGGGAGCGTTGTGGTCTGGGGAATGTTTCCGTGACATTCCCTGGCTGATCTTGCGATTCTGGAGGGCACTATGAATCAACACAAGTATGCGTCTATCCTTGGGGACCGTATCCAGCCCTACATGCAACATTTTTTTCTCATCGCCACGATGATACCTACCAGTAGAACAACGCAACGTGTCATACTGTTGGAAATGTGCGTGCGTCGTTCGAAGAGCACCAGGGTGAGTTTACCGTTCTCTTTTGACCATCAAATTCCGCGGATTTAGACCCAGCTGAGAATCTGTGGAGCCACCTTGATCGGGCTTTTTGCGCTACGGATTCCCGACCAAAAAACCTAGCGCAGCTGGCCGAGGATTTTGAGTTGGCACGGCTCCACATCCGTGTCGGTGTATTGCAGAACCTCACTGACTCCTGCACGCTCGCGCTGCCAAGGGCGGGTTATTCAGGCTTCGGCAGGTTGTCGCTTTAATGTGACTGGATCGTGTTTGCTTCCACACAGGACGCGCACATTCTTTTGTCTAGGGAAGAGGCAGTCTGCACTCTGCATCTACATAAACAGCTACTCTATGCAATCATTTTGAAGTACGTGCCAGAGGGTGGGTTGGGGTTGTTTTGGGGGAGTAGACCAGACAGTGAGGTCATCGGTCTCATCGGATCGGGGAAGGACAAGGAATCAAGTCGGAGGTGCCCTTTTAGAGGAGTCATCCCGGCATTTGCCTGGAGCAATTTAGGGGACTCACGGAAAACCTAAATCAGGATGGCCGGACGCGGGACTGAACCGTTGTAACGTCCCTTTAGAACAATTTTAGAATTACTGTGCTGATAAACCTCTTACTTTATTTGCTTTTCAAACAGTTGAGCAAAACTGAACGTACTCGAACATTCACTAAAGTGACACACAATATTTTTAGCGCAACGCAATCTGACTTTCAATAATCCCTACAAAAGAATGGCCCTGACTAACATTAACCTATACCTTTCACAAATCACTTATCTCACAAAAATCTTCATTACTCGAACTACTGCAATACAGCGAGTGCCACTACTGCCAGCTAAATAAAAAATTCAAACTGTGGAAGGCACTAACTACTGATAGGCATAGTTAGCAAATGAAAGATTTTAATAGAGAACAAACAATGTATTTACCTTAATAGTCATCAAGAATCATAATATATATAGTAGTTCATGACATCCAGTATTACAAATTTCAAAACTCCGCCATCTCTCTCCTCACATCCACCACTGCTGGCTGCTCACCTCCAACTGCGCAACGCTACGTGCTGTTCACATCCAGCTGCCCAACACTACAATGGCAGACAACAATGCAAACTAGCCACAGACTGCACACAGCACAGCCAGTGATTTTCATACAGAGCGCTACGTAACGTTGCCAATAAGATAACATAAACTGCCTACTTACATAGCTCCCATGCTCCCCACAAAAAATTTTACAAATTGTTTTGGGCACTGGCCAATAGAGATTTGAAAAAATTTTTCACAATTACAGTAAGAAAGATATCAAATGCACTCACTTATTAATACAATGTTGGTCAAAAGTTAAAATTTTCTCACAGTCCATAAAGACAGTCCTGATCATTCATCACAGTAAAACTGCCGTTTCTTTTCTCAAATTCTGAGCAGTAAAAGACAATGCACACGGAATTAGTGGATCCTTCCAACGGAAAGACAGTGCTGACTCTTGACATGCTGACAGGTAATGGGCCACAACAGAGCAAACCCACAGCAGAGTCATTCGACATTTTGAAGAAGATTGGTAGGTAGGTCATCACAGAGCAGACCCACTTTAGCCCCGGTAGGGATTATGGTATTGGTGAGTCATCAAAGGTGCAGACCCAGTGCAGTCATTGTAGAAATAATGGTATTGGTGAGTCATCAAAGATGCAGACCCACTATAGTCCTTGTAGAGACGGCCAGCAGCCATCTGTTGCGACTGTGCAGGTGCACAATCACCATCGAAGAGTCTTGTGGACAATATAGCAAGTTCATAAACCATCACTTATGCACTCACAAAGAATTTTTTTGAAATGTTCTTAGAACCTGAAATGCTGTTATCCAGTCCGTTGCTGAATTATTAACACATGTGCAAACACTAACAGTCATCTTTTTTTTCAGATATTGTGCATATACCATGACCAACAGAAATGTGTGCAGTGAAATGAATGCTTTCCAGTTACTTAGTTTGATAAACTGGTGTCAATTACAATTTTATAACATGAGAATACAATAACAAAGGTACAAAATACATCATTAAAGAACATAAAAGTATAGATAACATTTGTAGTAAAACAGGCTTTACAAAAGAATAGAAATAAACATGTACATCAGTGTTACAGGAATTATGACATAAGTAAATACATAAAAGATCAGAATACTTTTGAAACATCAACTTCACACATGAGCAACAAAACAGAATAAATAATGTCTAAACATCTTTACAAAGTAAATAACACATTATTAGAAAAATTCTACAACATATCTCTTATCAGATAAACACATAAAGACAGGAAGAACACAAATACACAAACACATAGTGGGACAACACAAGGAAACTTTCTTTACTTCTTGGAGATCTCCCTTCGTTCTTCATTATTCCCAAAAAGTCCTATCTATACCTGCTTTCTGTACTTTTCTCGTATAACCTCTCAGTGCATTTCTTCAAATTCATCGCAACTCATTCTCTTATAGGCTACCCCCTCTTAATCTAACTTAAATCTACTGAGCTCAGATGCATAAACTAAAGGACGAGGCAATGCAGCAGCACAAAACAATTAATACAAACAGCAATGACAAAAAAATTCACATTGACAAAGCAATTGCAATATTACAACTAATATAAGGCACTGTGCAGCTAACAAGAAAAATAAATCCGTAGTAAAACTGGCTTAACAGCGTAATACAAAGTCAAATTCAGTAACATTATGCCTGGCAAACAGCAGCAGCAAATGCAATAACTTATATCTAAACATGACAAAGCTCAAGCAGAAAGAATATTACAGTAAAAATGGCCATGTTTAATACCTATGTCACATCTTAACACTAGAGTGATGCATCACTGTAACTTGCTCTAGCAGACAAGTTACCAAATCACTGACAAAAGTTATGTATGCAATTCCTGTGAAGTGGAAATGTCTTATTGTGCTCCCTCATTTTTTTGGAGTACATCCATCATAAAGTTATTTTTTTACTGGATCTGTAGGCATAAAATATTTATATTAGTACGTCTATAAAATTTTATTTTAACCATTGCTGCAGTGCAGCTTGAAACTAGGTATTAAACAAATGGGCAAATATATATAGCCTATATAGAGCAATGCATGAAACGTCATTCACTGGGCAAATGTCATCTCCAAAGGCAAAAGAATCTCTCAGCTAGAAAGACAATAAATGTAAAATGTTTCTCATCATTTCATTAGGCATTTCAGTGAATATCATAAATTAAGAGCTCCACAGTGTAATCATATAGTTTCAAGTTTGAGCATGTCATATTTAGGATGCTTTCTACAAAGAAATGTCAATAGCGAGGATAATGGCTTTTTTTTTTTACCTGTGCCTCTGAAAAGGCACACACTAATGGGTTTTTCTCCAGGCGTCTGACACAGCTGGCCACTCAAGACGCATTACATCAAGGTCACTTGGCTTTCTTACCAAAATATTTACGACACCAGTTTGCATTACAGTGACAGTCCCATATGAAAAATTTCACAGGTCGAGAATTTGCGTTGCAAATGTGTAGAAACAAAATCCTGTGAATATAACAGTGTGCAAAAAATTTTCACCTGCATTGTGATACATTCACGCATTTACACACATTTCATAACTCTTAAAGTACGATTCTTGGTTTCCAACATCCTTTTTCACAAGTCAGAGTCCCTAACCACTATTCATTATTCCTTACCTTATTACACATATACATATTCGTCGACACTTCTTCAATATTTCATCTTAATAAATACAGAGCATAATCAAATTCCTCATATAACAGCTTATTGATCATAAACATACCTCAACGGCATAAAACACATCGTCGTCGTAAAAATAACATCATAACACCTCAGTCAAATCTCAAAAACGTCGTAGCTTTCTGCAATTATTTCAAAACCTAAAAAAATTCTCTGCTCATTTCAATAGCGTCATCTACCTCAAACGTACTTTAAAAATCATGATCTCATACCAAATACATCATTCAAAGCCCTCATAGCATCACAATGGTTCTGAAAAAACATGAACGGTTCACAAAGTACAGACAAAATACAGTTTCATAAGTGTGAAGTTATCCAACTGTGTAATTGCGTAAACATGTGTCACTGATGTAGTAAAAAAAAGTTTATCTCTCAGTTAAATGATCAGATAGCTGTGTAATTTGTGTGTTAGAGAAATATGGTACCGATGTGTAAAGTCGTATAAGCAAATACCATATTAGCTAGGGCTCCTTGTGCTTGCCAAACACATGGTATACAAAGTAAGCGTGTACCCCCCTGAGGATTAATGTAATTATACCCTCAGGTGTTACAGGTTACAGCAATGGAATGAAATGTATCACGGAAAACCTTTGTATCATTGTACTTCAAATATCTTTAAAAATAAATGTTTCAAGTACAAAATTAATCACTCAAATACGTGTATTGTAGTGCTAAACTGTGTGTCTTGTTGTAAGATAATCTCTGTGGAAGTGTCGTAGTTATCGTCCTCTGAAAGCTAAGCTCTGCAGAAGTCAATGTACTTACCTCATCATTAACAAAAGTGAAATGCTTTGCGTATAGATATCTTAGTTATTACGCTTATTGCCATGATGAAGAAAGTACTGTGCTGTAACGTATTGTTGTGCTACGGAAAAGGCTGTCTCATTGTAGTTATACCCCAAAAGTTACTACTAAAACATGTTTTACTTTCCAGAATAATTCAGAAAAACTGTGCAGACATAAAACAGAAACACCCCAAAAGCTACATTGTAAATTGTCACTCATTAGTAGTGTCGTGATAAAATCGTGTAGCTGTCACATAAGCTAACCACTGTGTCATCTGGTATCTCACAGAAAGTACTTTAAATCCAGAATGTATTTTCAAGTAAACCAAAATGTTGCATTAAAATCTCATTAGCAGTACTGGTAAATGTTATAAGTATGTGAGCCTTATAGTCGTTATGTAATCGTGCAACTAACAAGCAAGAATGTACACACACAATTACACTGTGTCGTCTGTTCGCAATAACAATGCATTCGTAATTTCTGTTTAAATAAGTTCTCTTGGTTCTTGACTGGATATTTAACTTCAAACATTGTTGCATGTTAACAGATTCTAAGTCTGACAAAGCATACTACCGATGTAAAGTGAAAAGTTATATGGCAAAGACAAAGTTAAAAAGCAGATTATCTCTCAATAAATGGTTTCACATGTGAAATGTGGTGTAGCCCTTTGCTCTTCCTAGTACGCAGAGTTTCAACTTTAATGCAATTATCATGTGGTATACGTCGGTAAAGAATACTGGAATTTTTCTCAAGGTTAGCGTCTATGTTATTTTTCCCTGAGCCAGCGGGCGCACGTGGCTGCCTGCGGTGCGAGTTTTTGTCTGTTTCTTTGTTGGCGTGCGTCGTTATTGGGATTTGGAGACCTAACTTCTACAAATTCACCGTGACGAGAGGGCCCTGCCCTGTTTAAAGCTCGCCAGTTCTGATGGAATTCAGGTCTGTCGTTTTGTCGGTAGTTTACATAGTTTCTTGTTTGTTGGTCATGTGGTGGAGAATTTCTCCCAGAATCGTAACTGTGTGCTGAACTGTTGCGTCTGAAGTTATTCTGTCTCCCGTGATAATAATAGTTCTGGTTGCCAAATTGTCTGTTTCTATGATTGTCTCTGTCATATTCATTACTACGGAAATGCGATCTTTCTCTGTAACTATTACTCTGCCAGTGGTTGTCATACAGGTGGTGTCTGTTTTGGTCACGATTTACGTTGTAAGAATAGGCTTGTCGTGGCCAGTTATTGTTTCTGTCGTCACGGAATTGTGACGAATGTGACCTGTAGTGGTTGTTTTCCTGTTTTCGCATCCCGCGACTGTCTGTGTCAATTTCTAATTCTTGTAACAGTCCCTGAAAAGCTTCAATGTCGTCTTTGCAACGCACTGCCAAAATAATATTTCTTAAGTGTTCAGGCAATTTCATTAAGCAAATACGGATGAGTTCCGAAGGGCTGTATGGGTTTGAAAGATATTGATTCTTCTGCAACATGTCTTCAAAATATTTGACAAGACTGGAAAATTCAGATTGTTTAAAGTGTTTCATCATCATGATGCTATGTTTTACTCGGTCTTTTGTAGCTTGAGACCAATACGCTGAGAGGAAGGCATGATAAAATTCTCCTTCACTGTGACAATCGTGAAAGACCGATCGCATTCTTACAGCTGGTTCATTCTCCAAGTAGCCACACATAAATTCTAACCTGTGCTCCAATGACCAGTTGGGAGGAAAACAATGAGAAAATTGATGAAGCCATGCTTGTGGATGAATGTCGTTGTCAGAATTCTTAAATGTTTTGAATTTACGTGTAGTAATGAACAGCTTATAGTCGAAATCATCATGTCGGCGAATCGCAGATCGCTCATTGTTACTTCGTTTCGGCGGTTCCATCTCAAAATCCAATGCGCCTTGCCAATTTCTTTCATAATTTCCGAAGTGTCCTGTGTTATTATTTTGTGGTTGTTCCGTATTTCTATGTCCCTCTTCCCGTACTGGAGTGCGAGTGTCCTCTGAAATATGTAATTCTTGTATTACCTGCGTCAACTGATCTTGTACTTCCCGGATTTCTCTTTTGTACTGTGTATTGATTTGATTTTGATTTTATTTGAATTTTCTAATTTGTTCATACTCTTCTGTGTCAGTGAAGGCTACGGGTCGTGTGTCATTCAGATCATCATCTACCTTTGTAGATAAGTTAGTGACCTGATCCGAAAGTTCGGCTACTTTCTCCGATAGTGAACACATTTTCTCAGTGTGTTTTTCTGAACCAAGTTTCAGAGTGTCCATTTGTGTTGAAATCGAATCTACTGTGTCCTTTAAGTTTTCCTGAGTTTTTGCAAGTTGCGTAACCGAATCGGTAGATGCAACTGAGTCAATTTTAGCCCACAAGGTCTCATGA
This sequence comes from Schistocerca cancellata, assembly GCF_023864275.1. Taxonomy (NCBI): domain Eukaryota; kingdom Metazoa; phylum Arthropoda; class Insecta; order Orthoptera; family Acrididae; genus Schistocerca; species Schistocerca cancellata. The sequence continues at coordinate 66,872,461 of NC_064628.1, forward strand.
TTTTCATGAACAATGGTTTGCAGTTCTTTTATGGCTGCTTCGTGATTCTGTAATGCATTTTCATGCCGCGAAAAAATAAGTTGACAATGCTCACAAATTTGTGTTTTTACGTCATTACAGACTTTTTGACATTTCGATTCAATGTTATGTAACTCAGTAGTTAAATCTTCACGTGTTTGTTCAAGTGTGGTGTCTAACTTCCGAAGATTTTGTTCCATTGTGTCTAACTGTTGCTGTGTTTGTCTCTGGTGTTGTTCCATTGTGTCTAACTTTTGAAGCTTTTGCTGTGTTTGTCTCTGATTTTGTTCCATTGTGTCTAACTTTTGAAGATTTTGTTCCATTGTGTCTAACTTTTGAAGATTTTGTCCCATTTGTTTCTGATTTTGTTCAAGCGTTGTGTCTAACTTTTGTAGCCTTTGTCCCATTTGTTGCATTAACTGTAATAAAGTGCACTGGTGTCTGAAACATGTTCCTCAGTGCTATTCGGCAGTGCATTTGAACCGGCAATATTCGCTTTTTGAAAAGTAGAAAATATGTCTTGATTTATTTGAGAAAACGGTGAGGACGCAAAACCTGAATCTACAATATTTGCAAGATTGTGTCCTGTCATTTCGGAATCCTGAGGCGAGCTGTTGCCGACCGATCGATCGATAATGCTTCCCTGTTCACTAATTGTTTCACTGCCTACATCATTATTTGACGCCCGCTCCATTTCCCTATGCACGGTTACCAAATTACTACTTTGAATATTTGTTAATTCATTACATGGTGGCGTTAACACACTGCTTTCGTCTTCACTGTTATTTCTCAGTTTACTTTGGAGCCTAGTATTACGTTTTTCACACGCCATTATTGTCACAATATTTAACACGACAACACAGAAAAACACAATTTGAAGAGCAAAAATAAGAGAACACATTAACATAGCACTGAAAATAATATCTAGTTAATTGCAAGCGCAGCTGCGAAATACTTGGTGCAAATTTACATGCGTGCCACACCTGTTTTACTGTACAACAATGAAAGACTGCAACTACAAAGGAGATTCTCTCGACAATTATGCGCTAGCAATAAACAAAATCTACACTAATTACACAAACTACAAGAAAAAATCAGAATATTCCAGTGAGGTATCCTCGGCTAAGGGTTGACATATGTAACGTCCCCTTAGAACAATTTTAGAATTACTGTGCTGATAAACCTCTTACTTTATTTGCTTTTCAAACAGCTGAGCAAAACTGAACGTACTCAAACATTCACTAAAGTGACACACAATATTTTTAGCGCAACGCAATCTGACTTTCAATAATCCCTACAAAAGAATGGCCCTGACTAACATTAACCTATACCTTTCACAAATCACTTACCTCACAAAAATCTTCATTACTCGAACTACTGCAATACAGCGAGTGCCACTACTGCCAGCTAAATAAAAAATTCAAACTACGGAAGGCACTAACTTCTGATAGGCATAGTTAGCAAATGAAAGATTTTAATAGAGAACAAACAATGTATTTACCTTAATAATCATAATATATATGCCATCCAGTCTTACAAATTTCAAATCTCCGCCATTTCTCTCCCCACATCCACCACTGCTGGCGGCTCACCTCCAACTGCGCAACGCTACGCGCTGTTAACAGCCAACTGCCCAACACTACAATGGCAGACAACAATGCAAACTAGCCACAGACTGCACACAGCACAGCCAGTGATTTTCATACAGAGCGCTACGTAACGTTGCCAATAAGAAAACATAAACAGCCTACTTACACCGTCGCCCTCCCGAATGCGAGTCCAGTGTGCTAACCACTGCGCCACCTCACTCGGTGTGCCAGAGGATGCTTCTATTGTACCACGTACTAGAGTACTAGAGTACGGAAAGAAAGACTGCTGTGAACACTCTAATTAGTCTAATTTATCTATGCCGTCCCTGCAGGAGCGATACTAAGGGGGTAATAGTCATTGCTAGACTGCTCACATAATGAAAGTTGGGCTCCATAAGGTTCCCTTTCTGTGCAGCGACCGTGCAATATAAAATTATAAAGAATGTAGCAACCACTCACGGAAACATAATTTATTTATCTTGTTGCAAATCGATTTCGACTGATATCAGTCATCATTGGTGCACTTTTCTAACCGATACATGCCATAAGTAAAAGTACTGTCCTTGGCAGATTTCTATTATGAAATGCACCGATGATGACTGATATCAGTCGAAATCGATTTGCAACAAGATAAATAAATTATGTTTCCGCGAGTGGTTGCTACATTCTTAATAATTTTACTCACTTAATGTTGATTATTGAAACTTTTTAAATAGGTTTCAGTGGGATGATCGGCATCTGTCTTCAAAAGTCTGGCACTTCAAGTTTTTGAGCACGTCCTTGACGCTCTTCCATGGGTCAAGCAAACCTGCGGTCATAAGCTTTGCCTTTCTTTGTATACATTCAGAGTCTCGCAATATTCAATGGTGGCTCGCACGACTATTTTTCAAGTAACTCCTCTGAAGGCTCAGTAGGTTTTCCCAGTATTCTGCAACTGAACGGCGGTCTGTACCAAATTTCACGCTGGCCGGGTGTGCGGGCCGCGGCTCAGCATACCTAGCACTTGTTTGTTCCTTCCTGGAAGCACCGGTACAGCGCAGCATTTTGCCTAGTATTGCGGTGTGGGGTTTTTCGCTCGGCATGACTTTCGTGGCACGAAGGACGTTCACAGGTCCAGTGGCTGTTTGCAAAAAAAAAAAAAAAAAGTGGCAGTCTGGTGACATATCGACACAAGCCTTTAAAGATGGATGGGAATGAGAGAAGAGACGGATGAGAATTCTCAGTATTTATTACGCACTCGCATAAGCAACGGTGCTGCAGATTTGCTATGAAGTGCTATTTCAATACCGTGTACAATTTGAAGATTTAGTCGACAATGAAGGAGCAAAAAACTACAACCATCGACATACGGGATTCATCGTTCAGTACTTCGAGAAGAACTTTGTGCTAAACTTGCGGCATGAAGCACGAGACTAAATTGGTAGCATGAATAGTAAAATTCTGAAATTGCACGCATTATTTCACTGTCAGCTTCAACAGTTTTCGATGGAAATGAACGAAGACTATGGAGAATTTATATGTTACTGGTAAGTACGTTCGTTGAGTTAAGGGGCATGGCTGGAACAATTTTTCGATGCAAAACTTGGCATTGTTGAACGTATGCAAGAAAAAGGAGCGCAGGAACGAAAATTAAAACATCAGGAATGGGTTGCAGACATCGACTCGACTGCACGCTGCCAACAAAGCGAAATTTCGAGGTGAAAAACAACTTCTTTCTGATTTGATGGGGATAGTTTTAGCATTTTCTGACAAACTCAGTCCAGTTCCCTGCTCGCACTGTCATTAAAGAAACTGCGAGGTTGAAATATTCAATGTGGCCTTGTGAAGGATAGCTGCCTGAACATTTTGCTATTATCGAGACCTTTTGCCGTTTCAGTTGAAAGAGTTCTGTGGATGTGCACACGTAACTGTTTCCCATTTTAATGACAAAATCGTTTACGTTAAAACTATCCAGGACGTCTACACTGCTCTCCTCAGGTAGTTTTCACGTCTCCATAATGAGGCTGCAGACGTGCTGCAGTATTTCGATTGACATATTTGTGTGAGAAACGTTTCTTCGATTATGAAACTAAATAAATCACGACTACTTGGAAACTTGAGTGCGAAAATCTGTGAAAATCTTTTTGGCTATCCGTTTGCCGACAGTTTGAAACAGACAACAATTACAGTATATCTTCGCAGCGCCAAAACGATTAAATATTACCGATTTTCTTTTCGGTAATCTGTGTTGTTGAGAAATGTGAAATACAGGGTGATTCAAAAAGAATACCACAACTTTAAAAAATGTGTATTTAATGAAAGAAACATAATATAACCTTCTGTTATACATCATTACAAAGAGTATTTAAAAAGGTTTTTTTCACTCAAAAACAAGTTCAGAGATGTTCAATATGGCCCCCTCCAGACAATCGAGCAATATCAACCCGATACTCCAACTCGTTCCACACTCTCTGTAGCATATCAGGTGTAACAGTTTGGATAGCTGCTGTTATTTCTCGTTTCAAATCATCAATGGTGGCTGGGAGAGGTGACCGAAACACCATATCCTTAACATACCCCCATAAGAAAAAATCGCAGGGAGTAAGATCAGGGCTTCTTGGAGGCCAGTGATGAAGTGCTCTGTCACGGGCTGCTTGGCGGCCGATCCATCGCCTCGGGTAGTTGACGTTCAGGTAGTTACGGACAGATAAGTGCCAATGTGGTGGCGATCCATCCTGCTGAAATATGAATTGTTGTGCTTCTTGTTCGAGCTGAGGGAACAGCCAATTCTCTAACATCTCCAGATACTGTAGTCCAGTTACAGTAGCACCTTCGAAGAAAAAGGAACCAAAAACTTTATTGGCTGAAATGGCACAGAAAACGTTCACCTTAGGCGAGTCACGTTCATACTGAGTTGTTTCCCACGGATTCTCAGTGCCCCATATACAGACATTGTGACGGTTGACTTTCCCGTTAGTGTGGAAAGTTGCTTCATCACTAAACACAATCTTTGAAATGAAAGATTCATCTGTTCTTATTTGAGCAAGGATAAAATCACAGAAATCGATTCTTTTAATCTTATCAGCTGCAGACAGTGCTTGAACCAATTTCAGACGATAAGGTTTCATAACTAACCTTTTTTGTAGGACTCTCCGTACAGTTGATTGTGGAATTTGCAGCTCTCTGCTAGCTCTGCGAGTCGATTTTCCTGGGCTGCGAACAAATGCTTGCTGTATGCGTGCTACATTTTCATCACTCGTTCTCGGCCGTCCAGAACTTTTCCCTTTGCACAAACACCCATTCACTGTAAACTGTTTATACCAACATTTAATACACCACCTATCAGGAGGTTTAACACTATACTTTGTTCGAAATGCACGCTGAACAACTGTCGTCGATTCACTTCTGCGGTACTCAATAACACAAAAAGCTTTCTGTTGAGCGGTCGCCATCTTAGCATCAACTGACGCTGACGCCTAGTCAACAGCGCCTCAAGCGAACAAATGTACAACTAAATGAAACTTTATAGCTCCCTTAATTCGCCGACAGATAGTGCTTAGCTCTGCCTTTTGTCGTTGCAGAGTTTTAAATTCCTAAAGTTGTGGTATTCTTTTTGAATCACCCTGTATAAAACAAAGTGCGACTGCACTGCCATTTAAATGCAGCGCGATCGTAGTTTCCCACTCCACATCCCCCCTCCAAGCGTTCAGACGGCGTGCGGTGGCAGTGGGGGAAACCTGCAGCGAGGTGGGGTCCTGTGGCCCTCGTGCCAAGGCGCAAACTGCCAACCCAAACCTTTCCCGACCCTGAGCGTATGTGATCATTCCATTACACATATTTGCAAACTATTATACCTAGGTATCTGTACGAGATGACTTATTTCAACTGTTAACGAATGCTCTTATAGTTACAGAATATTACGTTAACGAAGTACCTAACTTTCAGAATGGAAACTAACTACCCTATGCACTCGTTTCGCTGGGGTAGGCCACACATTAGAAGCGAGGATCGATTGTTTTACAATAAACACGTTTTTGAAGCAACTGTTACTGTAGAACACTCAAAAGATCCAAACTTGCAACTTTCACTGGTGACATTGTTGTACCTTGCCTAGGCTCATTAGTTATCATCATCATCCCCATCGTCAACGTCATTGTCGTCATCATCATCATCCATTTCATATCCGCTGTGGGATAAAGGTCTCTCCTTCACACTGATTCGCATTACAGACGTTTAGATTTAAGCATGCGTATTTCTCCTGCACATATTGTAATGTCATCCGCCCATCTACGATTAGGTCATCATATTAGTCTTTTCTTCTCCCTCGGAATCCAGCAAAGAACTTAGTTAGTCCACCTGCCATCTCTGCCCGGCCACCTCCATTTCATTCTGATTGCAGTCATAACAACGTATTCCGTTCCGTTCTGTTTCCTGATTCACTGATTACTTGCTTCTCTGTGTCTCCTACTAGTTCCCTACACACGCCACTCCATGATTCACTGAGCGACCCCCAATTTTGGAATCGTTTTCGCGTTAGAGGTCCAAGTCCCACAGCATCACCCAGCACCGGTCATACACTTAGATTGTAATTTTCTCTTTTTAGAGACACCGTAAGCTTAAAATCTGAAAGCCTATTTAGTTTGCAAGCAGCCATATGGGCAGTTTTACTCCATTCTTGATTTCTTTTGTCGTTCATCCAGTCATTGTCTGCCCTAAAAATGAAAACAGATCACTTGGACATAAGACTTGATAGTATTAACACGTACCATTTTATTTTCGATATGTTGGTTCATCGTTGTCTTAGTCTACTTGTAACAGGCTTTCTATCCTACTTTAAAATTTGCTCTATTAAATCCTTCATTTCGTTGTCGAAGTTCATGCACCCCAGAGGCAAACACTAAAGTGGCAGCAGTAAAATGAACGTGATTCAGGTATGTCCCATTAACAAGCGTTTATTCTTCTCTTCTCGTTTTAAGGATCCGAAAATTTTCTTAAGGAGAGCTGAAAGTAGTTTAGGAGATATGAAATGTGTTTGCCTGATTCTTCTCCCACTAGTATGATGAAGTTTATGGGATGCTGTAGCATATGTATACAGTCTTTAATACGCTAACGCATATGGAATCGATGCCTTGATTATCATATAGTGTAAGTTCAGATTTCCTTAAAACTGAATGAGAAGCTGTGCCGACCGGAGTGGCCGAGCGGTTCTAGGCGCTACACTCTGGAACCGCGCGACCGTTATGGTCGCAGGTTCGAATCCAGCCTCACGCATGCATGTGTGTGATATACTTAGGTTAGTTATGCTTAAGTAGTTCTACGTTCTAGGGGACTGATGATCACAGAAGTTAAGTCCCATAGTGCTCAGAGCCATTTGAACCATTTGTTCACGCCTATCAAATGATCCCTTGTGCTGTATCCGTTCATAACGTCAGCTTGTTCCTTTGCCAGATTGAATCTAATGTTATTTTACCGGCTTGCTGATAAATATTGAAACGTCCCCTTAGAACATTTATACACGACTGTGCTTAAACTGACACACAATATTTTTTAGCGCAACGCAATCTGACTTTCAGAAATCCCTACAAAGGAATGGCCCTGACTAACATTAACGTGTACCTTTCACAAATCACTTACCTCACCAAAAATCTTCGTTACTCGAACAACTGCAATACAGCGAGCGCCACTACTGCCAGCTAAATAAAAGATTCAAACTACAGAAGGCACTAACTACTGATAGGCATAGTTAGCAATTGAAAGATGTTAATAGAGAACAAACAATGTATTTACCTTAACATCACAATATATATAGTAGTTCATGACATCCAGTTTTACAAATTTCAAAACTCCGCCATCTCTCTCCCCACATCCACCACTGCTGGCGGCTCACATCCAACTGCGCAACGCTACGCGCTGTTCACATCCAGCTGCCGCTGCCCAACACTACAATGGCACACAACAATGCAAACTAGCCACAGACTACACACAGCACAGCCAGTGATTTTCATACCGAGCGCTACATAAGGTTGCCGATAAGAAAACATAAACAGCCTACTTACAATATCTTGTTTCCAGAATGAGATTTTCACTCTGCAGCGGAGTGTGCGCTGATATGAAACTTCCTGGAAGATTAAAACTGTGTGCCCGACCGAGACTCGAACTCGGGACCTTTGCCTTTCGCGGGCAAGTGCTATACCAACTGAGCTACCGAAGCACGACTCACGTCCGGTACTCACAGCTTTACTTCTGCAAAGCTCCCGAGTTCGAGCCTCGGTCGGGCACACAGTTTTAATCTGCCAGGAAGTTTCAATATCTTGTTGATTGCGGGCAGGAAGCTAAAAAACCTGAAGTTTATTATGTTCTGTATGGCGTCTTTTTTATGGCGTACAAAAACTACGGTATTGTTCTACAATCTGGGAGTTGCCTTCCTCTGCTTGGATCGGCTGATTCTCCAGTGCCTCGTCACTATAAGCAGGAAATCCAGGTTAATGCGCTGGTTGAGACAAAGTTCTTCAATTCTCACTTTAGCGCTGTTACTGTGATATCTAACTCACATTTGGGAATTTGGGGGAAACATAGCAAACAAACAACGGATCAGGAGACAGACTGAGCGGAAAACGTAGTTAAGACCCTAATGATAGTGAAATGGAAGTGGGCAATACATTTAGCCAAACGAACGGATGGTCGGTACACCAAGGATAGACACATTCTGCTGGATTCCAGGAGACAGTAAAAGATCGAAAGGACGACCTAACGGAAGGCGGATAGCTGTTACAATAATATGTGCTGCAGCAAACTGGATGCGTACAGGTGAAGACTGTGACACACGGTCGGGTCTGGGGGAACTTTGATCCAACAGATGGCCGCTGCTGTTGCTGATGATGTTGAAGCTGGCCTAGTCTATTTGGAACATTAACTACTCTTATGTACACTCCTGGAAATGGAAAAAAGAACACATTGACACCGGTGTGTCAGACCCACCATACTTGCTCCGGACACTGCGAGAGGGCTGTACAAGCAATGATCACACGCACGGCACAGCGGACACACCAGGAACCGCGGTGTCGGCCGTCGAATGGCGCTAGCTGCGCAGCATTTGTGCACCGCCGCCGTCAGTGTCAGCCAGTTTGCCGTGGCATACGGAGCTCCATCGCAGTCTTTAACACTGGTAGCATGCCGCGACAGCGTGGACGTGAACCGTATGTGCAGTTGACGGACTTTGAGTGAGGGCGTATAGTGGGCATGCGGGAGGCCGGGTGGATGTACCGCCGAATTGCTCAACACGTGGGGCGTGAGGTCTCCACAGTACATCGATGTTGTCGCCAGTGGTCGGCGGAAGGTGCACGTGCCCGTCGACCTGGGACCGGACCGCAGCGACGCACGGATGCACGCCAAGACCTTAGGATCCTACGCAGTGCCGTAGGGGACCGCACCGCCACTTCCCAGCAAATTAGGGACACTGTTGCTCCTGGGGTATCGGCGAGGACCATTCGCAACCGTCTCCATGAAGCTGGGCTACGGTCCCGCACACCGTTAGGCCGTCTTCCGCTCACGCCCCAACATCGTGCAGCCCGCCTCCAGTGGTGTCGCGACAGGCGTGAATGGAGGGACGAATGGAGACGTGTCGTCTTCAGCGATGAGAGTCGCTTCTGCCTTGGTGCCAATGATGGTCGTATGCGTGTTTGGCGCCGTGCAGGTGAGCGCCACAATCAGGACTGCATACGACCGAGGCACACAGGGCCAACACCCGGCATCATGGTGTGGGGAGCGATTTCCTACACTGGCCGTACACCACTGGTGATCGTCGAGGGGACACTGAATAGTGCACGGTACATCCAAACCGTCATCGAACCCATCGTTCTACCATTCCTAGACCGGCAAGGGAACTTGCTGTTCCAACAGGACAATGCACGTCCGCATGTATCCCGTGCCACCCAACGTGCTCTAGAAGGTGTAAGTCAACTACCCTGGCCAGCAAGATCTCCGGATCTGTCCCCCATTGAGCATGTTTGGGACTGGATGAAGCGTCGTCTCACGCGGTCTGCACGTCCAGCACGAACGCTGGTCCAACTGAGGCGCCAGGTGGAAATGGCATGGCAAGCCGTTCCACAGGACTACATCCAGCATCTCTACGATCGTCTCCATGGGAGAACAGCAGCCTGCATTGCTGCGAAAGGTGGATATACACTGTACTAGTGCCGACATTGTGCATGCTCTGTTGCCTGTGTCTATGTGCCTGTGGTTCTGTCAGTGTGATCATGTGATGTATCTGACCCCAGGAATGTGTCAATAAAGTTTCCCCTTCCTGGGACAATGAATTCACGGTGTTCTTATTTCAATTTCCAGGAGTGTATATCATATTATTATTACTGCATTAATATTGCAGCAATGACTGTCAAGTCGCTGATGATTCTACATAAGGTAGTTTTCAATAGGATATAGGATGATACAATGAAATTTTGTTGAGACAAGCAAAAAACCATAGGATTATTGAAGTCGCCAGAACATAATCTTATGGTAGGTAGACATCACATTTCATCAATTAAGATGGTAAACAGCTCAGTAACTAACAAAAGAGAGGCATTGTACAAACATTCCTTAACTTGTTTAAATGTATGTATGGTTGAAGTTCTACCTGAAAAACAAGTAGCTGATGATCAAAACAATGATTTGCTCAAGTAATACTAAATGAGATGCATATAGCCATTCGTAGTATGAACAAAGGAAAGGCGATTGGAAATAATCTTGTTTCGATAGAAATGGCCAACGCCAACCATGTCAGACACTCCGTCGATCTAGCGATTTGCTAGGGATTGTTTCCAGAAGAGGTTCCAGTTCTTCCGCGCACTCGGCGTAGAATTTATCGGACACCTCTACCAGGTCCTGTGGCCTTTGTTCCGTCGAGAGTGTTTTAATCTGCCAGGAAGTTTCAGGTAGGCACACGCTTCGCTGCAGAGTGAAACTTACTTCTAGAAACAATCCCCTGGGCTGTGACTAAGTCATTTCTCTACAATGTCCTTCCTTCAGGAGTGCTAGTCTCGTAAGGTATGCAGGAGAACTTCTGTGAAGTTTGGTTGGTAGGAGATGTACTGGGGGAAGTGAAGCTGTGAGGTGGAGTCGTGAGTTGAGGCAGGATAGCTTTGTGTGAAGAGCGATTGCCCGCGTAAGGCAAATGGTCGGGGTTCGGGTCCTGGTCTGGCATACCGTTTTAATCTGCCACCATGTTTCAAACTTTTGTTTGTTTGCAGGTACATGTCTGTAGTCCTGGTTAACAGTGAGATTCCCGTGTCACTGTACCGTAGCACACTAGTAAAGGAGGCAAAATGAAATGACGCAGTCCATTGGTAAACTGGAGTATCGTGCGATGATTCGTTTTCTGCATCTGAAGGGAAACAGGTCATGCTGAACTAATGTGAGAGTAGGAAAAAAAGGACACCATCATGCGACACAGTGTTACATGGCGCACATGCTTCCAGTGTGGTCAAACAAGTCTGTAAGATGAAGAAGAATATGGCAGACCATATCTCTGTGAAGAGCTGGGAATCGCATTATAAGAGTCTCTGATGCTCGAAGACCAGCGTATCAGAATTGTGCCGATGATGAAAAAGGTAAAATTCAGTCACGGATCATCCCATAGGACATTTTGAACATTACGAAGGTCGCCGTTCGCTGGGTTCTGCGACTGCACCCACCAATTGAAAAAGCCCACGCGATCCAAAGCAACAACGGAAACATTACCACTATGTTACACCTATCCAGACGCCATCTTGTATCATCATGAGCCCCAGACAGAGAAAACATGTTTTCACCACCACCGAAAAGGCAAAAACCCAACCACCATCGGAGTATTTCCTCAAACTGCAGTTATCTGGTGCTAATATACTGTCCAGTCATATTAATGTGATCAACTGTCACGAACCTGAATGGCCAACTTTTGCAGCGCAGACCGCTGCAAGATGTGCAGTAAGAGAGTCAATGAGGTTCTGAAAGGTACCGACAGGGATGTGGAGATACGTCGATCACAGTGGCGTGGACAGCTGTGCCGGGTTTCTCCGTTGAGGATCAATCAGCCAATAGCCCAATCGAAGTGCTTCCACCGATCCTGGACTGGGTTTACAGGTTTGGTGATCAGGGGTGTGCGGTTAACTCATCCTGATCCTCTTGAAACCACTCACGTGCATTAAGAGATGTGTGACACGTTACATCATTCTGCTGGTAGATGCCATCGTGCTGAGGAAAAGCAAACTGCATGTAGGGGTGACATGGTCCCCAAAGATAGATACACACTTGTGTTGATACATTGTGCGTTCCGGAATGACGAAATCACCCAGGGACTGCCACGAAAAATTTCCGCAGACCGTAACTCTCCCTCTTCCGGCCTGAGCCACTTGCTTTCAGACGTTTCACGCCGTAGACGCCAACGACCATCTGTTCGACGGAGCATAAAACCTGATTCAGCTGATAAGGCCACCTGTCGCCGCTTAATGTATGTCCGGCTGTGGTATTGGCGTGCAAATTCCAAACTTCGTCGCCGATGAACAGTAGTCAGCTTGGATGCATGAAATTGGCGCCTATTGGAGGCCCATACATAGCAATGTTCGCTGAAAGTTTGTTAACAAGACACTGTTGGTAGCCGCTTGGTTCCTCTGGGCTGCCAGTTGGTCAACAGTTGCACCTCTGTTCTCGCGTACGCCGGCCGCGGTGGCCGTGCGGTTCTAGGCGCTTCAGACCGGAACCGCGTGAGTGCTACGGTCGCAGGTTCGAATCCCGCCTCGCGCATGGATGTGTGTGACGTGCTTTGGTTAGTTAGGTTTAAGTAGTTCTAAGTTCTAGGGGACCGATGACCTGCCGGCCAGTGTGGCCGAGCTGTTCTAGGCGCTTCAGTGCGGAACCGCGCGACCACTATGGTCGCAGGTTCGAATCCTGCCTCGGGCATGGATGTGTGTGATGTCCTTAGGTTTAAGTAGTACTAAGTTCTAGGGGACTGATGACCTCAGATGTTAAGTCCTATAGTGCTCAGAGCCATCTGAACCATTTTGACTGATGACCTCAGATGTTAAGTCCCATAGTGCTCAGAGCCATTTGAACCTTTTTTTTTTTTTTTTTTGTTCTCGCGTACACAATTCCGCAGCCGTAGTTCATCCCTGTCATCTATGGCCCATCGTACACCCCCAGTTGCCTTAGCGGCGGTTTTGCATAAGTCAGTTTGCCATGCACAGTGTACTTTAACCACAACAGAATGCGAACAGTTTACAAACATACCGTTTTGGAAATGCTTCCGCCCTTGGACCGAAAGCCAACTATCACGCCCTTTTGGACGTCAGTTAAAGCGCTCTGCTCCGCATTGCGACTAAGACTGCACTATTTTCTGCGTCCCCTGACACGCTTTATAGACCCTCCACTGCTAGAGTTGACGTGACTGGACCGTGTAGATACATGAGGTGCACAAAAACTCGGAAACACAAGAAACACAACATATTAATATGCCTACTACGGTGCAGGAAAACCATTGCCATTCAGAGCAATCGTCTTGGAATGGATAAATACGGGCCCTGTACGGTTTTAGAGAGAATCTTATACCATTTTTCCTCCAAAATAGTTACAAGTTCAGGTAAAGATGATGGAGGTGGACAGCGATCACTCAACCTTCTCTCTAAAGTTGACCAGAGAGGCTGAATAATACTGAGATCAGGTGACAGCAGTGGCCAGCGGAGATGCGACATTTTGCCCTCGTGCTCACAAAAACAGTCCTGGACAATGCGAGCTATGGGAACAGGGGCCCTGTGCTCTTCAGACATAGCATTACCATTGTACTATGGGATGGATCTGATGAGCCAAAACGTTCACCTAATCCTTGACCGTAGTGCCAACTTGTAAAGTAACCATGGGGCCCATGGAATATTTGACAGTCCAAGTCATCAACAAACCCCCCGCCATCTATCGATCTCGGAAGCAAGCTGTTTGCATCGTAAGCTTGGCATGGAGGACACCAAACGTAAACCCTATCTACAGTTGGGAATAGTGTGAAACAAGACCATTCGACCAAATGACATTCTTCCACTGCCATAAGCTAGGTTATATGGCTTCGGCGCCACGTTATCCTGTTAAGGGTATTTGCGTCACTCGTGACTGTTTTGGCATTCCAGCCTGCTTTGCAGTTTCCCGCTCACAGAGCTCCCTTCTTGTTGTTTTGATGCTGACATGGTTCGCGAGTGCAACATGCAAGTCTACAGTCATTTTTGTAGCTGTCGTCATAATCCTCTTCAATGACCGTCCGTCCCAATGACTCCACAGATACTTTCGTCCGCATTATGACTTAACGATGACGTTTCTCTCCTTTCCCTGTGTGTTGTTCTGAGCACGACTGGCACTTATAACATGCTGACGACATTTTACAGCTGCCGTTTGAGGTAAAACACAGCAGCGCAACCCCCAGCTAGCATCTGAGTTTCTATTCAAACAGGCATTTCTCGCCTTGTTTCTATATTTTTGACCAATCCCTGTATGTTAGTAAGGGATTTCAGATCGATTCCGTATTTCTGGATTTTCGGAAGGCTTTTAACATTGTACCACGCAAGCGGTTTGTAGTGAAATTGCGTGCTTATGAAATATCGTCTCAGTTATGTGACTGGATTTGTGACTTTCTGTCAGAGGGGTCACAGTTCGTAGTAGTTGACGGAAAGTCATAGAGTACAACAGAAGTGATTTCTGGAGTTCCCCCAAGGTAATTTTATAGGCCCTTTGCTGTTCCTTTTCTATATAAACGATTCTGGGGACAATCTGAGCAGCCGTCTTAGGTTGTTTGCAGATGACGCTATCGTTCATCCACTAATGAAGTCATCAGAAGATTAAAACAAATTGCAAAACGATTTAGGAAATATATCTAAGTGCCGCGAAAATTAGCAGTTAACCCTAAATAATGAAAAGTGTGAAGTCATCCACATGAGTGCTAAAAGGAATTCGTTAAACTTCGGTTACACGATAAATAAGACAAATATAATGGCCTAAGTACCTAGTAATTACAATTATGAACAATTCAAAATGGAAGGAACACATAGAAAATGTTGTGGAAAAGGCTAACCAAAGACTGCATTTTATTGGCAGGACACTTAGAAAACGTAACAGATCTACGCTTATTCGTCCTCTATAAGAATACTGCCAGGCGGTGTGGGATCCTAGCCAGACAGGACTGACAGAGTACATCGAAAAAGTTCAAAGAAGGGCAGCACGTTTTGTATTATCGCGAAATATGAGAGAGAGTGTCACAGAAATACAGGATTTGGATTGGGTATATTTAAAACGAAGGCGTTTTTCGTTGCGACGGAATCTTCTCACGAAATTCCAATCACCAATTTTTTCCTCCGAATGCGAAATTATTTTGTTTGCACCGACCTAAACAGGGAGAAATGATCACCACGATAAAATAATGGAAATCAGAGCTAGTACGGAAAGATGCAGGTGTTCGTTCTTTCCGCGCGCTGTACGAGATTGGAATAATAGAGAATTGTGAAGGTGGCTCGATGAACAGGCACTTAAATATGATTTGCAGTGCATCCGTGTAGCTGTAGATGTAAATGTGGATGCAAGTCACAAGAGCGAGCTACCGAAACTGCCTGACAAGTTTCCGGGAGGCTGTCAAGACGACGCTTCGCGGGAAGCTGTCCAGAAGGTGCTTTGGCACAACGTCAGCGCCCCGGCTGATTCCGCTCAGGACACAGGTGTGCATCTACGGCTGCCATATTTTGCCTTATCCCCCCGGATCCCACGGTTATTTTGCTGACATGCCACCCAGTGACTTCTTCCTCCTTCCTCGAATGAGAGTGACGACGAGGTGATTTTCGAGGTGGAACCTGTCATGGATAGCCAAAATGCATAATTTTACAACCTACGTATCCGCCAAGTCATTGTTGCTGGGGAAAATGTGTCTCATTGAAGAGTGAATATATGGAGGACAAACATCATCAGCCACTTTCATGGTCACAGCTCGCATATTTCGAGGTGATAATTAAAACTTTATGAATACTATCGTTAATTGGTGCTCTGTTACTTGTGCAGAAACCCTTCTCACACTACAAGCTTGAAAAGGAAAAGTAGCTACTGATGGTACTAATTACGTAATGAGGGCCGTCAATTTCAATTTGCTGTGTTTATTTATTGCAGCATTAGAAAATTGTAGCGAAATGCAGGAAGATCTGCAGCGGATAGGCACTTGGTGCAGGGAGTGGCAACTGACCCTTAACATAGACAAATGTAATGTATTGAGAATACATAGAAAGAAGGATCCTTTGTTGTATGATTATATGATAGCGGAACAAACACTGGTAGCAGTTACTTCTGTAAAATATCTGGGAGTATGCGTGCGGAACGATTTGAAGTGGAATGATCATATAAAATTAATTGTTGGTAAGGCGGGTACCAGGTTGAGATTCATTGGGAGAGTCCTTAGAAAATGTAGTCCATCAACAAAGGAGGTGGCTTACAAAACACTCGTTCGACCTATACTTGAGTATTGCTCATCAGTGTGGGATCCGCACCAGATCGGGTTGACGGAGGAGATAGAGAAGATCCAAAGAAGAGCGGCGCGTTTCGTCACAGGGTTATTTGGTAACCGTGATAGCGTTACGGAGATGTTTAACAAACTCAAGTGGCAGACTCTGCAAGACAGGCGCTCTGCATCGCGGTGTAGCTTGCTCGCCAGGTTTCGAGAGGGTGCGTTTCTGTATGAGGTATAGAATATATTGCTTCCCCCTACTTATACCTCCCGAGGAGATCACGAATGTAAAATTAGAGAGATTAGAGCGCGCACAGAGGCTTTCAGACAGTCGTTCTTCCCGCGAACCATACGCGACTGGAACAGGAAAGGGAGGTAATGACAGTGGCACGTAAAGTGCCCTCCGCCACACACCGTTGGGTGGCTTGCGGAGTATAAATGTAGATGTAGATGTAGATGTACTTCCCAGATAGAAGTTAACGCTTTAATTATTATAGAAGCAGTTGCACTAAATAAGTTATCTTAAAGATATACACTAAGACTCTTTTTGTCGTCCTTCATGGCAAGCCATCCTAGGCTTACATTTCAGCACGACAACGCCCGCCCGCACACGGCGACAGTTTGGTTCAAATGGCTCTGAGCACTATGGGACTCAACATCTTAGGTCATAAGTCCCCTAGAACTTAGAACTACTTAAACCTAACTAACCTAAGGACATCACACACACCCATGCCCGAGGCAGGATTCGAACCTGCGACCGTAGCAGTCCCGCGGTTCCGGACTGCAGCGCCAGAGCCGCACGGCCACCGCGGCCGGCGGCAACAGTTTCTACAGTTTATCTTCGTGCTTGCCAAATCCTACCTTGGCCAGCAAGGTCGCCGGATGTCGCCTCAATTGAGAATGTTTGTAGCATTATGGGCAGAGACTTTGACGATGTAACGCGCCAGGTGGACAGAATATGGCACGATATCCCTCAGGAGGATATCAACATCTCTGTCAATAAGTGCCAAGCTAAATAACGGCTTGCATAAGGGTCAGAGATGGACCGACGCATTATTGATTACCTCAATTTGTGAAGATCTTGCTCTTGAGTAAACCATCGAATTTTTCTGAAACTGTCACAATTTGTTTGTCTGCATATACATGTCATATCTACCGATTTCCGTCCCATTTCGGTAATTCCTCCGTAGTGCGTCTTTCTTTTTTTATCTTTGTGTACATCGGCGTTACCATTCAGGAAATTATATTAACTTGCCACGCGGTTCATCTGGATGGTGCAGTGTATCAGACAAATTATTCTGCCTTGGTACACTGAGTCAATTATGAATTTTTTATTTTTCACAAATTATATCCACTGTGATAGACATCTCTCCCGCGATGCACTTGCACAGTTCAGAGTCCAGAACGAAATCACAGCGAAACTTTCAATGCCTCCTTGTCGTTTGTCATCCACCTCCACGGCCGTCGACCTTGTTTCTTTTTTCTCTCTCTGCAATCCATCTCCACAGCTTCCTTTGTCATCTGTTATTGTCCATTCGTCCAAATGGTTGTGCCATTATAAGACCATTCAATACATTTCATGAAGTTCTCGTCCACCCCAGTATTTTTTCGTGATTTCATCGTGCCTGATGTGGTATCATCTTGAGAATCCACCGTTTCGACTCCAGTAACACACTGGCACGAATGGAAGTTGATATTTTTCTGTCTTCATTGTTTCCAGACTTCTGAGTGATATATACAGGGCTATTACAAATGATTGAAGCGATTTCATAAATTCACCGTAGCTCCATTCATTGACATACGGTCACGACACATTGCAGATACGTAGAAAAGCTCATAAAGTTTTGTTCGGCTGAAGCCGCACTTCAGGTTTCTGCCGTCAGAGCGCTCGAGAGCGCAGTGAGACAAAATGGCGACAGGAGCCGAGAAAGCGTATGTCGTGCTTGAAATGCACTCACATCAGTCAGTCATAACAGTGCAACGACACTTCAGGACGAAGTTCAACAAAGATCCACCAACTGCTAACTCCATTCGGCGATGGTATGCGCAGTTTAAAGCTTCTGGATGCCGTTGTAAGGGGAAATCAACGGGTCGGCCTGCAGTGAGCGAAGAAACGGTAGAACGCGTGCGGGCAAGTTTCACCCGTAGCCCGCGGAAAATTGGCTCATGCCAGAAATGGAGACCGACAGCGCCGACTTCATCTTTCAACAGGATGGTGCTCCACCGCACTTCCATCATGATGTTCGGCATTTCTTAAACAGGAGATTGGAAAACCGATGGATCGGTCGTAGTGGAGATCATGATCAGCAATTCATGTCATGGCCTCCACGCTCTCCCGACTTAACCCCATGCGATTTCTTTCTGTGGGGTTATGTGAAAGATTCAGTGTTTAAACCTCCTCTACCAAGAAACGTGCCAGAACTGCGAGCTCGCATCAACGATGCTTTCGAACTCATTGATGGGGACATGCTGCGCCGAGTGTGGGAGGAACTTGATTATCGGCTTGATGTCTGCCGAATCACTAAAGGGGCATATATCGAACATTTGTGAATGCCTAAAAAAACTTCTTGAGTTTTTGTATGTGTGTGCAAAGCATTGTGAAAATATCTCAAATAATAAAGTTATTGTAGAGCTGTGAAATCGCTCTAATCATTTGTAATAAACCTGTACATATGCTTTGTCGTACTGTTTCATATAGAATGTTTTTAGGTTTATTTGTATCACTGCAAAAGGATTGAGAACAGAATCATCGTGCTTGGGTTGGAAGCTTCTGCTGACGTTTTTTCAATCTTTTGCGAGCTTTTTTTTTAAACTCCATCTTACGCAAAACACAGTATATTTCTTTTTTATTTATCCAGCCATGTTTCGACACTTATCTGTTATCTTTTGTGGGTATAGATTTATTACTATAAAATGCCATACAATGTTCACGGTTGTTTTTCTATTTTAGGCCTAAAAACTTTAACATACACATCTTTGATTTTTTTTCGATTTCTCACCTGCAATTACGCCGTCTATGAGAACTAATTTTTTGCAGGTCGGTTTTTGTGCCTTTTCAGCGTTTGACAGCATGTCACCTCCAAAGTAATCATGAAGAAATTTGCTTATTTTGGAAATACTTTTTCGTGATTAGTGGTTGTGTATGTCACTGTACTTATGTTTTCTGTCCAGTTGCGTGTCTTTAGTAGATTCATCTTTCAACTGGTATTCCGTGCGCTGTATTCCACAATTTTTCCTGTACTTCACTCTCATATTTTTTCTTCACAAGAATTTTTCGCAAAATGGTATTTGAGCGAACACTCGCGTCTCCACACTCATACGGAGACGCTCACTTGTTCGTCTCTGTGTTCAGTGCGGCGCTAATTTGAATGTTTTGGTGAGAACTGTAGTAGTGAGTCTTTTGGGGAAGAACTTATGTGCTATAATGTGTGTGTGTTTGGATATGTGAAGAAGTCTGATTACTATAAATATAGATATGTCTTCGTTAGCTCTTGAAAGTTGCAAACAATGTTTTGTTGCATGTGTCTTGTTTTCATGCAAGACTTACTTTCCTTGTAATAGAGCTTTTTGTATGTGGCAGTTCCCATCTACTATGAGTTTTTGGGAGACTCTACTGCTTTCTGTGCGGATCTTAGAAGGCTCTAACTGCATTTGTGTAATGTATTAAGACACCACTATTCATGCTCAGCCAGCACTTTATTAATGGCACCGTATCGTATGTCTTTTCTAGATCAATGAACATTAATCGAGCTGTTTTACATCTTATAGTACGTTTCTTCTATTAGGCTTCCCAAAAAATACGATCTACATATGACCGACATGTCCTAAGTACATTTTCGTCTTCTGATTCTTTAAAAAGTTTCTCTTTTCTCTTTTGTAACAGTTGTCTGTAGGGCCGTGTAAAGAAACACATTCCATTCGTATCTCTTCAATTTCTACTATCATTTCTGCTTCGTTCCTTTAAAGCAAAGTATATAATTACCTCCATCCATTGAAGAAGCCAACACAAGATAGAATATATGCCATAATTAAGGCAGAAGATATACGTAGGAGACGCCTCCTCAATTTGCACGAATCTCCTCCGTAGGAATATGTTTTCCAACACATAAAATCCCTCAGTCGAAAATTCAATTGCCAACAATCGCTGTTTGCTGATAACTGTTTCGGCTTGCATTATAATCGCCAGCCAGTGCCACTTAGTCAAATCAAGATGGTCTACTAGATGTAAAAAAACGAGAAAAAATCCTCTATTAATTCGTTTAAATCTGATATAACATTTTAATTAGGTCTTCGCCAATCATAAGATTTTTTTCTATTTAGATACCCTCTTCTATTAAAGATGGGGAAATCTCATTGACTGCTATTCATGTCTACACCCTAAATAATTTACAAACGGGTTTATCCGTGCACGAGGTGCCTTCTGAAAATCATTTAAAATACTGCTGTATTTGACTAAGTGGCGCTGCCTGGCGATTATAACGCAAGCCGAAACAGTTATCAGCAAATAGCGATTGCTGGCAATTGAACAAGGTAAAGTTACGAAGTTTTGGAAAAAAATGGAAATTTGTGATAAGATCTTATGGGACCAAACTGCTGAGGTCATCGGTCCC
This sequence comes from Schistocerca cancellata, assembly GCF_023864275.1. Lineage (NCBI taxonomy): Eukaryota > Metazoa > Arthropoda > Insecta > Orthoptera > Acrididae > Schistocerca > Schistocerca cancellata. The sequence goes on from NC_064628.1 coordinate 66,893,145, forward strand.
TAAGCTTGCAAACTACTTAATCTAACTTAAACTAACACGCTACGGACAACACACACACACACACACACACACACACACACACACACACACACACACACACACACATGCCCGAGAGAGGACTCGAACCTCTAACGGGAGGAGCCATGCGAACCGTGCAGGACGCCACAGACCGCACGGCTACCCCGCGCGGCACAAATTTTTGAATACTGTTGTTATATAGGTATGTTCAAATGGCATTTATAGGCGTGCATAAGTTTTAAAATTACATTCTACCTGAAATTTTCAAATTTGCAGCTGTTTTCAAGTCAGGAACATCGATGTAATGCTAGTCATATCCAAATTAGTAACCAAAACGTAACAAAATTTTTATGCCTGTGGCTTATAAAATGATCTCTCTCGAATTTAATTAATGAGTACTGGTTACTGAAAAAATGTACTAAGTATGGCACATTGCACCAAATTTCATTGGCTGTGTTTGCTTCCTGCAGGTGAGCAATAGGAGTGCAGAGCGGGAATTTATGTAGTGGAGAGCGGTAGGAAAGTACTGGCTTTGCTTCAACATATTCCTACAACTGTTATTTTAGCTTCTTTATGGCGATCAAAAATAGAAACTACGTCGTTGTGCTTATTATTAATTCACTGTTCCTCCTCTTATACGATTCAGCCGATTCCTATAAACTTGCAAAGTCAAGATCTCTTTCGTACAGACATAGTCTAATATTTATGACAAGAGTGGCTAATGAAGTATTCTTTTTCTTTGCTTTTGAATACCTTGATACCTTGGGATTTTTGTTTCCTGCTTGATGTACTCGCAATCTGATGCAGAGTTTTTCAACAGAGTATAAAATTCCATTCTAAAACCTACGCGTGGATGCGCAGTCTTTATAGTATATATTTTTATTTGTCGTATTGTGATTGTGAATTCCACAGATCAGTCTTTATTCAGTCTTCTTATTAACAACAAATACCATTAGCGGTTTAGGTACTGACAAATAAGTGTAAGAATCCCTAGGTTCCTTAAAATTTTTCCGCAAGATGTTCTGTTCACAGCTTTACGTAATATTCTCACTACACGATCTTGTATACTTTTTCAATCTTATAAGGAGGCCAGACGGCAATCAGATTTTTTAAAATTTCTTGTATTTATGGTACGCAAATTTCAGAAGTCAAATATTCATCTTCTACAGCAGTTCGAATCGACTTTCAGAAATTCTCGAGAAAATCGACTTTGAAGTTTTCCTGAAGTCTTAAATATCCGAAAGCAAGGTCAACTTCTCGACAGGTGGCGTGGCTTTGTGATAAATGCTCGCCTTCCACGAGGGTGTGTATCGGTCTCATTCCTAGCCGACGCAAATTTTTAAATAGAGGTGCATGATCTACGAGCATTTTTGTGAAGATTAAAATACATAAACATAGAAAAAAAATCGGTAGCGCTTGAGACTGTTATTCGCTGGATCGCTGGTTCCATTCTCGTTTCGATCTTTTTTTTACTTCAGTCAGTTCGAATAGCTACGTCATTTAAATAGAAAATTCATCAAATATATGTTAATTAATACATATCTTATTGTCATTTTCATGAAAAAATGCAAGTCATTATTTCTAATGACATCTCGCACACAAAAATCCAGTTTTAATTTCAAATATAATTTCTTAGTTACCGATCTTTTATAAAAGAGTTGTTAGAGTAAATAAACGCTACAATTTTTTTCATTTTGATGTATTTTACGCATTACGGAGATACTATTAGATCACGCACCTTATTTTGAATATCTACCACAGTTGGGAATCGAACCTGGGCCCCGCACATTGCAAGTGAGCATTCTGCCATAGAGCCATGCAGCCCATGGGGAAAAATGGCTTTGCTTGGGCTATTAAAGGCGCTCGGAAACATTTGAAGTCGAGTTTCTCGAGAATTTTTACAGTTACATTGATCTGCTTCGTTTGATTGATATATGAGTTCTCAACTTTACGTACCTTAAATATAAAAAATCACAAAATTTCTTATTGGCTGCATTGCGCGTTGCCCTAGAAGATTATACAATAGGACAGTATTGAGTGAAACCATGTAAAAAGGCTAGCAATCCTGTTCGCAGGTCAGTATAATGGAAGAGATTTCTACATGGAAAACAAGTAAACCTGCGATTTTCAGTTAACTTAGCCATGTACTGGTGTTGTCTCAGGTTACTATCCATCTGAATGCCTACGAATTTCACGCATGTACCATCTGATTTCACGTCTGGCACCTGTAAACCATTTGAGATGTTCAGAATTGCAAAATATGAACCTCTGTAAGATCATGGATTAAACTGTTTGCTGTGGATCATTAAGCCTGCTACATTATTCCACTCGTTAATTTGACCCTCTTTTTTCCATTACCACATTCCACCCATGCAAAGGGAAGTCCTTAAAATCACCTAAGTTTTAGATCTCTAGTAAAAGTTTATGCTCTATGGAATCGAAGAACTTGGCAAGACCAGAAAGAAATTAAAACAGGGTAATTTTAGTTCTTTGGTTCTCCCAGAATGAGTTCGTGGGATCATACAATACATTGTCAGCAGAGAAGCCTCTGCAATTTCCAACCTGAGTTGCCGTAATACATCATTCTCGAAGAGGTTGTTCAACATGACGTAACAAGCTACCTTCCCAAAAATTTCTTTGAGAACGCGAGAAGGAAGGAGATGTGTCTATAACCAGAGATTGCTTGTTTATCTCCACTTTCATAAATGATTGTTTCTGTCATATACTTCATTCTTTCAGAGGCTGTACGTTGATTTATCGAATGGTTACAAGGATAAATCAAAGGGGCGCTATCAATTCTGCGCAAGATTTTAGTACTTTGCCTAAAATACCATCAAAGGCAGAAGAGATGTGGCTTCTCAGTCATCTATTGGTTTTTGCGACCTCTTCTCTTGTTGATCTGACTAAACTGATGCTCATGGTCAACAATGCGAAGCTTGTCTAACTCAGCCTAGTTGTCATTTTTGTCCCCGTGTTTTCTGCTGCTTTTACGAAGAATTCATTTAATTTAGTACGAACACCTGGCTCGCTACTATTGTTTCATAGATCTGAATATCATTCGTGCTTAATAATATGCCAAATTGTATTTGCTTTTTCTTGGAATTAGGAATTTTTTATACATACTGCCTATAGTGTTCCTTTAGTTCCTGGCACAACACCCATCGATCTCAGATATTAGCCACCCTTTTTCTCTCCTTCCACTGTAATTATTCCTAAATCATTGTAAAGGAAACCTGGATTTATAGTGTTACAAAATGTTTTAGGAAATAATTAAATTTATTATCTACTTTGTATTCTTGTAAATATCTTCCCTCTGTTCCTTCTGTAAATTGTCCTTAAATAGTTAAGTGAATGAACATTTCCATACAATTCCGGGAAATTTTTCTTTTCCCTCATTTTTTAAAATTAGTTGATAGGGATACTTTATTACTGTCATTTGAACATCATCGTGACGTAACTAATTTATTATTGGTTTCACATGTATTTCATTTAATAAACTTCGATTCTTAACTAAATTATCAATCACTGCTGCACTAGATACGCGTATTTCGATTCTTGTTGAGAATTTTAGCCTGGGACTCATGCCAAAGTTGGGCATCAGCAACTCTATGTGACCTCAGTCAGAAGTATCTGGCAGTAAATAAATACTGAAATATCGCTAACAGTTATTTTCCATCAGGTTACCTCCCATGCGGAAAGCGGTTGCACTTAGCGAGTCTTATATGCACTATTAGTGCATTGAGAATGGCTAGCTTCCAGCAGAAATCTAGATCTGCATATTAAAATTTAAAAAGAACGACTGATTGCTGCAATCTATAATTTAAAAGCTATTTTCCAGTTATTTCTACATCTACATACATATTCCGCAATTCACCATACGGTGCGTGGCGGAGGGTACCTCGTACCACAACTAGCATCTTCTCTCCCTGTTTCACTCCCAAACAGAACGAGGGAAAAATGACTGCCTATATGCCTCTGTACGAGCCCTAATCTCTCTTATCTTATCTTTATGGTCTTTCCGCGAAATGTAAGTTGGCGGCAGTAAAATTGTACTGCAGTCAGCCTCAAATGCTGGTTCTCTAAATTTACTCAGTAGCGATTGACGAAAAGAACGCCTCCTTTCCTCTAGGGACTCCCACCCGAGTTCCCGAAGCATTTCCGTAACACTCGCGTGATGATGAAACCTACCAGTAACATATCTAGCAGCCCGCCTCTGATTTGCTTCTATGTCCTCCCTCAATCCGACCTGATAGGGATCCCAAACGCTCGAACAGTACTCAAGAATAGGTCGTATTAGTGTTTTATAAGCGGTCTCCTTTACAGATGAACCACATCTTCCCAAAATTCTACCAATGAACCGAAGACGCCTTCCCCACAACTGCCATTACATGCTTGTCCCACTTCACATCGCTGTGCAATGTTACGCCCAAATATTTAATCGACGTGAATGTGTCAAGCGCTACACTACTAATGGAGTATTCAAACATTACAGGATTCTTTTTCCTATTCATCTGCATTAATTTACATTTATCTATATTTAGAGTTAGCTGCCATTCTTTACACCAATCACAAATCCTGTCCAAGTCATCTTGTATCCTCCTACAGTCACTCAACGACGACACCTTCCCGTACACCACAGCATCATCAGCAAACAACCGCACATTGCTATCCACCCTATCCAAAAGATCATTTACGTAGATAGAAAACAACAGCGGACCTACCACACTTCCCTGGGGCACTCCAGATGACACCCTCACCTCCGATGAACACTCACCATCGAGGACAATTTCTACTAAGTCTTATTCCTAATTGCTTCATGAAGTTTGAAAATCTTTTTTGTTGGGTGCCTTTACACTGTCAGAAACCTATCTATGTTTTGTAATCTAATAATGAAGCACAGCACTCAAACAGGTGTTGAATGCAGTACGCATTTGTCGACCTTATTCATAACACTTCCGCAGTGACACTTTTACCCTTTGTGCTGTACAAGCTACCTTTTTTTGTTTCTCTACTCGTTGCTGCAAGTGTGTCTACAGTTGTTTCGCACCTCTGTCTTTCGAAAAAATTGCCCAGAAATGCTTAGTGAAAATATTGGAAGTCAGAAGGATTTGACAGAGGGTGTACCAGTTGCAATGAGTATTTATGGAATTTCGTTGTACAAGTAACTTCTTACCAATATGGATGTGTGTGATGTCCTTAGATTAGTTAGGTTGAAGTAGTTCTAAGTCTAGGGTACTGATGACCTCAGATGTTAAGTCCCATAGTGGTTAGAGCCATTTGAACCATCTTTTTGAAACTTCCTGGTAAATTAAAACTGTGTGTCAGACCGACACTCGAACCTGGGATGTTTGTCCCTCGCGAGTAAGCTCCCACCGACTGAGCTATCCAAGCTCTGATGAACTACTGAAGGAAGTAAAGCTGTGAGTTTGGGTCGCGAGTCGTGCTGGGATAGCTCAGTCAGTGGGCACCTGCCCGCGAGGGACAATGGTCCAAGATCTGAATCACGATCCGGCATGCAGGTTCAATTTGCCAGGAAGTTTCGTACCAGCTCACACACCGCAGCAGAGTGAAATTTCATTCTGACTACATGATCTTCTTTACCAAGATCTTTCCCCATAGAGGCTGCATTAAACATGACAGCACTGAACTTGTATTTGGCTTATAAAAACTGCTTATCATATACTCTCTACCCTCTGAGCTGCATACTAATTTGAAAATCCCCTCTTGTAAATACTCCCAGAAATACTTTCTTTCTGTTTTAATCCCTCTCTAATTATTACTATTTTTCCATGTCTTGTACGAATGCCCGTGACCTTTTTAGCTGTTTGAATACTTTTGTCTGCGATCTTCAGAGCAGTGAAGCTGCTGGACACGTGTAGAATAAAGCTACCAGAATGCAGCTTCTATGTAACCTCGTGGCTAAATTAGAATGTTTGACGACAGTTCAGTCCTCTGTACTGTTCTGAATTTTACTACTGCCAACTGCAGCTCTTAACTGCCCTAATTCTGCCTGCTCAGCAAGCTCGCCACGTCCCTGGTGTTTAGCAGACAGTACGGTACCCACTCCAAGTGTCGCTTGGTTGAAGTGCTCCGGTCGCCCCTGCAAGACAGGCTACACCGCAGCGCAGATTCAGTAGCGAGGCCAACCAATCCTACAGTAACTAAATCCGTACGCCGTCAAAAATTACTTAAGGGGGGTAGGACGTCAAACGGGCCGACTTGGAGCAGGAGAGGCACCACAGGACATTTCAGTTTCCACTGTCTATACTTTTACAAATAAATTTCTAAAACTTTGTCAGCATGACCAGAAAGCATTCAGAATTCACACTCTTAGCAGTGGAAGTTATAAAACATAACGAAATACTTTTTTTATACATGTGAAATTTCATCATTTTCTTTCACTTACTAATGGCAGCATTTGTTGCTATAGGTACACTTTTCTTCACTTAAAGGTCTATGGAACTCTAGAATTTTCCGAATCTATTAAAAAACTGTGGTAAAAATTGAGGTAATTAACTACAAAATTTGTGTTTTTTCTAAACATGAAGTTTAAAATACAACAGCTCTTTAGTTTTTTCACAAATTAAATAAATTCTAGAGTTTCGTACACCTGTAGGTGTGGCATGTATACTATGAAAAATTCATCGAAGAATCTAACTTATGAAGAAAAGTGTACCTATAGCAACAAATGCAGCCATTAGTAAGTGAAAAAATGATGAAATTTCACACATAAAAGAAATTTATTTTGCTATGTTTTCGAACTTCCACTGCAATGAGTGGGAATCCTGAATCCTTCCTGGTCATGCTGACAAAGCTTTATGAATTTATTTGTAAAAGTATAGACACTGGAAATTAAAATGTCCTGTGATGCCTCTCCTGCTCCAAGTCGGCCCGTTTGACGTCCTACCCCCCTTAAAGTACTTACTTAAATCAGTCTCCCCCCCCCCCCCCCCACACACACAATATTTGTATTACTCTCACACATGCCACACCTGGAAGAAGACTGTCTGTAGGTACCCTGTAATCCCTAATTTTTCTACCTTTACTGTATATCATTAGACAACAGGTACGTAAGAGCAAAGAAATAACAAAAATAGGATAATACAATAAAGAGTAAATAGAGCTGCTATTAGGTAACAATAGTAAGTATATTATTTTGCACAGTCACTCAATCTACATATCAGTGTCTCCTGTTTCAGGTCATGGGCAGCTTATCAAAGAAGGCAATTGGAGGAAGCATCCACCGTATCAGAGAATTTGAGCTAGAGAAGGTTAGTGGCGTTACACTAGAGCATGCTCGCATACGTAATATGTCGTTTGTGAATCATTAAACTACGAGATCCTTTATTATCGTTGTAAGAAATATCCATTGGCAGGTATGTAACAACAAATTGTAGCTTCCCTCGAATCTATTCATGCAACCTATCGAATGTTTCGAATTCGTTCGAGAACCATATGCACGCTACAAGAGTCTATACGTAAGATATGAATCAAGTAGCTTCTACAGTTGTGTTTCAGCTAAGATTTTAGCTAGCTACGCCGTCGCTTTTTGTACTACAAAGCTAAAGGTTCGTTAGGACTTAATTTGAATGACGATACCGAATACTCAAACCTATATCCCACATAGCTCTGTCTGTCAAGGTCTGTTGCACTGACGCCTTTAAACCCGGCGGCGTGAGTCCAAGGCCACATTTCTTCCCAACGTTTCCCGCTTTTCCCCATTTGCACAGGGATCAGTTTCTTGAATCATGTCGAAGCTTTGAGGTAACGGAACGATCTGCTGGTTCCGTGGAACAGCATACCTATGATGCCCTCTGTCAATTATATTTGCAGCCCGTCAGGAAGGTTACTGATTTTATAAAGCATGTCTTGCGTAGTTTATATATTCATTTCATGAAGTAACAAAAATTAGTCTGATATTACGTGCCATCCGAAGAAACTTAAATGCTCGAAACATAGGCTATGCTCCGGAATGTAACTGTGAGCTCTGAATTTTGTTTTCGATGCAGTTTTATGTAATGTAATGATTGATATCCATGACGTGTCGAATTTTGTTATGTTTGCAGATATGAATATTCATTGCTTCTGAGGTTTAAAGACTGAGATGTAAGAAACATATTCTTTGCTGAGACTTCGACCATACAGTTTCATGTGTGTTTCCAATAAGGGCAATGCAGAGGAGTTTGCGACAGTGTTCTAATGAAGTCCATCGCAGTCGCCGACAAAACTTTAAGAACCGTTGTGTTGCACAGCCCATGGCTCTTAAACTAGAGAACTGATACCGTTTCCAAAAAAATGAACGTAGTTGGTCTCTAAAATTTGCATTTTGTAAGTTAACAGAAAACGTTTCGATGCCTGGGTTCACCAAATCAATCTTAAGTTCCGTTTCCATTTCTTTTACAGACTTACCTTTAGGGTGATAATAAGCAATTTTGAGAGAGTAAAATTTTGAAATTAATGCAAACTGAAAAATGCTTTCTTGCTTCATCGAGTTATTGTGTGCATCTTTCCTTTTTTGAGTCCTTTATTGTACAACGGGCTGAGATCCATAAAGAATGATGAAAGGCATTGCTCTTAATGGAAAAACTGCATTATAACATTCTCCTTATACAGACCGTTATGGGTGCACTATGAGTGTTTAATTTCATGCACACCTGATTTAATCGACCAGTTACAACTTGTTCAATCTATCTGTAGTTGCGTCACATTTCTAGGGTCATGTTCCCATCACATGATATTATAAATAAGGATGAAGGGGAACCGAACCGGGAAAAAGGTCGTATATACTAATGGCACGAATAAAATTAGTTCAATATTTTTTAAGAAAACGTCATTCGGTGATTATAAATCGAAGGCAACGAGATGAGATGTGAAGAAATGAAAAGAAGGGTAGCAGTCATAAATTCGTGGAATCTGAAGCGTAAAGAAAAGAACGAGTGAACCAAATGAAAAGACAATTAATGAAAGGCAGTTACTAGCTACAGCCGGCCGCGGTGGTCTAGCGGTTCTGGCGCTGCAGTCCGGAACCGCGGGACTGCTACGGTCGCAGGTTCGAATCCTGCCTCGGCATGGGTGTGTGTGATGTCCTTAGGTTAGTTAGGTTTAAGTAGTTCTAAGTTCTAGGGGACTTATGACCTAAGATGTTGAGTCCCATAGTGCTCAGAGCCATTTGAACCATACTAGCTACAAAAAAGAATAGGAAAAGAACTACATTGGGCACTGATTGAAAGTAGACTGCATAATAGTGTTCTTCAGAAAGAACTGTGGGGATTGGACGGATCGAAGTATGTAGAGGATACGGGCTAACAGAAAACATCAGAATAAATTCGTCATACAGCAAAGCTTAAAGTATTACACTACGTTAATCGTATTCTGTGGATCACCTACACAGGTGTCTCTATGACAGTGAAAGAAAACAAGGATGTATGGTCTATCTAACTGTAATGCAATAAATGCCATAACATCACGAAATATTATTTAACGCGAATTACAAATTAACACTAAACATTTAATGTTGATAGTTTCCGTGAAGATACTCTTCAGTGGGGAGGAGGCAGTTGCCAACAGAAAATACTTTAATTCGGTCCTAAACTCAACCGTAACCCATCACAAATTTTATGTGCTCTAACAGGTTATGGAATACACGTGAATCTTTGGGTCTGACTCCTTTCTATATAAATGATAATCCCTTGAAGTCCTGATAGAGGTTATTTTGTTTTTACCTTTTCTTCCTGCTTTGCTTTATTTTGTTATTGTAGCAGAACAGAAATATTCATCACAACAAAGGACGTTAATGAACGTACGCATTGTGAAGCAGTTGTCAAATCAAGGTTTTTCAAAAGGTCTCTGCAGGACGCTCTAAAATTATTAACAGATATAATTTGTATAATACGCTTCTGTATTCCGGAAATACAGGGTGGAAGTGCTGCGTTTTAGAGACCGCCATTAACATGGAGGAACTAGCGCATCTGCAGTGGTTGATATAAATTTGTTACTAGTTGCCATTTCAGCAGCCATGGTTATCTGAACAACGCATCTTTGTTTACGGCGCCTCTGTTGCAACTGGTTGTGCGGTATCGCACACAGCGCAGATTTTGCCTTCAGTTCAATGTTGGTCGACACAATGCTGTCCTATCTCGCCCAACAATAATAAAAGTTGTTCAACAACTTCAGAACGAGCGGAACAATGAGATCTGGAACAGCTCGGAGAAGTGTTCCGACAGTTAGAACAGCAGAAAATATCGACAAAGTTTGACAAACTGAGGAAGCCATCCCTCGGCGTTCAGCAGTACGACATGCTCGCGCTCTGCGCATTTCGGACAGGTCATTTCGCCGCATTTTGCACTTTGACCTACGTGTTCAACCTGTTAAAATCATGGTGGTTCAATAGCTGAAGTAAAATGACTATGTACGACGGCATATGTTCTCATAAGGGATGCTGGACGCCCTGAAAATGATAGTATTCTGATAATGAGTGAGGAGACTCATCTTCAGTTAACAGGTGGTGCGAACAAAGAAAATTGCAGGTACTGGTCGGAAAATAATCCTCGGGAACTACGTGGTGAGAAGGTAACTGTGTGGGAGGATTATCCCGATTCGGTATCATTGGACACTACTTTTTTCGAGAAAATGGACGCACTTTGAGTGTCAACTCAAATTTTTTATGCCAGAACTGAGAAGATGACTGATCTCGGTAATGTTTGGTTTCTACAAGATTAAGCTACTTTCAAAAAAATGCTCAAACGTGTGTCAATTCCTAAGGGCCCAAACTGCTGACGTAATCGGTTCCCATACTTACACGCTATTTAAACTAACTTAAACTAACGTATGCTTAGAACAACAAATACACCCAAGCCCGAGGGAGGACTCGAACCTCCGGCTGGAGGGGCCGCGCCGTCCATGATATGGCGCCTCAAATCGCGTTACCACTCCGCGCGGCTGAAGCTACTTTCTATAAACCAAAATCACGCGCGTCTTTTCTAAAGGAACATATTCCAGGACGCCTCATTTCCTTATATGGGGATGTGGAGTGGCCTCCTCGATCTCCAGATCTTTCTCCGTGAGATTATTTCTTGTGGGATTACATGAAATCTTGGGTTTACTTTGAAGAACCACAGGCTCTTGAAACTTCTTCAGAAGTAATTACTTAAGAAACTCGTGAACTCCCCTTGCTGTGCTTGATAGGTGTATGGACAATTTTTCCAGTCGCGTGTAACAGTGCCTGGACAAGAACAGCCACGATTTGGATTACGTCATTTTTCGCACTACAATGCATTCTTGTTCGTGCCTTATGTTTATTAAGTAGCATTACATTTGTAATCTCTGAAAAATATATAAATTAAAATTTATTTTAAAAAATTAATGTCGGAATTTTTTGAAAATTGTACCACCTTCCTGCCGGACCCTGTACATGCTCTCTGACTTGAGTTGCTAGTGAATGGAAATACGCAGAATAAATTAATTTCCTTTGTATATCAATAGCAATAAACATATGTGCCATAAACATGAATGAGAAATGGCGATTCATTAATTCTAGGATGTGATCCTAATGTGCACACAGTCCGTGCACTATTTTAGTTGATTTCTGTTTACCAGTTTCGTTTATACCACCTTCAGAGACCAGAGTGCCTCGTGGTGGCGGCAAAGACATCACTGATGTAGTAGTACCCCAGTCAGATGTGCAAACGAAGCTTATGCGAATATTCCTCTGTGCTGTGTGTAAGGTAGGTTTTCTGAGAATATTTGGCGTCTATCTTCAAGAGTCTAACATTTCTGTTTTTCAGCATCGAAGTGACGCTTTCCATTGAGCAACTCAGGTCTGTCATAATTTTTGTACTGCTATTCTTTGTAGACGTTCAGTTCTTTTATTAGTGGCTCAAATGGCTCTGAGCGCTATGGGACTTAACTTCTGAGGTCATCAGTCCCCTAGAACTTAGAACTACTTAAACCTAACTAACCTAAGGACATCACACAACACCCAGTCATCACGAGGCAGAGAAATCTTTTATTAGTCCTATTTGGTACGGGTCTTGCACACTCGAGCAATATTGTATCATGTTTCATATGACTGTTTTTTAAGCAATCACAATTGTAGAAGGTATTTTCCCAGCACCTTAACAATGAAACAGTCTTCCAACCACTTTACCTACGACTGAGTCTACGTGCTCATTCCATTTCATATCCCCACAAATTATTCCACCCAGTTGTTTGTGGGAGTTAGAAATTTTACTTTTCTGAATATTTAAAGCGAGTTGTCGATCTTTGTACCACTTTGAAGACTTATCAAGATCTGACAGTATTTCTGCAGCTTTTTTCAGACAGTACTTCGTTAGATGAATCTGCATTGTCTGCAAAATGTGCGCTGACATACCACAGGGTGAGAGACACGTGCATCTCCCACCGGCCCTCTCCCTCACAGAGCTCCACGGAGACATTCCGCCAGCGGCTGCGACGTGCCTGCTATTTCCGGACTCGGCGCACGCCGGCCGGCTACGTCACACTAGCTCATACCAGCCAGGCGCCAAGTGCTGGGGCGTGTCTCACGTCTGCACAAACAACCGCCGACACAGGCAGCACCATGCCGTGCTGCTCACGAGCTGCTGATATTAGAAAGTCTTGTGTCCAGGAGAAACGTTTACTGGCTGCAGATGTCACCTCAAAACAGACGTACTCTGCTGGCTGGCCATTAAAACAGCGGCAGCACGGAGGACAGCATTAACGAAATTGTACTTACTGTGCGTATACTTTACAGTACAGATTATTAATTTTGTAGATGATTTAGTGTGGTGTCACCGCCAGACACAGACAGTTGTACGACGACTTTGCTAGCGACTACACTGACGAAGCCTTTCTCTCATTTGCCGAGAGAGAGTTAGAGTAGCCTTCAGCTAAGTCCATGACTACGACCTAGCAAGGCGCCATTAACCATATCTGGAGAGTGTCTCATTTGTATAGTCAAGAGCGATGTACCACAATGATGGAATTAATGTTAAGTATTAAAGAAGCTACGTACTTTTCTTTAGTGCATTCATAACGTATACTGTTCCAGACTTCACGCCCGTCTGCGTTAGATAGCGTGCATTTCAGCCTCCTCTATCTACAAGGTGTTGGCACATTTGCCAACACATCATTTAGACGTATACAGGACGCCAAATTTAAAGCACGGAGTTGCCACCCGTGGCAGCAAAAATCACTTTAACACGTCTGGGCATCGCGTCGAACTCAGCTTGGATAACGGATACGGGACATCATTCCATACTGCTTCATCTGTCGGCCGGAACTGGAGAGTGGATATGGAAAACGTTCTAAAAATCTATTTTAATGCCATTGTGTTCTCTGCGCCCTGTTTCGTATCCCCGAGATGCATTTCAACAATCAAATCAGGTAGAAAACATTTCAGACATTTATTACTAAAACGTGCCAAGCAGTGCTGCCATCAGAAGTTCGAAATGCCGTTCCAGTGCTTTCAACTGACTACTTTGATTTTAAAGATACTCCTGAAGCACTGGTATCAAAGCAGGAGAATAGAATCTCCAAATGCAGTATGATCAAAATGTCTCATTGTCATGTAACTCAAATAGCTATTAACAATTATTCTTACTCTGAAACAGGTGAGTGGAATACTCAAATAGCTGTTAACAATTCTTACTCTGAAACAAGTGAGTGGAATAGCGTCAAGGTATTAAAAAGAGGAAACTCCATGGCAGATATATGTACTTCAAATGAAAGATCAGCAACGCTTATCACTTGCAAAACAGAAAGAACTGTAAATGGTATTGTCATTTGTGACACAAAAGCACAGGGCGTCTTACGGTAAACATTGCAACGTCTGATACCAGAGATGGAGTTATTTAAGAAACAGATATCAACAGTGTGAGATCTTTTTCATGATTTTAGTTATGTTATTCTCTCATTTAAAAAAAGTTAAAGAAATGAAATATGGTTTTTGATACAAAAAAATGGTTCAAATGGCTCTGAGCACTATGGGACTTTACATCTCAGGTCATCAGTCCCCTAGAACTCAGAACTAGTTAAACCTAACTAATCTAAGGACATCACACACATCCATGCCCGAGGCAGAATTCGAACCTGCGACCGTAGCGGTCGCGCGATTCTTGACTGAAGCGCCTAGAACCGCTCGGCTACAAATGCCGGCGTTTTTTATACATACAGTTGCACTAATTAAAATATTTCTGCTCTATTTCCGTACTTGTATTATCACAAATAAAACGTTGTCCCTTTGTATTAACGGCAGTTCGGACAAAAACTTTCTTATCGGCATTTAAAACCGGTCAGTATCCTGGTATGGTATTCAAATGTTCTTAATACGTTATTTGGTTTCTAATTAGTCTCATTATTTTTCGCAGTGGTGAGGTGGGCAGCATAATTATATGCTGTCAGAATGCCGCCTTAATATTCTGGATACAAATAAGTTACGTACTAAAAGAGATACATCAGTCTTTAATTCTCCTGACCAATGTGAGATTTGGCACTTAGAACGTATTCCACTTCCACTCTTCAGTTCATCAATCGGACTGGCTGAGTGGTGGCGCAGCAGTGTTCCGGCAGCCCGTGAACAGATGTTATCAATGCGTGAGAGATCTGGAGAATCTGCTGGCCAGGACAAGTGTCTTATCGAGGCACAGCGGTTGGACAAAAGTATGGGAGCACCGCTGCATGTTTGAACATCATAGCAGATCGTAACCAAGCCAGCAGGTTGAGCTGTAGTATTTGACCAAGAACGCCACCTGTGTAATTTGTCAGAATAGTGTTCTGTATAATGATGAGTACATTATGTCGGAAATAAACGAACTCGAACTTGGTGCTCCTATGGTGGGTGCAAGTTAGCCGAAGTGTTTGGTGCTCTAAGGGGGACCGCCTCGAAGATTTATACCGGATACAGAGAAAGCAGAAAAACGTCATCTGCTAAGTCACAACGTGGACGAAAGTGTGTGTTGAGAATACGTGACAAACGATCGTTGACAAGGATTCGGACGAAAAATAAGAGGACGCAGCTGCGAAAGTCACTGCAGAAATGAATGTCGCACTCGCGAACCCTGTCAACACCAAGCCAACACAGAATTCCAAAATCACTCATCGGTGATAGGCAAGCCCGTAACAGGAAACGTGGTGCCGAAGCCTTACAACCTGGACTATGGAGCAATTGAGGCATGTCATTTAGTCGGATGCGCGCCGTTTCACGCTGGCTGAGTTTACGACGTAAGAGTGAAACAGGGCGCGGATGATTTGGGCAGCCATATCGTATTATTCCATGGGTTCCAAGGCTACTCTGCAAGGTTTCATTACAGCCAAGGATCATGTGATTATTTTGGCTGATGAGGTCCACCACGTAGTACAATGTTCGTTACCCCAGTAGCGATACTGTGTGCCAAGGCGACAGGGCCTCTGCCCACACAGCTCCCATCGTCCAGGACTGGTTTTGTGAGCACGAGGAAGAATTGTCGCATATCACAAGATCTCGGTTTTATTAAGCTTTTTAGTCTACTTTTAAGAGAAGGGTGCGTTGTCGTTATCCACCTCCACCTTCGCTACCTGACCTTGCCGCTATTTTACAGGAATAACGGTGTAAAATTCCCTTGAAAACCATAGAAACCTGTACTGATCCACTCTGAGACGTTTGGAAGCTGCTTTCAGTGCCAACGGGTTTCCTGCACTGTGTTAGGCGTGGTAATTCGTGGTGTTTGTGGTGTTTCCATGTTTTTGACCACCACATGCAGGTCACTACAGCACGGGTAATATGCGGTCTCGCGTTATCTTCATGAAGATGACATCATAGAGAAGTGGAAGATAGCGCACAGCCAACGGCCTTAACACATGTAAACTGACCTAGCTATGACGGAGAAAGCCTTAGTACGAGGTGCATTCAAGTTCTAAGGCCTCAGATTTTTTTTCTCCGGACTGGAAAGAGATAGAAACATGCGCATTGTTTTAAAATGAGGCCGCGTTCATTGTCCATACGTCCGAGAGACGGCAGCATCGTACAGCAGATGGAATTTTACAGCCAGCGGCGAGAATGAGAACTGTTTTAAATACTTAAAATGGCGACGTTTTCCTTACTTGAGCAGCGTGCAATCATTCGTTTTCTGAATTTGCGTGGCGTGAAACCAATTGAAATTCATCGACAGTTGAAGGAGACATGTGGTGATGGAGGTATGGATGTGTCGAAAGTGCGTTCGTGGGTGCGACAGTTTAATGAAGGCAGAACATCATGTGACAACAAACCGAAACAACCTCAGGCTCGCACAAGCCGGTCTGACGACATGATCGAGAAAGTGGAGAGAATTGTTTTGGGGGATCGCCGAATGACTGTTGAACAGATCGCCTCCAGAGTTGGCATTTCTGTGGGTTCTGTGCACACAATCCTGCATGACGACCTGAAAATGCGAAAAGTGTCATCCAGGTGGGTGCCACGAATGCTGACGGACGACCACATGGCTGCCCGTGTGGCATGTTGCCGAGCAATGTTGACACGAAACGACAGCATGAATGGGACTTTCTTTTCGTCGGTTGTGACAATCGATGAGACGTGGATGCAATTTTTCAATCCAGAAACAAAGCGCCAGTCAGCTCAATGGAAGCACACAGATTCAACGCCACCAAAAAAATTTCGGGTAACCGCCAGTGCTGAAAAAATGATGGTGTCCATGTTCTGGGACAGCGAGGGCGTAATCCTTACCCATTGCGTTCCAAAGGGCACTACGGTAACAGGTGCATCCTACGAAAATGTTTTGAAGAACAAATTCCTTCCTGCACTGCAACAAAAACATCCGGGAAGGGCTGCGCGTGTGCTGTTTCACCAAGACAACGCACCCGCACATCGAGCTAACGTTACGCAACAGTTTCTTCGTGATAACAACTTTGAAGTGATTCCTCATGCTCCCTACTCACCTGACCTGGCTCCTAGTGACTTTTGCTTTTTCCAACAATGAAAGACACTGTCCGTGGCCGCACATTCACCAGCCGTGCTGCTATTGCCTCAGCGATTTTCCAGTGGTCAAAACAGACTCCTAAAGAAGCCTTCGCCGCTGCCATGGAATCATGGCGTCAGCGTTGTGAAAAATGTGTACGTCTGCAGGGCGATTACGTCGAGAAGTAACGCCAGTATCATCGATTTCGGGTGAGTAGTTAATTAGAAAAAAAATCGGAGGCCCTAGAACTTGAATGCACCTCGTACATCTCCTTGTAGCTAAATGGGCCCTCCCTGTAGGCAACGGCCAATAAGGAACGAGAGTGAGCTGGTGGAAAATACGGCATTTACTTTACAATTCGTGTTATGACCAGGTCACCAGCGCACTCCTGTAGAACTTGTGGTTACATGCATTAAAGTTTAGTACACATTGCTATCGCCTTTAGAGAAGTATTGCAAGTGTTTGCATGTATAAGAAGTTGTCTTACGTTTTAAAGACAGAGACAAATTTGAACACTGCTACCACCTGCTAAGACGAAATCCCACTCCTTGTTCAGTCAGTAAAGCTGACAGCCGTTAAATGCCGCTCGCGGAGATCTATCTGCACCACTGTTTCGGCCTTCAGGACGGTCATTTCCAACAACAAACTACATTGTCTTCGACTGGTAAGTGGCACCACTAATCGTTCGCGCCACCCCCCCCTCCTCCCCCACCCTTTCCATCACAGAAAACCGAGTGCACAGAAACCAAGTGCCTAGCTTCTTCAATGTATTTTAATAGCTCGACTAAAAGACTGTGTCATTACACACATCAGAAATGAAACGCCTGCTGCCCAAATTACCGGCTATGTGAACCAGTGATGATCGTGTGGTGTATCCAATAGCACCCCAAACTACCACCCCAGGTACTCGTGAGAATCACTGCCAGGTTGATATTAAACCACGGCTGCCATCGACAACACCTTTGTAGATTTTCCCTCGTAGCACCGCTGTACTGAAACTGTGTGGAGCTCAAACACATTAATCACATCTTTTTCGGCTGAATCCGAGTGGCTGATTACAGAGCTGGTGCGCATATATCAAACGCTTTCTTCTCATTTATTAATCCTCTTGTTTGCGAAGAAGTTTGACAAAATCATTAGTGGAATTTATTTTAAAAACTGTAATTAAATTGTAACAGTTCAGTTTGGGTGTGTGTGTGTTTGTGTGTGTGGCTGTGTGTGGTTGAAATCTGATTGTTAATTGGGCCGATGTATTTCTGTCTGTACTATTTTAACTGGTCGTACCGTTGTATGTTTGGTTATCCCTATTATTCAGAAAGGAATTTTAAGTCGTGTTGATAACATATTATGCAGATAAATCACTGCATCGAAATTATTTTCGGAGTCCTTCATAAATAGCCTGTTTTGTTTGTACGCAAATTGTGTTTATAATATATTGAATGGATCTGATTGAAAGTGGGTGCAAGAGTAAAACACATACGAAAAGAAAAAGCACTAAAAATGACAAAATAAAAATGAAACAGAATGCTGTGATCAGTAAACGATTCCGTTTCATCAGTGGATTACGAAATTAAAACGGGATTTTGTCTAGGCAAAGTACTGCAAAACTTATCGATGTTTTAATTAATTAATGGTAATTAAAACAACCGTTTATCAGAATCGAGGTATTTCGACCTCTGGTTACGATTTAAATGCCTTAATTGCTGCAATAGGCTGTTCTAAAACAACCGTCAAAATTAAGATGAGAGCAGTCTCTTATCAAACTATGGAAGCTATCGCCTACAAAATCTATTGTGTCTCTGCGAATAAAAGGTGGTTCTCACATACAATACATGTTAATAAAGCTGAGGATAATTTATGAAAGTGAAACAAAATGCGAAAGCTTTAACCACGCGAGGAAAGGTAAGTACGAATACAAAGACCTATATGGAAAGGGACGCATAATTTCAAGCAGTTTTATGTAGTGGCCCAAATTTTCTCTTATATTACATCAGGATCAACTTTCGTAGAAGTTTAGGTTATAGTTTACATATAATTTTTATCTAAGGCAATCGATTCGAAATAGATCGGCTGGTCGCAATCGATATTGTGTTTATGAAAAGAGAGGCGAGTTCAATAGAATTGCATCACAACTGAACCTCGACATATTTACTATTTATGAATATGTCTGAGGAGACTTTGTTAACTCCCTCCTCCAGTATATTTTCTGTGTTACATATCTCATCCAGAAGCTCCAAATATTGAACGGTATCGAGGTTACGATGTCAGTGTCACTGGAACGCAATATGAGCTGCAGGGCGGCACATCACAAAGCATGCGTGAGCTCCTTTACTACGACGCATTAATCCACGCTGCCGACGTGGCGAATGTCGGCAATGTGTATTTACCGCAGCTTCCTCGCGTGTGTCACAGGAATTTATATGACACGTTTGTGAGGCACTTATTTCACCTCCAGATAAATTTTAAGTATTATGCAGAGCCTTTGTTACCCTTGTTGCTCCCAGGCGCTAGAGCTCTTCTCCGCTGCTAAATGGTGTCCACAAATACCTTTCATCGAGTCGCCAAGAATGTGGAAGTCACGTGGCAAAACATCTAGGCAACGAGATGTGCCTCTGTTTCCTTAAAGTTTTGGAATGTGTGGGCAGATGTTACCACGAAGCCTTTACGTAGTACCTCTCGTTTCACAGACCATTTGTAGCCTTAAGTATTGACTGATCTCTACAGAATAGAAAGAAAAGGGAGAACTGGAGGAAGGCAGGAAAGGGAAAAATAGTATAGAGAAAACAAGATGGAATTTACTATCTAAAAACGTTTTAATAACTACTTTCTAAGGATATAGCTCGCATTGTTACGATGGCTATCTTCTGGTGAGGGATTGATCGGAAGAGTAATTCTATGCTTTGTTGTTGGTGACGATCTGGGACAGAAATGTGCGTTTTCCGTCATAATCTGAGTGGATGTAAGCACAAATCTGGTTATCAGAAGTTTTCATAGACACCTACTTTAGGAGCTATAAAGACAGAGGGTTTCAGAGAAAACTTGGAGAATATCCCAGACGACTTTTCCAATCATGCTATTGTTCATCAGCTGTATAATATGTTTATCATGCGATTAAAATCGGTGTCAGAGGTATGGTTTCGTATGAGACTGACAGGAACATTTTCTTCGGAAAAATAGTTCGTTAAGTTAATAAGGGAACCGATTCGTAAGAGCAATGTTTTAGAGCTCCTTTTAACGTTTTAGAGCAACAGAACCGTTCTAATCATTTAATGTAGAGTAGGGTCACAGAGACCTTAAGTGTCAACAGGAATGTACACTCCTGGAAATTGAAATAAGAACACCGTGAATTCATTGTCCCAGGAAGGGGAAACTTTATTGACACATTCCTGGGGTCAGATACATCACATGATCACACTGACAGAACCACAGGCACATAGACACAGGCAACAGAGCATGCACAATGTCGGCACTAGTACAGTGTATATCCACCTTTCGCAGCAATGCAGGCTGCTATTCTCCCATGGAGACGATCGTAGAGATGCTGGATGTAGTCCTGTGGAACGGCTTGCCATGCCATTTCCACCTGGCGCCTCAGTTGGACCAGCGTTCGTGCTGGACGTGCAGACCGCGTGAGACGACGCTTCATCCAGTCCCAAACATGCTCAATGGGGGACAGATCCGGAGATCTTGCTGGCCAGGGTAGTTGACTTACACCTTCTAGAGCACGTTGGGTGGCACGGGATACATGCGGACGTGCATTGTCCTGTTGGAACAGCAAGTTCCCTTGCCGGTCTAGGAATGGTAGAACGATGGGTTCGATGACGGTTTGGATGTACCGTGCACTATTCAGTGTCCCCTCGACGATCACCAGTGGTGTACGGCCAGTGTAGGAGATCGCTCCCCACACCATGATGCCGGGTGTTGGCCCTGTGTGCCTCGGTCGTATGCAGTCCTGATTGTGGCGCTCATCTGCACGGCGCCAAACACGCATACGACCATCATTGGCACCAAGCCAGAAGCGACTCTCATCGCTGAAGACGACACGTCTTCATTCGTCCCTCCATTCACGCCTGTCGCGACACCACTGGAGGCGGGCTGCACGATGTTGGGGCGTGAGCGGAAGACGACCTAACGGTGTGCGGGACCGTAGCCCAGCTTCATGGAGACGGTTGCGAATGGTCCTCGCCGATACCCCAGGAGCAACAGTGTCCCTAATTTGCTGGGAAGTGGCGGTGCGGTCCCCTACGGCACTGCGTAGGATCCTACGGTCTTGGCGTGCATCCGTGCGTCGCTGCGGTCCGGTCCCAGGTCGACGGACGGGCACGTGCACCTTCCGCCGACCACTGGCGACTACATCGATGTACTGTGGAGACCTCACGCCGCACGTGTTGAGCAATTCGGCGGTACGTCCACCCGGCCTCCCGCATGCCCACTATACGCCCTCGCTCAAAGTCCATCAACTGCACATACGGTTCACGTCCACGCTGTCGCGGCATGCTACCAGTGTTAAAGACTGCGATGGAGCTCCGTATGCCACGGCAAACTGGCTGACACTGACGGCGGCGGTGCACAAATGCTGCGCAGCTAGCGCCATTCGACGGCCAACACCGCGGTTCCTGGTGTGTCCGCTGTGCCGTGCGTGTGATCATTGCTTGTACAGCCCTCTCGCAGTGTCCGGAGCAAGTATGGTGGGTCTGACACACCGGTGTCAATGTGTTCTTTTTTCCATTTCCAGGAGTGTATATGCACCGTCTATGAAGCATTTATTCTATCTCGAGACAAGTCTTTATGATACTGCAGAACATCTGTTACCTCTGTCGCTCCCAGGCACAAATCTGTCCTTCGTTGCATCAATGACCGTAGGTGTTACGAAAGGTAAGAAATATCTCCGCTTAGCAAAAGTGACAGAAAACAAACTGCAAAGTCGGTATCATATAATCAGGTACTTGACAGAAGATGTGGAGCACAAATGAATAAAATTCGGAAGCATTGGACAATATGCGTTACACGTCTACGCACCGAGTAAGTTTGAGGAGGATAGGAAAGACACAACGTGATTCAACAGCCATATTAGAAAGTTGACACGAAAGCAAGGAGAACTTCATCACAGATTTAAGCGAACTCAAAGTCTTGTTGACCAACAAAATTTGAATGAAACTAAAAATACAGTTAGGAAAGCAAAGTGAAAAGCGTTCAATGAATTCGAAAGTAGAATTTTTCCATGCGAACTGACTACAAATTTTAAGAATTTATGGTTGTATATAAAATCATTAAGTAGATCAAAACCATCTATCCAGTCGCTCAGTGATTATACTGGCACGGAAATTGAAGATTACACAGGGAAGGACGAAATACTGAATTCGGTTTTCCGAAATGATATCGCTGCGTAAGATGGTGATACGGTTTCTCTTTTCAGTTATCGCACGAACGCCGAAATGGAATATATTGAGATAAGTGCCCGCAGAATAGAAAATCGCTCGTCAGTGGATAGGACGTCAAACTGCACAAAATATCTATGAGATTTTACAGAGATTATGTGAAAGAAGTTGCTCCTGTCCTAACATCAGTTTTTCCGTAGTACCTGCAGCAAGGAAGGGTACCTAGTGCTCGTAAAAAACGCAACTCTTTCCCACTTTCGTAAGACTCGTTGGAAAAACTCACAAAGCGATAGAGTGATAGGCCCATATCACAGATATCTATCTGCTGTAGAAAATTGGAACATGTTTTATACTCACTCATTGAGACCTTTTTAGATACCGAAAATTTCCTCTATAAAAATTAACGTGGCTTCTGCAAATGGAGATCTAGCTGAACTCAGCTTTCTCTGTTCATTCACGACGTCAGAGAGCAGTAGACAATGCTCCCAGGTTGATGCCATGCTGCGTGACTTTCGGAAGGCAGTCCATACAGTCCTGCTCTATCCTTCGGTGAATTAAAAATGTGAGTGATGTGGTAGATGAAGTACCAAGTTCCATGAAACTCTGCGCGGTCGCTGATGTTGTCTATAGGGAGATGGAAACGCCAGCAGACTGTAGCAAAACGCAGAGAGGCCTGCTGAGCATCGATGACTGATGCAGGGACTGGTGGTTGACTCTTAACATAAATGAAAGTATGATTAGCGGGTAAAATAATTAAAAACCGATTGGATATTTTTTTAAATGACTTCTCTGAAAGTAACACATAAAATAAATTGGAGAAACATTTGGTGCCATTTTGAATGACGCTTGAAATCATATATTGCAGATGAGACTGCATGGTTTACATAAGCCATATGACGAATATAATGCAGTACTATTTAAAATTCTAAGGTCCTGAGTTAAACACTGAACTGTAAATTCTCAATCAGCATGTCATTTGGTGAACATGATTTCGAGCATCATTGAAAGGAGTGTCAAATTTTTGTCTAATCTGTTTCACTTCTTACTTCTACACAAATAATTTCACAAAATATTTGACCGGTTTTTTTAGACTTGTTTTTTATTTCATTTTTATTGACATTTCAAATAACACCAATATAAATTTTTATGCGCGTAATAGCTAGGCCTTGAAGAGATTAACTTCTTCATTTACATAACTAGCAGCAGCTGTTTGTAAAACGTATGTCTTCCCTCGAATCAATAATTAAGATTTTCTTAATTCCTCTGAATAGTTTCAAGAAATTAATTTTTGCTTTTACGAAACTAGATCTCATGCTGGTCAAATAATTTCCAGGAAGTTTTGTTTTCGCTTTGCTCCAATATTTGATCAATAAACAGTACAAAAGATTATCACTATTTGATTGCGTTATTTGTGATAAATCATTGTAAACAACAGCAATGTACACTGAGATGACAAAAGTCAGGGAAAACCTCCTAATATTGTGTTGAACCTCCTTTTGCCGGGCATAGTTCAGCTACTCGACGTTATATACACTCAAAAAGTCGCTGTAAGTCCCATGCAGAACTACTGAGTCATGCTACATCTATAGCCGTTCATAACCGGGAAAGTGTTTCGGGGCTTTGTGCACCAACTGATCTCTTGATGGTGCCCCATGTCGGACGATCAGTCTCTCGAATTGTCCAGAATATTCTTCAAATCAATCGCGAACAATCGTGGCCGTTGACATGAGAACGCTTTTAGGAAAAATAAAGTCCACGAATGGCTGCAAATGGCCGTTTCATATAAACACAGCCCACACTGTTATGGAGCTACCACCAGCTTGCACAGTACCTTGTTGACAACTTGGGTCCATGACTTCGTGGGGGCTGTGTCACACTATAACACTACCATCAGCTGCTACCACCTGAAATCAGGACTCATCTGACTAGACCACGGTATAGGGTCCAACCAACATGGTCAAGAGCCCAGTAGAGACGCTGCAGACTGTGTCGTGCTCTTAGCAAAGGCACTCGAGTCGGTCGTCTGCTGTCGTAGCCCATTAACGTCAAATTTCGCCTCAGTGTCCTATCGGATGCGTTCATCGTGAAACGTCCCCTTAGAAAAATTATGCAAGACTGTGCTTAAACTGACACACAATATTTTTTTAGCGCAACGCAATCTGACTTTCAAAAATCCCTGCAAAAGAATGGCCCTGACTAACATTAACCTATACCTTTCACAAATCACTTACCTCACCAAAAATCTTCGTTACTCGAACTACTGCAATACAGCGAGCGCCACTACTGCCAGCTAAATAAGAGATTCAAACTACTGAAGGCACTAACTACTGATAGGCATAGTTAGCAAATGAAAGATTTTAATAGAGAACAAACAATGTATTTACCTTAATAGTCATCAAAAGTCATAATATATACAGCAGCTCATGACATCCATTTTTACAAATTTCAAAACTCCGCCATCTCTCTCCCCACATCCACCACTGCTGGCGGCTCACCTCCAACTGCGCAACGCTACGCGCTGTTCACATCCAGCTGCCGCTGCCCAACACTACAATGGCAGACAACAATGCAAACTAGCCACAGACTGCACACAGCACAGCCAGTGATTTTCATACAGAGCGCTACGTAACGTTGCCAATAAGAAAACATAAACAGCCTACTTACATAAAGAAAACATAAACAGCCTACTTACATCGTACGTCTCACATTGATTTCTGCGGTTGTTTCACGCATTGTTCTTCGTCTGTTAGCACTGAGAAACTCCGCTGCCTTCGGTGGCTCTGAAATTTAGTATTCTCGGCACACTTTTCACTCTGTGGATCTCGGAATATTGAATTCCCTATGATTTACGAAATGGAATGTCCCATGTGTCTAGCTCCGAGTACACGACTCTGCGTTCAAAGCCCGTTAATTCCTTCTGTGCGGGCGTAGTCACTTCAGGAACCCTTTCACACTAACTACCAGATTAGAAATATCAGCTCCGCCAATGCGGTGCCCTTTTATATCTTGTGTACGCGTTACTACCGCCATCTATATATGAGCATATCACTATCCTATGACTTTTGTCGTTTCAGTGCAAAATACTTTCCAGTAACTCTCCGGAACAAACTAAAGGAATTGCCACGTAAAAGTAGTTGTAGGAAAATCAGATGTCTGGTTAAGATACATTTCGACAATATTAAGGAAACGTAATTCATATGCGACAGAAGTGATTTAAAAATACTCGTTTGACTGAGTTTTGAGGATCACTAAATACAAGTGTAGCTAGACAAATGAGGAAATCCAAAATAAAAGATGCACATACACTGACCAGCGCTTTCTTATTTTTCAACCTCACCAAGAAACGGACGGAAAAGAAATGTGCGCACTAGTGGGATTACTTTATATGCCAGGTAGCAAAAGAGATGATACCTCAACACTGAAGAAATGTGGTGTGGTTCACCAGTGTACAAATGTATTATGTCTCAATTGAGATTCAACTTTCTTCTAAATTGTCTGAGATTTGATGATAAGACCAAGAGAAATAAGGAAAATAAATTTTCACCTATTGGTGAGGTCTGGACAGCTTTTGTAACCAATTGCCGCTCAATTTGCTTTCCTCATATATATGTAAAAACTGATGAGTAGCTATTGGGATTTCGTAGCAAATGTTCATTCTGTGTTTCCTTTGCCTTATAAATATGGCATCAAATTCATCGCAATGTATGATGCCAGGACATATTATGTGATAGATGCTCTTCTATATATGGGTGAAGAGAATAGAAAGTCAAACGATACTCTGCAACATACTATGTGAAAGCTCTGTCCACAACTATTCCTCACGTGATTTGTGACAATTGGACAATTGGTTCACATCTATACCTTTGGCATACAATATGCTGAAAGAAAATTTGGCAATTGTTGGCATGATGAAGAAAAATAAGGTGGAAATCCCACCAAGTTTCTTACCTGACAGAAAGAAGAAAGTACTGTTGTCGAATTAGCTTTTCATCAGAACAAAATACTTGTGTCCTCCACACCTGAAAAGGGAAAATTCGTGGTACGTCTGACAACTATGCACCGTGCTCCTGATGCTGACCATACAACAAAGAAATCAGAGGTCATAGAATTTTATAATAGTTCCAGAGGAAGAAAGGTTTTATTCCACAAAATGATGCATACTCTGTTTCAAGATGTACAGGACGCCGGCCAATTCTCATGTTTCATGGAATTTTGAACCAGGCAGCGGTAAATGCTTCCATTCTTTTGTTGGTAAAATCACAGCAACACATGAAAAGAATCTTCGATTTTAAATTGCTTCGCCACAATGCAATGCCACCTACAGAAAAATTTGTCTCTAGAGCTGTCGGAAAATATATCACTTCCACAACTGCTGGATACAGCGAAATGTAAGTGTAGAAATAAACTGACTGATCCTAATCTTTCAGACTGTGAAAAGTTGTGTCTGAAAAATTAATCACCAGATTACAATAAACTTGCCAATGATATTCAAACCGAAGTATCTCACTAAACCATTTGTGATGGTTCATATTTAAATTTTTTTGGTTCAAATGGTTCAAATGGATCTGAACACTATGGGACTTAACATCTGAGGTCATCAGCCCCTAGAACTTAGAACTACTTAAACCTAACTAACCTAATGAGATCACACACATCCATGCCCGAGGTAGGATTCGAACCTGCGACCATAGAGGTCGCGCGGTTCCAGACTGAAGCGCCTAGAACCGCTCGGCCACAACGGTCGGGCACTTTTTTTCACATGTTTAATATCTTGAAAACTGATTAGTAGACCTAGAACTTCTGATGGAGAGATAGTTACCTTTTGTGTATTTTATGTAATTAAAATGGTTACGATGTTGTTTTGCTCTTAAACCTTTATGAATTTTTAAGACAGTAGATCTGTAAATCGACTAAATTTCATTTAATAGAATTCGAGCCTAAAAATGTTGAACACCTCTACTCTAGACTGATGGCTGTGACAACAACATTGGTTTGATAGTGGATGGAGTGGCAGAAAAATAAAGTACAGAAACGCGGTAAGTTGTGGTCAAAAATAGATCTGGCGGTGACTGGGACGAGAGATGAATGCGCAAGATACCGACAACAGACTGGGAACGCTGAGCTGCGCAGTCAGATGCAGTGAGGAAGCACAGTACCACCGTTGTATAGCGTGCGGAGCGAGTCTGCAAAGGTAACGAAAGCGAGACGAGGGCAGGAGGGCAGGGAAAGGCGCAGCTAGACACCGCGCCCCGGCAATAAAAACCCGCCGGCAGCTGGGGGAGCGCGCTGGCACGGCGCACGGTGGCTAGATAAGGCGTATCGACAGCGGGCGCGGTGGAGCGGGGGCGGGGGGGGGGGGCAGCAGGCGATAGTCCCGGAAGGGAAATGCGGCAAGCGCGGCGTAGTAGAGACTATATTCTGTTTATTATGCAAATAAACTATGGGCTATGCATTCTTCGGCGTTTGTTGTTACGTCAGTGGATTCCCCTTCCCGCAGGAGTTCAGTCGTGTACGATTTTGAGGGTATGTTTATGTTGCAGCTTCGCGGAATGCACGTCACAGCGCTGGCGCATTTGACTTGCAGCTGCGCTTCCTCTCACGCAGGTCTCTGGGACTATAGTGCGCGTCATTTACGACGGCAGCCGAGTTTAGGTTCGTTCTGCGCATCTGACGTCACAAAACACAGTCAGCCAATGAACAGAGAACGACATTGCCAGTGCCAGAGCTCGACTGCAGTGCAGAGCACGGACGTCTTCAGTTTTAGAAACGTTCAGTCATAAATAGAGTAATCAAACAAAAGCAATGTCTTGATAGCGGACTTTCTTTTATAGAAAGTTTGTAAAAAGCATTCTTTATACCAATTGCTTCATATTCTATTAATTAATTAAACCAAACAAGCAATAAGCCTCCCAATTCAGGCGATAGCAAGGACAGGTGTTTTTATCATTCTCACGAACCGCTTTTTCGCAATAAAGAACAGCGGCAATTGTTTATTTCCTATTGTTCTTTGACGAAACGTAATTCATAGTCATACCAGTGTGTATACAGTGTTTGTCGATATTCTGCGTCATATTTTACAAGCTTCCAGGTATTAGCTTGAATGGCGAGCTACAGAAGCATAATGGTTAAGGTGTTTCATTGCTAAGTGAAAGGCTCTGAGTTCAAATCTTGTTCGATGCTTAATATATTCTTGTTTTTAAAACAATATCGAAGTGTCTTACTTCATGAATTTTATTCGTTTGAATGTAATTTTTTGAAATTTCTAGTGCTTTGTCTCTTCATTATAATCATAATAATTTTTCGGTTTTTCTAATTTTGTCCTCCAATATTTCTTTTCACAGCAATAAAAACAATGAAAAGGCACACATATAATATTAATGTTATCTGTTTGTATATCTTCTCTTCCACAGTCGCTGTTTTTCTATTCATATTGAGATATATTCTTTTGCGACAGTATTAAAAGTATTATTTAGAGTTGAATTTCGGCTCGTACTTTGCCGAGCTACTTGATTGTCTAAAGCAATTCTGTGCTTCGCTGCTTTGGCAACATCATCATATTCAATGTTTTCATCGACTGATCTATGTTTTGCTGTCTGTTGTGACAAACACAAATTGTTTGCGCACTGAGACTCACTGACAGTATATTTTAGTTTCTATGTTTTATTACGTCCACAATTCAGTTTGGAGTACTTTGCCAACTTTGTTTTAATCAGAACTTTTTAGAAAAATGCGAAATGACTCTGGTATAAATAAAACTTTTATTACAGTCGTGAAAGACGGAATATTTCTCTATATTACATACGACACCTATCTGTGACTTAAATTAAATGAGATAGTGTTATACAGTAAATTTCACTGAAATTTAGGTATCTTGTCCACATTTCATTCTCAACATTGTGGCAACTAAAATCGACCATACGGAAAGTAAACACTATGGATTTTTACCTCTGCAAACTCTTCAAAATTTCGTGCAATGGTTTACTACATTTAATGCTGCACAATAACTGCGTTGAACATCGAAACAAAATTAAGTCATTTATGGGGGGGGGGGGGGGGGAGGTATCAGTCAAAAAGATGTGTGAAAATGAAGTTTTTGGGCCAAATAGTTTTTGTGAAATCGAAAGATAAGTGTGTCAAAGCAGTCGGAACACCATGTGTCAGCACAGGCGAGCAGTGCAGTGATGACAAAATGGCGCACATCGCGGAATGCGGGGAGCACGTCTCTGTAGCAGCGAAAGGGTCAATGCAGCCATGGTGGTTCCCCCTTAAACGTAAATTTGCGAACTATACTATACTATGGCGCTGCTTCTTTTGGCGCGTACGTCGTTTGCGACTGGAAACGCAGTAATCTCCCGCGTCTGGGAGGGCATGCGCGAGCCGCCAAGATAAAAGAATTGAACATAGCGCCAGGCGACGACTAGACTGCAGTATGAAAGTCTCCAACAGCCGAAAGCTGAAAAGTCAAATTCCACATGTATGCGATTGGTAAAAATAACCAACAGTGGACAAGCAGTAAAACGTCAAACGCTATTTGCTACACTAGGTACAGAAAGAAAAGCACGGTTAGACTTTCGTAGTACGTTACACAAGGTATCAACAGGAACGTCGGAGTGAAGTAGGGAAAAAAAGATGTTTTACGTGGGTGAAGATCGTCGGCTTTAGAGCATGAACAGCATATTGTAGAGGTTTCTGCCTGTTACCAAATGCTGAAGCCACAGAACGCAATACTTACAGCCAGTTGTCTGATAATCTCTCCACTAACTCCGTATTGTTACTCGAGGGATCCAGTTTACCACTTGAGCAAAGCATATTTTAAAGTTTCCTCCCGTGGAACGTCTTACGTGCTCGTAAAAATTGTGCTAGGATCAAATGGTTCAAATGGCTCTGAGCACTATGGGACTTAACTTCTGAGGTCATCAGTCCCCTAGACTTAGAACTACTTAAACCTAACTAACCTAAGGACATCAAACACATCCATGCCCGAGGCAAGATTCGAACCTGCGACCGTAGCGGTCGCGCGGTTCCACACTGTAGCGCCTACAGCCTCTCGGCCACCACGGCCGGTGTTGCTATTTATGTTATGTATTAATTACTTAATGGATAGTAGAGCTACAATTACAGGCCTTCCGAAGATGATGCTGTTATTAGTTTGGAAATTTGCAGTAACATCCAAATGGATTTCGACAACATGTCAGCCTGGTGGAATGTTTGGCAACTGGCTCTTATTGCCAGCATTTCCTTAACTCACTCACACTGGCTAAACAAATCCGTGACAAATCATCGTGCCGCTATTCATTAAATTTTCCCTCTTTCACCAACCTAGTTTGGTAAGGATTCTACATCAGAAAACAATCAAGGAATTGGCCTACAGAGAGTTTCTAAGCGACGTCTTTCTGTGGCATCGGCCGCTATTCCGTCACCGCACTTTAGAAAACGCCCGCCGCCGGTTACGCCACCGCGTTTCCTACAGCCGCCACGAACGAAGGCGCTGCCAATGAGATGCAAGCATGCTCTCTCCAGTGCGCCAGCAACGCGTGTGCTTAACTTCGAACATTCATGCACTGGACTGATTTTGTGTGTTTTCCGGTTGTATAACATTTACAAACTTTCGTAGCGACCAGGGCTCGACATCTTTTGGATTGACATTGTACTGACGAGTGACAGATTTATAAATCCTCTGTTTCTGTACATACACTGAAGAGCCAAAGAAACTGGCACACCTGCCCAATATCGTTTAAGGCCCCCGCGAGCACGCAGAAATGTCGCAACACGACGTGGCATGGACCCGACTAACGTCTGAAGTAGTGCTGGAGTTAATTGACACCATGACTCCTGCAGGGCTGCCCACAAATCCGTAAGAGTACTAGGGGAGGGGGGCTCTTCTCAACAGCACGTTGCAAGGCATCCCAGATATGCTCAATAATGTTCATGTCTGCGGTGTCTGGTGGCCAGCGGAAGTGTTTAAGCTCAGAAGAGTGTTCCTGGAGCCACCCTGTAGCTATTCTGGACGTGTTGGGTGTCGCATTGTCCTGCTGGAATTGCCCAACTCAATCGGAATGCACAATGGACATGAATGGATGTAGGTGATCAGACAGGATGCTTACGTACATGTCACCTGTAAGAGTCGTATCTAGACATATCAGGGATCCCATGTAATTCCAACTCCACACGCCCCACACCATTACAGATGAAACTTCTAAATAAAAATATTTTACTTAAACTGAAATAACTGAGAATGTGAAACTTCAACGTTTTTACTTAAACTACTGAATGCTTTACTTGTTTTTGTCATTTCATTCCAAACACTGACCGGCCGATGTGGCCGAGCGGTTCTAGGCGCTACAGTCTGGAACCGCGCGAGCGCTACGGTCGCAGGTTCGAATCCTGCCCAGGGCATGGATGTGTGTGATGTCCTTAGGTTACTTAGATCTAACTAGTTCTAAGTTCTATGGGACTGATGACCTCAGAAGTTAAGTCCCATAGTGCTCAGAGCCAGCCAAACACTGACCTACAGAATTTTTCCTGCCAAATACAACTCAAACTTATCCTATTCATTTATTATCCACAATATACAAGAATAAGCAATCTGACTGCTCAAATAATTAACACAAAAGAATTGCCCTGAATTAGAAGAAATCCTAACAATAACCTACACTTTTTCATAATACACTTACCTCACAGAGAATCTTCATAACTCGAACTACAGCAACTGCAGCAACTATACAGCCAGCTACATAAAAAGGTTCTAACTACTGTAAGCTCTAACTACTAAACGGCATGTGGTTAGCAAAGGAAACATTTTGTTGCAGAGCGAACAATGTATTTAGCAGATTTTACCTTAATAATTTGACATCCAGTTCAAAAAATTATACAGGGTGATTCAAAAAGAATACCACAACTTTAGGAATTTAAAACTCTGCAACGACAAAAGGCAGAGCTAAGCACTATCTGTCGGCGAATTAAGGGAGCTATAAAGTTTCATTTAGTTGTACATTTGTATTCGCTTGAGGCGCTGTTGACTAGGCGGCAGCGTCAGTTGATGCCAAGATGGCGACCGCTCAACAGAAAGCTTTTTGTGTTATTGAGTACGGCAGAAGTGAATCGACGACAGTTGTTCAATTCATATTTCAGCAGGATGGAGCGCCACCACATTGGCACTTATCTGTCCGTAACTACCTGAACGTCAACTACCCGAGGCGATGGATCGGCCGCCAGGTAGCCCGTGACAGAGCACTTCATCACTGGCCTCCAAGAAGCCCTGATCTTACCCCCTGCGATTTTTTCTTATGGGGGTATGTTAAGGATATGGTGTTTCGGCCTCCTCTCCCAGCCACCATTGATGATTTGAAACGAGAAATAACAGCAGCTATCCAAACTGTTACGCCTGATATGCTACAGAGAGTGTGGAACGAGTTGGAGTATCGGGTTGATATTGCTCGAGTGTCTGGAGGGGGCCATATTGAACATCTCTGAACTTGTTTTTGAGTGAAAAAAACCTTTTTAAATACTCTTTGTAATGATGTATAACAGAAGGTTATATTATGTTTCTTTCATTAAATACACATTTTTAAAGTTGTGGTATTCTTTTTGAATCACCCTGTATAATAGTCAATAGTTCCATTACCCACATTTTACAATCCATGTCAAACCAACATTAAATCTCCATGACGGACGCACGTCCAAACCGTCCGCTCGCGCTAACACTATTTCTCACCTCCATCACTGCTAACTATTAACTTCTAGCTGCGAGTCCGACCAGCCACAGAGTCTCTTACAGAGCACAGCGCTGTCAGTGATATTCATGCAGTCTAAAGCGCTGTCAACACTCAAACATATAAACAGGCTACTTACACAGAGCGTCCACCAGCTTGAACAGTCCTCTGCTGACATGGAGGGTCTATCGATTCATCAGGTTATCTCCGTATCCATACACGTCCATCCGCTCGATACAATTTGAAACGAGATACGTCCGACCAGGCAACATGTTTCCAGTCATCGACAGTCCAATGTCGGTGTTGAAGGGCCCAGTTTAGGCGTAAAGCTTTGTGTCGCGCAGTCATCAAGGGTATACGAGTGGGCCTTCGGCTCTGAAACCCCATACTGATGATGTTTCGCTGAGTGGTTCGCATGCTGACATTTGTTGATGGCCCAGCATTAAAATCTGCAGCAATTTGCGAAATGGTTGCACTTCTGTCACGTTGAACTATTCTCTTCAGTCGTCGTTGGTTCCATTCTTGCAGGATCTTTTTCCGGCCGCAACGATGTCGGATATTTTGTTTTACCGGATTCCTGATGTTCACGGTACACTTGCGAAACGGTCGTACGGGAAAATCCCCACTTCCCCGGTACCTCGGATATGCTGTGTCCTATCGCACGTGCGCCACTGTAACACCACGTTCTAACTCACTGAAATCTTGATAATCTGCCATTGTAGCAGCAGTTACTGATCTAACAACTGCGTCACACACTTGTTATCTTATATAGGTGTTGCCCACTGAAAAATGGTTCAAATGGCTCTGAGCACTATGGGACTTAACATATGAGGTTATCAGTCCCCTAGAACTTAGAACTATTTAAACCTAACTAACCTAAGGACATCACACACACCCATGCCCGAGGCAGGATTCTAACCTGTGACCGTAGCTGTCGGGTGGTTCCGGACTGAAGCGCCTAGAACCGCTCGGCCACCGCGGCCGACTGTCCACTGAAGCGCCGTACTCTCTTTACATAATTCTTTATTTGAATACGCCTGCCTATAGCAGTTTCTTCGGCGCTTTCGTGCATTTCTACATTCAGATCTATTGTTAGCAACTGATGCTGCCACTACAGCAACAAAGTTATGTATTGTCTTTACCATTTGATATCAGACGTAGAATAAATCAATATTTGAATTCTGTGTTCATGGACGGCATCTGTTTCTCGTTCCTGTATCCACTAAAGAACAAGACAGCATGCAAAGGAAGACATAACACTTCTTAAACTTTCCTAATATCTTCCCAGTAAACATGAGTCTTCCCTCTGCCTAATGTTTTCTGTAGATTTATTTGGTGGTTCTGGCTTATAACAATTCAGACATGAACTCCTCAACACGTAGCTGGGCAAAACAATTGCGATAACATGAAACGGTATGGAAGAAAAGGTAAAATGGCGTGAAGTGACTACATGATTGTATATGGAAGCAATTAGCAGGTCGGAGCAGTCGACAAAGTAGTTAGGGGCAACAGTATCCACGAAGGGCCTTCAGTTGGTTATGCAACACATAGAGGAATATTCTCGCTTCTGCCCTTATAGTTCCATGAAATTCTAATAGGTGACGGCGCTATACATAGCGATCAAAATGGCGTCTGGAAGGTGGTACACTCCACGCAGAGAGCTGAATATCGTTGACTTCCTTTTTGTGGAAAACCAGAGCATCGCAGATATCCACGGGCGCTTGCAGAATGTCTACGGAAACCTTGGCAGTAAACAAAAGTACAGTGAGTCATTGGCCGAGGAGTCTGTCATTATCGCAGGGTCGCGTAAACCAGTCCGATCTAGAGATGGGTCGAACTCGTCCATTCCCGTGAACTACTTCATTCATTTCACTCTTTGCCGTGAAGGGTTCAAACGAATTAGTTCATTTATGAAGTACGGAGGCCTGGCGAAGTTGCCCAGTTCGCCGCGGCTACGCTCGCTTCGCCTCGCTCATACAATAAAGCTTCGTAATACTTCATAATTTTACCAACAGATGGCCGAACTATGCAGTAACGTGCACGCAACGTTTTACGCTCTTACAGCGTCTGAGTTAACTTAAATAGAGCATGGTCGAAGGGGACAAAGGAAAGATAAACTGAGAAGCCTGTCACATATAAAGAAGGTATTACATTTAATCTTGCTCGACATTTTCTCATGAAGCGCCCAAAATAGTCTTTATCTGCCAAATGAAACATTATTTGTTGTATTCATGGACTGAAAACTAGGGCTGCCAACGAAATGCAGTACAATTTTATGTTCGTTTTAAAATTTAATCCAAAATAGTATGTTCACCACTGTCACAAAATCTATGTACCTAAGATAAGAAATTATTCAGAAGTTTTCCTGTAGATTTTATTTTTGTTGAGAATAATAATCCTCCAGATTCAAAACGTAAACTGTCACCTGTAGTCGTTGGTACGATTTCAGGTAAAATCCTTCTTTTAGTGTTATTAGTAAACCTTTTATTTTCATATTGGCTGTGCGTGCTCACACAGCCACCCTCTTCGTTTGTATCTTTAATATTCATTTGTCTGAAAGCGCAGCCAACTGTAGGCTACCCGTAGACGCGAAGTTTAACTGCACAAATAGTCACGGGTAATGATGTCTGCACTACAGGAAGCAGCTGACGCTGCCTTCCCCTCGCCCCTCACCTCCCCAACCCCTCGTAAACCTATCGTTCCCCACAAACACAGCGCGATTCGTCGACAGGCAGTAGAGGGAGGACTTAAGGTTGACTGAAGTGAAGGGAGGGTGAGTGACGTAGAGCCGATGTAGTGGTGGAGGGAGAGGGGAAGAGAGTGAGTGAACTAGAAAAAAGTGTGGAGTGTGCTATCTGTGAAGAGTTTGAAGTACCAGTTCATTGAAACTGAGTGGTTAGTTCACACTTCATTGGAGTGAAGCGTTCATTTGAACGACTCATTCACGAGCTCCCCATCACTAGTCCGATCTCCCTCGTACCGGCCGGCTGCACACAGTTGTGACTCCTGCGATGTTAGAGCGCGAGGGCACTCTCATTCGGGGTGATGCACAGATCGAGTCAAAACACCTCGCTGCTCTACTGGACGTCTCTTTCGGCAGTGTTGACACATTTGTCCACCAGTTGGGGGTGCTCTAAGGTGTGTGCACACTGGGTTCGTTACTACCTAAGAGAAAACCATAAAGGGCAACGAAGGACCGACCACCTGTGAGGAACTGCTTGCGCGTTACGAGGCAGATCGTTACAATTTTTTGTCGAACATCGTCACAGGCGTTGAAACACGGTTTCATTATTTCGAACTGGAAACAACACGGGAGTTCATGGAGTGAAACCACATCGCCTCTCCTCCGGAGAAAGAGATCAGAGGCGCACCCTCAGCAGGTAGGATCGTGACGATGGTCTTCTGGGACTCTGAAGGGGTTACGCTGTCTGATTTCCTCCCTCACAGTAAACGATCAACTCTGACCAAACAGCGAGATCATCACTCCTGATCAACTCTGTAGTGTATTGTGGTACCCTTGGATAATTGAAGAAACAACTTCAGGTTGTCACCTTAAAAATGCAGTCGATCTTCTCCATGACAACGCAGGGCCTCACACCAAGTCTGCGCACCCGACAGGGGTTGACAGAACTTCACTGGACTGTTCTTCCTCACCCACCCTACAGCACTGATCTCGCATCTGCCGACTTCCATCTTTTTGGCCTGCACTCCGCGGGAAGCAATACGTGGTTGATGGGGAGTTTGTTGGTGCGACGAGTCGTTGGCTCCGCCGGCGACCATGAGAACATGCAGGCCCTCCCAGAATGATGGCTTAGGCCCGTCGCATTGAATGGATATTACGAGGTACGGCTAGAAAAAACCGGACTGATGCTGGAAAAAACATTTATTTACAATTATTTACAATTTCATGTTATCTCCTTCAATGTACTCTCCTCCTCGGTCTCTACACCGCTCCATACGAATTTTCCAGTGTTCATAGCAATGCTGCAGATCATTTTCGATAAGTCCATACATTACTTCCGTCGCTTTTTCTTTTACTGCTTCAACAGTCTCAAATCTAGTTCCTTTCAAAGCTGACTTGACTTTAGGGAAAAGAAAAAAGTCACAGGGGGCCAAATCAGGTGAGTAGGGTGGATGATCTAAGATGGGAATGTTGTGTTTTGCCAAAAACGTCTTCACTGACAACGCACTGTGAGCTGGGGCGTTGTCTTGGTGAAGGATCCATGACTTTTTTCTCCACAAATCGTTCCGTTTTCTCCGTACTCGCTCACGTAGGGTAGCCAGGACGCTAATGTAGTAATGCTGATTCACTGTTTGTCCCTCTGGTACCCAATCAATGTGCACAATCCCTTTGATGTCAAAAAAAAACAATCATCATTGCCTTGAATTTCGATTTTGACATTCGTGCTTTTTTTTGTCGTGGAGAACCAGGAGTTTTCCAATGCATCGATTGGCGTTTAGTTTTGGGATCGTAAGTAAAAAACCACGATTCATCGCAAGTAATAACATTTTGTAAGAAGGTGAGATCACTTTCAATGTTTTCCAGGATGTCAGAACAAATCATTCTTCGGCGTTCCTTCTGTTCAATTGTGAGACACTTTGGAACCATTTTTGAACACACTTTGTTCATGTTGAAACTTTCATGAAGAATATGCCTAACACTTTCCTTGTCAACTCCTGTTAACTCAGACACTGCTCTGATTGTTAAACGGCGATCTTGTCGAACAAGTTTACCGATTTTTTCGATGTTTGCATCAGTTTTTGCTGACAATGGTCTGCCAGTGCGAGTGTCATCACTGGTGTCTTCGCGGCCATCTTTAAATCGTTTAAACCACTCAAACACTTGTGTTCGCGATAAACAATCATCGCCGTACACTTGTTGTAACATTACAAACGTTTCACTTGCAGATTTTCCTAGTTTGAAACAAAATTTGATGTTAACACGCTGTTCTTTCTGTACTCTCAACATTTTCCGACGCACAGAGAAAACGTCAACTACCTAAAACAGACGCCACGGGCAGACTGAGTGCAGGAGGCAGATGAAACTCGAGCAGTAGGCGGAGCGAAAGTCACGTGACAGGCCACGCGACTTTCAGCCTTATTGCATTCGTTTTATTGTTTCACCAGTACTAGTCCGGTTTTTTTCTAGCCACACCTCGCATAACGAAAAATAGGCTTTGTAGCGAAAAGAAGCATCGAGCGCATTTTCTATGGTGTTTCAGCAGATATTTGCAGTTTCATTTTCGTTTCGTGTAACTCGAGTCAGCCCAAACAAATAGCGTTTATCTTCGACGCCCAGTGTCAACAGAAAGTGTCGGTTTGTTTCCCATTACAAAGAGAATTATTTATAAATCGGAATTTTACGTGCCTGTTCAACAGAACTCTCTCAAACTAGTTAGCCTAGTCCTACACTAGTTTTATCACCGTGTTTTAACAGGGACACTGTCCGCACCCGGTAGCTTAGTGGTCAGCGCGACAGAATGTCAATCCTAAGGGCCCGGGTTCGATTCCCGACTGGGTCGGAGATTTTCTCTTCTCAGGAACTGGGTGTTGAGTTGTGCTAATCATCATCATTTCATCCCCATCAACACGCAAGCCGTCGAAGTGGCGTCAAATCGAAAGACGAACGGCGAACGGTCTACCCGACGGGAGGCCCTAGTCACACGACATTTATGTTTAACAGGGACACTAAAACTCGAAGAAAACCATCAGGCCAGCAGCGACTCACTAGCGGTAGCATTCTGCGCGGGCCAGGTAGTGTTGCCGCTGGAGGAGTACTGGTTACTCGTCGAGTTTTAGCGTCCCTGTTGATGCACAGCAAAAACGAATCTGGGACCGCTCTAACGAATGGACACATAAAATTCATGTTTAAAAATCATTTTGTTTGTAACGGGAAACAAGCTGACGCTTCCGTCTTGGACACTGGCATTCGCATGAAGGATGTGATGACCACTATTTTTCTGTGCTCACTACAGAAACAAACGCAAACCCTAAATCGCAAATATCTGCTGAAGCACCAGAGAAATTCGGCTGAAGACTCTCCGGAGAGACGCCTTGTGTATCTACAGCGAACAGCTGCGCAACTAATACCCTTAATACCCTACACAGCGCTGCGGCAACGCTATGCTCGATTCTGACGATGCGCCGTTGTGAATGACATAGGTACGTCCGTTCACAAGGACATTCTCAGTTCAATCACGTATCTGTTAGGATACTCCGTAAGTACATATTTACACTACTGGCCATTAAAATTGCTACACCAAGAAGAAATGCAGAAGATAAACGGGTATTCATTGGACAAATATACACTCCTGGAAATGGAAAAAAGAACACATTGACACCGGTGTGTCAGACCCACCATACTTGCTCCGGACACTGCGAGAGGGCTGTACAAGCAATGATCACACGCACGGCACAGCGGACACACCAGGAACCGCGGTGTTGGCCGTCGAATGGCGCTAGCTGCGCAGCATTTGTGCACCGCCGCCGTCAGTGTCAGCCAGTTTGCCGTGGCATACGGAGCTCCATCGCAGTCTTTAACACTGGTAGCATGCCGCGACAGCGTGGACGTGAACCGTATGTGCAGTTGACGGACTTTGAGCGAGGGCGTATAGTGGGCATGCGGGAGGCCGGGTGGACGTACCGCCGAATTGCTCAACACGTGGGGCGTGAGGTCTCCACAGTACATCGATGTTGTCGCCAGTGGTCGGCGGAAGGTGCACGTGCCCGTCGACCTGGGACCGGACCGCAGCGACGCACGGATGCACGCCAAGACCGTAGGATCCTACGCAGTGCCGTAGGGGACCGCACCGCCACTTCCCAGCAAATTAGGGACACTGTTGCTCCTGGGGTATCGGCGAGGACCATTCGCAACCGTCTCCATGAAGCTGGGCTACGGTCCCGCACACCGTTAGGCCGTCTTCCGCTCACGCCCCAACATCTTGCAGCCCACCTCCAGTGGTGTCGCGACAGGCGTGAATGGAGGGACGAATGGAGACGTGTCGTCTTCAGCGATGAGAGTCGCTTCTGCCTTGGTGCCAATGATGGTCGTATGCGTGTTTGGAGCCGTGCAGGTGAGCGCCACAATCAGGACTGCATACGACCGAGGCACACAGGGCCAACACCCGGCATCATGGTGTGGGGAGCGATCTCCTACACTGGCCGTACACCACTGGTGATCGTCGAGGGGACACTGAATAGTGCACGGTACATCCAAACCGTCATCGAACCCATCGTTCTACCATTCCTAGACCGTCAAGGGAACTTGCTGTTCCAACAGGACAATGCACGTCCGCATGTATCCCGTGCCACCCAACGTGCTCTAGAAGGTGTAAGTCAACTACCCTGGCCAGCAAGATCTCCGGATCTGTCCCCCATTGAGCATGTTTGGGACTGGATGAAGCGTCGTCTCACGCGGTCTGCACGTCCAGCACGAACGCTGGTCCAACTGAGGCGCCAGGTGGAAATGGCATGGCAAGCCGTTCCACAGGACTACATCCAGCATCTCTACGATCGTCTCCATGGGAGAATAGCAGCCTGCATTGCTGCGAAAGGTGGATATACACTGTACTAGTGCCGACATTGTGCATGCTCTGTTGCCTGTGTCTATGTGCCTGTGGTTCTGTCAGTGTGATCATGTGATGTATCTGACCCCAGGAATGTGTCAATAAAGTTTCCCCTTCCTGGGACAATGAATTCACGGTGTCCTTATTTCAATTTCCAGGAGTGTATTATACTAGAACTGACATGTGATTACATTCTCACGCAATTTGGGTGCATAGATCCTGAAAATTCAGTAACCAGAACAACCACCTCTGGCCGTAATAACGGCCTTGATACGCCTGGGCATAAGGGTCAAACAGAGTTTGGATGGCGTGTACAGGTACAGCTGCCCATGTAGCTTCAACACGATACCACAGTTCATCAAGAGTAGTGACTGGCGTATTGTGACGAGCCAGTTGCTCGGACATCATTGACCAGACGTTTTCAATTGGCGAGAGATCTGGAGAATGTGCTGGCCAGGGCAGCAGTCGAACATTTTCTGTATCCAGAAAGTCCCGTACAGGACCTGCAACACGCGGTCGTGCATTATCCTGCTGAAATGTAGGGTTTCGCAGGGATCGAATGAAGGGTAGAGCCACGGGTCGTAACACATCTTAAATATAACGTCCACTGTTCAAAGTGCCGTGACCGAGACGTGTAACAAATGGCACCTTATACCATCACGCCGGATGATACGCCAACATGACGCCAATGTGTGTTCACCGCGATGTCGACAAACACGGATGCGACCATCACGATGCTGTAAACAGAACCTGGATTCATCCGAAAAAATGACGTTTTGCCATTCGTGCACCCTGGATCGTCGTCCAGTACACCATCGCAGGCGCTCCTGTCTGTGATGCAGCGTCGAGGGTAACCGCAGCCATGATCTCCGAGTTGATAATCCATACTGCTGTAAACGTCGTCGAACTGTTCGTGCAGATGGTTGTTGTCTTGCAAAGGTCCCCATCTGTTGACTCAGGGATCGAGACGTGGATGCACGAACCGTTACAGCCCTGCGGATAACATGACTGTCATCTCGACTGCTAGTGACACGAGGCCGTTGGGATCCAGCACGGCGTTCCGTATTACTCTCCTGAACCAACCGATTCCATATTTTGCTAACAGTCATTGGATCTCGACCAACGCGAGCAGCGTCGTGATAGGCTACAATCCGACCTTTATCAAAGTCGGAAACGTGGTGGTACGCATTTCTCCTCCTTACACGAGGCATCGCAACAACGTTTACCCAGGCAACGCCGGTCAACTGCTGTTTGTGTATGAGAAATCCGGTGGAAACTTTCCTCATGTCTGCACGTTGTAGGTGTCGCCACCGGCGCGAACCTTGTGTGAATGCTCTGAAAAGTTAATCATTTGCATATCACAGCATCTTCTTCCTGTCGGTTAAATTTCGCGTCTGTAGCACGTCATCTTCGTGGTGTAGCAATTTTAATGGCCAGTAGTGTAGTTTATTTGGTATAAGGAACAGAGATAACCTGAGCACCGTTATCTATGAATGACCCTATGAAGTACATGCTGGAAAGAAAATACTGGCTTTCACATGATGGATGCTGGAGAAAAACATGTTGATTCCCACACGGGAGTTGTTTGATCTCCAGAAAATTGATACATGAACACTGAACGGACTCTGCTGAAATAGAGAAGCTAGGGTTATTCCGTAACACATACCACTCGAACCGCGTACAGGTTTCTCGCGCTCTATTTTTTACTTGTTGTTGTAGTAGTCTTCAGTCCGAAGACTGGTTCGATGCAGCTCTCCATTGTACTCTACCCTGTGCAAGCCTCTTCATCTCCGAATAGCTACTGCAACTTTCGTCCTTCTCGCTCTGCTTACTGTATTCATCTCTTGGTCTCCCTCTACAATTTTCACCGCAAGCACTTACCACCAATACTAAATTGGTGATCACTTGATGTCTCAGAATGTGTCCTATCAATGGATCACTGCTTGTTATCAGGTTGTGCCACAAATTTCTATTCTCCCCGATTCTAAACAGTACCTGCTCATTAGTTACGTGACCTACCCGTCTAATCTTCAGCATTCTTCTGTAGCAACACATTTCGAAAGCTTCTATTCTCTTCTTGCTTAACTGTTCATCGTCCACGTTTCACTCCCATACATGACAACACTCCATACAAATACTTTCAGAAACGACTTCCTGCCAGTTTAATCTATACTCGATGTTAACAAATTTCTCTTATTCAGAAACGCTTTTCTTGGTATTGCCAGTATACACTTTACATCCTTCTACATCGGACATCATCAGTCATTTTACTGCCCAAGTAATTCATCTACCACTTTAAGTGTCTCATTTCCTAATCAAATTTCCCCAGCAACACCTAATTTAATTCGACTACATTCCTTTATCCTTATTTTGCTTTTGTTGATGTACATCTTACATCCTCCTTTGAAGACACTGTCCTTTCCGTTCAACTACTCTTCTAAGTCATTTACTGTCTACGACAGAAATACAGTGTCATCGGCAAACATCAAAGTTTTTATTTCTTCTCCCTAAACTTTAATTCCTACTCCAAATTTTTCTTTGGCTTCCTTTACTGATTGGTCAACGAACAGATTGAATAACATCGGGGATGGGCTACAACCCTGTCTCACTCCCTTCTCAACCACTGCTTCCCTTGCATGCCCCTCGAATCTTATAACTGCCGTCTTAAACTGCCGTCTGTTGTAAATAGCCTTCCGCTCCCTGTATTTTAACCCCTGCTACCTTCAGAATTTCGAAGAGAGTATTCCAGTCAACAGTGTCAAAAGATTTGTCTAGGTCTACAAACGCTATAAACATAAGTTTGCCTTTCCTTAACCTATGTTCTAAGATAAGTCATAAGGTCAGTATTGTCTCACGTGTTCCTACATTTCTCCGGAATCCGAAATTATCTTCCCCGGGCTGACTTTTACAAGTTTCTCCATTCTTCTGTGTTAGTATTTTGCAACCATGACTTATTAAACTGATAGGTCGGTAATATTCACACTTGTCAGCGCCTGTTTTCCTTGGAATTGGAATTATTACATTCTTCTTCAAGACTGAGGATATTTCACCTGTCTCACGCATTCTGGATACCAGGTGGAAGAGTTTGCCTTGGCTGGCTCTCCCAAGGCTATCAGTACTTCTGACAGAATGCTGTCGATTCCCGGGGTTTTGTTTTGACTTAGGTCTTTCGGTGCTCTGTCAAGTTCTTCTCGCAGTATCATGTCTTCCATCTTGTCTTCATCTACGTCTTCTTCCATGTCTATAATATTGCTTTCAAGTTCATGTCCCTTGTGTAGACCCTCTATAGACACCTTCCACCCTTTAGCTTTCCCTTCTTTGCTTAGGACTGGTTTTCCATC
Source organism: Schistocerca cancellata (assembly GCF_023864275.1). Lineage (NCBI taxonomy): Eukaryota > Metazoa > Arthropoda > Insecta > Orthoptera > Acrididae > Schistocerca > Schistocerca cancellata. The sequence continues at coordinate 66,937,087 of NC_064628.1, forward strand.
TGAACTCTCGCTATTCAAACTGTTGTTTCTCTTTCTTCCAAAAACCTCTCTATCTTTACCCTGATGAAATATGCTTCTAAACCCTTACATTTGTCCTATAGCCATTCCCGCTTGACCATTTTGCACTTTCTGTCAATCTCATTTTTAGACATTTGTATTTCCATTTGCCTACTTCATACCGTGATAAATCATTACTACTTTTATTGTCGTTACGCATATCTTCTGTTGTCATTGTTCTGTTCGAAGATTGGTTTGATGCAGCTGTCCGCCCCAATCTATCCTGTGCAAGCCTCTTACTGCTGTATAGTTATTGCAAACTACATCCACTAGAGACTGCTTATACTGACTCGTTGTTTGATCTACACATCTAATCTTCAACATTCATCTGTAGCACCAACATTTCAGTAGCTTCAATTTTTTCCTGTCCATATTGTTTATCGCTCACATTTCATTTCAGTACAAGACTGCATTCCAGAAAAGTACTTTGAGAAGAGACTTGCTAATACTTAAATTTATACTGCAGCCTTCTTTTGAAATCAAATGTATCTGCCAAGATCGCAATGTTAACACAATTACTGGATTATTAGTTTCGGCAATATGCACCGCCATCCTCAGATCCATAAAACCAGGCAATGGTAGCTACATCATACAATGCTTACACCACTCAGTCACGTAAGGACTACATTACGTGCATAAAAAGTCGAGGCATTACAGTGACTTGCCAGGTATTCAATCATAAAATATGTACAACTCTGAGTACGCATGGCACGAACGAGACAGGTACATGTCACAGCTTGCTGCTTCGTGGTATGAAGCCGTGCTGTCTACGACAGAGAAACTGAAACCGGCGCTGTCGCAGCCAAGGTGGCATTATGCCACGAAGCAGCAAGACGTGACATGCATCTGTCTCGTTCGTGCCATGCATACTTAAAGTTGTACATAGTTTATGATAGAGCTCCTGGCATATCATTGTAATGTCTCGACTTTTTATGCACATAGTGTAGTCCTTATGTGACAGAGTGTTGTAAGTATTGTATGATGTAACTACCACTGAGGCTCTGAGGATGGCAATGCATATTGCCGAAACAAATAATCCAGTAATTGTGTTAACATAGCGATCTTGACAAATAAATTTGTTTTAAAAAGAAGACACCAGTACAAAACTATAGACGGCTCCTGCACTGAATGAACAAATCTGGTAACCATAACTTAAATTTATATGTTAAGAAATTTTTCTTTTTCACAATTTTCTGCTGTGGCTAATCTGCAATTCATATTCTCTTTACTTCGGCCATCGTCGGCGACTTTTCTGATCTAATAGCAAAACTCATCTTCTTCTTTTAGTGTCTCATTCCTTAATGTAATTCGCACACTATTCCCGATTTAATTCTACTACATTTCATTTCCCTTGTCTTAGTTTTTTTTATCTTGTAACTTGTTTTCCCAAGACACCATTCTTTGTTGTCTCTGAGTGAAGTACGATGTACTCGGAAAGCCGCACAGTTTTTATTTTTTCGCCCTGAATTTCCTTTTGGTTTCCTTTACTGCTTGCTCAACGTAGAGACTGTATAGCATCGGGGATAGACTATAATCCTGTCTCGCTCTTTCCTCAACCACTGCTTCGCTTTCATTTTCTTCGATTGCTACAACCGCAGTCTAATTTCTGTACGGGTTGTAGATAACCTTTCGTTCCCTGTATTTTGTCCCTGCTACCTTCAAAATTTGAAATAATCTATTTTAGTTAACATTGGCAAGAGATTTCTATAAGTCTACAAGTGCTAGAAGCATAGGTTGACCTTTCCTTAGCCTGTCTTCTAATACGAGTCGTAGCGTCAGTATCGCCTCATGTGTTCCTAAATTGCTGCGGAATTCAATCAGGTCTTCCCAAAGTCAACTTCCATCAGTCTTTGCATTCTTCTGTAAGTAATTCGTGTAAGTATTTTGCAAAGAGAGTTATTAAATTTACTGTTCGGTAAGGCTCACATCTGTTAGCACCTATCTCCTTTGGAATTGGAATTATTACATCCTTTTTGAAGTTCGAGGTTGTTTTGCCAGTCTCATAGATACTTAACGCCAGATCGAATAGTTTTATCAAGGCAGGCTCTCCGAAGTATCTCGGTAACTCCGAGGGAGTTTCACCTACTCCAGGTGCCTTGTTTCAAGTTTAGTCTTGCAGCGCTGCTTTGAGAAATTGTTCTCGCAGCCTCGTTTCTCTATTCCTTATCTCTTGTCCAATCTGACTTCATGCTCTGTCACTAATGACGTCGTCATCGACGCTGTGTTACGTCTTAATATTTTTTTTCTACTGGAATTGCACTTTAATTGTGAAATCAGACTGGCTTCGATTCTCCACTAATGTCATTGAGAGGAAAATAAGTCGCTTGCTACTCCAGGCAGTGTCATCAAGTCGTTTTTCTTTTATCGATGCACAAATTCTGGAGCTGGAATGTACTTACGCACACCGTGCAATGAATATTCACTATGCCTGTCAGAGCTATACGGTTGGTTCTCCTGCAAATAACAAGTGTATACAACGTACCTTCCCGCACAATATAGCTACGGAACAAAAATTGTGTAATTTCTTTGGAATCGCTGCGTGCCAGTTTCTACTACAGAAACGAATATACATACTTCGGCACATGCAGTTTTTTTTTCGTCGTTTACTCAGCTATCATTTGAAAGCTTACCTTTGTCAGGAATAGTTTCTGATGCTACCTCTTTTCTGTCTTCTTTTTCTGTTTGTCATGGGACATCAGAGTTTTGTCGTAATATATATGTCTGTTTTACGATCTACGACAGCGCTTTCTTATATCGCTCCACGGGCAATAACTGACGCAGGTGGCTGGCACCGAGGAAGAGAGATGTGCCCCTGAGCCCTCCGTCATTCTGCTGCCAGGAGGTGAAACGCAAGAAGAATTGTGTTAGAGCCAGCGCTGTTCTTATGAGTTATGTGGCAGCGCCACGGGGATGCGGCCAGTCGGTGCTTCGCCGATATTTCCGGAAGACCGCAGCAACAGGGAGGCAAATATACGGCGCGGGGTATGCGGGGGCGTAGGCGGATTGGCAGGCGGTGCGCTCTCACTGTAGAGAAAATATCGAACTAAACACACGCCGTGGGAGGACCAACTCGTACTGGACGCCAGCGGATCGTGACGTCACCTACCCTCAGATGGTGACGTGTTCGCGCTGTACTGGCCAGTAATGAATTGTAACGATCCGTCTTACAAAGATTCGGAATGCAGTTTCAGCATTAAAAAGTAAAGTGTGTACAAGGCGAAGGCTGGTTTCAACACTACAGTGTTTTTCTTGGAGGTGGTATATCCTGCTTCCTCCTCTCTTTAACTGACTTCTCCAGACCGTTATAAAGAGATCTACAGTTTAAAGTGGATTCGGAACCATGGTGAAAGTCTGCGTTAGACTAGCAATGGTAGTAGTTGAGGCAAAATGTCATATAGTAAATTCAGTAAATTGGTGGGAACTGAAAGAATAGGGAAGATGACGTATAAAATTTACACTTACAGAAGTAAACAAATAAAGGGAATAATGAAATTTCCTGTCAGATTAAACACCTGTTCCTGCCTGCGAACGGTCACACTGCAGTGGTCATAGTTCTTGTTTGCGTGCGCTGCAAATGTCTGCTACGTTTCTGCTATGTAGTTACCTCCCTACCACATCGTCATGAATGCAACGGATCTGATTCAGTGTATACCTAAACAAATCATGTCAGCAGCAAACATCTACATTTTTTGACTGAAGACATTGAAACGTCTGACACAAAGCTGTGTCAAAGTTTCAGCTGTAAAGGTACGAGGGTAATCTCAAAAGTAAGGTCTCCTATTTTTTATAAGTACATAGACCTTTTTATTTCTACAATAGTTTACATCAGTTTACAGCTTGAACATTTACTATTTTTCGACATAATCACCATTTCTGTCGATGCATTTTTGTAGACGCTGTGGCAGTTTTCGTATGCCCATGTCATACCAGCTCGCCGCCATGCTGTTCAGAAAGTTATGAACCTCTTCTTTCACCTAGTCGTCGGAGCTGAATCGCTTTCCGGCCAAATGTTCTTTTAACCTAGGGAACAGGTGATAGTCACTGGGCCCCAAGTCAGGACTATAGGGTGGGTGGGTGACTATGTCCCACTGAAACTGTTGCAGGAGAGCAACGGTTTGCCGAGCTATGTTTGGGCGAGCGTTGTCATGGAGAATGTGTACGCCCTCCCTCAACATTCCTCTTCTCCGGTTCTGAATTGACCGTTTGCGTTTTTTTCAGTCTCACAGTACCTGTCAGCGTTAATTGTGGTCCCAGTGGGCGTAAAGTCGACCAACAATAAAAATGGCTCTGAGCACTATGGGACTCAACTGCTGAGGTCATTAGTCCCCTAGAACTTAGAACTAGTTAAACCTAACTAACCTAAGGACATCACACACATCCATGCCCGAGGCAGGATTCGAACCTGCGACCGTAGCGGTCTCGCGGTTCCAGACTGCAGCGCCAGAACCGCGCGGCCACTTCCGACCAACAATACCCCTTTCCGATTCCAAAAAACGGTTGTCATGACTTTACCGGCAGACTGTGTTTGTTTGAATTTCCGCGGCTTTGGCGAAGAAGGATGCCGCCACTGGAGTAATTGTTGGTTGGTCTCAGGTGTAAAGTGGTGTGCCCAGGATTCGTCACCCGTGATAACTGAATCAAGAATGTTCTGTTCGGCTGCAAGGCGGTGAAGAGACGCGCTGGAAGCATCAACTCGTTGCTGCATGTGGTTCTCAGTCAGCACGCATGACACCCATCTTGCGCACACCTTCCTGTAGTTCAGTGTTTCCGTTAAAATTCTGTGAGCGGTGCTTCGGGGAAACCTCAGGAACCAACGTGCAGAGATCATCCAGGGTGATCCGCCGATCTTCACGCCTTCAACACTGTCTCCTCAGAAATTGTCGGTCTCCCGCTCCTTTGTTCGTCGTGAATTCCAATCCGACCAGCTGCCAACTCTCTACACCACTTACGAACATTTTTGACATCCACGCACGAATCCTCATTCACTTCCGTCAATTTGGCGATGGATTTTTTATCGGCGCAGTGTCCTTTGCGTTCAAAAACCGAATAACTGGGCACAATTCGCACTTGGCGGTAACATCCAACGAGGGGTCCATTCTCAACGGCTACCAACCCAAGACTGAGCGCCTGAGCGCTCATGTTTACACACAGCGCGTGAAGCACTCTTCATAACAGTGTGACTAACTGCCACACAAACAGAGCTCTGTACTTACAAAAAGGAAATAGGAGACCCTACTTTTGGGATTACCCTCGTATGTACATGTCAAAACTATCGAGAAGGAAATTTGTGACGAAAAACTGTAAGACAGCAGGAATTAGCAATGCTTATAATACAGTTTTGATGAGAAATTACTGGAAATTTCACCGACACAAAAACGGAGCCCATTAAAAAAGCCGGCGAAACCGTAAGAACTACATCCCTCCGGGCTGTTGCAAATTTTTTGAATGTGTGACAATCATTGTTGACAAGTAATACGTTTGTTCTTACTACTTGCAAGTATACGATATTACGCCAATATTTCATTAGTCTTATTCACGTTACCGACCAAGATAGCACAGTGATAAAACACTGGACTAACGTTCGAAACGGCGAATTTCATATCCCTATCCGGCCACCCATATTTCGGTGCTTCGTTGCTTTCCTAAAGAAGGCAACATGCAGGACGGTTGCAAAGAAAAGGACACAGCTGATTTCTCTCATTCTTTTCCAGCCTGCAATGACAAAATTATCGACGTGAGATGAGACCGTAATCTTGTTTCTTCCTCAATAATTTATTGAAATGGAGTGTATCTACAGCCGCCCTCCCTCAGCGGTGTCGCGGTAATCACACCGACTGAAATGGTAAGTGCTACGATATGAAAGCATTGACCCAATGCTGGTAAACTGGTACTGCAGTATTCGCAAGCCTGTGGGATATGTTGATGAAAATATCATCCTTATGGGAGCTAATTTTCACTGCAGAAAGGATCCATTCCTAGGGACGAAGAATGGTGTGGGTACATTACGGCTCTTGGACGTGTCTAATGCTACTGGAACTTTTCTGGTAGAGATAGCAACAGTTCACGCTCAGAAGGTGTGCGCTTGCAGCTTATCAGAGATAGCAATAGTTCACGCTCAGAAGGTGGGCACTTGCAGCTTATCGTCGTCCCATACGTTTTCAGAAAGTTGTAATCATTGGCGCGGGGAACATACCGATAGATTGCACAGACAGTGTTATGACCGCAGAATGACTGGTGACGAGATAGGCAGGACGACAGTTTAGCAAAAAGAGTAGGCGCGCGCTCTTCCGGACGGATTGTCATGAGATGATCGTAGGATTGTTCGACTGGTTCTGATTTACACGGAAAGGGAACAGAGAAATCCAGGTTGAGGTCACAGGCAGAATTCCACCAAATGAAATGATCATCTGGCACTGATGACTGTGAGTCTCCACCTGTGGGAGTTCAGCCGCCGAGTTGCGTCTTCTTACTTGACAACACACTGGGCGACTTGCGTGTCGATTATGATGAAATGGTGATGAGAACAACACAACATCTATTCCTCACATTCCTCGAGCGGAGAAAAATCTCCTAGTCGGCCAGGAATCGAACCCGGGCCCGTTTCATGGAAGTTAGATGCGCTGGCCACTCGACTAAGGAGGCGGACAGTTTCAGCAAAAACCGGTGGGAAGAGATTGCTGCAAGTGGTGTTGAGATCTCGAGTTCCCACGCACCGTTTGCGACTGACACCAGACCACAGGCAACAGGGATTTGCAAGGGGTAGAGCGAAGGTCATCTGGGACATTAAGTGGCCTTCTGTGATCTTCAGTGTGTGGACGCGCTTCTGTTTTTGGCTTGAGATCGACGCCTACATGTCCGTAGACGGCCTGGTGAAACGTCGATGTATCACACCAGCTACGGTGTAACAAATATACACTATTGCCCCGTTTAGATTCACACACAAATACGGGTTCGCGCCGGGTCTTCATGACGTTTAGAAAGCAAACCAAGAGAGTTACCCAGAAAGTAGGCTACCTGCCAAGTCCTTCAGCAGCAGTGCAGTTAGTATTCCTGAGACTATCGAAAGAGAAGTCCACGTAAACAGCGAGATGACATGAGCGCAGAGTCGCACACAGGAAGATATCAAGCGTAGGTCTGTTTCGGAGCCATCGGTCTTACGTGCTGCGCAACGTCAGCGGCAACGACAACGTGACAATTTTTGGCCACTTCCTGTGGGTCACTGGCGGAGTCCTCGGCGGCAACGATTGTATGTTATCGACAGTGATGTCCGAGGACAAAGATACAGCATACAGACAGTAGCAATTCCTGAACCCCACATCTCTCTGTCTCGTGGAAGCTTGGTGCGGGAAGCTACTGGGTATGACAACACGACTGAGTTGGTATTTGTCGGAGGGAGTGTGAGTGGCAGCCAACATGTGGCGAGAAATGTAAACCCTGTTGTCATACCCATCATACCAGGATACCAAATGCAGCATTTCACCAGTTCACAACGCGGCCACCTTGTCGAATGGATGGTTCCTTCACTGACCTGATCAGTTCCCTGATTGGTCACGCATAAAGAACGTCTGGGATGCGAAGAAAATGTATTCTTTCATACCTGCCCCAAGCCAGAAATCTTCATCAACTGAAACAGCTTTTGTTTCAGGCACTGGAAGAAATTCCTCCAGATGGTACTCAGATGCTTTTTCTCTCAATGCCAAAACGTATACGAGAGCGCATTCCTGCCTGTAAGGGATCACACCTCATAATGAACAGATGATGGACATACTTTTCGTTGGACTGGAAGTGTAATCGCTTAATACCCGTTATGTGATGAATACCTCCACAATGTCTGATAAATATCGCACCGGCGCTTTACTTCCCATTTCTGTGACTGCATGTCAACAAATACCAGCCGCAAAGCTATGTCAGCCATGTTATACCGATGGCAGCGTGTTGCCAGCAACGTGTGGCAGGCGGAAGTCCCCTCAATCCGGACGCAGCCGGTTTCACTCCTGCTGGCAGAAAGTGCTACTGCCAGGTGTGCGTTGGCAGGAGGAGGAGCAAAGCAGAGTTCAGACACAGCACACCAAGGTCGTTCACGAACCGCACTCACTCTCCACCTTCCCACGGCCACGTTCCGTCTTCTGTACACTTGCGAGCTGAGCGGTTGAGCGAACTTTTTCCTGCAAGTGTATACGCATCTTTGAATGCTGCAGTAGGCTCGCTCTTATGTCGTAAAGCGACTTCACAGCTATCACGGTGGACTAAATTATGAACTGAATATATTTTATACAAAGTACTCGCTATTCATTACTTTCGTTCTTACGTTCGTAGGTATTCGTTACTTTCATTATTCAACGCATTTTATATCTGAGATGACATTCCTGCGCGCTAGTATTTTTTTAATAAAGGAATATTGCGCTACAAAAATCATTAATAATCGGCCAGAAGTCACAAGACAGAGGTGGCACGAACTACATGTGAAAAAAAACCATTTGATTAAAAAACATATTAGAAAGTGTGGAATCGATACTCTACGTCCCGTCGCTATTCATTACTCAGTAACGAACACGTACCATGTTCAACAACTCTCAATAAAAGAACTGATAATACTGTACTTGTAGCTTTTCTGTTTACTCCAATATTGATGGAACTATGTTTTTTAATGGAGCGTTACTTTTTTTTTTACCGGCATTCCGAACATCGTCAGACGAGATCAATAATATAACGCTCTTTAAGGTTTCAGTGAAATTTTCTCAAAAGTTATTGTACTCCTACCAAATTGCAACGTTTCCGGCATCATCTCGAGCCGTGTTCCGACATGTTTTCTATTACACCTTAACAGATTTTACAGCAGTGAGCTCTATTCCAGAGGATGTGATTGACTGTATAGAAGTTTGCTACTCCATTGCATAAAAGATAAAATTCTTTCAGTAGCTTAGTAGATCAAAATGACACAAATGTCGCAGTTATAGAAAATTACTTTAAAAAAAAGTTAAAATGTTTGTGAACTCTTATGCGACTTAACTGCTAAGGTCGTCAGTCCCTAAGCTTACACACTACTTAAGCTAAATTATCCTAAGGACAAACACACACACCCATGCCCGAGGGAGGACTCGAACCGCCGTCGGGACCAGCCGCACAGTCCATGACTGCTGCGCCTAAGACCGTTCGGCTAATCCAGCGCGGCTAAAATATTTTCCCCTTTGGTACTATCACTTGCTAGGAACTTCGCTTCCATAGCTTGGGCCGTTAACGAAATGACCGGATGCTTGCCGCACGGTGCCCGTGTAGATTTTTCTGCGGCGGCGCTGCACTCTCGTGTGTTCATGACCGTTACAGAGGAACTGATTCTTCCTCGAATGATTTTGAGACACTTGTTCAGTTACAAATGGTTCAAATAGCTCTCAGCAATATGGGACTTAACATCTGAGGTTATCAGTCCCCTAGACTTAGAACTACTTAAACCTAAGGACATCACAGACATCCATGCCCGAGGCACGATTCGAACCTGCGACCGTAGCAGCAGCACGGTTCCGGACTGAAGTGCATAGAACCGCTAGGGCACAGCGGCTGCCTTCAGTTACAAGAAAATGATAATTTTTATCGAATAACACTGTTACATGACAACGTGATAGTTATTGTTTCATTATTGACCAGAGGGATTATGTTGTTAGGTATTTAAGTAAACCATTTGCAGTGTTTGCATTGAAAAATGTAAACGCTGGTATTTCACGTCTGGTGCACTGTAAGTCACACGTGACAGCATAAGTAATTATTTAAGGTATCAGAATGATTTTTAAAGTTGAAAACAGAGTATTACCTATTTCCAGCCTAGAATACATAGATTACATGCACAGCCCAGTTACATTACTGTGCCCACCACCTAAGTTCTACGTCAACGTGCAATTTCCGCTCATAGACTGCAGGTGGCAACACTAGCAGAGGTGGGTATGTAAAGCATGTTTGTGGGACGCCGAAATCAGTCCTATCGTTGTCGTAATGCAGAAATGGATCAACTTATAGAACGTTCAAAAGGGCTTGATCATTGGCTTTCGGGGCAAGGGTGGAAGCATTTCCGAAACGGCTAAGTTTGTAAACCGTCCACGCGCCATCGTCGTTAAAGTATACTGTGCATGACAAAATGTCGCTGCCCAAAATGGGAGCCGAAGCAACTGTGATGCGCCACGGGCCATAGATGACAGGGGTCAACGGCGGCTGTGGAGATGTGTACGGTAGAGATGGGCAAAACTGTTCTTTTCAGAGATTGGATCTGAACTGTTCACTCCCTGAAATGAATTAGCTCTTTTTCATGACTCACCACTCATTTACAATAGAAAATAAATGGAAGGAACATTGCCCTTTAAACTTGGTTTATTCCAGTACTATACCTGTATTTTGATCTTATTTGATCCTATTTTGAAGTAACACAGATAATGAGTAAGAATTTTGTATTGTTTATTGAAATTTCCACGATATGACAAAGTTTTTGATTATTGATTTATTTTGCACTATCGTGGTTTTTTGGGTGATCAGAAAATGTTGTAACTTGAGATTTACATTAACAATATATTTGGCTATAATGTATTAAAATTTCATTAACCTCATACAAATGCATCGCAAGCCATATATTTTTAAAGTGAACGTTTCCTTCCGAAGAAGCCTAAAATCGCAAAATCCGTACCAGAATAAGAAAAAAAAATATAAATTTGACTGTAAAACGAAAGTGCTGCATATAGCCTTACGCAGAATAAAACAAGGAAAATATTGGTGTATCACATTTTGCAATACGTTTATCGGTTTGCTCGTAATTAAAGCGTAAATTCGAGTGTCCATAATAAAAATCCTATAGTAAGAGGAGTCATCAGGAACCTAATCTAATCAGTTTAAACAAATAAAAATAAAATAAAAACCATTGATGTATACATAACATAATAATGTAATATACATAGCGGTATTACTACGAAGAACAATATCCAGTAGGGACGAACTCTGATGCAGAGGCGCTGAGTCAAGCAGGTCGAGCCGCGAGCTGTATTACTGCGTGACATGAGACCGCAGAGACCACAGTGACACCTGAGTCGCTTTGCTCAATGCTCTGGCTAGAGTCGAGACAGTGGGGTGAGCGTTGAGCGGGCGAGTTCCGAGGGTGGGGGGAGCGGTGAACTCACCCGCTCCGAGACAAATCGTCCGTTCCCTTGCGAGCAGGTTGTTGCAAGTAGTTCCTATGTTATCCGCTAGGTGGCTCTCTGTCCTGTTGCTCGCATCAACTGCCCAGAGGGCAGGACGTGCGACTGAAACGATCGCCGACAGAGTGCGATGCGAAGTTAAGCTGCGCCAGACACTGCGCGGCAGACGACGCACAGAGACGGCACGGCATATGTGAAACACAAAATCCAATGGGGCACTGCACAATGCAGGCAGCCAAGGTAGAAGCAGGGCAGAGGCCGGCGCTGGCTGTGTTGTGTGGTGTGCACTGTGCTCTGACCAGCAGAGGCGCTGCTGATATGCTCCGTCTCTCTCTCTCTCTCTCTCTCTCTCTCTCTCTCTCTCTCTCTCTCTGCCATGGGAAACGTTTGGAGCTACCGTTCTTTTTTTCTGAATCACTGATTGTTCACTCCTTTGAAAGATTGAACTCTATGAATTAGTTCAAGAGCGGATCCCCCATCTCTAGTGTACGGGCACATAGACGTGCATCTGTTGAGCAACTGACAGCCCAGATGAACCGAGGGGCTACCAATAGTATCTCCTCAACGACCGTTCAGCGAACGTTGCTGCGTATGGGCCGTCGCAGCAGTTGTCTGGTTCACGCGCACATGCTAACAGCTGTTCATAGGCGACAAAGGCTGGAATTCTCACGCTAGTGGCCCAACTGGATGTCCACTGAGTGCCAACTGGTGGCTGTTTCAGATGAGTCACGTTTAATTCTCCATCGAACAGATGGTGAGTACCCCGGGTCCAGGCCGGAGGAGGGAGCGTTAGATTCTGGAGAATGTTTTCCTCGCATTCTCAGAGTGATCTCGTCAATCTAGAAGGCACAATGGATCAACACAAGTATGCAGCTATCCTTGGGGACCGTGTACGCCCCTGCATTGAGTGTGTTTTCCTAGACATGATGGCATCCTCCAGCAGGACAATATAACATCCCACACAGCTACAATGTTCGTGCGTGGTTCGAAGAGCACGAGGCTGAGTTTATCGTACCCTCCTAGTCAACACACTCCCAATGTTAAAACCTAACAGAAAATCTGTGAGACCCCCTCGATGGGGCTGTTTGCACCATGGATTTTCAACCGAGAAAGATAGTGAAGCTGACAATGGTACTGGAGTCGGCATGGCGCAACATTCTTGGTGGTACCTTCCACAACCTCACTGGCTCTCTGGCTTTCGACAGGTGGTCACATTAACCTGAGTGGACAGTGTATAAACGAGGTAAGCCTGCACTCGCGTCCAGTGATATATTAATTTGCACAGTAGGTATTCCATCTTGTTAACTACACTGTCAAAGCTATATCCATAGCCGGCCGATGTGGCCATGCGGTTCTAGGCGCTTCAGTCTGGAACTGCGTGACCGCTATGGTCGCAGGTTCGAATCCTGCCTCGGGCATGGATGTGTGTGATGTCCTTAGGTTAGTTAGGTTTAAGTAGTTCTAAGTTCTAGGGGACTGATGACCTTAGAAGTTAAGTCCCATAGTGCTCAGAGCCATTTGAACTATATCCATAAAACAATATATAATAACGTTACTGTTACAGATATGTTAACATCAGCTTAGAGAAAGATGCAGCAGTTTTTCACGCTTCTCATTGCTTATGATGTCATATCTCCTGATCTATGATAGACAGATGCTTTTTACATTTGTAAGTAGGCTATTTAGCTTTTTATGTTGGTAACGCCACGTAGCGCTCTGTATGAAAATCAGTGACGGTGTTGTGTGCAGTCTGTGGCTGGTTAGCATTGTTGAAATATTTGCCATTGTAGTGTTGGGGAGTTGGCTGTTAACACCGCGCAGCGTTGCGCAGTTGGAGGTGAGCCGCCAGCAGTGGTGGATGCGGGAAGAGAGATGGCGGAGTTTTGCGAGCGGACGATCTGGACGTGTGTCCACCAGAAAGAGTAAATTTATAATACTGGATATCATGAACTGATATATATATTATGACTTTTGAATATTATTAAGGTAAATACGTTGTTTGGTCTCTATCAAAATATTTCATTTGCTGACTATGCCTGTCAGTAGTTAGTGCCTTCAGTAGTTAGAACCCTTTATTTATCTGGCAGTATTGGCGCTCGCTGTATTTCAGTTGTTGTTGTTGTGGTCTTCAGTCCTGAGACTGGTTTGATGCAGCTCTCCATGCTACTCTATCCTGTGCAAGCTTCTTCATCTCCCAGTATCTACTGCAACCTACATCCTTCTGAATCTGCTTAGTGTATTCATCTCTTGGTCTCCCTCTACGATTTTTACCCTCCACACTGCCCTCCAATGCTAAATTTGTGATCCCTTGATGCCTCAAAACATGTCCTACCAACCGATCCCTTCTTCTAGTCAAGTTGTGCCACAAACTTCTCTTCTCCCCAATCCTATTCAATACCTCCTCATTAGTTACGTGATCTACCCATCTTATCTTCAGCATTCTTCTGTAGCACCACATTTCGAAAGCTTCTATTCTCTTCTTGTCCACACCAGTTATCGTCCATGTTTCACTTCCATACATGGCTACACTCCATACAAATACTTTCAGAAACGAATTCCTGACACTTAAATCTATACTCGATGTTAACAAATTCCTCTTCTTGAGAAACGCTTTCCTTGCCATTGCCAGTCTACATTTTATATCCTCTCTACTTCGACCATCATCGGTTATTTTACTCCCTAAATAGCAAAACTCCTTTACTACTTTAAGTGTCTCATTTCCTAATCTAATTCCCTCAGCATCACCCGACTTAATTTGACTACATTCCATTATCCTCGTTTTGCTTTTGTTGATGTTCATCTTATATGCTCCTTTCAAGACACTGTCCATTCCGTTCAACTGCTCTTCCAAGTCCTTTGCTGTCTCTGACAGAATTACAATGTCATCGGCAAACCTCAAGGTTTTTATTTCTTCTCCATGGATCTTAATACCTACTCCGAATTTCTCTTTTGTTTCCTTTACTGCTTGCTCGATATACAGATTGAATAACATCGGGGAGAGGCTACAACCCTGTCTTACTCCCTTCCCAACCACTGCTTCCCTTTCATGTCCCTCGACTCTTATAACTGCCATCTGGTTTCTGTACAAACTGTAAATAGCCTTTCGCTCCCTGTATTTTACCCCTGCCACCTTCAGAATTTGAAAGAGAGTATTCCAGTTAACATTGTCAAAAGCTTTCTCTAAGTCTACAAATGCTAGAAATGTAGGTTTGCCTTTTCTTAATCTTTCTTCTAAGATAAGTCGTAAGGTCAGTATTGCCTCACGTGTTCCAATATTTCTACGGAATCCAAACTGATCTTCCCCGAGGTCGGCTTCTACCAGCTTTTCCATTCGTCTGTAAAGAATTCGCGTTAGTATTTTGCAGCTGTGACTTATTAAACTGATAGTTCGGTAATTTTCGCATCTGTCAACACCTGCTTTCTTTGGGATTGGAATTATTATATTCTTCTTGAAGTCTGAGGGTATTTCGCCTGTCTCATACGTCGTGCTCACCAGATGGTAGAGTTTTTTCATGACTGGCTCTCCCGAGGCCATCAGTAGTTCAAATGGAATGTTGTCTACTCCCGGGGCCTTGTTTTGACTCAGGTCTTTCAGTGCTCTGTCAAACTCTTCATGCAGTATCTTATCTCCCATTTCGTCTTCATCTACATCCTCTTCCATTTCCATAATATTGTCCTCAAGTACATCGCCCTTGTATAAACCCTCTATATACTCCTTCCACCTTTCTGCCTTCCCTTCTTTGCTTAGAACTGGGTTGCCATCTGAGCTCTTGATATTCATACAAGTGGTTCTCTTCTCTCCAAAGGTCTCTTTAATTTTCCTGTAGGCAGTATCTATCTTACCCCTAGTGAGACAAGCCTCTACATCCTTACATTTGTCCTCTAGCCATCCCTGCTTAGCCATTTTGCACTTCCTGTCGATATCATTTTTGAGACGTTTGTATTCCTTTTTGCCTGCTTCATTTACTGCATTTTTATATTTTCTCCTTTCATCAATTAAATTCAATATTTCTTCTGTTACCCAAGGATTTCTATTAGCCCTCGTCTTTTTACCTACTTGATCCTCTGCTGCCTTCACTACTTCATCCCTCAGAGCTACCCATTCTTCTTCTACTGTATTTCTTTCCCCCATTCCTGTCAATTGTTCCCTTATGCTCTCCCTGAAACTCTCTACAACCTCTGGTTCTTTCAGTTTATCCAGGTCCCATCTCCTTAAATTCCCACCTTTTTGCAGTTTCTTCAGTTTCAATCTGCAGTTCATAACCAATAGATTGTGGTCAGAATCCACATCTGCCCCAGGAAATGTCTTACAATTTAAAACCTGGTTCCTAAATCTCTGTCTTACCATTATATAATCTATCTGATACCTTTTAGTATCTCCAGGATTCTTCCAGGTATACAACCTTCTTTTATGATTCTTGAACCAAGTGTTGGCTATGATTAAGTTATGCTCTGTGCAAAATTCTACAAGGCGGCTTCCTCTTTCATTCCTTCCCCCCAATCCATATTCACCTACTACGTTTCCTTCTCTCCCTTTTCCTACTGACGAATTCCAGTCACCCATGACTATTAAATTTTCGTCTCCCTTCACTACCTGAATAATTTCTTTTATCTCGTCATACATTTCATCTATTTCTTCATCATCTGCAGAGGTAGTTGGCATATAAACTTGTACTACTGCAGTAGGCATGGGCTTTGTGTCTATTTTGGCCACAATAAAGCGTTCACTATGCTGTTTGCAGTAGCTAACACGCACTCCTATTTTTTTATTCATTATTAAACCTACTCCTGCATTACCCCTATTTGATTTTGTATTTATAACCCTGTAATCACCTGACCAAAAGTCTTGTTCCTCCTGCCACCGAACTTCACTAATTCCCACTATATCTAACTTTAACCTATCCATTTCCCTTTTTAAATTTTCTAACCTACCTGCCCGATTAAGGGATCTGACATTCCACGCTCCGATCCGTAGAACGCCAGTTTTCTTTCTCCTGATAACGACGTCCTCCTGAGTAGTCCCCGCCCGGAGATCCGAATGGGGGACTATTTTACCTCCGGAATATTTTACCCAAGAGGATGCCATCATCATTTAATCATACAGTAGAGCTGCATGTCCTCGGGAAAAATTACGGCCGTAGTTTCCCTTTGCTTTCAGCCGTTCGCAGTACCAGCACAGCAAGGCCGTTTTGGTTAATGTTACAAGGCCAGATCAGTCAATCATCCAGACTGTTGCCCCTGCAACTACTGAAAAGGCTGCTGCCCCTCTTCAGGAACCACACGTTTGTCTGGCCTCTCAACAGATACCCCTCCGTTGTGGTTGCACCTACGGTACGGCCATCTGTATCGCTGAGGCACGCAAGCCTCCCCACCAACGGCAAGGTCCATGGTTCATGGGGGGGGGGGGTGTATTTCAGTAGTTCTAGTAAAGAAGATTTTTGTGAGGTAAGTTATTCATGAAAGGTATAGGTTATTGTTAGTCAGGGCCATTCCTTTGTAGGGATTATTCAAAGTCAGATTGCGTTGCGCTAAAAATATTGTGTGTCAGTTTATTGTTGATCAGAATAAGTAAAGAGAGAAATGTCTGAGTACGTTCAGTTCTGCTCAGCTGTTTGAAAAGCAAATAACGTAAGAGGTTTATCAGCACAGTCATTGACTAATTTTTCTATTGGGTCGTTTCACATTGACAGTGATTATTGCCTGACAGAAAGGGATGGTGGCTGTTTCTTACCCCCACAGTGATGATGTTGATGATGATGATCTTTGGTTTGTGGGGTGCTCAACAGCGCGGTCATCAACGCCCATACAAAGTCCCTATTTTTACGCAGTCCAATTTTTTTTAGAGAGTCCAGTCTAGCCACTGTCACGAAATACGATGACGAAATGATGAGGACAACACAAACACCCAGTCCCCAGGCAGAGAAAATCTCCAACCTGGCCAGGAATCGAGGCGAAGGTCTTTTCGATCTTGACTCATGAGCCGTGAGACGAAGTTGGCGGCAACTCGATGCATTCCAAGATGCTGTGTCAGGGTTTCATGACATGATTCAACTGAAATGTTACATTCTTCTCCAATCTCTCAGACAGCCAGTCTACGATTGGCACGCACAATTTCGTTGACGTACCTGACATAATCGTCGTCGGTAGATGTAGAAGGACGTCCAGGCCGAAGGTCATCTTTAACTTCCGTCCGGCTATTTTTAATCCGTGTGAACCATTCGGTACACCGAACACGGCTTAAGTACTCATCATCGTAGGCTTCTGGATCATTTGGTGTGTTTCTTTAAAGGTTTTCTTGAGTTTCACGCCAAATTTAATGCAGACGCGTTGCTCCTCTCACTCTGCTATCTCGAAATTCACAAACTGTGTTTCACAACGTTCTACTCAATACATTACTGAACAATAATTAACAGATATACAACAATGAAACTTCCAGCAGTTACACATTACACACAGGCGTGTGCAGTGATGCCAACCATATTTCACTCCAACACACCATTGGCGCGAAATTGCGAATGTTTCGGAATTTTTTGAATAGACCTCGTATTGTAATAGCCTGGATATATTTCCTTCAATGTATAGTCACTTACTAGGTACTTAAGGACAATTTGTTAATCCTAAAAACAAGGTAATATTACTGATCAGTGATCAGATACAAATTATACATTTCGCACTAGAATTTAACGTTTCAGTCTGTTAGGGCAACCGTGCACACACGACAAAGATTGTTCAGTAAGCACTACTAACACTTGCTGCGTCCCTCACATTGTTCACAAAATCAACTTTCTTCATACCGCCGGAAATTCGTTAGGAGAACTGGTTTAAGTTAACTGATTCTCCTGCATACCTCGTTTGGTTTTGTTTATCTTTATCTCGAGGGCCATAAAGTGGAAGGTCGGAAAGTTAAGAGTTGGGGGTAGGAAATACCTGCTTTTCTTTTCAGCATATCTTTTTCTCTTTCTTTAGGAATAAGATAAGTTAAATCAAATGCGGCAAAAACATGTATTTCTATAACATTCTACTTCTAGGAAACTTGTTTTTCACAATTATTTAATTAAATGAAAAATATTATTGAACACATTTTGTTTCTCGATTAAAAACCGGGATAATTATGTGACCCGAGTGATTTTCTCTGGACACCGGCATGTTTACGTGAAAACCGGGACGTCTGGTCAGCGTAGCCTTTACCTTTCACTTGGAGTGCTTCTTGCAGTGAAGGTGGGATGTTTCCCTCCCTATTTGACCTTCAGTAAATCCACAGTAAAGTCACCATGACATCTGAGAGGCGTACGATAGCAGTTGCGTAATTATTTATTATTCACCCAGAAATGTTTATGAATGTTTTGTATCTGTTGCGAAAATTACAACTTAACATATTAAAACTATTACTGACATTATCTCGTGATTAATTTGCACAAATATGAATTTTCTATCTGACCCATCTCTGCGTTCAAAACAGCCTGAACAGACTGGTTACTCTTAATGAGTTATGAGAATAAATGAACCAAACTTCAATATGCATATGGGAGAAATTATTAAATATGTTCTGGTAGGCAGCGATATTGGTCTATATTACTAGATAGAAAGTGATGATAATATGACTTCAGAACAGAAAGTGGATGATGATAACGGTGATGGAACAAGGGAAATAGAAACGGGCATCACAACCCCTGATTCCTACTTTTATGGTTGGAGAAATTGCTTCAAACAGAGAAAAACAAATCGAACCAGTTTCAGAACATGACAACATATCATTCCTTGCCTGAGCCTCAGAGCCTAAAGTCTTTAGTAGGAATTCAGGTGTTGAACAAGTATGGGGGTGGGATTCTACAGTTATCGAACAATAAAATCGGTGAAATAAGAGTGCTATCAAAGGAACCTACACTCCTGGAAATGGAAAAAAGAACACATTGACACCGGTGTGTCAGACCCACCATACTTGCTCCGGACACTGCGAGAGGGCTGTACAAGCAATGATCACACGCACGGCACAGCGGACACACCAGGAACCGCGGTGTTGGCCGTCGAATGGCGCTAGCTGCGCAGCATTTGTGCACCGCCGCCGTCAGTGTCAGCCAGTTTGCCGTGGCATACGGAGCTCCATCGCAGTCTTTAACACTGGTAGCATGCCGCGACAGCGTGGACGTGAACCGTATGTGCAGTTGACGGACTTTGAGCGAGGGCGTATAGTGGGCATGCGGGAGGCCGGGTGGACGTACCGCCGAATTGCTCAACACGTGGGGCGTGAGGTCTCCACAGTACATCGATGTTGTCGCCAGTGGTCGGCGGAAGGTGCACGTGCCCGTCGACCTGGGACCGGACCGCAGCGACGCACGGATGCACGCCAAGACCGTAGGATCCTACGCAGTGCCGTAGGGGACCGCACCGCCACTTCCCAGCAAATTAGGGACACTGTTGCTCCTGGGGTATCGGCGAGGACCATTCGCAACCGTCTCCATGAAGCTGGGTTACAGTCCCGCACACCGTTAGGCCGTCTTCCGCTCACGCCCCAACATCGTGCAGCCCGCCTCCAGTGGTGTCGCGACAGGCGTGAATGGAGGGACGAATGGAGACGTGTCGTCTTCAGCGATGAGAGTTGCTTCTGCCTTGGTGCCAATGATGGTCGTATGCGTGTTTGGCGCCTTGCAGGTGAGCGCCACAATCAGGACTGCACACGACCGAGGCACACAGGGCCAACACCCGGCATCATGGTGTGGGGAGCGATCTCCTACACTGGCCGTACACCACTGGTGATCGTCGAGGGGACACTGAATAGTGCACGGTACATCCAAACCGTCATCGAACCCGTCGTTCTACCATTCCTAGACCGGCAAGGGAACTTGCTGTTCCAACAGGACAATGCACGTCCGTATGTATCCCGTGCCACCCAACGTGCTCTAGAAGGTGCTCTGGCCAGCAAGATCTCCGGATCTGTCCCCCATTGAGCATGTTTGGGACTGGATGAAGCGTCGTCTCACGCGGTCTGCACGTCCAGCACGAACGCTGGTCCAACTGAGGCACCAGGTGGAAATGGCATGGCAAGCCGTTCCACAGGACTACATCCAGCATCTCTACGATCGTCTCCATGGGAGAATAGCAGCCTGCATTGCTGCGAAAGGTGGATATACACTGTACTAGTGCCGACATTGTACATGCTCTGTTGCCTGTGTCTATGTGCCTGTGGTTCTGTCAGTGTGATCATGTGATGTATCTGATCCCAGGAATGTGTCAATAAAGTTTCCCCTTCCTGCGCCAATGAATTCACGGTGTTCTTATTTCAATTTCCAGGAGTGTATATTTCGTACGTGATATTGATGTTCTTGAACTGGAAACTGTAATAGCCTTACTTGTATTCACAGCAATCTCCAAATCTGACAATAAATTAACAAATAATTTTTTCTCAATTGCTGGAACCGAATATGATATTTTTGACAGTACTATAAGAAAAGGTATTTGTTCATATGGACAGCTCTTCGATTTGAGAGCAGATATGACAGGGAAAAAAAGGAAAAAAAGAAGATGCAACTGCTACAGTGTCAAACATTTTTAGCAGATTTATGGGGAATTGTTTGCAGTTTTACTCTCTAGGCTGTACTATGTGTATCGATGAAACGCTAGTGCCTTTCCGCTGTCTGGGTAGATTTCGGATGAGCTGCCAAGAAAACATCGAAGTATAGTCTAATGATTGTGTATATGACAAATACCAGGATCCAGTACCTATATAAGGCCTATATTGTGACCGGTAACAAATTTGAAAGTTAACAAAATGGTTCAAATGCCTCTGAGCACTATGGGACTTAACTTCTGAGGTCATCAGTCCCCTAGAACTTAGAACTACTTAAACCTAACTAACCTAAGGACATCACACACATCCATGCCCGAGGCAGGATTCGAACCTGCGACCGTAGCGGTCGCGCGGCTCCAGACTCTAGCGCTTAGAACCGCTCGGCCACATCGGCCGGCAAAATTTAACAACAAAACGAGAATTTATTCTTGAAATTTTCCAGTAATTTTATTTTTGTGTTTCTGATTCTTGGTTGTTTACTAAATACTGGCATAATACAGGATTAACAAAAGTTACACTTCTAAATTTTTGAGGAACATACGGAAGTCTACTCTTTTGGAACCTCTCTTTCGTATGTTCTGCATTTTCTTCTTGATTATTTATATTTTATTATTTATTTATTTATTTTATTTCGCTGTCGTGTGCTTGAAAACAGATGTTGTAATTAGCTGAATTCCATAAAGAACGAGAAAGGTAGCAATATAATAGGGGTTTCTGTAGTAAATTTCTGGTGTCTAACGGACAGCGTGGTACCACATGCTTTACAAAATCGTGTGATACTAGTTAAGGGTTAAATTATACTTCTAGACCAGGGTCCAGGATAAAGAGCTTGGAGGGTGCGTTTGGTGAGAAACACGTCATCAGCACAAAGCACGGTACTCAGATGGGCTACCTACTCAAACGAATAGCAAGCGGCGAGACAGCACCCTCCTGGTGCCCACCAGCGATAACTGGAAAAGAAGGTGAAATCTCAACTGGACAACAAACGGCGTTTGCATCGTTACAGTAGAGGGTCCAGATACATAGCAGATACGCTTCTGTAATATTATGATCAAAAAGTTCTTTCTAGATAAGCGCTGGAACCGGAGAAAACGAACGCGGGCTTTCTGTCACACTGCGCACGCTCGGTCGGTGGCACGCCGAACGACGAACTTTTATTATCAGCCAGTTACATCGTACTCCATTTATTGTTAGTTCATTTGCATTACAAGTGTCAGCTAACCTTGAACTTCTCTAGTGCCGTAACAATTTCCCCGCGACGGGCACCGTTGAAATAAATGTGGATTTCTTTTTGCCCGCCGCTAATGTTTCCGGATTATACGGAAGGCGGTGGTAAAATATTCCCCTTCCCCGCCTGCTACCAGTACGAGGTCTCCGTGGTTGAGTCGCGTGCCTGCCGGCTCACGCTGGTGGTGGGCTTCCTAATTGTCAGGCCGTACGCTAAACTTTTGAGAAATACCCGCCGGTCCGCCACTGCAGTTATGGCCCACCCGCTGCGGACTCGTAAAACATCCGCAACGGCTGGAATGTTTCCTCCGTTATGAAGGAAACAGTTTACAAGGGCAACTTTCCTCGCCTAATGGACGTAGCAAGATTAATAGTGTTTGGTACGTTCGCACTATTTGTGGCTGCCATAAAGCTGGTGGGACTTCTTTGAGAGGTGGAAATACAAAGACCAACATTGTTTACGCCGCCAGAAGCGAGGTGCAGTTGTCTGTAGGGAGCGTAGAATCGTCAGCGGCGCTTGCTGGCAGACATGGGAATGTGAGTTTGAGAAATGCAATTTCTTGTTAATAAATGTAAAAAAAATCATCATTTCATGAAATACTCTTATACGACAGGATGTGTGACTTTTTCTAGCCAGTATCCCTCGTTTAACGAGGGTCATCTCAGAAGTCCTGCACACTGCGCATGCACGTCCTTTACGGTGGCGTAATGAAGTAGTGAGCGGACTTTGGACGGGACGGTCATATACGTGTTTGCTGGTTCGCGTGGTTGTGTCGTGAGTAATTCAGTTTTAAAACCGTAGCTGAAACTGAGTGAGGTCGGATTCACGTAGTGACCAGCATTCCTACATGAAAATCGACTCCCTATGTGGAAAGAACACAACGGTAATTGACAACGCTTTGAGAGAGATGTACAGGAACAATGTAGTGGATCTTAAGACAGTATGACGGTGGTCCACTCGTTTCCGTGAAGGTCGGGTTAACACTGAGAACGATTCAAGAGGTTGAGAGCCGTCAACTGCGACAGACTATAAAATTCAAATGGCTCCGAGGAATATGGGACTTAACATCTGTGGTCATCAGTCCCATAGAACTCAGAACTACTTAAACCTAACTAACCTAAGGACATCACACACATCCATGCCCGAGGCAGGGTTCGAACCTGCGACCGTAGCGATCACGCGGTTCCAGACTGAAGCGCCTAGAATCGCACGGCCACACCGGCCGGCGACAGACTATACGTCTCAGGTTATTGTCTGGCGTGCGTACTGTAAGACCTTCGGTACACACACCATCAGATTATTGATTTGTCGCTCTAACGAAGTAGGTGAGTGTCAGCAATATGTCTCGTGGTCTTATCGTGGCGTGTTTATCTTCTGCCGTTAGGTCAGACGATAGATATGCCACTTGCACGCTTAGAGTAGCAGATTGACGGTGACCAGCTTTAAACAGAACTTGATTAATTTTCACACACATTTATTAAAATAATAACCAGCATGAACATTACTTAACTTAGTTCTGGATGCTATTTACAATTGACAATCTGAAATTCCTTTGGTCTTGGTACGTTAATCTTATTCTCATATATCTCTGATACTTGACAAAGTGTCTATACATTTATCTTCATGGCTATGTACAGGAATATAATAATCTTATTAGGCGCAGACTGAAACTTGACTACAGACTAATGCAGACTGGTACAGACTAATGCAGACTAATGCAGACTGCCTAATCGAAGGTCTGTGCACTCATTATAATACCTCGCGCATTCAGGTATCACTGCGCGAGTGTGATCCGTGAGGAGAAAAGATTCTACGTTAGCAGCAACCTCATTGGCTGCGTTACATATTAATACGCGGATCGGCGGAAGCAGAATTTGGTCCGTCTCTAAGACAGCGCCATCTCGTAGTGCGGAGACGGACGAGCGCTGCGCCTGCGCCGTTGTGCTTAGCGGGTCGCGCTCTAGTGGGAAAGTTGTGTACGCGCCGACTACGCGGAACTATGTACACAACATATTGTTAATGAGATTTTTAGAAAGGATTGACGAAAAACATATGAGAAAACTGCATATGAGGCCAGGGTGCCTGTCACTTCAGTTTACAGAATCATTACTGAGAAGTTCAGAGAAGTTGCTACCAGAGGGGTTTCACATGATCTGACGAGCAGAAGGCAGCTCGCAAAAGAATCGCAAAAGAATTGCTTCAACGTAATCAAGCAGAAGGAGAGCAGTTTCTGAAAAGAATTTTTGCAATTGATGAAACATGGATACGAAATTTTGAGCCTGAATGAAGTCTCAGTCGTGGCAATGGATGGTTCATATGGCTCTTAGCACTATGGGACTTAACATCTGAGGTCATCGGTCCCCTAGACTTAGATTAACTAACCTAAGGACATCACACACATCCATGCCCAAGGCAGGATTCGAACCTGCGGCCGCAGCAGCAGCACGGTTCCTGACTGAAGCGCCTGGAACCGCTCGGCCACAGCGGCCGGCCGTGGCAATGGAAAAGTTCCTACTCTCCACGGCCGAAAAAATTCCGCCCCCAACAACGAAAGGTGAAACTGACGATGACCTTTGCGTATATAATGAATGACGTCGTAGCTACAAATGAAGTGCCCCAAGGGACGTTTGTAACAAATGCGTACTACAAGTTGTTTATGCAAAACGTTTTCCGACCGAAAATTCGTCACAGAAGGCCTGCCATGCTTGCAGCTGGTGGCCCCACTTTGCACGATAATGCAAGACCGCGTATTACCCTTCCAATGAGAAAAACGCTTGACAAATATGGACGGGAAAGACTCCCCCATCCACAATACAGTCCTGACATGAGCCCACCAGACTCTGATCTATTTTCAGAATTGAAGGAACAATAGTGTCGAAAACCTATTGATATGACTGATGAAGCTTGCAGTGAGGTAACGCGAGTAATCAGGCAGCTCAACAATGAAAGTGTCATACCTGGAATGCAGACGTTGCCAAAACGTTGGGAAACTGTTATAAGCAAGAACTGAGATGATATTGAAGGCCTGTAAAGGAATTTTGTAAAATAGATTATTTTTCTCAATTCTTTTATGTTGTTGTTGTGGTCTTCAGTCCCGAGACTGGTTTGATGCAGCTCTCCATGCTACTCTATCCTGTGCAAGCTTCTTCATCTCTTTCTTTTATAATTTTAATTAATATTGTGTTCATACTAGTTGCTGGTGTGGAGGAAAGTAAGTTATTAGTATTTTATTAATGATCTCATTCATAAGCAGCTATATCACAGTCATCACAGTCGCTCAAGAAAGTTATAATTAAGCTTTATTTGTTTAATCAGAACCGGACGATGACTCTCCTTGTCCGCAGTCTCGATGATTCAAAGCGATCTGTAGTCCTGTGTAAATAAAATGTTTTGGTTTTCTTGCGTTGCGTAGTCAGTCGGGAAACCTCAGACCAAGCGGAAAGTTTGCTTTGATTGAGTTTAATTATCCGATGAAATAATGGAGCTCTTGGATCTAATAATTGCAGGTTCATTTCAAATTCATCGGAAGTTCCCTTCTGATTACCAACGAAACGACACCACCGTGGAAATTTCCAATTAGGGAATACATATATAATGAAATTCCTTACACACCTTTGCTGTAAATGCTCAGTATATATTTTCTTGAGTAGCATACAGTATATTTTCAATCTCTTTCTTCCAGTAAGCTCGATAGCAAAATTACAATTATTCAATGCGGCTATTCGGCACGGAGATGATCCTAGAAGTCCCCTCAACACACCAGAGAGAATATTACAAAGAGTAATTATGCGCTCATGGAATAGTAATAGTACTGTACTACTTTGCGCATCGATTCTGCGAGTATATAGATGGTCAAGTAGGAAACGTAATTCACTCATAGAATTGTGCAGGGATAATTAGTAGAATATAAAGAGATATTGCACTGTCTTCCAGTGTGCAGAGCTTTTGAATGTCTTTCGTGCATGCAAATAGCAGCGAACAAATGAGTAAACAAGTAAAGCATTATTTTCCCTTGATATTCAGTTCGAGCATGGTGCGCTGGGAGAATGATTGCCGGTATGACTTAGAGATGGGGCATCTGTTCCTGAACTGATTCATAGAGTTGAATCTTTCAAAGGAGTGAACAATCAGTGATTCAGAAAAAAAGAACGGTAGCTCCAAACGTTTCCCACAGCAGAGAGAGAGAGAGAGAGAGAGAGAGAGAGAGAGAGAGAGAGGGAGAGCCGGCCTCTGCCCTGCTTCTACCTTGGCTGCCTGCATTGTGCAGTGCCCCATTGGATTTTGTGTTTGTTTCACATATGCCGTGCTGTCACTGTGCTTTCTCTGCCGCGTGCAGTGTCTGGCGCAGCTTAACTTAGCATTGCACTCCGTCGGCGATCGTTTCAGTCCCACGTCCTGCCCTCTGGGCAGTTGATGCGAGCAACAGGACAGCTCACAAGAGAACGGACGATTTGTCTCAGAGTGGGTGAATGGTGGCCGTTCACCACTCCCCACACCCTTGGAACTCGCCTGCTCAACGCTCACCCCACCATTCTCGACTCTAGCCAGAGCGTTGAGCAAAGCAACTCAGGTGTCACTCTGGTCTCTGCGGTCTTAGCTCACACAGTAATACAGCTCGCGGCTCGACCTGCTTGACTCAGCGCCTCTGCATCGGAGTTCGTCTCTACTGGATATTGTTCCTCGTAGTAATACTGCTATGTATATTACATTATTATGTTATGTATACATCATTTGTTTTTATTTTATTTTTATTTGTTTAAACTGATCTGATTAAGTTCCTGACGACTCCTCTTACTATAGGATTTTTATTATGGACACTCGAATTTACGCTTTAATTACGAGCGAACCGATAAATGTATCGCAAAATATGATACACCAATATTTTCCTTGTTTTATTCTGTGTAAGGCTATATGCAGCACTTTAGTCTTACAGTCAAATTTATATTTTTTTTCTTATTCTGGTACGGATTTTGCGATTTTAGGCGTCTTCGGAAGGAAACATTCGCTTTAAAAATATATGGCTTGCGATGTATTTGTACAAGGTTAATGAAATTTTAATACATTATAGCCAAATATATTGTTAATGTAAATCTCAAGTTACAATATTTTCCGATCACCCAAAAAACCACGATAGTGCAAAATAAATCAATAATCAAAAACTTTTCCATATCGTGGAAATTTCAATAAACAATTAAAAATTCTTACTCATTATCTGTGTTACAAAATAGGATCAAATAAGATCAAAATACAGGTATAGTACTGGAATAAACCAAGTTTAAAGGGCAATGTGCCTTCCATTTATTTTCTATTGTGAATGAATGGTGAGTCATGAAAAAGAGCTAGTTCATTTCAGGGAGTGAACAGTTCTGATCCGATCTCTGAAAAGAACAGTTTTGCCCATCTGTAGTATGACTCTTGTTTGAGGGTCAGTATGAGTGCAGCCTTCAGCTGGTTACGTAACGCCAGAAGGCTCACGCGGCCTGGAGACGCAGAGAGGAGCGACAAACAGCAGAGGAGTGAGTGGTGCACGCAGCGGGGGACACGTGCCAGTGCCAGCAGCCGGCAGCGGTAGTAAACAGGGCCAGGGCAGGCCGGGGCGGGGCGCCTTAATTTTATACTCGCCTCTGGCAGGCGTGGCGGGCCGAGGCGAAGGGGCCACGCATTGTGCCCCGGCGGCTATGTTATGTGCGACTCTCACTTACGACATGCAGCCACTGCTGCTGGACACGGAGGTCGTCGCTTCACGTCGCATGTTTCACACTTGTCACCTGCAAAATGGGTGTAAGCAGTGGCGCCCGGGTTGCTGAACCTAAATGACGCCCACGGTCTGCTTGGAAATTTATGTACCGGGTGATCAAAAAGTCAGTATAAATTTCAAAACTGAATAAATCATGGAATAATGTAGATAGAGAGGTACAAATTGACACACATGCTTGGAATGACATGGGGTTTTATTAGAACCAAAAAAATACAAATGTTCAAAAAATGTCCGACGGATGGCGCTTCATCTGATCAGAATAGCAATAATTAGCATAACAAATTAAGACAAAGCAAAGATTATGTTCTTTACAGGAAATGATCAATATGTCCACCATCATTCCTCAACAACAGCTGTATTCGAGCAATAATGTTGTGAACAGCACTGTAAAGCATTTCCAGAGATACGGTGAGGCATTGGCGTCGGATGTTGTCTTTCAGCATCCCTAGAGATGTCGGTCGATCACGATACACTTGCGACTTCAGGTAACCGCAAAACCAATAATCGCACGGACTGAGGTCTGGGGACCTGGGAGGCCAAGCATGACGAAAGTGGCGGCTGAGCACACGATCATCACCAAAAGAAGCGCGCAAGAGATCTTTTACGCGTCTAGCAATATGGGGTGGAGCGCCATCCTGCATAAACATCGTACGTTCCAGCAGGTGTTTATCAGCCAGGCTGCGGATGATGCGATTCTGTAACATATCAGCGTACCTCTCACCCGTCACGGTAGCAGTTACAAAACTAGAATCACGCATTTCCTCGAAGAAAAAAGGCCCGATAACGGTAGGTGTGGTAAATCCAACCCATACCGTGACGTTCTCGTCGTGCAATGGAGTTTCCACGACAGTTCTAGGATTTTCGGTAGCACAAATTCTGCAGTTGTGGGCGTTGACAGACCCTCGGAGCGTGAAATGAGCTTCGTCGGTCCACAACACGTTACTTAACCAATCGTCATCTTCCGCCATCGTTTGAAATGCCCACATCGCAAATGCCCTCCGCTTCACTAAGTCGCCAGGTAACAGTTTATGATGCTGATGGATTTTGAACGGATAGCATCGGAGGGTACGCCTAAGTGCCAACCAAACAGTAGTGTATAGAATGCCGGTGCGACGTGCGACTGCACGAGCGCTGACTTCCCCGTGCATAGACGAACCCGCTACAGTCTTCATTTCTTCCTCAACTGTCTCAGCAGCATTACGCCTTGTACTCGGTCGGCCACTACGGGGTCAATCGTCTAAACAACCCGTGGCTTGGAACTTCGAAATCATTCTCGCCACAGCTGCATTTGTCAACGGACCTTTACACGTTCGAATCCCCTTCCGATGGCGATAGGATCGTAACGCTGAACTAGCACATTCCCCCTTGTAATAATACAGCTTCACTAAGAGTGCCTTTTCAGGTAACGTCAACATGCTGCGACTGCTGGCGCATCTGATTCTCTCTCTCGTTATAGCTCCTTTTATACACGATTGTCATGCGCAGTCACTGACGTTTTCCTGTGCAGCGCCATCTCTCGGACATTTTGTGAACCTTTTTTTTTGTTCTAATAAGACCCCATGTCATTCCAAGAATGTGTGTCAATTTTTACCTCTCTATCTAGATTATTCCGTGGTTTATTAAGTTTTCAAATTTATACTGATTTTTTGATCACCCGGTAGATGTTCTTACGTATGAGGCGGCACTATGGGCCTCATGGAAAAAGGTTGTCCCGGCTGAGTCACGCAATTTGAATCTTAGTCTGATCACAAGGGGTGGCCATTATTTCATGCGTTGATCACGTAGGCTGACGTGAGGATCCATGAACTATACTTGACGGGATGTATCTGGAACATCTTAGGTGATTGGAAGTTAGTAGACAGGAATACAATTAAATACTTAGCTTTAATTAAGCATCAGCGATGAACGTTGATCTTGACTTTGTACAATAATATTTACAGGTGCAGGTATAGACTGAACTGCGAATACTCCTTTACAATTCTGATTGCTTCACACATATAGATCAATTGTCAATGCATAAACTGTATGTGGCGCCTGGCTAGGTCGCAGCTACTGAATTACCTGAAGGCTATGCTAACTAGCGTCTCTACAGATGAGATCTCTGAAGCTGTAACGAGTGAACCATTCCTATTAAAGTCGGCTGTAGAACTGGCCAGTGCGCTAGCTTGTCTCGTAAGGCAAGCCGAGTGGCGGCGCTCGGTCTGCTAGCGTCGACAGTGGCGACTCGCGGGTCCGATGTGTACTGACGGAGCGCGGCCGATCTGAAGCCCACACCCTAGCAAGTGTGGTGTCTTGCGGTGACACCACATATGTAGTACACATATTGTATAAAAACTGATTAATATATCGGGTGATCAAGAAGTCAGTATAAATTTGAAAACTTAATAAACCAGGGAATAAAGTAGATAGAGAGGTAAAAATTGACACACGTGCTTGGAATGACATGGGGTTTTATTAGAACCAAAAAAACAACAAAGTTCACAAAATGTCCGACAGATCTCTTGCGTGCGTCGTTTCGTGATTATCGTGTGCTCAGCCGCCACTTTCGTCATAATTGGCGTCCCAGGTCCCCAGACCTCAGTCCGTGCGATTATTGGCTTTGCGGTTACCTGAAGTCGCAAGTGTATCATGATCGACCGACATCTCTAGGGATGCTGAAAGACAACATCCGACGCCAATGCCTCACCGTAACTCCGGACATGCTTTACAGTGCTGTTCACAACATTATTCCTCGACTACAGATATTGTTGAGGAATGATGGTGGACATAGTGAGCATTTCGTGTAAAGAACATAATCTTTGCTTTGCTCTTACTTTGTTATGCTAATTATTGCTATTCTGATCAGATGAAGCGCCATCTGTCGGACATTTTTTGAACATTTGTATTTTTTTGGTTCTAATAAAACCCCATGTCATTCCAAGCATGTGTGTCAATTTGTACCTCTCTATCTACATTATTCCGTGATTTATTCAGTTTTCAAATTTATACAGACTTTTTGATCACCTGGTATGTGTAATGGCTGACAAAAAAGTCAAATACCCTCCAAGATAAAAGAGAGGACGCAGCACGAAGGAATTATACGAAGACGCTAGATGTGATGTACATGTAAAGACAGAGGAGTGACTACAATTTCAGAATAATTGGATGATTTATTCAAGACAAAGAGCTTCACAAATTGAACATGTCAGTAACGCGTTGGTTCACCTCTGGTCCTTATGTAAACATTTATTCATGTTAGCATTCATTCAAATAGCTCTGAGCACTATGGGACTTAACTTCTGAGGTCATCAGTCCCCTAGAACTTAGAACTACTTAAACCTAACTAATCTAAGGACATCACCCACATCCATGCCCAAGGCAGGATTCGAACCTGCGACGGTAGCGGTCTCGCGGTTCCAGACTGTAGCACCTAGAAACGCTCGGCCACTCCGGCCGGCTGGCATTGATTGATAGAGTTATTGGATGTCCTCCTGAGATATGTCGTGCCAAATTCTGTCCAACTGGCGCGATACGTCGTCAAAATCCCGAAATGGTTGGAGGGTCCAGCGCATAATATTCGAAATGTTCTCAATTGGGGAGAGATCCGGCGACCTTGATGGCCAAGGTGTGATGTAGCATGCGCGAAGCCGTGTGTGGGCTGGCTTATCTTGCTACAATGTAAGCCGAGCGTGGCTTCCGTCGAAGGGCAACAAAACGAGGCGTACTTTATCGTCGACGTACTGCTGTGCTGTAATTGTCCAGAGGAAGGCGCCCAACGGGCTCCTGCTATGAAATGAAATGGCACCCCAGACCATCACTGCCGGTTGTCGAGCCATATGGCGGCCGACGGTCTGCTTGGTATTCCACCGCTGTCCACGTCGTCCCTAGAAACGCCGTCGTTGATCATTGGTGCTCAGTTCGGAGCGGGACTTGTCACTGAAGACAGTTCTGCTTCAATCAATATGATTTCAGGCTGATGAAGTGTCCGGAAATACCCCAGACAGCAGTGGGATACCAATGAGTTTCTGGTGCTTGTCATCGTGCCTGTCAATCCCTACCTTGCCCAGCAAAGATGGCCGCATCTCTCCAATTGAGAACGTTTGGAACATTATGGGGAGGGCTCTCCAGCCGTTTAGCGGTTTTAACTATCTAACGTGTCAAATGGACAGAATTTGGCACGATATACCCCAGTAGAAAATCCAGCAACACCGTCAATGCCAAACCGAATAACTGCTTCCGTAAGGGCCAGAGGTGGACCAACACGTTATTAGCTTGTTCAACTTATGAAGCTCTTTCTCTTGGATTAATCATTCAATTTTTCTGGAATTGTAATAATTTCTGTGTGTGTACATGTACATCACACCTACCGATTTACGTCTCATTCATGTTATTCCTTCGTGTTGCATCGTTTTGTGTCTTTGGATGTATTTATAGCTCCAGCCATTTAGGAGTTTTAATGATCTAATGCGCTAATTGGACAGAAATCTGGCACGATATACCCCAGGATGACACCCAACAACTCTATCAATGCAAAACTGAATAACTGCTTGCTTCAGGGCCATAGGTGGATCAACGCATTATTGACTTTTTCAACTTCTGAAACTCTTTCTCTTGAACAAATCATTCAGTTTTTCTGAAATTGTAATAATTTCTTCGTGAGTACATGTACATCATATCTACCGATTTACATCACATTTGGGTAGTTCCTTCGTGTTGCATCGTTTTGTATGTTTGAGTGTACTGATAAAGTGTTTCCTCTACGCTGTAGTAATTGAGACATACATGCTTAAAGATACAGGCGAAAAAATTAGAATACGAATCAGCATTTAGGGCAGCAACCATCAAGCAAATAAATAATAAAGAATAAAATGAGAAAGTTACCTTTTATTTTATATTAGTTACTTTTATAGCCTGAGTACGAGATAGTAGTTATTACTGATGTTGAAATGCTCAATAACATCGTCGAAACCTATTTCATTTGAAATTTTTCTTTCAGTCGATAATATCGCCAGATTACCTGTTCGTTTGTGATTAATAGTGGAGTGAAGACTTTTTTCTTTTTAGTTTCAGTTTACAGAAACTCTCGCATGATGCGACCGAGACTCAAAACATCAAGAACTATTGTATTGTAAGTGGTGTACAGAGTAATGGTTCACTAAGGTTCTATTTAATCATAAACTGGACGATTCTTGGGCCACCCATCTAGCAACAATGTCCATATCCATAGCTGTTACACGTAGATGTCTATGATAGATTTTTAATTTCTTGCAGCGCCTGCTCCTTATCAGATGCATCGTACATTTCTACCAGATTTTTCCAGGGCTACAGCCAAAGGGTTTCATCTAGAATAATTGTGTCTAGCAGATAATTTTAAGTATCATGCAACGTCTTACAAATTTTTGAAAATTCTCAACATACTCATTGTCAGCTACTATGGTCTGATAATATGTATGTTAGTACTTATGTATATATTTTGCGTATGTATGGGGTTTCTAACTCCAAATTGCCTCTTATTAACTAAACGTATTTTGGCTTTGTTTGGCATTGCATTAAAAGTGGTCTGGTCCTGTGGAGCCTCCGAATATCGAAACCGTCGAAATTTGAAGGCCATCCAGGACAAGAGTTACGAGTCGCCTTCCCCTACTCCTCCCCCTCCTCCCCTTGCTAATCCGCCACTGGGTGGAAGGCATTGCTTCACACATAAATAAGAAAGAACCACAAAAATTGGGAGCAAAATTAGAAAATACAATGGTCGTCAACCTAATTACATAATAAGTGAACTTAGCAGTTCGAATAGCTACAGACTAAATACAGGGTGTTTGAAAAAGAATACCATAGTTTCAAGTAAAAATTTAATGGGGAAATTTATGAAAAATTACATGAATGAGTACATATCGTGAAAGAGGATTCCTTAGAGTTTTGAATGTTAGTAGACGTCAACGTGGAATCCATTTGTTGCCCTGTACCTGTCGAGACGAAATCCCACTTCTCGCCATGTATTCATCAACATTTCAGATGTGACTGGCATGAAATGTAGCCTCGTCAGAAAAGAGAACCTTTTTTAAAAAAAATGACATCATTATCATCAATTCTGTGTAGAAATTCAACAGCAAACTCATACCTTTCGATTTTATCAGTAGATTTTATTTCATGTAACAGTTGCTAATTGTAAGTGCACAACACAAGTCTTTTGCGCACAACATCATACAAGTACTTTTAGGCAGTCCTAATTGTAGACTATGTCCGGCCAACGACTTCTTTGGGCTCCGCACACAAAACACGAATCTGTTCAACAATATCTTCAGAAGTACTCGGTCTACCTGGTGATTTTGCTTTTAAAACACCACCGGTTTCCTTGAAAGACTGTAGCCAATGACGGATAGTTTTTGCTGTAGGCGGTTCACCACCATACTGACGTCTAAAATTACGTTGCACTGTTATAACTGACTCAGTTTTCACAAGCCAAATAACACACTGCACTTCATGTTGCGGAGTACACACTGTTGGTGAGTTGCTCTGCACTGCACTGCACGCACACCTGGACTGAACTGAGGGAACAGAGGGAAAGAAACAGCACTGGTGCCATCTCAAGGTCAAGCAGACATGCCAACTGCAGGGGAGCCAAACTTCGAGAGCTGATGAATCAAACTCCACAAACTAGAATAGTGGATGTCTCTTTATACAGATTCTAGGACACATTAAAACTAGGGAGTTCGTTTTCAATTATGCGCTCCAAGAACAGCGTAAGAAAGACCCACAACAAAAACAGTCCAAATTCAGGTTCACAGCTTTGGAGTTTTTCAAATACGAAAGAACGACACGAAAATGCACTGTGAAGCTTCTTTTCGCTTTGAATTAACTCGATAAAACCCCATACATTTGTTGCAATGCACAACTACATCTACGCCATCAGTCTGTAAGCCACATTAGGTTTGTGGAGGAAGGTACTTCTGGCACCTCTATCGCGTTATTTTGTGGCTTTTGGCTTGAAGACCATGTAGCAATCTCTCAGTGTTTTAGAAAATTTCCAGGATTTTACACGGTAGCGTTATATTTATTTAAAATTTTCATAATTAGTTTTAAATTTAACATACTATTTTGATGAAGGATAGCTGCTATAGTATTTGGCAAGAGTTGAAGAGATGTGATTAACCGCTGTGTGGAGTCAGTTTGCTGGTTTGCATAAAAAATGTGATTGACATCTCGTACTGTTGCTCTGTCACATGCACAATAAGAATAGCCTCCAACGTGTCTTCGATGAAGATGGCTGGGGAATGATCCATGATTAAACCTGGTGAGAATTATGGAACCAATAAACTTTTTTATTTGCCTTATCTGTGCGAAACCAAGAATTCGATGGAATGTTTGCCTGAATTTGTGCATAATATTTCCCTTTGCTGCATATCGGTGATTGATATTCGTCTTCCCACTGGTGTCTTGTTCTTCTAATTAAGGTGTCCGGGGAGGAACGGTCAATACAGAAACGATCATTCGATGCAAAAAAGTCTAGTAAACATGGGCTTTAAACAGCGTTCCGTAAAAGCTATGTGCACATCTTCACTTTCGTTACTGTGAAACAAATCTATTGAAAGCTCTTTGCGTCCATATTTTGAGAGTCGGTATTAAGGATCAAACCATGGAAGACATGTCCACTAAACATGGGCTCTAAGGCGCATACCGTAAGAGCTATGAGAACTTGTTCATTTTCGCAGCTGTGAAACACATCTCTTCAACTGAACAATTGAATATAACTCCTAAGGTGTACATTTTAGAGCTTCACGTTTACTGGAGAATTTTTTCTTAATTTGATCCATACTACCTCCTCCCAAAATATGGAAAGCAAAGAGCTTACAGTAGAAGAGGTTTGTTTGACGGTATCGAAGATGAAATGACTGGGTGTTCTGTGATGTCCTTAGGTTAGTTAGGTTTAAGTAGTTCTAAGTTCTAGGGGACTGATGACCATAGATGTTAAGTCCCATAGTGCTCAGAGCCATTCAAAGATGAAGAAGTGCCCATAGCTCTTCAAGTACGCATTTTAGAGCCGATGTTTATTATTTTACTTAGAGTGATTGTTCCTGTTATATCCCTGAACACTGACCATTCCTCGTGAGACATCCTTCAAGCCTGATGGTGGTAATAAGATGTTTTTAAATGTGCTGTTTTGAGGGGCAGTTATTGACTAATTCAAAAAATGATTCAAATGGCTCTGAGCACTATGGGACTTAACTTCTGAGGTCATCAGTCCCCTAGAACTTAGAACTACTTAAACCTAACTAACCTAAGGACATCACACACATCCATGCCCGAGGCAGGATTCCAACCTGCGACCTTAGTGGTCGCGCGTCGACTAATTCATTACATTTAATGTCAGCATGTCTTTTGATTCACATACGTTTTTCCTTCTTCCTGAGATTTTGGTTTTCTTTAGTGACTTTCAGAATTACCATTACCAGTGGGTTAGTTGTCTTGAGGTGGGCTAGTGCCTGATTATCTTGGAGCAAGTTTCTACAATTTGTTGCAAATCGAAATGTTTTTACTGTGAGGTTCTGCAAGTAATGTAAAGCTGCAAATGTAGGCTAGCTGTAGTTTCCGCAGACAATCTAGAAGCTTCACTGTAGAGCGAAATCAATTCCTTGTAACCTGTACTGGGACACAGGAACGCGCAACCCACTCTTCCTTTACCTGTGGTTTTCATTACCTTTTGCCCCGTTCCCTACTCTAATTTTGAAAGGTGTGTGGGAAGAGTGACACTGACGTCTGTAACCCTCCACATGAACTCTAATTTCTCGGCTTTCTTCATAGCGATCATTTCGCGAGATGTATGGGGGGGGGGGGAGGAATCAGTACGTTGCCCGACTGTTCCCAGAACGTACTCTCTCTGATGTACAATAGCAAGCCTCTGCGCGATGCACAACGCCTCTCCTGTAGTGTCTGCCACTGAAGTTTGTTGAGCAGTTGCTTAACGCTCTCGCGCCGGCTAACGATCCCGTGAAGAAGTGCATCGCTCTTCTATGGATCTTTTCTACCTCCTTCACCAATCCAATAAGGTAAGGGTCATCAGTTTGATGTACAATATTCAAGAATCGGTAGAACAAGTGTTGTGCAAGGCACTCCTTTCGGGGATGAATTCATTAAGATTCTTGTAACTAATTGGAGTCCGACGTCTGCTTTTCCTACGATTTGTTCAAATGGTTCAAATGGTTCTGAGCACTATGGGACTCAACATCTTAGGTCATCAGTCCCCTAGACCTTAGAACTACTTAAACCTAACTAACCTAAGGACATCACACACATCCATGCCCGAGGTAGGATTCGAACCTGCGACCGTAGCAGTCGCACGGTTCCGGACTGAGCGCCTAGAACCGCGAGACCACCGCGGCCGGCCCTACGATTTGTTTTGCGTGCTCATCCTATTTCAGATCGCTACGGATGGCTACGTCTAAGAAGTATTTCACAGTAGTTAGAATTTCCAGTAATTTGTCGGCAATAGTGTGATGGAACAGTTGTGGATCTCTTCGCCTGTTTATGCGCAGTACGTTATATTTAGTTAGTTATGTTCAGGACCAGCTGCCTGTTCCCGCGCCAATCATCGATCCTCTGGAGGTATTCAATCTATTGCCGTTGCCACCACATTACAGACAACCGCATCGCCTGCGAACATCCTCGTGAAGTTCCCCGAAGTTATCCACCACATCATTTACGTGTATTTTAAACAATAACGGCTCTAACACACTTCCATGGGGAACTCCTGAAATTATCCTTACATCTCTCGATTTTGTTGCATTGACAACTTCGTGTTGAGTTCGCTCTGCAAGGAAGTCTTGGAAAAAAACAGAAATGTGCCCCAATACTCCGCAATACATGTGTAGGTGGAGCTAGAACAGAGTGTTAAAAAGGCAGACTGACAGTTTCAAATATTTATTAAAGACGTAGTCACAAGCTATTGAATTGTTAACCGTCAATGATAAGTACACTCTCCACAGTTTGATGTCCAAGCGGACGAATTGATGAAACACCAAATTTAAACAGTTCACAAAGATCTTGAATTCAAAACTACAGGTGAAATTTTAATAGTTCTTAAAACTTCGTGGTAAAGTGAATTTAAAAACAACAATAAGCATTTAAACAAACTCATCAAGTTCTGTAACCAATGAAATATGAATTAAAATAAAAAAATTTAATAACACCACTTACACACCTTGCACACTACGGAAGGCAAATGTTTAAAGTTATCCTACAGTTAAGTAACAGTGACTATAGTAATAAATCTTTCATTAAAAATGCCAAAGGTTTAACAAACAATAATGTACTTTCTTAGAACCGAAGCTCCGCCTACGCAATCGAGACGCCCCAATCAGCTGCAGGGTCAGCAACATTAACGGCAGCGACTAGCCATACCGTGGCAAAGGGCGTCTGATTGATTCTACTGGAAACGCACAGAGTTTAATCAAAAGACATCGGGTGCTAACAGCGATTACTTCAATAAATTTGTACCTAATTCAATAGTGAAGACACGCCTTAGCATACTCAAAAAGAACTTTCTATGTACATCTGCATAGTATGGTTGCCGATGCAAACCGAACTCTCAGACTCACTGTGCTTGTACCACACACAAAATACTACATGCCGTATCCCACGAGGACTTGGCTGTGGCGTACATAACTCTCAGAAAGGCAATGGCAGAATGAGAAACGAACTGAGCTAGCACGTGAATACCACCTACAGTTAAGTCAGCGGTAGTATCACAACCCATCGAAAGTAGAAATCATGTAAGTGGAATAATTTTACACCACTAGTAAATGTCATCACTTTAACAACTGAAAATGCAAGCTGCCATTTTATACAGCAGTTGTATAGGGCGTAGGAACACACAGATTGACGTACCATATTAATAGTCTGATGGACTTAAGTCAGTCACCAGATTTCAGTAATATCCGCCTCAAGCAACAGTTATAAGACATCCCCCCTTACAGACTAGGCCACCAAAGACAGATAAGCGCTGACGTATCCCAAAGCCAACTCAGTGGCGTTCGCCCTCCAGAAAACAGCACTACACATTCACAGCGGACACCAACTCACTCACAGAGACTCACTAACCAACTCTTCCTCCACACTCCTCCGATTTCGGCCGAGCGTGAGAGAGGCACTAACAGGGGAAACTACCCATTACACCCCCGTCAGACTTAATGGAAAGAGGGACAGCACGTCATAAACTGAACACAGATCAAGCGTGAAAACAGGGAGAAGATGTACTAAATGAAAACAGAAAGCAAAACAGAAACAGTGAGATACGTAGCGTTGTGGACAACGACCCCCAGGTTGATGCCATGTTCTATGACTTCAAGAAGGTATTGGTAGTTTCACACTGTCGTTCAGAAAATACATTACCGGGTTGTGCCGATTAGTGGTACATTTAGTCTATTACTTACAAGGGAAACTCCCATTACACCTCCCTCAGAGTTAGTGGTAGAAGTGTCCAAGGATAGTAAGTGCAATATAGAGCAGCGTGGAAGAGCGACGGTGTCGTGGTTATGTGGTCATGGTACTGGACTACCAAGCCGGTGAGGCATGTTCAAACCTTCCTCGTGCCTTTTTTTTTCCTTTGTTTTTTGGTGCTGTATTCAAATTTCTTGTCTGTGTCGTGATGTAACGTACGTTCGCAACAGCGAGGTGTAAGGTGGGGACCTATAATGACAGCTGATTCTGCACAACTACTCTATTAGCAGCCAAAAGGAAGTGGTTTTCTAATGGGAACCGCAAAGGTTTGATTACGAGGCAACAAGTCAACTGAATCCTCCACCGGAAAACACGTCTGCTGTGTCATACACGGTATTCGTGACAGTACGTGTGTCATATGACAGGACTCTCTTATCGACGCACCTAATTCGTACGCCTCGTGAGTGAGTGAGGTATGCCTTCTTGCCCGTACGAATGTGAATGTGATCACCCTAAAGGAAATGAGGAAGCCATAGTAGTTGGCACATAAGCTGCAACAAATGATCGCAACAGTTTCACAATCACACAGCTTCTCTGTGTACTCTCAAAACATACGTTTTTAACATTGCTGAAGTTGCTTTCCCTTTGGGAAGTTGTGATCCTTGAACTCTTTGTTGTAACATAGTTCACACCCGTTTATTTGTTGTTTTCATTTCTGTGAGATGTTCTCACTATTCATCACGTGTACTTGCGACGGTAACGTAATCTTAGCACGTGACACATGTTCTATAACCAGTGTATAATATTACTGTGAAGACTACAGAAGGAGAGAAAACATTTCAGTTACCGGACGGACAGTTCATGATGATGATAAGATCCCATACTCCGAAGAGCGTAGGGGACGATGCGGGAGACCCGCACCGCTGTACTAGGCAAGGTCATAGTGCAGGTGGTTTACCGTTGCCTTCCTCCGACAGTAATTGGGATGAATGATGAAGATGAAGATGACACAACAACATCGAGTCATCTCGAGGCAGTAAAAATCCCTGACCCCTTACGGGAATCGAATCCGCGATCCCGTGCGCGGGAGGCAACAGAACGCTACCGCAAGACCACGAGCTGCGGACGGACAGTTCATAACATTGTGAAAAATAAATAAATAAAATAAAATAACCGGCACGAGGGAGTGCGGGTTACACTCTAACACCGTGACCACTTAACCATGAAGCCGCGGCAGTTCAGTTTCTCTAGATATTGCACTTTTTAAGCTGAGAGTCTTCGCTGTTTTTATTTTTTATTTTTTTCACAGTTCAGTGCACCTTCTTCCTGTTTTCGTGCTTCATCCGTGTTCAGTTTTTGAAGGGGTATCCACTGGGCCAAATTACGACTAAATCTGAAGGGCATACTTATATGTATATGGTGTCTGTATGACCTGCAGCCGTCTAGAACGAAATTAGAATTTTATTAATACCTTCCGCTGCTAACGGGCGTTGATATATATCAACGGGGACAGGTGAAAATGTGTGCTCCGACCGGGACTCGAACCCTGGATCTCCTGCTTACATGGAAGACGCTCTATCCATCTGAGCCACCGAGGGCACAGAGCATAGCGCGACTGCAGGGACTATCTCGCGTACGCCTCCCACGAGACCCACATTCTCACCTCGTATGTCCACACACTACATCATCATTGTCAACAACGCTGCGTATCTTGTGGACAAACAGAGTGAGCTGAGCTTCGCAAGTTTCTGTTTGCGGAATCCATGCTTTATAGAGGAAATTTCAAAAAGCTTTATAATAAGTGAGCAAAATTATCTTCTATAATTCTACCTTAATACATTGACGTCAGCGATATAGGCCTATAATTAGGTGCATCTTCCTACAACCCTTATTGAAAACTGGAATGACGTACGCTTTTCTTCAATCGATAAGTATACCTCTCTGTTCCAGCGACCTGTTATATATTCTTGAAAATCGGGGAGAAAGTTCTTTCGCATAATCTCTGTCGAACTTCACAGATATCTCAGTCATGAGGTCGAGATGCCTTTCCACCAACGCGCGGTTTTAATTGAGTTCCTACTCCACGATCACTAAATTCAATACCTGAAATCTGCAAGGTGCAATTATAAATCGTATACGCAAAAAAAATTTTGAATTGTACCCTTGCAAAAAGATCTGGTTCTTTTTAAAATCTTCACACTGATGGTGGGGACTCACTTTCAAGCACTTTCAATCAAACTGGAAGTTGTGGACTGCTGGAACAGACATGTGAAAACAATCGATATAGCTTGGTTCAAATGGGTCTGACAACTATGGGAATTCTGAGGTCATGAGTCCCCTAGAACTTAGAACTACTTAAACCTAACTAACCTAAGGACATCACCCACATCCATGCCCGAGGTAGGATTCTAACCGGCAACCGTAGCGGTCGCGCGGTTCCAGACTGTAGCGCCTAAAACCGCTCAGCCACTCCGGCCGGCGAATCGATATAGCCTACCACATACAGGATTCTGTTAAGAAGAATCGCAGTGCATACATAGGTAGAATATTGGATGACGTGCTAAAGTAAAAAACAGGGCATCGAGTTATTTATAAAAACCTACCATGAGTCTTTCCAGTAACAGATAATCGAAAAATTATCACGATCGCGAGAGGAAACAACTGGTTTAATGGATCAACTGTCAGCAACTGTCACCTTAGCAATTGGAAATGTTACATTGTTCTTGATCTCTGAGGATATTTCGCCTATATCATATACGTTGCGTATCAGATGGAATAGTTCTGTCATAGTATTTTCTCTCAATGGTCTGAATAATGGGTTCAAATGGCTCTGAGCACTATGGGACTTAACTTCTGAGGTCATCAGTCCCCTATAACTTAGAAGTACTTAAACCTAACTAACCTAAGGACATCACACACATCCATGCTCGAGGCAGGATTCGAACATGCGACCGTAGCGGTCGCACGGTTCCAGACTGTAGCGCCTAGAACCGCTCGGCCACTACGGCCGGCGACTGAATAATGTTGAGGGGAAAGTCTACTCCAAATGCCTTGTTTCGACTTACATGGTTCACTGCTATGTCAAATTCTTTT
This sequence comes from Schistocerca cancellata, assembly GCF_023864275.1. Classification (NCBI taxonomy): domain Eukaryota; kingdom Metazoa; phylum Arthropoda; class Insecta; order Orthoptera; family Acrididae; genus Schistocerca; species Schistocerca cancellata. Next base: position 66,979,374 of record NC_064628.1, read on the forward strand.
CAGAATATAATATCATATCATCCATCTAATCATAATTTACTTCGTCTTCCCTCTGTATAATGTTATCTTCAGGTTAATATACCTTGAGGAGACAAAATATTACTTCAGGCCGGATCTGAACCAGCGACCTACTAATATCTGCTTATCAACGTATACAGTCTACCAACTTTTTTTAATATTTTCATTTTGTTCATCATTATTCGCTGCATTTGGTCTGGGCGGACGTCAAGTTCATCGTTGATCCCTATAATGACAATTTTTTTTCATAATAACATACCTTTCATCTCATCGTAATTTACGTCCTGCCTTAGTATAATGTTGCCTTCGGGTTCACATACCTTGTACACCACTTCTACATACTCGTATTCCTGCCACCATTCGGTTAACCCTTATTTGCATCTTACTGGCTTCTTACCTACGCTCGTGGATTTTATATAACCGCTTTTCTTTCCTCCAAAAATCTTCTTAATTTTTTTTATAAGCGGCATATTTCCTATAGTCCGAATGCTTCAACATCCTTGCAGTTTTCCTTAACCCTTCCTGTTTAGCATTTAGAATTTTCTGTGAATCCGATTTTTAGACGACTGTATACTCTTCTGTCTGCTTTATTTGAAGTGTTTTAAATTTTCTCCTTTTGTAAATTAAATTGAGTATCTCATGCCGAACATCGTGATAATGTGCTAATGAGAAGCTTTAATTTCGCCCCTGGTGTAAACTAACGGCAGATCAGTGATTGGTCGTTGGCCGCAGTAGACATCCCCCAGATAATGTAACGCCACAGGAAGTAGGCTCTATAGCGAAAGTCACGAAAATGAGCATCTCAAGGTCATCTCACAGTCCAGCAGCATTGCCAGTTAGTGGTAATTGCAAGTGACAGCAAAAATTCCGAAAGAAACATTATACATCTCTATTTTTATTCTAGAATATGATAGCGGTCTATCCAAAAGAAAATTCTTGCCAGCTGCTACGAAAGAAACTAAAAATTAATGGTAAAAGAAATTTTGAAAAATAGTTTTTACTTCAACCTGCGGAAAAATTAAAGCACTAACATATGTCTTCAGTCCTGAGACTGGTTTGATGCAGCTCTCCATGCTACTCTATCCCGTGCAAGCTTCTTCAACTCCCAGTACCTACTGCAACCTACATCCTTCTGAATCTGCTTAGTGTATTCATCTCTTGGTCTCCCCCTACGATTTTTACCCTCCACGCTGCCCTCCAATACTAAATTGGTGATCCCTTGATGTCTCAGAACATGTCCTACCAACCGAGCCCTTCTTCTGGTCAAGTTGTGCCACAAACTTCTCTTCTCCCCAATCCTATTCAATACTTCCTCATTAGTTATGTGATCTACGCATCTAATCTTCAGCATTCTTCTGTAGCACCACATTTCGAAAGCTTCTATTCTCTTCTTGTCCAAACTATTTATCGTCCATGTTTCACTTCCATACATGGCTACACTCCATACAAATACTTTCAGAAATGACTTCCTGACACTTAAATCTATACTCGATGTTAACAAATTTCTCTTCTTCAGAAACGCTTTCCTTGCCATTGCCAGTCTACATTTTGTATCCTCTCTACTTCGACCATCATCAGTTATTTTGCTCCCCAAATAGCAAAACTCCTTTACTACTTTAAGTGTCTCATTACCTAATCTAATACCCTCAACATCACCCGTCTTAAATCGACTACATTCCATTATCCTCGTTTTGCTTTTGTTGATGTTCATCTTATATCCTCCCTTCAAGACACCATCCATTCCGTTCAGCTGCTCTTCCAAGTCCTTTGCTGTCTCTGACAGAATTACAATGTCATCGGCGAACATCAAAGTTTTTATTTCTTCTCCATGGATTTTAATACCCACTCCAAATTTTTCTTTTGTTTCCTTTACTGCTTGCTCAATATACAGATGGAATAACATCGGGGAGAGGCTACAGCCCTGTGTCAGTCCCTTCCCAACCACTGCTTCCCTTTCATGCCCCTCGACTCTTATAACTGCCATCTGGTTTCTGTACAAATTTTAAATAGTCTTTCGCTCCCTGTATTTTACCGATGCCACCTTTAGAATTTGAAAGAGAGTATTCCAGTCAACATTGTCTAAAGCTTTCTCTAAGTCTACAAATGCTAGAAACGTAGGTTTGCCTTTCCTTAATCTATCTTCTAAGATAAGTCGTAACGTCAGTATTGCCTCACGTGTTACAGTATTTCTACCGTATCCAAACTGATCTTCCCCGAGGTTGGCTTCTACTAATTTTTCCATTCGTCTGTAAAGAATTCGTGTTAGTATTTTGCAGCTGTGGCTTATTAAACTGATTGTTCGGTAATTTTCACATCTGTCAACACCTGCTTTCTTTGGGATTGGAATTATTATATTCTTCTTGAAGTCTGAGGGTATTTCGCCTGTTTCATACATCTTGCTCACCAGATGGTAGAGTTTTGTCAGGACTGGCTCTCCCAAGGCCGTCAGTAGTTCCAATGGAATGTTGTCCACTCCGGGGGCCTTGTTTCGACTCAGGTCTTTCAGTGCTCTGTCAAACTCTTCACGCAGTATCTTATCTCCCATTTCATCTTCATCTACATCCTCTTCCATTTCCATAATATTGTCCTCAAGTACATAGCCCTTGTATAGACCCTCTATATACTCCTTCCACCTTTCTGCTTTCCCTTCTCTGCTTAGAACTGGGTTTCCATCTGAGCTCTTGATGTTCATAAAAGTGGTTCTCTTATCTCCAAAGGTCTCTTTAATTTTCCTGTAGGCAGTATATATCTTACCCCTAGTGAGATAAGCCTCTACATCCTTACCTTTCTCCTCTAGCCATCCCTGCTTAGCCATATATGGACTGAGAATAATGTGTGAACATTCTCAAAGTTTATACATACTTGTGATGCATATTTTATCGTATTTCGAGCTAAAAAATAAAATACCGTAAGAGGAGTGAAACCGTTCCACCTGTGTAACGAAAAATGTTGTCGCTGATGATTTTGCGTTCTGTTGGACGTTGTATAAACTTCCAGAGAGGTGTTAAGAAAACTATTAAATTAATTTTGGTTAACTGAAACATCATCATGGTGCAGTGTCACGTATGAATGTATTCTTTTTTTTCCGAGAGACTCCGTGAGTGACAGTGCGGGGTAACTTGTGGGTCGCCGCCAGGATTTTAGTTCCGACTGCTCACCTTGGTAGGACCGAAAATATGTCCCATCTGTCGAAAATTTATTTGCAGCTCTCACTAGCCCTTCGTCACTGCATTCAACACCCTAATAGCCGATATACACTAAATAAACGTAACTGTAGGTATTTTCAGTTCAATATTTCCTTTGGAGTCGAGCTACATATATTTTTGCGTGTTTTGTCAAATCCAAGTTCTATCGATGTGTAGTACAGGACTATTGTCCTCAGCACGCGGTAAGCGCATTTCACAAAAAACTTCCTTCTTCTTGCTGAAAAGTTTCTGCATTTCTTAAAATTTTTTGCTCATTATTATACTTTATGAATCGAAAAGCACGTGAGCGGTGCAGAGAAAGAAGGGAGGTCTCTGAGCCAGAATAATTAATTTTGACGGAGATCAGTATGTATTTTTCTAGGCATCAGATATTCTCCTCTGTCGTAGTATCGAATTACGGATCTACGCACTAATTTTTTGTCAAAATCTCAAATTACCTAAAACGTGCTCCTTCGAGAGATCCTGCTGAAGTTACTATACTGTTAACACGGAATACAGTCTACTGGAAAATACAAGATGTTATCATTTTACGAACTTGCGGGAAATTTATGTTAAGCCTTCCTTCTTCACTATTGGCGAGATCATTCGCTCACTACCAAACACGCGTCAGTGCACCATTTCACGGAAGTCCGAAACCACGCGTGAACACACAATATCACAGAAAAACACAAGAAATTCAGCTGGAGTGTGGCCCTGAGATGTCTAATTTCGTAACGGCCGCTCTAGTTATATATTAGCTGCTTTGTTGATATTCTTCCGCGAATGATAGACTGAGGCACACCGAAGCAAGTGTGTAGTAGTTGGTACTTCCCGTCCTACCGGTTTCTTCCTGTCCTATTCATGTACAGAGCATTGGAGGACTGACTACTTAGATGTCTCTGTGCGCTCAGCACTTAGACTAATCTTGTCTTACAGTCTCTGCGGTAGTGACATACAGGGAGTTATAGTACATTCCTAGTTTCTTCACTCAGTGTTGTGTCTTTAAACTGTTTAGGTTGACTTTTGCGGTGTAGACAGTGCCCATCTTCTAGAGACTGCCAGTTTATGCTTTTTCAACATTTCGATAAGGCTTTCCCATGGATCAAACAAATCTGTGGTCGTGAATGCTTTCCGTTTTACGTGTTCATTATCTCATGTTAGTCCTATATGGTATGGGTCTCACACACTTGTGCATTTTCCATTTGTGATATGAACAAAAAGCTTCACTTATTATGTCAATGAACATTCATACGAACGACAGATAAACTGGAAATCTATCCGCACACACTGCTTCACAACAAGATAATAAGTCACTGCATGTGACCAGCTGTAGGGTAATTACTCCCAGTCGGCGGCGACCAGCGAGGGTGCAGCGAAATGAACAAGGCATCCTGCCAGGAGCGTGCAGCGGCGTGATAGCCCGCGAGGCTGCAGCATAAACGGACCCTGAGGATAAGCATCTCGCTGCTCGCCAGATGTCGTGCTGCATTTACGCTGTATCCACGCTGCGCATCGGGCTGGGACAGCGAAATGGGGAAAATTCACTTCTCCGATTTTCACGTGGCGATAACTTTTGGCAGTATATAAGACTGCGCCACATCGTTTCACCAACTTACTGTTTATTTAAAAGCTTTAGTTTCCTTGTGAAAAAAGACTACTTTTCGTTTCGCGTGATTTTTTAGTTCTGTAACGTTTCTCAATCGACTTTGAAACAATTATGTATTGAAAAAATCTGATTTTTTTGTACACATAGTAGTGTAGCATCTTAGCTTCTTAATAAACTATTTACCTTTCCATAATTCGTAAGAGCCATTGTGAAATGACGCTATTTGTCAACCGTGTCCACTTTATGTACAAATCCTGTAGCGAAAATGTGCCATAGCAGATAGCTCACCGTTATATACATTTTAGACCGTACATTATTGGAGTGAAATTTCGTTACAGGTACAAAAAATTTTTGAAATGGTAGTGGCTTTGATATGTCTTCGTTCACAAGTGAATTATTAAAGTGAGTTATTAAATAGCGTCTATGCCGCGGTCGCAAGCCTATAGAGTTCACACAGGTTTAGCATACTGTCAAACTGCACGTTAGAGAAACGAATCAACAGCAATCAGTGTAGGTGTAGTTCGGTCCATAGTGTTATTTTAATGATCCATGTCCAGAAAAATCAAAATACGTACGTACCTTTATCTCACCAACGTTCGATTATGCCGGCTCATCATCTGTCATAACATTACAATAACCCAAATTTTATATTACAAAACGCAAACAATTGTTAGTTGCAGTTAATAGCATGCGCATTTAGTATTTGGAACTAGATGAGAAGATTAAGTTAAGACTTCGTTGTGCATGGAATGTAAGAAACCTGGCAACATTGTTCTTAATCCGTTTCTACTTCGAGATTAAAAACGGTAGATGCTTAAAAAAAAAAGTATTTACAGATGTTTCCATGTCTGAATTTGAATAATACCCAAGATGTTCATTTTTTGTATTTATGCTTTTGTCGTTATTGGTAAGAGTAGTACCAGAAGATGTAAAGAATTACATACTTAAGATCCACTCTATCTCCTTCTTCAAAGAACTGTGCATAGCTCTTAAGAATAGTATCTATTTTAGGAAATTAATGTAATGAAGCCAAGACCAAGTGTAGCTGCGTTTTTTGTCCTAGTAGAGAAAAAGCTCAAAGAAGTGTCTGTTTAAAATCGTCACTCATAGCTGTCGTTATTGAATTATCTCCACAGCTCGCAACAAACAAAACTGTCTGCATATGGGCCCCGAGAAGCAGCACGCAACGAGCAGCACTCAAATACGATACTTCTGGAGTGACCCTGAAGCGGACAATGAGATCTCAAGTTTCAGGACATATCCCGATGGTCGTAACGTGAAGCACAAACCAACTTCATATCATCGCCTGGCGAGGATCGTAGGGAGCACTGGGGCGAAGAGCGGTGGTGGAAATTAAATGGGCCGGTAAGACCCAGTGGGTTTGATTCACCATCTCTGGACCATGCCGGCGAGTAGCGAGGGGGCTGCATAAACGCACCCTAATACGACACACAGCGTCCGGCGAGGTCGTGGTAGGTGGCTAGCGGCGGCTACACACGGCGACCGAGTAGCGGCTCCTGGGGCGTACGAAGAAGCGGAATCGTACGAGGCAAGCGGCGACCGCACGGGGGAAAGTGAGGCGGCTCGGGTGCGTGCTGCAGGCAGAGTTCTGTCAGGCTGTGGTCGGCGGTGCTGGCTGTGTCCAGTGGCGGCGTGTGTCCAAGGTTGAAGCCCGCTCGGAACGGACGGATTATGGGCCGGGCGGAAGCTTACACAATCGGATTGCAGCCGGCACGTGACAGGCATAATAGAAAATAGTTCTGTGGTTGTGGTGCAGCTTGGGGCGACGTTGGCACCTTGGGATTGTTAGGACATCGCTGCAAGCCTGCCGGTAAATATGCATGTGTTTACCGACAGTAGATGCGGTGGCTTCCGTTGGTACAGTCTTAATACCCGGTGTTCGAGTTGTGGTACAGTCTAGAATTCCAGGGGTATCGCTTACAAATACCTAACACTGAAACTAAGTCAGCCACCTGTTTTGCCCAGGACGTAGCCAATGGGATTACTCCATTTCATTTCCTCATAAATTGTTACACCTATGTATTTATATGCAACACATTAATACTGTAACAGTGTGTACTATACTGACAGAAAGAAAATGGCAACGACCCGGTGTTCGAGTTGTGGCGAGACTGTATTACGGTACAGTCTAGAATTCCAGGGGTATCGCTTACAAATACCTATCACTGAAACTAAGTCAGCCACCTGTTTTGCCCAGGACGTTATGTTACACCTAAGTCGAAACAAGGCCCCCGGAGTAGACAACATTCCATTGGAACTACTGACGGCCTTGGGAGAGCCAGTCCTGACAAAACTCTACCATCTGGTGAGCAAGATGTATGAAACAGGCGAAATACCCTCAGACTTCAAGAAGAATATAATAATTCCAATCCCAAAGAAAGCAGGTGTTGACAGATGTGAAAATTACCGAACAATCAGTTTAATAAGCCACAGCTGCAAAATACTAACACGAATTCTTTACAGACGAATGGAAAAACTAGTAGAAGTCGACCTCGGGGAAGATCAGTTTGGATTCCGTAGAAATACTGGAACACGTGAGGCAATACTGACCTTACGACTTATCTTAGAAGAAAGATTAAGGAAAGACAAACCTACGTTTCTAGCATTTGTAGACTTAGAGAAAGCTTTTGACAATGTTGACTGGAATGCTCTCTTTCAAATTCTGAAGGTGGCAGGGGTAAAATACAGGGAGCGAAAGGCTATTTACAATTTGTACAGAAACCAGATGGCAGTTATAAGAGTCGAGGGGCATGAAAGGGAAGCAGTGGTTGGGAAGAGAGTAAGACAGGGTTGTAGCCTCTCCCCGATGTTATTCAATCTGTATATTGAGCAAGCAGTAAAGCAAACAAAAGAAAAATTCGGAGTAGGTATTAAAATCCATGGAGAAGAAATAAAATCTTTAAGGTTCGCCGATGACATTGTAATTCTGTCTGAGACAGCAAAGGGCTTGGAAGAACAGTTGAATGGAATGAACAGTGCCTTTAAAGGAGGATATAAGATGATCATCAACAAAAGCAAAACAAGGATAATGGAATGTAGTCGAATTAAGTCGGGTGATGCTGAGGGAATTAGATTAGGAAATGAGACACTTAAAGTAGTAAAGGAGTTTTGCTATTTGGGGAGCAAAATAACTGATGATGGTCGAAGTAGAGAGGATACAAAATGTAGACTGGCAATGGCAAGGAAAGCATTTCTGAAGAAGAGAAATTTGTTAACATCGAGTATAGATTTAAGTGTCAGGAAGTCATTTCTCAAAGTATTTGTATGGAGTGTAGCCATGTATGGAAGTGAAACATGGACGGTAAATAGTTTGGACAAGAAGAGAATAGAAGCTTTCAAAATGTGGTGCTACAGAAGAATGCTGAAGATTAGATGGGTAGATCACATAACTAATGAGGAAGTATTGAATAGGATTGGAGAGAAGAGAAGTTTGTGGCACAACTTGACCAGAAGAAGGGATCGGTTGGTAAGACATGTTCTGAGGCATCAAGGGATCACCAATTTAGTATTGGAGGGCAGCGTGGAGGGTAAAAATCGTAGAGGGAGACCAAGAAATGAATACACTAAGCAGATTCAGAAGGATGTAGGTTGCAGTAGGTACTGGGAGATGAAGAAGCTTGCACAGAATAGAGTAGCATGGAGAGCTGCATCAAACCAGTCTCAGGACTGAAGACCACAACAACAACAACATGTATTTATATGGGTTGACTGATTCCAAATGCAACACATTAATACCGTGACAGTGTGTACTACACTGACAGAAAGAAAATCGCAACCCTAAAGAATAATTGGTGGTGGTAAGTTCCTATGGGACCAAACTGTTGAGGTCATCGGTCCCTAGGCTTACACACTACGTAATCTAACTTAAACTAACTTAGGCTATGGACAACACACACGCCCTTGCCCGAGGGAGGGCACGAACCTCCGACGGGGGAAGCCGCGCGAACCGTGGCAGAGCGCCCGAGACCGCGCAGGTATCCCGCGCGGCAATGAATAATTAATGTAGTGTAATGTTCATAGTATTTACTGCAGAACTTAAATTACCCACTTTTTGTTCTACCTGTTCTATTTGTTTACTAATTTTAATTCCTTGTTCTTCGACCTGTACTTTAAGTTGACCAACTTGTGTTTTAATCTGATCATTCTGTGTTCTGAGCTGATTACTTTGCGTTTTAAGCTGCTCGTCAACGTGTGTTTTAAGCTGACTAACCTGATTACTGACTTGTTTTTGAAGCTGATCATTCTGTCCTGCAATTTGTTTGGTTAATCGTTCAAATAAGTCGTTCATGCTTAAAATTTTCACACTGTCTTGTTCTACGGAATCGGCGCGTTCCGATCCTACCTCAAAATTTTCTTTCGATTCTTTCTTTATCTGTGGAGAATCAAACATGTCAGTGGATTCGTTAACGTACCCACTATCATCTACAAAGTCATCCTCTACTTCCTGTTTTATTCCTTGCTGTGTTCGAGGCATCTCGACATTTCAATCTGTTCGTTAACATGTTCGTGATATTGTATGTACGCCAATTGTCTTCCGCTAACGCCATCTGTTATCTGGCCGCGTAAACTCCTGTTATTGCCAGCCGCACTTTCCATTACGCTCGTCCCATCTACTGCGTCTACGTTCTTGTCCATACCGAACGCAAGTTACGCCCCACTACCGTACTTGAAGTTCACTGCTATTTACTTTACTAAATAATATTGCAATTCGTGCCACTGAACATCCACTGTTCGGTATTCACATTAATTTGTGACCGACAACAACTGGATGTCCTGTCACGGTCGCCACTTGTAAACGTGGTGCGTGTGGGGCACACTATTCATTAAAGCCTGTACTTTGGTAAATGAGTGGGGTTTACCTTACGAGACAGGATTTTTGTATAGATATTGACCGCATGTACCTGAATGGAGGCAAATCAGACTTACACCCACTCTGTAATAACAATGATATGGCAAGCAAGTCCGAAATGCAACTACACGTCAGGACGGACAAGAAACAACACAGAAGATGCTACCAATTGGTTAATAATACGGTCGCCAGCCTAGTTAGGCATTAACTGAGTTTCTTCCCTGTACAAGTTGATGTACCTTCATGCAAAACAACAAGTAGTAATACTGCATAATATAGTAAATTTTAGAACTAGAAAATCTATTGAACTGATAGTTTCATTTTCTGTACTGATATGGAAAAACCATGAATACATAATACCACATTATAATGTATACTACCAAACTTCGTACTGTCTATTGACCTGATTAAAACTGGGTATAGGTTACCCTAGAAATAGTAATTTCGAGCCACAAACAAAATGTCAATTTTAATAAAGATAAAACACTGATAAATTTTGGTTTTTATATTGACTTTAACTTTGCTGGTCAAATCAGTTTAGAACACTTTAGAATTCAAATGAATAAAAAAAGGAGGGGACCCTGAAACTGTTATGATCACTGTATAAAAAAATTGATTACTGAAATCAATATGTGCTCAAGATTTCCAAAATATGAGTTACTACTCTTTTTTATAGCTAGGTCTGCAGGTAATTATTATTAACACAAACTTTAATTTTTCATCTCGGGACACTCGGATTGCACAACATTTGGAAAGGACCCTATTGAGGTTAGTTGTGAGGATAATTAAATGAAAGGAAAGTTCTGGTATTTAAGTTGTTATTAAGTTGTTATTGAACAGTATGGAACAAAAGTAACACTGGTCCATACGAATACAGTACTAAAAGTTTCAACCTGTTTGTATCGATGCGGCGGTTGGCAAGCGGCGAGATGGCGAGGCACAGAGCACACATACAACCACAGCTATGACTCTTGATGTATCGGCACTTTAATTCTTCTTAGCGTCGCAATGCTTTTCCATTTAGTGCCTATGGAATTTTGCCATGCTGTATAGGCGTTGGAACGGCATACCCGAGGCTCAATTAAATTACGTCTTCCAGAAGAGCCTCCTCGCTCCAGAACGTGTTGCTCAGACCAATGCCAAACTCCAACTACAACTGCTGACCCCGTTGTGCCGTCCAGTGCCTGTGCGTATTTTCCCACGCTCGCCTGCCATCCACCTTTTACCGCTCCCTTACGACCCGGGTATTCACCCGAGGTTTTGCATTCTACATGTCCTAACACATTGCCTACGTATGGACCAGACGCACAGATACAATTTTAAACATATTACAATAGTTTCAACGTTTCTTACATTTCATTTCAGTTACAATATTGATTGACATTTGACATAAACATTAATTTTCACATTGAAATTTGTTTACAGTTTTCTTAACACAATGGCATGAAACAAGAAAACAAATGAAATCAGAACATCAATTACTCAAGTTTAACGAAGAATGAGATGGAAATAAATATTATTTATATGTACAATAGTACAACGTCGTTGTTGTTACAATACTCCCTAGCTCCATACGCGAACGGAATGCGGAAAAGACTTAAAACGCTATCTGATGAAAAGTATTCGGACGTCTATTAATGGCCATTAGTATGGGGTGTGTCAACTCTTCGCCTTCATGACTGCTTGCAATCTGCTGGGGAAACTTTCGATGAGGTCAGTGGAGGAATGGCAGACGCTTCCTTCTCAAAATCCGAAACCAGAGATGGTAGTGACGTTGGACGTTGGGATCTGTGGCGAATTCGGCGTTCTATCTATTCTCAAATACACTACTGGAAATTGAAATAAGAACACCGTGAATTCATTCTCCCAGGAAGGGGAAACTTTATTGACACATTCCTGGGGTCAGATACATCACATGATCACACTGACAGAACCACAGGCACATAGACACAGGCAACAGAGCATGCACAATGTCGCCACTAGTACAGTGTATATCCACCTTTCGCAGCAATGCAGGCTGCTATTCTCCCATGGAGACGATCGTAGAGATGCTGGATGTAGTCCTGTGGAACGGCTTGCCATGCCATTTCCACCTGGCGCCTCAGTTGGACCAGCGTTCGTGCTGGACGTGCAGACCGCGTGAGACGACGCTTCATCCAGTCCCAAACATGCTCAATGGGGGACAGATCCGGAGATCTTGCTGGCCAGGGTAGTTGACTTACACCTTCTAGAGCACGTTGGGTGGCACGGGATACATGCGGACGTGCATTGTCCTGTTGGAACAGCAAGTTCCCTTGCCGGTCTAGGAATGGTAGAACGATGGGTTCGATGACGGTTTGGATGTACCGTGCACTTTCAGTGTCCCCTCGACGATCACCAGTGGTGTACGGCCAGTGTAGGAGATCGCTCCCCACACCATGATGCCGGGTGTTGGTCCTGTGTGCCTCGGTCGTATGCAGTCCGGATTGTGGCGCTCACCTGCACGGCGCCAAACACGCATACGACCATCATTGGCACCAAGGCAGAAGCGACTCTCATCGCTGAAGACGACACGTCTCCATTCGTCCCTCCATTCACGCCTGTCGCGACACCACTGGAGGCGGGCTGCACGATGTTGGGGCGTGAGCGGAAGACGGCCTAACGGTGTGCGGGACCGTAGCCCAGCTTCATGGAGACGGTTGCGAATGGTCCTCGCCGATACCCCAGGAGCAACAGTGTCCCTAATTTGCTGGGAAGTGGCGGTGCGGTCCCCTACGGCACCGCGTAGGATCCTACGGTCTTGGCGTGCATCCGTGCGTCGCTGCGGTCCGGTCCCAGGTCGACGGGCACGTGCACCTTCCGCCGACCACTGGCGACAACATCGATGTACTGTGGAGACCTCACGCCCCACGTGTTGAGCAATTCGGCGGTACGTCCACCCGGCCTCCCGCATGCCCACTATACGCCCTCGCTCAAAGTCCGTCAACTGCACATACGGTTCACGTCCACGCTGTCGCGGCATGCTACCAGTGTTAAAGACTGCGATGGAGCTCCGTATGCCACGGCAAACTGGCTGACACTGACGGCGGCGGTGCACAAATGCTGCGCAGCTAGCGCCATTCGACGGCCAACACCGCGGTTCCTGGTGTGTCCGCTGTGCCGTGCATGTGATCATTGCTTGTACAGCCCTCTCGCAGTGTCCGGAGCAAGTATGGTGGGTCTGACACACCGGTGTCAATGTGTTCTTTTTTCCATTTCCAGGAGTGTATGTTTCATTGGGTTCAAGTCGGGACTGTGTGCAGGCCAGCCCATTTCAGTACTGTTATTGTCCACAAACCATTGTCTTGCTGATGCTGTATTAAGACAGGTTGGACTGTCATGCTGATACAATCAATCATCCTCTCTGAGCAGTTCTCTTGCTACAAGCAGTACACAGTGTTGTAAGATATGTTCATATCCTTCCTCATTTAGCGTTTTTAAGCACAATATAATATTCTAACCACGAAAAACGCACTCATACAGTAGCACCACATTCTTTGTATTTCAGCGGTTCTAGGTGCTGTAGTCTGGAACCGCGGTCGCAGGTTCGAATCCTGCGTCGGGCATGGATGTGTGTGATGTCCTTAGGTTAGTTAGGTTTAAGTATTTCTGAGTTCTAGGGGACTGAGGACCTCTGAAGTTAAGTCCCATAGTGCTCAGAGCCATCCTTTGTATTTCACTGTTCTCTCTACACGTTACGGCAGACAACGTTCTCCAAGCATCCGCCAAGCCCAAAGCCTTCCATCCAACTGCCACAGGGTAAAGCGTATTTCATCACTCCAAATCACTCGTTTCCACTCACCCACTCTCCAAGCGTCGCTTAGCACTGGCTATAGAATACGTATGTGGTTTTGAGGAGCTGCTCAACTACTGTACCCTATCCCGCGATTTATTACAAGCACTCTGCAATGCTCGTGCATGTTATCTGCCTGGTAGTGGTTCAGCTGTGGTTGTTCCTTCGCGATTTCACTCCATAATCACATCGACAACAGACCACTTAATGAGCTTTAGAATGGGTTTGTTAGGGGACGTCTAATGCGTATTCCACTTTCGACGACTGTCCTCCTCTAGTGAGATTCAACGAGCGCGGTGGCGCATTGGTTAGCACACTGCTGCGTCCGGCCTTCCTCATTTAGATTTTCCGTGATTTCTCTAAATCGCTCCAGGAAATTCCGGGATGGTTCTTTTAAAAGGGCACGGCCGCCTTCCTTCCCCACCCTCCCCTAATCCGATGAGACCTATGACTTCTCTGTTTGATCTCTTCCCCCAAACAACCCAACCCTCTAGTGAGATTCAGTGGTCAATATGCCGCATTACATAGGGTTGATCGGATATTTCCGGGTTGTATAGCTGTGGTCCATGGAACTCTTCAATCCCTGGCGTTTCGTCCAATGCTGCGTTGGACATCTTCGGATGCGCTCCGGCAAGACTCGGCACGACCAGAAGCACCTCCGAAGATGTCCAACGTAGCCTTGGACGAAACGTCAGGGATTGAAGAGTTACATGGACCACGGCCATACAACCCGGAAAAATTCTCAGCAGCTGAAACATCCGGTCGTGAAGGCCTTTATCGTATGATTCATCGGATAGGTTTGACCGGATAGCGTAGATCGTACTATATGAAACTGCTGCGTTCCTCCTACAAGACAACAGCCTGAAAACCTGCAACCCACGTCGCGCGGGTGGCCGCACTGCATGGGGCATCGGCCGCAGCAACAAACACAAACACCTGCAAGCCAAAGGCCCGGCGCGCATTGGGACGCAGCCGACGAAGGGCAGGGCCGCGCAGCGACGGTTTTTTGTGACTCACTGGTATAAATACAACAGTGAAAATTGAGGAGCAGGGCAGTACAGGGCCTCCTTACGCCTTTGCCGCAGGTGTCCGAGACACAGTTTATGAAGGACACTGATGGCATACAAACGACGTGCTCTCGCGGAGTGGGTGCGACAATGGAAACTGCCTCACACTACGTGCACACACAGCGTCGTAAAATACACTACTGGCTATTAAAATTGCTACATCAAGAAGAAATGAAGATGATCAACGGGTATTCATTGGACAAATATATTATACTAGAACTGACATGTGATTCCGTTTTCACGCAGTTTCGGTGCATAGATCCTAAGAAATCAGTACCCAGAATAACCACCTCTGGGCGTAATAACGGCCTTGATACGCCTTGGCATTGAGTCAAACTGAGCTTGGATGGCGTGTACAGGTACAGCTGCCCATGACGCTTCAACGCGATAACACAGTTCATCAAGAGTAGTGACTGGCGTATTGTGGCGAGCCACTTGCTCGGCCACCATTGACCAGGTGTTATGAGTTGGTGAGAGATCTGGAGAATATGCTGGCCAGGACAGCAGTCGAACATTTTCTGTAACCAGAAAGGCCCGTACAGGACTTGCAACATGCAGTCGTGCATTATCCTGCTGAAATGTAGGGTTTGCCAGGGATCTGAAATGTAACGTCCACTGTGCAAAGTGACGTCAGTGCGAACAAGAGGTGACCGAGACGTGCAACCAATGGCACCCCATAGCAGCACGCCGCGTGAGACGCCAGTACGGCGATGACGAATACACGCTTCCACTGTGTGTTCACCGCAACGTCTCCAAACACCGATGCGACCATCATGATGCTGTAAACAGAACCTGGATTCATCTGAAAAACTGACGTTTTGCCATTCGTGCACCCAGGTTCGACGTCGAGTACACCATCGCAAGCGCTCCTGTCTGTGATACAGCGTCAAGGGTAACCGCAGCCACGGTGTACGAGCTGATAGTCCACGTTGCTGCAAACATCGTCGAACTGTTCTTGCAGATGGTTGTTGTCTTTCAAACGTCCCCATCTGTTGACTCAGGGATCGAGACGTGGCTGCACGATCCGTTACAGCCATGCAGATAAGATGCCTGTCATCTTCACTGCTAGTGAGTGATACGAGGCCGTTGGGATCCAGCACGGCTTTCCGTATTACTCTCCTGAACCCACCGATTCCATATTTTGCTAACAGTCATTGGATCTCGATCAATGCGAGCAGCAATGTCGCGATACTATAAACCGCAATCGCGATAGGATACAATCCGACCTTTATCAAAGTCGGAAACGTGATGGTACGCATTTCTCCTCCTTACACGAGGCATCGCAACTACGTTTCACCAGGCAACGCCGGTCAACTGCTGTTTGTGTATGAGAAATCGGTTGGAAACTTTTCTCATTCCATCTCGTTGTAGTTGTCGCCACCGGCGCCAACATTGTGTGAATGCTCTGAAAAGCTAATCATTTGCATATCACAGCATCTTCTGCGTGTAGGTTAAATTTCACGTCTGTAGCACGTCATCTTCCTTGTTGTAGCAATTTTAATGGCCAGTTGTGTATTTCCTTCACTGCGTTGGCCTACTCTGCCTTGCCCGTCCCTGCCCTTCGTAGTTCTAAGGGCCAGGTGTCAGCTGCATCCGCAGCCAGTCATAGCTCTCGCTAGAAACCATCGTCGAACAGTTTCCGTGTAATACTTCTAAACTGTATCGAGCTTAGGGCAATGACCGTTTGCACACACTACACATTGGTTTGCCCAGTATAGATGTAAATATCGATGGTCGGAGCGAGCTTGTCCAGAAGACGAGTAATACGTTCTCAGTACGGCGCCACCCCTCACCCTACGTGATTCTGGAGCAGTATACGCACTGGACGGGAGCTGCGCGGTCGTCGCCCCAGTGCGGAGCCGGGCGCCCTTGCTGCTCCGGGGCCACACTAATGGACTGTGCCACTTAGCTGTGGAGAGCGCTCTATTCTGGGAGACTGGCGCGCCGCCTGCCGGCCTTCACGGCGTCCCGGCGGGAGGCGACCGCATCCCCACTCTATTAGAGATGGGGAATCCGCTCTTGAACTAATTCATAGAGTTCAATCTTTCAAAGGAGTGAACAATCAGTGATTCAGAAAAAAAGAATGGTAGCTCCAAACGTTTCCCACGGCAGAGAGAGAGAGAGAGAGAGAGAGAGAGAGAGAGAGAGAGACGGAGCATATCAGCAGCGCCTCTGCTGGTCAGAGCACAGTGCACGCCACACAACACAGCCAGCGCCGGCCTCTGCCCTGCTTCTACCTTGGCTGCCTGCATTGTGCAGTGCCCCATTGGATTTTGTGTTTCACATATGCCGTGCCGTCTCTAAGCGTCGTCTGCCGTGTGCACTGTGCAGTGTCTGGCGCAGCTTAACTTCGCATTGCACTCTGTCGGCGATCGTTTCAGTCGCACGTCCTGCCCTCTGGGCAGTTGATGCGAGCAACAGGACAGAGAGCCACCTAGCGGATAACATAGGAACTACTTGCAAAAACCTGCTCGCAAGGGAACGGACGATTTGTCTCGGAGCGGGTGAGTTCACCGCTCCCCCCCACCCTCGGAACTCGCCCGCTCAACGCTCACCCCACCGTCTCGACTCTAGCCAGAGCATCGAGCAAAGCGACTCAGGTGTCACTCTGGTCTCTGCGGTCTCAGCTCACGCAGTAATACAGCTCGCGGCTCGACCTGCTCGACTCAGCGCCTCTGCATCGGAGTTCGTCCCCACTGGATATTGTTCTTCGTAGTAATACCGCTATGTATATTACATTATTATGTTATGTATACATCAATTGTTTTTATTTTATTTTTATTTGTTTAAACTGATTAGATTAGGTTCCTGATGACTCCTCTTACTATAGGATTTTTATTATGGACACTCGAATTTACGCTTTAATTACGAGCGAACCAATAAACGTATCGCAAAATGTGATACACCAATATTTTCCTTGTTTTATTATGCGTAAGGCTATATGCAGCACTTTCGTTTTACAGTCAAATTTATATTTTTTTTCTTATTCTGGTACGGATTTTGCGATTTTAGGTGTCTTCGAAAGGAAACGTTCACTTTAAAAATATATGGCTTGCGATGTATTTGTATGAGGTTAATGAAATTTTAATACATTATAGCCAAATATATTGTTAATGTAAATCTCAAGTTACAACATTTTCCGATCACCCAAAAAACCACGATAGTGCAAAATAAATCAATAATCAAAAACTTTGTCATATCGTGGAAATTTCAATAAACAATACAAAATTCTTACTCATTATCTCTGTTACTTCAAAATAGGATCAAATAAGATCAAAATACTGGAATAAACCAAGTTTAAAGGGCAATGTGCCTTCCATTTATTTTCTATTGTAAATGAGTGGTGAGTCATGAAAAAGAGCTAATTCATTTCAGGGAGTGAACAGTTCTGATCCAATCTCTGAAAAGAACAGTTTTGCCCATCTCTACACTCTATAGTCTCCAGACAGACACTAGAACACAACTATTCAAACAAACACCTATCACCTAATGAAGGCTTTTAGCTGCTGTTAGATCTTCTGATTAGTCGTGAACATGAAACTTCCCCGTTCCTGGCGATTCGTCCAGAGCTGCGTTGTATGTCTTCGGAGGTGTTCCTGGTTCCGCTGAGTCTTTCCGACTAACGTGTCGGATGTCGGAGAGCGAAATAAGGAGGCGTTGTACATGTTTACAGAGATAAACCCTGTCAAAGATGAAACTTACCAATAGAAATATCGTACGTCACGTGATTCTGCGATGACGTAGCTCGTTTATAATTTGCGGTAATAGCGAAACTTGAATATTACACGTATTCGCCTTGTTTTATATACACTACTGGCCATTAAAATTGCTACACCACGAAGATGACGTGCTACAGACGCGAAATTTAACTGTCAGAAATAAGATGCTGTGGTATGCAAATGATTAGCTTTTCAGAGCATTCACACAATGTTGGCGCCGGTAGCGACACCTACAACGTGCTGACATGAGGAAAGTTTCCAACTGATTTCTCATACACAAACAGCAGTTGACCGGCGTTTCCTGGTGAAACGTTGTTGTGATGCCTCGTGTAAGGAGGAAGAAATGCGTACCATCACGTTTCCGACTTTGATAAAGGTCGGATTGTAGCCTATCGCGATTGCGGTTTATAGTATCACGACATTGCTGCTCGCGTTGATCGAGATCCAATGACTGTTAGCAAAATATGGAATCGGTGGGGTCAGGAGGGTAATACGGAACGCTGTGCTGAATCCCGACGGCTTTTTATCACTAGCAGACTTGCAGGTCTCGTACGGGCCTTTCTCGATACAGAAAATGTTCGACTGCTGCCCTGGCCAGGACATTCCCCAGCTCTATCACCAATTGAAAACGTCTGGTCAATGGTGGCCGAGCAACTGGCTCGTCACAATACGCCAGTCGCTAATCTTGATGAACTGTGGTATCGTGCTGAAGCAGCATGGGCAGCTGTGCCTGTACACGCCATCCAAGCTCTGACTGAATTCCCAGCTGTATCAAGGCCGTTATTACGGCCAGAGGCGGTTGTTCTGGGTACTCATTTCTCAGGATGTATGCATCCAAATTGCGTGAAAATGTAATCACATGTCAGTTCTAGTATAATATATTTGTCCAATGAATACCCGTTTATCATCTGCATTTCATCTTGGTGTAGCAATTTTTATGGCCAGTAGAGTACGTTTCTGGGCGTTTGAGCTTTAGTAATAGTTACGGTGCAGTATTGTCGCCCTTTCGTCTCTAAAGAGAAGTATGTGAAAGGAAGACCAGATACTTTTCACGGTTATGTACAACAAATGTATAATTGTCAAACAATGGAAAATCCAGTATGTTATGTAACAATACCAGAGAAGGAAAGTTGCTACTCACCATAAAGTGGAGATGCTGAGTCGCGATAGGTACAATAAAAAGATTCACACACTCATAGCTTTCGGCCATTAAGGCCTTTGTCAGCAGTAGACACACATACACACACGCACACACACACACACACACACACACACACACACACACACACACTCACCCACACGCAACTTGCACACACGTCTGCAGTCTCAGAGATCTGAAACTATCTATAATTGATATGAGGCACTTCATGTGTTGAAAGATATCGAGACACGTCTTCTAAAGCCTTGTATTGTAGAGATAATTTTTCCGCTTTTATGGCCGTGTGTTTACGAGACAAATGCAGCGTAAATTTGCTAGTGTATTTGAGTAAACTGTAAGTCAGTGTGTACGTGTTGACGCTACATTAATATGCAGATAAAATTTATACTTCACAGCCCATTTAATTTCTTCCAATTTAAGCAGGTTTTCAGGTCTTTGTATTTATCTAAATATTTATGCATGAGACAGTTTCCTATTCAGTGTAATTGTAGCGTAATTAATCAGAACAGTTTCGACAATATGAATAGGTGCAATAGAAAACTTTAAAAAAGTATGTTGGCTGACACTTCTTTTATTACTCCGAATTTCGATCATTGATCTCTTACTTTTTATTGTGCGTAGTGCATGGCTTTACTTTTCTGATGAGGTGGCGAAGAAATATTATAGATATTTTATTTGTGTATGAAAAGCAGAACGGAAAATAAAGAAAAATTGAAAATAATGAACAAGTAAGTGGTGCAAACTGCTTACCATATGTACTGCAGCTATTTCATAGTTCCTAATGCGTTGCTTTTTCTTGACACTTCGGCACCCTCCACAGTGCCATTGTAACGCAATTAATTAGAACGGAGATTCGCCAATATGAATGAGTACAATATAAAACGTAAAAAAATATTGTTGGCTGTCACTTCTTGTCCCATTACCGAAAAAACGTAAATAAAGTGGAATCTGAGCTATGATACTGCGGCGAAAAAGCACAGTACCATTTTTCTTCATGTCTTTAAGCCAATTTCAGTTGTTGGAATCAAATTGTTAAGATGTCTGTATACAAAGTGTGGTGTCACCGCCAGACACCACACTTGCTAGGTGGTACTTTTAAATCGGCCGCGGTCCGCTAGTATACGTCGGACCCGCGTGTCGCCACTGTCAGTGATGGCAGACCGAGCGCCGCCACACGGCAGGTCTAGTGAGACGTAGTAGCACTCGCCCCAATTGTACAGCCGACTTAGCCAGAGATGGATCACAGACAACTACGCTCTCATTTGCCGAGACGATAGTTAGCATAGCCTTCAGCTACGTCATTTGCTACGACCTAGCAAGGCGCAATAGCATTTGATATTGAGATTATAACATGTACCGTCAAGAGCGATGTACACCAATTGTAGATTAAAGTTAAGTATTATATCAACTACGTACTTTATTTGCTGCTATTAATTCCCTTAACTGTTCCAGACCTCACGCCAGTCAGCGTGTAATTAAACGCGTGCATTTCGGCCTCCTCTAGCAACACAGTGTTGGCTCTTCTGCCAACACTTCACAAAGTTTCACGGGATTTCTGAAGCTGATTTGTCTGTAGCAGCGAAGCAATAACACTCCAAATATACTATGCGCTATACATGCTAAAACGCGCCACATCAAGATGACGTGACTTGAGCTGCAGGAGATGTTGCAGACAGAATTCTCGTTCTCCACATCCGAATGCTATTCCATAGATATTTATATTCCATGATCAATGGTAAAACTTATCTGTGCGTTCCATAGAGCTAGGCACAAATATTAGGGTAAAAAAAGAATCACCTGGAGCAGAGCATGCTCTTCACTGACGGAACAATAAAGTTATGTTTTCCGAAGACAAAATTTTATCTACACTGACGAACTGCTGTATAGAGAAGCCATCGAAATATATAAACATGGAGACAATTGCAACAGAAGAAAAGAGGTGAGTGACATACGGACGGTGACTCCACAGAATCGATAGACACGTTTTATCTTTGACAGACGATAGCTCCACAGTTAAGTTTTCTCTTTGGCGAGGTTTATATCTCGATTAAGTGTAAACTTCTACCGGCTGCCTTTTCACGGTACTTATGTCTCTCTCTGATGGCCAGCCAATCAGTTGGCAAGACTCAGCGGGACCAGAAGCAGCTCTGGTGTTCAACCCAGCTCTTGATGAAACGCCGCCGGCCGGTGTGGCCGTGCGGTTAAAGGCGCTTCAGTCTGGCTGGAACCGCGTAACCGCTACGGTCGCAGGTTCGAATCCTGCGTCGGGCATGGATGTGTGTGATGTCCTTAGGTTAGTTAGGTTTAATTAGTTCTAAGTTCTAGGCGACTGATGACCTCAGAAGTTAAGTCGCATAGTGCTCAGAGCCATTTGAACCATTTGATGAAACGCCAGTAAGGAAAAATATTCGTTGACCACGTCAATAGACCACGGAAAATTTACCAGCAGGACACAAAACAAAACACGGTCGGATGTCAATGTAACGTCGTCCACACCACCGGTGGGTACGTAAACCATTACAATTCTCTGTGACTGATGGAAATGCCACCAGAGTGCATTAGTGTTGTTCGTATTGAGTGTTTTTCGCCGGTCTGGTAGGGTATATAGGGGGCTCGAACCGTGTCAGATGTAGACAGATAGCTGAGAAGGACACAGAGATGCCACGTACTCGTGTGAGACAGCGTTATCAGCTCATGTCATAATTTGAAATGTGTCTCATTGTGTGTGCCCACTCGGCCGGCTGGTCGAGTCGTGCAGTATCCAGATTTGTGGGGCATTCGAATGTTGCGGTTGCCCACTATTGAATTGCATAGGAACCTGAGGGAAAGGTTCCGATCGACCACGTCTGACCACCATAATGGAGGACCGCCGTATTGTGCACCGAGCACACCTTAGCACTTTCAGATCTGTGACTGCCACCCGAGAACAAGTATCGGAATCCCTGCAGTATTCTGCGTCATCCCGCACCATTGGTCGGAGACTAGCAGCAGCCGGATACGGGAATTACGTAGGGTGCCGTTAACAGCAGCACACCAGATCACAAACGGCGACGTTTGGAGTGATTTTTTGGCAAGGAAGCATAGACTGCCAATGGATGGTGTCGCGTTGCGTTCACCGATCAATCGCGGTTCTACACTAACCCAAATGAGCATCGTCAGCGAGTGTGGCGGCTACGTGAGCAGAGGCCCTAATGACTGGTAGTGTCTGAGGGAACTCTGGCGGCACAGCGGAACGTCTCGGACATCCTGCGTCCACAAATGTTACCTCGCATGTGACAGTACGGTGGTGGCATTTTTCACCAGTACAATGCTCGTCAACACATGGTGCGTGTCGCTATGAAGTGTCTGCGGGATGCTGAGCAACTCTCGTGGCCAAAAAGATCCCAAGATTCGTCACCGGTCGATCAGGTGTGGGACCATTTCTGACGCCAGCTCGGTCCCTATGTCAGTATACAGGATATCAAGGTCCAGCTACAACGGTTGTGGACCAGCTTGCCCCAGGAGACGATACAAACGGCTTTACGGCATCCTTTCCAACCGAACTAGTGCATGCATCACGGCAATAATGATTTCTCCTCACCACTCTTGTTTCTATATTTAGCCTGTTAATATCCACTGCAGTTTCAAGAGATCCTAATTTGCAAGTTAACAACGCAGCGTCCATATGAAGTGACCTCACTGGTTGTGGGAATGTTACACATAGTCGTTCATCGAAACGCAAAAGTCTCGCAAGAATCATATTTTAGTTCCATACATGGGCGATTTCATCTCAGATCATACAGGTCAAGAGTGAATGTGGCGCATCACTATTTCAAAGTTTGCTGAAAAAAATATATCTTGAAGTTCCACATGATACCTCTCCAAAACTGCAATATTTTGATTTTCTGATGATCTGTTAAAGTGCTACAGACCTCTCTATATAAGAATATCTGTGAAAATGTAACGAAAGGGAAACCTGAATAAGTGATAGAGATTTGAATTTATTTTCAGTAAATAGTTTGTTCCCAATACTATGAGACATGACTGATATATACACACTTATGAGCTGTTTTTCCTTTTTTGGGGGGGAGGGGGAATAAATTTTGTAAATTTGTAACTTTTGTGTATTTAAAAATTACCTTTTTAAAATATGAATAGTCATAGGATGCTAACTGCCTTGAGAAATAATAAAGTGGAAAGGCTTTTAACTGCCAGATAAGACGTTAATGCATAATTCTTAAACTGTCAAAATATTTGTACATAAACATGAAAGAACTTGAAATTTTTGGTTATTTACAAATTATTTTCTCCAAACCACCATCCTAAATGTTCTAAAATTTTCAGTGTACGTTATTTGGTCATTAGTGTACAATCAGAGTGGACAATACATGTCTGTACAAAATGTGAGAAAGTTTTTAGGAATATCTAGCTCTGCTATCAAGACCAAAAAATTTTCAACACCTAAATATTGAAACTGATGGCTGATTTTAAGTAAATGTCATGCGAAACTGGTATTTCTGAATCAAAATAATTACTCTACAGCATTGCAAGTGAGTGGGAAAACAATTCATAATTTTGTTCGAAAGCATATTATAACAAAAATGAGATACAGAATATTTATACCTATTTTTCTTTTTATGATATTATTCACAAGCTATTATTGTTTTCATCATGATTTTACTTCGTCATGATTTTCTATGAATTAAAATTGCCCACAATGTAGCAATCAACGCTATACTGTTGAAAAGAGTTCATTTGTTTTTTTTTCATATGCTTCTCATTAAACTTGTATAGCCGAGCTTTTCTTCATGACAGTTATATCTTGCAGCTCATGACAGACTCTTATTAATTGTCCCACACACCACTGATTGCCACACGTACAAGAAATGAACTGGCTCGCAGCAAAGCCTTCTAATGTATGCCGCGGTCTCCGTATTTCACACGCAGTAACAGGCTGCATTTCGTGGAGCACCGTTCATGCAATGTATGTGACATTCTGGCAAGCAACCCAGTGGTGACTTGATTGAAGTCCTACCACATGCTTCATACCAGACCACTGTTCTCTCCTTTTTAAATGGAATTCCCTTAATGTACTTTAATTTAGAATTAAGAGTTTCATGTTTATTACTGATGTTGATATGGTGTATACAAATCCAGTAGCATCTCTTATAGCATCAACAGCTTCATGCTGGAGATTAAATCTTGTTGCAAGATGTTTACAGAGACCTCCAACCCCATCACATGCATTTTTTCCATGACCTGTTGCTGAAAATACCCATTTTTTGTCTTAATTCCTGTACTACAATGCTGACTAAGCTCATAAAGCTGAAAGCGGTTTTTAAAATGAGATGCTGCATCATCAGTCACATACGCTTATTTAGGAAATGCATGACCTCTAGATGCTATATCTTCAATTATCATGCTGGCAGCGTAGCATACATTTGCATTGTCATGAATGAGATCATCACTGACAATAGCAAAACAGTGTGATGTTCCAAGGAAGTGAGCAACACATGTGAATATTGATACATGTGATGTGTGCCACTGGTAACTTAGAATTTCGTCTTGCAAAGCAACAGACCAGTTTTTAGCGAAGTCGAAATGAAGAACTAATGCTTCAGTATTCGGGGATGTGGCTGATTCTGCTTCTGCTATGGCCTGTCTCTGAGTCCTCCAGATATGATGGTGAGCTATTCGTTTCATGACCCAATGCCTAACCTCTATGACAAACTTCTCCGGCTCTACTGTCTTCTTTACCAACCCATTTCGCTCCCACAATGCATAGCTTATGTCATTGTCACTATCGTGAAAGTGTAATCCTTCAACAGTCATCACTTCAGTACCAGGACACATTGCACACTCCTGCAACCGACATTTATCTTGCGGCTCTTGATATATACACAAAAGCATCAGGTCCATTCCGTGTACTTCTTTCCTGTGACACTGCTAATGGCGAAACAAACAATTTTCAAATTAGTACATTAAATACATGTGGATACTACCTTCACTGGCTGACATTTTACCCTTTTTGGTCGTAAGGAGTAGAATTTTGTGAGACCAATTTTTAAATCCGAGTTCTCCTTTTTCTTTAGGAGATATGCTACCCTCATTGATTTTGTCATATATCCTCTTACCTTTTTAGTTTTTCACAATTTTCACTTACAGAGATAACATCAGCCTAGTTAGGACTTTGCCTGCTGCAATCTTTGTCATCACTTAGATAATATTCCAAAGCAACAGTAAGTGTATCGTCTTGCACCGAATGCCCACAGTAAGAATCTGAGCATGCTCAGACACATTTCTCATTCTTATTTTACATGCTTTTGAAATCAATTAATGAGAGGCATTGGATATGTATTTCTGTGTCTTCTGCTTAGAGTACCCTACCTGGTACCAGTGTCAGAAACCGTACCTTGTCATCATAGGTGGCTGCTGGGATGGCAGTATTCAGGTTTTGAAACCACACATCACATTTCGTGCATGTATCACTATCTTCAGGTTCTGCACCAAGTGCATCTACATTATACACTTCACAACGTTCTGACGATGTTTTTTTGTAAAACTTGTTCCAATTTCTTCCTCTTTCCTTTTTACATACTGTTTTCTTCTGTGCTTCTTAAATTTTCCTGGATGTTTAAGGGGGGATATAGTAGTGGCTACAGCAGAAATGCTAACATTCAACAATCAACAACTTCACACCCAGGAATATAAACATTTACATTGTCTTCTTCAGTTTCAAATTCGGGTTATGGTGATTTTTCAAGTGGGTTGTCACTGAATTTCTTCTTGTAGTGAGTAACAATTCCTGAACAACGGATGTGATGCGAACACCGTTACTAGAGCACCAAGATAGTTCTGCACTACCTCTGACAGATTTCCAACAACTATACATTGTTTTTCACTTTCCTTAAACACCACCTCATTTTCATGGTCCACACATCTCACTATTTCACTACTGTATCTCCTCACTGACATTGTATCCAACTAAAAGTTCAAAACAAACATAAAACTCGATGCAGAATGGTATATGTGCAAGTTCCCTCTCGTTTGTTATAATAGAAAAGCGCTGGAACAGTGTTGCCAACATGCATGTTTTACACTAAAAATTCAGTGCTAAGAAATGTGCAGAATGTTGAAAAATTTTTAACACTTAACACACAAAAATACTGCCCACTGTGTTTGCACTGACTATTAACATATTACCCAAACAATATTTTGAATAATTCTCAAAATTTTTCGGATGCGGGTTTTCGAGTAAATATTTTGTAAAAACCCAAAGAAATGCAGTTTGTTACGCTTTTAGTGATAAATATTTACATAATAAAGATAGCTGGAGCAGAGAAGATACTGTTTATAATTACATCATTATTATCTGGTAATATGATAGCATTCTGTGATTTTCAAATTAGAAAAAAAATGTTTTAAGTGGAAAATTTAACTTTAATTTCGTATTTTCATCTTAAATTTGTATGTTAAAGGAATCCTGTAAGTATGTGGGTGTCAACTAAATTTCAACACACTAAGAAGGAGCTTTAACGCAAAACATCTGCCAGGTCTCCAGTATTTTTGGCTTATTAGTCATATTTTTTGTTCTCTACTGTTTTAAAAGTTATTTACAAAATACACATTTTAAAATGGCCATACTATTTACAAAAATTAAGATAAAACGAAAATACTTCATTTCTTAACAGTGATGACATACAGTACTAATACATATTTTTTTCACAGAAATTCATGAGCACCAGCTGACGTGACCTGTATTATTTGAGGTGAAACCACCCACATGTATTATAACAGCTTAGTGACTGAACCATGCCCTAGTATTTTTGTTATGTGATAACCTCTAGTATAATTTAGCTGGCTTTTTGCCCCCCAACCACTTAACGAAAAATTTATACACTGCCCATCCACGTCATTTTATATACGCCTCCAAAATAATTATGTTTCGTTTACGAGACTTTCTGTAAGACATTTGAATTAAGCATATGCATTAATGTCGTTGACCTTGTGCATATTTATTTTTGTCTAAGTTTATTTATAACCTTCACGAAATGGTCACGTTGTTAAATTCATTAATATGCACTCCATTTGATTGACAAGGAGAGGTCCCAAGCGATGGGATCGTCCTTTTCAGACTATCTATACGGTTGTGTAGATTAAGATCCCAGGTATGACACACTACAGCCATTCACCCTCATGGGCCCTCATTTGCGAGTAACTGAAGAAAAAAATCGGAATTTTGTGCGACACTCAATAGCATTAAAAAAGCTGTATAAAACAGTCTGGTTGTGTGGTCCAATGCAGAGGATAAGAGCTTCCCCTGAAAGGGGTTGTGGGTTTGAACCTTGCCAGCTGCAATAAATTATTTTTTCTTTTAAATCTTTATCGAAATGACTTTGATCATCATTTTTATTCAATTAACTGACTCTATTGCAATTTTTCTTTACATTCCTCTGTCTCATCATTTTAATCATAATGTCAACTTCTTCATTTGCTCTCATTTTTCTTCCTATCATTTTTTTCCACTTGAAATAGTTGTTAATGTGTTTTTAATTAATATCATGTATTAATTTCCACTTAATTTCTTCTGTTTTATGAGTGCTTTGTTTCGTCCATATTATTGGGTTCATTACATGTGTCGCTCATTTTATTTGAATTTCGTTGAACTTATAAACTGTTATTGTATTTAAATCTTCATCTTCGTTAATTTGTCTTATATGTCTGTAGTGCAGTAGGTACATAGGTTATGTTTCAAATGTTTGTATGACGATTACTATGCAAAAAGTTGCACTTCTGGTAACGAAAAATACATTTGTTTTTTAACTGACAGACTGGAATTTTCAAATAATTGTATATTATAATAGATAAATAAAATTACATTCATATTCACAAAGTTCCGATTGGAAAAAGAATGACATAAAGAAAAAAATGAAACAAACTAAAAATAGTCAATATAGTGTTTAAAATAATGTGACAAAGAAACAGAAATAAAAAATTACATTTAAAGAAATTAATTGAACGAAAATAATGATCAGCCATTTCGATAAAGAGTTAAAAATGAAACATTTATCGCTCAGATGAGTTTTTTTTTTTTTTTTTTTTTTTTTTTTTTTTTTTTTTTTTTTGCATTTTGCTCGGTATTGTTCGTTGCGTTTGGTCTGGGCGGACGTCACAAGACATCTGTTCAAGTTGATCGTTGATTCCTTTACTCAGTATTTTATTACAGAGGGCGAGCAGATTCGAACCTGCAATATCTTGCATGTGAAGCTATTATTCTATCTATTACACCACGCAACAAGACTATGTAATTCATCTTTGTTAATGTTACTGAGCATCGCTCAAAATTCCGAAACTTTTTTTGTCAATTGCTCGCAAACGATGGCCCATCAGGATGAATGGCTGTAGAGTGTGTAAACTGGGGCCCTATCACACAACACCCTAAATTTGGTTTCAAAAATTCGATCCTACCGCTGGCGTCCTCTCCTTGTGAGATACTAACTTTTAACGTCATTAGTAGTATACTTACAGCGACTTTGGGCAGTAGTTCAAGTTCCCGCTACTAGTTGGTGCAATCTCTGTGCTGCGGTCGCTTGCAGTGGCGAGAAATTCAAAAATCCAAGACGACAGACCGCGGGAAATTTAAAAATGCCAGATGGAGAAAAATTAAAAAATTATAAAAGTTTACGAAATACAAAAAACGTTTAAAAATGTTCATAAATTCAAGATGGTGGAACTGGCCCAGTTATGGTTTGTAAGCTTTCTTCAACCTCTCTCCTGTCAATATTAGCATGGTATTAAAACGAAACATTCAAGCGTAGCATTTTAGTGGGCGTTAAAATGAAATTACTGTCTAACCCTAGAGCGTGCATCTTGTCTGTGCTCAAAAGTATCAGGACAATCTGTATTTTTGGGTACACTGAGGCTAAAAACAGCCTTTCTTCCCACAGACTATTCAGGAATGGAACAATGAAGGATTATTGCTACCAGAAGTACCCAGTGCCACACTCGACAATGAGCATTGCGGGGAACTGATTTAGAAGTAGAACTAACCCAACAGTCGAGTTTGAGACGAAAGCAGTCGGCCAAAAATAATTATATATCATTTTCTGTGACGGAAGTCTGTGACCTTCCAACCAATTAAATTTTTACGTGTCCCTGAATGTGAGAGAGCGTCGGCCAAACATACCGGGTGATCAAAAAGTCAGTATAAATTTCAAAACTGAATAAATCACGGAATAATGTAGATAGAGAGGTGCAAATTGACACACATCCTTGGAATGACATGGTTTTTTATTAGAAGCAAAAAAATTCAAAAGTTCAAAAAATGTCCGACAGATGGCGCTTTATCTGATTAGAATAGCAATAATTAGCATAAAAAAGTAAGAGAAAGCAAAGATGATGTTCTTTACAGTAAATACTCAATATGTCCACCATCATTCCTCAACAATAGCTGTAGTCGAGGAATAATGTTGTGAACAGCACTGTAAAGCATGTCCGGAGTTATGCTGAGGCATTGGCGTCGGATGTTGTCTTTCAGCATCCCTAGAGATGTCGGTCGATCACGATACACTTGCGACATCAGGTAACCCCAAAGACAATAATCGCGCGGAATGAGGTCTGGGGACCTGGGAGGCCAAGCATGACGAAAGTGGCGGCTGTGCACACGATCATCACCAAACAACGCGCGCAAGAGAGCTTTCACGCGCAATCTGTCGGACATTTTGAGAACTTTTTTTTTTTTTTTTTTGTTCTAATAAAACTCCGTGTCATTCCAAGCATGTGTGTCAATTTTTTAACCTCTCTATCTACATTATTCCGTGATTTATTAAGTTTTCAAATTTATACTGACTTTTTGATCACCCTGTACATTACACTGGAAAGAAATAACAAGCGTCAAGTCACTACAGCAGGCTAATCAAAAGACCTTGAACGCCTTCGATCTCTAGTGCGGGAATCTACTTGCGTCAAATCTCGAGATAGTGGTTGGAGTTTTGCAGGAATTTTGTATCGTACTCATAGAATTATAATTAAAAAATTATCATATTTGATATAATCAAAAAATTTCATGAGAGAAGCTAGCTACATGCAAAGAGATAAAACATAGATAATTTTAAAGAAATCTCTTGAATAGTTTCTGAGGGAAAAGGTACATATATTATCTTTAGAAAATAAAATTTTAAATTATATAAACTGCAAAATATATGTAATCCAAGGAACTTAACAGCAAATGTATTAATTTTGTGTAAAGTATGGTACGAAATTTCATTGCCGTATCTTCAAAATTGAGGATTTCGTACATCTTTTAAATAATGAGTGTTTGTCATAGTCTCCCCAAAAAGCAACTACGTTTTTTCTGAAGCTAAACACGTATTTTTTTTTAAAATCTTCGTTAGCCTTTGAAGTGAGCTATTTTGAGTTGACGTATAATGGGAAGTCCTGTTTGTGACAACTAAGAACGATTTTATTTGCTACAAGTTTTATTCGCTACATACTATATACTTTACTCTGCAGTTTCACTGAAGGCATGCAATTTCGCCTATTAGTTCGACTGCCTCCGTGATGACAAGTTATTGTTTCTACTCACACAAAAATAAATTGCTTATCTAGATTTGGTCTTCCCACCTCTCCTAAACAAATAAAATTCCTGAACAAAGAAGCAAAAATTTTCTTTTTCCGCACGCGCAGCAATCTATGCGATATAAAACAGACGAACAGTGGTACACCAACAATATGAATGCGGGGACAAGAACTCCACCATTAGAGCAAAAATCGCCCATTCTAACTATAAAATTGTGCATCCAGCCGTGAAAAAAAAGTGGTTGCATGAATTAAACTTTGCTCAAAATTTTGAAAAATTGAAAAGCTTAGAGCAGATCTTATTATGAGATGGATGGTATTGACTTACGTGACTTCTAGTGTCGGTAACATTCTGTAACTTCCGGCTCATCTTTTACGTATTTTGCCTTCTTGTCTTTGTTTTGATGTGTGTATGTGCTCTAATCACCTTTTAATTATTTTCAGTCGCTGACATGGAACAGAGATTTTACGTGCAATTATTTACAGTAGGTAATATTGGTGTTGCAAAATCAAAAATACTTATTCTAACGTACAGAAAAATACACTGATGGACTGCTGCTTTCTGCTCATCATTTGTGATCAAACTTGGCTAGTCTCCTGTTGCGTTATATACTCATATAATCCCAATCTTTTGTTTTAAATAAAGTATTTGCTATCATGACGGCTATCCGTGACATGCGAAAGAAACTGTTGTCACGCTAATAATGTAGATGTTAAAAGACTGAAATACATAGTCGCAAAAGTGCAATTAGCTCACCTCTTATATTAAGCTGGTAAAACAACAGTAACAAAACACGGGCGGTCCCCAAATGTGTCCATTCGCTAGCGATGACCAGATAAAACGTGAGTAGAGTTTATTAACGGTTTTTTTGTGCCTCCTCTTCCGGAACAGCTGAATGCCGAACGGGGTATCACAGCAAAGATATGAATCTTTGAACAAGCTCGCCAATCGATCTGTGAATCAAATCCAAATAATCTAAAATACGTATGTGAACGCAAGGATTGATGTCGAAGAAGGGGGAGCCATGCGGGGCATTACAAAACTCTATATTGAGCAATTCTGCTCTTCGACAACAGAAATGAGCTGTTGCAGCGAGGATCCCGTTCGCAGTCAGAGAAAAATATAATGCATTTCATAAAACGAGTAAGCATCAATTAAGGTCGAGGAGTAATACAGATGTTTAAGTGTCCAGCTGTGACACATAGACGAAGCACTTGCAGAAAATGCTTGCACATGCATGGTTTTCAAGCTTGATATTATGTGACTGATCGCTCATAAAATTACTCACTTTGGCAATAGGCTGCGTTACTGCCGTAACTGCCTAGGCATCATTAGGGACCACACCTGTCATTCACTGAAGCTTCAAGGATTCTACCACTGCAACTTACACAGTTAACCAGTTAACCGTACTCGGAAGTAGTTTGAAAAGCATTTGTACGAGGGCCTGGACCTCACAGTCGCTTTACTGGAACTTTATCGAGCCTCAGAGTCGAGAATCCGATGTAGAAATGCTCCTCAACGTTATCTAAAGTGCGCGGCCCTTCCCGCTGGAGATTCGAGTCCTCCCTCGGGGATTAGTGTGTGTGTTGTTCTTAGCATTGGTTAGTTTAAGTAGTGAGTAAATCTCGGGACCGATAACCTCAGCAGTTTGGTTCAAAAAAAATTTTTTTTAAAAAGTTCAAATGGCTCTGAGCACTATGGGACTTAACATCTGAGGTCATCAGTCCCCTATAACTTAGAACTACTTAAACCTAACTAACCTAAGGACATCACACACATCCATGCTCGAGGCAGGGTTCGAACCTGCGACAGCAGCAGTCGCACGGTTCCGGACTGAAGCGCCTAGAACCGCTCGGCCACCACGGTCGGCTAGCAGTTTGGTCCCTTCAGAAGTCACACAATATCTAACGAAATCAAGAGCTAAATTACATGAGCAACCTGGAAACAGTTCATATTATGCACATATTTCTTCAGAGACGAATCGCAGCCGATCATAAGACTAAGAAGCTTTCGTCTTTACTGATCGGAAACAGAATATGTTTTAAGGTGGTATTTGTTAACCGCAGGAGCGTCCATGGTAGGTTACCAGAATTAATTTAAGCCCTAGATTGCTTATGTTGCACTGAGTTAATCTATTCAGATTAAAGGGGTTTCGGCTTATAAGGCCACATCAGGCCATCGTCAAATAAGTTACAATATTTGTAAACAACACTGGACAAGATGTTACTCATCTAGATTTTGGCACAAACACAGAAAATGTCATCTTTGCCATTGAGTTGTTGATGCAATGCAACAGGTAAACAGTGTAACAATAAACAGACATAAAGGGAGCAAACAGGTAAAATATTAACGCTAAACTCGAAAAACAATACCTACATTAAATAAGCAAACGCAATGAAATTAGCACTTGACTTGTTTGGGATTTTCCGCGTTTTTTTCAGTTAATGGGTTTTCATAAATTCAAAAAAAAGAAACACATTTCTTTACGAGTAGACTTACTTTTATACTAGCTGATGGTGAAAGCATTTTTTTTCTTTTTATTTGTGAATAATAGCCAACTACACTGCTATGTAAGTTGTTTGTATTTTATCTCATTCACAATGAGCCCATTTCGGTAAATTGTCATCATCAGGTGCTCTTACACGTAACATCGTTTCTGTCATGTCCTGCCTGTTTTGGAATTATTACATTCTTCCAGGTGGTTTTTTCTTTTTGGCTCATTCGTAACTGGAACGAGACCATACAATGAATTATAGTAACGAATTTTAAAAAAATTACACAAACTCTAGGCGTTTGAGCATAGCATTTTCGTTAAAGGTCCGTTCATGTATTTTTAACCGTGTTTCTTCTCTCTGGGATTTCTCTAAAATCGTACCTCGCTGTCAAACAGCACCCGAAAACTACGGTGGATCGAGCTGGGCGACTTTTTGCTAAAATTTAAGGAACCTTTTGCCATGACAAGTCACTAAACAATCTTCCAATGACTAAAGACACAAAATAAAACATACATAGGTTAATAATAACTATATTTTGAAATAAAAACACAATTTAAATTATTACACTTACGTTATGCAATAACGAGTGCCGTTTGGTTGCAGCTCGTTAATAACTGAACATCTGGCAGAAAGTAATAATTCCAAAACAGACAGGACATGACAGCAACGATGTTACTTGTAAGAGCACCTGACGATGGCAATTTGCCGAAATGGTCGCATTGTGAATGAGATAAAATATAAACAACTTACATAGCAGTGTTGTTGTTGTTGTGGTATTCAGTCCTGAGACTGGTTTGATGCAGCTCTGCATGCTACTCTATCCTGTGCAAGCTTCTTCATCTCCCAGTACCTACTGCAGCCTACATCCTTCTGAATCTGCTTAGTGTATTCATCTCTTGGTCTCCCTCTACGATTTTTACCCTCCACGCTACCCTCCAATACTAAACTGGTGATCCCTTGGTGCCTCAGAACATGTCCTACCAACCGATCCCTTCTTCTAGTCAAGTTGTGCCACAAACTTCTCTTCTCCCCAATCCTATTCAATACAGCAAATAAACAATGTTTTCAGCCTTCAGTTGCAAGGTAATTTTATTCGTTTACCTAGGTTTCGATTCCAGTAATGGAATCTTCTTCAGAACCTATAAATTAAACCACGTATGGACATATATTACTCACTAAAATGCATTATCAGTCTAATGATTGAATAATGAAGAAATTGTGATACTTACAACAATGAAATTATTTTGTGAGCCAAACACTGGCCATGTCACAGATTAAAAATTAAAACATTAAAGACCCATAATCATAAGATTATGTCAGTCAAAATTAAAACCATTAGGGCGAACGTAGACGGAGCTGCGCCGGCCATAAATCAGGACCACACGTAAGCGGCTCGAAAACTAGGCGTCGTGAGCCGTTACGCGGCGAGGCTCGGCCGCGGCCAAGCGCATGCGCAAGCGCAAGCGCGAGAGACAAACTGTCTCAAAATTACTTAGAGCAAATATACATATAAACAAAATGTAACTGAAAGCTGTCTTACAATTGGACATACCTATCTATTGGTATAGCAACATTAAACAATTTACCTGAGAACAAACTACAAAGCCAAGGTATAATTTTTTTTTTTTTTTAATATTATAGTAAGAGGGGGTAGCCCCGCTACAGTAACTAACAATTAGTGTCAAAACCATGCGTGCTGAGCATAAAATGTCTTTAACATAAAAAGGCCTTAGCAACTATGTGTCATTACCAAGCATATAAGGAAATACAAAGACACACATGTACAATCACATTATAATAAAGGGACAAAGCAGATAGGGAAACAGCATCGGCCATTCGAGGCAGACTGTGGGTCAACTTCACTGAAGTAAAGGTTGAAATCCTTCGAAATAACTTCTATTCTTTAATTGCAGCTGATCATTAAGTAAGTTGTCCCTATCAATACTAAGATGTTTAAAAATTTCCAATTCTTCGAGGGTGTCTAGCCTGCATCCCTTTACTTCATTATGCAAAAGCTCTGCGTCTTTTAGAGGCTTAGGAGCATGCGCCTTTTGGACCAGATGTTCAGCAAATGTAGATCCTCGAGTTCCATCACCGGTGATCAATGGAAGCACACAGATTCACCGCCACCAAAAAAAATTTCGGGTAACCGCCAGTGCTGAAAAAATGATGGTGTCCATTTTCTGGGACAGCGAGGGCGTAATCCTTACTCATTGCGTCCAAAGGGCACTACGGTAACAGGTGCACCCTAAGAAAATGTTTTGAAGAACAAATTCCTTCCTGCACTGCAACAAAAACGTCCGGGAAGGGCTGCGCGTGTGCTGTTTCACCAAGACAACGCACCCGCACATCGAGCTAACGTTACGCAACAGTTTCTTCGTGATAACAACTTTGAAGTGATTCCTCATGCTCCCTACTCACCTGACCTGGCTCCTAGTGACTTTTGGCTTTTTCCAACAATGAAAGACACTCTCCGTGGCCGCACTTTCACCAGCCGTGCTGCTATTGCCTCAGCGATTTTCCAGTGGTTAAAACAGACTACTAAAGAAGCCTTCGCCGCTGCCATGGAATCATGGCGTCAGCGTTGTGAAAAATGTGTACGTCTGCAGGGCGATTACGTCGAGAAGTAACGCCAGTTTCATCGATTTCGGGTGAGTAGTTAATTAGAAAAAAAATCGGAGGCCTTAGAACTTGAATGCACCTCGTCGGGCTTACTATCGCGGAGGGCCCACGCGAGCCCGCAAAAGTGCGACAACGCGACGTGGCATGGACTCGACTAACGTATGGAGTATTGCTGTAGGAGACTGACACCATGGATCCTGCAGGACTGTCCATAAATCCGTAGGAGTACGAGATCTCGTCTGAACAGCTCGTTGCAAGACATCCCAGATATGCTCAATAATGTTCGCTTCAGGGAAGTTTGGTAGCCAGCGGAAGCGTTCAAACTCAGGAGAATGTTCCTGAAACCACTCTGTAGCAATTCTCGACTTGTGGGGTGTCGCATTTCCTGCTGGAATTGCCCAAGTCCGTCGGACTGCGCAGTGGACATGAATGGATGCATGTGATCAGACAGGATGCTTACGTACGTGTCACCTCTCAAAATCGTATCTAGACGTATCTGGGGTCCCACGTAACTCCAACTGCACGCACCTGTACCATTACAGAACTTCCACGAGCTTGAACAGTCCCTTGCTGACATGCAGCGTCTATGGATTGATGAAGTTGTCTGCATACCCGTACACGTCCATCCGCTCGATACAATTTGAAACGGGACGCGTCCGACCAGGCAATATGTTTGCAGTCATCGACAGCCCAAGACGTAAAGGCGGGGCGTAAAGCTTTGTGTCGTCCAGTCATCAAGGGTACATGAGTGAGTCTTCCGCTCTGAAAGGCCATATCGATGATGTTTCGTTGACTGGTTCGCATGCTGACACTTGTTGCTGGCCCAGCATTGAAATCTGCAGCAATTTGCGAAATGGTTGCACTTCTGTCACGTTGAACGATTCTCTTCAGTCGTCGTTGGTCCCTTTCTTGCAGGACCTTTTTCGGGCCGCACCAATGTCGGGTATTTGATGTTTTACCGGATTGGTGATGTTCACGGTAGACTAGTGAAATGGTCATATGGAAAAATCCTCTCTTCATCGCTACCTCGGGTATGCTGTGCCCCATTGCTTGTGCGCCGACTGCAACACCATGTTCAAACTAACTTCAACTCTTGATAACCTGCCATTGTAGCAGCAGTAATCGGTCTAATAACTGCGCCAGACACTTACACTACTGGCCATTAAAATTGCTACACCACGCCGATGACGTGCTACAGATGCGAAATTTAACCGACAGGAAGAAGATGCTGTGATATGCAAATGATTAGCTTTTCAGAGCATTCACACAAGGTTGACGCCGGTGGCGACACCTACAACGTGCTGACATGAGAAAAGTTTCCAACCGATTTCTCATACACAAACAGCAGTTGACCGGCGTTGCCTGGTGAAACGTGGTTGTGATGCCTCGTCTAAGGAGGAGAAATGCGAGATCCAATGACTGTTAGGAGAATATGGAATCGGTGGGTTCAGGAGGGTAATACGGAACGCCGTGCTGGATCCCAACGGCCTCGTATCACTATCAGTCGAGATGACAGGCATCTTATCCGCATGGCTGTAACGGATCGTGCAGCCACGTCTCGATCCCTGAGTCAACAGATGGGGACGTTTGCAAGACAACAACCATCTGCACGAACAGTTCGACGACGTTTGTAGCAGCATGGACTATCAGCTCGGAGACCATGGCTGCGGTTACCCGTGATGCTGCATCATAGACAGGAGCGCCTGCGATGGTGTACTCAACGACGAACCTGGGTTCTCGAATGGCAAAACGTCATTTTTTCGGATGAATCCAGGTTCTGTTTACAGCATCGTGATGGTCGATCCGTGTTTGGCGACATCGCGGTAAACGCACATCGGGGGCGTTTATTCGTCATCGCCATACTTGCGTATCACCTGGCGTGATGATATGGGGTGCCATTGGTTACACGTCTCGGTCACCGTTTGTTCGCATTGACGGCACTTTGAACAGTGGATGTTACATTTCAAATGTGTTACGACCCGAGGCTCTACCCTTCATTCGATCCCTGCGAAACCCTACATTTCAGCAGGATAATGTACGACCGCATGTTGCAGGTCCTGTACGGGCATTTCTGGACACAGAAAATGTTCGACTGCTGCGCTGGCCAGCACATTCTTCAAATCTCTCACCAATTGAAAACGTGTGGTAAATTGTGGCCGAGCAACTGGCTCGTCACAATACGCGAGTCACTACCCTTGATGAACTGTGGTATCGTGTTGAAGCTGCAATGGCAGCTGTACCAGTACACGCCATCCAAGCTGTGTTTGGCCGGCCGGGGTGGCCCAGAGGTTCTATGCGCTACAGTCTGGAACCGCGCCATCACTACGGTCGCATGTTCGAATCCTGCCTCGGGCATGGATGTGTGTGATGTCCTTAGGTTAGTTAGGTTTACGTAGTTCTAAGTTCAAGGGGATTGATGACCTCAGAGGTTAAGTCCCATAGTACTCAGAGCCATTTGAACCAAGCTGTGTTTGACTCAATGCCCAGGCATATCAAGGTCGTTATTACCGCCAGAGGTAGTTGTTCTGGGTACTGATTTCTCAGGATCTATGCACACAAACTGCGTGAAAATGTAATCACATGTAAGTTCTAGTATAATACATTTGTTGAATGAATACCCGTTTACCATCTGCATTTCTTTTTAGTGTAGCAATTTTAACGGCCAGTAGTGTATGTAGGGGTTGCCGACCCCATGCCGTATTCTGCCTCTTTACATATGTCTGTATCTGAATACGCACACCTATACCAGTTTCTTTGTCGCTTCAGTGCAGCGCAGTAATTGTCACCCTGTATTATAGTGCTGAGGCAGGTGGTTGGGATATTTCGATAATTGTCTACGGTGATCAATGGGAGAAAAGCACGTGCATTATTGAGAGGGAGGTTAGAGGTGCGTAGTGTCAACACCACCTGTAAAGACAAAGGTTAACGTCTGGGCTGACTGATTCCGAGGCGCCAGCTGGCATATTGCAGCCACGGAGGTGGCTCCGTTCTGTAGCACGGCATGCGCTGGCCGTGTTCCGGCAGCCGCGGCCGCCGAGCTGATGCAACCGCCCCTGCCGCGTCGCAGGGAAGACTCGCGCGGACAGAAATACGCACCGGCAAATGGCACGGACGCAGCCAGACACTGACACGCGACTCGCCCCATTCACCGCGGAGCTGGACGGAGCCGGCGTGCACGCGTGGCGGCCGCGCGATGAAAGCAGCACACGTACACTGCACGAAGCCTTCCCTCTCCCGCCACAACACTTATCTGTACTACATACGGTGCAATGCTGTTCCCTCCCACTACAAGTATTGCGAGGTGCCGGGGTGGAGAAGAGTTTGTACCTCTTTAATTCAGACGAATTTTGCATCAGAATGAGACATGCGCTCGACCCCCTCCTTATCTACCAGCTACTTAATTATGCGCGCAACGGTAACGGAAGGAAATGATGGTGGACCCTGCTTGTTGGTAAAATAAGGAGTGCACACTCACAATAATTTAATAAAAATCGTAATCTACTCAAAAAAGAGAACTTTATCATAATAAACGACAGGAAATGGGATTCTTCCTGTTATGTTGTTGTGGTCTTCAGTCCTGAGACTGGTTTGATGCAGCTCTCCATGCTATTCTATCCTGTGCAAGCTTCTTCATCTCCCAGTACCTACTGCAACCTACATCCTTCTGAATCTGCTTAGTGTATTCATCTCTTGGTCTCCCTCTACGATTTTTACCCTCCACGCTGCCCTCCAATACTAAATTGGTGATCCCTCGATGTCTCAGAACATGTCCTACCAACCGATCCCTTCTTCTAGTCAAGTTGTGCCACAAACTCCTCTTCTCACCTATTCTATTCAATACCTCCTCATTAGTTACGTGATCTACCCACCTAATCTTCAGCATTCTTCCGTAGCACCACATTTCGAAAACTTCTATTCTCTTCTTGTCAAAACTATTTATCGTCCACGTTTCACTCCCAAACATGGCTACACTTCATACAAATACTTTCAGAAATGACTTCCTGACACTTAAATCTATACTCGATGTTTACAAATTTCTCTTCTTCAGAAACGCTTTCCTTGCCATTGGCAGTCTACATTTTATATCGTCGCTACTTCGACCATCAGCATTTATTTTGCTCCCCAAATAGCAAAACTCCTTCACTACTGTAAGTGTCACATTTTCTAATCTCATTCCTTCAGCATCACCCGACTTCATTCAACTACATTCCATTATCCTCGTTTTGCTTTTGTTGATGTTCATCTTATACCCTCCTTTCAAGACACTGTCCATTCCGTTCAACTGCTCTTCCAAGACCTTTGCTGTCTCTGACAGAATTACAATGTCATCGGCGAACCTCAAACTTTTGATTTCTTCTCCATGGATTTTAATACCTACTCCGATCTTTTGTTTTGTTTCCTTTATTGCTTGCTCAATATACAGATCGAAAACATCGGGGAGAGGTTACAACCCTGTCTCACTCCCTTCCCAACCACTGCTTCCCATTCATGTCCCTCGACTCTTATAACTGCCATCTGGTTTTTGTACGAATTGTAAATAGCTTTTCGCTCCCTGTATTTTACCCCTGCCACCTTCACAATTTGAAAGATAGTATTCCAGTTAACATTGTCAAAAGCTTTCTCTAAGTCTACAAATGCTAGAAACGTAGGTTTTCCTTTCCTTAATCTAGCTTCTAAGATAAGACGTAGGGTTAGTATTGCCTCACGTGTTCCGATATTTCTACGGAATCCAAACTGATCTTCGCCGAGGTCGGCTTCTACTAGTTTTTCCATTCGTCTGTAAAGAATTCGCGTTAGTATTTTGCAGCCGTGACTTATTAAACTGATAGTTCGGTAATTTTCACATCTGTCAACACCTGCTTTCTTTGGGATTGGAATTATTATATTCTTCTTGAAGTCTGAGGGTATTTCGCCTGTCTCATACATCTTGCTCACCAGATGGTAGAGTTTTGTCATGACTGGCTCTCCCAAGGCCGTCAGTAGTTCTAATGGAATTTGTCTACTCCCGGGGCCTTTTTTCGACTCAGGTCTTTCAGTGCTCTGTCAAACTCTTCACGCAGTATCATATCTCCCATTTCATCTTCATCTACATCCTCTTCCATTTCCAAAATATTAGCCTCAAGTACATCACCCTTGTATAGACCCTCCATATACTCCTTCCACCTTTCTGCTTCCCCTTCTTTGCTTAAAACTGGGTTTCCATCTGAGATCTTGATGTTCATACAAGTGGTTCTCTTATCTCCAAAGGTCTCTTTAATTTTCCTGTAGGCAGTATGTATCTTACCCTTAGTGAAATAAGCCTCTACATCCTTACATTTGTCCTCTAGCCATTCCTGCTTAGCCTTTTTGCACTTCCTGTCGATCTCATTTTTGGGACGTTTGTATTCCTTTTTGCCTGCTTCATTTACTGCATTTTTATATTTCCTCCTTTCATCAATTAAATTCTATATTTCTTCTGTTACCCAAGGATTTCTACTAGCCCTCGTCGTTTTTCCTGCTTGATCCTCTGCTGCCTTCGCTAGTTCATCTCTCAAAGCTACCCATTCTTCTTCTACTGTATTTCTTTCCCCCAGTCCTGTCAATTGTTCCCTTATGCTCTCCCTGAAACTCTCTACAACCTCTGGTTCTTTCAGTTTATCCAGGTCCCATCTCCTTAAATTCCCACCTTTTTGCAGTTTCTTTAGTTTTAATCTACAGTTCATAACCAATAGATTGTGGTCAGAGTCCACATCTGCCCCTGGAAATGTCTTATCTTCTTTTATGATTCTTGAACCAAGTGTTAGCTATGATTAAGTTGTGCTCTGTGCAAAATTCTACCAGGCTGCCTCTTTCGTTTCTTACCCCCAATCCATATTCACCTACTGCGTTTCCTTCTGTCCCTTTTCCTACTGACGAATTCCAGTCACCCATGACTACTAAATTTTCGTCTCCCTTCACTATCTAATTTCTTTTATTACATCATACATTTCTTCAATTTCTTCGTCATCTGCAGAGCTAGTTGGCATATAAACTTGTACTACTGTGGTACGCGTGGGCTTCGTATCTATCTTGGCCACAATAATGCGTTCACTATGCTGTTTGTAGTAGCTTAACCGCATTCCTATTTTCCTATTCATTATTAAACCTACTCCTGCAGTATCCCTATTTGATTTTGTGTTTATAACCCTGTGGTCACCTGATCAGAAGTCTTGTTCCTCCTGCCACCGAACTTCACTAATTCCCAATATATCTAACTTTAACCTATCCATTTCCCTACCTGCCCGATTAAGGGATCTGACATTCCACGCTCTGTTCCGTAGAACGCCAATTTTCTTTCTCCTGATAACGACATCCTCTTGAGTAGTCCCCGCCCGGAGATCCGAATGGGGGACTATTTTACCTCCGGATTATTTTACCCAAGAGGACGCCATCATCATTTAATCATACAGTAAAGCTGCATGCCTTCGGGAAAAATTACGGCTGTAGTTTCCCCTTGCTTTCAACCGTTCGCATTACGAGCACAGCAAGGCCGTTTTGGTTAATGTTATAAGGCCAGATCAGTCA
The DNA here is from genome assembly GCF_023864275.1 of Schistocerca cancellata. Taxonomy (NCBI): domain Eukaryota; kingdom Metazoa; phylum Arthropoda; class Insecta; order Orthoptera; family Acrididae; genus Schistocerca; species Schistocerca cancellata. The sequence continues at coordinate 67,022,026 of NC_064628.1, forward strand.
ATCATCCAGACTGTTGCCCCTGCAACTACTGAAAAGGCTGCTGCCCCTCTTCAGGAACCACACGTTTGTCTGGCCTCTCAACAGATACCCCTCTGTTGTGGTTGCACCTACGGTATGGCTATCTGTATCGCTGAGGCACACAAGCCTCCCCACCAACGGCAAGGTCCATGGTTCATGGGGGGCGGGGATAAAAATCGTAATCTACTAAAAAAAAAGAGAACTTTATCATAATAAACAACAGGAAATGGGATTCTTCCTATACCTACGAAATGATATGCGGATTAAATATCACAATGAGATTTATTATATATCAGAACATAAATGCACATGATTGTCGACACACACAGTAGGTTAAAGGATAGGATATACTGAAATATTATGAGAATAAGTGTTGGCTCGAGAACAAGGGGCTCCTACTCTCTGTGATTCAACAGATTGGCGATAATGGCTGGAGGTGCTAATGAATCAAATATTAATCTCCCGACTATATAGCAGTATCGCAGTTAGTACTGAGAGCTCAAAATGGGATCACATGGAGAAACAAGCAGGGTGGACTTGTAGCAAAGCGAACGCGCGTGCTGCTGAGGGATTCAGTATAAAATTGATAAGGTCCTACAATGCCTGAGCCGCAAAATACTGTACCAGTACTGAAACCTGCAGCACGTCGTCGATAGACAGCGTCCTGATGATATAGGCGCCGACTTCTGCAGTGCAGAAACTCTGTGTCAGCCCCTGGCCGCGAAGGCTGTCCGAGAATTCTAAGTTCTTCCGAAAACGAGCGACCAAGTCGCAAGTCCGTCCGACTCCGACGAAGATCAGATCCCGAATCCCACTGCCCGCGCAACGCAAGAGCGAAGCCATCATTGCTCTACTCCCTACTCTCCTCGAAAAACTGCGAATCAGCATTCAGTTCTGATTCCAAAATTCCCCCACAGTGTCTCAGACCGTTCCTTCCAGTTTCGAGCAGGGCTTTATGACGTCAACTAGCCTCAGTTTAAGTTGACCAATCATGCCTCTGCTATTCAGCTAAGGGCACTGAACTTGCCGTTTGACCGGCTACGAAAACAACCTGCCTAGACCACCGGCAATCCGGTGCCAGACAGTCGCACCCAGCAGGGCACAGTCCACAAGTATTCTCAGAATCAGGAGGGGAGCCCGCATCTCGTGGTCGTGCGGTAGCGTCCTCGCTTCCCACGCACGGGTTCCCGGGTTCGATTCCCGGCGGGGTCAGGGATTTTCTCTGCCTCGTGATGGCTGGATGTTGTGTGCTGTCCTTAGGTTAGTTAGGTTTAAGTAGTTCTAAGTTCTAGGGGACTGATGACCATAGATGTTAAGTCCCATAGTGCTCAGAGCCATTTAGAATCAGGAGGACAGTGCAGTCAGTCGGTGCCAGGAATCTTCTTTCCGGACGCGCCGGAACGGTAAACACATAAACTGCGGCGACACTCAGATGTCTCGCAGGTCATTTCACCCTGCATACAATAGTCGAAACTCGAGCGACGTCAGTCGTTCCGCCAGGCGCTTGAGCCCATTGTACAAACCCTCAGAATTCGGAGAAGTGCAGCCCCCAACAGGAAATGCACTGTGTCGCGTCCTCCGATGCTCGCCTCGCACAGGCCACCCAGGGAAGTAACCCAACATGCATAGGAATCAAGTGAAAAGTTTTTTTTTTTTTGAACTCTCAGTACAAATACTCTCATTACAATAACCTTATTCGGTCTGTTACTACCGTGAAATGACATAGAACATTAATAAAATTGATGAAAATGAGAGGAGACATGCAAAAGAGGGCATGGAACCTCACAGTATGACATATTTTTTTCTGTTTCTTTGAGGTGAGAAATAGGTTATGTTGTAAGTAGGCTGTTTAGGTTTTCTTATTGGTAACACCACGTAGCGCTCTGTATGAAAATCACTGGCTGTGCTGTTTGCAGTCTGTGGCTAGTTTGCATTGTTGTCAGCCATTGTAGTGTTGGGCAGCTGGATGTGAACAGCGCGTAGCGTTGCGCAGTTGGAGGTGAGCCGCCAGCAGTGGTGGATGTGGGGACAGAGATGGCGGAGTTTTGAAATTTGCAATACTGGATATTATGAAGTGCTATGTTGCGCTAAAAATTTGTGTGTCAGTTTAAGTACAGTCGTATATAATTGTTCTAAGGGGACGTTTCAATGTTATAAGTACAATTTTAAATTATTATTTATATTTATTTTTGTTGCAAGTACGTTTCAAAAAGCTTGTAAAGACGCTCGAAGAGTAATGTGTACGAGTGACACTTCTAGGTAAGGGGAAGCGCCTCTTTTATGGGAGTCGGCAGAGCGGTGCTAATGAGCTAAGCGCACGGAGCGGGAACAAATCTGTGATGTAGTGTACGACCGAGAGGACGAAGAACTCAGAGCCTCGAATTCCGTAGCACTAAGCAGGTTTGCACTAAAACTCACGAAAAGTCGTCGGCTCTCATAGACGGGATAAAATGATCTCAGAAAATAATAATAATAAAAATAAACTGGCAATTTTGAGCTTAACACAAATTCGTGGGCGTTGTGTGGTAGGGTTGCCATAATTTCTGTTTGAGAAACCGAGACATTTCTCTTACACTAACTAAAAATGGACGTAATTTGGGTTCAAATGGTTCAAATGGCTCTAAGCACTATGTGACTTAACGCCTGAGGTCATCAGTCCTTACTTAGAACTACGTAAACCTCACTAACCTAAAGACATCACACACATACATGCCCGAGGCAGGATTCGAACCTGCGGCCGTAGCAGCAGCGCAGTTCAGGACTGAAGCGCTTAGAACCGCTCGGCCACAGCGGCCGGCCGTAATTTGGGAAGCAGAAACTGTGACAAATTAGGATATTTCTCTTGAGCTTAAAAAGTGAATTAATAATGGAAATATTTTCTCGGCTTTATGACCAAGCGAGGTGGCGCAGCTGGCCGCTGTGGTCGAGACCTTCTAGGCGCTTCAGACCGGAACCGCGCTGCTGCTACGGTCGCAGGTTCGAATCCTGCCTCGGGCATGGATGTGTGTGATGTCCTTAGGTTAGTTAGGTTTAAGTAGTCTAGGGGACTGATGATGGTTCAAATGGCTCTGAGCACTATGCGACTTAACTTCTGAGGTCATCAGTCGCCTAGAACTTAGAACTAATTAAACCTAACTAACCTAAGGACATCACACACATCCATGCCCGAGGCAGCATTCGAACCTGCGACCGTAGCGGTCGCTCGGCTCCAGACTGTAGCGCCTAGAACCGCACGGCCACTCCGGCCGGCGGGACTGATGACCTCAGCTGTTAAGTCTTATAGCGCTTAGAGCCCTTTTTTTTTTTTTTTTTTTTTTTTTTTTTTTTTTTTTTTTTTTTTGAGGTGGCGCAGTGACTAGAACACTGGACTCGCAATTGGGCAGGAGGACGGTTCAATCCCGGGTCCAGCCATCCTGATTTAAGTGTTCCATGTTGTTTTCCGTTAATTGCTCCAGACAAATGCCGGTATGGTTTCTTTGAATGGACACGGCCGACTTCCTTCCCTGTCCTTCGCTAATGCGATGAGACCGATGACCTCGCTGTCTGGTCTCCTCCCCTTCCCCCCCCCCCCCCAAAAAAAAACAATACAAGAACTCGGCTTTATGATTAGTACCCTCTGTAGCTATACCAAAGAACGGAGTTCTGAAAAATCATTCCATCTTTGTTTGACAGTGCCGCTCGCTAACAATGATTTCACAATTGCTGTTGATTTTGTTCTGCCCAACGTCACGTTTTTTGCTTCTTCTAAATCACTGAAATATTTGGAGCTTAGCCTAGAAGAACAGTCCACAGATTTCACAAACATTTGATCTTTAACGGTATGACAACACGTTGCTAATTTACATTGATAATTCTGCCGCTATTACTAATTCGTTCCGTTTAAATGAATTTGAAACAAAATAACTGCCCATTTTTAAGTGCTTGCAGAGTACACGTTTGATTTACTCTTTGCGCCAGCTAAATGATACTTAATATTTTTCTCTTTCCCCATGTTCAATGGAAACTCAACACAAATCACACATTCTACTTCATAGTCAGTTCTCCATCGCTTTATGAAAAATTATACCTCTGCAGATTTTTCCTGGAGTGAACACTTCCGCTTTGATATTATGAGCTTACTTGAGAAGTGGTTCAAATGGCTCTGAGCACTATGGGACTTAGCTTCTGATTTCATCAGTCCCCTAGACTTAGAACTAACCTAAGGACATCACACACATCCATGCCCGAGGTAGGATTCGAACCTGCGACCGTAGCGGTCACGCTGTTCCAGACTGTAGCGCCTAGAACCGCTCGGCCTCCCCGGCCGGCTGAGCTTACTTGAAACAAGCCCTTTAATAACAAATTAACTGCGATACTATTCAGTCAGAGAAACAGAGAACCACGTTGCTGCAAAGCGTAAAGTGAACTCAGGTATGCGACATTAATCGAAATTTAGCAGCATTACCGCACAGTAATACCTCTTAAGGGTCTCAGTCAACTATTATGTCAAAAAGTTTCGTTATTTAGGATAACAGCGACAATTGAAATACAGGTTCAAGCAAGAATGTGGAGAAAGATAATATGAGAGTATTTATCTGAAATCCGAAATCCTGGGCTAACTGCCGCCCCGAAAGTACTTTTCGGGACACATATTTCTTTAATCTGAAACGAGGACTGTCTCGGAAAACCGGAACATCTGGCAATGCTGTTGTATGGAAGAACATGTGAACGGCATTTCCAGCACTAGCTCAGACTACCTATAGCTCTTCTTCACTACAGCAAGCCAATGAACATCAATCTATTAGAACTGTATTAGGATATGGACCAGTTATAGTATTAATTATGCTAATACACGTTTAAAAGTCAATTCAGTAACCTTTCGTTTACCTTGAACCACTATGTAAAGTACATTAATAACCTAAATATCAATTAGAGGTTCTCATAAGCTCTTATTAACAGTTTTCAAAATACAGTTTCATATCCCTCAACAGTTTATTTAATTTCATGTTGTTAAACATTTACTTTTCAGTTCTGATATCATACTATGTTTACAAGTATGTGTACAAGGTTATGTTCTTTCCTTTTCCATGTCGTTGTAATTGCGCTGTAACAGCACTGATGATATATAGCGTCTTTCATAAAGACTCGCATAGGTCTGCATAAGCTTAATTCCAGTATACAGAGAAATATGCATAAATATGAAGCAACAAAATCGAGGACATCCAGTGAATTTTACGTCAACGAGCTATTTTTACGGGAAGATAAGAACTAATATGAAAAGCTTGTTTTGATTATGTATTACTGTAGTGATCAATTAGGGAGGTTTGAAGGTGATGTGCGCATTGCTTACCGTGTTTCAGGCTACTAATCTTTCTTTATATGTGAGCAAAATTTACTATAGTAACTTATTACTTCAGAACAGCATATGTTTTTACGAACTGGCGAAATTCTTATGAGATGTAAATCAAGATAATACAGAGGAAGACTTATAGGTCTGTCATTTTAATGCACTGCTCTCTATCCATGTGTATGTTATAGTACTAACAGAGCCATATCAGTTTCATTAGGTAAAAGGTAACACAATCATTTATAAGTTGTTAATTATTGTCAGTAATTTTGTCGGCGGATTTTGGGTTCATCCTGTATACAGTAAACGTTAATGGTCCAATCACAGTCCCTTGCAGGAAATCCGGAGATCACCTTTACATCTGTCGAACTTGTTCCGTTAAGAACGATGTGTTGAATTCTATCTGCAGTGAAGAACTGGAACCAGTAACAATTCTGGTCCAATACTCGGTAAGCGCGTATTTTGATCAGCAATGACAGTGCGGAGCTGTTGCCTCTTATTTTATCACGAGGATCATTTTTCTATACGTAAGTGGAAGTCAGCAAAGTCTTTTGGCATTCAGAGAAGAAAGTTGGTAATTTAAATTACGTAAAAAGATCGCGCCGCCGCAAAGGAAAACCCCTTTGTTTTGATGATTGCCATCTCACTCACCAATAATACCCGCGATACTCTCTGCCCTATTTGGTGAGGCCGGCCGCGGTGGTCTAGCGGTTCTGGCGCTGCAGTCCGGAACCGCGGGACTGCTACGGTCGCAGGTTCGAATCCTGCCTCGGGCATGGGTGTGTGTGATGTCCTTAGGTCAGTTAGGTTTAAGTAGTTCTAAGTTCTAGGGGACTTATGACCTAAGATGTTGAGTCCCATAGTGCTCAGAGCCATTTGAACCAAGCCTATTTGGTGATAGTATTAAACAAACTGCCATTCTTTGAATATTTTCGATGCCATCCGCCACTTTTATATGGTGGAAAGCTCTTATAGCGTAGCAATATGGCAGAGAGGGCGGACTAGTGTGAGCCATCTCTTTAGTAGATTTGTTCCACCTTCTGTATGAGAAAGAGATACACACATCAAAAAAAGTTTTGCATTACCCCCGTTCCCAGAACTCCTGAAGATGGACGTCGACTGTAGCTATTGCATCACATACACAGTCCCTTTGACTATTCGGAGATGTCACTAAACAACCACGCATGAGCAGCGCCTATTAGACGGAAGGGGTCCGACAGCCGATCAGTTCCAGTCAGTCCACCAGTAAGAAGGTACACGGCTCGTGTTGTCTGTTGTTCAACCATGCCTAGATGGTCAATACCGCGGTTCGATTGCGTCCGCATTGTTACTTTCTGCCAGGAAGGGTTCTTAACAAGGGAAGTGTCCAGGCGTCTCGGATTGAACCAAAGCGATGTTATTCGACATGGAGCAGATACAGAGGGACAGGAACTGTCGATGACATGCCTCGCTCAGGCCGCCCAAGGGCTACTACTACTGTGGATGACCGCTACCTACGCATACGGCTCGGAGGAACACTGACAGCAACGCCATCATGTCGAATAACGATTTTCGTGCAGCCACAGAACGTCGTGTTATTACTCAAACTGTGCGCAATAGGCTGCACGATGTGCAACTTCAATCCCGGAGTCCATGGCGAGGTCCATCTTCGCAACCACGACACCATGCAGCACGGTACAGATGGGCCCAACAACATGTCGAATGGACCGCTCAGGATTGGCATCACGTTCTCTTCACCGGCATATGCCTTCAACCAGATAATCGTCCGAGACGTGTTTGGAGACAACCCGGTCAGGCTGAACGCCTTAGACACATTGTCCAGCAAGTGCAGCAAGGTGGAGGTTCCTGATGTTTTGGGGTGGCATTATGTGGGGCCGACGTACGCTGTTGATGGTCATGGAAGGCACCGTAACGGCTGTACGATACGTGAATGCCATCCTCCGAACGATAGTGCAACCATATCGGCAGCATATTGGGGAGGCATTCATCTTCATGGACGACAATTCCCATCCCCACTGTGCACATCTTAAGAATGACTTCCTTCAGGATGACGACATAGCTCGACTAGAGTGGCCAGCATGTTCTCCAGGCATGAACCCTATCGAACATGCCTGGGGTAGATTGGAAAGGGCTGTTTATGGACAACGTGACCCACAAAGCACTCTGAGGGACCTACGTCGAATCGCCGTTGAGGAATGGGACAATCTGGACCAACAGTGCCTTGATGAACTTGTGGATAGTATGCCACGACGAATACAGGCATGCATCAATGCAAGAGGACGTGCTACTGGGTATTAGAGGTACCGGTGTTTACAGGAGTCTGGACCACCACCTCTGAATTTCTCAATGTATGGTGGTACAACATGCAACGTGTGGTTTTCATGAGCAATAAAAAGGGCGGAAATGATGTTATTGTTGATCTCTATTCCAATTTTCTGTACAGGTTCCGGAACTCTCAGAACCGAGGCGATGCAATACTTTTTTTGATGCGTGTACATTCCGTAATTTTGTAACAGATTTATGTCGGCCATAAAGGCCTATAATTACATGTAACTATCCCGCGACACTTGAAAAGTGGCTGTAAGTATGAGAAACAACTTTCTTCACTCTTTTTATCGCTTCAGCAGACGAAAATGTCCATTGAAGCAGAGATGTCCTCACACTATCGATGCGCCTGAAGCAGGAATGTGTTTAGATCCAGGCCATGTGCGCATCGATTTCTTTTATTCCCTGAGGTTGATCGGGGAATGTGACCTCCTCTTCCGTTGGGGAAACTCAGGTAAAAGTCTGTGTGAACAACCGCAACTTGGCTAATGACGGGGAGGCGGGGTCGAGAGAGAACATAAGCCACGCGCATTAGACAGAATGTGGTGTTGGAATCAAAAATCTTTACTTTTTTTACGTATATTTCGATCATTTAATAGGAGGACGTTAATGGGGCATTTTCTCGCAAATAGTGCGTTTCCTCGCGAGACGAATGCGCAGTCATTATAGATGTAGTTGCATCAAGGGTGGTATATTGCAAAACTAATAAACATTTTGTGTGTTATTTTCTTTTGTAAAAATCCTTTTTCTTTGAATTAAATATCGATGAAAACTAAAGCCACCGGCTGTTGTGGCCGAGCGGTTCTAGGCATTTCAGTCCAGAACCGCGCTGCTGCTACGGTCGCAGGTTCGAATCCTGCCTCGGGCATGGATGTGTGTGATGTCTTTAGGTTAGTTAGGTTTACGTAGTTTCTAAGTCTAGGGAACTGATGACCTCAGATGTTAAGTCCCATAGTGCTTAGAGCCATTTGAGCTATTTGAAAACTAAAGCCACAGTGTTACCTGCGTTATGGTAATGAAATTGTAATTAGATGGTGTTCGGAAATCCTGTACTTGAATCACAACTGGTGTAATGTCCGATTATCAATTCAAAACGTGTTCACGTCTACACAGACGTCATTGCTTCTCCTGACTTTTCTTCACGACATCTTTCATTATCTCTGTATGTGTTTTCCCAGTGGTCTAGTGACAATATTTAATGAATAATTTCATATAGTGTGCGCTTCATTAAAATATGATCATACATTACGCATCTTCAACTTGTAGCCACGTATATAATTATATCCACTGTACCGGTATGTAATTGGTGCCCCCACTAGTTGTGCTTACAATACCGTCTTTTATACAGGATCTTTTAGCTATTCCTTCAGCTCAAACCAACAATTTTCCCTGCGTTTTTCCCATGGTTCCCGAAACTTATAATTATATGTGTTTTCAACAAGTAACGCTAATCGCCGAAACATGCAGAAATATATATGAATGTATTCATTTCGAAGGTACCAAGTAAGTTCATCGCTTTACGTGTCAACGAGATGTAGGACAGTGAGAGTATAGATTGCCAGTTGTGCATAATCATAGGTACAAAATAGCTTTCAATTCCAGGATGTCATGGGCAGTAAACCCACATCAAAGTTAAAAGTCAGACTTTCTCGAGAAACACGAACAGTGTGTTCGGATAATGGCGAGTTCAAGCCAAATTAGGGCAGAGATGTACAACCTTTTGGGGTCATACAGCCAAGATTTTTGAAAGAATTTTACCAAATCGAATATTTTACTAAATATTTTATTGAATCTTTTATTTTACTAAATATTTTACTAAATCGAATAAGTGAAAAGATAGGAAAGGAGCTGAGTGGAGAACAGCGTGGATTTAGGAAAGGGAGAAGCACGATCGACCTGATATTTTCTATCCGTCAACTAACAGAAAAAAGTTGGGAGTATAACAAAAGGATGATAATGGTTTTTATAGGCATAGAAAAGGCATATGACTCAGTTAACAGGGAAAGACTCTGGGAAGAAATGAAGAAGATAGGATAAATGGTTCAAATGGCTCTGAGCACTATGGGACTTAACTTCTAAGGTCATTAGTCCCCTAGAACTTAGAACTACTTAAACCTAACTAACCTAAGAACATCACACACATCCATGCCCGAGGCAGGATTCGAACCTGCGACCGTAGCGGTCGCGCGGTTCCAGACTGTAGCGCCTAGAACCGCTCGGCCACTCCGGCCGGCGCCCCATCAGTCCAACATGATTAGCCAGATATAGTTTCCGCAGGTAATTTCACTGCAGCTCATTTTATCTTATCGGTTGGAGTAGGAAAATGAGCAGATACAACTGAAGAGGGTTTAAGGAGAAATTAAGAACTGGAGAATATATACCAATCAGTAAACAGAGCCCAAGTATAGCGTGGGAAAAGTTGTCATATGTTAATAAGGCAGCTCCAAATAAATCGATAGGTAAGCCTGAAGGCTTTCGTGGTCGTTGTCACTGAAGTTAAAATCTTCTGGGTTGTCAGGCCGCGTCATATTTCTTTCTAAAATAATCGGCGTTTCGACCCCTGTGTTGGATCTCCTTCAGGAAGACGTCCTGAAGAAGATCCCAGGAAAGAGGTCGAAACGTCGATTATTTTTGAAGGAAATATGACGCGGCCTAACAGCCCAGAAGATTTTAACTTTAATTCGGTAGGTATCTTGCAATGGAAACTGTCTAAAAAGTTACCAAACACTCATTCGGGAACCTCGAATATGTTACGAGATGTTTGTAAATTTGACCAGCAGTTTCCTCACCCCATACATATATTTTGAAAGAAGAGAAAGACTTAGTGGCTGACAAGTGTGGAAATATGTGCTAAGGACTTGAGGCCACAGTAGATAGGTATCATAAATTTAGGGAAAACGTTGACTGAAATAAAAGAAAACATGTGGTCAATGGATCTTAAAAACCACATTCTGATGGTACTCGACGTAGTATGGAGAAAGCTTAGTACGAAAGAAAAACTTCTTTTCTTTTCAGGTTAACGTAATGTGAAAAACGAACAAAGTGTTTGTGAAAATGCATTTGCGGAATTTAGAATGAACTATTATGACAACTCAGAATAAACTCAGCGCCGGCCGGGGTGGCCGAGAGGTTCTAGGCGCTACAGTCTGGCACCGCGCGACCGCTACGGTCGCAGGTTCGAATCCTTCCTCGGGCATGGATGTGTGTGATGCCCTTAGGTTAGTTAGGTTTAAGTAGTTCTAAGTTCTAGGGGACTGATGACCTCAGAACTTGAGTGCCATAGTGCTCAGAGCCATTTGAACGATTTGAATGAACTCAGCGAACCCGCAAAACACACCCTGGAAAAGTAATTGAAACTGATATAACAGGGATCTTATTTAGCTGGAACATTCTAAGGTTACAGAAACTGCACTTCTAAGACTTTACTTTAGTTGGCATTGCAGTACAACAGACAGCTTCAGTTCTTAGGTGTACAGGATCTTCTTGACTTTAAGAGATTGATCTTCTTACTACAGAAAACATGTACTAGAGGTGACCTGATGATGTTAGAATTGAGAATACCCTGTACTAGTTGAAAGACGCTGAAGTAGCAGTGAAAACCATTCACACAGAAGTAAATAAATAAGTCCGAAACACGCGGAAAAGGAAATAAAGGACAAGGAAAATACATTATTTTCGACCTTGCAATGACCCAAAACGAACACGTATTTCGTTAAGTCACGTCTTGTGATACTCGTGTAAAAAAAGACTTTCCATCAACTTCCGAACCCTATCATAACACCGTTAAACTGCTACGTAGGCTAGCACGGTTGGAAGACGGGCAGGCAGGCAAGACTCGTTTAGCCTGCTTCAGTTGGGGAGTGAAGCTGCCTGCCCGGTCTGCAGCTTGCCTGCCTCGCTAACAGACAAGTTATTTTTTATTTAGCGTATGGCTATACATGCAGCATTAATACATCAAGTGTTAGACATTAAAATCTTATAACAATCATAAATATAATTTATGTTTATATTGGTCAGTTAAAAGGTTATATCAAGGTTTGAGATCCATTCTAGCGCCGATGGGGATGCCTCCTGGAAGTCGGACCAGTTCCCTGCATATGCTCGCAAGGAGCATTCACCATGGATGTGTTGGATCGTCTGTCTAGGGGCACCGCAGTCGCATTCTGGTGACATCGCTCTTCCCCATTTGTGTAGTGAATCCGCACACCTGCCATCTCCAGTACGTATTCAGTTTAATGCGAACCATGTTTTCCGTGTTAGTTCCATTCCAGAGATGTTGCAGTTATAGCTCTCAAACCAGGTCTGTAATTGGTCATTTGTCTTTTGGTTCCAATCTAGTCTCCATTGTTTCATGTGGTCATAGTTATTATTTTGAAGCTGCTCAGTTGTGCGTATGGGTGGCTTTCTTGATTTCAATCGAGTGTGTCGCAGTTGTGAGAATTCTTGTTTAATTGGTAGTTCTGGTTTTGTCTCAATATTTCTGAATTCGTGCAGTAGGGCCGCTTTTCTACGCAGGTCCGGGGGCAGGATATTACATAGCACCGGTAGCCAGTACGTGGGCGTTGATTTAACGGTTCCAGAAATCAACCTCATTGTGTTATTTAATTGCCTGTCAATAAGTTTGGTGTGACAGCTATTAATCCAGACTGGAGCGCAGTACTCAGCCACAGAGAACACTAAGGCGATAGATGAGGTGCGTAATGTTTTTGCGTTAGCTCCCCAAGTAGTACCGCTAAGTTTTTGAATGATGTTATTCCGTGTTCCAATTTTTGCAGTGGTGTTCTCCAGATGTTTTCGGTAAGAAAGAGTGCGATCCAATGTTATACCTAAGTACTTTGGAAACTTATTATGTTTGAGGTTGGTGTTTCCGAGTTTTATGTTAATAATTTCATTTGCCATTTTGTTATTAAGATGGAATGTAGATACTTCAGTTTTGTTAGGGTTTGGCTTGAGTCTCCATTTCTTGAAATAATTGTATAGTATTTCGACGTCACTATTAAGGACTTCCTCTGTATTGGGGAGATACTTGTCTCTGGTAGCCAGTCATCCGCATAGCAAAATTTTCTTGACTTTGTGTGTGGGAGATCTGCTATATAGAAACAGACATGTACGGGCTGGTTAAAAGCGTAATGTGTACACCTCTGGATTGGGGTCTAACAAGCAGTCTCTTTGAATTAGCGAGATAGTCACAACACAAAAACAAGACTAACTTCTGGAAACAGGAATAATCTGCGGCTTTTTTTCTGATTTTTAGTTGCCTTTCGTAGCTCCAGCGACATACGATGAATTGGTGCTAGAAGGTATCACTTAGACGGGCGCCGTGCGGCGCTGCGCTGTTGCAGGTGAGCCTGGCGGAGGAGTTCGACATCCTGCAGATCGTGGGCGAGGGCTGGTTCGGCAAGATCCTGCTGGTGGAGCACCGCGCCACGGACACCGAGATGGTGCTGAAGGCGCTGCCCAAGCCGTACACCGCGCTGCGCGACTTCTTCCGCGAGTTCCACTACGGCCTGCACCTGTCGGCGCACCGCAACATCATCACCACGTACGACGTCGCCTTCGAGACGGCCGGCTTCTACGTCTTCTCGCAGGAGTACGCGCCGCTCGGCGACCTCACCTCCAACGTGTCCGAGGCGGGCATCGGCGAACTGCACACCAAGCGCGTCGCCAAGCAGGTGTGTAGCCTCACCTAATGTCTAGCGCGGCACAAGCACAATACGGCTGACCCTGAGTTCATTGCCCCGTTCTTCGTCAGCGTTCAGTGTCCTGTCGGTGGTTACTAAAGTGCGCGTCATTTATGACGGCGGCCGAGTTTAGGTTCGTTCTGCGCATCTGACATCACAAAACACAGTCAGCCAATGAACAGAGAACGACGTTGCCAGAGCTCGACTGCAGTGCAGAGCACGGACGAGTGGCTTCAGTTCTAGAAACGTTCAGTCATAAAGAAAGTAATAGAACAAAAGCAATGTCTTGGCCGGCCGCGGTGGTCTAGCGGTTCTGGCGCTGCAGTCCGGAACCGCGGGACTGCTACGGTCGCAGGTTCGAATCCTGCCTCGGGCAGGGGTGTGTGTGATGTCCTTAGGTTAGTTAGGTTTAAGTAGTTCTAAGTTCTAGGGGACTTATGACCTAAGATGTTGAGTCCCATAGTGCTCAGAGCCATTTTTCTCTTTTTTGCTATGTCTTGGTAGCAGACTTTCTTTTATAGAAAGTTTGGAAAAAATATTCTTTATACCAACTGCTTCATATTCTATTAATTAATTAAACCAAACAAGCAATAAGCCTCCTAATTCAGGCGATAGCAAGGAAAGGTATTTGTATCACTCTCACTAACCGCTTTTTCGCAATAAAGAACAGCGGTAATTGTTTATTTCCTATTGTACTTCGACGAAACGTGAGTAATTCATAATCATACCAACAGTGTTTGTCGGTATTTTGCGTAAGATTTTAAAGCCCTTCGGGAGGGAAGTTCAACAACCAGCTCCGTTAGCGTAATGGTTAAAGTGTATGGCTGCTAAGCAAAAGGTTCTGTGTTCAAACCATGAACGGAGCTAAATATTTTCTTTATTTTAAAAACAACATCGAAGTGTCTTACTCCTTGAATTTTATTCGTTTGAATGTAATTTTTTAAAATTTCTAGTGGCAACTAAAATCGACCATACGGAAAGTATACGCTATTGACTTTTACCTCTGCAAACTCCCAAAAATTTCGTGCAATGGTTTACTACATCTAATGCTGCTCAATAACTGCGTTGAACATCGAAACAAAATTAGTCATTTATGGGGGGAAGGTATCAGTCAAGAAGATGTGTAAAAATCAAATTTTTGGGCCAAATAGTTTTTGTGAAATCGAATGATAAAGTGTGTCAAAGAAGTCGGAACACCGTGTGTCTGCACAGGAAAGCAGTGCAATGGTGCCAAAATCGCGCACATCGCGGAATGCGGGGAGCACGTCTCTGTAGCAGCGAAAGGGTTAATGCGGCCGTGGCGGCTTTACTTCATAAACTGCGCGCTCCCCCCTAAACGTAAGTTTGCGAACTATACTATACTATGGCGCTGCTTCTCTTGGCTCGTACAACTGGCAACGCAGCAATCTCCCGCGTCTGGGCGGGCATGCGCGAACCGCCAACATAAAAGAATTCAACTATAGGTCCTTTAAACGATTTTTACCAACGGCCTTGCCGCAGTGCTAACACCGCATCCCGTCAGATCACCGAAGTTAAGGGGCTTCGGAAAGGCTCAAAATCATGAAAAGTTCAGTTTTTACTTTTTTGCGTTTTCTGAATCTGCAGACTATTACCTTTTAATAGATACATAATTTATTCAATTCCGAAGACTACAACTATTTTTAAATTTTTTTTGAAATGTGTTCTACATGGGCGTGAACCACTGTGGCGCTGTTAAACTGCTGTCAAATGGTGTTATTATTAACGTCTGTGTTCATCAGGTACATTTTAGTGATGTGAGATAAAGTATGTGTTGTGGCTAACCTATTTTCAGAGACTTAGCAGCACCTGAACTGTTGAAAAAGTGTATTCACGGAAAAACTCAAAACCCCAATGAAAGTGTAGATAGTGTTATATGGTCGAGAATCCCCAAGACTGTATTTGTTGGAATAGAAACACTTCACTTTGGTGTGTATGATGCTGTTGCGACTTTCAATAATGGCAACATTGTAAGGTGCAAGGTATTTAGAAATATGGGAATGAAGATAGGTTCTAACATGGTACGAGCGATGCTTGCTTTAGACAAGGAACGCCTTCGGGCTGCAGGCAGGGCTGTAAAGAGTCTAGAAATACAAGCAAGAGTAAACAGGAGGAGGAACAAGAGGAAGCTGGAGGAGGAGTTTGCAGAGGATGAAGATAATCCATCCTATGGACCTGGAATGCACTAAAAAGTTAATCCAATCTTTGTCGCTCGATTCCCAAAACTTTTATTTTCTCATACTAATTACATGTTTTCTAAGGATCTTCCAAACATATTTGTTTCAAACGTTCAGTAAATGCTACACAGTACCTACTGCATAATTTAACACAGCCTTTTTCCAAAAAACTGTATATTTTTGAATATATAAATAAAAAATTGCAAAACAATGTTGTGAATTTTCATTACAATTGAAAAAAAATCATCTTTAATAACTGAACTAAAATTTTGTAAAATCCCTGTGTTAAGTTGTAGCCCATATTCCAATAAATAATCTGTAAAAAGTTCAACTTCCTACCTCAAATACTTTGTGAGGAAAGATGTAATTTATAAGCGTTATTTTAACATTGCAAGTATAGGGCGTTCCGGAGCCCCTTAAATGATTTTTACCAACGGCCTTGCCGCAGTGCTAACACCGGTTCCCGTCAGATCACCGAAGTTAAGCGCTCTCGGGCCGGGCTAGCACTTGGATGGGTGACCATCCGGTCTGCCACGCGCTGTTGGCAAGCGGGGTGCAGTCAGCCCTTGTGAGGCAAAGTGAGGAGCTACTTGACATACGGCGGGGAGAGCGGTGTGCTGACCACATGCCCCTCCATATCCGCATCCAGTAACGCCTGTGGGTTGAGGATGGTACGGCGGTTGGTCAGTACCGTTGGTCCTTCAGGGCATGTTCGGGCGGAGTCTAGTTGGTTTAGTTTAGTTTAAACAATTTCTAAATAATTCGTGTCGTGATCAGACAGAATAGGCATATTATAAGCGAGACGGAACAGTTCAAGTTCCTAGGCGTTTGGATAGATAGTAAGCTGTTGTGTACCGCCCATGTCCAGGATCTTGTTCAGAAGCTAAATGCTGCTTTATTTACCATTAGAACAGTATCTGGAATAAGTGACACTTCAACACGAAAAGTAGTCTACTTCGCATATTTTCATACGCTTATGTCGTATGGTATTATTTTTTGGGGTAATTCTTCTGATTCAAAAAGGGTATTTTTGGCTCAAAAACGGGCTGTTCGAGCTATATGTGGTGTAAGTTCGAGAACCTCTTGTCGACCCCTATTCAAAAATCTGGGGATTCTGACATTGCCCTCACAGTATATATTTTCTTTAATGTCGTTTGTTGTTAGCAATATTAGGCTATTCCCAAGAGTTAGCAGCTTTCACTCAGTTAATACTAGGCAGAAATCAAGTCTGCATGTAGAATGCACTTCCTTGACTCTTGCGCAGAAAGGAGTGCAGTATTCTGATGCATCCATTTTCAATAAGCTACCACAAGAACTCAGAAATCTTAGCAGTAGCCCAAACTCTTTTAAGTCTAAACTGGAGAGTTTCCTCATGGCTCACTCCTTCTATTCTGTCGAGGAGCTCCTGGAAGAGCTAAAAAATTAAGCAAATTCCAGTGTTACATTGTTGATTTTCTTCATTTAAACTTACGACTTGTCACCTGAATATGTTTTTTTATATTTCATTTTATCTGTTTCTAATATCGTGCTATAATTTCATGTGTTGACTCGTTCCATGACCATGGAGACTTCTCCTTAATTTGGTCCCACGGAACAATAAATAAATAAATAAAAAATAAATAAATCGTCGGATTTAACTTTAATTTTACGTGTATTAAATTATTGTCACAGATCATGTTGTAATCAGATTGAATATAAAGCTGTAAAGTATTTCGGAATAGGTCGTTGTTGTTGTTGTGGTCTTCAGTCCTGAGACTGGTTTGATGCAGCTCTCCATGCTACTCTATCCTGTGCAAGCTTCTTCATCTCCCAGTACCTACTGCAACCTACATCCTTCTGAATCTGCTTAGTGTATTCATCTCTTGGTCTCCCCCTACGATTTTTACCCTCCACGCTGCTCTCCAATACTAAATTTGTGATCCCTTTATGCCTCAGAACATGTCCTACCAACCGATCCCTTCTTCTGGTCAAGTTGTGCCACAAACTTCTTTTCTCCCCAATCCTATTCAATACTTCCTCATTAGTTATGTGATCTACCCATCTAATATTCAGCATTCTTCTGTAGCACCACATTTCGAAAGCTTCTATTCTCTTCTTGTCCAAACTATTTACCGTCCATGTTTCACTTCCATACATGGCTACACTCCATACAAATACTTTCAGAAATGACGGAATAGGTCAGTAACCCACAAATGCTATGAAATCAAGCAGAACTGCTACAAATTCGTCGGGCAATAGACCACGCCGCTCGAACTGTCAACACAACTCACTGACACTACGTGCACCACGCTTGTGCCTGACTAGCAGATATTCCTCGCCAGGTGTCGTTACTGTCGCCTGGATGGGTTTATATTGATAGTAGATCCGTAATCACAATGTTCTGGCTGATCAGTGTGTCAGTATACTGAGTGATCGGTTATCAGTGAATGGTGTTCTGTCATGTGCGTGTATAAATTTATTTTAATATTTAATACAGGGTGTTTCAAAAAGACCGGTATATTTGAAACGGCAATAAAAACTAAAAGATCAGCGATAGAAATACACCGTTTGTTGCAATATGCTTGGGACAACAGTACATTTTCAGGCGGACAAACTTTCTAAATTACAGTAGTTACAATTTTCAACAACAGATGGCGCTGCAAGCGATGTGAAAGATATAGAAGACAACGCAGTCTGTGGGTGCGCCATTCTGTACGTCGTCTTTCTGCTGTAAGCGTGTGCTGTTCACAACGTGCAAGTGTGCTGTGGACAACATGGTTTATTCCTTAGAACAGAGGATTTTTCTGGTGTTGGAATTCCACCGCCTAGAACACAGTGTTGTTGCAACAAGACGAAGTTTTCAACGGAGGTTTAATGTAACCAAAGGCGGTCCTTTGGTTACATTAAACCTCCGTTGAAAACTTCGTCTTGTTGCAACAACACTGTGTTCTAGGCGGTGGAATTCCAACACCAGAAAAATCCTCTGTTCTAAGGAATAAACCATGTTGTCCACAGCACACTTGCACGTTGTGAACAGCACACGCTTACAGCAGAAAGACGACGTACAGAATGGCGCACCCACAGACTGCGTTGTCTTCTATATCTTTCACATCGCTTGCAGCGCCATCTGTTGTTGAAAATTGTAACTACTGTAATTTAGAAAGTTTGTCCGCCTGAAAATGTACTGTTGTCCCAAGCATATTGCAACAAACGGTGTATTTCTATCGCTGATCTTTTAGTTTTTATTGCCGTTTCAAATATACCGGTCTTTTTGAAACACCCTGTATTAAATATACAGCGATACAATAAAGGATCTGTTTGAAAAATTTCAACGGACTGGGAACGTGACGGATGAACGTGCTGGAAAGGTAGGGCGACCGCGTACGGCAACCACAGAGGGCAACGCGCAGCTAGTGCAGCAGGTGATCCGACAGTGGCCTCGGGTTTCCGTTCGCTGTGTTGCAGCTGCGGTCCAAATGACGCCAACGTCCACGTATCGTCTCGTGCGCCAGAGTTTACACCTCTATCCATACAAAATTCAAACGCGGCAACCCCTCAGCGCCGCTACCATTGCTGCACGAGAGACATTCGCTAACGATATAGTGCACAGGATTGATGACGGCGATATGCATGTGGGCAGCATTTGGTTTACTGACGAAGCTTATTTTTACCTGGACGGCTTCGTCAATAAACAGAAGTGGCGCATATGGGGAACCGAAAAGCCCCATGTTGCAGTCCCATCGTCCCTGCATCCTCAAAAAGTACTGGTCTGGGCCGCCATTTCTTCCAAAGGAATCATTGGCCCATTTTTCAGATCCGAAACGATTACTGCATCACGCTATCTGGACATTCTTCGTGAATTTGTGGCGGTACAAACTGCCTTAGACGACACTGCGAACACCTCGCGGTTTATGCAAGATGGTGCCCGGCCACATCGCACGGCCGACGTCTTTAATTTCCTGAATGAATATTTCGATGATCGTGTGATTGCTTTGGGCTATCCGAAACATACAGGAGGCGGCGTGGATTGGCCTCCCTATTCGCCAGACATGAACCCCTGTGACTTCTTTCTGTGGGGACACTTGAAAGACCAGGTGTACCGCCAGAATCCAGAAACAATTGAACAGCTGAAACAGTACATCTCATCTGCATGTGAAGCCATTCCGCCAGACACGTTGTCAAAGGTTTCGGGTAATTTCATTCAGAGACTACGCCATATTATTGCTACGCATGGTGGATATGTGGAAAATATCGTACTATAGAGTTTCCCAGACCGCAGCGCCATCTGTTGTTGAAAATTGTAACTACTGTAATTTCGAAAGTTTGTCTGCCTGAAAATGTACTGTTGTGCCAAGCATATTGCAACAAACGGTGTATTTCTATCGCTGCTCGTTTAGTTTTTATTGCCGTTTCAAATATACCGGTCATTTTTGAAACACCCTGTATGTATTCAGAGAAAGTCTAACAATTATGTTGGCATACACGCGCTTTCGAGACGTTACCGAGTCTGTAACAACAGGAACAGAAAATATGGGATGCAAATGAAGCCCAGTCTCTAAATTGTGATTAATTATTAAAATGTATTTATAATAGTCTTCGAAAAATTTACAGAAACGCATGGTAAACTAAGCTATACAACTCAGTATTAACCCATAAACGCAAGTTGTTCTGATCAAATGGTTACAGAAATAGCCGCCTTCGGTCGCAGGATAGCGGTGACTTAATTCTGTGCCCAGTTTTCGTTTGATGCAGCACATGTGTTATCTCACGGTGCACCTGGAGTAAACAAGAATAGAAACATTTTGCTTGCATTTGGCAATGTTTGTTTGTTTTACGTCTGAAGCATGGGCTATAGCATGAAACTTATTCCAGACATCACTCCTCCGCTAACGGATTACATTAGCAATTGTGTACACTGTATAAATTAATTTTCTTGTTCCAACTCTCACGGTCACATAAAATACAGCTTCGTTAGGCCATCTGACTCCGACAGTCAGTCATTTCGCGTTGTGGGTGCTATTTTACAGGAGCAACTCGTATACTAACAGTACTAAGAGTACGTCTCGGCCGGCCGGCGTGGCCGAGCGGTTCTAGGCGCTACAGTCTGGAACCGCGCGACCGTTACGGTCGCAGGTGAGAATCCTGCCTCGGGCACTGATGTGTGTGATGTCCCTAGGTTAGTTAGGTTTAAGTAGTTCTAAGTTCTAGGGGACTGCTCACCTCAGAAGTTAAGTCCCATAGTGCTCAGAGCCATTTTTAGTACGTCTCGACTAGGCTTAGACTCCTGCACGCTTCAGTAATAGAGAATGCGTGGACGAGTATGAAGCGCCCGCAGCGCCACAGTTCGCAGACTCGTCATACTCAACTACAGCGGGAATGAAGGAAGCTGTTATCACTGACAAGAGAACCTCCCCATCGCACCCCCCTCAGATTTAGTTATAAGTTGGCTCATTCGATAGGCCTTGAAAAACTAAACACAGATCAATCGAGAAAACAGGAAGAAGTTGTGTGGAACTATGAGAAAATAAGCAAAATATACAAACTGAGTAGTCCATGTGCAAGATAGGCAACATCAAGGATAATGTGAGGTAAGGAGCGCCGTGGTCCCGTGGTTAGCGTGAGCAGCTGCGGAATGAGAGGTCCGTGGTTCAAGTCTTCCCTCGGCTGAAAACTTTACTTCCTTTATTTTCGCAAAGTTATGATCTGTCCGTTCGTTCATTGACGTCTCTGTTCACTGTAATAAGTTTAGTGTCTGTGTTTTGCGAGCGCACCGCAAAACCGTGTGATTAGTAGACGAAAGGACGTGACTCTCCAATGGGAACCGAAAACATTTGATCGCAAGGTCATAGGTCAACCGATTCCTCCACAGGAAAACACGTCTGATATATTCTATACGACACTGGTGACGACATGTGCGTCACATGACAGGAATATGTTGTCGACTGACCTAACTTGTACACTTGGCGAATGGGTAAAAAGGTTCTTCTACCTTGCCCGATTTAGGTTTTCTTGTGGATGTAATAATCACTCCCAAAAAAGTGATGAAAACATAAGCGTATGTCACATAAACTGAAAATAAAATATTAAAATTTTCATCCAAGAGCAGGCTTGAACCAAGGACCTCTTGTTCCGCAGCTGGTCACGCTAACCACGGGACCACGGCAACCGTGAGTTTACTGTTCCCTTGTTGTTGCCTATCTTGCTCATGGACTACTCACTTTGTATATTTTGTTTATTTTTTCACAGTTCCACACAACTTCTTCCTCTTTTCTCGATTGATCTGTGTTCAGTTTTTCAAGGCCTATCCACTGTGCCAACTTATAACTAAATCTGAAGGGGGTGCGATGGGGAGGTTCCCTTGTGAGTAACAGCGGCGCCTTCATTTGTGAAGTATGCAACCCACAACACTGGGCTCATACGCCGTAGCATTCCTGATCTCTAATGTAAAACTTCTAAGCGTACAGATATTAATTACATAAAATAATTAATTACGTTTCAGGGTCAACTCAAATGCTTTACTGAACATTTAAAACTTGAATATAGAAGCTGTTAATAGTCTAACGCTGAAATCACGAATTGGAAATGAAAGGATCTTGATTAGGACAACCATGATCGTCTCTAAGTTACCAAATACAAATTCTTCACATTTATCCGTTTTCAAAGAGCAATCAATTACAAGATATGCACCTATGAGTGCCAGTTCGTTATTTCTCACTTGTTACACTGCTGACTGTTCCCTTGTGACAAGACTACTGAGGTGTTCCCGCCTTGCGCCAAAAATAATGAGTGTTCTGGAAGGCTATAAAATAAATAAAATAAAATAAAATATTAATTATTAATTATGTATGATAGTGATTGGATGTAATTAATATTTGCTTATCTGGAACGTGGACGTATAATTATTCGGTATCAGACGCTTGACAATGGCTTTTTCGTAAATGTAATGTTATTCGTAGTTGACCGTGAAATAAGACTCAAATAATCGGACTTCGTATTTAAATCGTTTCCAAAGACTGCTGCGGTAGATGCGGACTCAAATCTAAATCTCAATATTAGAATAATTTGCCAGCCATGTCAATACGTCGTACAGAGGTGACTGTCTACTAAACATAAAAAGTTTACACAGTTAGTTAAATCAGATATATTCAACGAATAAGCCTACAGTTAAATAATTCTACTTACTTTCATAAATATAAATTCTTTACAGAATTGAGTGCCTAGTAAGATTGCAACTCGCAGTGTTCTTATATAACATCAAATATGGCGGTGTGCCAGTCAATGAAATATACGTGCTTCCCGCTCCCAGTTGTACCAGACCTCCCCTTCTTAATCAAACATAAGAGTATCGTAATTGTGTTTTTGTTTTATCAGCGACACAGCGCTGCAGTTCTGTGCCATAGGCTTTATTTATTTGTCACAGATTAATTATTTAATTAAGATTTCGCATTTCCGAGGAAACTCACGCACGGCATGCAAATGTGCCTTTATAAGGCGACGGCAAACTACAATCCTCTAGTGGCGAAAGCTTCACGACAGAAGTGCCGAAAGATAATCCACCGAACCACACAAGACTCCACGCTACACAGTCACTGTTTACCACAAGCTCCACCGTCGATTCTCGCTATCGATCTTCATCGAAAACATCGTATTTAGCAAAGTATTGCTTTCTTTTATAGATAGACCGAGTGAGGTGGCGCAGAAGTTAGTACACTTTCTCGCATTTGGGAAGACGGCGATTGAAACCCGTGTCCGGCCATCCTGATTTAGATTTTCCGTGATTTCCCTAAATAGCTTCAGGCAAATACCGGGATGGTTTCTTTGAAAGGCACGGCTTATTTCCATCGTCATCCTTTCTTAATCCTAGCTTGGCCTCCGTATCTAATGACCTCGTTGTCGACGGGTCGTTAAATGCTAATCTCCTTTCCCTCCCCCTCTTTTGTAAAAATACGGAAAAAAAATTGAGCACAAGGTGTTACGCAGTACATTTGAAACAAGGAAACTGCGTAACAGTCGTAAAAATAAATTGTCTAGATACAAATTATTCACCCCCCCCCCTCCCTCCCCCGGGAGACATCGCGCTAGTACCGCGTAGCAAAACCTCTAGCTTCACAATAGCCTCAGTTCGGCGAGGAAGAGGGTTCACGTGTTTCTTCGGGTATACCATATGCAGCTGAAGCCACTCACCGATTATTAGATCTGATACAGTTACAAAACACATTAATAATGATTGTTACACCCAGTGTTACAGACATTTTCTATGGAATCAAGATCGGGTGATTTAGTGTACCACTCGAGAACCGATAGGGAACTGAGTGTTCATCAAACCAGGAACATACGCGGGCAGCCCTCTGAACACGGCTGTTGTCAACGTGTGAGACTGGAGTATACCCAGCATACTCATTAAGATATAGGAGAGGCAGCACTTGGTCGCCGATAATGAAATAAACATTCCGGACCATGTTCAAGGTAGCCTGATTGACTGAGATCAGGGTCAGGTCTCCACGTCGATTAATCTCACTGCGCCGATTCTATACAACAGACTGACACATAACTCACCACCTTACTACCACGACTTACGTTAGTGCTGGAGGTTCACATGAGCCCCCGGTTCCAGTTTTGTACCATCTTTGAAACTGAAGGTAGCAGGGGTTAAGATAATGGGAGCGGAAGGCTATTTACGACTTGTACAGAAACGATAGAGCAGTCATAAGAGTCGAGGTGTACGAAAGGGAAGCAGTGGTTGAGAAGGGAGGGATTGTAGCGCATCCCCGATGTTATCAGTCTATAAAGTGAGCAAGCAAAAAAAATTTGGAATAGGGATTAAAGTCCATGGAGAATAAATAAAAACTTTGAGGTCCGCCGGTTACACTGTAATTCTGACAGAGGCAGTAACGGACTCGGAAGAACACGTGAACGAAACGCACAGTGTCTTGAAAGGAGGATATAAGATGAACATCAACAAAAGCAAAAACAAGGATAGTGGGATGTAGTTGAATTAAACAAGGTGATGCTGAGGAAATTATTTTAGCAAACGAGACACTTAAACTAGTGGATAAAGTTTGCTATTCATGCAGAAAAATAACTGATGAGGCCGAAGTAGAGGGGCTATAAAATGTAGACTGGCAATGCCAAGAAAATCATTTCTGAAGAAGATAAATTTGTTAACATCGGATGTAGATTTACGTGTCAGCAAGTCTTTTCTGGAAGTATTTTTATCGGGTGTAGCCATGAATGAAAGTGAAACATGGACGATAAGCAGTTTAGACTAGACGAGAATAGACGTTTTTGAAATGTGGTGCCACAGAAGAATGCTGAAATCTAGATGGTAGATCACGTAACTAAAGAGGAAATATTAAACAGAATTGGGATGAAAAATTTGTGGCACAGCCTGACTAGAAGAAGGGATAGGCTGATAGGACGGTTCTGAGGCCTCAGGGGATCACCAATTTAGTACTGGAGGGAAATATGGGGTATAAAAATCGTAGAGGGAGACCATCACATGAATACAGTAACCAGTTTCAGAGGGATGGCGGTTGCAGTAGTTACTCGGAGATGAAGAGGCACAGGGTAGAATAGCATGAAGAGCTGCATCAAACCGTCTCTGGACCGAACACCACAACACGGTGCTCCCAAGCGATCAGTATTGTTTGAAGATGGAGACTAATATTTTGTGTCGTGGTATTATAAGACAAATGGCGCATTCGAGGGCGTTGGGGTCTTCTTTGCCCCCATCCTCAATTCGCGATTAGTATATGTAACAGAGAAGTAAGACTGTAAATTACCCTACGTCATGGACTCTACACTGGGTTAGAGCATGTCTATACAGTTATAGTCGAAACAATTGCTGGAACATGAAAGACTCAACGTAAA
The DNA here is from genome assembly GCF_023864275.1 of Schistocerca cancellata. Classification (NCBI taxonomy): domain Eukaryota; kingdom Metazoa; phylum Arthropoda; class Insecta; order Orthoptera; family Acrididae; genus Schistocerca; species Schistocerca cancellata. The sequence continues at coordinate 67,047,420 of NC_064628.1, forward strand.
TACAGCTGGCTGGCTCTACTAAATGACTCTTTAACGCTACCTGCTTCTCACCAAAAGATCGCAGAGTCTGTTTTTCGTGACTCGTAAACACTGTGGGGAAGCGGTTTCCATGTCTCAGGTCATTGCCTACAGACCTTTACGATAACAATATACACATGTCATTCGTGACCTCTTCAGTCAACTTGTTCGCTAGCTTTTGTGGCCACCAGAGCCAGCGTCCAGCATTCAGGGCCGGGGAGTTTTAACCTGCTGGAGATTATAAGCCCTCTCCGTAATCCATCTAATGGGATTCTGGTTGAGACTTACTAAGCTGAAATCAGAATTACTTTCCCTAAATAAAATGGAGATAAATTATGTAAAGCCGCAGCAAGAAGCATCTCTTTGGTGGAAAGTGCTATTACTGTGAGCAGGAAATGACCAGCGGTAATAGCTAAGCTTTGTTCATGCGGCTGGTTGGATCAAAGAGCTAAATACACTCCTGGAAATGGAAAAAAGAACACATTGACACCGGTGTGTCAGACCCACCATACTTGCTCCGGACACTGCGAGAGGGCTGTACAAGCAATGATCACACGCACGGCACAGCGGACACACCAGGAACCGCGGTGTTGGCCGTCGAATGGCGCTAGCTGCGCAGCATTTGTGCACCGCCGCCGTCAGTGTCAGCCAGTTTGCCGTGGCATACGGAGCTCCATCGCAGTCTTTAACACTGGTAGCATGCCGCGACAGCGTGGACGTGAACCGTATGTGCAGTTGACGGACTTTGAGCGAGGGCGTATAGTGGGCATGCGGGAGGCCGGGTGGACGTACCGCCGAATTGCTCAACACGTGGGGCGTGAGGTCTCCACAGTACGTCGATGTTGTCGCCAGTGGTCGGCGGAAGGTGCACGTGCCCGTCGACCTGGAACCGGACCGCAGCGACGCCCGGATGCACGCCAAGACCGTAGGATCCTACGCAGTGCCGTAAGGGGACCGCACCGCCACTTCCCAGCAAATTAGGGACACTGTTGCTCCTGGGGTATCGGCGAGGACCATTCGCAACCGTCTCCATGAAGCTGGGCTACGGTCCCGCACACCGTTAGGCCGTCTTCCGCTCACGCCCCAACATCGTGCAGCCCGCCTCCAGTGGTGTCGCGACAGGCGTGAATGGAGGGACGAATGGAGACGTGTCGTCTTCAGCGATGAGAGTCGCTTCTGCCTTGGTGCCAATGATGGTCGTATGCGTGTTTGGCGCCGTGCAGGTGAGCGCCACAATCAGGACTGCATACGACCGAGGCACACAGGCCCAACACCCGGCATCATGGTGTGGGGAGCGATCTCCTACACTGGCCGTACACCACTGGTGATCGTCGAGGGGACACTGAATAGTGCACGGTACATCCAAACCGTCATCGAACCCATCGTTCTACCATTCCTAGACCGGCAAGGGAACTTGCTGTTCCAACAGGACAATGCACATCCGCATGTATCCCGTGCCACCCAACGTGCTCTAGAAGGTGTAAGTCAACTACCCTGGCCAGCAAGATCTCCGGATCTGTCCCCCATTGAGCATGTTTGGGACTGGATGAAGCGTCGTCTCACGCGGTCTGCACGTCCAGCACGAACGCTGGTCCAACTGAGGCGCCAGGTGGAAATGGCATGGCAAGCCGTTCCACAGGACTACATCCAGCATCTCTACGATCGTCTCCATGGGAGAATAGCAGCCTGCATTGCTACGAAAGGTGGATATACACTGTACTAGTGCCCAACACTACAATAGTGAATATTCCAACAATGCAAACCAGCCACAGACTGCACACAGCACAGTCAGTGATTTTGATGCAGAGCGCTACTTGGCGTTACCAACATAAAAATCTGAACAGCCTACTTACAAGCCTATTCGTTAATTCAATTGAATTTTTATCCCATTAAATTTATTATAGTTAACATATAGCGTCTAATTTCACTTTCTTCATGCATGATATACGTATTCTCTACGTTGCATTGATTACCTGCACTCTGAAATAGCGTACTTTATCAGATATATTTCTAGATCAAGATACGTTTTATAATTTCATTAGAATGGGAGATGTTTCCGAAGCTGCTCATCATCATTGAAAAATAAATTTACCGGCAAGATACAAACATAAGCCAGTCCATAAACTCAGGTATATATATATTTCACCGAAAGTACCATAATAGCAAAAACATCCAGTTTGTAACTTGTGTTTATTTTTAGACATAGACTAGCAATCACGTTAAGATTTCTGGTCACTGGGAAAACATTCCAGTCGTTGGCCTCTGGCACAAGAATTGCAGCAAATACTTTATTTATAATAAATAACACCGAATTTTGACATAATACTTCAATTACATGAAAAGAAAGACTCAGACTATTTTAGAAAACAAAACGTGGAGAAAACTTTGGTTGGAAGTGACCGCGAACCTGCCCCGTTATTCTTCATAATACCTGAGCGCACGACGCTATTAACTACGCTACAGTTTCGACAGAATAATCTACTCCCTGCATATACCATATAGTGTATGCAGATTGCATCTGCAAACGTAATTATTTGATTTTTAATATACAAACTGTGCCGGCCGCGGTGGCCGTGCGGTTCTGGCGCTGCGGTCCGGAACCGCGGGACTGCTACGGTCGCTGGTTCGAATCTTGCCTCGGGCATGGGTGTGTGTGATGTCCTTAGGTTAGTTCGGTTTAAGTAGTTCTAAGTTCTAGGGGAGATATGACCTACGATGTTGAGTCCCATAGTGCTCAGAGCCATATACAAACTGTACCAAAAAGATGCACTTTGATAAATTGTCATGTGCCGTTGTATTCAAAACGAATACTTTTGTAGCACATGAATTGTAACACTGAAAACATCAGCTACAGGAAGCCTTTACCTACCGATATGTAGTTTCCTATCACTTTATTATAACAGATCGTAGCTACAACGACGCCTTTTCGAGAGATCCTAAGTTTGCTAATGCTTTCGAACAGTTTATTTTCATATCACATACTCTATGAGGAAGTAACCCACTAAACACGATGCATTACAATATGGCGGCTCCTATGTTCTCCTTGCAACGGAAAATGACGTTGCATCTCCAATGATCATGTTTCTCTCCTTGAGGCATGCTAGATTCTTTATTTCACGCTCCGCGGCGTAGTGGAACGTGGAATTCCACGCTAAGTCGTCATCAGTTCCTCGTCCACACGCGTTTTCACGTCTCGTGAGAGGACGGATTTATTATGAGGCCTGCGGTCGCGAGTGGGACGGCTGTGGACGCCACGGGAGCTCCGAGGAGGGACGAAACGAAGATTTCAGCACTGTTAAACAGTAAATTCAATAAATGGCTGACACTTTAGTTAGCCAAGCGATGAGGCAGATCTGCCATGCAGTTACTGTATTTTCCCAGAGACCACGCTGTCCCTTTGTTGCCCCTCCTGCCTCTGCACGCGCGGCCTTGCGCACGCTGGGCAGCGCTGGCTTCCTGCCGCCTGGCACAGTCGCCTCGGCCACTCCCAGACCTCAGTCACGAACGGAGTTTAATCGTCCCTTAAAGTCGCGGTGTCAGGGGGCTAGCACACGTGTTCCCAGAACGTGCTCCATTTCTAGGTCAATTAGCATTGTTCACATACAGGGTGTTTCAAAAATGACCAGTATATTTGAACCGGCAATAAAAACTAAACGAGCAGCGATAGAAATACACCATTTGTTGCAATATGCTTGGGACAACAGTACATTTTCAGGCAGACAAACTTTCGAAATTACAGTAGTTACAATTTTCAACAACAGATGGCGCTGCGGTCTGGGAAACTCTATAGTACGATATTTTCCACATATCCACCATGCGTAGCAATAATATGGCGTAGTCTCTGAATGAAATTACCCGAAACCTTTGACAACGTGTCTGGCGGAATGGCTTCACATGCAGATGAGATGTATTGCTTCAGCTGTTCAATTGTTTCTGGATTCTGGCGGTACACCTGGTCTCTCAAGTGTCCCCACAGAAAGAAGTCACAGGGGTTCATGTCTGGCGAATAGGGAGGCCAATCCACGCCGCCTCCTGTATGTTTCGGATAGCCCAAAGCAATCACACGATCATCGAAATATTCATTCAGGAAATTAAAGACGTCGGCCGTGCGATGTGGCCGGGCACCATCTTGCATAAATCACGAGGTGTTCGCAGTGTCGTCTAAGGCAGTTTGTACCGCCACAAATTCACGAAGAATGTCCAGATAGCGTGATGCAGTAATCATTTCGGATCTGAAAAATGGGCCAATGATTCCTTTGGAAGAAATGGCGGCCCAGACCAGTACTTTTTGAGGATGCAGGGACGGTGGGACTGCAACATGGGGCTTTTCGGTTCCCCATATGCGCCAGTTCTGTTTATTGACGAAGCCGTCCAGGTAAAAATAAGCTTCGTCAGTAAACCAAATGCTGCCCACATGCATATCGCCATCATCAATCCTGTGCACTATATCATTAGCGAATGTCTCTTGCGCAGCAATGGTAGCGGCGCTGAGGGGTTACCGCGTTTGAATTTTGTATGGATAGAGGTGTAAACTCTGGCGCATGAGACGATACGTGGACGTTGGCGTCATTTGGACCGCATCTGCAACACGGCGAACGGAAACCCGAGGCCGCTGTTGGATCACCTGCTGCACTAGCTGCGCGTTGCCCTCTGTGGTTGCCGTACGCGGTCGCCCTACCTTTCCGGCACGTTCATCCGTCACGTTCCCAGTCCGTTGAAATTTTTCAAACAGATCCTTTATTGTATCGCTTTTCGATCCTTTGGTTACATTAAACCTCCGTTGAAAACTTCGTCTTGTTGCAACAACACTGTGTTCTAGGCGGTGGAATTCCAACACCAGAAACATCCTCTGTTCTAAGGAATAAACCATGTTGTCTACAGCACACTTGCACGTTGTGAACAGCACACGCTCACAGCAGAAAGACGACGTACAGAATGGCGCACCCACAGACTGCGTTGTCTTCTATATCTTTCACATCACTTGCAGCGCCATCTGTTCTTGAAAATTGTAACTACTGTAATTTCGAAAGTTTGTCCGCCTGGAAATGTACTGTTGTCCCAAGCATATTGCAACAAACGGTGTATTTCTATCGCTGCTCGTTTAGTTTTTATTGCCGTTTCAAATATACCGGTCATTTTTGAAACACCCTGTAGCTACACAGGGTGTTACAAAAAGGTACGGCCAAACTTTCAGGAAACATTCCTCACGCACAAATAAAGAAAAGATGTTATGTGGACATGTGTCCGGAAACGCTTAATTTCCGTGTTAGAGCTCATTTTAGTTTCGTCAGTATGTTGTATCACGTTGGAATGAAGCCTCATCCGTAAAGAGAACATTTGCACTGAAATGAGGATTGTCACATTGTTGGATGAACCATTCGCAGAAGAGTACCCATGGAGGCCAATCAGCTGCCGATAGTGCCTGCACACGCTGTACATGGTACGAAAACAACTGGTTCTCTCGTAGCACTCTCCATACAGTAACGTGGTCAACGTTACCTTGTACAGCAGCAACTTCTCTGACGCTGACATTAGGGTTATCGTCAACTGCACGAAGAATTGCCTCGTCCATTGCAGTTGTCCTCGTCGTTCTAGGTCTTCCCCAGTCGCGAGTCATAGGCTGGAATATTCCGTGCTCCCTAAGACGCCGATCAATTGCTTCGAACGTCTTCCTGTCGGGACACCTTCGTTCTGGAAATCTGTCTCGATACAAACGTACCACGGCTATTGCATCTGCCAACTCCGCATTTGTAAACATTGCACTGACTGCAAAATCACGTTCGTGATGAACACTAACCTGTTGATGCTACGTACTGATGTGCTTGATGCTAGTACTGTAGAGCAATGGGTCGCATGTCAACACAAGCACCGAAGTCAACATTACCTTCCTTCAATTGGGCCAACTGGCGGTGAATCGAGGAAGTACAGTACATACTGACGAAACTAAAATGAGGTCTAACATGGAAATTAAGCGTTTCCGGACACATGTCCACATAACATCTTTTCTTTATTTGTGTGTGAGGAATGTTTCCTGAAAGTTTGGCCGTACCTTTTTGTAACACCCTGTATAACTAGCATTCATACGTACACTACTGGCCATTAAAATTGCTACACCACGAAGATGATGTGCTACAGACGCGAAATTTAACCGACAGGAAGAAGATGCTGTGATATGCAAATGATTAGCTCTTCAGAGCATTCGCAAATGGTTGGCGCCTGTGGCAACACCTACAACGTGCTGACATGAGGAAAGTTTCCAACCGATTTCTCATACACTAACAGCAGTTGACCGGCGTTGCCTGGTCAAACATTCTTTTGATGCCTCGTGTAAGGAGGAGAAATGCGTACCACCACGTTTCCGACTTTGATAAAGGTCGGTTTGTAGCCTGCGGTTTATCGTATGGCGAGAATGCTGCTCGCGTTGGTCGAGATCCAATGACTGTAAGCAGAATATGGAATCGGTAGGTTCAGGAGGGTAATACGGAACGCCGTGCTGGATCCCAACGGCCTCGTATCACTAGCAGTCAAGATGACAGGCATCTTTTCCGCATGGCTGCAACGGATTGTGCCGCCACGTCTCGATCCCTGAGTCAACAGATGGGTGCATTTGCAAGGCAACAACCATCTGCACGAACAGTTCGACGACGTTTGCAGCAGCATGGACTATCAGCTCGGAGACCATGGCTGCGGTTATCCTAGTCTGGTCGTATGTAAAGTACAGAAGCGGCAAGACGCAGTCAATACCTTCACTGCGCAGTGCCGATGGTACTGTTACAGACGACTGTGCCGCTAAAGCGGGGTTATTGAACGCAGTTTTCCGAAATTCCTTCACCAGGGAAGACGAATGGAATATTCCAGAATTTGAAACACGAACAGCTGCTAGCATGAGTTTCTTAGAAGTAGATACCTTAGGGGCTGCGAAGTAACTCAAATCGCTTGATACGGGCAAGTCTTCAGGTCCAGATTGTATACGGATTAGGTTCCTTTCGGATTACGCTGATACAATAGCTCCCTACTTAGCAATCATATAAAACCGCTCGCTCACCGATAGATCTGTACCTACAGATTGGAAAATTGAGCAGGTCGCACCAGTGTTTAAGAAGGGTAGTAGGAGTAATCCATCGAACTACACACCTATACTATTGACGTCGGTTTGCAGTAGGGTTTTGGAGCATATACTGTATTCAAACATTATGAATCACTTCGAAGGGAACGATCTATTGATACGCAATCAGCATGGATTCAGAAAACATCGTTCTTGTGCAACGCAGCCAGCTCTTTATTCGCACGAAGTAATGGCCGCTATCGACAGGTTGATTAGCACTTCGCAATATCCTATCTTTCAGGAGTGCTAGTTCTGCAGGGTTCGCGGGAGAGCTTCTGTAAAGTTTGGAAGGTAGGAGACGAGATACTGGCAGAAGTAAAGCTGTGAGGACCGGGCGTGAGTCGTGCTTCGGTAGCTCAGATGGTAGAGCACTTGCCCGCGAAAGGCAAAGGTCCCGAGTTCGAGTCTCGGTCGGGCACACAGTTTTAACCTGCCAGGAAGTTTCCCGCTCCTTTGTTCGTTGCGAATTTCGGTACGAACAGCTGCAAACTCTCTACACCGCTTACGAGTATTTTTGACATCCAAGCACGACTCACCATACACTTCCGTGAATTGGCGATGGATTTCATTCGGTGCGGTGACCTTTGCATTCAAAAACCTAATATCTGCGCGCAATTCGCACTTGGCAGTAACATCCAATGCGAGCTCCATTCTCAACGGCTGCCAAGCCAAGTCTGAGCGCCTCGGCGCGGCGTGCGCATGTTTACACACAGCGCGTGAAGCACCCTGCATAACAGTGTGACCAACCGGCATACAAACAGAGTTCTGTACTTAATAGGAGACCTTACTTTTGGGATTACCCTCGTAGGACGGCAGCAACAAAATATTTTCGCATTCGGAGGAAAAAGTTGGTGATTGGTTCAAATTGTTCAAATGGCTCTGAGCACTATGGGACTTAACATCGGAGGTCATCAGTCCCCTAGAACTTAGAACTACTTAAACCTAACTAACCTAAGGACATCTCACACATCCATGCCCGAAGCAGGATTCGAACCTGCGACCTTAGCAGTCGCTCGGTTCCGGACTAAAGCGCCTAGAACCGCACGGCCACCGCGGCCGGCAGTTGGTGATTGAAATTTCGTGAGAAGTTTCCGTCGCAACGAAAAACGCCTTTGTTTTAATGATTTCCTCCCCAAATCCTGTATCATGTCCGTGACACTGTCTCCCCTATTTCGGGATAATACAAAATGTGCTGCTCTTCCTTGAACTTTCTCGATGCACTCCGTTAATCCTATCTGGTAAAAATTCTCGACCACGCAGCAGTTCTTTAAAAGAGGACGGACAAGCGTAATGTAGGCAGTCTTTTCAGTAGATCTGTTACATTTCCTAAGTCTTCTGCAATAAAACACAGTCTTCGGTTTTCCTTCTCCACAGCATTTTCTGTGAGTTCTCTCCAATTTTAGTTGTTCGTAATTGTAATTCCTAGGTATTTAATCGAATTTACGTCCTTCAGATTTGATTGATTTGTCGTGTAACCGAAATTTAAAGTATTCCCTTTTGCTCTAATGTGGATGGTCTCGAACTTTTCGTAATCTGGGGTCATTTGCCAATTTTCGCACGATACAGAAATCTTATCCAAATCGTTTTGCAATTGGTTTTGATCTCCTGATGACTTAAGTAGGCGATAAACGACAGCATCATCTGCGTACAAGCTAAGACAGCCGTCCAGATTGTGTTCTAAATCGTTTATAAAGATAAGGAACAGCTGACGACCTATATCATTATCTTGGACAACGCCAGAAATCACTCCTGTTTTACTCAGTTACTTTCCGTCAATTACAACGAACTGTGACCTCTGACAGTAAATCACGAATCAAGTCGCATAACTGAGACGATATTCCATAGTCAGGCAATTTGATTACAAGCCGCTTGTGAGGTACGGCGTCAAAAGACTTCTGGAAATCTAGACATACAGAATCAATTTGAAATCCCTTTTCGATAGCACTCAGCACTTCGTGTGAGTAAAGAGCTACTTCTTTTTCACAAGAACGATATTTTCTAAATCCGTGTTGGCTATGTGCCAATGGGCCGTTCTCTTCGAGGTAATTCATAATGTTTGAACACAATATACGTTCCAAAATCCTATTGCACATCGACATTAATGACATGGGCCTGTAATTTAGCGGATTACTCCTACTGCCTTTCTTAACTATTGGTATGATACGTGCAATTTTCCAGTCTTTAGGTGAGGACCTTCCGTCGAGCGAGCGTTTGTGCATGATTGTTAAGTATGGAGCTATTGCATCAGCATATTCTGAAAGGGCTCTAACTGGTATACAATCTGGACCGGAAGACTTGCTTTTATTAAATAATTTAAGTTGCTTCACTATTCTGAGGATATCTGTTTCTAAGTTACTCATGTTGGCAGCTATTCTTCATTCGAATTCTGGAATATTTACTTCGTATTCTTGGTGAAGGAATTACGGAAGGCTGTGTTTAGTCACTCTGCTTTAGCAGCACTGTCATCTAATGTATTTCCTTTACTGCCGCCCAGAGAAGGCATTGATTGTGTCTTCCCTCTGGCATAGTTCAGATAAAACCAAGATCCCACTGGATTTTCTGCCAGGTTTTAAGACAAAATTTTCGTTGTGGAAAATATTATAAGCATCTCACATCGAAGCTCGCGATAAATTTGGAGCTTCTCCAATCTTGGGGATTTTACGTTCGTGTAAATTTGACGTGCTTGTTTTGTTGTTTCTACAACATTGTTCAGACCTGTTTTTTTTTTAATTGGGGGATCAGCTCTGTCTTTTGTTAGTTTATTTGGTATAAATTTGTCAATTGCTGGCGATACTATTTTTTTGAATTTATGAATTTACGTTGTTAATTTGAAAGAAGTGGAGAGTGTCTCTCAGGAAGGCGTAAAGCAAATTTTTATCTGCTTTTCTAAATAGATAGCCGCGCGGGGTAGCCGTGCGGTCTGGGGCGTTTTGTTACGGTTCGTGCGGCTCCCCCGTCGGTAGTTCGAGTCCTCCCTCGGGCATGGGTGTATGTGTAGTTTAAGTTAAATTAAGTAGTGCGTAAGCCTAGGGACCGATGAACTCAGCAGTTTGGTCTGATAGTCCTTACCACAAATTTCCAATTTTTTAAAAATATATATGTTTTTCGTTTTTTTTTTTTTTTTTTTTTTGGTGGATTTGGGAGTTACGGTATTCAGTCTCTCTTCGTCAACCCTGTGTTCATTAATCCCTGTATCCGTTTTGACGCCCGTTATTAGCTCAGGATTATTTGTTGTTAAGAGGTCAAGTGTGTTTCCCACAACAGTTTACTGTTAGAGTGGGCTCATGAAATAAATGCTCGAAATAATTTCCAGAGAATACGTTTATGACGATTTCGGATGGCGTTCTATGGGTACCTCCGTATCTAAACACGTATTTTAGCCAACAGTCCGAGGGTAAATTGAAGTCACCACCGCCGCACGGGGTGTGCGCGCGGTCAGGGGCGCCTTGCCACGGTTCGCACGGATTCCTCCCGTCGGAGGTTCGAGTCATCCGTCGGGCATGGGTGTGTGTGTTGTCCGTAGAGTAAATTAGTTTAAGTTAGATTAAGTAGAGTGTATGGCTAGGAACCGACGATCTCAGCAGTTTGTTCCCATAGGATCTTACCACAAATTTCCAAATTTTGAAGTCACCACCAACTGTAATAGCATGAGTCGGGTACGTGTTTGAAATTATACTCAAGTTTGCTTTGAACGTTTCAGCAATTGTATCATCTGAGTTGAGAGGTCAGTAAAAGGATCCAATTATTATTTTAGTCCACTTACCAAGAATGACCTCTACCCATATTAAATCACAGGAACTATCTACGAGGGCATTTCGAAAAGTAAAGATACAATGGCTCGCAGTCCTTAAATAGAACATTTATTTAGAAAACGTCAGTTACATCTTATTAACTGGATTATTTGTTATTTTTCGACATAATCACCCCCGTTATCCAAACATTTGTTAAGTCGGTGCACAAGGTTTTGTATCCCACAGTCATAGAAAGTTGCTGCCTGTTGTCGGAACCACATTTCAACTTCATCTTTGATGTCTTCATCGTCGTGGAATGATTTTCCACCAAGATGTGACTTTAGGTAACGGAAGACATGGAAGTCGGTGGGCGCAAGGTCCGGGCTGTATGGCGGATGGTCCAATACGTCCCATTTGAATTGTTTGAGTAGTGCTTTGGTTACGAGCGCTGTGTGAGGCCGAGCGTTGTCATGAAGCAAGCGGACTCCACTTGTCAGCATTCCCCTGTGTTTGTTTTGAATTGCCCTTCGAAGACGTTTCAAAGTCTGGCAATATGCAGCAGCATTAATTGTCGTTCCAGGAGGCATAAATTCCAACAGAAGAATGCCTTGTCTGTCCCAAAAAACAGAAGCCATGATTTTCTTCGCTGAAATCGACGTTTTGCATTTCTTGGCTTTTGGTGAATTGGAATGGCGCCATTGCATTGATTGTAGCTTGGATTTAGGTTTATGGTGATAAACCCACGTCTCGTCACCTGTCACAATGTGATCAAGGAACTCATCACCTGCTTCAGCATGGCGTGTGAGGAAGTCGAGTGTAAACCTCATCCTTTTCTTTTTGTGTTCTTCCGTTAACAGTTCTGGAACCCAGCACACACACAATTTCCTGTACCCTAACTTGACAGTCACAACGTCATAAAGAGTTATCATTGACACATCCGGTATGATCTGATGCAATTCTTTCAATGTGAGACGTCTATTTGCACGAATTTCTTTCTCCGTTCTCCGAAGAAGGGCATCAAAGATCACAGATGGCCGACCTGTTCTTTGTTCATCACGAACATCGGTCCTACCTTCAGAGAAATGACGACACCATTTCGTTACATTTTGTCGATTCATAATATTCCCATAAACAGAAACAATTTCTTTGTGAATATCTGCTGGTCGCTGACCTTTTGCGTGAAGAAAACATATGACGGAGCGCACTTCGCATTTGGCGGGATTCTGAATCGGCACAGCCATTTCAAACACGACCTACTCCAACCAGAAGCAACGTTCAACTGCCAAACGACCACGAGGAGAAAGCTAACGGTTCAAGGTTAACACCAGTGTTGCCAACTTGCTCGCCAAAACTATTCTGTTCCTGTGGCGTACAGTGTATCTTTACTTTCTGAAATACTCTCGTACTTCAATTTCGCTTCAAGATAAACTACTTCTAACAAAAGTACACTGTTGTGAGATTTCAATTTTCAGCAAAAATGAGCCACAGACTTCGTTTCAAGCATATACTGCACCTAACAGTTCCGTTTAAAATTGGTTACGTTAGTTTAACATAGAGACAGGAGTAAGATACAGAGGATTTGAAAAAAAAGTTAATGTTCTGTTCCTACTGCATGTCTTTTCTACTTTTCGTATCTTCTTTTATTTTCTTATTAGCTGAGTACCCTGCGTTGCCCTGGTGTGTATTTGCTTCCACTCTATTAGTCCATCTGCCCTCTCTTTGTTGGTCTTCTTCTTTCCCTTCTCCCTCTCCACCTCCTGCACCCTCCACTCTGCCCCTCTCCGTCTGCTACTCTCCCGTCTCTCTGTCCATCTCCTCCTCATCCCTTTTTCTGCCGATCTCCTCCTCACCCCCTCTCTGTCCATCTCCTCCTTCCCTCGTATCTCCTCATATCTTCTGAACTATGTGTCGTGCAATGGCATCATTTTGTAGGTTCATTCAGCGCAATACGTGGATACCGTCTGCTAAATGTGTTGCGAATAGAGTTAGCAGCACAGAGGCTACAAAGGTAGGCGACATGACGTCGAGGCTAATGAGTCAGTTTTACAGCATGAACAGCAGAAATACGGTGAGCGATAAACTTTTTACTTTCATCATTACGTGGAGGGTGTCAGTGGGAAAAGCTTCGAAAAAGGTTTTAAATTACGTATAAAGGTTGTTGCAAGTTACTAACTGCTCTCGTTGTCAAATACTGGATTAATAAAATCTGGGTATTAGCGCGTTGTGTCCTGCAGTTCTTTTTTATCTCCACCCCCCACTATTTTGATAGGCCGGCTGCTGTGGCCGAGCGGGACTAGGCACTTCAGTCCGGAACCACGCGGCTGCTACGGTCGTAGGTTCGAATCCTTCCTTGGGCACGGGTGTGTCTGATGTCCTTATGTTAGTGAAGTTTAAGTAGTTCTAAGTCCAGGGGACTGATGACCTCAGATGTTAACTCCCATAGTGCTTAGATCCATTTGAACCAATCTTTTGATAGGGAGCTTGTCCTACTCCCCACAGCGATTCCTTACAAGCAGAAAGTGATGTGTGTACCAAGGTTGGTTGATATCGGTCCAGTTATTTGGGAGATGTGGAACATACATACCTACATTCATTTTTATGATATGTAAGAATAGCTTTATTTCGTGATCAGATTTTGATGGAATATAGCCCATACGTTTCCCAAAGCTACGGGCAAGTTACCTGTGAAAATCCTATGTAAATCTTTCTAGTACTTTTGGAGATTAGTAAGTTGAGGCAGACAGACAAGAAAGTTTTACTGAAACTTCAGATCTCGATGTCTTTTTTGTGATCCGATTTTGATGAACTAAAGCCTACACGGTACCCCAAACTATCCTCAAGTTACATACAATAACCACACGAAAATACATCTACTAATTCTGGATACTAGTGTGTTCAAAGATGAACAGACACACAGCGGCTTTACATATTTGTCATTAGTTTAGATATAGATTTGATGTAGCAACACACTAAGGTAAACGAATCAAAAAAAATAAGTAGCAGTCTTCAAAACTACGAAAGTAAGTGAAACAATAATCAGGCACGTCGGCTCATTTATATGTCAGCAGCAAAACGCACAAAATGCTTTATGAGATATTGCAGCCATTTTTAGTGTACTCTAAAACTGATATTAGTCTCGACCATCGTATTTTATTCTGCCTTACGCGTTTCGGCATCAGCCTTGAGCCATTCTCAAAGGAATCATTGAAAAAACATTCGTGTTTGGGGGGGGGGGGGGGGGGCATGGGGCAAAAATTGTAGAGGAACACCAACGCCTGATTATGTTAACGAACTCAGATGTACATCGTGAAAACGGAAGAAGAAAATACACAGTGAAAAACATTGATAAAATGTACCATCAAAATATGTGTAATAAATACATTCATGTGTACAGCCCAAACTGGATTTGCCAAACACTGATACAAAGTATCTGGTCTACATTATGTGATGACATCTGCTTGAAAAATGACTGTACACGTCAGTTATTAGGTACAGAAAGTTTATTGTTTCAGCCGTCCTTAGACAAACGAAAAGCATCGATGCGACAATAATTTTTCACGTTATTATACAGCCAATTTTACCTCGAGTTTGTGCAAATTAAAACACTACAACTCTTTGTTCCAAGATATACCCATCGGCGAATCTTTAATTTTGAGAGGATCTTCGTTAATGAGGAAAAATTCTTCTTGTTCCGTCTCTCCTCGTATAAGAATCCTATAGCACTTCCCTCCCTCCTCACATCGAAAAGGCCACCCGAAGGTACAGCACTGTGGTATTATTTCAGTGGAAAGTTCCAAAAATACATCACACACGTTTAACAGAAGGGCCCAATATGGCGGGATATGTTGTATGAAATGTTGAAAATTAGGTGGACTGATAAGGTAAGGAATGAGGAGATTCTACGCAGAATCGGAGAGGAAAGGAATATGTGGAAAACACTGATAAGGAGAAGGGACAGGATGATAGGACATCTGCTAAGACATGAGGGAATGACTTCCATGGTACTAGAGGGAGCTGTAGAGGGCAAAAACTGTAGAGGAAGACAGAGATTGGAATACGTCAAGCAAATAATTGAGGACGTAGGTTGCAAGTGGTACTCTGAGATGAAGAGGTTAGCACAGGAAAGGAATTCGTGGCGACAAAAAAAAAAGTTGTATGACACGGCTACAGGCACTCACGAATTAGAGATGGCGGCGAGTAGAGGGGAAAGGATGGCCATGATTTCCCTCTAGAATGTTTTAGTCGATGCAGTACCTGTACAGCTATCACAGTGTTGTACCAACACAAGAGTATACGGGTTTTATCTCAAGTATGTTGCAACACCGCCTTTCGGATAGATCTATTCTGTACTGCGCTCCTACTAAGAACTCCACAACTCTGAAAATATCGAGGAAGAGACTAGTATGGTCCCTACTCGAATTCACGTGTTTTGCGCCAAAAAGGTACGCCCGGCAATATCACCTTACCATCAGCGGCTTCTGCAGGCGACAGAGTAGTGTTGACTCTCCTGCTGAGAGAGCAAGTTACTGCAAAGTGCTTTAGACATGTAGGATAGTGATACTGAAGACGTAGAATAGTGCAAAAGTAGTGTTTAGCGAAAGGGGTCCAGACAACGCCCCTCCCCCCACCCCTATACAAATTTACACGCAGTGTGGGAAAGTGAAATCTACTGGCGAACAGAGTTGGTGATGCTCGAACAAACAGAACTGTAGGAACAGATCTTGTGTGTAGGTACGTGGGAAAAGAATTTCGTGATCCATCTGTACAAGAGACATGTAGATAATCAGTAAAAAAAGGCTCTGAGCACTATGGGACTTAACATCTGAGGTCATCTGTCCCCTAGAACTTAGAACTACTTAAACCTAACTAACCTAAGTACGACACACACTTCCATGCCCGAGGCAGGATTCGAACCTGCGACCGTAGCGGAAAATCAGTAAAAAGAGCAATGAAAATGGCAGGGCTATGAGTGTGGAAAAGGAAAATGGCGTCGTTACTGCTTCTCACTTGAAACGTGAAGCAGTAGGAGATGCGATTTGTGACCGATGAACGTGATGCCGGAAGATCCATTACCCGCAAAGTTCGTTGTCTACCTAATAGAAAACAATTCTGATGAAGTAAAAGCATCTTTATCTCTTATTTTGGCAGACGAGTGCTCTGCGCTTGGAGGGATGACAACTGCGTGTGAGTTCTAATTCTCGTTTTAAATCTGTATTCGCATTAAATCATCCTTTATTTCTATTTTCGCAATTTCAGAAGAGTACAAACAGACTCTTGCAGCTTACTAAATAATGTCGGTTGTGCTTTCGTGGCGAGGCTGACAAGAAATAAAAGAAATACGAGTACTCATCCAGAATAAAATTGCGAAACGAAAAACTGGACACTTTTTGAAGTGTGTTTCGTACAAAACTTGAATGTTATCTTTAGCGTAAAAGTATCCTCCCAGTATAAGAACATCCACTTGAAGCTTTGCGTTATATAATTCCCTTCCTTGAAACCGATTCCGTCCTTTTTTGTCAGTTAGTTTATACAATATAATAATTACATATTTTTTAAATTCATGTAAATAAAAATGTAAATGTTCGTTTGTTCAAAATCGTATATCTGCGAAATTTTGACACAACGTGGCATTCGACTACAGGCGTGTTTGTGTCAAAATTTCGATGGAGTCGGTGAAAACTTTCAGAGATTTAAGCTTTTGAAAAAATATCATGAAATTTTTGCTAACAATCGCGCATATTGGAATGCAACGTTGTTTCGGAGCTTCACGATTTTGCTCAAACGAAAATTTGCATCTACATAAATTGTAAATGGTTGTGTATTCAAAATCTGAAATTTCAGTAAGTTCTTCACCGATTGCTTTGAAATTCGGACAAAGTGTTGCATTCGAATTCCCAAATGTTATATACCTACTTTTTAATATACATAAATAAATCTGTGATATATAAAAGGTAAATGCTATTCCAAAAAATCTGAAAAAGTTCGTGACCTATTTATTTTCAGTTTTTAGTCAATAATCTCAAGAACATTCGTACGAACATAGGCTATATATTTTTGACGTATATAAGATATATTAGAGAAAGATTGTTAGCAAACAGGAAAGTTGACTTTATGGC
Source organism: Schistocerca cancellata (assembly GCF_023864275.1). Lineage (NCBI taxonomy): Eukaryota > Metazoa > Arthropoda > Insecta > Orthoptera > Acrididae > Schistocerca > Schistocerca cancellata. The sequence continues at coordinate 67,064,390 of NC_064628.1, forward strand.
TTATTGCATTATGATTAGAATACTGCTACAGAATCTGAATATGCAGTTACAATAAAGAAACCTCGAGGTCAGAGAGAGGAGGGAAGAGGAAATGGAGACAGAAAGAGAAAAGGAGTTGAGCAGAGAGAGGGGCAAGAGATGATAATGGATAGAGTGAGGGTGGGAAGGGAATATGGACATAGAAACGGAGGAGGAGGTGATGGACGAAGAGAGGGGAAGGAGAAAATGGACAGAGACAGGGGAGTGAACGAGATTAGAAACGCATATCCAATTCCCATATACATTATAAATGTGCGATTTCCGTTTTCTTTATTTTCCATTTAACAGAACTGAGACACAGCAACGCTTGCCCGGGAACGGCTAGTTTTGTACAAGTGTGAGTCAAATGAAAACCTTAAATTTGTAATAAGAAATCGAAATTTCGCGCCGTTATCCTGTAAGTTGGTAAGCATGCTACAAACAGCGTGCAGAATGGCCTGTAGGTGGCAGCAGAGTGCAGATGCACACATACCGTCGCAGTATCAGTATGAAGATGGCCGCCCCACTTGCGACTTGCACCAGGGAAGAACAGCGTTCTGTTATTCGGTTTTTGAGTAGTGAAGGTGTGAAACCTATTGAAATTCATCGACGAATGAAGGTTCAGTACGGTGATGCATGTTTGTCACAGCAGCAAATCTACAAATGGAGTAGAAAGTTCGCAAATGGCGTGACTTCAGTGGAAGATGCTGCTCGTCCAGGTCAGGCACAACGAGTTGTGACTCCACAGAACACTGCAGCAGTTGAAGCCATAGTGATGGAAAACCGCCGAATAACAATGAATGACAATGCAGCATGTTTACAGATTAGTCATGATTCAAATGTTCAAATGTGAAATATTATGGGACTTAACCGCAAGGTCATCAGTCCCTAAACTTACACACTACTGAACGTAAATTATCCTAAGGACAAACACACACACCCATGCCCGAGGAAGGACTCGAACCTCCCCCGGGACCAGAAGCACAGTTCATGACTGCAGCGCCTGAGACCGCTCAGCTAATCCCGCGCGGCAGTCATGGGTCATCACACCACATTGTGCATAATGTGCTCCAGTTTCACAAAGTGTCTGCAAGATGGGTGCCACGGCAGCTGACTCCTGAAATGAGAGAATGACATGTTGATGCTTGCGAACAACCTCTTCGGCGCTTTGAACGAGACGGTGACGGCTTCCTTGCAAGAATCGTTACTGGGGACGAAACCTGGACTCACTTCCACCAACCCGAAACGAAGAGAGCGAGCAAGGAATGGCGCCATTCCTCATCACCAAAACCAAAGAAGTTTCGAACAGAATCATCAGCAGGGAAGGTTATGCTGACTCTCTTTTGAGACGAAAAAGGCGTCATTTTGGGGCGTTACATGCCGAGAGGGACCACTGCCACCAGTGCATCATCACAGATCTCCTAAAGAATCATCTGCGGCCCGCAATCAAATAAAAGCGACATGGATTGCTGTCAGCAGGTGTCCTTTTGCAACATGACAATGCAACGTCCGACACTGCCCGTACAACAGTTGCAACAATCACAGACCTGCATTTTGAGTGTCTTCCTACGCCATACTCACCAGTCTTTGCCCCAAGTGATTTCCATGTGTTTGGAGCACTCAAAGAAGCAATGGGAGGAAAGAAGTTCCGTTCTGATGAAGAGGTACGCCACGCGGTGCATGAATGGTTGCACGGATATTTTTTCTAAAGGAATTTATGCACTTTGTAAGCGCTGGAGGACTTGCATTGAGCCGACCGAGTGGCCGAGCGGTTCTAGGCGCTACAGTCTAGGCCCGCGCGACCGCTGCGGTCGCAGGTTCGAATCCTGCCTCGGGCATGGATGTGTGTGATGTTCTTAGGTTAGTTAGTTTTAAGTAGTTCTAAGAGTTAGGGGACTGATGACCACAGCAGTTAAGTCCCTTAGTGCTCAGAGCTATTTGAAACATTTTTGAACTTGCATTGAGCATGGGGGAGATTATGTTGAAAAGTGATATGTAAGTAGGCTGTTTATGTTTTCTTATTGGCAACGTTACGTAGCGCTCTATATGAAAATCACTGGCTGTGCTGTGTGCAGTCTGTGGCTAGTTTGCATTGTTGTCTGCCATTGTAGTGTTGGGCAGCGGCAGCTGGATGTGAACAGCGCGTAGCGTTGCGCAGTTGGAGGTGAGCCGCCAGCGGTGGTGGATGTGGGAAATGAGATGGCGGATTTTTGAGTACGTATATGTAACGTCCCCTTAGAAAAATTTGTACATGACTGTGCTTTAACTGACACACAATATTTTTTAGCGCAAAGCAATCTGACTTTCAAAAATCCCTGCAAAAGAATGGCCCTGGCTAACATTAACCTATACCTTTCACAAATCACTTACCTCACAAAAATCTTCGTTACTCGAACTACTGCAATACAGCGAGCACCACTACTGCCAGCTAAATAAAAGATTCAAACTACGGAAGGCACTAACTACTGATAGGCATAGTTAGCAAATGAAAGATTTTAATAGAGAACAAACAATGTATTTACCTTAATAGTGTTGAAAAAGCATAATATACATAGCAGTTCATAATATCCATTCTGTACTCAAAAATCCGCCATCTCATTTCCCACATCCACCACTGCTGGCGGCTCACCTCCAACTGTGCAACGCTACGCGCTGTTCACATCCAGCTGCCGCTGCCCAACACTACAATGGCAGACAACAATGCAAACTAGCCACAGACTGCACACAGCACAGCCAGTGATTTTCATATAGAGCGCTACGTAACGTTGCCAATAAGAAAACATAAACAGCCTGCTTACAGATACAACTTTGTACCACTTCTGCACAGTAAATAATATTAACAAAATATTTAAGGTTTTCATTTGACTCACCCTCGTAATAACGGTATATTAGTACTCGCCAGCTTAACATTGCTACACTCCTTCAATGTGTCTTACTGTTACACTGCGGAGAGTGGCCAAGAGAAAACCACAAGTCTGTTACTAGTTACGGAATTGGTGTACTGTCTGTAAGGGCGGTCTTGGGCAAGTTCGGGAGTTGATGCACTGAGCGGGTCGAAAGTCGCGCCGGTGCAGCCGCCCTCGGCCGCACACAACGGCGGCCGTGACGCAGGTTGATCAGCCGCCCACGGGATGCTTGGCACTGCCCGTTGTCCACAGCCCGCAGGCGCCGACGCCGATATCTATTTGTCTCGCTCCCCTGCTCTATAAATACTCGACTGGCTCTGCGGTTCAGGTGCGGCCGCGAACACCGGCGCGTCCCACGCTCTTCTGTGTTCTCTAAAACTTCCCCAAGCATGTTGTTGTTGTTGTTGTTGTGGTCTACTGCCCCAAGACTGGTTATTTTATCCTGTGCTAGCTTCTTCATATTTGCATGACTTTTGCAACCTTCGATTCAAAAATGGCTCTGAGCACTATGGGACTCAACTGCTGTGGTCATAAGTCCCCTAGAACTTAGAACTACTTAGACCTAACTAACCTACGGACATCACACAACACCCAGCCATCACGAGGCAGAGAAAATCCCTGACCCCGCCGGGAATCGAACCCGGGAACCCGGGCGTGGGAAGCGAGAACGCTACCGCACGACCACGAGATGGGGGCCAACCTTCGATTCATTTGTGCTCCTTAATATCATGAAGCCTTGGTGTTCCTCTACAATTTTTATACCCTTCCCCCCATCTCCCCAATTTTCTCCGTTATCAAATTTACGACAACGTGGTGCCACAGGATGTGTCCTGCCAGCCGATCCACTCTTTTCGTCAAGTGCCCGCATCTCCTGCTCGTGCGGTAGCGTTCTCGCTTCCCACGCCGGGGTTCCCGGGTTCGATTCCCGGCGGGGTTAGGGATTTTCTCTGCCTCGTGATGGCTGGGTGTTGTGTGCTGTCCTTAGGTTAGTTAGCTTTAAGTAGTTCTGAGTTCTAGGGGACTGATGACCATAGATGTTAAGTCCCATAGTGCTCAGAGCCATTTTTTCGTCAAGTTGTGTCATAGATTTATTTTCACCCGAATTCTATTCAATACATCTTCATCAGTTAGCCGACCTGCTCAGGTAAACTTTATCATCCTTCTATAACAACACATTTCAAAAGCTTATAGTCACACCCTGTCTGCACTGTTTATCGTCCACGTTTCACTTCCTTAAAAAAACTACACTCCACAAAATACTTTTACAAACGACTTCCTGACACATTTATAGAGGACATTAAGAAATTCCTCTTTTTCAGGAAGGATTTTCTGCTTCTGCCGGCTCACATTTTGTATCTCCACTAATTAAGTCATTTTGAGGTACTTGCTGTCCAAATAACAAAACTCATCTATTACTTTTAGGGTCTAATATCCTAATCTAAGCCCCTCAACATCACTTTATTTGATTCGTGTACATCTACATCTACATGACTACTCTGCAATTCAAACTCAAAAAAGTGCCTGGCAGAGGGTTCATCGAACCCCCTTCAGACTCTTTTTCTGCCGTTCCATCCTCTAACCGCGCGAGGGAAAATGAATTCTTAAATCTTCTGATTTATCTTCTTTTATTATGATGATCATTTCTTCCTTTTGTCGGTCGAAGTCAGCAAAATATTTTCTCATTCAGAGAAGATAGTTAGTGATTGAAGTTTCGTGAAAAGGTCTCGCCGCAATCAAAAACCCCTTTGTTTTCATGATTGATACCCTAGCTCGCTTATAACATCCATAACACTCTCTATTTCACGATAATACAAAATGAGCTGTCCTTCTTTGGTCTTTTTCGATGTCCCCCGTCAATCCTATCTGGTAAGGATCCCGTACCGCACAGCAATACTCTGGCAGAGAACGGACAAGCGTAGCGTAGGCAGTATCTTTAGTAGATCTTTTGCATCTTCTAAGTGTTCTGCCAATAAAACGCAGTCTTTGGTTTGCTCTCCCCCCAAAACGTTATCTATGTGATCGCTCCAATTTAAATTGTTCGTAATACTGGAATTCCCAGATATTTGGTTGAATCGACAGTCTTTATATTTGTCTGATTTATCGAGTAAGCGAAATATAGCGGACTCCTTTTAGTGCTCACATGGATGACTGCACACTTTTCCTTATTTGGAGTCAATCGGCATTTGTATTTTATTCCTGCTAACTTCAGAACTTCATAGCGTATAGTCCTGTCAGCATTGCCAAAAGCTTTCTCTAAATCTCCACATGCTATAAACGGACGTTTACCTTTCTTCACTCTACCTGCTAACACAATTCGTCGGGTCAGTAATGCCTCGCGTGAACCCAACTTGTCTACCTCGATGTTGGTTTCCGCTGATCTTACCATTCCCTGCTGGAACTAATTTGTTTCAGTATTTTGCAACCATGACTTACTATAGTTTTAGTTTTGTACTGTCCACACCTGTCAGTAACTGCCGCCTTTGGAGTTATTACATTTTTTTGTTGAAATCTGAAGACATTTCGCGTGTTGTCAGAAATCTTGCGAACAAGGAGTAGTAGTTCTGAAGGAATGTCGTCTGCTTCAGGATGCTTGAGTACGCTGTTCTACGAGTCTATTGTACTGTTCTTTCGCTTGACCTATGGTTTGCTGTCGTTTTGGTCCGACATCAGGCAACCTTACTGGACAGACTTACTCCCGAGGTACACGTATCCCTATTTTAGCATTCCTGGCCGCACTATTACGTGACACACGTTCTCTTACAGACAAACTTCCTCTCTTCGACACGTCTGATGCACTACATACATTATAATGGCTAAAGATCGTTGAAGGACACTGTGTTTACTGTGTTATCAGTGTTATCAGCTCATGTTTCCTACCTGGATCTAACTATACACACAATTCGCATAGTTATTGCTTTTTAAATTCATCACGGTTGCCGCTATAACTATGCTATATATACTTCGAAAAAACAGTCCTGTATAACTATTCCCGTCAATGGTGCCGCGCCCCATCTCATACATATTCGCCCTGTGACCTCACTCCGCAGACTGACTACTTAAGCGCCTCCTTTGCAGGCACCAAAACTCACCCCTCTCCTTAGCTGACGGGCCATCCCCGCAGCAACTGTGATCTTCGGTTCAGAGCGATAGGTAAGAATAAGATTCGAGACTTAGTAACTGTGTCGATACCTGTAACCTCATACTTGTTTCGAATCAGGCTTGCCAAATACTTCTCGCAGTATCTCATCTCATCTTCATTTTTGCAAAAACAGATATAATGTCTTATGGGATAACAGCAATCAGTGATTTTATAATTTTACTTAAAATCTGTCTTGATTGCATTTTTTTTTATTATTCATATGACCGGTTTCGGTTCATTCAGAACCATCTTCAAATCTGTAAAAATAATTATACTAATTTACTATTTCACGGAAGCAAATCTTTTTCATCCTATCCAATCAACATCAAATGTACCAGAACGTACCTGATATTTCAGTTACAGGAGTAACCCGTCCAAATCCAGCAACTTTCACATGCTACGTCACATAAAATTGGTTGGCAGAGTGCACGTCATTTATATTAATTAAAACACTATTACCGACAGGTGGCGTCTGGTACATTTGTTACATTCCATTTGCACATACTGTATTCAGTAGATCTTTTTTATATTAAAAATATTTAATTAAAATATGTAGATGTCAAAGTTAAAATCTGTACTTGCCAGGATTAAAAAACAGTAAAATTATCATTTTTATACGATCTAAAAAGCATAGGGCGATTTATATATCTATGGTGCTGGTGTGAACGGAAGCAGACCGTAGAAGAAAACAAGTTCACACCAGCATCATATATATATAAATCGCCCTATGCTTTTTAGATCGTATAAAAATGATAATTTTACTGTTTTTTAATCCTGACAAGTACAGATTTTAACTTTGACATCTACATATTTTAACTAAATATTTTTAATATAAAAAAGATCTACTGAATACAGTATGTGCAAATGGAATGTAACAAATGTACCAGACGCCACCTGTCGGTAATAGTGTTTTAATTAATATAAATGACGTGCACTCTGCCAACCAATTTTATGTGACGTAGCATGTGAAAGTTGCTGGATTTGGACGGGTTACTCCTGTAACTGAAATATCAGGTACGTTCTGGTACATTTGATGTTGATTAGATAGGATGAAAAATATTTGCTTCCGTGAAATAGTAAATTAGTATAATTATTTTTACAGATCTGAAGATGGTTCTGAATGAACCGAAACCGGTCATATGAATAATAAAAAAAAATTTGCAATCAAGACGGATTTTAAGTAAAATCATCTTCATTTACTTCCCTTTCTCTCTCGATAAGATTGTCATCCTTCTGTGCTTTGTATTGGTTTGCTGTCCACCCCCCTTTCCCTTAACATACGGCTCTCTCTCTCTCTCCCACACACACTCACACACACACATACACACACACACACACACACACACACACACGCACACACGCACACTATGTTATCGTCTTGTCTACTCTCCTCACATTTAAGCTAAAAACCAAAATTAATAAGAAACACTTTTACAATAAGAAGATTATTTATTTTCAGCAGTTTATTAAAGCAAAATATTATCTTAACAATATAACAATTGATTAACAATATTATTTTTGCTAGATCGGTACTTAAATTGCTTTTCGCTCTTACATCATTGCACACAATAAATGCGCACACTTTTCAGGGTAAATGTCATACAAAAATATATTTTTAGTAACATCTGTAATTAAATAGTAAGATAACCGTCTTGCGTTCAAAATAGATCTATCAAATACTAAATTCGACACAGAAAGAAGTGGAATAATATGTGCCGCATTGGCTCCAATATGTGTCTCACCCGAATATAAGCCGCACCTTTCATTTTTAGAGGGCGGAGCGAAGGGGTGGAGGAGGGAGGATGTGCGTGGAGGGGTGGGGGGAGGGGTGCTTGAGGTGTAGAGGAACTCAATGGAGAAAAATGTATGTTACATTATCCATTTACAACTGCGTCAGATACACGCGAACATGAGGCAGGCACTAACCGTCACGCCCACGGAATTCTGTCTGTGGTATTTTTAACATCTTCTCGGTTTCTAAGTCCTTTAATTATTTATCGAGAGACAGGTAACCATCTTTCCGCTTATCTTGTACAGAACAAAGAACTTTATCTTCAAGTTCACGAGATTTTCCAGATTTAGGCCTCTGTAACATTTCTTTGAAAGAACGGCAGTTTGCAGCTTATTCACCAACGCGGTTCCATGCCGCACATTAGGCTCGTCCAAATCATGATTTTTGTCAGTTTCACTGTTAGAAGTGCTCTTTACCTAACGAATAACTAGGACGTATTCCAAAGTTTGTTGATGATAATCTTCCGAAGATACCACTCATTGGTGAAGACTAGATTTTACTCTTTAGTTAGAGAAAATATGCCAACTAGCTCTGCAGATGATGAAGAAATTGATGAAATGTATGATGAGATAAAGGAAATTATTCAGGTAGTGAAGGGAGACGAAAATTTAATAGTCATGGGTGACTGGAATTCGAGAGTAGAAAAAGGGAGAGAAGGAAACATAGTAAGTGAATATGGATTGGGGCTAAGAAATGAAAGAGGAAGCCGCCTGGTAGAGTTTTGCACAGAGCATAACTTAATCATAACTAACACTTGGTTCAAGAATCATAAAAGAAGGTTGTATACATGGAAGAAACCTGGAGATACTGACAGGTTTCAGATAGATTATATAATGGTGAGACAGAGATTTAGGAACCAGGTTTTAAATTGTAGGACACTTCCAGGGGCGGATGTGGACTCTGACCACAATCTATTGGTTATGAACTGTAGATTAAAAGTGAAGAAACTGCAAAAAGGTGGGAATTTAAGGAAATGGGACCTGGATAAACTGAAAGAACCAGAGGTTGTACAGAGTTTCAGGGAGAGCATAAGGGAACAATTGACAGGAATGGGGGAAAGAAGTACAGTAGAAGAAGAATGGGTAGCTTTGAGGGATGAAGTAGTGAAGGCAGCAAGAAGATCAAGTAGGTAAAAAGACGAGGGCTAGTAGAACTCCTTGGGTAACAGAAGAAATATTGAACTTAACTGATGAAAGGAGAAAATATAAAAACGCAGTAAATGAAGCAGGCAAAAAGGAATACAGAAGCATCTAAAATGAGATCGACAGGAAGAGCAATATGGCTAAGCAGGGATGGCTAGAGGACAAATGTAAGGATGTAGAGGCTTATCTCACTCGGGATAAGATAGATACTGCCTACAGGAAAATTAAAGAGACCTTAAGGGAAAAGAGAGCCACTTGTATGAATATCAAGAGCTCAGATGGAAACCCAGTTCTAAGCAAAGAAGGGAGGCAGAAACGTGGAAGGAGTATATAGAGGGTCCATACAAGGGCGATGTTCTTGAGGACAATATTATGGAAATGGAAGAGGATGTAGATGAAGATGAAATGGGAGATACGATACTGCATGAAGAGTTTGACAGAGCGCTGAAAGACCTGAGTCGAAACAAGGTCCGGGGAGTAGACAACATTCCATTGGAACGACTGACGGCCTTGGGAGAGCCAGTCCTGACAAAACTCTACCACCTGGTGAGCAAGATGTATGAGACAGGCGTAATACCCTCAGACTTCAAGAAGAATATAATAATTCCAATCCCAAAGAAAGCAGGTGTTGACAGATGTGAAAATTACCGAACTATCAGTTTAATAAGTCTCAGATGCAAAATACTAACGCGAATTCTTTACAGACGAATGGAAAAACTGATAGAAGCCGACCTCAGCGAAGATCAGTTTGGATACCGCAGAAATGTTGGAACACGTGAGGCAATACTGACCCTACGACTTATCTTAGAAAATAGATTAAGGAAAGGTAAACCTACATTTCTAGCATTTGTAGACTTAGAGAAAGCTTTAGACAATGTTGACTGGAATACTCTCTTTCAAATTCTACAGGTGGCAGGGGTAAAATACAGGGAGCGAAAGGCAATTTACAATTTGTGCAGAACCAGACGGCAGTCATAAGAGTCGAGGGGCATGAAAGGGAAGCAGTGGTTGGGAAGGGAGTGAGACAGGGTTGTAGCCTGTCCCCGATATTATTCAATCAGTATATTGAGCAAGCAGTAAAGGAAACAAAAGAAAAATTCGGAGTAGGTATTAAAGTCCATGGAGAAGAAATAAAAACGCTGAGGTTCGCCAATGTTTTTGTAATTCTATCAGAGACAGCAAAGAACTTGGCAGAGCAGTTGAACGGAATGGACAGTGTCTTGAAAGGAGGATATAAGATGAACATCAACAAAAGCAAAACGAGGATAATGGATGTAGTCGAATGAAGTCGGGTGATGCTGAAGGAATTAGATTAGGAAATGAGACACTTAAAGTAGTAAAGGAGTTTTGCTATTTGGGGAGCAAAATAACTGATGATGGTCGAAGTAGAGAGGATATAAAATGTAGACTGGCAATGGCAAGGAAAGCGTTTCTGAAGAAGAGAAATTTGTTAACATCGAGTATAGATTTAAGTGTCAAATGGTTCAAAATGGTTCAAATGGCTCTGAGCACTATGGGACTCAACATCTTAGGTCATAAGTCCCCTAGAACTTAGAACTACTTAAACCTAACTAACCTAAGGACATCACACACACCCATGCCCGAGGCAGGATTTGAACCTGCGACCGTAGCAGTCCCGCGGTTCCGGACTGCAGCGCCAGAACCGCTAGACCACCGCGGCCGGCATTTAAGTGTCAGGAAGTCGTTTCTGAAAGTATTTGTATGGAGTGTAGCCATGTATGGAAGTGAAACATTAACGGTAAATAGTTTGGACAAGAAGAGAATAGAAGCTTTCGAAATGTGGTGCTACAGAAGAATTCTGAAGATTAGATGGGTAGATCACATAATTAATGAGGAGGTATTGAATAGAATTGGGGAGAAGAGGAGTTTGTGGCACAACTTGACAAGAAGAAGAGACCGGTTGGCAGGACATGTTCTGAGGCATCAAGGGATCACAAATTTAGCATTCGAGGGCACCGTGGAGGGTAAAAATCGTGAGGGAGACCAAGAGATGAATACACTAAGCAATTCAGAAGGATGTAGGTTGCAGTAAGTGCTGGGAGATGAAGAAGCTTGCACAGGATAGGGTAGCATGGAGAGCTGCATCAAACCAGTCTCAGGACTGAAGACAATAACAACAACAACAACATAGAGAAAATCTGTGTCTGCCCTGTTGTGAAAAATAACTTAAATGTGTGACAGTAAAAGTGATTACCTACACTAAACTTCAGCACTGGAAGAAGGTTTAACTGTTGCCTCACAAACAACTATTTATTTCCAAAAACTAACCATATTATTGCTCTGCTTCTAAAGAATGAACGCCATAGTTGAAGCTTCTAGTACGTGAAAATCTACCGGTATTTGCAGGGTCACGCAGATAAGCTGCACCATATTTTTTTGTGGCCGATTTTTGAGGTAAAAGTCCGTCTTGGTAATATCGTACGCTAAAGCATAAACGAAAAGTAAATTGAAGAAAGAAGTTCATAAATATACATGTCCATTTTAAATAAAATTACCTCTGGAAATTATGAGCGTAATGACCTAATTTTGCTTTTACTTCAGTGATGTTTTGGAAGTTTTTTTGTATCTCCAAATGGTCTCTTACCCTAGAAAATTCAATATTTCGTCCTCTTTCATTCTGTATTCATAACACTGCCAAACTAAATAAATATCTAAAGATTATTGTAGAAACTACTAATTTTTTGTAATTATCTGACATTGTCAGAAACGAAGTTATCTGCAAATAAATGCAAAAAACCTTCCAAAGAAGACGTTTTGTTGCCCACATCGTAATTGATACGTATCCTGATTATCAATTTCAACAAAGTTATATTACCTTATTCAGATAATGGGGTACGTGAATTATAAAGACCCTACGTGAGTTATAAAGCGCATTTATAATTAATGTATCCGATGATCTGAAGACGACAATATTTATTTATGGTGGCTATTTAGGAGAAACTTCATCAGGACATACAGTAAATTTAAATGCTTTATATTTAAGATTTTCGTCCTAGCCAGTAGAAATGAACATGGATTATACTGCCCTGTGAAGGTTTATTCCTTGAAACCGCGTATTCCGTTATAAATAAAATGTCAGTCATTGATTAAAAAGGTATCACGCATATTTTAGTAACAGGATCTGTCAAGCTTCTCTACTTCGAACCTCTTGTCGAAGTGCTTTTTTCCCGTATTTATTCGTTTGCTGGTGAATTTACACACGATGTTCCCCACCTTCCACAGAAACTAAAAACTTTATCAAGCAGTTTGTCAAATGAATCTTTGGTGCTACCTATTTATTGCACCCCCGTTACTAAAAGGTCACTTGCAGCTGCAACATCCATATTCTCACATTACAAGGGCTCAGACGTTAAATTATTGTTTCTAATATTTTGCATTGAGTGTAACAAAGGTGAGAGTTCCAATTTTCTTTTTCAGAAATACGAATACGAGACTGCATGCATTATATTTCTTACTCGTAAGGCTTATGTTTTCCAGAGCCTTAAGAACGTCAACGAAAATTTTCAAAGTGCATAGATGGAGTCATACTTCCCTTCCTAACTCCTTGGTTTTGGAGACTTTAGCGTTACCTTGGAAGTACTCACACAATAAGTTTTTAAATCCTTTCACTGTAACATGCTATGCTCTAAAATTTATACATGTGTCGAAAAAAAACATTCTTCATTAACCTATGCAGTGTCTTTAAGGAATAAAAGGACTAGAATTACAGCTCTTTAAATTCTTTCCTAACATTTCATTAATTAGCGAATTTTTTTCGTTGCTCATCGTTTTTCAAGAATTCGCATGAGACTAAAATTTCACGCATTTGAAGCCTTTCGGATGGATGTTCCCAATCTCTTACTCCTTTAGCGTTAAATGTACTTTTCCAATCTCCTGCACCCTTTTCAGGAAACAATTGCATTTTACGAGATACGTTTTTCTAATTATAAGGTTTAATTTGAGGCAGCAACCAGCCACAAGTTCAATTTAAAAAATAAAACCATTACCGGTTACGGTGTCCTGCAAACCCATCTTTCTTGATTTCGTGTTGTAACCTACAGTAGTAGCCGTTTATGTTATTTGAATTAAGATAAACAAAAAGTTTTTTATTCAAAATTTGGTAAATTTAAGGCAGCAGTTCCTTTTTATTTCGTGGAAACATGCATGAAATGATCTTAAGCGCAATAAAACGTGAAATGTGGTGACAACTAACATGGTGTAAAAATAGATTTTTGTTGACGGAGTTGTATCTATATATTTCATATTCCATTGTTACTGGTGTGATCACGGCGGTGTGAAAACGAATCCTAATGAAAATTGTAAAATACACACATCAAATAAAGTTTTGCATCACCCAGGTCCCCAGAACTCCTGAAGATAGATGTTGACTGTGGATATTGTATCACAGACACAGTCCCTTTGACTGTTCACAGATGTCACTAAACCCGATCAAAGATGTAAACAACAATGCATGAGCAGCGTCTATTAGACGGAGGGGGTCCGAAAGCCGAGCAGATCCAATCATCTACCATCTCTGAAGGCCTCGGTGTATGGTGGTACAACATGCAATGTGTGGTTTTCATGAGCAATAAAAAGGGCGGAATGTTGTTTGTGTTGATCTCTATTCCAATTTGCTTTACAGGTTCCGGAACTGTCTGAATCGAGGAGATGCAAAACTTTTTTTATGTGTGTACAATAATTGCGATACCTAACTTGATTTGTGGCCTCTTTACAATATTATGTCCAATACTGTGAGAAAATATTAGCAGGAAGGAATTAATTGCTGAGAGTCTTTTGAGTTCTTTGAGTTTAGTGATTTAAAACAGACGTGTTTGCAGACGTAATTCTCGGTGTGGTTCATAACGCTTTTGACAATATAACTGTTTTTTCAGTTTCCTCACCCAGATATGTTCCAGAATATCTTTGCCAACAGAGATATCCCTTTTATTGCATATCTAAATTCTTTTTAAATGTTTCAACTTAAGCTGTGGCTGTGGAAGATAAGCTTATTTTTGTTGTTAATACTGTTAGCGTAAGGAGGGCTATGCGTGAAGCGTTCAGTGAATTCGAAAGTAAAATACTAGGTACCGACTTGACAGAAAATCCTAGGAAGTTCTGGTCTTACGTTAAATCAGTAAGTGGCTCGAAACATCATGTCCAGACACTCCGGGATGATGATGGCATTGAAACAGAGGATGACAAGCGTAAAGCTGAAATACTAAACACCTTTTTCCAAAGCTGTTTCACAGAGGAAGACCGCACTGCAGTTCCTTCTCTAAATCCTCGCACCAACGAAAAAATGGCTGACATTGAAATAAGTGTCCAAGGAATAGAAAAGCAACTGGAATCACTCAACAGAGGAAAGTCCACTGGACCTGACGGGATACCAATTCGATTCTACACAGAGTACGCGAAAGAACTTGCCCCCCTTCTAACAGCCGTGTACCGCAAGTCTCTAGAGGAACAGAAGGTTCCAAATGATTGGAAAAGAGCACAGGTAGTCCCAGTCTTCAAGAAGGGTCGTCGAGCAGATGCGCAAAACTATAGACCTATCTCTCTGACGTCGATCTGTTGTAGAATTTTAGAACATGTCTTTTGCTCGAGTATCATGTCGTTTTTGGAAACTCAGAATCTACTATGTAGGAATCAACATGGATTCCGGAAACAGCAATCGTGTGAAACCCAACTCGCTTTATTTGTTCATGAAACCCAGAAAATATTAGATACAGGCTCCCAGGTAGATGCCATTTTCCTTGACTTCCGGAAGGCGTTCGATACAGTTCCGCACTGTCGCCTGATAAACAAAGTAAGAGCCTACGGAATATCAGACCAGCTGTGTGGCTGGATTGAAGAGTTTTTAGCAAACAGAACACAGCATGTTGTTCTCAATGGAGAGACATCTACAGACGTTAAAGTAACCTCTGGCGTGCCACAGGGGAGTGTTATGGGACCATTGCTTTTCACAATATATATAAATGACCTAGTAGATAGTGTCGGAAGTTCCATGCGGCTTTTCGCGGATGATGCTGTAGTATACAGAGAAGTTGCAGCATTAGAAAATTGTAGCGAAATGCAGGAAGATCTGCAGCGGATAGGCACTTGGTGCAGGGAGTGGCAACTGACCCTTAACATAGACAAATGTAATGTATTGCGAATACATAGAAAGAAGGATCCTTTATTGTATGATTATATGATAGCGGAACAAACACTGGTAGCAGTTACTTCTGTAAAATATCTGGGAGTATGCGTGCGGAACGATTTGAAGTGGAATGATCATATAAAATTAATTGTTGGTAAGGCGGGTACCAGGTTGAGATTCATTGGGAGAGTCCTTAGAAAATGTAGTCCATCAACAAAGGAGGTGGCTTACAAAACACTCGTTCGACCTATACTTGAGTATTGCTCATCAGTGTGGGATCCGTACCAGATCGGGTTGACGGAGGAGATAGAGAAGATCCAAAGAAGAGCAGCGCGTTTCGTCACAGGGTTATTTGGTAACCGTGATAGCGTTACGGAGATGTTTAACAAACTCAAGTGGCAGACTCTGCAAGAGAGGCGCTCTGCATCGCGGTGTAGCTTGCTCGCCAGGTTTCGAGAGGGTGCGTTTCTGGATGAGGTATCGAATATATTGCTTCCCCCTACTTATACCTCCCGAGGAGATCACGAATGTAAAATTAGAGAGATTAGAGCGCGCACAGAGGCTTTCAGACAGTCGTTCTTCCCGCGAACCATACGCGACTGGAACAGGAAAGGGAGATAATGACAGTGGCACGTAAAGTGCTCTCCGCCACACACCGTTGGGTGGCTTGCGGAGTATAAATGTAGATGTAGATGTGATTTTTTACCACAGTTTGTGGGTAGTATGGTTTTTAACACATCCGTTCATTTTGGCTGGATAGTCTGTCATCTAGAACAACATAAATGTTTTAGAAAGATGTGAGAAATTCACGAAAATCACTTCACATGTATATATTAAGATAATTATTTATTTATTTAAATTATTCGGGCTCTTACATTGCTCTTCCATAGATTTTCTTGTTTCGTTTTCTCCTGTGGGTGAGATTTTCAGAAGGGTTCGAGGTTTCAGTAAACTTCCGATTCACAATGTGCTTCGATACTGACTGATGTTAATTTTTGCTACAGTGGCGTGAGTGAAATTTAGCCATTATTGCTTGTCAACACACTCACGATGGAGGACTGGTCACGGTGCACTTCCTCCTCATAATCAAGCACCTCTTTGTGATGAAAATTTCTTAGATGCATAAGGGCATCTGTCGTTCTTCTGTACAATGTACCGCAATATCTTCTGATGCCTGCAAAAACCTGCGTCCTCTCAAAGAGAGATTATGGCTTCCTCTGTGCAAAGCGTGTTTCGCTTCAGATAATTAATGTATCCATTTCCTCCCTTCGATAGCTGCACTTACGCTCCTCTATTCGATTTTGTGCCGTTGAACACCAACATAAAGTATAAATTTGGGAACATTCATGTATGTATAACGTATTTTCTATTCTTGCGCTGTTCTTTTCTGTCTTAATTTTCCCTCTTTTTTTCAGCCTTTCCTTCCCCTTGTCCTCGTGGGCCCCAGATATTTCCCAGCCTATTGCGCCCTGGAATGCTATCTGTGCTCTTGCTATTCGCGCAGTTTTTTTTCTGCAAATGTTTCTTTAGTTTCCTATAGGAGGCATTCCCATAAGCATGTGTGTTTCTACAGATTTGTGTTTCTGCTCTAGTAATTCCTGTTTTGTCATTTTCAACTTCCAGTGGATCTCATTCATAAAACAATTGTATTCCATTTCAGCCTGCATCACTTACTGTCTTTTTTTATATTTTCGCCTTTTATCAATAGTGCCTGATGCCCTCGGCGTTTACATCCAAAATGGCGACAACGACTCTGAACGTGTGACATCACAAGCCACGCAGCCTCTTATCAACGACGGCATCAATTCTTATAAATGATGCCCTAATCATGACGTCACAAGCCACTCACTTATGTCTATAGTGTCAAGTTGGCCAAAAATTCAAAAACAATTGACGGACCAGGAAATCATTATATATTTGCCATGTTCAATCTGAACGACAAATATTGTTTAAAAAAAATACGTGAGCTTCACCTGAATTGCGTAAAAAGCATCATGATCGAAAACATGTTGACAATAATACAGTGTTTCCACGTCGAAAGATGTGTAAACTTCACATGAATCGTATAAACTGGTACTACTCAATTCTCTCTCTCTTTGTGTTTATGCCAAGAATTTACAGGTTAAGAAGTTCTTGTGAACGTCTGTAGTTCTATCTCCAAATCACACTTGGTGTAAGGCATTGAATTACATACGTTCACATCAAAATTGTTCTGTGGAACGCATGATGATTGTGAAATATCGCAGCGTCATTTGCACATATAAAATGTCTGCAAAAATATGTCAGCAACAGAAAAATATGCAACGTTTATGTGAAGTGTCACAATGTTATTGTGTGAGTATGGACTCCCAGGTTACATGCCTTCGTGTTATTTCCACATCTGAATCGTTATGAAACACAAGTGGTCAAAAAATTAACATGCTAGGAAGAAAGCTAACACTTCAGTTTTAGGCCTAAGTGATGATATGTACTATATCACAGCTGACCGAGCGTAGAAATACACAAAACCCATGTTGGCTAAAATACTAAGCAGGCTGGCAACAAACAAATAGATGGTCTAAATTACTGGCAGGTAATGAAATAATTCAGTTAATGTGTGATGTCTAAAGCATGACTGCGAACTCTCAAATAAATTGCCACAATGCTAGCTCCACTGCAAAATAGTTCTATAACTGCAAAAAAACACATACAGTATACTACTCAGGCAATTGACATTTCATCCTAGCAGCAAATGAGAGTATGAACAAAATCTAACCTGAAAAAGCATCATTTTAGGGTGGGAAGCTGATAGCAATAGACACAATGTTTGTACGAATTGTCATAATGCATTTTCTCGTTTAAAATGTTCAACAAAATATGAAAAGGTGAAACTTACATGATGTCTGTGTCTAAAATATATGTGAAAAAAAATTAGAAATTTTTCGGTAATACATCACCTCACTAAGCATCCTTTTAGGACGGAAGAAGATAATGCATAATTTTCTACGCTGGAAAAATGTAATCAATGATACTGACAGGCTAATATTGCTTTTTAGGTAATTTAATCTACACTTACTCAATGTTATGTACAAAAGCCAGCTTAATGGAGGAAAGTTGCGACATCCACCAATCGGAAGTATGGTGCGATGTCGCTCTACATATACATTTACATGATTACTCTGCCACTCACAATTAGCTGCGTGGCAGAGGGTTCATCGAACCACCTTGAAGCTATTCCTCTACCGTTCCACTCTCGAACAGTGCGACGGAAAGCGAACACTTAAATCTTTATGTACAAGCTTTGATTTCTCCTATTTCGTGATTATGATCATTTCCCCTTACGTACATGGACACCAATAAAACGTTTTCACACTCTGATGAGAACATAGATGATTGGAATTTCATGAGAAAGTTCTACCGCAATGAAGAACACCCTTGTTTTAATGATTGCCACCGCAGTTCACGTATCATATCTGTAACACTCCTTCTCCCCTATTTCGCCATAGTACAAAACGCACTACCCTTCTTTGGACTTTTTCAATGTGCTCCGTCAATCCTACTGATGAGGATCCTGCACTGCACAGCAATACTCCAGAAGAAGGTGGACGAGCGTAGTTTAAGCAGTCTCTTTAGTAAACCTGTTGCCTATGGAGGTAAAAGTAGAAAGGAGTTGTCATTACGTCACAAACTTGAAGCCGACGTCAGCTTCTTAAATAGCCCGAAACATTAGGTTAACCGCACTTATACCTCCATGGTTCACCGCCGTAAAACTTCCCTGTGACGTCCCTCTGACGTGTCAGTGCTCATTTTCTAACGCTGAGGATACGTATCGACTTTCGCCGTCGTATCCCAAATAGCGTCTGGTACTTTGATTGTCTGGAGACGTAGTTGTTTCATCAAAATTGCCAGTGTGCGTCGTTTTCTGGTGTACTAATCGGTCCGATCCCAATCTAACGTTTAAAGGAATCATTTTTCATTCGTAAGTGAAACCCTTCAAGCAATATTTTCTTTTGTAAGAATTAGGGGTAATGGTTGCGCTGGAACATGTTTAAAAAAATTATATCTTTTTTTTACCCTCTAAATTGCTATGTAGGCCACACACTGAATGAAGCATCGTAGGTAAGATTTCAAACTCAAAAGATGTGTAGATTATAGTGAGACTAATGCACTGACACTCTAGAAAACAAGAACTCTATTCTGCCTTTGTGTGGAGATATACCTCAATGGAGTTTAGTTTCTTTCACATGCGGTTATCATTCATCCGGTTGGTATGCACAAGATACGTCAGCATACCCTGCTTCTTTCCCCATTGGACGCGTTCGTGGCCTAACAAAGAACACGTAGGTAAGTTTTTTTGCAAACGTGAACATTAAAAATGTTGTGCATGAGAGTTGAACACTGAAAATGTAACGAAGAAGGAGCAATGCCAGCACCGAACAAGCATTGGTTTCAGAGTTTCAGCTTCATTTGCATGGCTACAAATACAGTAAAAGTGGAATTAAATGGATTACGAGAGCATCCTTTTCATAACATATCTTTTTCTTCTTGGTTAGTCTAAATATGTCAACCAAAAATAAGTTACATTAACGTGGCCACGTGCGTCGTATTACTAGAGCCAATGATCTTCATTCCATCTTTCTGCCATGTATTAAATACTTGAAAATTGGTTCTGTAACATTGCAGAATAAACGTAGGCACTACTGCTCATCCAACTTACAACTTAAAGTGCACTCATCGATGAGAACAGTTTGATCTTTGTGCCAAAGTAAACATTGTTATTCTCACTTGTAAATTTGTAAACATCTCTTCTCAGTTTAACTAAAGCCAATGTCAAAGTCAGCCGATTATTTTTTTTCATTGACACTCCAATGCAAGGGTATTAACATCAGCTTGTTGTGCAAAATGTTTGTCATGTTCTGCTGATAATGCAGACTTACGCCGTCACACAGTGGAGACTGCATGACATTTCGCCTCTCCTACATCATCGTTTTACAGCAAAGCTGTATAAAATTGCCACTGTTATAATAAGATTGTAACAAATTGTCCCATACATCGACGTGTTACAGCCGAACAACAGCAGATTGCCACCTACCTCAAATTATTGCAATTAAAATAGTGGCAAAATGCCCCACGTACAAAAAGTTTGTCCTTTTCTGCTGATAATTTCAACTTGTGCTCTTGTATGGTGGAAACTACAGTGCTAATCAGGTGAGGCAATAGTGAATCATGTATATTTCTTTCAATTGTATAGAACAATTATGTCACAATAGTAGAGCCATATGTGTTTTGTACCTGAAATCATTGTATATTCACTCTAGTGGACATATTTGTCCTGAGAGATTCAGCAACTGTATTGATATTTAAAATAATTCTCATTTATTCTCCAGTCTCTATTGCACGCTTTTAATTACATCAACTGTGCAACTGAGTCTGAAGAATAAATGAGAAGTGTTTTAAATCTTTACATATGTTGATAAATAATTTTATTTTGGTCCAGAAGTCGTATATTGAACTTTACTCTTTTTGTGGATGGAACCACTATCTTTAAACATTTTTACGTCTTGTATTTAGAGCATTACAAAGTTATATTTGTGTATTGCAAAAATTTTAAGTTTCAGTAATACGACGAATTAGTGATCACGTCAAAATATCTTCTTCTCCTCTTAAATTATACTTGGTCTGTTTGTTTGTCCCTGGCCACATTACATGTTTGCAAATCGTACTTTGAAACATCAGAATTAGGTTTTGGTACGATATGTCATCAGGTTTGTCTTACTACAAATACGACATACATGTTGATGACGTCCAGTTGTATCTAAGTGAAAAACCAATTAATCTGAAGAAAAATATGGAAAATTTCAATACCAACCTGTGTGCAGTATCAAGACAGAGGCAGGATATAGGGTTAAAGGTCAACCCATCCAAAACCCAAGCGGTACTGGCTGGTGATTCTAGGCTCATTAGTCAGAATCATCGGGAATGCATACCGTCTTGAACCTAAATGGGACAAATATCAATTTCTCTCCTTTTGCAAAGAGTCTAGGAATTATAACAGATGAAAATGCAAATTCGACTGAGCAGGTAACAGAAATATGGAAGAATGAGTTAGCATCGCTACATGCCCTACAAAAATATAACAAGCTCTTCCCTCTTGTCCTGAAAAATAAGCATGTGCAAATGCTATACTTTCAGTTACTGATTACAGCAATGGATCCTGAAAGGCCTTTCTGAGGAATGCTCACGACGCCTGGAATTGGTTATGGATCGTTAGACTCTTTGATCGTATTTCAGGGTCATATGCACAATTTTCCTGGCTGCGTTTAGACAAGCGCAGAAATATCCGCACCCTCCGTCTTCTCTACTGTCTTATTAACGTACAATGTCCCCTATCTTTCTCCTCGATCTTAACGCTCACGTCTGAGGAACTCGGCAGAAACACCCATTCCAGTCATAACAAAATCCTTTCTGTCCCACTCCATCGTTCAGCCACTTTATCGAATTCCTTCTCAGTAATAGAAATTAACTTCCGCATCATATTAGAGAACTGAAGAACGTCTGCAGCACCGTAAGACAGTTAATGACATATCTATGAAAAGAAAAAAAAAAAAGCAATTACCATTGTCCCTCTATGCGCTCGTGGACCTTACGCACTCTTCTTTCTAACCAGATATTCTTAGCTGATACAGTCTCCATAAATTTCCTTTTCTCAGAACTCGCTATGTCAGAACATATCTATTGTGTACACCTATAGTTCTTTTTATATCTGCCACTATCATTAACGCTATTATTGTCATTATTATTATAGTTACTGTTATTATTATTACGATTAATGGCTGCAGTAGCAGTAGTACAAGTACTACCTGCATTTACTTCACTAACTGGTAGTCAGTATTACGTACTCACATTGTAAAATTTCTTAAGAAGTTGGCTTTTGTGCATAACCTCTCGTAAATCTATACCCCATGTAATAAAAAGCAATATTAGCCAGTCAGTATCATGGATTATATTTTTCTAATGTATAACATGATTCATTATCTTATTCCCATAAAATGGTGCTTGGTGAGATTGTAAAATTGTTTGATATACATTTATAGATATTTTACTTATTTTGACGAACATTTTAAATGTGAAAGTAACACTGTGACACTTGAAATAAACATTTTGTGCGTCTTTATCCTCTGCCCCCCCCCCCCCCCCTCCTCCTGAATCGGTGCTTTAATTTTGTTAATACTCTCATTTACTCGTAGGATGAAATGTCAACTGCCTGCTTAGCAAGCTACAAGTGTTTTGTGCAGTTACACAACAATTTAGATGTGGAATTAGCATTGTGGCAATTAATTTGAGAGTTATGCTTTAGGGGTGAGCATTAATTGAACTCTTCCAGTAGCTGCCAATAATTCAGACTACCTCTTTGTTTGCGTGCTAGCCTGCTTAGTATTTTAGCCAACATGTGTTTTGTGTACTATAGGCTTGACCAGGCTTGTATTTGCACTTCGCCTCATTAGGCCTAAAAATGAAATGTCAGTTGTCTGCTTAGCAAGTTAATTTTTTAGCCAAACGTGTTTTGTAACAATTTGGACGTAGAAGTGGCATAAGGACAGCTAATTTGAGAGTCCACAATATATACGTGTGGGGGGGGGGGGGCAATAACATTGTGACACCTGACATAAACATTTCATTTTAGCGTTGTTGTATTTTTAAAGATATTTTACACTTGAAAATAACATTGTGCCACTTGAAAACCATTATGTTTCATAGAACAATTTAGATGTGGAAATATTTAATTACAGAGTTAATTGTGGTTTACACCAAGTGTGCCAGAGAGATTAAACTATGGATATTCGCAGTTTTTTGTACATGGCGCCATTTTATGCAACTCAGGTGGTGCTTAGATATTTTTTAAAATAATACTAGTTGCTCGGATTGTACAGGGTGGGTACATACTGATTTCCTAATTCATTTGTATTTTTTAATTTCTCATCAACATGTCATCATAGAAAGAAGGGACGTGTCTTATGGCGTCACAATTATGACGTCACTGATAAGGAGTGATGCTGTCGTTGCTAAGAAGGAGTGTGGCTCGTGACATCAAGTGTTCAAGGTCGATTAAGTGCAAAGTGGCCGCTAGTTTGGACTTACGTGCAAAGTGCGCAAGTAGTATGTAGTTATACTACTGGCAATTAAATTCAATGTCTGGTGGTTTATGAACGGCTGTCTACACGGTCTTGTTGTTTTATTTAAATGCTCCGCTGCTGCCTTCTCTATTCCATCTCTCAAAGCGACTTATTCGCCTTCTATTACCGTTTATTCCTCCATTTTTGTCAACTTTTACTCAATGCTCCCTGTGAAGCTATCAGCAACCTCTTGTACTGTCTACGTATCCACTCACACCTTCTCAATGTCCTACCTTTCTGCAATTTCTGCAGCTTATAACTTATATATTTTTGCCAGTGTCCCCCATAAATGTTTTGCAGCTTAAAATATGGCTTCGAAATCTCTGTCTAATCATTATATAATCTATCTCAAGTGACCAGGTATCTCCATATTTCTTCCGAGTATACAGCCTTCTTCCAAGATTTTAAAACCAGTGCTATCAGTGATTAAATTGTGCCGTGTGCAAAATACGAGTACTACCAACGGCTTCCTCTTTTATTCCTTACCAGGAATCCATATTCTCTTATTATTTTCCTTCTCTTCCTTTTCTTAATTCTAAATTTCAGTCCCCCGTCACAATTAAATTTTATCTCTGAATAATTTCTTTCGTACTATATTACATTGTTTCACAGTGTTCATCATTTGCTTAGCTGGTGGGCATGCACTCTTTACTATTGAGGTGGGTCTTGGCTTTGTGACCGTCTTGGCTATTATAATGCTTTCACTGTTGTGTTCATGGTAGCTAACTGGTACTCCTACTTTCTTATTCATTAGGACATCTAGTCCAGCGTTACCGCTTTTTCTTTTTGCGTTTTATGATCCTGTACTCACCTGACCGGAAGCCTTGTTCTTCCTGCCGCTACACTTCAGTAATTCCCACTATATGTAAATTAAACCTATTCGTTTCTCCCTTTTTATTGTCTAGCCCACTTAGCGTATTGACAGATCTAACATTCCACTGTCCGACCAGTAAAATGACTATATTTTTTCTCCTGATTACAACATCCGAAAGGAACACTGTTTTACCCAAGAAGATGCCGTGATCATTTAACCATATGCTAGAGCTGCGTGCCCTCGAGAAAAATAATGGCTCTTCTTTCCACTTACTTCTAGCAGTTCGCAGTACCAACGTAGCACGACCATGTTGCTGATGTTACAAGACCAGATCAGTCAGTCATCCAGATTGATCCCATATAACTATTGAAAATGCTGCTGCACTTCTTCAGGAACCATTTGTTAGTCTGACCTCTTCACAGATGCTATCTGATCTCGAGGAACATGTGTCATCTCACTGTGGCGAAGTTGATGGTTCTTAGTGGCTTCCCGTGTTAACAGTTTACATTAGCATAGCCGTAATTTTAATAATGCATCATTTACGATAACAGAGGTGGAAGAAAGAAGAGGATGGAGTAAACTCCTCATTTTTTCTTATTTGTAAAATACTG
This sequence comes from Schistocerca cancellata, assembly GCF_023864275.1. Lineage (NCBI taxonomy): Eukaryota > Metazoa > Arthropoda > Insecta > Orthoptera > Acrididae > Schistocerca > Schistocerca cancellata. The sequence goes on from NC_064628.1 coordinate 67,089,104, forward strand.
AAACAATCTACTGTTTTCTCTCGTATCGTGAGATCTCTGCAAGTTTTCTCAGAAGTGATTTCTAGACTATCTGGGTGGAGAACTTTGGTCTTGTAGCATGGAACTTCTGAATACTGAATACCTGGAGGTTCCAGACGTTTAAATCGGCTGCCATACTTCAGTAAGGCTTCAACTTCCGATGGGTCCATATGTATTAACAATTATTTACCCATTTCTGGTTTTAATTTTATGTCATTTGTTTCAACAAGGAATTATCAGGTCAGTGCAACATGGAAATACTACAACAGATGACTCTCCGCATAACCAGAACAATTCCTCCCTGCTCATAAGCTAAGGATTTTATTATCACTTTAATGGGTTTTATTCCTACAAACGGTGTTAGAAAATTATGGCTAAAGTTTTAAGCTAAAACTGTGAAGAGGCCTTTACTAAATATATCCTGCTGGAAAGACACTACATTTCAACACTGTTCCGCACGTTGTAGACACATCCGTGTCTCAAAGCAGTTTAGTACCCAGAAGTGAAACTGAAAGCTTGAACGTTTGGCTATTCAATTTTATTCAATATCATGTTGTCAAACCAGTCTGTCACGGTTTCACTTCACAAATTTACAGCTACTCTTCGGTGCATCTGATACATTTAAAAACGCTTGCAGGTGACCGTTGCCAGACAAGAGCCTACACATTAACGCTTATGTCAGTGAAGTATTTCCCCAAAGGATCGAGACAGCACTTCGTAGCACACGAATCGCTCTGTTTAAAGAAGTTCGAAAATTGTTCAAATGGTTCTGAACACTATGGGACTTAACATATGAGGTCATGAGTCCCCTGGAACTCAGAACTACTTAAACCTAACTAACCTAAGTATATCACACACACCCATGCCCGAGGTAGGATTCTAACCTGCGACCGTAGCGGTCGCGCGGTTCCAGACTGAAGCGCCTAGAACCGCTCGGGCACAGAGGCCGGCTTTAAAGAAGTGTAACGTGTGATTCGATTAGTAGTAGACACTGCTTGGTGTTCGAACATTTTCATGGATCCATTTATCAACTGAAAATTTCTATCAAATCAGAACTCGAATTCTGATCTCCTACCTATTGTGAGCAGTTGCCTCCACCAGCCAAACCATCCGAACACGCAGCCGGGGCCTCCTCAAACCCACACACTCCTTCTGCCGATGTTCTGGAGCTTCCTTTGTGCTGCCCAAAACCACACACGCAGAATCGATGCATCTTTGTCGATGTACTGGGAACTTAACTACTTACAGCTCCTCAGAATTAATCGGAAACATTTATTAGTGGACCCGGATTACTTCTTTGCTCTGCCACATTTTTAAAAAATCAGTTTAAATAAGTGTTGGCAGTCTCGCTTTGAACCGTGAGACAGGTTTAAGCTTCTCACTGCTCCAAATTCAGTAATTGATCCGTTTAGCAATTCAAGTACTATCAGAAAGATTCCGGGTTTCAACCACTCGACTGAAAAATGTATAACACTAACAATTCAATACACCGTCTCCAACTGACTCCTAACAGCTGCCGTCGATATTCTCCACTACAACAAAACAGGAACACCATTCAATGTTAATAAGAAAAAATCTCACGCAGAAACAGCACACTCAAGAAACGAATATAGTTTATTGTCTTCGATAAAAACCTCGGCAACTCCGTCTTGTTCACTGGACAACACTGTCTTGCTAGGTACTTGTCTCCACAACGTAATTTGAGGTATTTGCCAATTGAGCGCGTGCACATTCGATAAACGGCAACAGTCGCCTAGAAAACCAGAATGACAACCTGAAATCCACTTACGCTTACAGGAACGCACATTCATACTCTCACAAATTGCTGTACTCCGAGAAATAACTTGGTTGATCACCAAAGGATAACCTATTCTGGACACTTGTGAAGCACACTACTGAAACACAATATCCGCCTCAGAGGGCACACGACTAGTATAATCCACAAGGGCTTACAGTCAACTCCTCGATTTCGCGAGCTGCGAAACTCTCCACAAAATTACTTAACATTTAGTACTTTTGGTCAGTGAAACTCAGTAGCAGATTCCAGGCTTTTTCATTTGGAATTCCTTCTTCCGCTTATAGCGCTTCTGCAAGGTTCTGCTTCCTGTGAGGTCTTCCAGAAATTTCTGTGCGGTGGATGTTCGAAACCATCAGCGGTTATGGGAAAATTATTCGCCGTTAAAACGAGCCCGATTGACTCCTATCACCATTCATTTAGGAGGATTGAGGAAAGACCGACACATCATCTACAGAGGGAATAAAAATTCTCTTTCACCTATAAGCGTGAGGTGAGTTAACAGAAGAAACACATATAGTTGTTTAAGTGGAAATGAGACAAAAACAACTAAGACCGCTTAATTGGGATTCATTTGGAGCAAATCATGTACTATATGATTACCAAATCGGTAAACAAAGCTGCTCACATCTTTGAAGAAATCGTATTTTCATGGATAAGCAGTTTTCAATATACAATAGTTGTTTAGTTATACAATCACACATTTCCAAATAGTATTGTTAATATGAAGACACTGGGACATGGATATCACACACGGTTGTATTCACACAATTTTCTGTTGCCAGTACAGCTTCGAGAACAAATTCGGTGATTAGAATTTTGTTTAATGACACTGCTTTTGAACAGATTTCCATTTTCAAAAGACTACCAATCACAATACACACTGAGGAACGGGACTGCACAGATAGATTGATATACTACACACAAAAATAATACACTTTTCTTTCACTATTATCACCCAATTCTTCTGTAAAAAAAATGGTTGAAATGGCTCTGAGCACTATGGGACTTAACTGCTGTGGTCATCAGTCCCCTAGAACTTAGAACTACTTAAACCTAACTAACCTAAGGACATCACACACATCCATGCCCGAAGCAGGATTCGAACCTGCCACCGTAGCGGTCTCGCGGTTCCAGACTGTAGCGCCTAGAACCGCTCGGCCATTCCGGCCGGCCCTTCTGTAAAGATATTACATTAACTTTATCTTTCAGTTCGTGAAGGCTGTTATAAGACATTTTTTAAAATTTTCGTTATCTCTGGCTGCACTAATCTTTATGCTTTCCTTCAATGCTGTTGCCTCCAGCGTGCTCCTTTTTTCTTCTGGTCTTTTTCTGCATGGTCCTGCAGCTGAAAGCAGGTAGGTTGGACAGACAGGAAAAATGCATGGCACTGCTTTTGAACCAAGCCCTGGTTTTGAAAGTGGAGCAGTTATGCTCTCTCCGCCTGCGGCAGATACTTCGGAGATAATATTGCTAGCTTTTAAATGCCTGTGACACACCTCAAAAATGAGCAGTGAAATACAGTAATAATAACATATTGAGCCAAGTGATCCGGGAAACAATAATATGCCATAATCTGAAACATGCGTTAGTAAATTACATTCAAATCAAAGAAACATGTTAAACTTACTTCTGAATAATTATTAACTGTGAAAGCCTGACATGCAAGTGAATTGAGCCATTTCTCACTCATTACATCGTCTTTAGGAAAACTGAACGCATGAACCTTGTTTTCTGCTGGATAGTTTCCATTACCATATGGTACGCAGCGCTTCAGAACCACAGTGAAGATGAAACTGAATAAACATATAAAAGTTTACCCAAAAGTCTGTTAATTTTTGAAAATTGAACACTTCACGAATTGATGTAAATAGAGAGGTGAAAACTAACACACATACTTGGAATGAGATGGGATTCTACTGAAACCAAAAAGTGCACAAAATGGCCAGCAGATAGTGCTTTATACGATACAAAAGCAATAATCAGCGTACGACGATGTTCTTTACAATAAATGCTCAACATCTCGGTCGTCATTCATTAACATTACCTGAAGTCGAAGCACAATATGATGAACAGTACTGTACAACATATCAATAGATTTGGCGAGAAATTGCCGTTGTATGTTGTCTTTTAGCATTATATTATTATTATTCTGGATTTACAATGTGAGTACATTTTTCCAGCACCTATTCTAGATTACAGTAAGTTACTAATTATTGTTCTCCACTCTTCTCTATTTGTCCATAAATCTTCAGGAATGTTGTTCTTCCTCATTGCTGACTGAACTCCCTGTTTCCATGTATCAGGTGGTCGTCCCCTTTTTCTTCTTCCAATTGGTACCCAGTCGATTATGCATTTTGCTAGCCTTTCCTGTTCCATTCGTCTGATGTGTCCATACCATTTAAGTTGTTTGTGCTCGATGAAATCAATAATTGAATTTTTACATTTCATCTTGTCTCTGATTACTTCATTTCTTATTCTTTCTCGTCTTGATATTCTTGCTGAACGTCTCCAGAAATCCATTTCTGTGGCTAATAATTTTGATTTCAGTTGCCATTTTGTTGTCCACACTTCTGAACCATATGTAATAATGCTCCTAACTATTATTTTAAAAATCCTTATTTTGTTATCAGTTGTTGTCTTTTAGCATCCCTAATATAATAATGTCGTGTGACTAGGGCCTCCCGTCGGGTAGACCGTTCGCCTGGTGCAAGTGTTTCGATTTGACGCCACTTCGGCGACTTGCTCGTCGATGGGGATGAAATGAGGATGATTTGGACAACGAAACACCCAGTCCCTGAGAGGAGAAAATCTCCGATCCAGCCGGGAATCGAACCCGGGCCCTTAGGATTGACATTCTGTCGCGCTGACCACTTTTTTTTAAATTTCTTTTTTTATTCGTTTTGTTCGATTTTGTTCGTTGCATCTGCTCGGGGCGGACGTCGTAAGACATCCGTTTCAGTTCGCTGTTGATCAATTCACTCAGTTTTTTTATTACAGAGGGCATCTAACCCTCTGACCGAACACGCTGAGCTACCGCGCCGGCACCACTCAGCTACCGGGGGCGGGCTGCATCCCTAATGAGGACGGGTGATCGCCACAGACTTGCGACTTCAGGGAAGACCACAAGCAATTATCATATGGATTGATGTCTGGGACCTTGGGAGACCAAGCATGACAGAAAGCACGGCTCAGCACGCGATCCTCACCAAGCGACGTGCGCAAGACATCTTTCATACCTGTAGCTATATGAGGTAGAGTGCCATACTGCGTAAAAGTCGTACCTTCCAGCTGGCCTTTATCAGCCAGGCCAGCTCGTCACGCTGACAATTTCAAAAGAAGCACCCGGCAATTCTTCGAAGAAATGGGGTCCGATCACGATTGATATGGTAGATACACGACATACTATGACCTCGTCATGCAATGTGGTTATCAAGACAGTTCTAGAATTTTCGGTTGCCCAAATTCTGCAGTTGTGGGTGTTGACAGACCCTCGGAGTGTGAAACGGGCTTCATCGGTCCACAACACTTTAGACAACCAACCGTTATCTTCCCCCATTTTTTGAAGCGCCTACACCGCAAATGCTCTCCGCGCCACACAATCGGTAGCTATCAGTTCACTATGACGTTGTATTTTGTGTAGACAGCATTGGAGGGTACGCCTTAGCGTTCTGCAAACAGTAGAGCATGGAATGCTGGTGCGACTTCACCCGCCAACGTCTCCATTTCTTCCTGAATTGTCCGAGCAGCAGTACCACTTCTTCGAAACTATCCGTGGCTTCGAACTTCGTGATCTTTTTCTTCACGGCGACACTTGTCACAGCACCTTTATCCGTTCTAAAACTCTTTTTATGGTGATGGGATTGTAGAGCCACAGTAGAGGATTCTCCATTCTGGTAGCGAAGCTTCACTAACAGTGCTTTTTCTGGTAAAGTCAATTTTAGGCGATTGCTGGCGCATCTGACTCTCTCTCTCTCTCTCACTACAGCTCATTTTATGCACGATTCTCATGCGGGGTCACGGCCGTGTTGTTGTCCAGCGCCATCTGTTGGTCGGTGTTTGCACTCGGTTTTGATTTCAGTAAGACCCCTTGTCATTTCAGGCACGAGTGTCAAAGTTTAACTTCTCTGCCTACGTTATTCCGTGAATTAGTGCGTTTCTAAATATTAACGGACCTCTGGGACACCCTGTATTACGTTGCGTTAAACTTACATAGACACAACTTAGTAACACATAATATGATTTATGAGTCTTGAATAACAAATTTGACACGATCACATAGAATTTTATATATGTTTATCTAACACGTTGTTGACACCCCCTCGCACTTCGTTTTTCCTCTCCTTCCCCCTCTCCCCTTTTCTTTCCCATCATCTGTCCCGGTGCCTCCCGTCTGCCCTCGGCTGTGGTATGTCATATTTGTGCCAACTTTTTAGTACAATGTTCAAGTGAATGTTCAGTGTTGTTCGTCTTTCCAAAATGCTGTCACTGGGTGTGAATTTTATATCTCTTGCGAACAGAAACCGTGTTTTTTAATTGTCTGTCTATTATTTTACCTGTCTGCTTCATATTTATTTTATTAGCATCATCAACCCTTTGTTTTATGATTTAAGTTCCACGATTTTCCGCCATTTTACCATTTAAGTCACCGATTTTATCGCCTGCTTTTATTAGTTATTATCTTCATCTTTTTAAAACAAATTCTGTAGGCTGAAGAGCGGCGTACTAATCTGCTGCCAGCCCGCCCCCTTCGGGGGGGATCGAAACTCGATAAAGAAAAAAAAGTTGTTGACATAACAGAAGGCAGCTGTTGACTTTCGCCTCTTCTCGAAGACGTCACAACTTCAAGTTCTCGCAGTTGCACCGCCTTCTCATCTGTGTCGCGTTGATGATCCCCTTCCCTCGGGTCTTTCACCACCGCAGGAAGCCTCGCTAATCATTTGGCAACGGAGTTAGTCCATATTACAAAACTTTTAACGTCACAGATAAAAAAAATCTCCTGCTACTGTTACTGTGATAAAGCTTCACGATTTTACTACAACTCTTCCATGATGCTCAGTTTTATGTATCAAGAGTGAATTTGAATTCTCTGGACATTTTCATTCTGTTTTCTACATCTGTATACATATTCCGCAAGCCACCGTATGGTGTGCGGCGGAGGCCACGCTGTGCCACTACTGTAGACATTTCAGATGCCGATGTACACAACATGTGTTTTGTATAGCCATGTTACTGCAAAAGTTCAAAGCGGTAGATTTTGTTCGTAAATGAACTGTACTAAGACGACGCACCCCGGTCGCTTTCGGCATTTCGTGACCAGGGTGGCGAATAGCGTAATGATACACAGATTTCTTAGTCATCAAGACATGTTTTTCTCAAAAATAGTCAACTTTTCTTCAGTATGTGTGGGAATGTGTGTAAATAGAGAAGAGCGGCTACTATTCCTTCTCTCTAAGCTAACACAGCGGCTGTAAAGGAGTTTGCCGTGTACTGTCAGTTGCTTGCGTCAGCCACCGCGCCGTGACTGCGCGAATAGCACGTGAGAGTTCGCTTTACCCAGCTTTCTATCCGGGGAACTGGTCTTCGCCTGAAGACATTGGCATCTTGCCGCTTAAGACATTCCAGAAGCCGGCTCTAAAGGGATGCGTCCTGGCGGACTCAAACTGAATATGACACTATTAACTCGATACAGATCTCGGTCGCAAATCATTTCCCTCGTGACCTACTATTTAGCCGAGATTTTGCTTGCGTGACTCGCTGCAGACTTCAATTAACTGCACTCCATAGATCGTTGCGAGCAAGCGGATCTGAACATAATAAGCTGAAATTAATATGCCGTTCTTACTGACTCGATATTACGACCGTTCTGGAACAGATGTGCGGCAGGGATACGTAGCCCCGTACTGTCAGGCTCATCTAGATTTCGCATCAGTGCCTCAAGTCATTCCACATTAACGTTGGCGCTACTTCTGGATGAATGGTAGCCTGCAGATCTGTTATCGGAGAAAACAAGTGAGTGGCGTCAGGTGACGTAGAGCCTAGCTGGGAGGAAGACGGGCGCACCACGCTAATGGAATCCGTGTCTCATTACGCTGCTCGCCGCCCCGGTCACGAAAGGCCAAGAAATCGATTGGGGTGCGTTGTATTAGCGCAGTTCGTTTATGAACAAAAGCGAGTAACACGCTGAACTTCTGTAGCAAAATCCCGTCGCGTTGATGGCTAACAAAACAAATGTTGTCTATATTGGGACCTGCAGTGTTTACAGCACGGGCTAATTTTACTGCATGTTATCTTACAGCCAGCCGGCCGGTGTGGCCGAGCGGTTCTAGGCGCTACAGTATGGAATCGCGCGACCGCTACGGTCGCAGGTTCGAATCCTGTCTCGGGCATGGATGTGTGTGATGTCCCTAGGTTAATTAGGTTTAATTAGTTCTACGTTCTAGGGGACTGATGACCTCAGAAGTTAAGTCCCATAGTGCTTAGAGCCATTTGAACCATTTTTATCTTACAGCCAGTAATCTGCTTGTCGAAAATTCATCATTTATATCCTCATGGTATCCGTAATATTTCAAATACGTCTTGAAACTACAAAATTGCGTATTTATTTCATCATACGCGTTCGTATTATTCGCTTAAAACATTGTCAGTGGTGTGGAATCAAACATATTTACAATTTTATTTTTGGTTCATGATCTAAAAACAGTTCGCTTGATAAGATACTAAAATGTGGTTTTTACTTATGAATTCTTCGTCTGATTTTGTTTGTGTCAGGAAATGCCCTCTGGATGCAAAGCCATGTGCTAATATTTTTTCCAGTCGGACACTGACAATGTCGATTAGCAGTGAGGAGGTATGTTATTGCATTTGTTGTCTGAAAACGTCCTTTTTTTAACGGAAGACATTTCCTGTCGCTGTTGCCACTGATCTGGAACAATATTTCTTACTTCAGGTTTATTAAATACTAGCTGATTTAGTATCAGCCTCACATTTCCAAAATACAACTTTTATAAGCAACAAACCGCACCCCCCCTTCTTAACTGTTAGTTGCTAATGGCATAGCGTCATTTTTTATGACTGTTGGATCTTCAGTGTGGCCCAGAAATGTTGCGACAAACTTCAAGTGCTTGTAGGGGGTGTCTTTAGGAACAAATCGAAGAGATTCATTGGAAGATTCCTAAGGAAATGCAGTCCGAAAACAAACGAAGTAGGTTGCAGTACACTTATTCGCCCACTGCTTGAATACTGCTCACTGGTGTGGGATCCGTACCAGATAGGTATGATAGAAGAGACAGAGAAGAGCCAACGGAGAGCAGCGCGCTTCGTTACAGGACCATTCAGTAATCGCGAAAGCGTAACGGAGATGACAGATAAACTACAGTGGAAGACTCTGCAAGGGAGACGCTCAGTAGCTAGGTACGGGCTTTTGTTGAAGTTTCGACAACATACTTTCACCGAGGAGTCAAGAAATATATTTCTCCCTCTTACATATATCTCGCGAAGAGACCATGAGGATAAAATAAGAGAGATTACAGCCCACACAGAGGCATACCGACAATCCTTCTTTCCACGAACAATACGAGACTGGAATAGAGGGGAGAACCGATAGAGGTACTCAGGGTACCTTCCACCACACACTGTCAGGTGGCTTGAGGAATATGGATGTAGATGTAGATGAGATGTAGAGGATAGGAACCTGTGTTTGGATGCCTCATCCAACAACGCCACAGAGCGTAGAAGTTCTTAGAGCTGCCGCCTGTCGCTAGGTCACTCCTTCGGCAGCAGACGAGACTACGTTGACGGGCCTTTGGTGGAACGTCACGCAGTGTTGTTTGTTATTCATAATCACAATTGATTGCCACGACCGTCAGTGGAAGAGACGGGGCGAGCTGCTGCGTAGAAAGGCCTTGTCTCCTGTGAATGCTATGCTCTGTTGCCTCACTGGATGATTGTTTCGGAGAAGTGTTTCCGTCTGCAGTTCATTTTTCTCCTTTATAGCGAAAAACATTGCGTATTTTAGAGGGGTACAGGAAAAAAATGCACTGTGGATGGAAACCTATGTCCGACCTTGTCATTGTGGTGTGTGTACTGTAAGACCTTCGGTACACACACCATCAGATTATTTGACTTGTCGCTATAACGAAGTAGGCGAGTGTCAGCAATATGTCTCGTGGTCTTATCGTGGCGTGTTTATCTTCTGCCGTTAGGTCAGACGATAGAAATGCCACTTGCACGCTTAGAGTAGCAGATTGACGGTGACCAACTTTAAACAGAACTTGATTAATTTTCACACGCATTTATTAAAATAGTAACAAGCATAAACCTTACGTAACTTGATTCTGGATGCTATTTACAACTGACAATCTGAAGTTCCTTTGGTCTTGGTACGTTAATCTTATTCTCACATATCTCTGATACTTGACAAAGTGTTGTAACGACTACGCTCGGGCGCACGTTAACTCTTTAAAGCCTGTATTATGGTAATTTGACGGGCTTCACCTTATAAGCAAGGATTTTAGTAAATATGTTGACCGCGTGTACCTGAATGGAGGCAAAATCAGGCTTACGCCCACTCAGTAACAACAATGATACGTCAAGCAAGTCTGAAGTGCAACTACACTTCAGGACAGACAAGAAACATACACAGCAGATGCTACCAATTGTTAATAATACGGTCGCCAGCCCAATTAGGCATTAACTGAGTTTCTTCCCTGTACAAGTGGAAGTACGTTCAAGCACAACAATACATAGTAACACGGCATTATAAGGTAAATTTAGAACCAGAAAATCTACTGAACTAAGAATCTCACTAATATGGACACACCATAAATACACAACAATACTCTATAATGCTTACTACAAACTTCGTATTGTATATTGATCTGATTGAAATCGGGCATAGGTTGCCCTAGAAATAGCATTTTCGAAACACACATACAATGTCAATTTTAGCAAAAGTAAAACACTGATAAATTTTGGTTTTATCTCGACTTTAACTTTGCTGGTCAAATCAGTTCAGTACACTTCAGAATTCAAGTGAATAGAAAAGAAAGAAAATGGGGGGGGGGGAGGACCCTGAAACTGTTATGATCACTGTAGTGAAAGTTTGATTATTGAAAGCATTAAGCATTCAAGATTTCCAATATATTCGCCATATTTGCCATATTTCCTGCTCAATTAACTACCATTATTTTTGTCTCAAATTAATTAAGCTTCATTACTAAACCAATTTCAACATTATCTTCCAACTTTGTCAGACCTATGTTATTTACCTATGTATTCATTAACAAAAAAGTTCTTTAAGCATAATTCTAACATAGATGGGTCTGCAGGTAATTATTATTAACATAAACTTTAAATCTTCATCTCGGGACACTCGGATTGCACAACATGTGTAAAGGACCCTGTCTAGGTTAATTGTGAGGATAATTAATTGATAGGACAGTTCTGGTAAAATTTAAGTTGTTATTGAACAGTATGTAGCAAAAGTAACACTGGTCCACACGAATACAGTACTAAAAGTTTCAACCTGTTCGTATCGATGCGGCGGTCGGCAGGCGGCGAGATAGCGAGGCACCAAGCACCCATGCAATTACAGCAATGGCTCATGAAATATCGGCACTTTACTTCTTCATAGCGTCGCAATGCTTTTTCATTTAGTGCCTATGGAATATAGCCAAGCTGTATAGGCGTCGGAAACGGCGCATCCGAGGCTCAACGAAATCACGTTTTCCAGGAGAGCCTCCTCGGTCCAGTACATGTTTCTCAGACCGACGCCCAACTCCGACTACTACTGCTGAGCCCGTTGTGCCGTACCGCGTCCGTGTGCATTTTCCCGTGCTCGCTTGCCTCCACCTTTTCCTGCTCCCCTACAGACAGGGTATTCACCAAAGGTTTTGCATGCTACGTATCCTAATACATTGCCTACGTATGGTCCAGACGTACAATTACAATTTTAACATCTTACAATATTCCCAACATTAGTTAAACTTGACTTCTCTTATAACATTGCTTGAAATTTGACATAAACATTAACATTCACATCGAAAATTGTTTACAGTTTCTTTAACACAATTGCATGAAACAAAAAAGAAATGAAATCAGAACATCGATTGTACTAATTTATCGAAATTCAGAAGAAAAAATTTATTATATGTACAATAGTATAGCGTTGGTGTTGTTACAGTGTCTATACATTTATCTTCATGGCTATGTACAGGAATATGATAATCTTCTTAGGCGCAGACTGAAACTTGACTATAGACTGGTACAGACTAATGCAGACTGATGTAGACTGGTGCAGACTGAATGATTGGAGGTCTGTACACTCGTTATAATACCTCGCGCGTTCAGGTATCACTGCGCGAGTGTGATCCGGGAGGAGAAAAGGTTCTACATTGGCAGCAATCTCATTGGCTGCGTTACGTAATAATACGCGGATCGGCGGAAGCAGAATTTGGTCCATCTCTAAGTCAGCGCCATCTCGTAGTGCAGAGACCGTCGAGCGCTGCGCCTGTGCAGTTGCGCTTAGCGGGGCGCACTCTAGTGGGAAAGTTGTGTACGCGCTGACTACGCGGAACTATGTACACAACAGTCATACACCGAAGCAACAGGGCATTGTATTCCTCGGAGGCAATGCATTTCTATGCAGCAGGTAGCTCCATCTTCTCCACCGACGATTGTGGCAATCAGTCACGATCGATAAATAACAGACAACATAGCGAGACCTTCCGAATATGGTCCGTCAGAGTACAGTCACTTTTGTTGCCGAAAGGGTAGCCTAGCAGCAGGCGCCGGTGCCTATAATTTCGACACTCTGTTGCATCCTTGGATGACTCTCTGAATGCGGGTTGCTACCCTCAATTTGTTCCTCAAGACACCCTCTACAACCCCTTAAAGTATGTCGCAACATTTCGGGGACACCTTCCACCTTCTGGGAGACCTTCCAAAAGCTCCTGTACTTCTCTGAACTATTTTCAAAGCCACAGCAGATCTCAGAATGTTGAATGTGCGAGACTTACACAGTAGGATGGTGGTCCATTACTGAGGTAAGGAAACTTGTGACTAGATTCAGTGGCACTGTCAAACTGTTCACTGAGGATGTCGTTGCAGGAAGTACTGTCAAATGATTCAAATGGCTCTGAGCACTATGGGACTTAACATCTGAGGTCATCAGTCCTCTAGAACTTAGAACTAATTAAACCTAACTAACCTAAGGACATCACACACATCCATGCCCAAGGCAGGTTTCGAACCTGCGACCATAGCGGTCGCGCGGTTCCAGACTGAAGCGCCTAGAACCGCTCGGTCACAACGGCCAGCTGAAGTACTGTCGTTAACGAGCGTATGAAAATGTAAAAACGGACAAAATTTATACTTGGCGTAATTAATGGCAACGCTGCTGTATAAAATCACAAAAAAATGCGCATAAGAATGAGAAGGTACCTGATGGCATCTGATTTATGAGATTAAGCACTGGATGTCGGGGACACGTCACACCATATAAATATATGGGAGTAGTACTAAGAAGCGATATGAACTGAAACGAACATGTACGATCAGTACTAGGGATGGCGCGATAGAAGACTTGGATTTGTTGGAAGGGTTCCGGGAAAGTTCGTTGAATCTGGAAAGTAAAGCGCATACAAGGCGCTAGAGCGGCCAATTCTAAATATTTTAGTGTTTTGAGTCTGTATTAAGTAGGAATGGCTACCGACGTCGAACGGATTCAGAAGCAGACTTCTGTCGTCACAGGTTAACGGTGAAATCCTGTTGGTTAATTTTAGATATCCGATTATCGATGGAGACTGTGCGACGTTTCTACTATCTCTGTCGTAATTTCCGGCGTAGGCACAATAATAGCAAGAGACTGGGGAGCGTATGGACATATATACACTCATTTTCCCTTGTCTCATACATCAATGGAATAAGACAGAAGTTCGCTAATATTCGTTGAAATCCCTCCGTCGCACACTGTACAAAGATCAGTGAAGCACACACGCTGTGTGTCCAAACGTCATGGGAAGACACAGTATGTGGTTAATATTAATAGCTTGTCAGCCCTTCAAGAAGCCTCACACGTATAGTAACAAGTCGAGGCACGGACTCTACCAGTACATATAGATACATGCATCTTCAGTGCCGTACTTAATTCTTTTGCAGCTGATGCTGACTTCATTGAGAATACACAAGTGTCGACAGCATTCAATAAGTGCTCTAGCGTGTTAAGATTGGATTATCAAGGTGTGCTAGCTATAGTAGTGTATTCACTCGAGTGTACATCAAGCCACCTGTGTGAGACCGAATACTAGCGTCATGTCGCATTTGCTTTTCAAACTTGGAATTTCCATCAGAATACTCTAATGCCAGATAAGGATGAAAATGGTTAAAAAAGTTCAAATGTGTGTGAAATCTTATGGGACTTAACTGCTAAGGTCATCAGTCCCTAAGCTTACACACTACTTAACCTAAATTATCCTAAGGACAAACACACACACCTATGTCCGAGGGAGGACTCGAACCTCCGCCGGGATCAGCCGCACAGTCCATGACTGCAGCGCCTGAGACCGCTCGGCTAATCCCGCGCGGCGATGCAAATGGTCTGCCAGAATTTCAGTATATACTCTTGTCACTGGTCTCTGGGACCATGTGAACACAGCCCAAACCATAACTGAGTTTCCTGCTTGGACACAACAACAGGTTCGTTCAAGCAGCTGCAGCGGGCACATACGCATGCGCGGAACTGAAATCGCGTATAATCAGCGCATTGTCCCTCTTCTGGCTACTTGGAGTGTGGCAGTTAGCTGTACAAGCAGTGAGGACAAGCAGCCAGATTCTACTCAACATTTACTGGCGCTCCCAAACTGCCAGATTCGCGCATGCGCTGAGCTGTCTGACTTAGATGGGGGGTAGACTCCACATGACACATGTTTTGTTTGCGGTAGTTTCTTCAATATTTTGGAAGCTGATGCAGTTGCCTTGTTCGACTACTACATAGTTACGCTTCGTCGTTAATTTTAGGGTAAACATTTTACTTATTACTATACCTTTACATGTAGAAGTGCAAAAGAATTGAAATTGGTGGAAACACGAAACTTATAACTGCCATTTATTCCAGACGTCCAGTGAATCGGAATCGGACTTTCTGTCGAGTAGCTAGGAGTTGGAAGTGTTACATCGTACCAAAAGACAAAAAAAAATTTCTAGAATGTGTTGCTGCTGTATAGAGACACTGAATTTATGGAACATTTACGTGCGCGGCGTCATGTGGGAGAGGAATTGAGTGAAAAATTCAAAACTCTAACCATTATAAGTATCAGCCAGGGAGACATACGAAGCTGCTTACACTACAGAATATTGTGGTCTTTTTGTGGTTTGTTGGCCTCGACGCAGCAATACTTAACAGACAAACCGCGCGACTGCTACGGTCGCAGGTTCGAATCCTGCCTCGGGCATGGATGTGTGTGATGTCCTTAGGTTAGTTAGGTTTAAGTAGTTCTAAGTTCTAGGGGACTGATGACCACAGCAGTTGAGTCCCATAGTGCTCAGAGCCATTTGAACCATTTGAACTTAACAGACAGATTTAAGCCGGCCGGAGTGGCCGAGCGGTTACAGGCGCTACAGTCTGGAACCGCACGACTGCTACGGTCGCAGGTTCGAATCCTGCCTCGGGCATGGATGTGTGTGATGTCCTTAGGTTAGTTAGGTTTAAGTAGTTCTAAGTTCTAGGGGACTTATGACCACAGCAGTTGAGTCCCATAGTGCTCAGAGCCATTTGAACCATTTTTAGACAGATTTAACATCTAGATTCTTTCTTTGCACCATGTTATGGAAAGAGTGACTTACTTTCTTGATGGTTTAGGAGTCGGCGCTATGAAGTGGCCGTCTATCGAGGGAAAGGCACAAACTGAGGCCAATTTCTGGGGAATAGGGTGCTTGGTGCTATTGGAGCAAACGACGGATTCGGGACTTAATCGTCTGTTATCCGGGTTATGATCATGACGGGAGGTTTTTTTTTTTTTTTTTCTTTCATCAATCTTCTGACTGGTTTGATGCGGCCCACGAATTCCTCTTTTGTGCCAACTCAGAGTAGTATTTGCAACTTACGCCGACAGTCAAGCACACCCTATAGAAAAGTTGGGGATTTTTAATCTTTTGGGCGACTGCCTATACCTGCATTAGGAATTTATTAACCCCGTTTAGTAATACATTGCATTTGTCTAGAGTACAAACTGATTTTAACATGGCGCTCTCGAAAAACAGGTGTGTTGGGTAGCACTACACCAATCCAATCAGGAATGAGACGAGAAACGTTTAAGCAGAGAAAACAACAAACACGGGTTTCTGCATTAGTCTTAGCTGCGCATGCGCCGTAACGCATGGTTTTAGCACCTGAAGATAGCTCTCCTTCAGCTGCTTGAGCGAAAATAATACCGACACGATATATCAATAGATATATGGGACATACGCCACGATTCCATCAGCTCGATACAACGGAAACCGAGTTTCATCATACCATACTGTGGCGCCATTGTTCCATGGTGCCAATGTTCGCCAGCTCATGCCAGTCGTTGAGGTCTGTGTCGAAGCTTCAGCAATGGAACAGGTGTCGATAGTCGGCTACTGAAGCCTCAGCGGTGGATTTGTCTCGTTACAGTCCTGCTAGAAACGAGTCCTTGACGCCCCGCCCTCAAATCGGCAGCTATCTGACTTAAGACAGCCGATCGCCTCGTATGGCTGTGTGGAGGCGATGTGACGCCAATGCGTCAAAGAGATGCGGCGGTTTACGTGTGTGGAAACATTTTCTCTGCAATACCGAAGATTTACTCTGTGTGCTCCTGACTACGGAAACCCTAATTCTTGTATAATCTCCGATTTGTTATGATCCTTACGGCTTGCATGGATTTATCATCTCATGATCAAAGTCGGTTAACTCCCAACGTGCTTCCTTGTTTAATACACGCCTAAGTGCTGTAGGCTGCTGCGATACCGTGCGTCAATACCGTGTGTCGCTTGCGCCACACGCCGCAACTTCTACCAACATTTGGGCGTCTTTTTTTTTTTTTTGTCATCGGTCTTCTGATGACAGAACAATGATGGAACAACCCTTCGTTTGAAGCGTCCAGCCACGAATTCCACTCCTGTGCCAACCTCTTCATCTCAGAGCAGCACTTGCAACCTACGTCCTCGATTATTTGCTGAATGTATTCCAATCTCTGTCTTCCTCTACAGTTTTTGCCCTCTACAGCTCCCTCTAGTACCATGGAAGTCATTCCCTGATGCCTTAACAGATGTCCTATCATCCTGTCCCTTCTCCTTATCAGTGTTTTCCACACATTTCTTTCCTCTCCGATTCTGCACATTCCTTACCTTATCTGTCCACCTGATGTTCAACATTCGTCTGTAGCACCACATCTCAAACGCTTCGATTCTCTTCTGTTCCGATTTCCCCACCGTCAACGTTTCACTACCATACAATGCTGTACTCAAGACGTACATTCTCAGAAAATTCTTCCTCATATTAAGGCCGATATTTGATACTAGCAGACTTCTCTTGGCCAGGAATGCCCTTTTTGCCATTGCTAGTCTGCTTTCGATGTCCTCCTTGCTCCGTCCATCATTGGTTATTTCACCGCCTACGTAACAGAATTACTTAAGAATGAGATTTTCACTCTGCAGTGGAGTGTGCACTGATATGCAACTTCCTGGCAGATTAAAACTGTGTGCCGGACCGAGACTCGAACTCGGGACCTTTGCCTTTCGCGGGCAAGTGCTCTACCAACTGAGAGCTCAATTGGTAGAGCACTTGCCCGCGAAAGGCAAAGGTCCCGAGTTCGAGTTCGGTCCGGCACACAGTTTTAATCTGCCAGGAAGTTTCAGAATTACTTAACTTCATCTACATCGTGACCATCAATCCTGATGTTAAGTTTCTCTCTGTTCTCATTTCTATTACTTTTCGTTACCTTCGTCTTTCTTCGATTTACTCTCAGTCCATACTCTGTACTCATTAGACTGTTCATTCCATTCGGCGTCATACACGACACGTATTCAGATGGAACAACCCTTCCCGTGACTTTTCGTCACTTAGTTTATGTAGATTTAGGTGGAGCTATAACATTAACGCCTATATCTAAAATAAAACTGAGTTTAGATATTAAATCTATTAGTCGTTAAACTTCAAGTTACATGAATCACTTATGGAAAATTCTATTTTTGGTTATAACGTTACATGAAGAACAGGGGCCAAAATATGAAAATATTCATCCTTGATTATCGTAATTGCTTTACATGAAAGTCTGTAATAATTAATAATGCTATAACTCTCATATACTTGATTTCTGAAAGTAGCTACGGCCCACAGTTACCTTGGAGAACGATTCGTTTGTTAGTTGTTTTTAATTTACCGCGTAAAGACACAATGTTTTCTCTTCGGACTTCGTAAAACGAGTATGAGTGCACTTTGTAACAACTAAACTGTTATCAGGGACACAATACCGCTTCAAAAAAATCGCAGACCAAACGAAAAGCTTCCGTATTGAAATGTTACACTTTGATCAAAATAAACACTTTTACTATAGTTTTCACTGACATGCTGGTTAAATGATGTAGTCTATACTCAGAAAATATTCCTTGCATTGTTTTATGCGAATCAGCTATCACACGAAGACTTACATCAAATAATACAGCACAGCGACAATCTCACATCGGTAATGATAAGCCTAATGAGATTAAGAATCAGAATCAGCATGAAAACAGAGAGAAAGTGATATTTTTCCACATCAGTACGCATACATATAATACTATGACAATATGATGTTTGCCTACATTTCATCTCGTTAATGATTACAGAGTTCGTGCATCGCTGCATTACTTAGATGCTTGCACAAAATAAAATTAAATGTTATTTCAATCAAGAATTCCAGACGCTGTCGTTTAATAGGTATTGCTCTTGATACGGGGAAAACTCTTTAAGTACGGCTGTGACGTCACAGAGTTGTGGAGTCTCAGCCCAATACTTATGAGTTTGTTAAATGTTAATATAAAACCTATCACCTGACCGTGGCGTACTTTCGTCCAGCCACTCAGACGAAATGGGATCATTTTACGTCGCCTTCATACAAATCACCTCCCTACAATTCAGGGCTTCCTTCTGCGACATGAAGAGCCTCCAGATAACACTGCATGTGGCCTCATTATAACAATTTTAATTGAATATTGTTTGTATGGTGATAAGAGAGTATTAAACGATTTGACCTCTATTCGACTAGTGTGTTGTTAGGGAACAGATTTTATATTAGTCGTCAACCAGCCACCTGTTTCCGAGGAAAAGCTTTAATCTTCTTATCCACGAAATCTGAATTTTATAAAGTAGCAATCTAAGTTTAGTTCTACGGAGAAATGGATGAGAGTGCATGGTTACATGCACATTATTATGCATCATATTCATTCTTTATTTTAATTAACTTATTTGCAAATACTTCTAACTACTTAAAAAGTGATCTTTTAGGCGTTCTAGGCTCACTCATAGCAATATAATTTTTGTTCAGAGACTGCACTGAATCGGCAGCTATCGGCACTGATGAGAACTAGAGTTTCTTCCCGCGTGTCCTAGCCCTTCGGATCTGCCCAAGGTTCATATTGGCTCATAGTCTAGAAAATGCTAAGACAGTTCCACGACACACTATCACAGTACTACTATTTGTAAGAGAAGATTTACTTGCTCAATTCAAAAAATTTATACATAATATGCAGTAACTGCTCTGATAATCAAGCCTCTAAGTGCTCTAAAATCATCACTGTCGCAACAAACAGCCTGATAGAGGCTTATGTGCAGTCGACTTTGACACACTGTACCTCTTAAAGGATCTGTTACTACCCCCAAGAAATGATACGGTAAGAATGCTCTCTGATACCTTGTAGGGTGTATACGCCGCCCCTCCAAAATGTTCCATGACTGATTTTATTCCTGGTGAATAAACGACGTCAGTGCAGTAACTATGATGACAGCTTCAACTAACATATGTAAAAAAAGAATCGAGCAGTTGGTAGTGAGCAGGCAGTGTTAAACAGCAGATGTGAGACCGTCACCGTAGTGTGTCAACGTTGTTGTGCCATAAATAGCGTAGCAACGAACTGATCACCTCTAAATCAGTTGTTCAAGACATTCTCTAAAATTTTTTGAAGAAAAAAAAATGTGCAAAGTTTGTTCCGCACATCTTGACTCCCGAGCATAAAACAACGACGCGTTGATGCCTGCTGCTGAAATGAAAAACGCGGACAGTTATCACAAAACGACAACGTGCAGAGTGGGGCTCTCATGGTTCGCCAAGTCCGCAGAAGCTGCGAACGTGACGCGCGAGTTGAACATCATTCGAAATTATGACTTTTCTGACAGTTTGCCACGGTTGTATGAATATTCTGTGCGTTGCACTCATGTGAGCAGAGACTATGTAGAACACCTGAATCATTAAAACCACCATCTTAACTATTCTCCATTTTTTATTAATCCATTCTCATTTTTGACCTGACGATCTGCAGTGGCACACCGCGGCTTGCCAGCTACCTGTGCGTCTCCCCCACACTCCAATGCGGCTTCTCCCGACTTGGCAGTGCTGTACGTGCGCATCCTTTTTGTCACCTTAGTAACTCTCAAGGTCCGTAGAAGAAGGAGGTTGGGCGCTGCTATTGGCTGACGCTGTGACGTCACTAAGGAACATCATCGCCTCGGGAACAGAGCTATAACATGTGTGCCGCGCACTTATGCGATCTTTTTGTGGTATGTTTTAGTCTCTGTTGAAGTAATGAAATATAAGCTGCTAGTCTGCTACTGCTAGAATGTTACTGCTACATTCTGTAACTTGTCCAGTGAAATGAGCTCTTCCGCGTCTGGAATGAAACGTCTACCCATAATAGAAAAATTAATTAATTAATTAACTTGCTTGCTCTTTGACATTTTGTCTTAAAAATCTCTCCTTAGATGTTTTTGCTTAGATGCATACATTATAAAATTTTTACCTGTCTAAGATTTTAAAAAATCTGTGAAAAAACTTGACTACAGATGTATATGTTTTCTTTCGGCTGCTGTAAGGAGAGAACGGCTTAGGTACAGGACGAGTTGCCGCTCGGACGTTTCCGCTTCTCCAGTTCTCAGAGAACGCCAGGCAAGGTTGGAGAAAACTGCTACAACTCGTGATGAAGACTCCGTCTCTCTCTTGGCTGCAGAAGTACCCACAGTCGCAGTAAGATTTTCTGGAAAACGCTTTCAAAATGAGAAGGTTGAACAAACAGTGGCAGTGTGGTATCTTCTGACTAACATACCGGTCGCAAAGGGAACGTCTTGAACACACAAGCTGACGGCGAAATATTGCGCGTCGTTCGGACCGTGACAGTAGCAGCTTCGCCCAGTATTGTTAGTTCGCGAAGAAATCACAATGCACTGCATTGCAAAACACACTAACAGTTTTTTGTTCAAAAAATATCGGATAAAAGTTCGTAAACGATATTCACCTTTTTCACAAATTCAATTTTCATTCTTGGTAATCGCGATTACATGTTGACCTCTGCACTTCACATTCCTCTACATGCAAACTTACCTCAAACAAAAAAACAAAAAATATCCAATCGGTATTGCTTATTTCCAACAATTACAAGAAAACCTAGATGCTCCTCTTTTTTTTTCAGCAAAGAGCTTTGTCGTCAGAGGAAAGAGCGTTGTCGTATCAAATTACGGTAGCGCATCATCGCTGGTACTCGCAGCCGGAATATTACAATCACATTACATTATATAGGAGCATTACACTAACATTTAATTATCGGAGTGTGAAACGGGCTTCATCGGTCCACAACACTTTAGACAACCAACCGTTATCTTCCCCCATTTTTTGAAGCGCCTACACCGCAAATGCTCTCCGCGCCACACAATCGGTAGCTATCAGTTCACTATGACGTTGTATTTTGTGTAGACAGCATTGGAGGGTACGCCTTAGCGTTCTGCAAACAGTAGAGCATGGAATGCTGGTGCGACTTCACCCGCCAACGTCTCCATTTCTTCCTGAATTGTCCGAGCAGCAGTACCACTTCTTCGAAACTATCCGTGGCTTCGAACTTCGTGATCTTTTTCTTCACGGCGACACTTGTCACAGCACCTTTATCCGTTCTAAAACTCTTTTTATGGTGATGGGATTGTAGAGCCACAGTAGAGGATTCTCCATTCTGGTAGCGAAGCTTCACTAACAGTGCTTTTTCTGGTAAAGTCAATTTTAGGCGATTGCTGGCGCATCTGAGAGGAGAAAATCTCCGATCCAGCCGGGAATCGAACCCGGGCCCTTAGGATTGACATTCTGTCGCGCTGACCACTTTTTTTAAAATTTCTTTTTTTATTCGTTTTGTTCGATTTTGTTCGTTGCATCTGCTCGGGGCGGACGTCGTAAGACATCCGTTTCAGTTCGCTGTTGATCAATTCACTCAGTTTTTTTATTACAGAGGGCATCTAACCCTCTGACCGAACACGCTGAGCTACCGCGCCGGCACCACTCAGCTACCGGGGGCGGGCTGCATCCCTAATGAGGACGGGTGATCGCCACAGACTTGCGACTTCAGGGAAGACCACAAGCAATTATCATATGGATTGATGTCTGGGACCTTGGGAGACCAAGCATGACAGAAAGCACGGCTCAGCACGCGATCCTCACCAAGCGACGTGCGCAAGACATCTTTCATACCTGTAGCTATATGAGGTAGAGTGCCATACTGCGTAAAAGTCGTACCTTCCAGCTGGCCTTTATCAGCCAGGCCAGCTCGTCACGCTGACAATTTCAAAAGAAGCACCCGGCAATTCTTCGAAGAAATGGGGTCCGATCACGATTGATATGGTAGATACACGACATACTATGACCTCGTCATGCAATGTGGTTATCAAGACAGTTCTAGAATTTTCGGTTGCCCAAATTCTGCAGTTGTGGGTGTTGACAGACCCTCGGAGTGTGAAACGGGCTTCATCGGTCCACAACACTTTAGACAACCAACCGTTATCTTCCCCCATTTTTTGAAGCGCCTACACCGCAAATGCTCTCCGCGCCACACAATCGGTAGCTATCAGTTCACTATGACGTTGTATTTTGTGTAGACAGCATTGGAGGGTACGCCTTAGCGTTCTGCAAACAGTAGAGCATGGAATGCTGGTGCGACTTCACCCGCCAACGTCTCCATTTCTTCCTGAATTGTCCGAGCAGCAGTACCACTTCTTCGAAATTATCCGTGGCTTCGAACTTCGTGATCTTTTTCTTCACGGCGACACTTGTCACAGCACCTTTATCCGTTCTAAAACTCTTTTTATGGTGATGGGATTGTAGAGCCACAGTAGAGGATTCTCCATTCTGGTAGCGAAGCTTCACTAACAGTGCTTTTTCTGGTAAAGTCAATTTTAGGCGATTGCTGGCGCATCTGACTCTCTCTCTCTCTCTCACTACAGCTCATTTTATGCACGATTCTCATGCGGGGTCACGGCCGTGTTGTTGTCCAGCGCCATCTGTTGGTCGGTGTTTGCACTCGGTTTTGATTTCAGTAAGACCCCTTGTCATTTCAGGCACGAGTGTCAAAGTTTAACTTCTCTGCCTACGTTATTCCGTGAATTAGTGCGTTTCTAAATATTAACGGACCTCTGGGACACCCTGTATTACGTTGCGTTAAACTTACATAGACACAACTTAGTAACACATAATATGATTTATGAGTCTTGAATAACAAATTTGACACGATCACATAGAATTTTATATATGTTTATCTAACACGTTGTTGACACCCCCTCGCACTTCGTTTTTCCTCTCCTTCCCCCTCTCCCCTTTTCTTTCCCATCATCTGTCCCGGTGCCTCCCGTCTGCCCTCGGCTGTGGTATGTCATATTTGTGCCAACTTTTTAGTACAATGTTCAAGTGAATGTTCAGTGTTGTTCGTCTTTCCAAAATGCTGTCACTGGGTGTGAATTTTATATCTCTTGCGAACAGAAACCGTGTTTTTTAATTGTCTGTCTATTATTTTACCTGTCTGCTTCATATTTATTTTATTAGCATCATCAACCCTTTGTTTTATGATTTAAGTTCCACGATTTTCCGCCATTTTACCATTTAAGTCACCGATTTTATCGCCTGCTTTTATTAGTTATTATCTTCATCTTTTTAAAACAAATTCTGTAGGCTGAAGAGCGGCGTACTAATCTGCTGCCAGCCCGCCCCCTTCGGGGGGGATCGAAACTCGATAAAGAAAAAAAAGTTGTTGACATAACAGAAGGCAGCTGTTGACTTTCGCCTCTTCTCGAAGACGTCACAACTTCAAGTTCTCGCAGTTGCACCGCCTTCTCATCTGTGTCGCGTTGATGATCCCCTTCCCTCGGGTCTTTCACCACCGCAGGAAGCCTCGCTAATCATTTGGCAACGGAGTTAGTCCATATTACAAAACTTTTAACGTCACAGATAAAAAAAATCTCCTGCTACTGTTACTGTGATAAAGCTTCACGATTTTACTACAACTCTTCCATGATGCTCAGTTTTATGTATCAAGAGTGAATTTGAATTCTCTGGACATTTTCATTCTGTTTTCTACATCTGTATACATATTCCGCAAGCCACCGTATGGTGTGCGGCGGAGGCCACGCTGTGCCACTACTGTAGACATTTCAGATGCCGATGTACACAACATGTGTTTTGTATAGCCATGTTACTGCAAAAGTTCAAAGCGGTAGATTTTGTTCGTAAATGAACTGTACTAAGACGACGCACCCCGGTCGCTTTCGGCATTTCGTGACCAGGGTGGCGAATAGCGTAATGATACACAGATTTCTTAGTCATCAAGACATGTTTTTCTCAAAAATAGTCAACTTTTCTTCAGTATGTGTGGGAATGTGTGTAAATAGAGAAGAGCGGCTACTATTCCTTCTCTCTAAGCTAACACAGCGGCTGTAAAGGAGTTTGCCGTGTACTGTCAGTTGCTTGCGTCAGCCACCGCGCCGTGACTGCGCGAATAGCACGTGAGAGTTCGCTTTACCCAGCTTTCTATCCGGGGAACTGGTCTTCGCCTGAAGACATTGGCATCTTGCCGCTTAAGACATTCCAGAAGCCGGCTCTAAAGGGATGCGTCCTGGCGGACTCAAACTGAATATGACACTATTAACTCGATACAGATCTCGGTCGCAAATCATTTCCCTCGTGACCTACTATTTAGCCGAGATTTTGCTTGCGTGACTCGCTGCAGACTTCAATTAACTGCACTCCATAGATCGTTGCGAGCAAGCGGATCTGAACATAATAAGCTGAAATTAATATGCCGTTCTTACTGACTCGATATTACGACCGTTCTGGAACAGATGTGCGGCAGGGATACGTAGCCCCGTACTGTCAGGCTCATCTAGATTTCGCATCAGTGCCTCAAGTCATTCCACATTAACGTTGGCGCTACTTCGGGATGAATGGTAGCCTGCAGATCTGTTATCGGAGAAAACAAGTGAGTGGCGTCAGGTGGCGTAGGGCCTAGCTGGGAGGAAGACGGGCGCACCACGCTAATGGAATCCGTGTCTCATTACGCTGCTCGCCGCCCCGGTCACGAAAGGCCAAGAAATCGATTGGGGTGCGTTGTATTAGCGCAGTTCGTTTATGAACAAAAGCGAGTAACACGCTGAACTTCTGTAGCAAAATTCCGTCGCGTTGATGGCTAACAAAACAAATGTTGTTTATATTGGGACCTGCAGTGTTTACAGCACGGGCTAATTTTACTGCATGTTATCTTACAGCCAGCCGGCCGGTGTGGCCGAGCGGTTCTAGGCGCTACAGTATGGAATCACGCGACCGCTACGGTCGCAGGTTCGAATCCTGCCTCGGGCATGGATGTGTGTGATGTCCTTAGGTTAGTTAGGTTTAATTAGTTCTACGTTCTAGGGGACTGATGACCTCAGAAGTTAAGTCCCATAGTGCTTAGAGCCATTTGAACCATTTTTATCTTACAGCCAGTAAACTGCTTGTCGAAAATTCTTCATTTATATCCTCATGGTATCCGTAATATTTCAAATACGTCTTCGAAACTACAAAATTGCGTATTTATTTCATCATATGCGTTCGTATTATTCGCTTAAAACATTGTCAGTGGTGTGGAATCAAACATATTTACAATTTTATTTTTGGTTCAAGATCTAAAAACAGTTCGCTTGATAAGATACTAAAATGTGGTTTTTACTTATGAATTCTTCGTCTGATTTTGTTTGTGTCAGGAAATGCCCTCTGGATGCAAAGCCATGTGCTAATATTTTTTCCAGTCGGACACTGACAATGTCGATTAGCAGTGAGGAGGTATGTTATTGCATTTGTTGTCTGAAAGCGTCCTTTTTTTAACGGAAGACATTTCCTGTCGGTGTTGCCACTGATCTGGAACAATATTTCTTACTTCAAGTTTATTAAATACTAACTGATCTAGTATCAGTCTCACATTTCCAAAATACAACTTTTATAAGCAACAAACCGCACCCCCCCCCCTTTTTAACTGTTAGTTGCTAATGGCATAGCGTCATTTTTTATGAGTGTTGGATCTTCAGTGTGTCCCAGAAATGGTGCGACAAACTTCAAGCGCTTGTAGGGGGTGTCTTTAGGAACAAATCGAAGAGATTCATTGGAGGAATCCTAAGGAAATGCAGTCCGAAAACAAAGGAAGTAGGTTACAGTACACTTGTTCGCCCACTGATTGAATACTGCTCACTGGTGTGGGATCCGTTCCAGATAGGGATGATAGAAGAGATAGAGAAGATCCAACGGAGAGCAGCACGCTTCGTTACACGACCATTCAGTAATCGCGAAAGCGTAACGGAGATGATAGATAAACTCCAGTGGAAGACTCTGCAAGAGAGACGCTCAGTAGCTAGGTACGGGCTTTTGTTGAAGTTTCGACAACATACTTTCACCGAGGAGTCAAGAAATATATTTCTCCCTCTTACATATATCTCGCGAAGAGACAATGAGGATAAAATCAGAGAGATTAGAGCCCACACAGAAGCATACCGACAATCTTTCTTTCCGCGAACAATACGAGACTGGAATAGAAGGGAGAACCGATAGAGGTACTCGGGGTACCCTCCACCACACACTGTCTGGTGGCTTGAGGAATATGGATGAAGATGTGGATGAGATGTAGAGGATAGGAACCTGTGTTTGGATGCCTCATCCAACAACGCCACAGAGCGTAGAAGTTCTTAGAGCTGGCGCCTGTCGCTAGGTCACTCCTTCGGCAGCAGACGAGACTGTACGTTGACGGGCCGTAGGTGGAACGTCTCGCAGTGTTGTTTATTATTCATAATCACAATTGATTGCCACGACCGTCAGTGGAAGAGACGGGGTGAGCTGCTACGTAGAAAGGCCTTGTCTCCTGTGAATGCGATGCTCTGTTGCCTCACTGGATGATTGTTTCGGAGAAGTGTTTCCGTCTGCAGTTTATTTTTCTCCTGTATACCGAAAAACATTGCGTATTTTAGAGGGATACAGGAAAAAAATGCACTGTGGATGGAAACCTATGTCCAACATTGTCAGTATGTTGTGTGTACTGTAAGACCTTCGGTACACACACCATCAGATTATTTGACTTGTCGCTCTAACGAAGTAGGCGAGTGTCAGCAATATGTCTCGTGATCTTATCGTGGCGTGTTTATCTTCTGCCGTTATGTCAGACGATAGAAATGCCGCCGGCCGCGGTGGTCTAGCGGTTCTGGCGCTGCAGTCCGGAACTGCGGGACTGCTACGGTCGCAGGTTCGAATCCTGCCTCGGGCATGGGTGTGTGTGATGTCCTTAGCTTAGTTAGGTTTAAGTAGTTCTAAGTTCTAGGGGATTTATGACCTAAGATGTTGAGTCCCATAGTGCTCAGAGCCATTTGAGCCTTTTTTATTTTTTATAGAAATGCCACTTGCATGCTTAGAGTAGCAGATTGACGGTGACCAACTTTAAACAGAACTTGATTAATTTTCACACGCATTTATTAAAATAGTAACAAGCATAAACCTTACGTAACTTGATTCTGGATGCTATTTACAATTGACAATCTGAAGTTCCTTTGGTCTTGGTACGTTAATCTTATTCTCACATATCTCTGATACTTGACAAAGTGTCTATACATTTATCTTCATGGCTATGTACAGGAATATGATAATCTTCTTAGGTGCAGACTGAAATTTGACTATAGACTGGTACAGACTAATGCAGACTGATGCAGACTGGTGCAGACTGACTGATCGGAGGTCTGTACACTCATTATAATACCTCGCGCGTTCAGGTATCACTGTGCAGTGTGATCTGGGAGGAGAAAAGGTTCTACGTTAGCAGCAATCTCATTGGCTGCGTTACGTATTAATACGCGGATCGGCGGAAGCAGAATTTGGTCCATCTCTAAGGCAGCGCCATCTCGTAGTGCGGAGACCGTCGAGCGCTGCGCCTGCGCAGTTGCGCTTAGCGGGGCGCGCTCTAGTGGGAAAGTTGTGTACACGCTGACTACGCGGAACTATGTACACAACAGTCATACACCGAGGCAACAGGGCATTGCATTCCTCGGAGGCAATGCATTTCTATGCAGCAGGTAGCTCCATCTTCTCCACCGACGATTGCGGCAATCAGTCACGATCGCTAAATAACAGACAACATAGCGAGACCTTCCGAATATGGTCCGTCAGAGTACAGTCACTTTTGTTGCCGAAAGGGTAGCCTAGCGGCAGGCGCCGGTGCCTATAATTTCGACACTCTGTAGCATCCTTGGATGACTCTCTGAACGCGGGTTGCTACCCTCAATTTGTTCCTCAAGACACCCTCTACAACCCCTTGAAGTATGTCGCAACATTTCGGGGACACCTTCCACCTTCTGGGAGACCTTCCAAAAGCTCCTGTACTTCTCTGAACTATTTTCAAAGCCACAGCAGATCTCACAATGTTGAATGTGCGAGACTTACACACTAGGATGGTGGTCCATTACTGAGGTAAGGAAACTGTTGTGACTAGGTTCAGCGGCACTGTCAGACTGTTCACTGAGGATGTCGTTGCAGGAAGTACTGTCAAATGATTCAAATGGCTCTGAGCACCATGGGACTTAACATCTGAGGTCATCAGTCCTCTAGAACTTAGAACTAATTAAACCTAACTAACCTAAGGACATCACATACATCCATGCCCGAGGCAGGTTTCGAACCTGCGACCGTAGCGGTCGCGCGGTTCCAGACTGAAGCGCCTAGAACCGCTTGGTCACAGCGGCCGGCTGAAGTACTGTCGTTAACGATCGTTTGAAAATGTAAAAACGGACAAAATTTATACTTGGCGTAATTAATGGCAACGCTGCTGTATAAAATCACAGAAAAATGCGCATAAGAATGAGAAGGTACCTGATGGCATCTGATTTATGAGATTAAGCACTGGATGTCGGGGACACGTCACACCATATAAATATTTGGGAGTAGTACTAAGAAGCGATATGAACTGAAACGAGCATGTACGATCAGTACTAGGGATGGCGCGATAGAAGACTTGGATTTGTTGGAAGGGTTCCGGGAAAGTTCGTTGAATCTGGAAAATAAAGCGCATACAAGGCGCTAGAGCGGCCAATTCTAAATATTTTAGTGTTTCGAGTCTGTATTAAGTAGGAATGGCTACCGACGTCGAACGGATTCAGAAGCAGACTTCTGTCGTCACAGGTTAACGGTGAAGATATATTTGTGAAATCCTGTTGGTTAATTTTAGATATCCGATTATCGATGGAGACTGAGCGACGTTTCTACTATCTCTGTCATAATTTCCGGCGTAGGCACAATAATAGCAAGAGACTGGGGAGCGTATGGACATATATACACTCATTTTCCCTTGTCTCATACATCAATGGAATAAGACAGAAATTCGCTAATATTTGTTGAAATCCCTCCGTCGCACACTGTACAAAGATCAGTGAAGCACACACGCTGTGTGTCCAAACGTCATGGGAAGACACAGTATGTGGTTAATATTAATAGCTTGTCAGCCCTTCAAGAAGCCTCACACGTATAGTAACAAGTCGAGGCACGGACTCTACCAGTACATATAGATACATGCATCTTCAGTGCCATACTTAATTCTTTTGCAGCTGATGCTGACTTCATTGAGAATACACAAGTGTCGACAGCATTCAATAATTGCTCTAGCGTGTTAAGATTGGATTATCAAGGTGTGCTAGCTATAGTAGTGTATTCACTCGAGTCTACATCAAGCCACCTGTGTGAGACCGAATACTAGCGTCATGTCGCATTTGCTTTTCAAACTTGGAATTTCGATCAGAATACTCTAATGCCAGATATGGATGAAAATGGTTAAAAAAAGTTCAAATGTGTGTGAAATCTTATGGGACTTAACTGCTAAGGTCATCAGTCCCTAAGCTTACACACTACTTAACCTAAATTATCCTAAGGACAAACACACACACCTATGTCCGAGGGAGGACTCGAACCTCCGCCGGGATCAGCCGCACAGTCCATGACTGCAGCGCCTGAGACCGCTCGGCTAATCCCGCGCGGCGATGCAAATGGTCTGCCAGAATTTCAGTATATACTCTTGTCACTGGTCTCTGGGACCATGTGAACATAGCCCAAACCATAACTGAGTTTCCTGCTTGGACACAACAACAGGTTCGTTCAAGCAGCTGCAGCGGGCACATACGCATGCGCGGAACTGAAATCGCGTATAAGCAGCGCATTGTCCCTCTTCTGGCTACTTGGAGTGTGGCAGTTAGCTGTACAAGCAGTGAGGGCAAGCAGCCAGATTCTACACAACATTTACTGGCGCTCCCAAACTGCCAGATTCGCGCATGCGCTGAGCTGTCTGACTTAGATAGGGGGTAGACTCCACATGACACATGTTTTGTTTGCGGTAGTTTCTTCAATATTTTGGAAGGTGATGCAGTTGCCTTGTTCGACTACTACATAGTTAAGCTTCATCGTTAATTTTAGGGTAAACATTTTACTTATTACTGTACCTTTACATGTAGAAGTGCAAAAGAATTGAAATTGGTGGAAACACGAAACTTATAACTGCCATTTATTCCAGACGTCCAGTGAATCGGAATCGGACTTTCTGTCGAGTAGCTAGGAGTTGGAAGTGTTACATCGTACCAAAAGACAAAAAAGATTTCTAGAATGTGTTGCTGCTGTATAGAGACACTGAATTTATGGAACATTTACGTGCGCGGCGTCATGTGGGAGAGGAATTGAATGAAAAATTCAAAACTCTAACCATTATAAGTATCAGCCAGGGATACATACGAAGCTGCTTACACTACAGAATATTGTGATCTTTTTGTGGTTTGTTGGCCACGACGCAGCAATACTTAACAGACAGATTTAAATCTAGATTCGTTCTTTGCACCATGTTATAGAAAGAGTGACTTACTTTCTTGATGGTTTAGGAGTCGGCGCTATGAAGTGGCTGTCTATCGAGGGAAAGGCACAAACTGAGGCCAATTTCTGGGGAATAGGGTGCTTGGTACTATTGGAGCAAACGACGGATTCGGGACTTAATCGTCTGTTATCCGGGTTATGATCATGACGGGAGGTTTTTTTTTTTTTTTCATCAGTCTTCTGACTGGTTTGATGCGGCCCGTCACGAATTCCTCTCTTGTGCCAACCTCTTCATCTCAGAGTAGTATTTGCAACCTACGTCGACAGTCAAGCACACCCTATAGAAAAGTTGGGGATTTTTAATCTTTTGGGCGACAGTGCCTACACCTGCATTAGGAATTTATTAACCCCGTTTAGTAATACATTGCATTTGTCTAGAGTACAAACTGATTTTAACATGGCGCTCTCGAAAAACAGGTGTGTTGTGGAGCACTACACCAATCCAATCAGGAATGAGATGAGAAACGTTTAAGCAGAGAAAACAACAAACACGGGTTTCTGCATCAGTCTTAGCTGCGCATGCGCCGTAACGCATGGTTTTAGCACCTGAAAATAGCTCTCCGGCAGCTGCTTGAGCGAAAATAATACCGACACGATATATCCGTAGATATATGGGACAAACGCCACGCTTCCATCAGCTCGATACAACGGAAACCGAGTTTCATCATACCATACTGTGGCGCCATTGTTCCATGGTGCCCATGTTCGCCAGCTCATGCCAGTCGTTGAGGTCTGTGTCGAAGCTTCAGCAATGGAACAGGTGTCGATAGTCGGCTACTGAAGCCTCAGCGGTGGATTTGTCTCGTTACAGTCCTGCTAGAAACGAGTCCTTGACGCCCCGCCCTCAAATCGGCAGCTATCTGGCTTAAGACAGCCGATCGCCTCGTGTGGCTGTGTGGAGGCGATGTGACGCCAATGCGTCAAAGAGATGCGGTCGTCCTGTACGGTGGTTTACGTGTGTGGAAACATTTTCACTGCAATACCGAAGATTTACTCTGTGTGCTCCTGACCACGGAAACCCTAATTCTTGTATAATCTCCGATATGTTATGATCCTTACGGCTTGCACGGATTTATCATCTCATGATCAAAGTCGGTTAACTCCCAACGTGCTTCCTTGTTTAATACACGCCTAAGTGCTGTAGGCTGCTGCGGTACCGTGCGTCAATACCGTGTGTTGCTTGCGCCACACGCCGCAACTTCTACCAACATTTGGGCGTCTTTTTTTCTTGTCATCAGTCTTCTGACTGGTTTGATGCGTCCAGCCACGAATTCCACTCCTGTGCCAACCTCTTCATCTCAGAGCAGCAGCCGGCCGCGGTGGTCTCGCGGTTCTAGGCGCGCAGTCCGGAACCGCGCGACTGCTACGGTCGCAGGTTCGAATCCTGCCTCGGGCATGGATGTGTGTGATGTCCTTAAGTTTACGTAGCTCTAAGTTCTAGGGGACTGATGACCACAGCTGTTGAGTCCAATTGTGCTCAGAGCCATTTGAACCATTCAGAGCAGCATTTGCAACCTACTTCATCGATTATTTGCTGAATGTATTCCAATCTCTGTCTTCCTCTACAGTTTTTGCCCTCTACAGCTCCCTCTAGTACCATGGAAGTCATTCCCTGATGCCTTAACAGATGTCCTATCATCCTGTCCCTTCTCCTTATCAGTGTTTTCCACACATTTCTTTCCTCTCCGATTCTGCACATTCCTTACCTTATCTGTCCACCTGATGTTCAACATTCGTCTGTAGCACCACATCTCAAACGCTTCGATTCTCTTCTGTTCCGATTTCCCCACCGTCAACGTTTCACTACCATACAATGCTGTACTCAAGACGTACATTCTCAGAAAATTCTTCCTCATATTAAGGCCGATATTTGATACTAGCAGACTTCTCTTGGCCAGGAATGCCCTTTTTGCCATTGCTAGTCTGCTTTCGATGTCCTCCTTGCTCCGTCCATCATTGGTTATTTCACCGCCTACGTAACAGAATTACTTAAGAATGAGATTTTCACTCTGCAGTGGAGTGTGCACTGATATGCAACTTCCTGGCAGATTAAAACTGTGTGCCGGACCGAGACTCGAACTCGGGACCTTTGCCTTTCGCGGGCAAGTGCTCTACCAACTGAGAGCTCAATTGGTAGAGCACTTGCCCGCGAAAGGCAAAGGTCCCGAGTTCGAGTTCGGTCCGGCACACAGTTTTAATCTGCCAGGAAGTTTCAGAATTACTTAACTTCATCTACATCGTGACCATCAATCCTGATGTTAAGTTTCTCTCTGTTCTCATTTCTATTACTTTTCGTTACCTTCGTCTTTCTTCGATTTACTCTCAGTCCATACTCTGTACTCATTAGACTGTTCATTCCATTCGGCGTCATACACGACACGTATTCAGATGGAACAATCCTTCCCGTGACTTTTCGCCACTCAGTTTATGTAGATTTAGGTGGAGTTATAACATTAACGCCTATATCTAAAATAAAACTGAGTAGATATTAAATCTATTAGTCGTTAAACTTCAAGTTACGTGAATCACTTACGGAAAATTCTATTTTTGGTTATAACGTTACAAGAAGAACAGGGGCCAAAATATGAAAATATTCATCCTTGATTATCGTAATTGGTTTACATGAAAGTCTGTAATAATTAATAATGCTATAACTCTCATATACTTGATTTCTGAAAGTAGCTACGGCCCACAGTTACCTTGGAGAACGATTCGTTTGCTAGTTGTTTTTAATTTACGCGTAAAGACACAATGTTTTCTCTTCGGACTTCGTAAAACGAGTATGAGTGCACTTTGTAACAACTAAACTGTTATCAGGGACACAATACCGCTTCAAAAAAATCGCAGACCAAACGAAAAGCTTCCGTATTGAAATGTTACACTTTGATCAAAATAAACACTTTTACTATAGTTTTCACTGACATGCTGGTTAAATGATGTAGTCTATACTCAGAAAATATTCCTTACATTGTTTTATGCGAATCAGCTATCACCGAAGACTTACATCAAATAATACAGCACAGCGACAATCTCACATCGGTAATTATAACCCTAATGAGATTAAGAATCAGAATCAGCATGAAAACAGAGAGAAAGTGATATTTTTCCACATCAGTACGCATACATATAATACTATGACAATATGATGTTTGCCTACATTTTATCTCGTTAATGATTACAAAGTTCGTGCATCGCTGCATTACTTAGATGCTTGCACAAAATAAAATTAAATGTTATTTCAATCAAGAGTTCCAGACGCTGTCGTTTAATAGGTATTGCTCTTGATACGGGGAAAATTCTTTAAGTACGGCTGTGACGTCACTGAGTTGTGGCGTCTCTGCCCAATACTTATAAGTTTGTTAAATGTTAATATAAAACCTAACACCTGACCGTGGCGTACTTTCGTCCAGCCACTCAGACGAAATGGGATCATTTTAGGTCGCCTTCATACAAATCACCTCCCTACAATTCAGGGCTTCCTTCTGCGACATGAAGAGCCTCCAGATAACACTGCATGTGGCCTCATTATAATAATTTTAATTGAATATTGTTTGTATGGTGATAAGAGAGTATTAAACGATTTGGCCTCTATTCGACTAGTGTGTTGTTAGGGAACAGATTTTATGTTAGTCGTCGACCAGCCACCTGTTTCCGGGGAAAAGCTTTAATCTTCTTATCCACGAAATCTTAATTTTATAAAGTAGCAATCTAAGTTTAGTTCTACGGAGAAATGGATGAGAGTGCATGGTGACATGCACATTATTATGCATCATATTCATTCTTTATTTTAATTAACTTATTTGCAAATACTTCTAACTTCTTAAAAAGTGATCTTTTAGGCGTTCTAGGCTCACTCATAGCAATATAATTTTTGTTCAGAGACTGCACTGAATCGGCAGCTGTCGGCACTGATGAGAACTAGAGTTTCTTCCCGCGTGTCCTAGCCCTTCGGATCTGCCCAAGGTTCATATTGTCTAGAAAATGCTAAGACAGTTCTACGACACACTATCACAGTACTACTATTTGTAAGAGAAGATTTACTTGCTCAATTCAAAAAATTTATACAAAATATGCAGTAACTGCTCTGATAATCAAGCTTCTAAGTGCTCTAAAATCATCACTGTCGCAACAAACAGCCTGATAGAGGCTTATATGCAGTCGACTTTGACACACTGTACCTCTTAAAGGATCCGTTACTACCCCCAAGAAATGATACGGTAAGAATGCTCTCTGATACCTTGCAGGGTGTATACCCCGCCCCTCCAAAATGTTCCATGACTGATTTTATTCCTGGCGAATAAACGACGTCAGTGCAGTAACTATGATGACAGCTTCAACTAACGTATGTAAAAAAAGAATCGAGCAGTTGGTAGTGAGCAGGCAGTGTTAAACAGCAGATGTGAGACCGTCACCGTAGTGTGTCAACGTTGTTGTGCCATAAATAGCGTAGCAACGAACTGATCACCTCTAAATCAGTTGTTCAAGACATTCTCCAAAATTTTTTGAAGAAAAAAAAAATGTGCAAAGTTTGTTCCGCACATCTTGACTCCTGAGCATAAAACAACGACGCGTTGATGCCTGCTGCGACTTGACTGAAATGAAAAACGCGGACAGTTATCAGTACGCACCTGCCACAAAACGACAACGCGCAGAATGGGTCTCTCATGGTTCGGCAAGACCGAAGAAGCTGCGAACGTGACACACGAGTTGAACATCATTCGAAATTAGGACTTTTCTGACAGTTTGCCACGGTTGTATGAACATTCTGTGCGTTGCACTCATGTGAGCAGAGACTATGTAGAACACCTGAAGCATTAAAACCGCCATCTTAACTATTCTCCATTTTTTATTAACCCATTCTCAGAGATTTTGGACCTGACGATCTGCAGTGGCACACCGCGGATTGCCAGCTACCTGTGCGTCTCCCCACACTCTAATGCGGCTCCTCCCGAGTTGGCAGTGCTGTACGTGCGCATCCTTCTTGTCACCTTAGTAACTCTCAAGGTCCGTAGAAGAAGGAGGTTGGGCGCTGCTATTGGCTGACGCTGTAACGTCACTAAGGAACATCATCGCCTCGGGAACAGAGCTATAGCATGTGTGCCGCGCACTTATGCGATGTTTTTGTGGTATGTTTTAGTCTCTATTGAAGTAATGAAATATAAGCTGCTAGTTTGCTACTGCTAGAACGTTACTGCTACATTCTGTAACTTGTCCAGTGAAATGAGCTCTTCTACGTTTGGAATGAAACGTCTACCCATAAAAGAAAAATTAATTAATTAATTAACTTGCTTGCTCTTTGACTTTTTGTCTTAAAAAGCTCTCCTTTGATTTTTTTTGTTTAGATGCATACATTATAAAATTTTTACCAGATAAAAAAAATCTGTGAAAAAAATTGACTACAGATGAATATGTGTCCTTGGGGCTGCTGTAAGGAGAGAAAGGGTTAGGTACAGGACGAGTTGGCGGTCGGAGGTTACGCTTTCAAAATGAGAAGGTTGAACAAACAGTGGCAGTGTGGTATCTTCTGACTAACATACCGGTCGCAAAGGGAACGTCTTGAACACACAAGCTGACGGCGAAATATTGCGCGTCGTTCGGACCGTGACAGTAGCAGCTTCGCCCAGAATTGTTAGTTCGCGAAGAAATCACAATGCACTGCATTGCAAAACATACTAACAGTTTTTTGTTCAAAAAATATCGGATAAAAGTTCGTAAACGATATTCACCTTTTTCACAAATTCAATTTTCATTCTTGGTAATCGCGATTACATGTTGACCTCTGCACTTCACATTCCTCTACATGCAAACTTACCTCAAAAAAAAAAAAAAAAATCCAATCGGTATTGCTTATTTCCAACAATTACAAGAAAACCTAGATGTTCCTCTTTTTTTTTTCAGCAAAGAGCTTTGTCGTCAGAGGAAAGAGCGTTGTCGTATCAAATTACGGTAGCGCATCAACGCTGGTACTCGCAGCCGGAATATTACAATCATATTACATTATATAGGAGCAGTACACTAACATTTAATCAACGATAATTAATTTTTTGAGACACACAGCGTGTACGGAATGTAACATTTAAATAGTGGAATGAAATTCGTGTCTAAGTAAATGTTGTGGTTGAGCGCGAAGAGATTTTCTTTGGGTCTGACAAAAGCTTTAACAAAAGAACAAGATATATGTAATGCTCATTTTCATTTCGTATTCTTCACAAGTTCAAAGTAACTTAAGCTAATAGGTTAATACACACAGCGTGTACGGAATGTAACATTTAAATAGTGGAACGAAGTTCGTGTCTAAGTAAATGTTGTGATTGAGCGCGAAGAGATTTTCTTTGGGTCTGACAAAAGCTTTAACAAAAGAACAAGATATATGTAATGCTCATTTTCATTTCGTATTCTTCACAAGTTCAAAGTAACTTAAGCTAATAGGTGGGTACTGTCGTTCTCACTCAAGCGCTTTATATCTAGAAATAAATCTATTCAGTTAATCTAACTAAAATACAGTTGAAAATTACCTGAGAAGCAACCGAAACTGCGATTAATCCAAAAACGCAAAGTTGACAATGCAGGCAGAGGACATCGCGAGATTTTTCCCTTGAGAAAATTTTAATTTTTCTGGGAAACGGCACACAAAGTAGTGGACTTGCAAATGTCCTCTTTGACCAATAGAACGAACATCTTCAGAATTAGTGAAGCTAACTGTTCGTTATACATCACCACCGGTTGGTCTGCATAAGCAAAGGCACCAGTGTAGAAGCACAAAATGATCAGAAGTGGAGTAAGATATGATCGCGTCTTGTCTAAAAAAAAGAGATTTGCTAAATAGTTATCATTTACAATAACAAAGAAAAATGACGTGGTACCCCTATACCCCTATTTTCTGCAGTGGGCTATGAATTGTACCAAATCCCTTTCTACAAAAGTGTGATATGGGATAATCATGTATGGCTAGTTAATGAGGATGGAGACAATGATAACAGAGACGTTCAGTATGATGACTAATGTTTTGAACCAAATATCGTTAATACAACAAAAATTAGTTCCTATATGTATAACAATTATTAATACAGTAAGTGTAAACAACTCAGGCAAAATAATTATGTACGAATTGAATTAAATCCCATTGTATAAGGTCCAGTAGACAGTTTTATATTATGAATTATGCTCCAAGTAAGACAAAGACAAGTTATGTTCTAAACTTGTAATTTCTGAACATGTCTTCTAAAGTCATTTGCAATAAATGTCACAAAATATGTTAGTATTGAGGGTTATTTTTTCATGAAGTATAATTTGAACACTTTAAAATAATTTTATGGCAAAAAGTCAATCCAAAATTAAATTCCTAATAACACTACAATAATAATGAGAAATACCGTAAATTTTTCTACATGACATATCATTGAGTCCCAGACAAACTGTACATCAACTATAGTTTGCGTGCGAGAACTACTGTGGCTGCAGGGAATTTTTCTGCTCAGTTCAAAAATTTGCCCAGCTGGATTTAGTACCTTTCGGAAACAAGCTCCACATTCATCAGCATTCCTCTTCGGCGGTGACAGCTTTTCTAAAGTCACTGTGCTTCTTCTATGGATCTCACGTTTGCCGAAACATTCCTTCCTTTCTTCCGTAATCACGGGCGGTAATACTACAAGGCAAGTTACGCGACGGAAATGCATCGCTCTTAAGCACTCGTTTTCGTGGTAAATTTAGCAGTTCCGAACCCAGCTAACCAATTTCTTTGAAATGACTGCATATTCAAGCATTTGCAGCATTCACAGCGTCATTTCCATAGCACTTCGACAACCAAATCGTTAGCGGATTTGCACTGCGAGGGAAAGCGTGAAGCACTACGTCAGTATCTTGAGCGTTGCTTTTATATACTCAAAACATTTTTAACTGCAAGGCACTCACTAAACAAAAGTAACAAAGCGAAACCACACATCCTCCATCATACAAATATAGGGCACGAAGCGCTCCTCTTTGACGTCAGTGCACAATGCCAGAAACGGGTTTGTTTCTGCGTAGTGGTTACTGCGCCGCCCTGGAAGAATAATAACTCTGTGTGCAGCAGATAGTCAGACTCCCATAGCGAGTAACTTTCTCCATTCACAACATTGTTCAAGTAAAGCTGCGATTATTGTTGGTGCGCTTAACAGTTACGATGGTGTCCAAGAAGAGTAAATATGAAGGGGAGAATAAAGTGTTTAACAGAGAGAGCGGGAATAGAGATTCGTTTTTGTAGAGAGAACCAGTAAACCAATGTATTTCTTATGTCAAATAACATTCTCACAGTTCAAAGCCAGTAATCTGAAACGACACCATGAAACTACTTGTTGTCAGTTAATGGAAAACCAATCCGATTTGTGTGTGCGTGTGTCTGAACGAAATGATGTAATGTCAATTTAAAAAAAATAAACTGTTTTTAATTAATGAAACAAAAGTGTCTCTTCGTTAATGCTAACTAGTTTCTGAACAACGTAGCTCTCTTCGATTCTAATATACAGGGTGTTACAAAAAGGTACGGCCAACCTTTCAGGAAACATTCCTCACACACAAATAAAGAAAAGATGTTATGCGGACATGTGTCCGGAAACGCTTAATTTCCGTGTTAGAGCTCATTTTAGTTTCGTCAGTAGGTACTGTACTTCCTCGATTCACCGCCAGTTGGCCCAATTGAAGGAAGGTAATGTTGACTTCGGTACTTGTGTTGACATGCGACTCATTGCTCTACAGTACTAGTATGAAGCACATCAGTACGTAGCATCAACAGGTTAGTGTTCATCACGAACGTGGTTTTGCAGTCAGTGCAATGTTTACAAATGCGGAGTTGGCAGATGCCCATTTGATGTATGGATTAGCGCGGGGCAGTAGCCGTGGCGCGGTACGTTTGTATCGAGACAGATTTCCATAACGAAGGTGTCCCGACAGGAAGACGTTCGAAGCAACTGATCGGCGTCTTAGGGAGCACGGAACATTCCAGCCTATGACTCGCGATTGGGGAAGACCTAGAACGACGAGGACACCTGCAATGGGCGAGACAATTCTTCGTGCAGTTGACGATAACCCTAATGTCAGCGTCAGAGAAGTTGCTGCTGTACAAGGTAACGTTGACACGTCACTGTATGGAGAGTGCTACGGGAGAATCAGTTGTTTCCGTACCATGCACAGCGTGTGCAGGCACTATCAGCAGCTGATTGGCCTCCACGGGTACACTTCTGCGAATGGTTCATCCAACAATGTATTAATCCTCATTTCAGTGCAAATGTTCTCTTTACGGATGAGGCTTCATTCCAACGCAATCAAATTGTAAATTTTCACAATCAACATGTGTGGGCTGACGAGAATCCGCACGCAATTGTGTAATCACGTCATCAACACAGATTTTCTGTGAACGTTTGGGCAGGAATTGTTGGTGATGTCTTGATTGGGCCCCATGTTCTTCCACCTACGCTCAGTGGAGCACGTTATCATGATTTCATACAGGATACTCTACCTGTACTGCTAGAACATGTGCCTTTACAAGTACGACACAACATGTGGTTCATGCACGATGGAGCTCCTGCACATTTCAGTCGAAGTTTTCGTACGCTTCTCAACAACAGATTCGGTGACCGATGGATTGGTAGAGGCGGACCAATTCCATAGCCTCCACGCTCTCCTGACCTCAACCCTCTTGACTTTCATTTATGGGGGCATTTGAAAGCTCTCGTCTACGCAATCCCCGGTACCAAATGTAGAGACTCTTCGTGCTCGTATTGAGGACGGCTGTGATGCAATACGCCATTCTCCAGGGCTGCATCAGCGCATCAGGGATTCCATGCGACTGAGGGTGGATGCATGTATCCTCACTAACGGAGGACATTTTGAACGTTTCCTGTAACAAAGTGTTTGAAGTCACGCTGGTACGTTCTGTTGCTGTGTGTTTCCATTCCATGATTAATGTGATTTGAAGAGAAGTAATAAAATGAGCTCTAACATGGAAAGTAAGCGTTTCCGGACACAGGTCCACATAACATATTTTCTTTCTTTGTGTGTGAGGAATGTTTCCTGAGAGTTTGGCCGTACCTTTTTGTAACACCCTGTATAAGCTTACTGCTCCCAGAGGTAAAGTTATTGGCGACGCCTGACACGGAGCGCACACACTGCACAGGGAGGCCTCCGCATCGCGTCACGCGTGCCCGTGGCGCTGCTGCTAAACACGGCGACACGCGTTGGCTGCCACGAGCACCCCCGTGCCCCTACACAGATTTATGCGCCACTGCGCCACCACAGAGCGCAGGCGCCGGCGGTCACGCGCCGTTAAACTGTCCACCCCTCCATAAAACAACTGCCGGCGTCAGGCTGCCACCGTCCAACGCTTACTCATACCAGGCCACGGGGCTTTGTTATTAATCGCGTCTCTCCCCAGCTAATCAATAGATACTTCGCTTCCGAACGCGAGTCCCCATTAGCACTGAAAGAGCTCGACAGAATTTATTACAACTGTCTGCAGTGCTTGCCTCGTTCGTGTGCGATGCAGAAATTATAAGCCAATGATGAACATCTTTAGTCTATCCGTTTATTAACGAATAAAAGCGCACTCCATTTTTACGTTGTTGTGGTCTTCAGTAGTGGCTCTCTATGCTAGTCTCTCCTGTGCAAGGCTCTTTATTTCAGAATAACTACTACACTAACCAGAAAGGCGGAAGGAGTATATAGAGGGTCTATACAAGGGCGACGTACTCGAGGACAATATTCTGGAAATGGAAGAGAATGAAGACGAAAGGGGAGATACAATACTGCGTGAAGAGTTTGACAGAGCACTGAAAGACCTGAGTCGAAACAAGGCCCCGGGAGTAGACAACATTCCATTGGAACTACTGACAGCCTTGAGAGAGCCAGTCCTGAAAAACTCTACCATCTGGTGAGCAAGATGTATGAGACAGGCGAAATACCCTCAGACTTCAAGAAGAATATAATAATTCCAATCCCAAAGAAAACAGGTGTTGACAGATGTGAAAATTACCGACCAATCAGTTTAATAAGCCACAGCTGCAAAATACTAACGCGAATTCTTTACAGACGAATCGAAAAACTAGTAGAAGCCGATCTTGCAGAAGATCAGTTTGGATTCCGTAGAAATACTGGAACACGTGAGGCAATACTGACCTT
The DNA here is from genome assembly GCF_023864275.1 of Schistocerca cancellata. Taxonomy (NCBI): domain Eukaryota; kingdom Metazoa; phylum Arthropoda; class Insecta; order Orthoptera; family Acrididae; genus Schistocerca; species Schistocerca cancellata. The sequence continues at coordinate 67,131,491 of NC_064628.1, forward strand.
ACGACTTATCTTAGAATATAGATTAAGGAAAGGCAAACCTACGTTTCTAGCATTTGTAGACTTAGAGAAAGCTTTTGAGAATGTTGACTGGACTACTCTCTTTCAAATTCTGAAGGTGGCAGGGGTAAAATACAGGGAGCGAAAGGCTATTTACAATTTGTACAGAAACCAGATGGCAGTTCTAAAAGTCGAGGGGCATGAAAGAGAAGCAGTGGTTGGGAAGGGAGTGAGACAGGGTTGTAGCCTCTCCCCGATGTTATTCAATCTGTATATAGAGCAAGCAGTAAAGGAAACAAAAGAAAAATTCGGAGTAGGTATTAAAATCCATGGAGAAGAAATAAAAACTCTGAGGTTCGCTGATGACATTGTAATTCTGTCAGAGACAGCAAAGGACTTGGAAGAGCTTTTGAACGGAATACATAGTGTCTTGAAAGGAGGATATAAGATTAACATCAACAAAAGCAAAACGAGGATAATGGAATGTAGTCGAATTAAGTCGGGTGATGCTGAGAGAATTAGTTTAGGAAATGAGACACTTAAAGTAGTAAAGGAGTTTTGCTATTTGGGGAGCAAAGTAAAATGATGATGCTCGAAGTAGAGAGGATATAAAATGTAGACTGGCAATGGCAAGGAAAGCATTTCTGAAGAAGAGAAATTTGTTAACATCGAGTGTAGATTTAAGTGTCAGGAAGTCGTTTCTGAAAGTATTTGTATGGAGTGTAGCCATGTATGGAAGTGAAACACGGACGATAAATAGTTTGGACAAGAAGAGAATAGAAGCTTTCGAAATGTGGTGCTACAGAAGAATGCTGAAGATTATATGGGTAGATCATATAACTGATGAGGAGGTATTGAATAGAATTGGGGAGAAGAGGAGTTTGTGGCACAACTTGACAAGAAGGGACCGTGGTAGGACATGTTCTGAGGCATCAAGGGATCACAAATTTAGCATTGGAGGGCAGCTTGGAGGGTAAAAATCGTAGAGTAAGACCAAGAGATGGATACACTAAGCAGATTCAGAAGGATGTAGGTTGCAGTAAGTACTGGCAGATGAAGAAGCTTGCACAGGATAGAGTAGCTTGGAGAGCTGCATCAAACCAGTCTCAGGACTGAAGACCACAACAACAACTACACTAACTACATCTACATCTGCATGGATACTCTGCAAATCACATTTAAGTGCCTGGCAGAGGGTTCATCGAACCACCTTCACAATTCTCTATTATTCCAATCTCGTATAGCTCGCGGAGAGAATGAACACATATGTCTTTCCGTACAAGCTATGATTTCCCTTATTTTATCGCGGTGATCGTTCCTCCCTATGTAGGTCGGTGTCAACAAAATATTTTCGCATTCGGAGGAGAAAGTTTGAGATAGGAATTTCGTGAGAAGATTCCGTCGCAACGAAAAACGCCTTTCTTTTAATGATTTCCAGCCCAAGTTCTATATCATTTCTGTGACACTCTCTCCCATATTTCGCGATAATACAAAACGTGCTGCCTTTCTTTGGACTTTTTCGATGTACCCCATCAGTCCTATCTGGTAAGGATCGCACACCACGCAGTAGTATTCTAAAAGAGGACCGACAAGCGTAGTGTAGGCAGTCCCCTTAGTAGGTCTGTTGCATTTTCTAAGTGTCCTGCCAATAAAACGCAGTTTTTCGTTAACCTTCCCCACAACGTTTTCTGTGTGTTCAAAAATGGTTCAAATGGCTCTGAGTACTATGGGACTTAACAGCTGAGGTCATCAGTCCCCTAGAACTTAGAACTACTTAAACCTAACTAACCCAAGGACATCACACACATCCATGCCCGAGGCAGGATTCGAACCTGCGACCGTAGCGGTCGCGCGGTTCCAGACTGAAGCGCCTAGAACCGCTCGGCCAGTGTTCCTTCCAATTTACGTTGTTCGTAATTGTAATACCTAGGTATTTAGTTGAATTTACGGCTTACAGATTAGACTCATTTATCGTGTTACCGAAATTTAACGAGTTCATTTTAGCACTCATGTGGATGACCTCACCCTTTTCGTTATTTAGGGTCAACTGCCATTTTTCGCACCATTCCAATATTTCTTCTAAATCGTTTTGCAGCGTTTTTTGGTCTTCTGATGACTTTATTAGTCGATAAACGACAGCGTCATCTGCAAACAACCGAAGACGGCTGCTCAGATTGTCTCCCAAATCGTTTATATAGATAAGGAACAGCAAACGGTCTATAATACTTGAAACGTCTTAGAAAAATTATGCATGACTGTGCTTAAACTGACACACAATATTTTTTAGCTCAACGCAATCTGACTTTCAATAATCCCTACAAAAGAATGGCCCTGACTAGCATTAAACTATACCTTTCACAAATCACTTACCTCACAAAAATCTTCGTTACTCGAACTACTGCAATACAGCGAGCGCCACTACTGTCAGCTAAATAAAAGATTCAAACCACTGAAGGCACTAACTACTGATAGGCATAGTTAGCAAATGAAAGATTTTGATAGAGTACAAACAATGTATTTACCTTAATAGTGTTCAAAAGTCATAATATATATATCAGTCCATGATATCCAATATTACAAATTTACTCTTTCTGATGGACACACTTCCAGATCGACCGCTCTCAAAATTCCACCATCTCTCTCCTCACATCCACCACTGCTGGAGGCTCACCTCCAACTGCGCAACGCTACGCGCTGTTAACAGCCAACTGCCCAACACTACAATAGCAAATTCCAACAATGCCACCCAGCCACAGACTGCACGCAGCACAGCCAGTTATTTTCATACAGAGCACTACGTGGCGGTGGCGTTACCAATATAAGAACCTAAACAGCCTACTTACACACTACCTTGGGGAAAGCAAGAAACCACTTCTGTTTTATTCGATGACTTTCCGTCAGTTACTACGAACTGTGACCTCTCTGACAGAAAATCACAAATCCAGTCATAACTGAGTCGATATTCCATAAGCACGCAATTTCCCCACGAGCCGCTTGCGTGGTACAATGACAAAAGCCTTCCGGAAATCCAGAAATACGGAATCGATCTGAAATCCCTTGTCAATAGCACTCACACTTCATCTGTTTAACGAGCTAGTTGTGTTTCACAGCAACGATGTTTTCTAAACCCATGTTGACACACAGTCAACATGGGTCAACATGGGTCAATAGACCGTTTTCTTCGAGATAATTCATAATGTTCGAACACAATATACGTTCTAAAATCCTGCTGCACATCGACGTTAACGATATGGGCCTGTGATTTAGTGGATTACTCCTACTACCTTTCTTTCGTATTGGTGTGACCTGTGCAACTTTCCAGTCTTTGGGTACGGATCTTTCGTCGAGTGAACGGTTGTATATAACAATGGAGCTAATGCATCAGCATGCTCCGAAAGGAACCTAATTGGTATACAGTTTGGACCAGAAGATTTGCTTTTATTAAGTGATTTAAGTTGCTTCACTACTCCGAGGATATTTACTTCCACGTTACTCATATTGGCTAGATTCTAATTCTGGAATATTTACTTCGTCTTCTTTTGTGGAGCCTTTTTACTGTAGTCAAGCCTTGGTATCCATCTACAATTTTATCCCCAACACTCCATCTAAATTTACTGTTCCCTGATGCCTCAGGATGTGTCCTATCAACCGAATTCTACTTCTAGTTAAATTTTGCCATAAATTGCTTTTCTACTCGGTTTGATTTAGTACGTACTCATTAGCTATTCGATCTATCCAGCATTCTTCTACAGCACCAAATTTCAAAAGCTTCTATCCACGTCTTGTCTAAACTGTTATCATCCTCGTTTCACTTTCGGATGCCAAATAGGCACCTTCAAAAAAGGCTTCCTATTACTTACATTTGTAATCGATGTTACCAAATATCTCTTTTTCAGAAATGCTTCTCGTGCTATACCCTCTCTGTTTCGGCCATCATCAGTTATTTTGCTGCCAAAATAACTAAAGTCGGTCTACTACTATTACTCTCTCATTTCCTAACGTAATTCCCTCAACATCACTTGATTTAATTCGACTACACTCAGTTACCAGTGTTTTACTTTTGTTGATGTTCATCTCATATCCTGCTTTCAAGACTCGATCTGTTCCATGCAACTTCTCTTCCAACTTCTTTGCCGTCTTGAGAAAAATATAATGTCATCATCAAAGTTTTTATTTCCTCTTTCTAAACTTTAATTCCCTTTCCACATTTCTCCATGGTTTCCTAGACAGCTTGCTCAACGCACAAATTGACCATCATGAGTAGGCTATACAGCCCTATCTCACTCTCATCTCAAACATTGCTTCTCTTTCATGGACTTCGTCTGTTATGACAACTGTCTGGTTTCTGTATAGGTTGCTTTCTAGCCCTGCTCTCATCAAAATTTCAGAGAGTGTAAACTAACCAACATTGCGAAAAGCTTCCTTTAATCTACAAACGCTATAAATGTAGGTTTGCCTGTATTCAACTTATAAGAAGATGTCAATATTGCCTCACGTGTTCCTTCAATTCTGTGTAGCCCAAACTTATCTTCCCCAGTATCGGCATCGACCAGATTTTAATTCTTTTGTATAGAATTCGTGTCAGTATTCAGACTCTTCATGAAGTCTGGAGGCATATTGCCGGTCTCGTATATCCCGCACACGAGGCAGGGAAGTCTTGTCATGTTTGGTCCTCCCAAGGATCTCTCTAATTCTGACAGTATGTCGCCTACTCCATGGGCTTCAGTCCATCTAGGTCTTATGGTCCTAAGCCAAGTACTTCTAGCAAAATCATATCTTCTATCTCATCTTCATCTCATCCAACTTTCTATCAGTAATATTTTCTTTATAATTGTCTTCTTAATGTAGACACCCACTACATATTCCACCATTCTCCTTTCCTTGTTTGCTTAATATTGGCTTGCCATCTATGCTCTTGATATGCATACAGCTGCTTCCCTTTCCTCCAAAGGTCTCTTTAATCTTCCTATAGGCGGCATCTGTTTTTCCCTAGTCATGCACGTTCATACAGCCTTATATTTGTCCTATAGCCATTCCTGTTTAGACATTTTGCATTTTCTTTCAACCTAATATTTTAGATTTTGTATTCCCTTTCGCCTGCTTCATCTGCTGTATTTTCATATATTCTCCTAAAGCCAATCAAATTTAAAATCTTCTGTTTTATCCAGTGATTTCTATTTTTCCTTATCTTTTTACCTATGCGATCCTCTGCTGCCTTCACTACTTCATTTCTCAAAGTTACCCATTCGTCTTCTTTCGTCCAACATTGCCCAATGATTCTTTTGAAGCTTTCAACACCCTCTGGTGCTTTCAATTTATCCAGGCCCATCTCCTTAAAATCCTGAAATCCTACATTTTCGCAATTTTTTCAGATTTAATCTGCAGTCCATAACCAATAAATTATGGGCAGAGCCTTCATCTGCACCTGGATATGCCTTACCGTTTAAAATCTGCTTTAGAAATACCTGATTTACCATTATATAATCAGTCTTAAACCTTCCACTGTCCGCAAGTTACTTCCGTGTATACGAGCTTGTTTCATGATTCTTAAATTAAGTGCGAGCAATGATTAAATTATTCTTGTGCTAAATTCTTTCAGGCGGTTTCCTCTTTCATTCCTTTCCCTTAGTCCAGGTTCTCCTACTATTTTCCCTTCCCATCCTTTTCGTGCAACAGAATTCCAGTCCCTGTTTCAGTTTAGTCATTGTCTGCCAAAACTATCTGAACAATTTCCTTTATCTCATCATACATTCATTCAACCCCTCCACCGTCTAGGTCGTTAGTTGGCACATAAACTGGTAGTATTGTGATGGGTGTTAGGTTTGTGTCTATCTGTGATAATGTGTTCACTATGCTGCTTATAGTAGTTTATACCTTTACCTATTTGTGGCTGTTAACTATCAAACGCTTATTAACAGAAGTATGATCAGACGCGTTATTAAACTGGACTGAGGATTACACAATAAAAAGGATGGAACATGATATCTTTAATGGAGAAGTAACTTCAAGAGCGCGCCAAGGAAATGTTGCGGGCACTACCTTTTCAAGCTGTATGACCTGGCAGACAATGTTAATAGTTGTTGTATCTTGTTGCTACGCGTGGTTTCTAAAGACAGTAAGTAGACGTTGAGAGACACGGCAATAATTTGTCACAAAGCGTTTAAATAATTCAAAGAGTTACTAATCACAATGCAGTCAGATCCAAACAGAGAATATTATAGACTGCAGGTCCTTAGCCAACTCTGTAATGCCCTGATCACTGAGACAGAGGCTGAGTACTCGCAGGCGTGAATCACAGTACTCAAGGCGGCTGATGGTAGCTCGCGGCGGCCTCTTATACATTGCGCCAGCCGACGTGCTCATGTTTGTACAATGGCCGTCGGTTGGCTGCTACCAATTGCTGTGCTGTGCTACTGCTGGTTGCAGTATTTGTTACGCCCGCCGTGGTGTCTGTGGCGAACGAAAACCAGTTGTAGCCTCAGACTTTTGGCAAATAGTCCATTTATCCTTAAAGCTAACATTCAATACCCACTAGTATATGAACTCGTACTACTGTTGTGGATGTTGGTTTGGTATCTGTTTTGGCTATGATAATGCGTTCACTATTTGTTCCTGGTAGCTTACCCGCATTCCTATTTTTTTTTCATTATTAGACATACTCCTGCATTACCCCTATATGGTTTTATGTTGACAACTCTGCACTGACGTGACCTGATGTCCTTTTCTTCCTGACATCGAAGTTCACTAATTCCCGCTACTTCAAACTTCAGTCTATCCATTCCCCTTTTTAAATCCTCTAACCTGCTTATCTGATCAGGGAATTAAATATTCCGTACTCCGAACCCTAGATTGCAAAGTTCGCTATTCCTAGGAGGTCACAATGGTGGATTATTTGACTTACAGAAGGTTTTACACAAGAGGACGCCATTACCACTGAGCTGTACAGTAGACATGCAGTACCAGCATAGCAAAGCCTGTTGGCCTGATCAGTCAATTATCCAGACTGTTGCCCCTGTAACCACTGAAAGGGCTGCTGCCCTGCTTATGGAAGCACAGGTTGGCACAACAAAAAGACTGTCACACAACTAGCTTTTGGCCAACAAAGCCTTTTTCAAAATTAGACAGCATTCACATGCACACATTCACGCAAACGCAACTCAGAACACACAACATGACGTGGGTCATGTGTGTGTGAGTTGCGTTCGCGTCAGTGTGTGCGTGTGTGTATGTTGTCTAATTTTGACAAAGGCTTTGTTGGCCGAAAGCTAATTGTATGACAGTCTTTCTGTTGTGTCTTCCTGCAACTCAGCATCTCCGATATATGGTGGCTATGTGTGTGTGTGTGTGTGTGTGTGTGTGTGTGTGTGTGTGCGAGCGTGTACCTATCGGCCGATCTCTCTCTCTGTCTCACTCTCGCACACACTCTCTCTGGTGCTGTTGCTCGGGTCATCTAAGCATTTGTATTTCCAATTACTCATTGCACGTAAGAAAGATCACCAGATATAATATTACTCACTCTCTTAAAGAGCACACTTGTCACTTTGAAGCACATTATAACTCGTACTAGTTGGTACGTCACGGCAGTGAAGTGGGGTGTATTTTCGTCAGTCCGTTGTATGAAATCAGCGCAGGAGGGTGTCAACGTGGAGAAATGGCACAGTGGCAGAAAGGAGCTATCGTGTTTGGACGTGGCCGTGCCCTCACCGTGAGTGACGTCGCCTGATTTGTTACTCAGCCGGCCGCGGTGGTGTAGCGGTTCTGGCGCTGCAGTCCGGAACCGCGGGACTGCTACGCTCGCAGGTTTGAATCCTGCCTCGGGCATGGGTGTGTGTGATGTCCTTAGGTTAGTTAGGTTTAACTAGTTCTAAGTTCTAGGGGACTTATGACCTAAGATGTTGAGTCCCATAGTGCTCAGAGCCATTTGAACCATTTGTTACTCAACGTGTCCTGGCAGGCCGACGACTCTATGAGCAATAATTTACTGTTTGCAGCAGTGTAACACGGCATAGGAGCAGTGGTCGTAAAACGATGTAAACGTATGTCACGTCTTGTCAATGACAAACAAACACTGTGAATGGAACTGCTTATAAAGACATTTTGAGTCAGGTACATTAAAACACACTTTTTCATTACCCCAAACAACAAAGAAACTGGGCAGTTGATGACTGGAATTGTGTTGTCTGATCCGACGAGTCACTGCTTTGCCTCTTTTCAAATGATAGAAAGCGTCGAGAGTACTGACGGACCTGTGAGGGCGTTTGACCTGTAGTGCGCAGAGGGAACAGTTCAGGCTGGAGATATTTCTATATTATTTTGGGGATGGAACTGTTTGGGACAGAGGGTGAAACGTAGCTGTCAACACAGCTGCACCTTGGTAGCACTATGAGATCAACATCAATGTCTCCAGCCACAATACAACAAAGAAGAGAGTCCACAGATTCCTTCAGGTACTCCATACTCCATACACAGTCACCATCACAGAAGGAATGTCACTATGTGTTCTTGCACTGACCTGCGCTTATGCTCCAAGTTGTAAACAAAGAATGAAACAAACAAAAATAATGCCAAACAAATAGGTGAAATAGAAGAGGAGGAAAGGAAAATAATCAGAAAAATCTTGAGACCAGGATATGATTATGGGAAATGGAAATTAAAAAGTACTGTAATAAAGAAGTTTATGAAAAAATAGAATGAATATTAGACACTGTGAGGAAGAGGAGAATTGTGTTCCATGGATACTAAAATGGCTATATGAGAGCGGAACAACAAAAGGAAGTTTTACCTTTTTTCAGCAGAAACTCAAAAAATTCAATGACATGGATCAAACAAGTTAAACCAGACCTGAGGGAAACAGAAATAATGGAGGAAAAAGTAGGAAAAAGAAAAGTACACAGCAAAAGTAAAAAATTTCAAAGACTTGCAGTAGGAAACAAAGCATCACTCAGGCGCAATATGGACTGAAGAAAGAAAAGAAAAAATAAGGAATGAGTGAGAAACTGCTGAAAAGAAAGAGAGGGGAAGTGAAAGAAGACGTAAGTTATACGGAGTACCTGAAGGAATTTGTGGACTCTCTTCTTTGTTGTATTGTGACCATTATCGAGGCTAGAAGTAGTGCTACAGGGTACTGGAGGGTCACTAATTTTTCATTATCACGCTATTTGAGAACTGGCATATCATCTGGAGACGATCATCAAAACATGTCACCACTCCGAAGAGGGAGCTATTGACTGCGGTCTCGTAATTTTCTCTTTCATTTATTTTCTTCCCTAACTTCCACGTCACTCTTCTGGTTGTTGAACACATCCAAACAGTTTTTCCGTTTTTTTTTTTTTTCTGCAATTCAGTCATCGCTAGATAGGATTTTATATTCATTACTTCGCTTTGGGGAGGCTGTCGAGGGCAGCGATGACATATTACCGTGGTGGCTGCGGGAGATGCGGTTGACATCAAAAGCCATGTGCTTATGATGAGCTTGTACTGTTTACCCGGCACCTCCTGCGGTGGTTTCGCCAGCGGCCTGAAGAGGCGGCAGCCCGCAATACAAGTCTGTGTTGCCTAACGGTGGATCCCATCCTGATTCAGTAACTATCATAGAAGGAGTGTCACCGTGTGTTCTTACACTGACCTGCTTGAAATAACCTTAAGGCTTTTCACTGGTTATTAGTAATTTCAACGGCGCTTACGCTCCAAGCTGTAAACAAAGAATGAAACAAACAAAAATAATGCCAAACAAATACGTGAAATAGAAAAGAAGGAAAGGAAAATAGTCAGAAAAATCTTGTGACCAAGATATGATTATGGGAAATGGAAAATAAAAAGTAATAAAGAAGTTTATGAAAAAATAGAATGAATATTAGAGACAATGAAGAAGAGAAGAATTGTGTTCTATGGATACTAAAAACGGCTAGATGAGAGCGGAACAACGAAAGGAATTTTTAACTTTTTTAGCAGAAACTCAAAAACTTCAATGGCATGGATCAAACAAGTTAAACCAGACCTGAGGGAAACAGAAATAACGGAGGAAAAAATAGGAAAAAGAAAAGTTCAGAGCAAAAGTAAAAAAAAATCTATGGCATGCAGTAGGAAACAAAGGATCACCCAGGCACAATATGGACTGAAGAAAGGAAAGAAAACATAAGGAAAGAGTGAAAAACTACTGAAAAGAAAGAGAGGAGAACTGAAAGAAGACATAAGTTATTTCAAATGGTCTTTAGTATTCCAAAAAAATTAAAAAAGATGAATTAAGTTCTTGCCATTTATAAACACATGTTAAATAACGAAATCAGCACAGAAATTGTTTGAGAATTTATTACGAATGATTTGACCTGCGGTCGCTCCGTTATGGGGATATTGGGTGAAAATAACGTGGTGTTTGGAGAACACACGTTTCGCCAAAATGGCTTGCCACAGCCGTTGGTCCCCTTGGTGCTCTACGAAACGAAAAGTCTGTGTAACAGTACCAGGTTTGCTTTATTTTTATTTCCAGTCTCACCCACATTGTACTGGTTACTTTGATGGATTCCACGCTGGGTGCCAATTACGTAGTCGTTAATTTTGAGGGCCCACTCTGCGGACCAATTACGTAATGACTCTCATCTATTCAACCATTTTTTTTATAGCTGGGCGATAGACTACCGAAGGTACACCAATAATGACAAAATTTATGGATTTGTAAAAGTATTATATGAAGGAAAAGAGATTAACAGGGAGCCATTTATATCGCAACAAACAGCTGCATTGGGTCTGGTTGGAGTCCAAGCAGGTAGTACACATAACACCAAAACTCGCAGCACCTGAAGAAGACATCTGGGTCGGTCGTGAAAATATTGTGCTTAAAATGGAAACAACAACTTCGCAGAACACCCAGAAGCTCACTATTAAACACTTGCACCGTTAATTGATATTTTCAATGAAACAAGGAAACGGAACCATTTCCGATATATCTCCGAGCACTTAGCCAGTGTGGAAGATTTACAGTGTGTTAATTATCCATATGCAAGTGTCTGAATACAGTTATATGTGACGATAAGTACTTTACAAATGTTTCTCGAGTTAAAAGGTATCGGTCCCAGTCAAACGCGTGATTTCCTTGTTGGTCACGCCCAGAGTGGTCCACCAGGTTGGATGGAAGGTGCAGTTGAGTGCATTATCCACTAAAAGGCCCTGGACTCCATAACTTCATGGGGAGGAATGTTGGTGGAAGACGATTTTATGGCTGCCTTGTAACAGGATTTCTGGAGATGAATATATGGCTGCCTTGCTAAACGCAGGTTTCCCACAGCAAGGCAGAAATTATCACTGCAAATATAACACTTCATTTGTCACAGTCATATACTCTGAACAGTTATTTGAAACAATTCGTGTTGCCACGTTAAGCTGCTTTTGAGTATTTCGACTTTAAGGGCGCTCAATGGATGAGCTGCTTTTAATGAGAAATACTTCATTGAAAACTGGTTTTAGGAGAAAGTACTATGTTCAAGTCGATCAACATAACAGAAAGAAGGCCACAAGATAAGATGGACTTGTACAAATAGCCTCGTGATGACTGGGTGTTGTGTGATGTCCTCAGGTTAGTTAGGTTTAAGTAGTTCTAAGTTCTAGGAGACTGATGACCATAGATGTTAAGTCCCATAGTACTCAGAGCCATTTGAACCAATTTTTGTACAAATACTTTTACATAAATCATAACAGTAATATGCAGAAAATCGTGTGTAGATACTCATGTGAAAACAAATTATAATAAAAACACTTTGATTCGATAGATTAACACATGTCCAAGTTAATTGTTTTGGTTAAGGAAGTTTACATCAAAACATGAAGGAAACGCCGTTCGGAGGATGGCTTGTATATGTGATGCGTATGGAAAACGAATTCACACTGAATTACTCGGCTGTTGTCGTACAGTTCATAACGGTAATAAAATTGAAATGAAACACTCATTTACAAACCTGATTAGCACACGACAGGCACAATACATTTATATAAAATGGTAAAATATCTCCTGTACCTCTGTCACACGTTCTCCACATCACATAACAACGCAGCTATTCGAGTTGTCGGCATGCATCAATAGGCTTTACATTTGCAAATGGGACGTCTTGTATGGTTCTCAGTTATAAAGCAAATTTTCATATTGGATCTCCATAATACTCGTATTTGGATTATCTGTCTTGCATTGGCCGTACATACAGGGTGAACATTAATAAAACCGACAGACTGCAGTGACCGATTCCTGATTGGAAATGAAGGAAAAAAGGTGCTATGGACATGTGTGTGGAAATGCACCGTTGCCACGGTACAGTGTGCTCCCTGCCGCCGTTGGATAAGCAGCTGCAGCAGCAAGTCGTATACTCCTAGCTCACTCATTTGTTACATAGTTTAATTCTTACTTTCTTTGCGTGTTTTTGGTACTTGCATTGTTTAATTTATAAATTTCGGGCATATTATAGTATTTGAGAGTTGTAGCATCGCGTTTTAGTACCTGAATAGTGTAAAATCGCGTAGTCTCCTTCCGCCGCCGAGCAGTGCACAAGTGGCAGCATTACTGCATTTACTAGGCAATCTCGTATTTTAATAACAGTTTAAATTTTGTGTCGATTTGTTTGCGCTCTCTGTAGATTAGTTCAGACGTTCATTGCACAACAGTTTTTAGCATGGATAGGGACTGCAACTGCTGTGTTCGGATGCAGGCTGAGTTGGCGTCCCTTCGCTCCCAGCTTCAGGCAGTGTTGGCTTCGGTCACACAGCTTGAGGCTGTTGCCAATGGGCATCACTGTGGGGGTCCGGATGGGGGTTTGTCGGGGACGGCCAGCTCGTCCCACGCATCCCCCGATCGGACTACGACTGTGGTTGCTCGGGATACTGCCCGCATTGAGGCTGATCCCTCACCTGTGGTAGAGTGGGAGGTCGTCTCGAGGTGTGGCAGGGGGCGAAAGACATTCCGGAGGGCTGAACGGAAGGCCTCTCCAGTTTGTCTGACGAACCGGTTTCAGGCTCTGTCTCAGGCTGATACTGATCTTCGGCCTGACATGGCTGCTTGTCCTGTTCCAGAGGTTGCCCCTCAGTCTGCAAGATCCGGGTGGTCGCAGAGGGTGGGCTTACTGGTAGTTGGGAGCTCCAACGTCAGGTGCGTAATGGGGCCCCTTAGGGATATGGCAGCAAGGGAGGGGAAGAAGACCAAAGTGCACTCCGTGTGCACACCGGGGGGAGTCATTCCAGATGTGGAAAGGGTCCTTCCGGATGCCATGAAGGGTACAGGGTGCACCCATCTGCAGGTGGTCGCTCATGTCGGCACCGATGATGTGTGTCGCTATGGATCGGAGGAAATCCTCTCTGGCTTCCGGCGGCTATCTGATTTGGTGAAGACTGCCAGTCTCGCTAGCGGGATGAAAGCAGAGCTCACCATCTGCAGCATCGTCGACAGGACTGACTGCGGAACTTTGGTACAGAGCCGAGTGGAGGGTCTGAATCAGAGGCTGAGACGGTTCTGCGACCGTGTGGGCTGCAGATTCCTCGACTTGCGCCATAGGGTGGTGGGGTTTCGGGTTCCGCTGGATAGGTCAGGAGCCCACTACACGCAACAAGCGGCTACACGGGTAGCAGAGGTTGTGTGGCGTGGGCTGGGCGGTTTTTTAGGTTAGATGGCCTCGGGCAAGTACAGAAAGAGCAACAGCCTCAACGGGTGCGGGGCAAAGTCAGAACATGCGGGGACCAAGCAGCAATCGGTATTGTAATTGTAAACTGTCGAAGCTGCGTTGGTAAAGTACAAGAACTTCAAGCGCTGATAGAAAGCACTGAAGCTGATATCGTTATAGGTACAGAAAGCTGGCTGAAGCCAGAGATAAATTCTGCCGAAATTTTTACAAAGGTACAGACGGTGTTTAGAAAGGATAGATTGCATGCAACCGGTGGTGGAGTGTTCGTCGCTGTTAGTAGTAGTTTATCCTGTAGTGAAGTAGAAGTGGATAGTTCCTGTGAATTATTATGGGTGGAGGTTACACTCAACAACCGAGCTAGGTTAATAATTGGCTCCTTTTACCGACCCCCCCGACTCAGCAGCATTAGTGGCAGAACAACTGAGAGAAAATTTGGAATACATTTCACATAAATTTTCTCAGCATGTTATAGTCTTAGGTGGAGATTTCAATTTACCAGATATAGACTGGGACACTCAGATGTTTAGGACGGGTGGTAGGGACAGAGCATCGAGTGACATTATACTGAGTGCACATCCGAAAATTACCTCGAGCAATTAAACAGAGAACCGACTCGTGGAGATAACATCTTGGACCTACTGGTAACAAACAGACCCGAACTTTTCGACTCTGTAAGTGCAGAACAGGGAATCAGTGATCATAAGGCCGTTGCAGCATCCCTGAATATGGAAGTTAATAGGAACATAAAAAAAGGGCGGAAGGTTTATCTGTTTAGCAAGAGTAATAGAAGGCAGATTTCAGACTACCTAACAGATCAAAACGAAAATTTCTGTTCTGACACTGACAATGTTGAATGTTTATGGAAAAAGTTCAAGGCAATCGTAAAATGCGTTTTAGACAGGAACGTGCCGAGTAAAACTGTGAGGGACGGGAAAAACCCACCGTGGTACAACAACAAAGTTAGGAAACTACTGCGAAAGCAAAGAGAGCTTCACTGCAAGTTTAAACGCAGCCAAAACCTCTCAGACAAACAGAAGCTAAACGATGTCAAAGTTAGCGTAAGGAGGGCTATGCGTGAAGCGTTCAGTGAATTCGAAAGTAAAATTCTATGTACCGACTTGACAGAAAATCCTAGGAAATTCTGGTCTTACGTTAAATCAGTAAGTGGCTCGAAACAGCATATCCAGACACTCCGGGATGATGATGGCATTGAAACAGAGGATGACAAGCGTAAAGCTGAAATATTAAACACCTTTTTCCAAAGCTGTTTCACAGAGGAAGACCGCACTGCAGTTCCTTCTCTAAATCCTCGCACAAACGAAAAAATGGCTGACATCGAAATAAGTGTCCAAGGAATAGAAAAGCAACTGGAATCACTCAAGAGAGGAAAGTCCACTGGACCTGACGGGATACCAATTCGATTCTACACAGAGTACGCGAAAGAACTTGCCCCCCTTCTAACAGCCGTGTACCGCAAGTCTCTAGAGGAACGGAAGGTTCCAAATGATTGGAAAAGAGCACAGGTAGGACCAGTCTTCAAGAAGGGTCGTCGAGCAGATGCGCAAAACTATAGACCTATATCTCTGACGTCGATCTGTTGTAGAATTTTAGAACATGTTTTTTGCTCGAATATCATGTCGTTTTTGGAAACTCAGAATCTACTATGTAGGAATCAACATGGATTCCGGAAACAGCGATCGTGTGAGACCCAACTCGCTTTATTTGTTCATGAGACCCAGAAAATATTAGATACAGGCTCCCAGGTAGATGCTATTTTTCTTGACTTCCGGAAGGTGTTCGATACAATTCCTCACTGTCGCCTGATAAACAAAGTAAGAGCCTACGGAATATCAGACCAGCTGTGTGGCTGGATTGAAGAGTTTTTAGCAAACAGAACACAGCATGTTGTTATCAACGGAGAGACGTCTACAGACGTTAAAGTAACCTCTGGTGTGCCACAGGGGAGTGTTATGGGACCATTGCTTTTCATAATATATATAAATGACCTAGTAGATAGTGTCGGAAGTTCCATGCGGCTTTTCGCGGATGATGCTGTAGTATACAGAGAAGTTCCAGCATTAGAAAATTGTAGCGAAATGCAGGAAGATCTGCAGCGGATAGGCACTTGGTGCAGGGAGTGGAAACTGACCCTTAACATAGACAAATGTAATGTACTGAGAATACATAGAAAGAAGGATCCTTTATTGTATGATTATATGATAGCGGAACAAACACTGGTAGCAGTTACTTCTGTAAAATATCTGGGAGTATGCGTGCGGAACGATTTGAAGTGGAATGATCATATAAAATTAATTGTTGGTAAGGCGGGTACCAGGTTGAGATTCATTAGGAGAGTCCTTAGAAAATGTAGTCCATCAACAAAGGAGGTGGCTTACAAAACACTCGTTCGACCTATACTTGAGTATTGCTCATCAGTGTGGGATCCGTACCAGATCGGGTTGACGGAGGAGATAGAGAAGATTCAAAGAAGAGCGGCGCGTTTCGTCACAGGGTTATTTGGTAACCGTGATAGCGTTACGGAGATGTTTAACAAACTCAAGTGGCAGACTCTGCAAGAGAGGCGCTCTGCATCGCGGTGTAGCTTGCTCGCCAGGTTTCGAGAGGGTGCGTTTCTGGATGAGGTATCGAATATATTGCTTCCCCCTACTTATACCTCCCGAGGAGATCACGAATGTAAAATTAGAGAGATTAGAGCGCGCACAGAGGCCTTCAGACAGTCGTTCTTCCCGCGAACCATACGCGACTGGAACAGGAAAGGGAGGTAATGACAGTGGCACGTAAAGTGCCCTCCGCCACACACCGATGGGTGGCTTGCGGAGTATAACTGTAGATGTAGATGTAGATGTAGATGGCGCTGACGAATGAAAGTTCCTCTGACCGTGTGCCGTGTGTTACTTGTGTGTTGCAGGCTGTGTGATTGACGCAGCGCACTGTAAACAGCAGGATAGTCCGGTATTCACGTCTAGAACAAGCCGAGATGGTGTTTATGTACGGCCAAGCAGATAGAAACGGTCGAGAGCCAGCACGGCTATACCACAACAAGTACCTTCACAGACATCAACCCCGTCACACAACATTAAAGTTCTTTTTGGACGTTTGTGTGATTACGCGTCCTTTCAGACTGGATACTACAGGATCTAGAGACGAACACTAGTACGAGTTCGAGGCAAGGCCCGCTAACATGGTGTAAGCCAAAGTACGACTATGTGTATCCCTATCACCTGCAACGAGTGCGCGGATTATCCCCTCTGCGGGAAGGATTTTATCGATGGTTTTTGCACTAGACCATCACAATTATCGGATTTCTGTCATCAGCAATCCAGGGTGCGACATGTGGACCCGTGTATTGCATCCAATGGGGGCCACTGTGTACGTCTGTTGTGACGTGGATGCGATGCAACTTAGTACTGTATTCCTGGACGATTTGTTATCGTTGCACGCACACCGTCCATTTTCTGACACATGTTTCACTCCACTTGCAGTCAGGAATCCGTCTCTACAGTCTGTCTTTTTATTTATCTTCACTCTGTATAGTAAAAATGCAACTTGAGTTTTACTACCTTTTCTTCTAATATTTTCTAACGGTAATTCTCTATTATTGCTGTTAATTAGGGTTGTCATTTTTCTTCGTACATTTTGTCAACTATTTTGATCTGATAACCATTATTGTTTGCCGTTCATCAGAGTGTCTCTAGTTTATGGATTCTGTTGATTCTGTTACCTTCAGACATTGGAGCCCGCATTAACCTACTAATCATTGCATGCAAGAAAAATTTTTATGTGCAAGCGGGTGGCATTGTGAGGCATGGTTGAAGTTGTCTGGGGTACTACTTTACATTATGCTCTGGAAATAAGTACTCCATTGCAACTGCTAATTCTAAGATCTAAGAAGCTGATCGCGGATTTTTTTTTTCGAATTCTGTTGTAAAGATCATACTATTGTGGAAGTTGTTTAAACTGCTTTAAAATTCATTAATCACATGATTGCCTCCGCCTCCGTTGATAAGAATAATCGTGCCCTCCACATGTCTTTGGAACAATGTAGTCAATCACAACAACGTAGTCAGAACAACGTAGCGGTGCGGAAGTACTTGTCCATATGGGTACTTATAAATCTGAAGAAGGATTCGTCAGAAAGCTAGCAACATTTTCAGTCTCCTCTATGTGTCAGTTGATGACACAGAGCCTCACTTATTAGGTGAGTTGTAACAGCTATATCTCATATACAACGCGTAACAAAATAACGGTGTAAAAATGTGGTAGAATGCAGAGGATGAAATTTTGAACGTCTTGGTATGAGAAACCTGTAGCCGGAAATGTGAAATAAAGTTCTACGGCCACCGCTGGGCTGTTGAAAATCCACACGCTACCTCTCAGTGACAATCTAGGCTGGAATTCTTGGAGACCACCTTACTGGACCACACATTTTTCCAGATCGTTTGAACGGTGCATAATATTTTAACTTTCTGGACAATGCCTTGCCTAAACTCCTGGAGGACGTTTCCCTGCAACTGTACACTAGTTTATAGTCTCGGAACGACGATTCTCCAGCGCACTTTGATCGTTGGGCCAGGGCATATCTCACAGACAACTGCAGGCAGAGAGTATTTTGAAGGGGATGCCCAGTTTCCTGACCTCACAACTCTTAACTTGAAACTTACTGGCGGATTAAAACAGTGTGCCGGACCGAGACTCGAACTCGGGACCTTTGTCTTTCGCGGGCAAGTGCTCTACCGACTGAGCTACCCAAGCACGAGTCACGCCCCGTCCTCACAGCTTTAACTGGCACTCATGGAAGAACGGATCCGTTCTTCCAGGAGTGCTGGTTCTGCAAGGCTCGCAGGAGAGCTTCTGTGAAGTTTGGAAGGTAGGAGACGAGGTACTGGCAGAATTAAAGCTGTGAGGACGGGGCGTGAGTCGTGCTTGGGTAGCTCAGTCGGTAGAGCACTTGCCCGCGAAAGGCAAAGGTCCCGAGTTGAGTCTCGGTCCGACACACAGTTTTAATCCTCCAGGAAGTTTCATATCAGCGCACACTCCGCTGTAGAGTGAAAATTTCATTCTAGAAACTCTTAACTTTCTTGTCTGGGGTTTTGTAAAGTCGCTGGTGTATTAAACGACAGTAGGAACAACAGATGAACTTACTGAATGCATCTTTAAGCGTTTGACACCATCAGAGTGGAGAGTGGAATTTTGCAGAGAAACTGACGAAACATGGTTCGTCGTTACACATTATGTAACGAAGCTGATGATCGTCACATCGAACGTCTACTCTATGTAGTAGTGAAGCTACAGATTCGGTTTACAGTATTTGATTTTACTGTACTGTAGTTTGTAAAACATTTATTGACAGTATTCTGGGAAGGATAATGTAAGTCTGGTTGCCTATCTTAAAATGCATGAAATATTTTTTGGAAGTCCGGAGCCGCACTG
This sequence comes from Schistocerca cancellata, assembly GCF_023864275.1. Taxonomy (NCBI): domain Eukaryota; kingdom Metazoa; phylum Arthropoda; class Insecta; order Orthoptera; family Acrididae; genus Schistocerca; species Schistocerca cancellata. The sequence goes on from NC_064628.1 coordinate 67,150,594, forward strand.
CTGCTACGGTCGCAGGTTCGAATACTGCCTCTGGCATGGATGTGAGTGATGTCCTTAGGTTAGTTAGGTTTAAGTAGTTCTAAGTCTAGGGGACTGATGACCTCAGCTGTTAAGTCCCATAGTGCTTAGAGCCATTTTTTATTTTCTGGAGCAGTTTTATTTTGAAAAAAAAACTACGTTGGAAGGGTACCAACGAGCGTGAAGGAGGAAAGCTTTTCCATTCAAGAGTGGAAGGAAGAGACTTTTAGGATAAAAGTTTCGTCTATGGCAATGTCTTTAGAAACAGAGGCAAACTTCATTTTTATCAAGTACCAGACAAGAAACAATTCTTAGTCTCTCTGAGGAAACTGGTAGTACCTTCAACTGAAATAAATTGGTGAAGCTGCAAAAATTCTGAAACTAGGTTTCAACACGAAAATGTGAGCCCTGCCCCTTCAGAATACGGTTACTGTATTTTAGCCAGCGTCACTCAATCCTCTTCAAGTAGACGACTGAAGAGCCCTTGTACATAAATGCTATATTATCCTCCCCTTTCCAATGTCTAGACTAATACTGTGCGGAGCAGGGTTGCACCATTGTTCCTAATTAGCTTCATGCTGCCACACTTGGACGACTTCAGTGGTTGGAAAATTGGTCTTTTTTGATTTTTTACTGATATTTCAACGCCATTCAGTGGGAAGGTGGATAAAGGGGGAAGGGTGATAAACCACTAAACTTCACTACAGTAAGTTTTAGCATCTGCAATGGAAGAGGATGGATTAAGAGTAGGAGGGTTAAGTGATGTTATGAATGGGATGGTAATAGTGTTGGACGGTTTGTACGAGTACGAGGGGTTAGCTATGATAGAAAGGATAGTCATCAGATAAAATTTCGTTGTCTCCAAGTCTGTTGAAGTTGTAATGGGAGGTGACGAGGAGACTAAGGAGGTGTAAGGTGAGTGGGAAGTATTGTGGTATTGGCTCGGCAGCGTGCCAGTATTGGTTACTGCGGGTTACAAGAAACGGATGATGGAGGCAAATTTGCGGGATGTGTAGGAAGTATGGAGATATTCAGCGTCAATGAGAAGGGAGAGGAGATTGATGAATCGGTAAAGGTGTCGAGTAGGAGAGGGTAAGAGGATGGAATAAACAAAACGGAATCATCCTATTCAACATCTGAAAATACTGATAGAAAGTGGTTGGAGTGTATATCCATTGTGTATATTACACTGGAGAGGATAGATCGAATCAAAACTATGTTTGTGTAGAGAATGATAGGCGGATCCAAATTCCATGTTTGGCCAGTTAGTAATTTTAATCTGTTGTGTGCTCTCTGTTGTATGGTTAGTGCGTTCATCCTATAACTTGTTTTGGAAGGGCTTAGCTTGAGGAATCATTGGATACGACAGGATGTAATCTGGTTATTGGTCATAGTTCAGAGATGTGCAACTTCCGTTGTGCGTAGTGCTTCTGGAAGTGAACTGGTGGTGTGCGTGCCGCAGCTGGCGTCGGCGCTGGACCACCTGCACGCGCGCGAGCTGGTGCACCGCGACGTCAAGCTGGACAACGTGCTGGTCTTCCGGTCGGATTTCTCGCGCGTCAAGCTCTGCGATTTCGGCGAGACGCGTCGTGCTGGCACGCTGGTGCGCAGGCGCAACGAGTGGTTGCCGTACTCGCCGCCAGAGGTGCTGCTCACCAACACCGACGACACCTACAAGTGAGTTCTCATCTACTGGTTGTTGTCAGATTACTGAAACGGAGTAGAAATCTTGAGTTTTGTGTTGGCAGAAGTGATATTTTTGCAATGTATACTGCCCCAAACCATGCAGTTGTTTCAATAATAATTCTGAACATAAGGACAGCTCAACAATCTATGAACGTAACCGCTTCACTCTGCCCAAGCAAACCCACCTCTTGTAAAATGCTAATTACACCACTAGCTACTTACCACGCCCTCCAACTTTCCCGTCCTTTCTTCAACATGGTCGAGTGGTCTAATACATGGAAACTTCGAGTAAGTCCATAGAAAAACCAAGCCACCGTCTTTGGACACACTGCTCGTAGATACTGTCTCCCAGGTTTTCAACCACCCTGTTCCTCTCACTAGCACAGTAAAGTATTTAGGGGTAAACCTCAGCAGAAAACTAATGTGGAATATGAGCCTCCATATCATCCAACACAAAGCCTTAAACTGACTACAGATATTAGGATGCATCTGGGATCTACACCCTTCTACCATCATCCTCACCTACAAATCCCTTTTCTGTTCCACCATAACTTATGACTCTATCTCTCCCTCTCTTAAATTCTACAGATCCTTTCAGGTCCAAAATTACATGAATTCCACTTCATCTTCCACAACCAACTATCTCCTCTAATTCACATTCTATAACTCGTCCATTTCCCACGCCTTCTTCTCTTCCTGGAACACCTTCAGACAAAGTGGATTAATCGGAAAACCCAATTCCAGCACCTGGTAGAAGAAAACATACCAGACACTCTGTCGCTCAGAATCGATATGAAAAGGCCTCTGGGGTAGCATGAAGGACATTAAAGAGTCCATGCCGTGCAGAGTGGCCACGCGGTTTGAGGCGCCATGCCACGGACTGCGCGGCCCCTCCCGCCGGAGGTACGAGTCCTCCCTCGGGCATGGGTGTGTGTGTTGTTCTTAGCATAAGTTTGTTCAAAAATGGCTCTGAGCACTATGGGACTAACGTCTGAGGTCATCAGTCCCCTAGAACTTAGAACTACTTAAACCTAACTAACCTAAGGACATCGCACACACCCATGCCCGAGGTACGAATCGAACCTGCGACCGTAGCGGTCGCGCGGTTCCAGATGTAGCGCCTAGAACCGCTCGGCCGCCCCGGCCGGCCATAAGTTAGTTTAAGTAGTGTGTAAGTCTAGGGACCGATGACCTCAGCAGTTTGGTCCGTTTTCACACACATTTGAACATGTGAAAGAGCCCATCCGTTTCCTTTGGACGTTGGTTCCCACAGATTTTGCTGTCGAAAACGACAGTTTGCACCACAGTTAGCAACAGGATGACGTTCTTGACAAATTTTGACACTGATGACTCTCCATAGGTGATTCAACCTTTTTCTGAGGACATTGTGTGGTCTGCAGCCGTACTGAATATGATCTCACCCATTTGTAGTGGAGTGTGGCTGCCATTTTTTGCTCCTGTCTACAGGTTGGAACCACTACGGACAGTTAAAAATAATTCGACGAAATTTGAACGTGATTTGAAGCAGCAAAGGATGCCTTTGCTTCTTCAGTCCTCCTGTTTTGCGCCCTCCTTTTGCATGATCATGGGGTGGGCGGGGGGGGGGGGGGGGAGGGGGATGTGACACTGACACATCGTGGATAAAACGGCAAAGTGTCCATGGCTCAAAAAATGGTTCAAATGGCTCTGAGCACTATGGTACTCAACATCTTGGGTCATAAGTCCCCTAGAACTTAGAACTACTTAAACCTAACAAACCTAAGGACATCAGACACACCCATGGCCGAGGCAGGATTCGAACCTGCGACCGTAGCAGTCCCGCGGTTCCGGACTGCTGCGCCAGAACCGCACGGCCACCGCGGCCGGCCAAAGTGTCTATCTAAGATTCTCCAGTTCGGCAACACATCTGAGATTCTCCAGTTCGACAACGCCACCGGTGCCATCCACCCACGATTTTGTAGCACTTTAAAAATGTAGATGTACAGAGTGTCCAAGGCGCCTGCAAGCAGGGAACCCACTCACACCCTTCCTATTCTGCGTGCCCCCTGACAGGGTGTAGCGAAGTACTGTAAACAGCCTGCGGGCGCTTAGGACTCCACACGGATTGTCTCTGTACAGGTACCTTTTAAAGAGTTCAACAAAGGAGTGTGGGTGGCACAGAGGGTGTTGCCGAACTGGGTACTCTTAAAGGAAGACTTTGCTGTTTTATTCATGCATGTGTCAATGTCACATCCCTGTACTGCTTCAGATCACGTTCAAATTTCGTCGAACGATTTTGAACGGTCCCTTGTGGTTCCACCCTGTACGCAAGAGCAAAAATTGCGGTCCCGCTGCACTCCAAATGGTGCAGTCACGTTCATTGTGGTTCCTAGCCCACAGTGTCCTAGGGAGTTTCAGCAGTGCCAAAGGTTGTCAAGAACGTCACCGTGATGCTCACTGCATTGCGAACTGTATTTTTCGATCGTGACATGCGTGGGAACCAACGCCCAAAGGAAAGAGGTTGTTTCTTGGACGTCCTTTATGCCACCCCCGGAGTCCTTTTCGCGTCGAGTCTGAGCGGCAGTGTGTGTGGAATGTTTCCTTCGGCAATCTACACTCCTGGAAATGGAAAAAAGAACACATTGACACCGGTGTGTCAGACCCACCATACTTGCTCCGGGCACTGCGAGAGGGCTGTACAAGCAATGATCACACGCACGGCACAGCGGACACACCAGGAACCGCGGTGTTGGCCGTCGAATGGCGCTAGCTGCGCAGCATTTGTGCACCGCCGCCGTCATTGTCGGCCAGTTTGCCGTGGCATACGGAGCTCCATCGCAGTCTTTAACACTGGTAGCATGCCGCGACAGCGTGGACGTGAACCGTATGTGCAGTTGACGGACTTTGAGCGAGGGCGTATAGTGGGCATGCGGGAGGCCGGGTGGACGTACCGCCGAATTGCTCAACACGTGGGACGTGAGGTCTCCACAGTACATCGATGTTGTCGCCAGTGGTCGGCGGAAGGTGCACGTGCCCGTCGACCTGGGACCGGACCGCAGCGACGCACGGATGCACGCCAAGACCGTAGGATCCTACGCAGTGCCGTAGGGGACCGCACCGCCACTTCCCAGCAAATTAGGGACACTGTTGCGCCTGGGGTATCGGCGAGGACCATTCGCAACCGTCTCCATGAAGCTGGGCTACGGTCCCGCACACCGTTAGGCCGTCTTCCGTTCACGCCCCAACATCGTGCAGCCCGCCTCCAGTGGTGTCGCGACAGGCGTGAATGGAGGGACGAATGGAGACGTGTCGTCTTCAGCGATGAGAGTCGCTTCTGCCTTGGTGCCAATGATGGTCGTATGCGTGTTTGGCGCCGTGCAGGTGAGCGCCACAATCAGGACTGCATACGACCGAGGCACACAGGGCCAACACCCGGCATCATGGTGTGGGGAGCGATCTCCTACACTGGCCGTACACCACTGGTGATCGTCGAGGGGACACTGAATAGTGCACGGTACATCCAAACCGTCATCGAACCCATCGTTCTACCATTCCTAGACCGGCAAGGGAACTTGCTGTTCCAACAGGACAATGCACGTCCGCAAGTATCCCGTGCCACCCAACGTGCTCTAGAAGGAGTAAGTCAACTACCCTGGCCAGCAAGATCTCCGGATCTGTCCCCCATTGAGCATGTTTGGGACTGGATGAAGCGTCGTCTCACGCGGTCTGCACGTCCAGCACGAACGCTGGTCCAACTGAGGCGCCAGGTGGAAATGGCATGGCAAGCCGTTCCACAGGACTACATCCAGCATCTCTACGATCGTCTCCATGGGAGAATAGCAGCCTGCATTGCTGCGAAAGGTGGATATACACTGTACTAGTGCCGACATTGTGCATGCTCTGTTGCCTGTGTCTATGCGCCTGTGGTTCTGTCAGTGTGATCATGTGATGTATCTGACCCCAGGAATGTGTCAATAAAGTTTCCCCTTCCTGGGACAATGAATTCACGGTGTTCTTATTTCAATTTCCAGGAGTGTATAATAAACCGCTTGATTTCAACTCTGGGCGTTCTGACCTCCATCGGAGAGGTGTCAAAAGAAGGGGTGAAATGTGTGTAAGGCGGGTGGGTGACAACGTTTCCACCGTGATGATATGACCATCGTAGCGTTGGGCATCATTGCAGTGAAATTTTGTGCTAATGTGATATCAGTAATCCACCTTACGCCTCACATGACCTTTCGAGTTCTGGCGTTTCTTTCGCATGCGTCAACGCCTTGCTTTTTGAAGCGTCGCCGAACCCGAGGGTGACGTCACGGAGCAACACGCTTTCGCGCCATTACAGTGGAAGGTCGGAGGCACCTTTGAACCTAATTTCAAACTTCTGCGTTGCAACTGGAGACAATTACGGGAATTCGAAAAAGTGACCCTTTAACTGTGTAGTGCAGTATAACTCAAATTCTCAGGTGTAAGAGAATATAAATCAAAACAGGCCAGGGAAGCGATAAACTCATTACTTATTTGACACGTCTGAAACCTGAAGCCCTAACAGTTGAAGTAAGCATTGGCACCCTTCACTGTTATTACACTACTAATCCCCCTACTGGCTGTGTCATTTTGGAGTATCCCCTAATGACTTCTGTACAAGACAGTTCGCTGTCCGTCTTGATTTAATACACACCATTAAAAGCGTGGGATTTAGTTTAAACATCATACTTGGCGTATTACTGTTCCTTAAAACTCTTACGCTGTTGTTCATTTCAGTTACTTCGCTCACTCTGAATTACAATGCCACTTCTTTAATAGCTTGCTGTCAGAATCACTTCACTTTTATTGTTCATTAATTACATTTCTTTCCTTTCTTCACGGTTTCCTACTGTACCAATCATTCACGTTGCTCCACACCAACAATTACATCTACATGAATATTCTGCAAATCACACCTAGGTGCCTTGCAGACGGCCGGCCGTTGTGGCCGAGCGGTTCTAGGCGCTTCAGTCTGGAACCGCGCTGCCGCTACGGTCGCAGGTTCGAATCCTGCCTCGGGCATGGATATGTGTGATGTCCTTAGGTTGGTTAGGCTTAAGTAGTTCTAAGTCTAGGGGACTGATGACCTCAGATGTTAAGTCCCATAGTGCTTAGAGCCATTTTGAACCTGGCAGACGGTTCATCAAATCAATTTCACAATATTTTTCTATTATTCCACTCTCGAACAGCGTGCAGAAAAAACGAACACCTATATCTTTCCGTGCGAGCTCTGGTTTCCCTTATTTTATCTGATGGTCGTTTCTCCCTATGTATGTCAGCGTCAACAAAATATTTTCGCACTCTGAGGAGAAAGTTGGTGATTGAAATTTCGTGAGAAGACTCCGCTGCAGCAAAAAGTGCCTTTGTTTTAATGATTTCCGCCAAAAATCCTGTGTCATACCCGTGACACTCTATCCTCTACTTCTCGATATTACAAAACGCGCTGCTCTTCTTTGAACTTTCCCGATGACTCTGACAATCCTAGCTGGTAAGGATCTCACACTGCGCAGCAGTACTCCAAATGAGGACGGACAATCTTAGTGTAGGCAGTCTCTTTAGTAAATCTGTTGCATCTTCTAAGTGTTTTGCCAATAAAACGCTGTGTTTGATTCACCTTCCCCACAACATTTTCTGTGTGTTCTTTCCAGTTTAATTTTTTGGACTGTAATGCCTAGGTATTTAGTTGAAGTGATTTGTTAGATTTGACTGATTTATCGTGTAACCGACCGAAGTTTAAAGGATTCCTCTTAGCACTGATGTGGTTGACCTCACACTTTTCATTATTTAGAGTCAATTGACAATTGTCGCACCATTCATATATCGTTTCTAAATCTCCTTGCTATTTGTTTTGATCGTGTGATGACTTTACTAGATGTTAAACTACAGCACAACCTGCAAACAACCTGAGACGGCTGCTCACATTGTCTCCTAAATCGTTAATATAGATAAGAAACAGCAGAGGGCCTATAACACTAACTTGGGGAACGCCAGAAATCACTTCTGTTTCAGTCGATGACTGTCCGTCAGTCACTACGAACTGTGACCTCTCTGACAGAAAATCACGAATCCAGTCGCATAACTGAGACATAATAGTGCCCATCAGCACTTCCTCTGACCATCTCGTAACTCCACTATTCGACTCTAACCTGTAACTCACAAATCTGAAGCTCGTAACACCCACCCTCTCTTTCTGACTAAAGCTAAAAAAACACGAGTGCTCGAACCAAAAATCCGCACAGTCAAAACTAAAATGTATATCGCATGTTTGTCTGACTACCTAAGAACTTGGCGCGCTTATTAAGAATCTAGTCCTCATTATGAGGTGTCAGCTTTTCAGTGTATATTCGGTATCGTTTATGTATCTAGAATTAGCTCTCTTTTGATGATGAATAATTACCGCAGGTGAGGGACACGGCTGTCAAGGAAGGTGGTGGTCTGGATGTCTATCCGACAGACGTGAGGCGCGAGGCTATGAAACCGGGTCAGGCCTCCTAATAGCACTCCACACCTGGCGTCGGGATATAGGCGCCCCACTGTCTGACTCGTGGCACTGCTTACGATATCCTAGCTGCCCACACAACGACAACTCCGCGGCTCTTAAATGGCCAGCGGCTAGTAACGAGTCTGTACAAGTTAAGGAGCCATGAGGAATTTCAAAGGCTAATTTTATGTCGCCACACTCAATCGTTGCTCACTGTTGACCGCCTCTGTGGTCCCAGCCAACGGACACTGCACCAGCACGTACGCATGACGCCGCCATGTTGTTTTTGTTGTTGTGGTCTTCGATGTGAAGACCGATATGATGCAGATCTCCTTGCTACTTTATCCTGTGAAAGCCTCTTCGCGTCCGAGTAATTACTACAATCTATGCCCCTCTGAATCTGCTTATTGTACTCATTTCTTGGCCTCTATGCTTTTTTACCCTCCATACTTCCCCCCGATACTAAACTGGTGATTCATTGATGTCTCAGAATGTGCTCTATCAACTGGTCCCTTCTTTTAGCCAAGTTGTGCCACTAATTTATTTTCTCCCAAATTCTATTCAGTATTTCCTCATTAGTTACGTGATCTATCCATCTAATCTTCAGCATTCTTCTGTACCACCACATTTCGGAAGCTTATACTCTCTTCTTGGCTAAACTGTTTATCGTTCATGTTTCAGTTCAATAAGTGACTGCACTCCAGAGAAATAACTTCAGCAAAGACTTCCTCACACTTAAATCTATATTCGAGGGTAGCATGTTTCTCTTCTTCAGAAATGCTTTTCTTGCCATTGACAGTCTACATCAGCTATTTTGCTTCCCAGATAGCAAAACTCATTTACTACTTTAAGTGTCTCATTTTCTAATCTAATTTCCTCAACATCACCTGATTTAATTCGACTAAATTCCATTATCCTTGTTTTGTTTTTGTTAATGTTCTCTTATATCCTCCTTTCAAGACACTGTCCATTCCGTTCAACTGCTATTCCAAGTCCTTTGCTGTCTCTGACAGAATGACAATGTCATCGACAAACCTCGAAGTTTTCATTTATTCTCCCTGAACTTTAACTCCCGCTCCAAATTTTTCGTTGGTTTACTTTACCGTTTGTTCAGTGTACAAACTGAATGACATCGGGGATAGGCTACAACCCTGTCTCATTCGCTTATCAAACACTGCCTCCCTTTCATGCCCCTCGACTCTTGTAATTGCGGTCTGGTTTCCGCACAAGATTGTAAATAGCCTTTCTCTCTCTGTATTTGACCCCTGCTACCTCCAGAATTTCAAATAGAGTGTTCCATTCAACATTGCAAAAAACCTTCTCGAAATCTGAAAATGCTTAAATGTAGGCTGCCTTTAATGTATTTTCTAAGTGGCAGGGTCAGTATTGCCTCGCGTGTTCCTACTTTTCTCCGGAATCCAAACTTATTTTTGCTGAGGTCGGTTTCTACCAGTTTTTCCATTCTTTTGCAAAGAATTCGTGTTAGTATTTTGCAATCATGACTTGTTAAACTAACAGTTCGGTAATTTCCCCACCTGTCAGCAACTGCTTTCTTTGGAACTGGAATTACTATATTCTTCTTGAAGTCTGAGGGTATTTCGCCTGTCTTATACATCTTGCACATTAGATGGAAGAGTTCTGTCGTGGTTGGCTCTCTCAATGCTATCAATAGTTCTGAGGGAATGTCATCTACTTTTGAGGCCTTGTTTCGATGTAAGGCTTTCAGTGCTATATCGAAGTCTTCTCGCAGTCTCATCTCTCCCATCTCATCTTCATCTACCTCCTCTTCCATTTCTATATTGCCTTCAAGTTCGTCTTCCTTGTACAGACCCTCTATATACACCTTCCACGTTTCAGCTTTCCCTTCTTTGGTTAATACTGGTTTTTCATCTGAGCTCTTAATATTCATATAGTTGCTTCTCTTTTCTCCTAAGGCCTCTTTTATCTTTCTGTGGGCTGTGTCCTACATTCCCTTAGCAAGATACGCTTCTAAAACCTTACACTTGTCTTCGAGCCATTCCTTCTCAACCAGTTTGCATTTCCTGTCAGTTTCACGTTTTAGACGTTTGTATGCCCTTTCGCCTGCTTGATTTGTTGCAATATTATATTTTCTCCTTTCATCAGTTCAATTCAGTATCTCCTGTGTTATCCAAGAATTTCTACTAGGACTTGTCTTTTTATCTATTCAATCCACTGCTGCCTTCTCTATTTCATCTACAGTTCGCAACCAATAAATTGTGGTCAGAGTCCACATCTGACCCTGAAAATGTCTTGCGATATAAAATCTGGTTCCGGGATCTCTTTGTGATACCAAATGAGATGCTGCTTCAATAAATAAACATCTAAGTCGATAGAAAAGCCGTCGAAGTGACATCAAATGGAAAAGCATTCGCTGGGCTGGGAGCCACACAATATTTACAAGCTCCCGATGAAACAATTATTCATTGTAATGGCGTTCATTCTCAACACTACGCACAGACTAAAATAAAGCAAGAAAAAAGATTTTGCTTTGGTGGAGTGAGCCGTAAACGAAAATTACGTAATCAAGGTAAGGAAGGTAACAGCAGGCTGAAAGACTTTATGTACACAATAAAACCAGGACAAGATAACTGTCATCAGGAAGAAACGTCATCAGCATAGGATTAGCGGGACATTCTATAAATAAGCGCACTGGTCAATATGGTAACCATCCCCGTCAAAGACTACACTCGCCGCAACAGCACAATGGCCGCTCTGCGGGTGGCGTACCAGGCGGTCGTGCGACATCCCACGGCTGACCAGTCCGGTATGTCGAATCAACACAGTAAGATGCGTGAACGTCAAGTCGTGAGAGAATGACAGATATGAGCTATCGTGTATGGTCATGCCCACGATCACATCGTGTCCGAGTTGATGGGCTATCAACATGTACTGTCAACTGGTTCAAATGGCTCTGAGCACTATGGGACTTAACGTCTGAGGTCATCAGTCCCCTAGAACTTAGAACTACGTAAACCTAACTAACCTAAGGACAGCACGCACATCCATGCCCGAGGCAGGATTCGAACCTGCGACCGTAGCGGTCGCGCGGTTGCAGACTGAAGCGCCTAGAACCGCTCGGCCACACCGGCCGGCCATGTACTGTCCAACGAATCTACAAGTAATGGTTTGCCAATTGCAGCCAAGCCATGAAATACGTCACAACAGTGGTCGTCAAAAGACCCCAGCCAACAGGGACCGCAGGCGAGTGTCATTCTCTGTCAGTGTCAGTCGGTATCAAACCCGACCGGAATTGGTGCTGCCAGTGAATGGAGGACCATCTCCATCAGTTTTCTGGCAAACACTGTGAAGAGAACTCCATATAACTTTTTATGTCCATGACCGGAAGGGCAACAACACACTGATTAATATGCCACTGGTAGCAGTGAACAATGCTTTATAAATTCACAGAACATAGAACATGAATATCCAGAAAATAAGAGTCACTGTTTGACAATGAGAAATAAGGTTAACACTGTATCCACCAATAGGATGTTCTCAGAGAGTCTATGTTGGACCACTGAAATAAGAAACTTCTCATAGCATCCCTAAATGCCGAGTCCCACGAGCAGTGATCAGTGGTAGGCAATGGCTGCATCTCGTGACAGCCGAGCTGGCCGAAGAGCGTAGGACAGGCGGCGTTCAGCGAGGGCATGGTCGACGGATACGCGGCCGCTGCTCGGTGACGGCTTAGCGGCTTGTAGAGCATGCGGAGCTGGGTCCGTGAGGCTGTGGTCAGAGGCAGGCAGCGAGGTGACTCGAGACGGTACGTACTGCAGACAGTGCCCTTCGAGCCTATGGTCGGTCATGTGGATTGTTTGGTTGACCGTGGAGACCTATGGTGTTCATGATGGGAGTTCGGCGAGAACAGCACTGGCTATGCGTCGGCCGGCAAGTTATATCCACGACCGGGGACAGATTACACGGTCGGTTTCCAGGCGGCACGTGGCCGGTGTAGGGAAATATTTTCATGGTTATGGCGCCGCCGGGAGTGATGCTAGGGCCGCTGTATTATACGGAGCTTCCCGTAAATCTAGCGGTGAATATGTTTACATTTACCGACAGTGGGATTGGAATCTCTAGTGTTTAATTTTTTTTTTTTTTTTTTTTTTTTTTTTTTTTTTTTTTTTTTTTTTTTTTTTTTTTTTTTTGAACAGAAAAGACCACACAGCAACAGGAGTTTCGAACGTGTCATGTTAACAGAACTGCAGTTTCCGCAGTACAACAGTAAAAAGATTTCGACGTACAAATATAAGTTCTTAATACAAATTAAAAACACAGCCAGCATCTCTAGAGTTTACAGCAAACGTTAAAACCTGCGAAGATCCCAGCGAGGATCCCCGCCACTCTACCTCCCTGCGACACTCACCCCGCACTCAGCTCGCCCACGACGGGTCCTCACCACACCCCCATACCTCGCTCACGAACGGGACCTCACCCCACCCCCTATAGTTCCCTCACAACGGAAGACCGGAAACAGTACCTGCATTTGCGTATGGAAAATACGACTGTCTTCATAACGTTTTTGTTATCAGTATGATTTTTATATTCTTCATTTCTTTAGGTCTAATGAGTCAAGCTACATTTTATAAACAGAGACTAGAAACAAGATAGTGAAGCTAATGCAAATAGTGCAAGCTGTTTGGTGGATAAAGCTTACATTTATGTCTCTACTGACATAACACAGTATTTTTACTGTGCTGTTTTGGTTTGTGTTTGTTCTGTGTCTTATAATCTGGAAAGATTTTTTTGGATGAATAAAAGAAATAAACTCTGTTGCCATCTGCGGTATCGTAAGCTTTTATTACCGACATACGTAACATTTCCAACCACATTATTTGTGAAGTGTAGTTTTCCCGAAAGATCACGTCATATTAAGCGATTAATTTGATGATAATTGGCTCACATTATAATTAACAGACAGCACGTTTGTACTTCGCTTTCATTTATTATTTTAAATCATTCGTGATTTTTTGTTCCGCTTGTTGTAAATACCATTAGGTACCGGAAATCCATTTTAAGTTATAGACACTTCTACTTCATCAATAACATACAGTTATAATCGTAGTCGTGTCTGTAAACGTTTACATTAATACCTGAAACTTAAAGTCTTTGCATTATACGTTGGAAATTGTTCATTTTCTAGTTCTCGTTCTAGCAGTAACATATCTGCGACGATGTGTATCATTTTGCTCCGGTTGGGCGGAGCATCTTGCTGATCAGGGGTGGAGCTTAAGTGGGGTGGGCGGGGACTATGTGTCGGGATCTTCGCAGGTTTTAAGCTCATGTAGAGTTTACTACCGGCGGTCGAGTCGGGAAGAGACAGTCGCTGGTAAGCTGAATGTGTTGCGGTACAGCCGAAACTCCAAGGGGTACTGCATCGGGTTACCACACAACAGAGATATGGTATACACTGAAGAGCCAAAGAAACTGGTACACATGCCTAAAATTGTGTAGGGTCCCCTCTAGCACGCAGAAATGCTACACTTCTGTCACGTACAACGATTCCCTACAGTTGTCGTCGATCCCGTTTTTGCAGGATCTTTTTCCGGCCGCAGTGATGTCGAAGATTTGATGTTTGGCCGCATTCCTGATACTCACGGTACACTCGTGAAATGGTCGTACGGGAAAATTCTCACTTCATCGTTACCTCGGATATGCTGCATCCCATCGCTCATGTGCCGACAATAACACCACGTTCAAACTCACTTAAATACTGGTAACCTGTCATCGTAGTAGCAGAAACCGATCTAACAATTTTGCCAGACACTTGTTGTCTTACATAGGCGTTGCCGACCGCAGCGCCGTTTTCTGCCCGTTTACATACCTCAGTATTTGAATACGCATACCTATGCCAGTTTCTTTGGCGCTTCAATGTACATATAGAACACAGCCACTGCAATATCGTATTTATCGTATGTGCAATGACAGTTTTCTATAAGTTTTTATGAGAAAGTACGAGTACTTTACCAGAGTGGCTGAATTTTCGCTTTTTGATATTAGGGGTCTAATAGCTATACATACCTAAAAAATAGGTTTAGTCCTCTTTTCCAGTTATTTGACTTCCGGCCTCTGGAGCTTAAATGACAGAGTCATACAGTACATTAAAACAAACAATCTTTGATGCTTTGTTTGGCTGAATGATTGTACATACGTTCATGACTTTTGATGCTTAAGCCAAAACATTGTTGCAAGTTATGTATTGTACGCGATACGTAACATTGCTGACTATACAAAATGACGAATGGGTATAAATAAATGATAATTTATTTTAGTGTACAAAGATAAGACGATCTTTTTTCACGTTGAAACAACAAGATTGTTGAACTTTGTCATATTACTGATATTCATTGAGATAAAATACTTTAAACATTAGAAAACATTAACTAAAACATACAAAATAGTAATATTTCGTGAAATATGAAACTTTCTGAAACAATTTCTTTCTGGAGTCAAGCGAAAGACCGCCTTACATTCAGAACCCGTCACGTTTGTCAGACTTCAACAAGCCAGTCTTCTAGATCTTCATCCGCTCTTCCCATCGACAGCCATTTCTGGACGTAAAAAAGGCGGCTGCAACTATTGAGGAGTCAGGACAGTAGCTGAACTGATATTCTTTTCGTTTTGCTCTGTTTCACCTTCCCCTTCTTCAGTTTCTGGATTTCATGTAATGGTTTTTTCCCTTTTTCAGAACAATACAAAATATTGTTGGGACCACGAATGAACGGAATAAAATGGAACCGACTCTCAATTGCTCATAGGCGTTTGAAATGTGGTAACAGACCCCAGTACATCGGATATGCTGCAGCTAAGAAAACAGAATTTCAGGAACTAAAATTCACTTTCTTTTCACGTCCTTTGTCAGATTTGGAGCCAAGGACCTGGTAATAACATTTTAGTATCGTTTCAGAAGAAACTAACTTAAAATCGACGATAGTAATATTGCTTTCGTGACTGCTCGAAAGCCACTTGGTTCTTGCTGTTCCTGGCATGTAGCGGTCGTTCAGGGGTTCAAATAGCTAACACCGTCGTCCTGCAGAGTGTATGAAATTAAGTACAGGCGAATACAGTGTACAGTGTACTTTGAGCTGAGTTATATTCCCGCCCCCTTTTTTTCGGAAACATCATTGTCAGTATTCTTTTGCCTACAAAAAATCGCAGTGTAATGGAGGTTAAAGTGAATCTGTGCAGTCTGACAATATACTTCGAAGTGTCATTCCACGCATTGCCGCGTAACGATAAGAAAGTTCGTCAGCAAGTGAAGTTGTCTGGAAAATTGGAGTCACAACGACGCAAGTGGAAAATTCAATTGTTACTGTGAGACAGAAAGAAATTGAAGATTGCTCTCAGAGTGGTCACCTGTGATCACCAGCTGGTGAACTCTACATGCAAATTATTGCTCGTAGGTGCCCAGAAGAGACTGCAGCGAAACTGGATACTGCCATTTTTTGGAGACAACGGGAGGGCTGTGTCGAGCCTGATAGTACGCAACAGTCTCCACATGAGCAGATGGATCTCTAGGCGTTCATTATCAGTAACACAACAAAACGCCCAGCACCGTAGTGAGAGAAGCAGATGGGCACAGGAGCACTTGAAATGGAACATGAAGCATTGTCTCTGGGTTCTCTTCATCGACGAGTGCAGGATTTATCAGAGGGTCGTCACAGAAGAGGGTCCAGTTGGACACTCACCAGTACTGGTCACGCAGTCTCAAATGTACTGGAGGATCGTCAGTCACCATCTGGGCTGGTATTATGTACAGATATCGGATGCCTCTCAAGCTCATCGATGCTCATTTGAGGGCTGCGCGTTATAGGAACAGAAAGCTGCAACTTATTGTCCAGCCCTACAGTCAGTATTTTTCCAGTGAGCTGGTCCTTCAAGACGATAACGCATGAACACTCCATCCTCAGATCGTGTACAGCTACCTTCAGGAAGCAGGAATGGAACGAATGAATTGGCCTACAGTATCTGCTGGCATGAACAAGATTCAGCATGCTTGGGACCAGCTGCAGCTTGCTGTGAATCTTCTCAGGGATCCTCCTCACACACTGGACGACCTCAGAATGGCTGCCATTAAAGAGCGAACAGAGCTGAGCAGAAACATTTTTGCCTCCCAGTCGACAGTAAGCCATGTATGTTCCAACACACGGTGTGGAGGAATACATTACTGAATGTTATGCAGTAGTAAGATGCGATTTCACAACTGTGAAAAAATTGTTCACTTTCGAACAGACTGGCTTTATATTGGTTATTGTGAAGTTATTGTTTCACATTTAAGCTATTTTTAGGTTCATAAGTCTTATTATTTCATACGCCACCCCTTTTGAATCTAAGCTCACAGACGTTCACAGATATCCGGGTGAAATGATCAGATCAAAGATGATCTGATATTGTGGAGGGAGGGAGGTAAGAGGTCAACAATCCAATGATATCCCGGTCATCAGAGACGGGGAACTAGCTGGGAGGGGTCAGGGATAGAGAGGGATTCGCCTGTATTTTCTTAGACGAACTCTCCAGGCATTTGCCTCAAGTGATTTAAGAACATCTCAAGTTGGACGATCAGATGAATCGTTGTCCTCCTGAATATTAGTTTAGTGTGTTCTACTATGTAAATTTATAGTGCTGACGTTTCCTGTGGAATCTCTTCTGGAACTATTCAGTCTCGTTTAATTCATGTTTTCGCTAATTTCTTCTCCCCTACACAACATCTACGCCGCACAGGCCGCCTTATGGAATATGGAGGAAACTGTGAATAGCACTGTCACTTCTGCGCTTCCCCATACCAGTCGCAAATGGTTCGTGGTCACTATGGTTTTTGGTAAGCCTCTCTGTGAACTAGATGCCCTCTAATTTAACTTCTCGGTCTTTTGGCGCTATATGTGCAGAAGAAAGTAATATTTTAGTTGAAATTTCCGGGAAAGAATCTTCTTGGAATTTAAAAGTAAACTACACTGTTCTGATAACGCTTCTCTTGTGGTGTATGCCACTAGAGTTGGACCAACATTTCTACGACGCTTTCACGCTTACTAAATTATCCTGTGGCGACATGTGCTGCTTTTCTATGCATTTTCTCTATTTCCAGTCAACCCTATCTGGTTAAAATCCTAGACTGACTATCAATACCCAGACATCGGTCGAACAAGTGTTTTGTAAGTTACGTTCATTGTTGGTGGACTACACTTCCTGAGGTTTCTTCCAGTGGACATCAGCGAGTGAGGTGCCACAGTGGCTAGCTCACTGGACTCACATGTAGGAGGACGACGGTTCAAATCCTCCTCCAGCTATTCAGAATTGGATTTTCCATGATATCCCTAAATCGCTCCAGGCAAATGCTAGGGTGATTTCTATGAAAGCGGATAGCCGATTTCATCCCACTTCTTAAATAAGCAATCCGAGCTTGTGCACTGTATCAGATGAAGACGTTGTCGGTGGGATGATAAATCCTTACCTTCCTTCCTTCCTCCTTCCAATGAATCTGTCTGGCATCTTCCTCTCCTCTAACTAGTTTCACGCATCCGTTCCGCTTTAAATTTCTGCGGATGTACAGTCCCAGATTTTTAATGGATTTAATTGTGTCTACTATTTGTCCAGCAATCGAGCACACGTAGAACGATGGGCCTTTCTGTCAATTCTTGTGCAGTACGTTACATTTGTTTATGCTGAGAATCAAAATTCAAATGGTTCAAATGGCTCTGAGCACTATGGGACTTAACTTCTGAGGTCATCAGTCCCCTAGAACTTAGAACTACTTAAACCTAACTAACCTAAGGACATCACACACATCCATGCCCGAGGCAGGATTCGAACCTGCGACCGTAGCGGTCGCGCGGTTCCAGACCGTAGCGCCTACAACCGCTCGGCCACGCTGAGAATCATTTGGCAGTACCTGTACCAAGTAACTACCCTCCGCTGGTCTCCCTGCTTTTCACTAGTTTTTTTCGTAGAGATTTCTACATACACAACAACGTCGTTTGTGAATAGCGTCATGGAACTTCCAATATTGTCCAGTAGGTCGTTTATATATAACGTCAACAGTAACGATCCTTTAGCATTTTCTTGGGTTAGCCTGAAGCTACTTTTAAACCCGAAAATTTCTCTTCATCAAGAAAATTCTATGTTCTAGTTGCTAGGAACTCTTCAGTTCAAACACAAAGATGGTCTGTGTTTTCTTCATTATGTGATAGTGCAGAACTGTATCGAATGTCTTCTGGAAGTCAAGGAACGCAACAGCAACCAAGGTGCCAGTATTTACTGGCTTCTGTGTCTTGCGGACGAACGGAGCGAGCTGGCTTTCACTCGACCGTCGTTCATGTAATCCGTGCAGAGATTTACTGTCTCCAGAATACACGCACGTAAAACGTGTTGAGAAATTTTGTAACCAACTGACATCAGTGATATAACCCGACAGCTATGTACACAGCTGCTGGCACACAGCCTTTGTATTTGTTGTAGATTGGTTTTTATTTCACAGTAAATACACTACTGACCATTAAAATTACTACACCACGAAGATGACGTGCTACAGAAGCGAAATTTAACCGACAGGAAGAAGATTCTGTGATATGCAAATGTTAGCTTTCAGAGCATTCACACAAGGTTGGCGCCGGTGGCGACACCTTCATGAGGAAAGTTTCCAACCGATTTCTCATACACAAACAGCAGTTGACCGGCGTTGTCCGGTGAAACATTGTTTTGATGCCTCGTATAAGGTGGAGAAATGCGTACCATCACGTTTCCGACTTTGATAAAGGTCGGCTTGTAGCTTATCGCGATTGCGGTTTATCGTATCGCGACATTGGTCGAGATCCAATGACTGTTAGCAGAATATGGAATCGGTGGGTTCAGGAGGGTAATACGGAACGCCGTGCTGGATCTCAACGGCTTCATATCACTAGCAGTCGAGATGACAGGCATCTTATCCGCATGGCTGTAACGGATCGTGCAGCCACGTCTCGATCCCTGAGTCAACGGATGGGGACGTTTGCAAGACAACAACCATCTGCACGAACAGTTCGACGACGTTTGCAACAGCATGGACTATCAGCTCGGAGACCGTGGCTGCGGTTGCCCTTGACGCTGCATCACAGACAGGAGCGCCTGCGATGGTGTACTCGAACCTGGGTGCACGAATGGCAAAACGTCTTTTTTTTCGGATGAATCCAGGTTCTGTTTACAGCATCACGATGGTCGCATCCGTGTTGGGCGACATCGCGGTGAACGCACATTGGAAGCGCGTATTCGTCATCGCCATACTGGTGTATCACCCGGCGTGATGGTATGGGGTGCCATTGGTTACACGTCTCGGTCACCTCTTGTTCGCATTGACGGCTCTTTGAACAGTGGACGTTACATTTCAGATGAGTTACGACCCGTGGCTCTACGATTCATTCGACCCCTGCGAAACCCTACATTTCAGCAGGGTAATGCACGACCGCACGTTGCAGGTCCTGTACGGGAGTTTCTGGATACAGAAAATGTTCGACTGCTGCCCTGGCCAGCACATTCTCCGGATCTCTCACCAATTGGAAACGTCTGGTCAATGGTGGCCGAGCAACTGGCTCGTCACAATACACCAGTCACTACTCTTGATGAACTGTGGTATCGTGTTGAAGCTGCATGGGCAGCTGTAGCTGTACACGCCATCCAAGCTATCTTCGACTCAATGCCCAGGCGTATCGAGGCCGTTATTACAGCCAGAGGTGGTTGTTCTGGGTACTGATTTCTCAGAATCTATGCACCCAAATTGTGTGAAAATGTAATCACATGTCAGTTCTAGTATAATAAAAAAAATGGTTCAAATGGCTCTGAGCACTATGGGACTTAACAGCTATGGTCATCAGTCCCCTAGAACTTAGAACTACTTAAACCTAACTAACCTAAGGACATCACACAACACCCAGTCATCACGAGGCAGAGAAAATCCCTGACCCCGCCGGGAATCGAACCCGGGAACCCGGGCGTGGGAAGCGGGAACGCTACCGCACGACCACGAGCTGCGGACAACTCTAGTATAATATATTTGTCCAATGAATACCGTTTATCATCTGCATTTCTTCTTGGTGTAGCAATTTTAATGGCCAGTAGTGTAGTTCAGTGAACCTCGTGTACCGTTATCCTAGAGTGGACCTGCACAGTCGCTGCGTATGTCGGCAGGGCAGAGACGTGCCACGACGTGTGGCAGTTCGGCATCGTGGTGTTCGTCTGCCTGACGGGGTGCCTGCCGTGGCAGAAGGCGGCGGCCGAGGACCCCCGCTACGCCCGCTACGTGCACTGGCACGGCAGCAACGGCATGCTGCAGCCCGTGCGCAGGCCCAAGCTGTTCAAGCAGCTGTCGTCGCGCGCGCAGCGCCTCTTCCGGAAGCTGCTGGAGCCGCGCCTGGACAAGCGGCCGAGCGACCTGCGTGACCTGCACCGCTTCCTCGAGGACCGCTGGTTGGGCCGCGCGCCCACCGACACCCGGCAAGGAGGTCAGCACATCGGCTAGATTAGATTACATTAGTACTTGTTCCATAGATCATGAATACATCACTTCCTAATGATGTGGAACGTGTCAGGTTAATAACAGGTGTCTACACAAGATCTACATCTACATCTACATCTACATGATTAGTCTGCAATTCACATTTAAGTGCTTGGCAAAGGGTTCATCGAACCACAATCATACTATCTCCCTACCATTCCACTCCCGAACAGCGCGCGGGAAAAACGAACATCTAAACCTTTCCGTCCGAGCTCTGATTTCTCTTATTTTATTTTGATGATCATCCCTACCTATGTAGGTTCGGCTCGACAAAATATTTTCGCATTCGGAAGAGAAAGGTTGGTGACTGAAATTTCGTAAATACACTCCTGGAAATGGAAAAAAGAACACATTGACACCGGTGTGTCAGACCCACCATACTTGCTCCGGGCACTGCGAGAGGGCTGTACAAGCAATGATCACACGCACGGCACAGCGGACACACCAGGAACCGCGGTGTCGGCCGTCGAATGGCGCTAGCTGCGCAGCATTTGTGCACCGCCGCCGTCAGTGTCAGCCAGTTTGCCGTGGCATACCGAGCTCCATCGCAGTCTTTAACACTGGTAGCATGCCGCGACAGCGTGGACGTGAACCGTATGTGCAGTTGACGGACTTTGAGCGAGGGCGTATAGTGGGCATGCGGGAGGCCGGGTGGACGTACCGCCGAATTGCTCAACACGTGGGGCGTGAGGTCTCCACAGTACATCGATGTTGTCGCCAGTGCTCGGCGGAAGGTGCACGTGCCCGTCGACCTGGGACCGGACCGCAGCGACGCACGGATGCACGCCAAGACCGTAGGATCCTACGCAGTGCCGTAGGGGACCGCACCGCCACTTCCCAGCAAATTAGGGACACTGTTGCTCCTGGGGTATCGGCGAGGACCATTCGCAACCGTCTCCATGAAGCTGGGCTACGGTCCCGCACACCGTTAGGCCGTCTTCCGCTCACGCCCCAACATCGTGCAGCCCACCTCCAGTGGTGTCGCGACAGGCGTGAATGGAGGGACGAATGGAGACGTGTCGTCTTCAGCGATGAGAGTCGCTTCTGCCTTGGTGCCAATGATGGTCGTATGCGTGTTTGGCGCCGTGCAGGTGAGCGCCACAATCAGGACTGCATACGACCGAGGCACACAGGGCCAACACCCGGCATCATGGTGTGGGGAGCGATCTCCTACACTGGCCGTACACCACTGGTGATCGTCGATGGGACACTGAATAGTGCACGGTACATCCAAACCGTCATAGAACCCATCGTTCTACCATTCCTAGACCGGCAAGGGAACTTGCTGTTCCAACAGGACAATGCACGTCCGCATGTATCCCGTGCCACCCAACGTGCTCTAGAAGGTGTAAGTCAACTACCCTGGCCAGCAAGATCTCCGGATCTGTCCCCCATTGAGCATGTTTGGGACTGGATGAAGCGTCGTCTCACGCGGTCTGCACGTCCAGCACGAACGCTGGTCCAACTGAGGCGCCAGGTGGAAATGGCATGGCAAGCCGTTCCACAGGACTACATCCAGCATCTCTACGATCGTCTCCATGGGAGAATAGCAGCCTGCATTGCTGCGAAAGGTGGATATACACTGTACTAGTGCCGACATTGTGCATGCTCTGTTGCCTGTGTCTATGTGCCTGTGGTTCTGTCAGTGTGATCATGTGATGTATCTGACCCCAGGAATGTGTCAATAAAGTTTCCCCGTCCTGGGACAATGAATTCACGGTGTTCTTATTTCAATTTCCAGGAGTGTAGATCTCGCCGCGACGAAAAACGTCTTTGCTTTAATGACTTCCATCCCAACTCGCGTATCATATCTGCCACACTCTCTCCCCTATTACGTGATAATACAAAACGAGCTGCCCTTTTTTGCACCCTTTCGATGTCCTCCGTCAATCCCACCTGGTAAGGATCCCACACCGCATAGCAATATTCTAACAGAGGACGAACGAGTGTAGTGTAAGCTATCTCTGTAGTGGACTTGTTGCATCTCTTAGTGTCCTGCCAATGAAACGCAGCCTTTGGCTCGCCTTCCCCACAATATTGTCTATTTGGTCTTTCCAACTGAAGTTGTTCGTTACTTTTACACCCAGGTACTTAGTTGAATTGACAGCCCTGAGAATTGTACTATTTATCGAGTAATCGAATTCCAATGGATTTCTTTTGGAACTCATGTGGATCACCTCACACTTTTCGTTATTTAGCGTCAACTGCCACCTGCCACACCATACAGCAGTCTTTTCTAAACCGCTTTGCAACTGATACTGGTCTTCGGATGACCTTACTAGATGGTAAATTACAGCATCATCTGCGAACAACCTAAGAGAACTGCTCAGATTGTCACCCAGGTCATTTATATAGATCAGGAGCAGCAGAGGTCCCAGGACGCTTCCCTGGGGAACACCTGATATCACTTCAGTTTTACTTGATGATTTGCCATCTATTACTACGAACTGCGACCTTCCTGACAGGAAATCACGAATCCAGTCGCACAACTGAGACGATACCCCATAGGCCCGCAGCTTGATTAGAAGTCGCTGGTGAGGAATGGTGTCAAAAGCTTTCCGGAAATCTAGAAATAAGGAATCAACTTGAGATCCCTTGTCGATAGCGGCCATTACTTAGTGCGAATAAAGAGCTAGCTGCGTTGCACAAGAACGATGTTTTCTGAAACCATGCTGATTACGTATCAATACATCGTTCCCTTCGAGGTGATTCATAATGTTTGAATACAGTATATGCTCCAGAACCCTACTACAAACAGACGTCAATATTACATTAGACAAAATATGACATGACACTAATTTTTTTTTTGTGGGGATTGGGAAATTGCACACTTACTATATCCAAAAATTCATCTAATGAGTAGAAGGAGTTGCCATTAAGAAATTCTTTTAATTTCCTTTTAAATGCTATAAGTAAGGAATAGGCTCCAGTAGAAGTAGATGTAGTTAAGATGCAACAGAATTTCACTAGGAAACCAATTGTTTCAAAAAAAGTAGACAGTAAGAGGAAAGTTCTGTTGCTAGGTAGCAGCCATGGAAGAGGTGTGGGCCAGATTTTGCAGGAAAAATTAGGTGACAGGTACCAGGTCACAAACTTTTTCAAGCCAAGTGCAAGTCTTAGCCAGGTGGTAGAGGATATAGGTTCCTTGTGCAAGGGATTGACAAAGCAGGATCATGTGATGGTACTGGGTGGAGTGGGAAACAGCATTGATAGGGATCAGGGCTACGGCATTGAGTGTGACCTGGTGAAAATAGCCTCAGCAATGACCCATACCAGTGTTGGGCTGGTGCCTGCTTTCGTGCGGCATGATCAGCCCCAGTTGAACCGCTCTGTCAGGAGGGTAAATATGGAGTTGGATCAGTTGCGTAGGGTGGCCATTCTGTCGGACATTGGATTGGTTCCTGTCGAGGCTATTGATAGGGGGGATTTCACATGGCCTACATCTCAATAGGAAAGAGAAGAGTAAACTGGCAGGGTTGAGCGAAATCCATAAGGGGGGACACTAGTACTCATGGATGTACCTCTTTTTTAGGCAAATATTAGTGTCCAATGAGAAGTTCAGGCAGGCAGGTGCTAAAGAGGTCCAAAACTCACAAAATTCTCACAACAGGAAAGTAAATAATAATGTTACCATATTTAACCAAAATATTGGTGGATTAGAGAAAAAAGTAGATTCTCAGAAAAGTAAAGTAAAAAATAATGTTACCATTTTTCACCAAAATATTCCGGGATTGAAGAGTAAAGTAGATGAGCTCCTGGTTTGTTTAGATGACATTGAATCTAATAATGTAATAGATATACTATGCCTGTCTGAACATCACATTGTGTCTGATATGGAAAAGGTTATAAACTAGCTGCACATATGAGTAGAGAGAATAAGGTGGGAGGAGGAGTTGCCACATATGTCAAAAGTTATTACTGTGTAGAAAGCTTAGATACAAAAAAGTTTTGCCTAGAGCAACAAATAGAAGCATGTGCCTGTCAACTTAAACTGAAGGAGGGCTCTTTTATAATTCTGTCAGTATATAGGTCCACTTCAGGTAACTCTATTGTCTGCTGCTTTCAGCACTTAGTTTTTTCCCAGCCCCCCACCGGGGTTAATTTTACTGGTTCTCTGTCCCAAATAACACTTTCCATCACTACCACTTTGAACATGCCTTTGATTTTAGTAGACTAATAAGAATAACAATAACTTTGATAAAATGTTTTAATGTGGTAATGATTTGCTTACATCAGTGTTCCAAGCTTATTGCAGATGTTATTGCCCCTATCCAGAAAGGTTAAGTTATTTTAGTATGCAACATTATGTGAATCAGTTCAAGTACCTGGGAAGTTTTATCACAAAGGATGCATCAACGAAATCCGAGCAAGAATCGTCATGGCCAAAGCTGCTTTCAACAACAAGAGGACTCTACTGACCAGCAAGTTGAGTTTGACATTGAGGAAAAACTGATAAAGTGCTACATTTGGAGCATTGCGCTGCATGGAGCAGAGACATGGACCATGAGAAAGAAGGAGAGAAAATACTTAGAGAGCTTTCAAATGTGGTGCTGGAGGAGAATGCAGAAGATCAAGTGGACAGATCGCATAAGAAATGACGATGTACTGCGAAGAGTAGGAGAGAAGGGAAGTATTCTGTGTACAATTTTTCAGAAAAAGGCCAACTGGATTGGACATGTAGTTAGACACGAGGGACTCATACATGATGTCATTGGAGGGAAACTCAGAGGAAACACTGGACGAGGGAGAAGAAGAATTCAACATCTGCACGACATGAAAGATCGAAAGAGATACAACAGACTGAAGGAAGAAGCTGAAGACAGGGAACAGTGGAATCAGAAATTCTGCATACGAAGACATGGACCTGCCACTAGGCAGAATATTATGTAATAATGATCATCATCATTACATATACAGGGTGATTTTTCAAAAAATGGTTCGAATGGCTCTGAGCACTATGGGACTTAAAATCTGTGGTCATCAGTCCCCTAGAACTTAGAACTACTTAAACCTAACTAGCCTAAGGACATCACACACATCCATGCCCGAGGCAGGATTCGAACTTGCGACCGTAGCGGTCACGCGGTTCAAGACTGAAGCGCCTAGAACCGCTCGGCCACACTGGCCAGCCGTGATTTTTTCTATCGTGTACAAACTCTAGTGATTGATCAATGAGAGGATACGGAAAAAAAAGATCTAATGAACCATTTATCCAATCACACTTTGTTAAGAGACGGCGGTCTAATAAGCGCTGTACCATGCAGCCACAGTTCCAGTATGCACGGTTTCCTCCTAGAAGGTGGTACTGTTCCTTACACATCGTGCCCTAGTAATTGGTAATGTTGTGTCCGATTCACTTCTCCTGCTGACTTGCCTTATCTGGTTGTTTTTTAATTTCCTGCTCTTGGACACTCATAATTTCTATCTGCCTGTTCAGCAGTTGCTGAAGCTATTTTGACCCCAACACTGTAACCCTTTTATCAGTTTCTTCAATTGTATTAATAACAATTTCCTAACCATGAATTTTATCAATTTCTTCAATTATATTACCAACAATTTGCTAACTGTCAAGTCAGGTAAATTTTCTTCGGAAAGATGGCTAGCATCTTCCAAATTGTTTGGAGGAATGTGCTCTGTTTCTGCTCTTAATTCTTCTCCCAAGCCCACACAACCCATACTACTCTCGTCTGGCTGTATGACATCAGCCTTAACCTCATAGATGTTGTAATCTATGTGGCTTCCAATTAGTCCTACCCACTCATCATCAGCAAACTCGTCTTGGCCCTCATCAGAAATATCACCTCGGTTTTATTTATCACCAGCATATTTGGGATTGGCTACTTCAATTACTATAACATTTGGAAAGGCCTGTCTCTTTGGTACAGAGTTTTCCATTTCTTCATAAACGCTAATTTCATGTGGGTTTGGAAGCATCAAATATTGTCAACTCTCCCCATTACATGCTTCCCAGTTCATCGTACATCCAAGCAAACCAACCTGGCCATACCTCCAACTGTTCCCCATTGTCCTGCGCGATGACCTGCTTGATAACGGAAGTTTTATCCAATTTTGGCTTCTTTGACTCCGCCAGCGAATCACAGTGTAGTGAAGCCTGTGGCACCATTGTCCCTTTAACAGTGGCTGCCTCTTCTTTAATGACCAGTACTTCCTTTTCTACATCTATACTCTGCAAATCCCTGTGAGGTGCATCGCAGAGGATACGTCCAATTAATAATAATAATAATACTAATAATAACAGTAATAATACAATACAGTAATAAAACAATGAATTCGGCTGCCAGCGTTCACCTTGTTCTACCGATTGTTCCCTGTTAAGTACAATCTAATTATCAGTTTCATTTGTGCTCATCATGTTGCCTGTTTTACTCCCTCCCTAATCAGCCTACTGGATTGCGAAATAATTGATTGTGATTGTGTATGCCTAATGAAATTTTACAGTGAGTAAGGCTATCGTTACCAAAGAAAAATAATACTGGTTAGTAGGAAGAAAGTGTACAACAGACCCTTCTAAACCCATTCTATATACTGCTGACAATTTTGAAACGGATGGAAATTTAGTGCAGTTGCTCAGGAATCTCACAGGGGGGGAAAGGGTACCATGTAATATTTAATACAAAAGGAATACTGATTACCAAAAAATGATAATTAAACTGTCACTGGCCTACTAGGGCAATGAATATCCAAAATCCTAAAAAAGGTAACAATAAAGAAAACTGAGTAAATAATCACATGTGATGACATAAGGTTATCATGCTTTTCCACAACACAACAGTCCATGAGAAAATAAATTAATCAGAAAGCACTGAGTCTGCAGTTACTTAATCCAAAATACTAAATTTTGAAAGCAAAGTTGAATGAAGTTACTGGTTAAGTAAATGACCGGCTGTAACTGAAACTTCATTACATAAAAAAATAACTTTCAGTAAGCTCAGCATAACATAATCCAAAAATTAGGAAAGGACAAGCAATTTACTTTTCATTATTGAAAGACTGAACTGAATTTACTTTAAGCAAAATAGCGACTGATTTTACTTTTAATATAACTACAATAAAATACATACCAAGCCAGCAGAAGTCACTTGCTAAGTTAAATACAGAATAAATGAAAGTTCATGCTCTCAATTTGTACTGTATGTTTATTTATTAGTTTTACCAGCGAAATTTAACATTACTTTAAGTGATTGAAGTTAATACTCAAAACTATAAATTAGTTACGCCTCTATTATGGAATACAAGAATGAACAGTCACTGAGGCAGCAAAATGTAGACTGGAACTGGTCATTAGCAAAGAAACAAAACTGGCAGTAAGTAGTTAATCACTTTTCATAATTTTACAACACTCGGTAGTTGCATGGAAAGGAAACGGACCTTGCTTGGTAATAATGTCTGAGGACAATGGCAGCACAGGTACCTTACAAGTTATAACTATTGCAGGTTATTATTGATGAAAGTTGGTCGAAAATTGTGAAAGCAATGCCATTGGGTAATGCCTGTACAGTATTAGTTGTACACGGAGAAGAATGTTGCCGATGCCAATTCTGAGGCTGGTGGAGGACTATGAATCATTTCTAGAGTCACAGATAATTATGGGACAGGAAACAGTTAGAATTGCAGCTTTCCCCTGCCTGTTCACTCCTACCATGCTCTCAATATTTGTGGGTTAACGAAATATGTGCACCTACACTAGCGTGATCATAACTGCACACCACATCTGTGGAAGCACCCAACAATCACTTCCACACTCTTTCATGACTCAGGCTGCCCTGCCTCCTCTTTGCTCACAACATGACAAATGCTCTCAAGATAAACAACAGCACAGCTACTGCCATTTTGTTTTTGCTATATAAAGTTCTCATGGCTATTGTCCAGCAATTAACAGAATTTTCATTATAATTACAATCAATTATATACTACCAGAAATAAAAACAATGTTATGTCCATTATGTATTAAATATAATTTCTGTAATAAAGCTTACAGTTTCAGAATCAGAAGTACAGTACAAATTATCAACAGATATTAAACAGTGAAAAATTTTGGATGGTGCAGAAGGTATTTTATCTGCATTTTCAGTGTTACAAGTGGTTTTTACTTCTGACAATGATAGTGGAGATCAAAAACTCATGTATTTTATTCAAAATGATGTGACATGAAAACCAAGAGGATTGAATTCAGACATGCAGTCATGATAGACACAACCACCTACTCTGTAAAATGTCAGTGGATTCAAGTAAATACTGAGCTACGAATTGAAGATTAACTGCAGATATTTAATATATTGTGAGAGCAGCTTTCTAGAAAGCAGCAGCTTTCTTTACCTTACATGGCATAAGCACAAATAATATCAAGCAAAATAGTGATGGCTTATTCTCAATTAAATCTACAGATTAAGTTCCTTATAACTCTTTTGTTTGTGTATAGCTGGATTATCTCCTTCTTGGTGCAGTCTATGGACAGTGTTTGCTGAATAAATTAATATCACTTGAAGTGACACTTGAACAGTTGTGCCAGTAGCAGTTTCACAAGATTAGTTTCAACAAAAAAACTATATTTGCAAGTCTGCTGCATAGACAATCATGGTGCTGAAACCTTATTAGATGATAATTTGTGTTGCAGGTGAGGACGATGAGCTTTGCCCATCCATGTACAGCTTCCACAGCAGCCAGGAAGAGAAGGACAAGCTGCTTTACACACTTACTCAGTACGGCATTGAAACAACAGTTGATCGCTCTACCAAGAAGGACCGTATCCGTGACTGGATACAGAACAGTGTGATAGAAGAGGAGGAGGATGAGGAAGATCTAGGTGATGAAGAAGCTTTGCTTGCTGAAGAAGAGGAGGAAGAAAGGGCAGCAGTGATGGAGGCACGGCGTGGCCCTCTTGAGAACGGTGTCTGCGTATCTGGCTCTGCGAGCCGATCTGCCAGCCACTGATACCTGCAAAAAGTCACACCAGACGTGTGAGGCTCCCAGGGGGATGATAAAAGTCTAGAAGCTGCGACACACACAGCTGCATCTCAATTGCTTACAGAGCTTGAAGTTGCAGTTACATTGTGATCCAGCACTACAAGTGGCTTCTTAAAGAGGAGTCAGAAATCAAATGGAACACCATATTGTGAGCTGTAATGCTTATCTCAGTATGAAATACTCTACCTGGCTGCAATGGTGAGCTTAATCATTATTTGCCTCAAATAAAGTTTATATGAATGGACAGTTTATAGACTTATTGGCAAAAGTATCATTATTGTTTGATGATCACTATTCTTTTCAGTGGAAATTGATATGGTATTTGAAAACTTGTGTTACCTGGATGAGCATACTTTATGATAAATGTGTACAGTTTTGCAAATACTGCAACAGTTACATGTATAAGGAGGAATATTATGTAATGACTAAAGGATATCAGAAGAAAGTATAATTGTTAGTTAAGAGAGATTTAAAGTAGATGTCCACTCCTACCAGCAACAGCCTTAAATGGTTTATGATGTGGACAGATTATGTGCTCTTATGTATACAAATGGATATAAACTTTTGTGAACAGCTCTGACTGAAAATCGATATATATAATTGAGAATGTATTAATAGTTAGTCATATTATTAATTTTAATAAAAAAATCAGATTTTTTTACATTAAGTACCACACACTGAAATGTTTGTACATATTTACATGATAAAAGAACTTTTTGATTTCTATTCAAGTGTATCTCCAAAACCAGTTTACAAAATAGAACAAGAAGTTCTTCCCATAGAGGTACTCATTCTACCCTCTTAACAAAAACATTTTATCTCTTTGATCCCCTTTGTACAGATGCCTGGTTTGCATGCTTTCTTAAAACCACACTGCAATGAATCACATAAAAACATGAATTTTCCATTCTTCTTCAAGAAGAAATACCAGAATAATTATTTGAAGGACAAAATGTTAAAATTTTACTCTTAAAGTTAAAATGAGAAAGATTTTACTGCATTACTTTAGGAATTTAATTAGTTAGTTAGTTAGTTGAATCATTTGAGCTATGCAGCTAAATAGAGAAAATGTTGTATAACACACAATAGAGTGTCACAAGAGTGGTAGCAGTCTGTTGCAATTCAATGTGCAGCTGACTAAAAGAGGCTTAAGGCTCACTTACAACTATGCCATGAATGAATGATTGAATTACTGTATGATTCCACCTTCAGTCCTGATCTTTCTACTTAATGTATTTTCTGTCTCACATGAGGAACTCAAAAATCTTTGTCATACTTCTCACACACTTTTTTGTTGCTAAAACATTGTTCATTTTTACAGAACACTGATGCATAGAAAATGCTGTGCTGCAACCTTCATTATGTACTACACTATCTTCACTTCATAGCCTATTTTTGTAAAAAGGGACAACTGACAAGATCGTACCATGTGAGGAAATAAAAAATGTGTAGGATATCAAAGAGAATTACATGACCATTCTACCAAGAATGGTAAATGAATAAATCAATGAAAAACTATGATAAAAATTAAAGATGGCAGTTCTGGATTGCTTCCAAAAGTAGTAGAAATAAATTAACTAACATAAATTATTGATAATTAAGGAAAAGATGAAATACAGAGAGACAATGTGAAAGCATGGACAGTTGGATAGGCCCCTAATATGACATTGGAGAAATTTCACCAAAACTTCAGTGTGCAGATAATGAAGGTACCACAGTTCTCTGTTAAGTTTTGACATTCTCATTGCAGTCACCATTCTATGCTCTAGCAAAATGGAAGATAAGGATATATGACTTTCTAGAAAAATGTAGGAAGAACATTATGTAAAGATGATGACTACCAAAGAAACATAAGGCACTTCTGTACTTCTGGTATTTTCTCCACTCATTGATGATAAAAATTGAGTAAGAAGCAAAATTCGAAAGCAGAAATTAATCATCTGACATCTTCTTGCAGTATTTCAGAAATTTTAGAGTAATACATACACAAAGAAAATGCTGTATGACCTATATCACACAGAGAAAAAGAGCCAGTGTGATATTGAAAATGAAGACTATAATAAGAGAAATGTTTGTAACTACTCTTAATAAGCAACCAAAAACTGGTAAATGTAGGAGGTCAGAAACTGAACAGCTGAAAGCATGCAAATGATGTAGATATATGTCACAATGATTGATTCCATGCAATAGTTTATTTCTGTGTTACAAAATCACCAAACATTCCCTTGTCTTACCATTGAAAGTTTTTAGACCTGGAATTTATACACTTGCAACTGCATCATAGAAGAATGCATATTTGGAACTCACTAAGTTGTTTTTCTTTATCTTTTTGTGTCTTCAATATGTAATTTTACATATGTTACCAATGACAGAGCAAATATAGCCTTATCTATGCTCCATAAATGTTTATACAGTGTTGCAGAATACTGCCATCCATGGTGCTATATATCACACCACAGTAAAATATTAAGTTGAATACATACAATTTGTCACTATCTTTATATCCAAGATATAACTGATGCTAAAATTTCTCTTCGTGACATTTCCAAGGTATAGGGGAATTTTAGGGTAAGCCTGTTCTTAAACTGCTTTTTAAAAGTTCCTTCAGTTAACATTTTCAACTATATATGACTTCTCTTATAAAATCACTTTAGATTCATTCGACTGAAAAGTTATACATTTGTGCTGATGATTTTTTATGTAAGAAAAATTTTCAAAATTTTATATTTTTCACTTCTGGTGTGTACACAGCATCAGTTTTTTCTTCATATTCCTTTTCAAATGAACTTCCCTAACATCACTTTTGTTTTTTGTTTATAATAGAATTATATTTATGCTGGGAGGCATACTAGCTCTTTTTTTTCTAGGTAGTTCATCACAACAAATTTGTGGTACCTATCTGAAGGACACATAGTTTTTGACATGGAAAAAAATTATATTTATATGTCATTGTTTCAAATTATGGCTACTGCCACTGAAAAGAGATGTTGGGAATTCAGTGTTGAATAGGTGTATGGGAAAGAAGGAGATGTGAGCAAAGAGCATATAAGAATGAAAAGTATAACTAACTGCTTCCACTTTTGTATCATCTATTCTTTTGCATGGTGGCACAAAACTGCATATTGTCACCTAGTCTACAGAAAGTTGTCATCTAGTCACTAGAGAAAAAAACTTGATTGCTTGATTGCCCAAAAACTGACATGAGCCACCTGCTCACCATTTCTCATTGTATCATATTATTTTCTATTTTCCATGGAACAGAAATTTGCAAATAGAAATGTTTTGCTGTTTCTGATTTACATTAATGGTAACTGCACCTCCTACAACACTTCACCAATGAAAAGTCACAGCCTTGTAAGTGACTGTAAGGGTTACCGAACTCCCACACAAAGTGAGAGTTTAAGTATTTATTTTCTGTCTGAGCACAGAGAGATCTAGAAAACAACACTTTCAATGAAATTTAGTTCTTTATGGCAAAGCTCACAACCAGAATTTTAGTCGAAAAGTTTTCATGCATGTCTAGCTATGAAAATATTACACAGTTATTAGTAACTGGTCATCGGTCACTGTTCTCATCTGAATAAAAAAAAATCACGTTTTGTCAGATGTTTCTTGTCAAGGCAAAACTGAAGCCATCGTCAACGTTAAGGTGGGTTTGAACATCTCAGCACTTTTAATACTGGAGGTGGTATGTCATTGCCTCTCTCCGACTTTTAAACTGATCTGCTGAGTCATTTATTGGAGGACTAATGGGGAACCTACAATTTAATCAGAACGACAATAAAATTTTACATTTTTCACTTTAACATATGTATACCAGAGGTAAAAGAAGTGATAAGTGACAGATAAAAACCCTTGAACTGAATGAGGATTTAAACCTTTGGATTTGTAATCTGGCATCTATTTAGCTATTGAGCCTTTCTGTTACAACAGCATGGCTGTCAGTTTATTTTACTACAGTGCATGCAAAATTACCAAATTCTGCGTATTCTTCTCCAGTGTAATTGCAGCTCCTGTATAATTCTGGCAAGTCTGTGCTTTCTTGTCTCTATTAGTGGTATCTAACTTCCACCCGCAACTAAACTTACTGGTAGTGATATTTCTTGTTCAACTCTTTATAATCTCCTATACCACAAGAACATGTACAGCAGAATGCATAGTTTTGCCAGCAGGGCCAAAATTTGAAAAAAAAAGAGCTTTCCTTCTGGTCAACTGAATTTGCTGTAACCACACAGATACATGTATAGGTACAATATACAATATGTTTTATTATTACAGCTACAGAAAGAGATCAGATTACTTACTGCCACTTGATGTACAGGTGGAAATTACTGAAAGCACTAGTTTAATTATTATCACTGTGGCTCATTTGAAGCTTTTGAGCAGCAAAATAATGAATATTAATTACTTTCCAAAACCAGAGCACTCAAATTTTTCTTTGAGTGTCATTACAAAGAACTTAAAGATTCTTTTAATCAAAAAGACAATGGAGAAAATTCTGTGACAAACATACAACAACAGAAATCTACATTTATATTTTGCAACCAATTTGAAGTGTGTGTCAGTTTCAATGACCCTAAAAGGTCATAAGTTAAAATGCATGACATATTCAAAGTGTGACCTTACATAACATGCACCACTAGAGGCAGAGATATGTTCATTCAAGAATCAACCGAGTATATTTCCACATACCTTTTCAACACTTTACACAAATACTATAATTACATTTGCTCAAAGCCAAATGTACTCAATTTCTGGATTTATACATCAAATTAAAAGGTAACTTGATTAGTAAAATTGAGAAGCAAATAAATACTGTGATGGAAATGCAGCATCCAACACCTTATTTGTAAGGAAGAAACAGTTGTTAAAAATAGTGAAGATAGGAATAACTAGAAAATTATCCACTAAAGCTACAAACTGACTGAAGAACTCATTCCCAGAACTGTGGTGGTTGTGTATGAAGTTATGAAGATATAGCATGTGGTGATATACAAAGACTGTACTTTGTACTCATAAGGGTTTAACAGTTTGTCTCTTTCCCTCATTCCATTTTTCCATTGTTGTTATATATTTGGCTGTTTAAATTTGCTGTACATAGATTTTAACTCATTCTGAAACACTGTATTATATGTGATTCTATGACTGTTTTTATTAAAGACGAAATCCTTGTTTTCATAGTTTTCATTGGTTCTTTTGTAATTGTAATACCTGTTCCTTCTTCTTTCCATTTACAAATGTGATTTAAAAAATAAAAATAATTAGTAATATATTTTATCCTCATTCTTTTGCTTTTTCTGTTTCATACATATCATCACATTAATAACTCCCCCCCTGCCATGAAGCAGGTCATGAACTGACCTTACATTTCTAGAGCACTGCTTCCAAATGAGAATACATCATTAGCCAAATGTCTTGGAAGATAGAAACAGCTGATAAAAATGATGGTAAAAAATGATGGTAGCAGGTATAGTAAGTAATTCATTTAGCTTTCAAAGTCATCCCTTAGAAAACTGAGGCTAACATGACATGTTCTATGAGAAAATAAAGCAGAGTATTAATATTGTGGCAACTACGAAACAGAAAAAGTAAATGAACTGCACGTATCAGATGATGGTGAGTTATCACTGAAACCAGTTAGGGGATAACAGAGTGCATCAAGGAAGATCTACAATCCCATATTGCTTTTCTGAACATATGGATTAATCAGTAGGAGAGATAATATTTAAAAAGATAGATTATTTTTTTGAGTGAAGACGAAAGAAAATTACAGAAAGAAAGGAGAGAAAACTGCACAAATTTTATAAAAGTAATATTGACAATGACGAGTGGGCTGTTCTAGTAAATTAGAATTGTGTAATACAGTTTTTTTATTGAATCAGTTTTTCAGTTCTCATGCTGAAACCTGCTTCTAATACATGCACTGCCTTCTAGCAAGATGCCTATTCTGCAAAAGAGTATCAAAAACCATGTAGCAAGTGAAACTTCTGTAGATTGGTCATAAATTCTTGCATCATTTTAAAAACTGAAATACACAGTATTATTATTCCACAATGATATTTATCTTATATTTAATTGCAAACAGGCTTTCAGTTTTTTACGCCATCCTCAGTCGGTTTAAGACTCAGCAGATAGTTCACACATCAGTGGCAATTTATAGCTGCACAAAGATTGCTTTTCCAACTTTGTGCATCCTTTCACAACAATATATCTATATGATAAACACAAGCATAATGAAATACACAAAGAAGCTATAAAAAATTAACCTTATATTACACTATACTCAAAGATTAATAAAAGTATAAGAATATACAGATCAAAATAATACACAAGTGAGTACTATGATATATGTACAAAATTACTCTTGAATGTGAAAAAAGGAAGGTGTGAAGGGACAGAGGGGAGGAATAAGTCAGTTTAATCTTAGTGGGGAACAGTTTTACAACTTATGATATGCATATTATCTTTTGGCGAATGAGACCCAAGTGTAGAAACTTTGTATGGAGGAATATTTTAAAAGACTGTACTGGAGTCAAACAGTAACTATGTCTATCTCCAGGCTTCCATTCACACACTTTTGCTCAATGTATTTTTTTAAAATCTGATCATTTTTATACATCTTTCTCCCATATACCTTGTACTACCGCAGTTTCAGAGTAAATATATGAGTAGTCAGATTATCACTAAAATAGTAAGATATAATAATTGCTTCTTTGAATCCTAAAACTTGCTGTTTTTCTTGTTCATTTGCAAGCAATGCTTCGGTGTTATTTCTTTATTTAGGTATACATGTTATATTGAAAAGAACTTCTACTTTACCTATATTTTACAGTTTCTTGCACCATATAATTTTCTTATTTTGAACCCATATTATACTGCGCAATAACAACAGTTCAGGAAAAATTTTGGTTTAACAATGTAATTTGTATGAGAACAAAGAATACGCATCTTCTCCAGTGGCAAGATTTCACATTTTACATTTATAAAACTATCAGAACAGTTACATAATAAACATTGTAAGTTCAGTAGCATGGCCTACTAATAAACTTAACACAATCTGACCATAGAGGACCTCTATAAAGCAGAGTGATTGTTATAAACTATTGTCATGAGAAAATAATGTGAATTATATCACATTTCTTGAGTAGTGATAATGGAAAGATCTCAACAGAAGAAAATCATTGATTGATGGTACAGATCAACATCCACCTGGCAGAGCAGCAGATATTTAAGTTACAGTGAGCTCTATAAAACAATCCACTTGATTGCCTTACTGTTGTGACACCAACAAGACCATCGGCTTTTATTTAACAAGGTTTTAAGGACTTATTCACCATTAGAAACTCAAAACAATCTTTGGTGAAATTAGAAACAAAGGTGGTAACATTAAGGGGGGGTGTAAAGGAAAATGTAAACACTTATTTAAAAATTCATTACAACCATATTTATTAATGTACAAATCTAAAATTTTGCACGTGTAAAGCAAAAGATCTATGTTTTAGTGGAAAAATATAATAAAATATGCAGGATTAAAATATTGGCAGAAATTGGAATTTTTAATTTTTTTATTGTCTTTTTATAAAAAGCCATAACTCAAATTCTAATTATGCAATTAATCTTAAAATTTTATTGTAGTGTCCTAAGAAGGTTATAAGACCACTGAAATACAGTTATTAATTTATGGTATAAATTGTCTCAGTAACAGAGATTTTAATTTTGCACATCCAAAATTTTTTTCTACATACAATCATCTAAAAATCAGGATGTAACTGCAGGATCTCACATTTTCTAGTTCCAGGGAGACAGCAACATGTTGCAAACAGTTCCTGGAAATTTCATAGCATTAGCACATATACTTTTTGAGAGGAGGCTTCTAATAACATAAAAAATGTAAAACAGAGAAAATGAGGTTCAAAGAGTTTCTTCTCATATTTCTACATGTAATAAGCTTACCTCAATTTTAAAATCCTCCATACTGATTCTCCTCATCCTCCAAGTCTCTATGCTCTCCTCTTTGAATCTGCCTGGCCTGTATTTGTAGGTAAGACACTAATCTGTTAGCTTTCTTGACCCTGCTATCATTGTTGGTGTAAAATGCTTTTGTCATAAACACACCAGAATCTATACCAACTCTCTTCAGCACTTCAATTCTGCCATTATTTCCGTTATTGTAACATAAAACTTCATCATAGACACCTATTTTGAGCGCTTCAACTCCACAGAATGTCCTTTTTGAGCATCTAATCCAACTTAAATTACTGAGGCTTTCATTTGCATTTTGTGTCTTTCCTTGAAGACACTTCCTCAATAAACCAGGGTTTGCAAGAAACCTGAATGTGGGCTTAATTGCTTCCATAACAGGTTCTGGTAATGAGTGTTTAAGTGAATGGGTCTCATTTCTGTTGTTGAACTTACACCAGTTGTCTTAGAGATACAGATTGTGCATTTGGTGTTTGGTCAGTGGATAAAACTAAACTGCATCTGAACAGGCCATGGAAAGTCCAATTGTACCAACTGGCCGCCATGTCATCCTCAGCCCATAGGCATTACTGGATGTGAATATGGAGGGAGATGTGGTCAGCACACCACTCTCCTGGCCGTATGTCAGTTTATGAAACTGGATTGTCAATGGATAGTTTATGGAAAAAAATTGCCCACATAGCATGCCTAATTGCCTCAAATTATGCGTGTTTTTCCTGATACCTCTCCCATAAAATAACTGAAGGGAATCAATTTCTTTCAGAGTAAGCCTGCCTTTTCCTCCTAGTTGTGATGAAGCAAGCTGGGATC
Organism: Schistocerca cancellata; assembly: GCF_023864275.1. Classification (NCBI taxonomy): domain Eukaryota; kingdom Metazoa; phylum Arthropoda; class Insecta; order Orthoptera; family Acrididae; genus Schistocerca; species Schistocerca cancellata. The sequence continues at coordinate 67,189,098 of NC_064628.1, forward strand.
CTTTCACTTCCTCAATTGTTTTGCCATGTACCTCCTTAAATTCAATTTATTTTCATTTTTGCCTAATTACATTAACATACATGCATATAGTCTGCATTTTCATAAAAGAGAAAGGTGGGCACTCAGTCTTAAGGAATATAATACCATATCTAATTTTGTGTTTAGTTTTGTGTATGTACTCAATGTCCTAATTTATTTTGACTATTCCTAATTAATATCTTTTTTCATTATTTCGTGACTTAAATTCTATTGTTGACTTATAAACAAATATAAATTCTGTATTAGCTCTATTCAAAAACATATTAGCAAAGCCAGCCCTTAATTAATCCCAAAATAATTACCAGGTTTGTCAAAAGTATTGTTAGTATAACTATATCTGTTAATTTCATTTTTAACAAATAATTTGGCCTAACCTTTGTGGTAGAAGTAACTGTTTAAAATGACTAATTTTTCTATACATTCAGTTAATTGAATGAGTTACATTTTAATTGTAATTTTTGTAACTTTAACATCAAACAATGTATTGTAGATTTTTCAGTTTTCTTTTTAAAAGGAATCCATGTTATTAACAGTGAATATGATGGTAGAGTATTTGGGTTATCTCAATTAAAATTCCTAGCTGCTTGAAAAGTGCCCTGCAAGACGTTTGTGAACTGACATAGCAAAACCTTTCTCAGCATCCTCGTCTGGGCTAAGAATGCCGTAACAAAGTAGGAAAGAACATAACTGAAGGGTTAAATGATAGGTAATACTTCCCTTGACAGTACAAGTAACAGGATGGGATCAATGTAGTAAATGAAACACATGACATTTTCATTTTTCAACACAATAGCCAAATGACTGGATACACTTTTGTCTATGATAAAAAGTTTCAGGAAGCTGCTGCAGAAGAATTTCATCTTCTGTTTCTGCAACGAGATCCTCATCATCATTTATTCACTGGAGCTGTAGTGATAAAAAAGTAAATTATGAGTTTTACAATTCTGAAATACTGACATAGCCTTCTTCCAAACCTTAAATCACTCAGAAGTCGAGATTAGTTACATTGACCACTGCAGGAATTAGAAAAGTGTGCAAGTTGCGCGCATGCAGGTGTGTGTGTGTGTGTGTGTGTGTGTGTGTGTGTGTGTGTGTGTGTGTGACTACTGCTGACAAAGGCCTTAATGGCCGAACGCTATAATTGTGTGAATCTTTTTGTTGTGCCTATCGCAACTCAGCATCTCCGTTAAATGATAAAAACATAAGTGAAAAGATTATACCAATGTATTATGACTTCTAATGCAATTGATCACGATAATTTAGCTGATTTGCTGCTCTGATGATTGTCGGGTTCCAAATAATTGTTGGTGAGGAGGTAAGTCTGGAGACGGCAGACTGTGTTCATATTAAATACAATGCAAAGAATAATTTGCGTTAAATTAAACAATGTGAATTGGACTTCATAGAGTAAATTCAGAATGCAAAGGTTCAACCTTCCTTTGATGCAAATCTGCATATAATGGCATGCAAGTTGAAACATTTCCATCTCATTGCTACATCATTAACACTGAAATTAATAAACTTAATATGGCAGTAGTGAAAGATCTATAAATGAAAGATAAATAGTAATTCCAATTATTATTACCAACATTCTTATGAGTAATTACATGAATGTCTTACATAATAAGCTACAGCAAGAGAGACAGAAGAGAAGTGACAAAAATAGAAGGTGAATCACACCTCTGTTATTTACTAAGGCATATTGTAACTCATAGCAGTGATTGCTGTGGGAATGTAGTAGCAACATCTTAGTCTCGCAATCTTTAGATTGAAATCTTTACATACATTAGATACCAGAAGGTAATCACAGATACTACATGTTTGCTGCCTGGCTGATGCAGTATTAACATGATTTTCAAACTTTAGGTTCTTCCATGGTGGCATGTCATGTATGTGGCCTGGTGTGATATTGATGCAACAAAACATTCTCTTTCTTTCCATGAATTCTCTTTATTACAGTTTGAATATTCTCTGTGTAATGAGTAGAGGGAACAACTTTTTTTTGTTATGGGAAATTTATGTGGATAACTCCACCAGCATCCCAAATTTCCAGATTCCGATAGTAGACAGTTTTATTCTGTAATAAATCTTGGCTTGACATTCCATGTACCAGCATGTCTTAGGAACTTCCAGTGCACTGAAGTAATTGCTGAGCAGCAACTTGTGTTAATCAGTATAACACAAAAGAAGTCAAAGTTTCAAATTTCACTTTTATTTACTTGATGACTAGTTTCAGGTCAGGACACATTTTTCAATCCATTTTACAGATCAAAAAACCAAAATTACAATCATATATAATACACCTGTTACCAGATTACTGAGCACTTGTCAGAAATACAGAATCTATGTTTCCATATAGTCAAAATTGCAGTTCCCAAAATATAAGAACAATGTCAAGATAACAAACATAGCATATCACAAAGTATTACTAAACAGTTATTGAGCATACCGATAACTGGCAGCCTACTCCCACTACCCTAAGGAAACCTGGGGAAATGTGCACCCTTTCAGCATATAGGAAACACCTTTCTTATTTATTACAATATTCTCAAATCATCAAAACTACAACAATTAATACAATAACACCACATGTCAACAATAAAATTAATACTTTTAAATTTTTTACCAAAAGCAATAAAATACTTAAAACCACAGAACAGTGAAGCATAACAGTACCACATACTGTGTGTATGACATAGTTATAAGCCATGATGGTTCATAAAAATCATTAAATGTGAACCGCAACATAAGTATTAAAAAAATAATAGGACATTCAAAAATCATCACTTCCAATCCCTTACAAGTGTATAAACCTTACCATAACAAACCTTACAGAATTGCATGTAAATAAATCAATTTTTGACATGTTCCTAGAAGAAACAGAATTGAAAGACAAAGATGTCTTTCACATACCAACAAGAATTACGGCTGCTAATAGCACTAAAATCACAAGTTATCTGTTTAAACAAACAACAAGAAAGCAGTACCAAATTTGCAATGTACACACATTCCAGAACCTGTACAGAAAATTGGAATAGAGATCAACATAAACATCATTTCCACCCCTTTTATTGGTCATGAAAACCACACATTGATGTTGTAGCACCATACAGTGATACCTTCAGAGGTGGTGATCCAGATTTCTGTACACACCGGTACCTCTAATACCCCGTAGCAAGTCCTCTTGCATTGATGCATGCCTGTATTTGTCGTGGCATACTATCCAAAAGTTCATCAAGGCACTGTTGGTCCAAATTGTCCCACTCCTCAATGGCAATTCGGCATAGATCCCTCACAGTGGTTGGTGGGTCACATTGCCCATAAACAGCCCTTTACAATCTATCCCAGGCATGTTCGATAGGGTTCATGTCTGGAGAACATGCTGGCCACTCTAGTTCAGCGATGTCGTTATCCTGAAGGAAGTCATTCACAAGATGTGCATGATGGGGATGCAAATTGCCATCCATGAAGATGAGAGCCTTACCAATATGCTGCTGATATTGTTGCACTATTGCTCAAAGGATAGCATTCACATATCGTACAGCCATTACGGCACCTTCCATGACCACCAGCAGCATACGTCGGCCCCACATAATGCCACCTCAAAACAGCAGGGAACCTCCACCTTGCTGCACTTGCTGGACAGTGTGTCTACGGCGTTCAGCCTGACTGGGTTGCCTCCAAACACGTCTCCGACTATTGTCTGGTTGAAGGCATATGTAACACTTGTCGATGAAGAGAACGTGATACCAATCCTGAGAGGTCCATTCAGCATACTGTTGGCTCCATCTGTACTGTGCTGCATAGCGATGTGGTTGCAAAGACAGACCTCACCATGGATGTCAAGAGTGAAGTTGCACAACATGCAGCCTATAGCACACAATTTGAGTTGTAACACGACGTCCTGTGGCTGCACGAAAAGCATTATTCAACATGGTGGCATTGCTATCAGGGATCCTCCAAGCCCCACTGCAGTAGTAGCCCTTGGGTGACCTGAGCATGGCATGTCATCGACAGTTCCTGTCTCTCTGTATATCCTCCATGTCTGAACAACATTGCTTTGCTTCACTGTGAGACACCTGGACATTTCCTTCATTGAGAGCCTTTCCTGGCACAAAGTAACAATGTGGACATGATGAAACCACGGTATTGACCATCTAGGCATGGTTGAACTACAGACAACACGAGACATGTACCTCATTTCTGGTGTAATGACTGGAACTGATCAGCTGTCGGACTCCTTCTGTCTAATAGGCACTGCCCAGGCATGGTTGTTTACATCTTTGGGTGGGTTTAGTGACATCCCTGAATAGTCAAAAGGAATGTGTCCGTAATAGAATATCCACAGTCAATGTATATCTTCAGGAGTTCTGGGAACTGGGGTGATGCAACACTTTTTTTAATGGGTGTGTATGAAAGGTTATAGTCAAATAGCATTGGGCATCCTGGGGGATGGCATAGCGTAACCACACTTGTGGTCATACAAGAGTGGCGGTGAGGATGGAAGGACTGAGGTGGGGAGAGAGATAGGGGTTGGTGGAGGATGGAGGGCTGAGAAAGGGAGGGGAAGCACGAAGATGAAGAACCCCACCTATTTGCATACTGCCCAAAACTTGTGCATACGCCTCCCCATTTCCACCTTTGCAGGCCATACTGAAACAAACACATTGAACTGGAGTAACCATCTATAATTTAAGTTGGGAAGGGATAGGGACAGCAGAGTACAGGTCGGCGAAGACGAAACAGTGCTTCTATCGCACTTCCCTGGAGCACTGGGTCCTGTTACTTAAGAAGTCTTCTAGCCACATGTATACCTAGGATCCTAATCTGTATGCTTATACCTTCATTAACAGTCAACAATGTGACACTATATGAAATGTTTTATAGACATGTAGCAACCTGGAATCCCCTTGTTGCCCTCCATCCGTGATGCACAGGATCTCAGGTGAAAAAAGGGCAAGATAAGTTTTGCTTGAGCAATGATTTCTAAAACAATGCTGATTTATGGACAGAAGCTTTCCTCCATCACGAAAATTTATTGTATTTGAATTGACAATAAGTTCAAGGATTCTGCAGCATACCAATGTTGAAGATATTCATCTGTAATTTTGTGGGTCTATTCTTTTACCCTTCTTATATACTGGAGTTACCTGAACTTTTTTGCAGTTGTCTGGACTTTGCACTGGATGACATATTCATAATGAATGTTGTAGAATACTCTTTGTAAAACCAAACTGGGATTTCATTGGGACCTCGTGACTTTTTTTCTATTCTTTCAGCTGTTTCTCTACACTAGTGATGTTTGCATATGGGACTCTGCGTGATGGTCAAATGACAGTATGTTTGTACGCTTCTCCTGCATGAAATATTTCTTAAATATGAAATTTAAAACTTTTGCTTTACTTTTGCTACCTTCTACTGCCATACCAGACTGGTTAACGAGTGACGGGATAGCAGCCTTAGACCCACTTAGTGAGCTTACATAAGACCAGAATTTTCTCAGATTCTCAATAAGATCTTTTGCTAAGATATGATGGAGATATTTAGTATAAGCTTCATGCATCAATCCTTTTACAGATACCTGAATGTATATTAACTTTCACCTGACATAATTTAAGTGTCCTCATCTGAACTGAGAGTGCAACAGCATTTGCTTCCTCAGTATTTCTTGGATTTCATTGTTAAACCTTGGTGGTATTTTCAATCCTTAATCCACTTTCTGAGCATGTGCTTCTCCAATGTATGATTTACATTCCATTTAAACTTTGCCCATAATTCCTCTACATCCATCATACTGGAAATAAATGACGTAAATTCATTGTCTAAGTGGGATGCTAATGACTGCCTATCTACTCTTTCTAGCAGTAATACTCTCCTAGCCTTTTTGATTGATTTATTAACTTTAGTAACCAAAGTCACTGTGATGACAGCATGGTCAGTAATCTCTGTCTCTAAATAAGAGGTGTTGATTAGGTCAGGTCTGTTTGTAGCTATTATGTCTAAAATATTTCCGTTGCATGTGAACTACTGAACTAGCTGCTCAAGACAGTTTTTGGAAAAGTGTTCAAAAGAACTTCACAAGACTGTCTGCCTGTACCCCCGTGTAATAAATTCGTAGATGTCCCGGTCTATACTCAGTAGGTTAAAGTTGCCTCCAACTAATACTGCATGATCTGGGTATTTCTGCACCACACTACTGACTGTAAACTTTATGTCAATGAGTCTAAAACTGTCACAGCAACCAGATAACTTCACTTTTTTCTTTTTTTGCCAGTCATCAGTTTTCTGACTAGTTTGATGCAGCCCACAATGAATTCCTCTCAAGTGCCAACCTTTTCTTCTCAGAGTAGCAATTGCAACCTATGTCCTCAATTATTTCTTGGATGTATTCCAATCTTCCACTCCTCAATGTCACACTCAAATTCGACCTCTCAGTAGAGACAATATTTTTGTCAAATGCAATGAACACACCTCCTCCTATGGTGTCTAATTTGTCTTTTTGGTATACATTCCATGAATCGCTAAATACACTCCTGGAAATGGAAAAAAGAACACATTGACACCGGTGTGCAGACCCACCATACTTGCTCCGGACACTGCGAGAGGGCTGTACAAGCAATGATCACACGCACGGCACAGTGGACACACCAGGAACCGCGGTGTTGGCCGTCGAATGGCGCTAGCTGCGCAGCATTTGTGCACCGCCGCCGTCAGTGTCAGCCAGTTTGCCGTGGCATACCGAGCTCCATCGCAGTCTTTAACACTGGTAGCATGCCGCGACAGTGTGGACGTGAACCGTGTGTGCAGTTGACAGACTTTCAGTGAGGGCATATAGTGGGCATGCGGGAGGCCGGGTGGACGTACCGCCGAATTGCTCAACACGTGGGGCGTGAGGTCTCCACAGTACATCGATGTTGCCGCCAGTGGTCGGCGGAAGGTGCACGTGCCCGTCGACCTGGGACCGGACCGCAGCGACGCACGGATGCACGCCAAGACTGTAGGATCCTACGCAGTGCCGTAGGGGACCGCACCGCCACTTCCCAGCAAATTAGGGACACTGTTGCTCCTGGGGTATCGGCGAGGACCATTCACAACCGTCTCCATGAAGCTGGGCTATGGTCCCGCACACCGTTAGGCCGTCTTCCGCTCACGCCCCAACATCGTGCAGCCCGCCTCCAGTGGTGTCGCGACGGACGTGAATGGAGGGACGAATGAAGATGTGTCGTCTTCAGCGATGAGAGTCGCTTCTGCCTTGGTGCCAATGATGGTCGTATGCGTGTTTGGGGCCGTGCAGATGAGCGCCACAATCAGGACTGCATACAGGCACACAGGGCCAACACCCAGCATCATGGTGTGGGGAGCGATCTCCTATACTGGCCGTACACCACTGGTGATCGTCGAGGGGACACTGAATAGTGCACGGTACATCCAAACCGTCATCGAACCCATCGTTCTACCATTCCTAGACCGGCAAGGGAACTTGCTGTTCCAACAGGACAATGCACGTCCGCATGTATCCCGTGCCACCCAACGTGCTCTAGAAGGTGTAAGTCAACTACCCTGGCCAGCAAGATCTCCGGATCTGTCCCCCATTGGGACTGGATGAAGCGTCGTCTCACGCGGTCTGCACGTCCAGCAAGAACGCTGGTCAAACTGAGGCGCCAGGTGGAAATGGCATGGCAAGCCGTTCCACAGGACTACATCCAGCATCTCTACGATCGTCTCCATGGGAGAATAGCAGCCTGCATTGCTGCGAAAGGTGGATATACACTGTACTAGTGCCGACATTGTGCATGCTCTGTTGCCTGTGTCTATGTGCCTGTGGTTCTGTCAGTGTGATCATGTGATGTATCTGACCCCAGGAATGTGTCAATAAAGTTTCCCCTTCCTGGGACAATGAATTCACGGTGTTCTTATTTCAATTTCCAGGAGTGTATCTCAGAGCTTTTTCACTTTGGGTTTCAGCCATCTCCAAGCCCTGAGAATAATTTGAGCATGAGAAGTTTCTTGAAGGACTGTAAATTCAGGAATTTTGTTATGAATAATTTGACAATTTAATGGTTCAGTTGTTCTGCTTTGGGGTGGTACTGGGTGATGAGGACTTGCTCCTTTGTAGCTGATTCTTAGGTGTAGTGAGAGGATTTGGCTTGTGTGGGCATATGGCATGGGAAATCTGTTTGTGGACTAGATCTGTGAGAAGGTGGCTGTCTGTGAAGGCCTTTGTGAGACCATTAGTGTGCTGGCTAAGGGAGATGCAGTCACGGTAGGTACGCCATCCTCAGATGGCTATGATGTATGGAAAGAATGTTTTGGTGTGGAAAGGATGGCAACTGTTGAAATGCAGGTACTGTTTATGGGTTTAATGTGGACAGAGTTGAGGATAGAGCCTTCAGAGAGGAAGAGGTTAATGTCCAAGAAGGTGACACACTGGGTTGAGAATGACCAAGTGAAATGGATGGCAAAAAAGGTGCTGAGATTGTGAAGGAATGAGGATAACATGTCCCTGCCCGGAGTCTAGATCATGAAGATATCATCAGTGAACCTGAACCATAACAGGGGTTTGGGATTTTGACAGGCTAGGAAGATTTCCTCCAGGCAGCCCATAAATAGGATAGCATAGCAGGGTGCTATGCATGAGCCATGGCTGTGCCACAGTTTTGTTTGCATACCTTACCTTCAAATAAGAAGTAATTGTGTGTTAGGATACAGTTAGTAAGGTGTATGAAGAATGAGGTAGTGGATTTGAAGTCTGATGGACATTGGGAGAGAGAGTATTAAGTAGCAACAAGACCATGGGCATGAGGTATGGTCGTATACAGAGAAGTGCATCAACAATGATGAGCAGGAGTCTAGAAGGTAAAAGAGTGGATATGGTGGAGACTTGGTGAAGGAAATGGTTGGTATCTTTGACATGGAAGGCTAGATTTTGGGCAGTTGGTTGGAGATGTTGGTTAATGAAGGCCAAAATTCTTTCTGTGGGGCACAGGAACCAGATACAATGGGATATCTAGGATTGTTGGATTTGTGGATTTTGTGGGGCATGCATAAGGTGGGTGTGCAGAGTGTGATAAGGGTAAGGAGGGAAATGGTTCTGAGAAGGGCCAAAAGCTTTAAGCAGGGATTGGAGGTTATTCTGGACTTCTGAGGTGGGACTACTCTGTCAGAATTTACAGGTGGAGAAATCAAGACAATTGGTGGAGGCCTTCCACCAGGTTATCATTGCAATTCATGATGACAGCCTTTTTCTGCAGGTAGGATTATTAGGTCAGGATCTGTTTCAAGGCTGTGCATGGTCGTTCTCTCTTCTGCCGAAGGGTTGGTGTTCTTAAGAAGGTATCAGTGGAAGGATGGTGAAGCCAGATTGGAAGAAAGGAATTCTTGGAAGGTGACCAGGGTGTGGTTAGGTGGAGGGGGAGGAACAAAGTTGGATAGTGGTTTGAACTGAAGGAGGCAGGGTTCAGGGTTGTAATTAGGCTGGAGGAATTAATGGCAAAGAAGTGTTTCCATTAAAGGGATCTGGAGAATGAGAGTAGGTCTTTGACAATTCCAGCAAGCTTAAATTTGAGTATAGGGCTGAAATTGAGACCTTTGGATAGGACTGAAACTTCTATGGTGCTGAGGATTTTGGTGGAAAGGTTAAAACTGTACTAGGATTGTTTCAGCTCTCGATTTAGTGGAGTTTCAGAAAGGAGTTTAGGGGGATGTGACAAATTGAAAAGTTCAATTCGGTGGGTTGTGGGTGCTTTGAAGGATTGATGAGGAGGGACTTTGTGGGTAACATAAGGGTTGGATAGTGGTGCCCCAAGTGGCAGAAGGAAGTCAGTAGGCTGGATAACTAATGAAGATGGCAATTTGAGTGCTCTTCTAGGTGCTGAGTGCAAAGGATTCAAAGTGATGTATGTAGTAGGGCTTGCACAGTAGCAGTATCTTGCTGAGGAGGCAGGGGTGGTTCTGGGATGTACAGGGTTATTACAAATGATTGAAGCGATTTCACAGCTCTACAATAATTTTATTATTTGAGATATTTTCACAATGCTTTGCACACACATACAAAAACTCAAAAAGTTTATTTAGGCATTCACAAATGTTCAATATGTGCCCCTTTAGTGATTCGGCAGACATCAAGCCGATAATCAAGTTCCTCCCACACTCGGCGCAGCATGTCCCCATGGAAATAAATGGAAATGTCGTGTGGCTAGGGCCTCCCGTGGGTAGACCATTCGCCTGGTGCAGGTCTTTCGATTTGACGCCACTTCGGCGACCTGCGCGTCGATGGAGATGAAATGATGATGATTAGGACAACACAACACCCAGTCCCTGAGCGGAGAAAATCTCCGACCCATCCGGGAATCGAACCCGGGCCCTTAGGATTGACAGTCTGTCACGCTGACCACTCAGCTACCGGGGCGGTTGCATGTCCCCATCAATGAGTTCGAAAGCATCCTTGATGTGAGCTCGCAGTTCTGGCACGTTTCTTGGTAGAGGAGGTTTAAACACTGAATCTTTCACATAACCCCACAGAAAGAAATCGCATGGGGTTAAGTCGGGAGAGTGTGGAGGCCATGACATGAATTGCTGATCATGATCTCCACCACGACAGATCCATCGGTTTTCCAATCTCCTATTTAAGAAATGCCAAACATCATGATGGAAGTGCGGTGGAGCACCATCCTGTTGAAAGATGAAGTCGGCGCTGTCGGTCTCCAGTTGTGGCATGAGCCAATTTTCCAGCATGTTCAGATACACGTGTCCTGTAACGTTTTTTTCGCAGAAGAAAAAGGGGCCGTAAACTTTAAACCGTGAGACTGCACAAAACACGTTAACTTTTGGTGAATTGCAAATTTGCTGCACGAATGCGTGAGGATTCTCTACCGCCCAGATTTGCACATTGTGTCTGTTCACTTCACCATTAAGAAAAAATGTTGCTTCATCACTGAAAACAAGCTTCGCACTGAACGCATCCTCTTCCATGAGCTGTTGCAACCGCGCCGAAAATTCAAAGCATTTGACTTTGTCATCGGGTGTCAGGGCTTGTAGCAATTGTAAACAGTAAGGCTTCTGCTTTAGCCTTTTCCGCAAGATTTTCCAAACCATCGGTTGTGGTACGTTTAGCTCCCTGCTTGCTTTATTCGTCGACTTCCGCAGGCTACGCGTGAAACTTGCCCACACGCGTTCAACCGTTTCTTCGCTCACTGAAGGCCGACCCGTTGATTTCCCCTTACAGAGGCATGCAGAAGCTTTAAACTGTGCATACCATCACTGAATGGAGTTAGCAGTTGGTGGATCTTTGTTGAACTTCGTCCTGAAGTGTCGTTGCACTGTTATGACTGACTGATGTGAGTGCATTTCAAGCACGACATATGCTTTCTCGGCTCCTGTCGCCATTTTGTCTCACTGCACTCTCGAGCGCTCTGGCGGCAGAAACCTGAAGTGCGGCTTCAGCAGAACAAAACTTTATGAGTTTTTCTACGTATCTGTAGTGTGTCGTGACCATATGTCAATGAATGGAGCTATAGTGAATTTATGAAATCGCTTCAATCATTTGTAATAGCTCTGTATGTGCCACAGAGATGTGAATACCAGGTTTGAGAGGAATAGGGACTAATTAAATATGAAAAGGTGAAGGTCATTGTGAAAGAATGGGTGGGATCCAGAGAAAGGAATTTTTATGGTTAGGTTGTGCACCCACCAATGTTTTTCCCTTCTCTGCTCCTCTCATTTCTGCTCCCTTTTTTCGCTTCCCTTCATGTGCCAAAGCCTCCCAACACTTCACCAGGTAGTCTTGTCTGCCACCTCTAGTCCATTCATGCTCCACTAGGAAGTACTGTTTTCTCTCCCCCCACCTGTATCCTGCTACCCCTCCCCCTGTCCTGCTCCACTATGGATTGTGGCTCCAGTTCAATACATTTCTGTTTTAATCTGCCCTGAGCAGCTAGAGATAGTGGTCATGTGTGTGTGATGTTTGCTTGCTTGTGTGAATGTGTGTGTGTTCCACTTTTCTGTTAAAGGCTTTGGACAAAATCTTAATACATAACAGTTTTTCATTGCACCTGTCTGGAACTCAACATGTCATCTGTATGGTGATATGGTGAGTAAGAATCTATCTTCTCCATACTTGTTGATATTGCAACCTGGACCTGTTTGATTTTGCCTACCAGCTTTACTCCCACTCCACAACTCTGTGATATTTTCCTTTCTGCTGTTCTCTGAAGCATTACTATACTCAGTGTCCATTCTTTCTCTTCTTTCCTGTGTTTTTCATCACCTTCCAAATTGCATATCTGACATCCAAGCCACATGGTTAAGTCACTGGCCAACACATGATTATGTGACCTTGCAGACTGTTGGTGCAGCTTCTCATGCCCTAAATTCTTCTCATCAATAATAATCCAAGTGATCACATTTCCTTCCACATATTTATGTACTTTCTCATCTATTTTCCACATGTATCTAAGCTACATGAAATTGTAAACCTCATCCAACCAATACCCCCCTCTCCTCTCTTGCTCTCTTACTTCATTCCAACATGCACATATTCCCATACCTCAACTGTTCTGTCATTTTCCCCATTTTTGACACATTTGTTTGTGCATATTCTTGTATACTTACATATATTTTTTCATATTGTTGTGTTACATACAGCACCCAAAAAACCACCTCCATAAGTTATCCAGCCTTCTGACATCCTACTGCCACCTTGCGGCACCACTGTCCAACCCCTAGACTACCCACAGAGTCCCTCTTTGTCAATTCTTCATAGCACCAAAAAAACTGCCTAACTGATTTTTTCAGCTTGCCACATCTCCCTAAACTTCCTTCCAATGCTTCACCAAATCCAAAGCCAGAACAATCCTGGAACACTGTTGTTAAACTTTCCACCAAAATCCCCAGCCCCACAGAAGTTTCATTATTATCCAAAGTTCCCAACTTTACCCCTACACACATATTTAGCCCTCAACTTTACCCCTACACCCACATTTATCTATTTTGTACTTGTCAAAGACCTACTGTCTTCCTCCTGATCATTGCAATGGAAACACTTCGTTGCCACCAATTTCTCCAGTCAAAGCCTACCTCATCCCAGTTGGTACTACCAGCTAACCATGATCCTCACCATGCTTTAGACCTAACCACCCCTGCCCACCATCCAGAAATCCTTTAACTTCAACTTAGCGTCACCATCTCTCCAAGAACAACAACCTTTCAGCAGAAGAGAGTACCACCATACACAGCAACAAAACTGATCTATACTTAACAATCCTACCTCCAGACAAATGTTCTGCCACTGTCATCACAAATCACAGTGACTACCTGACAGATGGCATCCAGCTGTCTGACTCTACTACCTGCCAACTTTCCAAAAGTGATCCCATCCCACAAGACCAACATAACCTCCAAAACCTGCTTAAAGCCTCAGGCGCTGTCTAGAACCTCTCCCCTGTATCCATTTCCCTATTCAACTCTACATCCCACACATCCACTCTCTAAATGCTCGCCAAAATTCACAAACCTAACACTGGATACTACATTGTAGTTGGTTATTGTGCCCCCACTGAAAGAATTTCAACCTTCATCGACCAATGACCAACACCTCCAACCTACTGCCCAAAATCTAACCTCCCACATCAAAGATACAACCACTTCCTTCATCAACTTTCCACAGTCCCCAACCCTTTACCTGCTGCATCCCTTCTCATCACTGATGATGCCACGATCCTATATAACAGTATTCCTGATGCCCATGGTCTTGCTACTATTGAACACTAAGTTTCCCACTGTCCTTCAGACTCCAAACCCACTACCTCATTCCACATACATCTTATTAACTGTATCCCCAATTTCTCCTTTGAAGGGAAGGTATACAAACAAATCCATAGCACAGCCATGGGGACATGCATGGTTCCCTCCTACCCAAACCTGTTTGTGGGCTGGCTACAGGAAACCTTCATAGCCTCCAAAAAATCTTAAAACCTTGATCTGGTTCAGGATATTGATGATACCTTCTTGATCTGGACTCAGGGCCTAAACATCCTAAACCCGCCAACCAGCAACAATACCTGCATTTCAACAGTTGCCATCCCTTCCACCCTAAAAAATCCCTCCCATATAGCCTAGCCACCCAGGGATGGCACATCTCCAATGATGGCATCTCTCATGGCCAGTACACTGAAGGTATCACAAAGGCTTCACAGACAGACACTATGTCCCTGACTTAGTCCACAAACAGATTTCCCATCGCATTGCCCACCCAACCTTCACAACTTCTTAGTCCATCCTTATGCCACTCCCACTCCCAACCTTTTGACTTGTCAAAAGCTTTTGACATGGTGGACCATAAAATTCTGCTATCAAAGCTAGAAAGATATGGTATTCGAGGTCTGTCCAACAAGTGGATCAGTTCCTTCCTGACAAATCGTATGCAGGCAGTGTGCGTCAAGCACACAAATATTGAACTGAAAACTGTATCTAATCACTTATCTGACTATAAACAAATAAAATGTGGTGTACCCCAAGGATCCGTATTGGGACCCCTTCTGTTTCTTCTGTACATAAATGATCTAAGCTTAAATATTGATGCACACAAATCAATCATATTTGCAGATGACACCACAATTCTACTAAAAGGAGACGACGATGAACAGTTACAGCAGACAGTAAACACGGTAACGAAACAACTTAGCAGCTGAGCACAGAGTAATCAGCTTGTAATAAACAGTAAGAAAACCGTTGCTCTAAAATTCCACAATGTTCCTAACAAGGACATGTTTATCCCATCAGTCTCTATCAATGACGAACCAGTTGGTAACAGTACTGAAACCAAATTCTTAGGACTTTGGCTGCAGAGTAACATCAGATGGAATAAGCATATTGAATGTCTCAATGCAGAACTGAGCAAAACATGTTATCTTCTTTGTTCATTAAAATCATGCTGTAGTGAGAAAACAGTTTTGAATGCATATCATGCATACTTTCATTCTCGTCTTAGATATGGGGCCACCTTCTGGGGAAACTCTAAAATAGCTAATAGCACTTTTAAATTACAAAAAAGGGCCATTAGAATCTTGTTTGGGTGCAAGCCTAGAGACTCTTGTAAACCCCTGTTTAAGAAATCTGGTATTCCCCCATTACCGTGTGTATACATTATGGAAACCCTTTTGTTCTTTAAATTAAATGTAATAGGCAAGGACCAGAGGCTACAAAAAAACTGTGATATACATGAGCACTTTACCAGACAAAACAGGAACTTACATATGACTCAAATCAGCACAGCACTGTGCCAAAAAGGTACTTTTCACATGGGAGTTAAGCTTTATAACAAACTTCCTGAAAACATAAAAGCTATCACTGAGGTCAATACATTTGGAAAATCTCTAAAGTCATATTTACAGCATCACTGCTTTTATTCCATTGAAGAATATTTAAATTTATGAAATGTGTTATATAAATACTTGTGTGTAAAGTGTATTATTGTAAGCTTAAATATGTATGCCTTGAAATTACTTTCAGCCTGTATATTTATAACTTGACTTGTCCAATGTCTTATGCATAAGCTGCTATGTAGACAACAGGACCAATAAAATACAATCTACAATCTACAATCTACAAACCCCTAGCCATAAGGATCATATCCCTGTGGAAGACCCAGGTGAAAGACCTGCCCAATCCACCCAACCAGCCCTTACTATTCCAGTCCTGTCACAGTGTGATGTTACAAGTATTGGCTAAAATGTGAAATACTTAAAAAATTCTTGAAATTATATAAATTATATGTTATTGTAAAGTGATTAAATGAACTCATGAATGATTATAAATTTGTATGAAAATTATAGTATGAAATTTGGATGGTGGTCAGAAGTAAAGCAGCTACTGGTCATGCGGCCGAGTTTATAAGCATGCTCAGCAGAGCAATCAAAAAGAGGTCTTTGGTTGCTGATCCTTGTCTTGGTAGGTTGTTGTTTGGGTGGCTTGTGTGTGAAAAATTCAACAAATTTTGGCAGTGATTTTGTGAACTTAGAGATATGGTTAACAACAGGATTTGAGTAGATTTTCAGACTTTCAATATGGATGTGGTTTAATTAGTTCAATGATATTGTGCCATAACCCACAATTTTAGTGAATATTACTGCTAAGAAATCAGGAATGTTGCTAAAACTATCTGTTAACATGTACAAGGTTACCATTCAGAAAGTTGTGCTGATAGAAACATAAATAAAGCTGTTATGATTCAGTAGACATTTTATCATTTGCTAACTTGTCTCTCTCTGTACACAGGGCAACATGAATTCTGCACATTGTGGGATAACAAGGGCTATAGAGTGTTGGTGTGTAGCCAATACCTTTTGATTGAGCCACTTGATCTGTTAACACCTGCATATTGCCATTACTCACTGCATTTGCTAAATGGCAACTTGACTGTAGAGAGTAGCAAGTACCCATGAGTAATGTTGTAAAGGGCTTATCCTATCCTACCATAGACCAGGCCATCTGTGAAAGCAGTCATGTTGTGTACCAGCTCTGCTACAGTCATTGCTCAGCTTTTTGTGTTGGTATGACTACCAACCAGCTATCCACCAGGATGTACGGCCACTGCCAAACTGGCCAAGAGCAAAGGGGACCACCTTATTGCACAACATGAAGCTGATCATAACAAGCTCAATTTCATTGGCTGCCTCATCACACAGGCCACCTGGACCCTCCCCTCCACCCAACAGCCAGGAACTGTGCAGATGGTAGTTATTGTAGAATCTATAATTATGTATAATAATTATGTGTTATTTATGGTTGTTCAAAGCAGAAAAATACGTGAAGACTTATTAAAGGTTAAGTGAACATTTTAAAGACTTTGACACATTAAGTCACAATATTCAGAAGCAGAAGCAGTCAAACAAGGAAGGCCAGCTTGTGTCTCAACATTGGTCATGTTTCTGCACAATGTGAGAAGGCTGTGACCAGCGGAGTTTGCGCAGCAGCAGTCAGTACTTAGACAGATCAATGACTGAGCAGATGTACAATGCTTCCAAGGAGAAAAATGACCAGTGCTGTTTGCACATCAATGGTCAATGCTCCAGGAAATGTCAGCATACTGAACTCGCATGTGTGACATATCTGGCAATGCGGAAGAAGACGACAGGGTGATGCCTGACCGTGCCAGCATAAAGGCAAAACAATGGAAAGCTGGCACAAGTGTCAATATTGGTCATATTTCTGCCCAACATGAGACGTATAGATGAATGACCGAAGAGTCAGTGGCCACCCTAGAAACTTCACGACACTGGCAAAAAGCACCAAATAAATACCTCCAACAAATGGGCGTGAGGTGGTCTTTTGAGGAAGTCCTACAAGGGAAGAAAGAAGACTCAAAGAAACATCAACTGGATGGACAGACTGATGGTTAGTTAGCGGCTGTCATACTTTGCTACAATGACTTAGCCACTATGCCTGCTTGGTGGAAGAAGATGTTGGTACCGCGCCCGTAGGTCAACACAGAAGATGCCATACCAGATGTTACCAGAAAGAAGTTCGTGTGCTACTTACCCAAGTGGCTGGTGAGGATCTAGTGACTGTGGCATCACCAAATGGGTCACCTGTGAACCTAGAGCTTGATGAACTCCACCAGAAACACTGAACCTAAGGGTCACTGGTTCGATTCCAGGACAGAGCACTCTGCACCGTGCCATAGCTGCTTCTTAATAATGCAATGAGTGAATTCATATGGAGAAGGCTGCACCACCACCGTAGTGGGTCATGGGAAGAATGGAAGAATACACCCTGCCACTGCAACACGAGCTGTCGCCGCATCAGATGTCACCAGAATCTGCACGCCACGACTCCACCACTCCGCATTCCTAAGGAACTGAGCAAGTTAAAACACATTGTATCATTCTGTTTGTTTAAAGGGTCTTACGTCTCAATAAATGACAGTTAGTAAAACCCCCAGTGTTACTACACTCATGCCTCACTCACTGAGCCAAGGAAAGAGCCCACTCCGCCACCCACAAAGAGTCGCTTCCTTCCCACCATCCCTGACAATAATGATCTTTGCTCCCCTCTGTCACTGATGCTCAATATCTACCATCACTAAATCCAAAACTGCTAAATTATCCTAAGAATACATTTTCCACTCCAGAAATCATGCTGGCCCAAACCTATGGTGACCTACTGTCCCCACATCCTCCACCCTCTGGCTCCTTTGTCCTATCACCTCCTCCCATCTCACATCCCCACCCTCATTATGCACTGATCTCTGCCAGTGTACCCCACCAATCTTTTACCCTTCTCTGCTCCTCTCCTTTCAACTCCACTTTATCCCTTCCTTCCCTTCCATTTTCTTCTCCTCTCCTTTCTGTTCCCTTTTTTCTCTTCTCTCCCTCCCCTACAGTCTCCCAATGCAACACTGAGTAGCTTTGTGTGCCACTTCGAGTCACTGCAGGTGCCACCAGGCAGAACTGTTTCCTCTTCCCCCACCTGGATCCCAATACCCCTCCCACTTCCTTACTCCATTAAGGATTGTTGCTTCAGTTAAATACAAATTCAGGCTGTCTTGTGTAGCAGATCTGCTGCAGTCATTGCTCAGCCTGACCAGCCAGAGATAGCAGTCAAGTGTGTGTGAGATGTGCTTTTTTGTCTGTGTATGTATGTCTGTTTCTCTTTTCTGATGAAGGCTTCGGCCAAAATCTTAATGTGTAGCAGTCTTTTTGTTGTGCCTGTCTGCAACTGTGTGTGCCATGTTTATGATAATTAGCAATCTACCTTTTCAATATCTGTTGATATTCCAACCTGAACTTTCCATTAATTAAATACACACTAAACATGTCCTAGAACAACATCCTGTCAGTGGAGCATAATTAATGTTGGCATCATACTACATAATAAGATACCAATGGAAATCATAATTGCTATGTGTCCAATACTTAAAATTAAAGTAAAGGCTCTTCTAATAAATCACCATTTCTATTTTGTAAAATATTTCTGAAGACATGTGTAAAAATAAATGTTACTTAAACAATTATTGATATACTTAGTTTGTTAAAATAGGTAGCCAGTTTTAATCTGCCTACTTACTTTGTTGATGTCCTATATTTCTGTATCCTTATTCTGAGCTATTCTTAAACAAGCAGATATGCCCATACCTATATTCACTTCTTTTTTGGTGATACTAATTACACCCATATCCTCATTTTGACGTGTCCAGTATCACTTGTCCTATTTGTGCTGTGTAACACTGGACCAATAAAAAAACAATCTATAAACTAGAGGCACATTAATAAGATGTAATAAAAATTACTGACAAATGACTGTATATGGAGATTTCAGTATCGGTTTAATCTGACGTAATAGAAATTACAGGAAAATGACTGAGTGGAGACTTCAGTGTATTGGTTTAATCCAGTGTAATAGAAATTACTGGAAAATGGCTGTGTGTGGAGATTTCAGTATTAGTTTAATCCCAAATAGATCTGCTCAAGATCATTTTGAGTTTTTGATGTCCAGCTTTGGTTTGGTCCACACAATAACATTCACAACAATAACTAACAGACATAGCAATCAATAATTTATTTCTAAATCCTGTAGTCTTTCATTAAATAGATATGAGTCCCATAATAAATAGTTTATTTAATTGTGATAGTCAAATGGTAGCAATAAAGAATTTCCATACAGAAGTTTTAACAAAGGAGGGAAAATGAAATTTCATAGAACAATAAATGCTCACTCAGTTAAACTATTCAGAGAGAATTGTGAAATTCACTGCTTGCTGCCAAAGAATTCCCATCTCTTTGTTTGTCACTTAGTTCCATAGGTCCAGGTCAGCCACATTTACATCTGTTTACACTGCACCACAGTGATAACATCAACACAGTCATTACCATAAACTGCTTTCATTCTTCAATACATTTTCACTGGAGCAACACCTTTTATTGTTAGGAACCCAATGATAGCATGTTCCTTCTACCACTGTGACAAGCTCTCTTGCATGGTTACATTTCTGAGACAATAACTATGAAGATAATCACAGAGATAGCTTGCAGCTAAGTGAGGTTGTAGCAGACTCTCAATGGAATACACTGAAACTAGTTATGCCCCAGTGCTATCATCTATTGAGAAATGCAACACACAGAGTCATTACTTATTTTTCAACTCCAGTAAGAGAAGGAAAATGGCCATGTTGTCAAATTTCAGAGTCAGTGACAGCAGAGATTATTGTAATGATGAAGGCAGGCTTCTGCACAATATCATGAATGTGAAACTCCCAAGAAAGCATCTCATCTAGTTTAAACCCAGGAATTTTATATTTTACTTCACTAATAACAGTATCTTTTGACAGTCAATGATCACCCGTGTTCTGTCATAAACTGTTTGTACTACGTTTTGTTGCAGTTAATTGACTATCTGTACACTGATATTACCCATTACACTGTCTGGTAAATGATTTTCATAGGTGAATCCTCAATGTTGTGCAACGTTTTGTCACTGGGAAAGTCCTTACTTATATATGTGAGGTGCATGGTAGTGAGGCAAATGGTTTAGAACTGTCTCATGTGGACCCAAGAGGACTACTGCTAACTACCTCTGGTACAGTGTCTGTCAATATACGATGGTGGTTTGAAAAGTTCTTGGAACAGAATAGAAAAAAAGTACTTACATCACTGAAACTTTTTTATTTTTCAATGTAGTCTCCTTGTATATTAATACACTTGGTCCAACAATGTTCCAGTGCCTTGATCCCATCTCAAAAAAAAGTTTCCTCCAGGCCTGCAAAATAGTTGTCAACTCCAGCTATCAATTCTTCATTTGAAGTGAATCTTCATCCACCAAGAAAAATTTTCAGTTTTGGGAAGAGATGGAAGTCTGACTGAGCCATGTCAGGTGAATAAGGTAGATGTGGCAAAAATTCATACCTTAGTTCATGTAATTTTGCCATGGCGACGACACTTGTGCGGGCACCTGTCAAGAGTTGCGGCACCCATATTGCAGATAATTTTTTCATTTCTAATTCTTCATTTAAAATGTGATATACCCTTTAAAATGACATCTGGCAAGTGTGGGCAATGCCACACACTTTCAATCAGCCATCCTCCATGACCATTTTGTGCACATTGGCAATGATTTCTGGAGTAGTGACACATCTTGGCTGACCACTACACAGATCATCATCTAAGCTCTCCCAACCAAATTTAAATTCATTTGTCCACTTGGCAACAGTTGAATACGAGGGAGCAGAGTCCCCCCAGTGTATTCTGGAAATCAGCAAGAATGTCCTTTGCTTTCAAACCTTTCTTTACAAAGTACTTAATCACTGCACGAATCTCGATTTTTTCCATCTTCACAAATCACTACGTGAAAACAAAAACAGAGCCACATCACTACCACAGCTGTCTTCCAAGAGCTCTGATGTGGTACATGTTTACAGCAACAGTCCAATTAATATCACATGAATAACTCGTTGCACTAGCACTGACCTCTTGTGGTGATTCCTAGAAATTTTCAAACCACCCTCATATACCAGTCAACACACCTTAAGCTCATCCCTATCCTTAATGTTAACATGTGTTACACAGCTGTATCAATGGTTTATTTCTTCCATACATGACAGCATACTAATTATTTTAATTATGAAAATTCTCAAGTGACTTACAGGTGCTACATTACACTTTGACACCTAGTCACTGTTAAATGTCATTTGGTTAACAGCAATAAATCATTTTGATTCCTCATCGCACATCAGTGCACACAACTGAATGATTAATTTCTCATGGACCATGAAGTTGTACAATGATTTATCATGATTAGGTTTTGAAATACCAGAATTTCCGGATTACAGATGTGATCACACTGAAATCAGTGCTCAAAATAATAACAATGTGACCTCGCACCCAGTATTGATAGCAACCTCACACTTTTTGCAGCTAATGCAGTTATTATGGTGAGTTGCTTTGTGGAAAAAAAAGACCTGCGGTAATACATAGGCTAATTGTGGTAGGGTTTCAAAGTGATGCATAGACTGAAAACTTGCTTTAAACATACAAAAATATATATAATGCAGTTCAGAAAACTCAGAAAAGTACTACTGTATGATAACAAAATTACTTAACCAAAACTGGAATCGCATGTAAATACCTAGTTGTAACAATTTGTGGGCATATGAAACAGAGTCATCACAAAGACTCAACTGTAGGTAAATCAGATGGTAGACTTTGGTGTGTACACTTGATTGTAGGATACCACCCATCTGCTTTGACCTGTGATGTAATTGCACTGTACTGCGTTGAGCTATGTGACATCATCGAGCTGTAGTGTGTTTGTTTTGAAGCGGAAATGAAATGTTGTAGAGGGTGTGGTGTACGAAGAGGTGGTGTGCTCTAGTTGTTTAATTATGTGGTGGTGATGTGTTTGTGAAGTATGTTGTTGTGTCATTTAGTGTGCTACAGTCATCATGATGCAGAGTGTAGGAAATTACGTGGTGGCACAATGGAATATATTGTCCAGATTGTTGTCATATAAAACGGAATCTGTCATAAAATTTAAACTGAACACTTAGATGCTGGCACAAACACTGAGTAAGTGGACCTTTGTTTTTAAGTAAATCATGGGAGAAGATATGTGGATCAATGTTTATTAACATATCAAACATGTCACTCTATTATTAATAAGCACTGATCCACCTACCTTCTCCCACGATTTAATTAAAAACATTGATCCTCATACCTTCTCCCATGATTTAATGTAAAACATTGATCCATCTTCCTTGTCCCATTGTTCATTAAAAATTTATTACCTATCCTCTGCCATGGTGTGATTAAAAAAACATTGATTTACTTATGACATTTATTGAAAACTATTTTCCATGGGTTCCGCTGTACTATCCTATCTGACTCAAAATTCATTGCATTCAGTTTCCATCATTCATCACACATGCAGTTATTAACTGTAACTTGCAACAGAAAAACTGCAGATACTGTTAAGTACTCAATGGTTGAGGATGTGAACAGGAGATTTGGATACTGGCTTTTGTAGTTGTGGGGAGGATTTATTGGTATCTCGTTCTATAGTTGAGCTACACAGGTGAACTGGAGATTAGGATGCCAGCTTTTGTACCTGGGTGGGGGGGGGGGGGGGGGGGGAGGTGAAGGAGTTGCTATCCTGGTGTAGAGTTGAGCTATATAGGTTAACTGCTGACTGTGATACCATGGTCTTACGGTGCGCTTTGTCAGGTTTTATTTTTTGGCAGTTTTGTGTGTTTTTTTCCTTCCCAGAAAGTTGCATTTTGAATGGTGTTGTGGTTTTTATTATTAAATTTTTAGTCTTTCCCCACCCAAAACTCTCTTTCTCCCATGGTTGTCCTACTAATTTCATTGGATTTAGTCAGAGTATTGCTTCATGTGGTATTTTTATGTTTCCAGGTATTATGATAGATGTTTTGGTCACCATGCTGGATACACTTGAAATAGAGGTTTTTGGTATTAATGGGACCACCACAATGAAAAGGGGGTTTTGGTCAGGGACAAACTACAAATTCAGTAATAAAAACGACACCATCAATCAATATATAACACCCAGGAACAAACCACAAAGCTTCCAAAAATTAAAACCCAACAAAACTGTAAAAAACACACACTGATCTATCTGTGCAAGAACACTGAGTGAGTGAATCAATGTACACTAATTAAATCATGGGATGAGGTAGGTGGATCAATGATTATTAATAACAGAATAGCATGTTTGACCCCTAGACCAGGATTCCAATAAACAACCCACCACAACTACGAAAGCCTGTATCCCAATCTCCAATTGACTTACATAGTTAAACTCTACACCAGGATACCAATAACCCATACCCCACAACTACTACAGCTGGTATCCCAATCTCCAGTTCATGTATATAGCTCAACTCTAGACCAGAATACCAATAACACCCCTCCCCAAAAACTACAGCAGCCAGTATCCCAAACACCAAAAAACTTAAAAACATCAAAATTATCGTAAATCAGAAACCCCACACCAAAAGTAACAAAATATGTGTAACACAAACCTGTAACTTATTACATTAAGAATAAAAAACACTAGAAGAGCGTACTTACCATACGAATGAACTCCTGCCTGCACCTAGACTGGCCCTGTGTAACACACACACAAACACACAAAAACACACACACACACACACACACACACACACACACACAAAAAACACAAACACTCCACATCTAACCTACAAACTTTGCCCTATACGTATTCCCCACCACCCTCACTCACACTTCTTCTCCAACAGTACTCCTCAGGATGAGACTGCAGAGACTAAGTGCACCTCCTCTACCTTTCTATAACAGACTTAATGGCTTCCCCAAATACCACTCAGTCATATTTGTACATGCCCTTGTCAAATGATTTTTAAACTCAGTACTGTGGTTAACTGTCAAATGATGCCAGCCCCAAGACCTCAGCCTCCTATATGAAAAAAGAGTTAGAAATAATAGTGGAAGCCTCTTCAATATATTGCTCTATCAATCCAACAACTGAAACCCACTTTGTTCACCTTTCCCACCCCTCCCTTCCCCCCTTCCCCACTCCCTCCCAAAAAACCTATACTTAATGTACTCCCCACAAATTCCCAAACAAAAAAATACCAATCAATCACTAATGACTCACTCAATCCAGTCTCATGTACACGTGACCACAGAGGATAATGATAACACCAGTTACACATCAAGAGCACAATGTAATGCAAAGCCAGCCTAAAATGCCAAAACCAGGAACCCCTTTGGAAGATCTCCACAAACTATCACATTGACAGTGCCAAATATAGAGATCTCTAGTCCAAGCAGGAACCACTCTCATCGACTTCATGGGTGACCTGCACACATTCTGCCAACAACCCAATCAACTGTAAGAAAAGTATCATTCCTAGTGGATAACTACCCACCTCTGCCCCCAGGGCAAAGCAATTAATTTCCATGCTTAAATCTATGTCTGGAAAGACTACAAACCACAACAAATCAATGTAACATCTGAACAAACAAATCATACAGTAAAATCACTATATTAGATTAGATTAAGTTTTCGTTCCATATAACCAAAAAATGAGATGATTCTTTAGGTGTGGAACATAGAAGAACGTATAATGTGAAGAACATAGTACCTTTGAATGTAATACTCACTTCCCTGATCCTTTGTCTGGAGATTGTTACAACATGTGAATACATTACGGTAAACTGGAACTGCAAATATTTACAGAATTAATACACTGTTAGAATGCAACACATTTAAGTACTTTTAATTAATCATACACAAAATACCTAATTTTGTCTGTTATGGTCAAACGCTGTCAAAACTGAAATCTAACAGTAATTTTTACTTAATATGATCTAACAGTCCCTGTAAAGGTGTGTGTTTTCTAGTTCTGACAAAAGCCTTGTTGGCTGCAAGCTCATTTTCTAGAGTCATTTTGTTGTACTTGTTTGCAACTCAGTATCTCCAGTGTATGATGAGCAGTAACCATACTTTTCATAATATTGTTACATTCCATTCTGTTTAAATTGTGCTTTTTCCGATGCCACTACTAGAATACTTTGATTTTAAGGATTTTATGATGGATACCAATACTTTAGGCAAAGTGAGTGTCATTTCCAATTTACTGATGTTATTTGTAGAGACCGATCTCAGACATTCCATTTCACTATTTACTCAACCTGATAACCCCAAGCTGTCAGTAACAAAAACAAAGTACTCTTTTAAGAGGTTTGCAACACTGTATGTACTTGTTATGAATGTCTAATAATGGAAAATCCAGGAGCTGAGCAGCACCAACTATGCTGCATTCTATCTGGGCATGACAACAGCTGCATGTCCTCCTGAATGGCCACTGAAAAACTACAGCCAAGAAACAACTGGACCACACTGTTGCTGAGCATGCCACTGAACATGACGTTCTTCAGTTCAATGACTGCTTTACAGCTGTGCCGTCTGGATTCTTCCCACCAACACCAGCTTTTCTGAACTGCGGAGGTGGGAACTCTGCCTGCAATATATCCTGCGTGCCCATAGCCCCCCTGTCCTCAAACTTAGTTAATCATTGTCCTTACCCATGTAACCCCCTCCCTGTCCTATTCCAACACTACACAGTCCTCTATTTCACCAATGCACCCAGGCTTTTTACTTCTCTCCTTTTCTGCTAACCCCACCCCCTCTCCTGTCCTCTCCTCTGCCCCATCTAACCTCCCAATGGAACCTACCTGCCCTGCTCTCCACCTCACCCTCCATGCTGCCAGCAGCACTTTAGAATCCTCCACCCCCACTCTGCTATCCCTCCCCTCCCTTCCTCATCCTCCTTCTTACCCCCACTTGGTTGTCTCCCCAAAATGTGCTGATGCTCACCACAGTCTGGCTCCTAGTCAGTGTTTCGTTCTTAGTTGCACCTAGTTACTCGAGTAAACTTGGATGATGCAAGGATTACATTTGATGAAAGGAAATCAGTTTTGAAGTGGTATTTTAAGTACGAAAACATTAATAAGGTTCAACGGCAATGGTGAAATGAGTATCAAACAAAGCCACCGACACGTTTAATGATTCGTCACATTCGAGACAAATTTGAAGCTGAAGGCTGTGTTAAAGATGTACACAAACAGTAATCTGGATGACCTGTAACAGTAACAAGTCCAGCTAACTCCCGTCATGTGTTACAACAATTCGCTCGCTCATCACAGAAGTCTGTGAGACAGTGTGCCTGTGAAACTGGAGCGAGTCGCTCAAGTGTATGGCGAATTTTGAAGACAGCAAAGTGGAAGTGCTACATCCCATGATTGCTACATGCATGAATGAGGACGACCCAGATTGTAGAATGGAGTACTGCGAGTGGTTTACTAACATGGTGCGCAATGATGAAGAGTTTGCAGAGATGATTGTGTGGTCTGATGAGGCACAGTTCAAACTCAATGGTACAGTAAATCGCCACAATTGCATCTACTGGGCCGCCAAAAATCTGAACATCCATGTAGACAAAGCCATGAATTTGCCAGGAGTAAATGTGTGATGTGGGTTGTCTTAGCGGGGCTCGATTGGGCCATTCTTCTTTGACGGCACAGTTACCCGTTAGGTGTACCTTCAGAAGCTTCAGACATCCATTTTACCTGCCATCTGAGACTTGTATGGAGATGGTAGAGTTTACTTTCAACAAGATGGTGCTTCAGCCCACTACCAAATTCGTGTTAGGGCATATCTCGACGAAAATCTACCAGGAAGATGGATAGGCCATAGAGGTGCTGTGGAGTATCCACCATGTTCCCCAGACCTAACTCCTCTGGACTTTTACCTGTGGGGAACACTAATGGATGTTGTTTATCGACAAAAGCCATGCACATTGGATGAACTTTGAGAATCCATCGTCCATTCATGTGCAAATATCCAGCTGAACACATTGCAGTGAGTAGTTTGTGCTGCAGTTCGGAGGCATTGTTTGTGTATGGATGTTAATGGTGACCATTTAAAACATCTACAGTGATGTCTTTAAGTTGGACTTTAAGCTATACTTTTACCAAAAATGAGACAACTTCATCAATTAGTTTGAAAGTTATGGACTTTTAAACAATGGATATATTTTTTTGGACCCCTCTGTGTGTGTGTGTGTGTGTGTGTGTGTGTGTGTGTGTGTGTGTAAAATAGAAAGAAACATTCCACATGGGAAAAATATATTAAAAACAAAGATTCCATGACTTACCAAACGGGAAAGCGCTGGTAGATAGACACAATAAAAAACACACAAACACACAGAAAATTTCAAGCTTTCACAACCAATGGTTGCTTCGTCAGGAAAGTGGGAAGGAGAGGGAAAGATGAAAGGATGTGGGTTTTAAGGGAGAGGGTAAGGAGTCATTCCAATCCCGGGAGTGGAAAGACTTACCTTAGGGGGAAAAAAGGACAGGTATACACTCGCACACACACATATCCATCCACACATATACAGACACAAGCAGACATATTTAAAGGCAAAGAGTTTTCAAGAAAGATTGAGAGGCAAGGCTGGAAGTGAGAAATTCCTGGAAGGTTTGGAGGGGGTGATTTCGAGGGAGAGGAGGTGGGTCCTGCTGTGATGGAGGACAGAACTGTTCCAGGCAGGGTTCAATTTGGATAGTGTCTAGGGGAGTTGGATCATTAGGAGTAGGATCAGGACTATTTTTCTTCATGGCAAAGTGATATTTCCAGCAGAGACTATGGGTGTAGGACAGTAAATCTTTGACAAGGGCAGTTTGGTTGAATCTGGGAGTAGGGCTGAAGGTGAGGCCTTTGGGTAGGACAGAGGTTTCGGATTGGGAGAGAGGTTTGGAGGAAAGGTTAACTATTGAATTGGGGTGTTGTGGTTCCAGATTGTGTTGACTAGAATTTTGAGGTGTTGGGGGGAGTGGAGCTGGAAGTGGGAGATTGAGTAGATGCGAGAGACTGGGTCTGTGTGCAATGAGAGGACGTTGAGGTTTGTTGGAAAGGTTGTGGAGGGTGAGTGAGTTGCCTATCCGGAGGTGGGAAACCAGGAGATTGGATAGTTTTTTGAGGTGGAGGGTGGCATGCTGTTCTAATTTGCGGTTGGCCTGTAGGAGGATGCTCTGAATAGCTGGTGTGGATGTGGGAGAGGAAAGATTGAGGACTTTGATTAGGGATAGGAGTTGACGGGTGTGTTCATTGGCTGAGTCAATGTGTAGGTGAAGGATTAGGCGGGTGAGGGCTATGGATTGTGCAGTTTGGAACTGTTGTAGGGACTGATGGAAAGAAGGATTACAGCCAGAGCTGTGAGTACTGGGCATGAGTCGTGCTTCGGTAGCTCAGATGGTAGAGCACTTGCCCGCGAAAGGCAAAGGTCCCGAGTTCGAGTCTCGGTCGGGCACACAGTTTTAATCTGCCAGGAAGTTTCATATCAGTGCACACTCCACTGCAGAGTGAAAATCTCATTCTGGAGTATTCACGAGGTTACACGAAATGTTTGTAAACTGGGAACAGTGGATTTTATAGCAGCGGTAATGTTGAAAGCGTTAAAAATTTTTAGGTTATGGTTTGGAAGTAAATTACGTATTATTGAGTATATAGAGGAAGGATAAAATGTATGGTAGATTACAGAAAAAAGGGAAGATGAATACAAAGTGAAACTACTTGTACAAACAAAAAGAGAAAGTAAGATGACAGAAAAGATTTCGAAATGCAACAGTGACAATAACAAACGTAATTGTTGGGATCAAATTAATGATATGAATAAAATAGAAAGAAACAATCCACATGGGAAAAATATATTAAAAACAAAGATTCCATGACTTACCAAACGGGAAAGCGCTGGTAGATAGACACAATAAAAAACACACAAACACACACACAAAATTTCAAGCTTTCGCAACCAACGGTTGCTTCGTCAGGAAAGACAAAAGGATGTGAGTTTTAAGGGAGAGGGTAAGGAGTCATTCCAATCCTGGGAGCAGGAAGACTTACTTTAGGGGGAAAAAGGGACAGGTATACACTCACACACACACACATATCCATCCCCACATATACAGACACAAGCAGACATATGTAAAGGCCTTTACATATGTCTGCTTGTGTCCGTATATGTGTGTGTGTGTGTGTGTGTGTGTGTGTGTGTGTGTGTGTGTGTGTGTGTATGGTTTGTCTATTTTTGAGAAAGGCCGTGTTGGCCAAAATCTAACTTTTCGACAGTCTTTTTGTTGTGCCTTTCCGCAACTCAGCATCTCTGCTATGTGGTGAATAGCTACTACACTTTTCATAATATTTTTATCAATGTCTCATTTATTATTAGAGCTATTGATTCTGTCCATTTATGGCCCCATCTGTCTCTGTCTTTGTTACACCCTATATAGTTTTTATTTTGTTGCTTGGTGTAATTATCTTATTCTCATAATAAAGCTGCTTAGATTTCTGGATTACTTGCTTCAGTAATTTGCAGTATTCTTGGTAATGCATTACAATGCTAACTTCAGAGGTGTTCCTAGATAGTAGATACAGTTTCCTTTCTGTCCCACATGATAACTTTTCTTCTTGTGTAATCCATGGTTTATTTTTTTACTTCTGTTTGATTTGTGTTACCTTTAGGGGAAAACAGTTTTCAATGGAGGAAGTAACTTTATTAATGAAACACACCATACACAAACATCTCTGAAAATCACATTTACTCACTTCTCCCCAAACAAAATTGGAAAATCACCAACAGAATTAGATCAGTGCACTGTGAAACACCAACAGAACAAGATCACATGCTATTGGATACTAAATGATATAATAACTTACCGCTTAAACCCATCATCACCACATGTCAAGGGTCAAAGCAGGCGGTTGGTATTCTGCAACCAAATATACCTATAGCCAACAGCCATGAAACTTGATTATATTGTGTGATAAAATTTTACTTACAGCAGCAGTATCAGAGTGGGCTAACGTTGGCAATGTGCAATTGATCTGCATGAGCACACTCATTAAGTGGCCCAAAGGTTTTTAATGAAATCATGTGTGAAGGTAGTTGGAACACTGGTTTTTAATATATTGAAAGTGTGACTCTGTTATGAATAAACATTAATCCAGTTACCTTCTCCCATGGTTTAATTAAAAAAGACATTGCTCCACTGAAGGCCAATTCACACTGGCCATCACATCACATCACATCAAAACATTCTTCAACACATTTCAAATAGTGGCATCCACATTAGCCATCCCATGCTGTCATGTGACATCATGGCACTATCAAGGCTTCTCAGGAAGAAAGTTTTGACAGTTGATGTCATCCATCCATTGTTGATCATGTGACCCACAAGCTCATTTTCTCTTGATTCATGACCATCGGAGATCTTCAAATTTCATTACATTGTGATTGATAAGAGTTGTTTCTTGTTCATTATTTGCTACAGAATGTTTCATTTCATTTTTTCTTTTGTTAAAATTTATAATAAATGATGAATAATTAATGGATCAATGAGCTAGCAGTCTGAATTGTACAACATGAGTGTACTAAATTACTTGCCCTCTACTACATTTAGAAAGTGGATTTTTATACATACTGGTACGATATTTAATATTTTATAATGAAATGGATTGCAGTATGGCTGCAACTCAAAATGAAAAAAGTGTAGTGGGTAGATTCAGATTGATTAGTAGGTGGAATTTATTTTAATGTTGTCAGGCAATTGTAATGTTTCATAAGGAAATGGACTGAAACCTTCAGACACTGCAAGTTGTTTGTTTTAATATGTGTTTATTTATTGTTAAGTAGCTCTCTGGATTGTGTGCAAAACAGTTTTGCAAGCATCAGTGGTTAATATTTATGTGGTTTCACTAACTAACCTCAGCACAAATAAGGCATTTGAACTAATAAAAGCCAAATACAAGATGTAAAGAAAACCTGTAAATCTTGATGGAAAAAATATTGAGGGAGTTATGACAACTGTAAAAAAATTTCTGCTGGACGAACAATTAAAATAAATGTCAAATAAACCAATTTTTCATAGGATGTGATGGCAACTCATAACATTTTGTTCCTTTCCATATTTCTGTGTGCAATTTGACATAGCAAGTGAAAAAAACCTTATGATTCAACTTTCTAAACTATATTATGCAAATCCCTCTTCCTCAGGCTCCTTGTATGGTGTGTGAAGTTCTCCTTCTATACCACATAATGGCATTTTTCAGACGCACACACTTTTTTGTGTTGTTTGCACTTCTATCTGCCTTCTCTAATATACAAGCCATCCCTGCAAGCTGCAAACCATTTGAATCCAATAAATGTCATTTTCATAAAAATGTGCACTCCATGTAAATAAACTACTGTGTTTGTGTATATGCACTTCATGTGTGAAAACAGTTGAAAATAACCTCACAAAGATCGTAATTCCCATGAGAAAAGAAGTTGAGTACAGTCATGTGAGTTGAGATCATGTGACTAAAATTGGCTTGACATGCCGTGATGTGAGGGACAGTGTGAATATGCCTTGATGTGATGGTACCATAATGTCATGGTGTCTTGACAGCCAGCGTGAATTGGCCTTTATGGGTGGGACTTTAATGCAGTGCCTTAAGGGAATCAACTGGCAGTTCCTCACTACACAAGCCCAGTTGTGTGTTGTCACAGATCACAGGTCATTGTGGGACTTCTTTCTTAATCAACATCATCTTTTTGTTTCGTTTTATTGTGGTCCTATGCTATGTCTGTGGAACATATATTTAGATGTTCAACTTTCTTATTTCGTTTGGTAGTCATGCAAGTTGACTCTGGCACATGGTACCAGGCTAACAGCTACTGTATACACATTAATGGCTAGTGTATGTGTGGCAGTACGTGGATCATGTCAAGAACAATAACAATCCAGTTGTTTGTAAATGCTCTTGAACTCCCTGATGGGCCATGGCTATTTCTGATTGACTGACTGATTTATTCATCCGTAGAATAATATACACTGCATGGATGTTGTCAAATGTTTGTACAATATTTCTTATAAAATAAACATGTGTCTTTACAGTATATATGGCTCCTATACTCAGTTCTAGTTTTATAATCAGGTCAAGTTAAATTTCTTAAGCAGTACAACGTTCATGAACATTAGTCTACTGTTACTTTAAATATTCCTCTGCAGTGTAATAGCTATTATCTAGTAAATATATATATTTAGCCTTTGACTAAAGGTGTGGGGATCATTTACAACTTTTATTTCTAGTGGTAATCTGTTGTACAAATTAATACCATGATATAATACACTATTTTGAGTTTTTGACTTGTTTCTTCTGTTCAGATGTAAACAGAGTCTGGATTTGGTTCCATGGTCATGAATTGTGCTGTTTGTGGTATACAGATTAATGTTTTTCCTTTTATACTGTAGAACTATTTGACAAGAAGAACACTGACTAGTAACTGTGGAAATGATGTGGAATCGATAAGTTGCATCATCTGTCAAAAGATGTATGTGACCATGATCAGGTAGTGCAAAGACTTATCTAAAGTGTATTTTATGTAAATTAGTTGCTTGTTATGTCATTACATTTGCCCACATATAATTGTTCTTCGTTTAAATGGCTGAGTCAATGCTTACAAGGAAAATACAGATCTAAAGCATGCATTACAAGACAAACAGTCACTTTGTGCCAGTGTAATATACATGTAGATTAGATTAGATTAGATTAGATTAATACTAGTTCCATGGATCATGAATACGATATTTCGTAATGATGTGGAACGAGTCAAATTTTCCAATACATGACATAATTAAGTTAATTTAACAACATACTTAAGTTAATATAACAACTCTTTCATTTTTTGTGTTTTTATTTTTATTTTTTATTTTTTTAATATTTTTTTTTTTTAATTTATATCTAAAAATTCCTCTATGGAGTAGAAGGAGTTGTCATTCATAAATTCTTTTAATTTCTTCTTAAATACTTGTTGGTTATCTGTCAGACTTTTGGTACTATTTGGTAAGTGACCAAAGACTTTAGTGCCAGTATAATTCACCCCTTTCTGTGCCAAAGTTAGATTTAATCTTGAATAGTGAAGATCATCCTTTCTCCTAGTATTGTAGTTATGCACACTGCTATTACTTTTGAATTGGGTTTGGTTGTTAATAACAAATTTCATAAGAGAGTATATATACTGAGAAGCTACTGTGAATATTCCTAGATCCTTAAATAAATGTCTGCAAGATGATCTTGGGTGGACTCCAGCTAATATTCTGATTACACGCTTTTGTGCAATAAATACTTTATTCCTCAGTGATGAATTACCCCAAAATATGATGCCATATGAAAGCAACGAGTGAAAATAGGCGTAGTAAGCTAATTTACTAAGATGTTTATCACCAAAATTTGCAATGACCCTTATTGCATCAGTAGCTGAACTCAAACGTTTCAGCAGATCATCAATGTGTTTCTTCCAATTTAATCACTCATCAATGGACACACCTAAAAATTTGGAATATTCTACCTTAGCTATATGCTTCTGATTAAGGTCTATATTTATTAATGGCATCATACCATTCACTGTACAGAACTGTATGTACTGTGTCTTATCAAAATTCAGTGAGAGTCCGTTTACAAGGAACCACTTAGTAATTTTCTGAAAGACAGTATTGACAATTTCATCAGTTAATTCTTGTTTGTCAGGTGTGATTACTATACTTGTATCATCAGCAAAGAGAACTAACTTTGCCTCTTCATGAATATAGAATGGCAAGTCATTAATGCACTCCTGGAAATGGAAAAAAGAACACATTGACACCGGTGTGTCAGACCCACCATACTTGCTCCGGACACTGCGAGAGGGCTGTACAAGCAATGATCACACGCACGGCACAGCGGACACACCAGGAACCGCGGTGTTGGCCGTCGAATGGCGCTAGCTGCGCAGCATTTGCGCACCGCCGCCGTCAGTGTCAGCCAGTTTGCCGTGGCATACGGAGCTCCATCGCAGTCTTTAACACTGGTAGCATGCCGCGACAGCGTGGACGTGAACCGTATGTGCAGTTGACGGACTTTGAGCGAGGGCGTATAGTGGGCATGCGGGAGGCCGGGTGGACGTACCGCCGAATTGCTCAACACGTGGGGCGTGAGGTCTCCATAGTACATCGATGTTGTCGCCAGTGGTCGGCGGAAGGTGCACGTGCCCGTCGACCTGGGACCGGACCGCAGCGACGCACGGATGCACGCCAAGACCGTAGGATCCTACGCAGTGCCGTAGGGGACCGCATCGCCACTTCCCAGCAAATTAGGGACACTGTTGCTCCTGGGGTATCGGCGAGGACCATTCGCAACCATCTCCATGAAGCTGGGCTACGGTCCCGCACACCGTTAGGCCGTCTTCCGCTCACGCCCCAACATCGTGCAGCCCGCCTCCAGCGGTGTCGCGACAGGCGTGAATGGAGGGATGAATGGAGACGTGTCGTCTTCAGCGATGAGAGTCGCTTCTGCCTTGGTGCCAATGATGGTCGTATGCGTGTTTGGCGCCGTGCAGGTGAGCGCCACAATCAGGACTGCATACGACTGAGGCACACAGGGCCAACACCCGGCATCATGGTGTGGGGAGCGATCTCCTACACTGGCCGTACACCACTGGTGATCGTCGAGGGGACACTGAATAGTGCACGGTACATCCAAACCGTCATCGAACCCATCATTCTACCATTCCTAGACCGGCAAGGGAACTTCCTGTTCCAACAGGACAATGCACGTCCGCATGTATCCCGTGCCACCCAACGTGCTCTAGAAGGTGTAAGTCAACTACCCTGGCCAGCAAGATCTCCGGATCTGTCCCCCATTGAGCATGTTTGGGACTGGATGAAGCGTCGTCTCACGCGGTCTGCACGTCCAGCACGAACGCTGGTCCAACTGAGGCGCCAGGTGGAAATGGCATGGCAAGCCGTTCCACAGGACTACATCCAGCATCTCTACGATCATCTCCATGGGAGAATAGCAGCCTGCATTGCTGCGAAAGGTGGATATACACTGTACTAGTGCCGACATTGTGCATGCTCTGTTGCCTGTGTCTATGTGCCTGTGGTTCTGTCAGTGTGATCATGTGATGTATCTGACCCCAGGAATGTGTCAATAAAGTTTCCCCCTCCTGGGACAATGAATTCACGGTGTTCTTATTTCAATTTCCAGGAGTGTATTTTTATACCCTTAGTAAGCCATGGTTTGTTACGAGGTTTCTTACGAGTATATTTAACTATTTTCTTGGGGAAGCAGTTTTCAAATGCATTTACAAAAATGTCATGAAATAAATTATATTTTAAATTGGCATCATGTTCACGGTACACCTCATCCCAGTCTAACTGCTGTAGGCTTTCCCTGAAATTTGCAATTGTTAAATCGTTGACTGAACATACTACTTTGGACGACTGTTTAGTATTGTTGAATGGAGCTATGTCATATATTGTAACTAGCTGTGCACCATGATCAGAAAGACCATTCTCAACAGGCTGAGCATTTATCTGGTTAAACTGATCTTGGTCTGTAAAGAAGTTATCTATCAGTGAGCTGCTATCCTTTACCACCCGAGTAGGAAAATCAATAACGGGTGTCAAATTGAAAGAACCGAGTAATACTTCAAGGTCATTTTTCCTATTACCCTCTTTCATAGAATCTACATTGAAGTCCCCACAAATAATAATTTGCTTCCCCCTGTCTGACAGATAGCACAACAAGGAGTCCAAATTTTTCAGAAATAGATGAAAATTTCCTGATGGGGACCTATATACAGTTACAATTATAAATGTGCCTTTATTTAATTTAAGCTCACAGGCACATGCTTCTATATGTTTCTCTACACAAAACTTTTTTGTTTCTATACTTTTTGCACAATGATAACTTTTGACATATATGGCAACTCCTCCTTTCTCCATATTTTCTCTCATTACATGTGCAGAGAGCTTATATCCACTTACATTTACCTTATCCATATCAGTAACAATGTGATGCTCAGACAGGCATAGTATATCTATTTCATCCTCAGCTTCTAAATCTTCTAAACAAACCAGAAGCTCATCTATTTTATTCTTTAAACTCCCAATATTTTGATGAAATATACTTACATTATTTTTAATTATACTTTTATAAGAACCTTTCCTTATTCTAACATTTGCAGTACTCTCCTGTCTGAGTTTCTCATTGTGCTTAGGCCTAGTTGCTATACCAGTGGTCACATGGTGTTCAGAGAGGCAGATTATGTCAACTGGGTTGGGTGACTTTAATTCATCAATGCAATTACCTAGGACTGAGATACAACTTGGTGGAGATAAAATTTCTGGTGATAGGTGAAAATTTATAATTGACAGCTGTGATTGGTGATCCAATGTGCTAGAATTGTGCTGTTTTTCTTTCCTAAACTGAAGATTTGTTTCAATCCTGACCTCTCGTAGAACTTGACATCTTTCTGTCTTACCTATCCTAAAAAAGGTGCTGCTCCAGCACCTGTAACCACTGGTATTTTACCATTCATGGTAAACTGAATAAAGAGGAGAGGATAGCCCTACATTTCCCAGGTAAAATTTCTTGTGGGATCTTGCATTTGTTTTTTCTCAATGTACTGAAACGTGTTACTCACTTTTTCAAAATGGAGTTGGCTAAGGAATAGCTAGTGTACCAATTATCCATTGCAAACATTTCTTCCTGAGCTTTCAGTGTATGTGACTAGCCTTCCTACAATATCACAGGGAGAATTAGAAACATCATATGGTCCTTTAGCTTGTTTTGCACAGTATACATCAATATTAGTAGTGAAGAATGTTTTAGCATTTGCTAAGACAAAAATCTTTATCCAGTGCTTCACTGGTTTGCTCAGGATATACTGAGCAAAAGAACAGAGACCCCGGAAAGTTTGCAACTTTTCGTCTACTGTCACAAATTGTCCTACACTATAACCACAAAGGCATCCAATATTTGCCTTATTGCAGCATGTTTATCAGTTACTCTTCTTTCTTGCCTTGTACTCTTGTCATCAAAATGGATATATCATAAAAAGAACAGAAATCTGTAGCTGATCACAGCTCTTGTAATCTCCATACCAGTATCGTCTGCCGTCCACAGCTCAATGACATTTGTGTGGTTTGCTTTCTTAGTCCCGATGAGGTACAGCAATCCCAACAATGTCATTATTATGTTATTATTCCTTTCTTTGGAATATTGTACACATTTTTTTAGATTGAATGTATATGTTCGTGTATTTTACAATTTCATCAATCATTCCCAGGTTAAGTATTGTCCATGAAGCCTCTGTTTCACTTGTGATCCCCTCGGACAACATGTGTAGGCCCAGAGAATATTTTCGCAATACTCTTTCTTTTTGTTTTCGAAGGACAAATTTCATTCAATTTACACATTTTGTCCCTCCCAGTAAAAATGCCACCAGTGGAGAGAGACTCTTCACAGTCATCATCTGAATCACAGACTTGATCAGAATCTGAATTGTGGTCATTTGTATGATAAATTCCTCTTCTTCTACTGAGTTGTCATCATTTTCATTGTATAGTATAGAGTCAAACTCTGGATCCTCATTGAGTAACCAGTCAAGCTCATTGTGTGTCAGCTTTAATCTCACCCTGCACAGTGATATACCCGCTTGCTATGTGTTATCTTTTGAATCGATTAAAAAGGAATGAAATAGAAGTGAAGGAAAAATCACTTCATGACCAGGCACATGGCATACTTTGTACACTAAGATGACACTCTCACAGTTTATTATAAATTGCTGTAGCTGACATGAACCTATGACAACACAACTTCTCATTGTGCCAACTGAAACAATAGTGCAGGAATAGGTAGGGGCTTGCTATTTTAAAACAACAATGGAACTGTGCACGACAATGTTATTTGTGGTTGATATACTTTAAAACATAGGCTGCTCTAGAGTTACAATCTACTTCCTCATTGTGGTGCATACAAATATCAAGTTCCTCTAATGTATTGAGCAACAGCCCTTTAGGGACCATATGGAGAACTTGGAAATTATCAATAGTTCATAGGTCCATGACATCACTGTTATTAACTTGTTGTTCCTAGGTGACTAAGGGTTATGTACAACCTGACATCAAAGGCAATTCTGATTGAGCATTTGTATAAAGTTTTTTACCTTTGGTACACACATTCATGGGTTGCAGATATTACCTTATTCAGTTTACATAAGGGCCATAAGTTGTTTGAGTCTTGTGCTACTGATTATCTTACTGTTTTAAATATTTTACTCTCAAGTCAACGTGTAAATTACATTCGTAGAATATTTAGCAAATAATTCTGTTTTTCTATAATTCTCTCATTACAGCATTTTAGCCTTTAATAAATGACATATATTTTATGTAACATAAATATGGTACTGTATTATAGCATTCAGTCTTTGATATTACAAAGAGTAACCTAAATACATACCTAACAGTTATGCAGAATCACTTTCACAGCAGCACTTCATTCCTGTAATTTTTCCGTTCTTAGTGGCTAAGATCTAAAGTCATTTGGATTCTTGACATATGCATGTATTTTACATTTGCATGAAGGTTACATGTTTGTTTTATTATACATACTATAACATTGTATTGCTATATTTGTAAACAATGATGTGGCCATTTAAATAATAAAGATTATGTATGTACAAACATAATGCTATAATGAACTGCAAATTATACATACTTATCTAAATATTTATCTGGATAGCTCTTACTGTATAACTGTAATTAATTTTACCACTGTTTGCAACTATAACTTATTTTGATTTGGAATTAAGTGCATTCTTAATATACACATATCCTACACTCGTACAAAGTGGCTGTGTCCTGTAATACAAGCTTTATGTCTGTATTTTCCTTGTAAGCAGGGACTCTGCAATTTAAACAAAGAATAAATATATCTGGTCATACATAGTGACATAACAAGCAGCTAATTTATGTAAGATACACACTGCATAAGTGTACTGCACTAACTTTTTGTGGTTGGCAGATGATGGTACTTATCAATTCCACATCATTTCCATAGTTACTAGCTGGCATATCTGTATTTTGACACTTTTTATAATGTATTTTATTCCTTATAACATCAAAATATTCTTCATTTTTTGCTCAAGGAACAAACTCCTAACAATTACATATTTGATACATGTTCTTTGCACAATGTAATCAAGTCTCACAGCCATTGGCTCCCAATGACATTACACTAGAGACAATGGGTGAGGCTTCCACTGTTTAACTACCAGCACCTAAACATAGCAGTGTCACCTTGTCCAAATCTTCAACAACATTCTAAACTAAAGACTGGGAGCTACCAAAAGACATGGAAGCATCCAACCATGGTGCCTGTCACGCAAGTTGGAAAAGACCAGTGGCTTCCCTCCAGCTTCGGGCCAATCTGTCGCTACCAGTGCTGCCAAAATTGTTTGAAAGACTCTACATGAGAAGACTACTTAGACATTTGGAAGCAGAAAGCCTAGTGCCAGAAGAATAGCTTGACTTCAGAAAGGGCCAGTCCACACCAAACAACTGCTCTCCTTCATGGAAGAGGGAATGGAAGCCTTTGAACATTGGGAATTTCTAGAGGCATTCTTCCTGGATGTATCACAAGCCTTCAATTCCCTGTGGCACAAGGGCCTCCTATTGAAGATGCTGGATAGATAGGTACCCTTATCACACACCAGACTACTGCACAGTTACCTCCATGGATGCACCTTCACTGTATGAACCCAGGTTGGTGAATCCTCAAGGTATACCCTCTACATCTACATCTACATTTATACTCCGCAAGCCACCCAACGGTGTGTGGTGGAGGGCACTTTACGTGCCACTGTCATTACCTCCCTTTTTGGTTCCAGTCGCGTATGGTTCGCGGGAAGACGACTGTCTGAAAGCCTCCATGCACGCTCGAATCTCTCTAATTTTACATTCATGATCTCCTCGGGAGGTATAAGTAGGGGGAAGTAATATATTCGATACCTCATCCAGAAACGCACCCTCTCGAAACCTGGCGAGCGAGCTACACCGTGATGCAGAGCGCCTCTCTTGCAGAGTCTGGCACTTGAGTTTGCTAAACATCTCCGTAACGCTATCACGCTTACCAAATAACCCTGTGATGAAACACGCCGCTCTTCTTTGGATCTTCTCTATCTCCTCCGTCAACCCGATCTGGTACGGATCCCACACTGATGAGCAATACGCAAGTATAGGTAGAACGAGTGTTTTGTAAGCCACCTCCTTTGTTGATGGACTACATTTTCTAAGGACTCTCCCAATGAATCTCAACCTGGTACCTGCCTTACCAACAATTAATTTTATATGATCATTCCACTTCAAATCATTCCACATGCATACTCCCAGATATTTTACAGAAGTAACTGCTACCAGAGTTTGTTCCGCCATCATATAATCATACAATAAAGGATCCTTCTTTCTATGTATTCGCAATACATTACATTTGTCTATATTAAGGGTCAGTTGCCACTCCCTGCACCAAGTGCCTATCTGCTGCAGATCTTCCTGCATTTCGCTACAATTTTCTAGTGCTACAACTTCTCTGTATACTACAGCATCATCCGCGAAAAGCCGCATGGAACTTCCGACACTATCTACTAGGTCATTTATATATATTGTGAAAAGCAATGGTCCCATAACACTCCCCTGTGGCACGCCAGAGGTTACTTTAACGTCTGTAGACGTCTCTCCGTTGATAACAACATGCTGTGTTCTGTTTGCTAAAAACTCTTCAATCCAGGCACACAGCTGGTCTAATATTCCGTAGGCTCTTACTTTGTTTATCAGGTGACAGTGCGGAACTGTATTGAACACCTTCTGGAAGTCAAGGAAAATAGCATCTACCTGGGAGCCTGTATCTAATATTTTCTGGGTCTTATGCTAACTTTGGCATTGTTTAGCTGTTTCCGGAATCCATGTTGATTCCTACAGAGTAGATTCTGGGTTTCCAAAAACGGCATGATACTCGAGCAAAAACATGTTCTAAAATTGTACAACAGATCGACATCAGAGATATGGGTCTATAGTTTTGCGCATCTGCTCGACAACCCTTCTTGAAGACTGGGACTACCTGTGCTCTTTTCCAATCACTTGCAACCTTCTGTACCTCTAAAGACTTGCGGTACACAGCTGTTAGAAGGGGGGCAAGCTCTTTCACGTACTCTGTGTAGAATCGAATTGGTATCCTGTCAGGTCCAGTGGACTTTCCTCTGTTGAGTGATTCCAGTTGCTTTTCTATTCCTTGGACACTTATTTCGATGTCAGCCATTTTTTTGTTTGTGCGAGGATTTAGAGAAGGAACTGCAGTGCGGTCTTCCTCTGTGAAACAACTTTGGAAAAATGTGTTTAGAATTTCAGCTTTACGTGTGTCGTCCTCTGTTTCAATGCCACCATCCCAGAGTGTCTGGATATGCTGTTTCGAGCCACTTACTGATTTAACATAAGACCAGAACTTCCTAGGATTTTCTGTCAAGTCGGTAATAGAATTTCACTTTCGAATTCACTGAACGCTTCACGCATAACTCTCCTTATGCTAACTTTGACATCGTTTAGCTTCTGTTTGTCTGAGAGGGTTTGGCTGCGTTTAAACTTGGAGTAAAGCTCTCTTTGCTTTCGCAGTAGTTTCCTAACTTTGTTGTTGAACCACGGTGGGTTTTTCCCGTCCCTCACAGTTTTACTCGGCATGTACCTGTCTAAAACGCATTTTACGATTGCCTTAAACTTTTTCCATAAACACTCAACATTGTCAGTGTCGGAACAGAAATTTTCATTTTGATCTGTTAGGTAGTCTGAAATCTGCCTTCTATTACTCTTGCTAAACAGATAAACCTTCCTCCCTTTTTTTATAATCCTATTACCTTCAATATTCATGGATGCTGCAATGGCCTTATGATCACTGATTCCTTGTTCTGCACTTACAGAGCCGAAAAGTTCAGGTCTGTTTGTTATCAGTAGGTCCAAGATGTTATCTCCACGAGTCGGTTCTCTGTTTAATTGCTCAAGTCAACCTCCCAACAATGCCAGAGTCAGCACTGCCCCTTATGTGGATGACGCCCCACTCAACACAAAGAGCAGGAGTACAAGAATCGTCCAGCACAGATTGCAAAGGGCCACAGATGAACTCAGCAGGTGGGCAACAAACTGGCATCTACTTTTCAATGGCATCAAGACACAAATCATGACAGTCTTGCTGGCAGATCCCCCTTCCATCAATGTATGTGACACCCTCATCCCATATCATGGTACCTGGGAGTCACAATAGACAGACACCCAACCTGGAAATTTTACATCAAATTGAAAATGTATAAGATTCATATGAATACTTTAGCAAGGCTAGTGAAATTTAAAGAAAATCTACATCATTGGAAAAATAAACTAAAAACACTCAAAAATTTGTATGATAGCAATACTTTCTCTTTGATAGAAACCAGTTTAAATTCTGTTGCTGGAGATTTCATAAACAGCCAGTTAAGGAACTCCTATCAACCAGAAAATGTTAGGTGATGGATATCTGAGGACAAAGTATTTGCTCTGTCTTTATGCAACTGAAGCCCTCACCTATAAAGTATTTGCCAGTTTGTTTTTCTTTTCCTTCTGTGATGCATCTGAAATCTCTG
Organism: Schistocerca cancellata; assembly: GCF_023864275.1. Lineage (NCBI taxonomy): Eukaryota > Metazoa > Arthropoda > Insecta > Orthoptera > Acrididae > Schistocerca > Schistocerca cancellata. Next base: position 67,232,215 of record NC_064628.1, read on the forward strand.
TTGTCTGCTGTGCCTTTTGAACCAGAATTTAATCCTGCAGTGATGAATGTAATAAAATCAGAACTTCAGGCAGTGTGAAACATTCATAAATATTGTACTTTTTTGTTTGATGAAATGTCTTTGGACAGAGGTTTGCGTTATAATGTGAGCAAGCAACAGATAAAAGGGTACCAGGATTCACCAAGGTCAAATGAATATGTAGATCTTTCATTGCTATTGATGGTTGGTGTACATAAAAGTTGGAAGCAGGTTGTTGCATATTACTTTACTCAGACCATGGTTTCAAGTACTACTTCAAAAGTTCTCATTAGCAATATTGTAAGGCAACTGCAAAAAGTAGGGCTGAAAGTAGTTTGTACAGCTTGTGACCAAGATGTAACTAACCAGAGAGCCATTGAAGGAACTCTACAGTGAGAAATGGACTGAGTGCACTCCATTTCATTTTAAGTTAGTGATACACCTATTGCAGTGATCTATGATGCCCACACCTATTAAAAAATACTAAAAGCCCTCCAATAGGAAATGAAATACAATTTGGATTTAAAAATGAGGCCAGTTTTGAACTTATTTGGAGGGCTTTTCTTCTGGATCAACAGAAATGTTTAACTCTTTGCCAAAAATATGGAGGAGCCATTTTGACTTTAAGGATTCTAAAGAATACCAAAATGAAAGTTAAGGTAGCTGCAACCCAGCTTAGTCATACACTTTAGAGAAAACCTCAGTTCACTTGTACAGTTCCCCAATCATACTGTAATCATTGATGGAGACTTTAATCATTAGTGGTGGGCATGATAAGACATCCTGTGAAACTTTAATAAATGCCTTCTCTGAAACCTACCTGTAACAGATAATTAGCTACCCCATTCATGACAGAAATACATTGGATCTAATGGCAACAAACAGACCTGACCTCTTTGAGAATGTCCATACAGAGACTGGTATCAGTGACCATGATGCGGTTGTGGCAACAATGATTACCAAAGTACAAAGAACAACTAAAAGAAGCAGAAAGATATATATGTTCAGTAAAATAGAGAAAAAAACATTCGTGTCATATCTCAGTGAGGAACTTGAGACTTTGAGCACAGAGCAGGAGCATGTAGGGGAACTCTGGCTGGAGTTTAAAAGAGTAGTTGACCATGCACTGGATAGATATGTATCCAGTAGAACAATTCATAATGGGAGGGAACCTCCATGGTGTGCAGTTACTGTAAAGAAACTTCTAAAATGACAGAGATTACTGCTTAATAGGTGTAAAACAAACCCTGGGATTATAGATAGAGACATGCTGAATGAAATGCATTTGGTTGTCAAGGGAGCAATGTGTGATACCTTCAACAACTATCATAGCAGAATATTGTCAAGTAAGCTTTTACAGAATCCAAAGAAACTCTGGATGTACATATAGGATGTTAATGCCACCAAAGTTGGTGTCCAGTCCCTAGCGAATGAGGCAGGAACTGAAACTGAGGGTAGAAAAGCAAAAGCTGCAATGCTTAACTCTTTTTCAAACATTCCTTTACAAAGGAAAATCCAGCAGAATTGCCCCAATTTAATCCTCATACCACTGAAAAGATTAATGAAATTAAGTATTAGTGTCAGTGGTGTTGAGAAACAGCTGAAATCATTAAAACTGAATAAAGCTCCAGGCCCCAAAGAAATCCCTGTCAAATTCTATATTGAATTTGTGGCTGAGTTAGACCCTTTTCTAACTAAAATTTATAATAGATCCCTCAAACAAAAAACTGTGTCCAGTTCTTGGAAAAAGGCACAGATCACAACCATCTACAAGAAGGGTGATAGTAGTGATCGACAAAACTACCACCCAATAGCCTTGACATCAATTTGTTGTAGAATCTTATAACATATTCTGAGTCCAAACCTACTGAGCAATGTTGAACAGAATGACCTCCTCAGTGCCATCTAGCATAGATTTTGAAAACATCAACCATGTGAAAACATTGTACACTTTTCTCATATGACGTACTGAAAGCTTTGGATCAAGGCAATCATGTAGATGCAGTATTTCTTATTTCTTGATTTCCAAGACGCATTTGAATCAGTATCACACCTATGCTTATTGTCAAAAGTATGATCATATGGGGTATCTAGCGAAATTTGTGACTGGATTGACCTCTTTTCGCTAGGGAGGACACGGCATGTTGTCTCAGATGAAGAGTCATTGTCAGAAGTAGAAGTAACTTTGGAAGTGCCCCAGGGTGGTGTGCTGAGTCCCTTGCTGTTCATGTTACATATTAACAACCTTGCAGACAATATTACTAGTAAAATCAGGCTTTTTTGCAGGTGATGCAGTTATCTATAATGAAGTGCTACCTGAAAGAAGCTACATAAATATTCAGTCCATCTCAATAACATTTCAATGTGGTGCAGAGACTGGCAACTTGCTCCAAATGTTCAGAAACATAAAATTTTGCACTTTACAAAATGAAAAAATGTAGTATCATATGACTATAATATCACTGAGTCATTGTTGGGATTAGCTAACTCATACAGATACCTGCCAGAAATATGAAATGGAATGATCAGATAGGTTCAGTTATGGGTAAAGCAGATTGTAGGCTTTGGTTTACTGGTAGACTACTGGGGAAGTGCAATCAGTTTACAAAGGAGACAGCTTACAAATCACTCATACAATTGGTTCTAGTATATTTGTCAAGTGTGTGGGAGCTGTACCAGATATGGCTAACAATGAATATTGAACCTATACAGAGATGGGCACCCATCACCTCTCAGCCTGTGCAACCAAGTGGGGGCTAGCCTATAACACTGACAAAAGCCAGGCAATCATAATGAGTAAGTGGCACATCCCTCCTGCAAAGGCAACTGTTTCATTGAAGGGCAGCCCTGTATCTTAGAGCAGCACTGCTTAATACCTAGGTGTCATGCTCAATTGCAGACTGAAGTAGCATCACCACATTGAAGAAATCAGTGGGAAAACTACAACTACCATACCCAATACTCAACGCAACTCAGCTCTACCAGACTAGCTTGAACTGAGACTATATAAGGCTGTGACCCAACCTGTCCTCGAATACACAGCCATCATCTGGGGCAACACTAATCTATGGCACGGTCAACCAATTCAGAAAAAGGTGCTGAAAAGAGCATTATCATTACACCCACCTTGGGACTTTCTGATGCAAGAACTACATCATATCATGGACACCCCAGTGCTGTGACAGTGGTACAAAGGAGCCACAAAAATATTTTATGCAAAAGCTACAAAGTTTCAGAATCCATTAATTTGTAAGCTTGGCATAAGACCATGCTGGCATGTGCCACTACATTGGCCAGTAAAGCTGTGTCAGTAGGCTACAGCAAGAATAGAGTACATACATGGCACAAGCAGGCAAGAGTGTGGCAGTCACATTATAGTATTTCCTTTCCTCGGGGTTCTGCCGTGAAAAATATAAAATAGAAAATCTGATTGGGTTTTGAATTTTGGTGGTTTCAGTTACGGATAAGGCGGACTTCATATTATTGATTGAGATAGTGCTGTAATTTGACCATGCATGGCAGACCGGGTCGGCAACACTACAAAAAGCGACTGTGCGAAAATAGCATCAGAAACTAGTGGAAATTTACCTTATAATCTTGTTAGAAACGCAGTACTAATTACAATATAGTCTTCATGGCTGTCCTCCTGATTCCCTTGTAGGACGACCCGTCTTTCACTTTTCTCCATCTGTTGAAAACTTCTTCAGGTTGTCACTGTCATGTTCAATTTACAAATTTGGCGATAACCACCTCGAATCACTATTGAAACAACCTCGCTTTGTAATATAATTTTAGTTTCTACCGAAAAGCACATTCAACACAGCGCCGAAAAATACACGTCTTTCATATGAAGACAAGAGAGAGAGAGTAATCAATTAGTTGTTAAAAACAAACACCTACACAAAAGTAAAAAAGAAGAACAAAATTATTTATAAAAATCGGTCGCTGGCGCAGCGCTCTTCTGTGTGCGCAATCGTGAATTATATCTTTGTATTGGCGGAAGCGCGGTAGTCAAAGTACCATTACAACATGAATATTCATAATAAACATCAAACACAAAATTACTGAAGAAAGAATAATTTTTCAATTACTGTACCTTCAACAAACAAAGAAACCCAGAATCAGACAAAGGTTTCAATATCTGCTACATTGTCATCTGTTTGTAGCAGAGTTGTCTGTGCCTGCACAATGAGAGGTATCAGTACCCTGATGGAGGATGTAGTTGAGCTGTCCAAGGCCAGGGTGAAATTGGGTGGTTAGATGAGTGCTGTTTGGTAAATGGTTAACAGGTTTACTGGTGCCAGAGGAACTGATGGTATGGGTGATTTATTTATTGATGAGCTCGATATGTGTGTATTGTCTGTCAGTAAAGTCAGTAAGATTATCAGTACATTTTGAAAACTCCTTCTTTCCACTGCAGAAGTGGCATCTGGAAAGGCTGTAAGGGAGATACTTTTTGAGATGGAACAGGTGACATCTGTTGAGGAGGAGGTACTGTTGATGGTTGGTGTACTTGATTCCATAACAGTCATTTAATGTAAAATAATACACAACACTGAGAATAAAGTTGATCAGTCTAGGATGTCATTAAAAAGAAAACAGGAAGACACAAACAAAGGCATAATAACATTTTTTAAGGATTAGTCGGTACTACCTAGCAAATTATTTCTATGAACATTTTTCAAGTACTGCAGAGAAATTAAAAAAATCCCCAAAGCATACATAAACCTGCAAATAACTGTGCACTTTGTAAATGATGTTACGAGGGCAGTTCACTAAGTAATGCAACACATTTTTTTTCTGAAACAGGGGTTGTTTTATTCAGCATTGAAATACACCAGGTTTTTCCCCAATCTTTTAGCTACACAACACTATTTTTCAACGTAATCTCCATTCAATGCTACGGCCTTACGCCACCTTGAAATGAGGGCCTGTATGCCTGCACGGTACCATTCCACTGGTCGATGTCGGAGCCAACGTCGTACTGCATCAATAACTTCTTCATCATCCACGTAGTGCCTCCCACGGATTGCGTCCTTCATTGGGCCAAACATATGGAAATCCGACGGTGCGAGATCGGGGCTGTAGGGCGCATGAGGAAGAACAGTCCACTGAAGTTTTGTGAGCTCCTCTCAGGTGTGAAGACTTGTGTGAGGTCTTGCGTTGTCATGAAGAAGGAGAAGTTCGTTCAGATTTTTATGCCTACGAACACGCTGAAGTCGTTTCTTCAATTTCTGAAGAGGAGCACAATACACTTCAGAGTTGATCATTTGACCATGGGGAAGGACATCGAACAGAATAACCCCTTCAGCGTCCCAGAAGACTGTAACCATGACTTTACCGGCTGGGGGTATGGCTTTAAACTTTTTCTTGGTAGGGGAGTGGGTGTGGCGCCACTCCATTGATTGCCGTTTTGTTTCAGGTTCGAAGTGATGAACCCATGTTTCATCACCTGTAACAATCTTTGACAAGAAATTGTCACCATCAGCCACATGACGAGCAAGCAATTCCGCACAGATGGTTCTCCTTTGCTCTTTATAGTGTTCGGTTAGACAACGAGGGACCCAGCGGGAACAAACCTTTGAATATCCCAACTGGTGAACAATTGTGACAGCACTACCAACAGAGATGTCAAGTTGAGCACTGAGTTGTTTGATGGTGATCCGTCGATCATCTCGAACGAGTGTGTTCGCACGCTCCGCCATTGTAGGAGTCACAGCTGTGCACGGCCCGCACGCAGGAGATCAGACAGTCTTGCTTGACCTTGCGGCGATGATGACACATGCTTTGCCCAACAACTCACCGTGCTTTTGTCCACTGCCAGATCACCGTAGACATTCTGCAAGCACCTATGAATATCTGAGATGCCCTGGTTTTCCGCCAAAAGAAACTCGATCACTGCCCGTTGTTTGCAATGCACATCCGTTACAGACGCCATTTTAACAGCTCCGTACAGCGCTGCCACCTGTTGGAAGTCAATGAAACTATACGAGACGAAGCGGGAATGTTTGAAAATATTCCACAAGAAATTTCCGGTTTTTTCAACCAAAATTGGCCGAGGAAAAAAATGTGTTGCATTACTTATTGAACTGCCCTCGTACTACAAACCATGAAGTCAATAAAACGGTACACAACCTTGTGACGTTTGTCTGCTTAATTTCTTCGTTGATAGTCCATGTTGTTGACATACTGCATTGTTATACTGGCTGAAAAATTGGGGAGGGGGGGGGGGGACTTCAACAGTGACTACTGTAAGTGACGTAGCCAACAGCTGCACAATTGCGTTTCACAGTTCTCTACATTCATGTACACAACCCCCCAATGTTACACAATTATATGGCCAGTTCACTATTGGTACATGTTGATAAGCTTCAATAATAGGTTGCAGGCAAATATCAGCATACTGCTACAATAGTTTGTTCTTGAACATCTATGAGCAGTAAAAACCTAACCACACATTTCACAGTTATTGCAGAATAATACAGTAAATGTGACACTATTTCTCAAATAAACTGAATGGATTTTGTCATGAATTGTTTTAACGCACGCCCTATTTGTGTTACATTTATTCCACTGTCAAGTTGATGCATTGTTGTTAATCTAACCTATACATGTTTCATGCCTGAAAATCAGCCGTGGACTGACTGTCTCAGAACCAAAAATCGGGCCTTTCAATATCCTCACAACAACAGGCACTGAAACTATACATTTTTCAATGTTTAAGTTACAGAAATTACAATTAAAACACAACTCATTCAATTAACTGAATACATTGATAAATTCCTCCTTTTTAACAGTTCCTGAAACCTTCTATCATAAATGTTAGGGCGAATTATTTGTTTAAATAATGATATTAACATATATAGTTATACACACAATATTTATATATGAGGTCCCTTAACAAATGTAATAAATCAGGGAACTTATCAGAGTATGTAAGACAGCAAGAGTTGTACCTCTGCTAAAGAGAGGTATTGCAGAACACAGAAAACTACTGGCCTGGTTCCCAGCTGTCTTCATTCTCAAAAATAATGGAATCAATATTATGAAAGACAGATTAATGAAGTACTTCAATAAATACAACTGTTTAAGTGAATTTCAGTTTGGTTTCCAAAGTGATGGAAGTACAGAATCAACCACAGAATTCACAAAAGTGGTATCTGATGCTCTTGACTGAGGTGAGTGTGTCACAGGTACATTTTTAGAACCTTCTAAGTATTTGATACTATTGATGATAAAATTCTTCTAAATAACCTAGAGGCATTAAAAATAATGGAGGTAGTTCCTGATCATACCTAACAGATAGAGTAAAAAGAGCAGAAATAATGCATACCTCAAATAACTATCTTCTTTGAGACCCGTCATCAGTGTGCAACAGCCATTGTCTTTTAGTTACACGATATTCACTTGGCATTCTTCCTTGGGATGCAAATGCATAAAATATGAACATAGAGCTACAGGAATAACAACCAAAAGTATTTCAGAAAATGGTTCAAATGGCTCTCAGCACTATGGGACTTAACATCTGAGGTCATCAGTCCCCTAGACTTAGAACTACTTAAACCTAACTAACCTAAGGACATCACACACATCCATGCTCGAGGCAGGATTTGATCCTGCGACCATAGCGGTCGCGCGGTTCCAGACTGCAGCGCCTAGAACCGCTCAGCCACACCAGCTGGCCCAAAAGTATTATCAAGCTCATTGTAAAGATCTGTTCAAAATATGAGTTGTTTTAATTTTTAATTACTACATGTGAATGCATTTACCAATCATTTATACACATCAGAAATAAGGTTGGTAATTGTTGCATATACACCTCTGTCCATGAACATGGGAAAAGATCTAGATTGAATTTACATTTGCCCAGAAAAAAATAGCATAAAACTGCAAACAGCATTTTATACCTAGGAATAATACAGTAAAATAAACTGGTTGTCAGATTAAAGAGATTACAAAAACAAATTTATTTAAAAAGGCATTTAAAAAGTACATGTTAAGCAATACATTCAATACAGTGAAGGATTACTTAGATAACACAGAGTAGGATGGTAAGTAACACATATAAATAATAATAACAACAGTAAAAATCTGTAATTTCATATAACACTTTTGAACAACTTTTTTCTTTCTTTCTGGAAGAACTTACACCCAAAGCAATGTAATCAATTACACAAAAACATTATCCTCTTTCCGAGTTCAATATGTCAGTCATAGAGTGATGAAAACTCAGTCAGCCAGGCTAACAAATGGGAAATTGTGGCCCACCAAATGGAAACCAAATATCATTGCTATGGTCCTGACATCAGCTGACAGAATGTGTAGTATTATATTATGAAACACAATATGTATAGTGTATGCATTGTGTGCAGTGACTGAGAATAAACAGTGTAGCACTAGCCTTTTACAGTAACAAATAACCTCTTTATAAAACAGTACTGTGCACTATGGATAAACCAAATGAGGCAGCACTATTTCATACATACTGGTCTGGTATGTGGGAAGGTAGAGGCTCCAGTCTTCATCTGCCCATCCCGATTTGGATTTTCTGTCATTTCCCTAAATTACTTCAGACAAATGCCTTAATGGTTCCTACTATAAGGCCACAGCTAACACCATATCCCATCTTTGTTCAACTAAACATGTAAGTATATAACTGAGTGTATATATGAAGTATGTTAGTGTCATTGTTCTTAAGTTGTTCAACCATGGCATGTTTAATATATTAATAAAAGTGACCCATGAATAAATAAAACTACTACAACATCAACAACAACAACAACAACAACAGCTACTACTACTACTACTACTACTACTACTACCACTACCACCGAATACCAGCTCACCATCCATGGCCAACAGAGATGATCTTCCAGTGCTAATAGTCTTGGTGTCAACAAAACATTATTAATGACAATCTCCATTTCTTTTTCGTTAATGGGTGTGTGGGATTTCTGTTGGATTGTAGAAAACACACTAATTTCTGTAATACTCAGTATATTTCATAATGACATCCTCATTACAACAAATCATACTGCGACCTGAACAAGCAAGACGGCATGGGCCGTTAGGTTACAGAATCAAAGAACCTCTTTAAAGTCAGTACTGCCATTAGACTGGCTTTTATTTGCAGTGTTACATTTACACGATCATGATTTTGGCTTCATTTTAATGTTATACAGTGACTAAGATAGCATATTGTCACATTTAAAATACACTATTAGACACATTGTATTTTAAATGCAACAGTATGCCATCTAAGGCACTGTATAACATAAAAACCCTTGATAATGGCACTTTGAAGCCAAAATCATGATCGTGTAAGTGTAACACTGCAAATAAAAAACAGTCTAATGGCAGTACTGACTTTAAAGAAATATATTATGACTTTGGCTCCACATTACGAAAAAATTATTACGAGTCAAAGAACATGCAATGGCAGAGATATATCATTTGTATCTGTCGACCGTCACACAGACCAACCCTCCCATAGTGTGGAGCATGGTTTGGGTGCAGTGGAAGGGGGGCATGTCCAGTGGTGAAAGAGGTGAGGGAGATGGCAGTGATGTGATGGGGATGTCCATCTCTGGGACAGGAACCATGCTGGGAGATCAACGTGGAACTCCTGCAGATTGTGGGGGTAGACGAGGCGTCGGCCAGCATGTGAGGATGGAGTGGTGTGGGGAGGGACTGTGTCCCTCACATGATCGGCTGGCAGCATTCAAACTGTAACCCTCCATAGGGGAGTTACCATAGCTCGAAGGAGCATGCGGAGGAGCAGGCTTAAGCTGGTGATCATCTGACGAGCCGGCCCGCGGTTGGATGCGGCGAGTTGTCTTGCAGCAGAATGAAGATGTGATTGTTGTCAATGAGGATGGTGACATCCTTCACACGTTTGGACAGGACATCAGTTTGCAGAACCACTAGAGGGGAATAGGGGGGAGGAGGTAGAGACAGGACAAGAACACAAGGAACAACATTGATGGTAATACAGACGCAAGTTTGGGTGAGGGCTGCAGCGGTAGTTCTGAGAGATCATAGCTTGAGTGTGAGTCCTCAGTACTGGGAGGCCGCATAACATTATCAGGCAAAAAAGAAGCTGGGTCAAGGTGGGCTGGTTTCATGTGGTGGAGAGAAACAGTGAGTGAGCTACCTGGGTGTCCATCATGTTAGCGGTGTGGTTTATGACTTCGTATGGGCCTGAATATGGTGGGGCAAGTGGAGCCTGCATGGTGGTGTCACGGAGGAAAATGAACTTGCATGAAATGAATGAGATTTTCACTCTGCAGCGGAGTGTGCGCTGATATAAAACTTCCTGGCAGATTAAAACTGTGTGCCCGACCGAGACTCGAACTCGGGACCTTGCAGGTCCGCAGGAGAGCTTCTGTAAAGTTTGGAAGGTAGGAGACGAGGTACTGGCAGAAGTAAAGCTGTGAGTACCAGGCTTGAGTCATGCTTCGGTAGCTCAGTTGGTAGAGCACTTGCCCGCGAAAGGCAAAGGTCCCGAGTTCGAGTCTCGGTCGGGCACACAGTTTTAATCTGCCAGGAAGTTTGCATGAAAGCAGAGGGCATGTAGGTGTGTGTGTGTGTGTGTGGGGGGGGGGGGGGGGGGGGGAATATAGCTCGAAGAGGGGATCAGGGAAATGTTTGCAAAACGTGCTCAGATATGCCTTATGAAGTCAGGATGGGGGGTGGGATTGTCGGGCGAGGTAGGTTGTAACAGCTCCCCACAAAGGACAGGGTTTTCAGCATAGACAAACTCACTTGTGGTGCCCTCAATATCTGGTTTGTGTGATGACCGTAGGCCAAGGAGTACCAATAGGAGGACCTCAGTCCGAAGACTGTCATGACACCGCAGTGCTGTCTTGAAAGTACGATGCCACCGTTCTACCAGTCCATTTGCTTGGGGGTGGTAGGCAGTCATGCAACATTTGTTGATACCACACAGCTGGCAGAGTTGGGCAAAGAGTGCTGATTCAAACTGCCAGCCTTGGTCGATGGTGACGGTAGTGGGGTAGCTGAAGTGAGAAATTCAGGAAGAAACAAAAGCCTTAGCTATGGTTTTGGTGGTAATGTTGATGAGAGGTACAGCCTCTACCCACCAAGGTAAATGATCAGTGCAAGGAAGAACATAATGGAAGCACTCTAGAAGGGAGTCAATGAGGTCCAGGTGTACATGGTAAAAACAGCCAGATGGAATGTTGAATTTGCGGAGAGATGGAACAGTGTGCCTGGTGACTTTGTTGCACCGGCAGGTGATGCAGTTCTGGCCCCAGCTCTGACAATCGTGCTTCATGTCTCACCATATGAATTGTTCGGACACAAGCTGTGTCGATGACTCAATTTTGGGGTGTTCTAGAGAATGTAGTGTGGGTTGGCACTTATCAGATGACCGGCTTTTCGGATGATTGCATGGGGGTGGCACTTTTTTGCGTCATTGCTAAATATGTGTAACGCCGGAAATGCACATCCTCCTATTTCCAACTATTGTACAATAATTTTTTTTCCTTATTTTGTCACCTGAAGATATGACATTTCTGTCTCTATATATATTGTAATTGTTTTACTATTTGTATAAATATGCATTTATGTTGATTTATAATTGGTTTGTTTTGTGAATATTATTTGTATTTATAAGCTGGGTCTGGCCTAGGGAAAACTATGCTATCGAACGAATACATCGATAGGTCGTGTGGAGAACCTAAGTGTTTAGGATCTTTGGTAGTGTTAACTCTGTCGCGTGAAGTGCGGGCAGAGGGAGAGTCTGGCTGGAGTAGCAAGTGGAGCAGGTTTGTTGTGTGACGCTCCCGCGAGTTGCTGCGCTTTCAGGGTTTGGCAGTATGTAACTGTGCTCGACTTGCTATGATAGTTTCTGACACGGTGTCGCGGACGGGAAGCATTAGCTGGCACACATGAAAGAGCCCGTTTCGTCTGGTGACCGTGTCAAGAAGAAGGCGCACCAACGTCCAGCTTCTGCAACAGTGACGGCCGACAATGAGTGACTGTCGCCACCTCCTCGATCGACGGCTTCAAGCCTTCAATCAACCAACAAGGAAGACTGGAAGCACGTAAAGTTTTAGAACTGTATGGCAGACCTTAGCTTTTCAAACTTTTAAAATTGTTGCATCACAAAATTACAGCAACTTAGCATGAACGTTTGTTGCTCATTGTCCCAATTGCATTACCAAGCAGGGTCCCTTCCTTTTCCGGAATGAACCCGAGTGTCGTTGAAATTCAAACGCCAGCATCATTCGATTTCACTGCTTTAATTTCAAAGTTCAGTTAAGGTATTCATAGCTGGCTGCAATATTTAGATTACACAAGCACAAATTAAGAGTGCGAGTTTTGTTACCGTATTTTAGCTTACCTGTGACTGCAGTTCAGCTTGGTACGTACTAAATTTTACTATTATTAATTGTTCAGAATCATTTAATTCAAGTTCAAAGTTAAATCTCTTATTTCTAAACTGCGTAGATTCAAGTAGCTTTTGGAATGATGGTTGAGGTAGTCCAAGACTAACCATATTTTATTGAATTTCAATGTGTTTCTGAAAGAAAGCTCACTATTAACTTCAGTCACTAAATTAACTTTCAATTTTCTGGTTTTATTAATTCTTTTGCTAAATTAAGTCAGAGTGTAGTGAAATTCATTACTTCTGACAAACTTTCAGTTTTCACACTACACGTGTCAACCTACAGTTGTCACGCTTCTAGTGCTAATTATATGTGTAATAACCTTTCTTTTTCAGTTACTATAGTAATTGTCCTTAGGACTGGCGACTGTAATTTCACCCAAATCTCAAATATCTAATTACCGCTAGTTAATTGTTAACGTAATGGCCGCACATTTACTTTTCAAATTAATTTCCACCAATTTCATTTGCATTTTTCCTTTCATTTAGATGTAACCCTTTCCTTTCTCAGATTTCCATTAGGTACACGCGGTTTAATTTTTCACTGTCATTAAGGTCGATAAGTGAGGGGGAGGTTACATATGGTGTAGTACCAGCAGTGAGGTATGTTGGAAGAGGAAGTGAGCGATCATCCTCTATGTGTTCAGGTTCACACACTGGTGTAGTCGGTGCAGGCATGATATCCAGTGGCTCGGCGGGCAGAGAGTGGGTGTGCTGGGTGCTAGGTGGCGCAGCAGTCCAGGCAGGGGCGGAGCAAGGCCTGCCCCTGCCTGTGGCCAGGCAAGCTACCAGTGCAGGAGTGCCAGTCTGTTGTTTGAGCTCCTGCTGGTGGCACTGGTGAGTGAGCGAACAGACATGGTCAGCCATCTGCAAAAATTAACTGGTGGATTCCAGGGCATGGTGGAGGAGATGAACCTGGAGATCTGTAGGCAGTTTTGATAACAACATCGGCCACAGGGTTTCGTCCTACATCATCTGCTCGTTGACCAGGAGGCGTAGCCAGTGTCAAAGCTGGGACAGGATGCAGTCTCAGTGATGTTCCTCATACAGTATTCACAGAATAATATCTTTTGGGGAATGCAAGAGGCACTCAATGATAGTCTGTTTTGTGAAATCATTCTTCAAAGTTAGCGGTGGCATCAGAAGTAGGTCACAGATCATGTCTGTGTGCCCATGCAGTTGAGTCATGAGGCATAGGAATTTTGAATTGTCAGTGACGTTTTAAACTTCTAACAAGTTCTCCACCAGTGCAAACCACACTGCTGAGTTGTCCTTGGATAGGGGGACAGGGTCGGTAAGCATCCTGGTGCTGGCGATGAAGGCGCAGCTAGTTCTGTTCTGAGTTCCTGAGTCCATGACATTGATGATGAACTGATGCGGTTGACGCAGATGGCACTGAGAAGGGTGCAAGGGAACAGTTTGTCGAGAAGATGAGAATGGCACCGAAGCACTAGGAAATGATGCTGGAGAACTGTCTGATGCGGAAGGCATGACCAACACCATGTGAAAGGTGGGTGGGTGAACAGCTGCAGCTGAAATGCTCTGCAAGTTTACTTGTAGTGGCACCGGGGGAGGGGGGGGGGGGGTTGTGTGTGTGTGTGTGTGTGTGTGTGTGTGTGTGTGTGTGTGTGTGTGTGTGTGTGTGAGAGAGAGAGAGAGAGAGAGAGAGAGAGAGAGAGAGAGAGAGAGAGAGAGAGAGAGAGAGAGAGCAGACGTGTGCGGAGCAGCACAGTAAAATGTTCCCATTGGGCTGTGGGCTGTAGACATGACAAGCTGTGGCATGTTCGAAGGGGCTGAAACCTCATTGTTCACATCAGGTGGTAGCCAGTAAAGTGTACTGAGGAGCCAAGCAGTCACTGGGGCTGAAACTGGCCTGGAAATGTTTGTGATATACACTGGGCATTGTCCACTTTGTAAACTGATGAAGTGATAAAGTACTCAGGTGTCTTGGGAGCATGACTGGTACTCGTAGTGTGTCTGAACAATGGCGAGGTTGTACACAGCACTGTTGAAATGTTCACCAGTGCAGCCAGTGTCTGAGACATAGTTTGTGCACGAAATGTAGAATCCACATCAGCATGATGAAATGCAGGAACTTTGCTCTTCTCATTATCATTTTCAAAATACACGTGTTGATGCACACTTGCTGGAGAGTCAAAGCCTGAGTCTGCAATCACATGTTGCACTGTCAAGTGGCAAAAGTGTTGTGGCAATGAAACTGCAGGAAACTTGTTGTAGAGTCCAGGTGGTGGTGAAGTGATGAAATGTCCCATTGTATGTGCAGGAGCTTCAATCCCCATGTGCTGCTTGGCAGGATACATGGTCAAGCAGAACGAATGAAGGTGTAAACAAAGCAGGCATGGTAGACATGAAAATACTTGCACTACAAGGGAACAGTACGTGAATTCTTACTTGGGGTCATCATTGTAGTATTTCTGTTGTGTTGTAGCCCAAGGAAACACACTCATTTCTGTAATACTCAGTATATTTCATACATACATACACGGTACAACAAATCATACCACGAACTGAACAAGCAAGATGGCATGGGCCATTAGGTTCAAGAACTTGAGATGACGGAGATATATTGTTTGTACTTGTCGAGACCACAGGTGAATCTTACAGTGAAAAGGAATGTTAACTATATTCAATAATAAAAAACCAGTATTCATGTTCCACAATAACATTTATTTAATGGATCATTATGAACCAGCTTTCAGGTTCTTGGGCCATCATAAGATAACTTAATACTAAAAAGATAGTCCTCATAACTTCAGTGAGAATTCATAGCTATACAGATTGTTTTTCAAAGATATGTGACATTTTATGCCTAAGCTGATACAAAAACACATGCATAATGTAATACCCAAAGAGGCCCTGAAAAAAATAAATCTTTTGTTATACCATATTCTAAGATTTTAATAATAAATATTATTGACATGAACTCATGTCATCTACCTCAATTACTGACATTAGAATAGGATCCTTATATTAATTATTCATTTGTCTTTTACCTAATATTTATGTTTATTTTACTAATTCATAATTCTATCCATTGCATAGATTGACTGCAGGTTATTATTTGGAGCAAGTTAGCTGCTGGGCATCAAAGCAGACATGTGCAATCTAACCCTACCACATTATCAAGCTATTCCTTTCCCAACAGAGCCACACAGAGGCCAATTACCTAAGATGTGAGCAACATCAGATAAAGTTACATATGATTTGCTCATGTGGAGTACTTAGTAGAGAAGATACACAGTGGAATATCCATGAGGTAACATTGCAGAGTGCTTCACTTTCATGCACAATTTTTTTTACAATAAGACTTCATGCTCTTTCCTCCACCTGATCGGTACAGTGGAGCATCCAGGAATTCCCGATATATTTGTTTCTGTTTATCATATGACAATTATTCAGCCTCAAATCTATTAAAAAATTCTTGTAATGTTTTGCAACCTTCTGCTGTATGAGCTGTCCAATTATGCACATCTCCTCTAATTTTCATCTTCACCAGTAACACGGAGTTCTTTTCAGGGTGCTCCATAGGAAACAATCTCTTACACACACTCATAAAAGTTACAGGTTGATCTTTCCCTTTGGATCAGATTTCTCTATTTCAGTGCTCACTAGGTTTTGGCATGCCCCCCTAATGCCATTTTTTAAATACCTTCTCGACCAGCACTAGTCAACCTGGTCCTTACTACCCACTAGTGAGTGTTCCTGCCTGATTGGCAGCAGGAATTTCAAAAAGGTTTCCATTAGGTATGCATAAAAGTTGGCCATAAAAGTATTTGGTAAGCAATTATTATTATACACTTTAACTTGCTGTAACTGTGATTTATAAATTTTATGAAGTACAGTTACTTCCCTACTTTGTGAATAACCACTGCTATTGAACCAGTGTGTGGTAGAAAATTTTATTACCAACAGATAAACAAAAGTAGGCAGTGGGGAAAAAAGGTTGACAACCCCACTTATAGACCTTCTATATGTTAATTAATTTCTAATCTCAAACTCACTACATTGTTATTTTTGAGCTCTGTGATCTTTTGGTTTATTATGTTAATTTCTAGACTCTGGGTTTTATCTTGAATGCCTGTACTGATTACTGTTACAGTTTCAGACAATTTGTGGCCAACTGCTAACTTGAAATCTTGTAATGGTGTTTCTGTACTGTTTTGAGCCTGCACAATCTGTTCCTTCAAACCATCTACAGATCGATTCAGTTCAGTACAGATTTCATTATTTGTTTTATGCCATCACTGACTATATCTTAATTTCACAATCTAATTCACATCTAAATTACTACAAACAGTTTCCTTATTCTTAATACCTTCTTTAATCTGATTCTTCATTGATTCAATCAATTTACTTTGCTTAGAACTTATGTCATTTTTGAATTCACTGTTCACCACTTTACGCATATAATCTATGCTCTCCCTTAATTTGCTGCTCACTGCATTGTTGAAAATCTCTCTCCTTTTTTAAAATTCCTCTCTCACTGATTTACTCAAAGAGCCTAGCTTACTATCCAGTTTACTACCTGAAGCATTTATCGCCCTTTTTAATTCACTGTCCATTGATCTGTCCATCATTTGTTTTTTACTTTTCAGTCCACCTTGGTTACTATTCACATGATTGGCCAAAGTCTTTATTTGATTACCAATTTTAGTGTCCAAATGATTTATTCATTACCTAAATCAGTCCTTATATTCTGTGTTATTTCAGTGCCTGTTGTCAGAAACATGTGCACCATCATGTTGATTTTATTTTTTATTCAAACTCATTTATGTTCTCTGAGTACTCTGTGACTGTTTTTCCCAGACTTTCTTGACAGGATTCTGCTCACTGTTATGGACTGCCTTGTGACTTCGTAGAAGCCACTCCACCTCCATTCTCAAGTTCAGCATTCTTTGTCTCACAATACAGACTTGCTAACTACAGCTGAATGTATAAAAAGTTTTAATTTTTCTAGGCTCTGAACACCAATATATACAATATATGATGTTCTGTAAAGTATTTTTCCAAGTATAACATGACTACACTCTTTGGTATTAAGTGATTTAATGACCTATGAACTTAAATTCCATATTTATCATGAAAAGGCACCACTTCCGAAGAATTATGCAAACTAAAACAATGCAACTAATTATAGCCTGATCACTATCAAGCAGATACTTACTGAGTATACAACAATGATCAAACAGGGAATTTTGTAACAAGCTAAATAAATCACAGTAGCTAGTTATATTTTTGGCTAAGTAACGGAAATAGTATGAACTTTGGATTGCAGATTAATTAATGATGATTTCCAGCTCATATGGGATAAATGTTCAGTGTGGGTTTCTGAAAACATAGAAAAGATCTTCAAGAAGCTCCCATCTGAAATCTGAATTGCAAATCTTTGTAGATTCAAAGATAAATAAAAAGTAGCTTATTAGCCACTCCTACAAACTGACTGGTTATCTATGTTCACAAACTGAAATTTCCTAGTAGCTGCATAGTATGACTAAATATTCACTGTAAACAGACAGGCATTCATTTATAATTGTTGTTGTATGATAAACATTATGTTTTTCTATAGACATTAAGCTGTCAATATGAGATAAGCAGAAGCAATTAACATAAAAAAGGGAAGCAGCAGCTCTCTTTTATTTTATTTTCTTTTTTCTAAGTGAATCATTGATTAAAACAACTTGTAACAGCCACTTCACTTTCTTAATGTATGCTTTGACTCACTCTACATCACTGAAGGTTCTCCTAATAATGGGAACCACAGAAGAGGGTGCATTGATAACTGAATGTGAGGATGGCACAATGGATTAATTATAAGGACACTACTTTAATCAGCTACTGTAAGAGACAGTGTGGTTTTTACGTGTAAAATGAAGGTGGGGAGGGGAAGCAAGGAAAGGAAAGGGAAGGGATCACTGCTGCCAGCTGCATCGGGGCATCACATAGAATCAGTGGTAACAAATGAAAATGTGTACCAGATCGGGATTGAAAGCAGGGTCTCATGCTTACAGACAGGTGCGTTAACCACTGCACCATCCAGTACACAGCATTATCGTGACTGCAAGGACTATCTCGGCATGCCTCATGGCCGATTCACACTCCCATCAAGCACCATCTATCTGCAATCCCTGTCCATTTCCTCCATGTTCACTACTCTGAGATTCTAACAGGAGTTAGATCTGCACTGAAGAAAGTCGATCCACTGCTCAGCTAGGTGATGTAATCAATTATATGAATGCATAGTGTCTGTTTCTGCTGTGTCCCACTGGATGTGTGTAATTACAACATTTTGTATCTTCTTCTGTAGTATTACAATGGGACACATTTGCCACTTCTTTCAAGCAACCTTCAGTATTTATCTCAAAGAAAATATTGTACATGGTTCTGATGAAATACTGTATTTTCATTATTGTGAGCTGCTACTGCTTCTTGGACTGCATGATTTTAGTGGAAACAATTCCTAAAGTTCTGAAGAATTTCTTGCTATTTGAGAAGATGTGGAAGATGTGGAAGATTTCAAAAGCAGATGTTCTAAAGTTTCTGCCAGATGACGTGCATGATATGCCATTTGTCGAATTTCATCAGCAGATACTGAGATGCTATCTGATTTTGTATTCATCGTATCTGTTACATGGCATTTAAAAACTCCCTGGCTTCCAAAATTTAATCCTTTTAACTTCTGGTCATCATTATTTTCACATAACATACAATTAATATCATCAGTTTCATGACTCACATTTTCATTTACAAAAAACTGTGAATTTTGGCTACTCTGTTCACATTTTTCTTGTGAGATATAGCTTTCAACAAATTTTTCTGAATCTTCTGTATCATATGAAAATATACTGCAGGAACTTAAACTGTCTGGTGTTTGATTCATCTCAGATTCTTGCACATTTCTTAACAAGACATCTTTTCTTCCAAAGCACCCACTACAAACAAAATTAGGGCCATGATCTATCATACCAACCATTTTGCAGTGATTAATCCATTGTTCACAGTTTATTTGTGTACCTCTTCCATATGGAAAGTCTGTAATTTTAAGATCAGGTGGCTGATATCTTGATTTCTCATAACCAGCTTTTGTTTGTTTACAGCTTACTTCTTTTTGTTGTAATGTATTCAACATGCAACCACAACCACATTTTAGATCACCGAAATTGCAGAGTTGTTCTAATTGTGCACTTGCACTCATATCTTCCTCTTCAAACTGTGATGTTTCACTGAAACACGTTTTAGCTTCAGAATTTTTCTTGTTAACTTGTTCTCCAGGAGGTAAATATATTGATGTGCTTTGCACTACTTCTGCATCAATCAGTAATTTCGGGGGCATGTTTTGCTGGATTACATGGAACAGCTTGCATAAATCACGATCATAGCAAACATTATTTTCTAAATATTCTTGTACATCAACTGAGGTCTGTTTGCCATTTTCATCCAAAGCAATTCTTTTCTCTTTAACATAAATCCTGAACGAACCATGCAATAATCCGATATCACTTAATAGAATTATCCCAGAATCTGAGTTATCATTATTCTTTCCATTTTTTACACCAAACATAGGATCGGTTTTATGCACTTCTGCACCTATAGTCAATTTTCTTGGAGTTGAGGAATTTTTGTCAGCATCATTTTTCAAATCAGAAAATAATATGCCACTATAATCAAAATTATTACATATAAATTTATGGGTTATTCCAAATCTGTTGAGAAATTCACTTGTATCTCTTCTGAAATGCATAATTCGAGGTATTCTCATGTCTGCTTCAGTGGAAAAGTGTACAAGCAACCATGAATTATTTGTAAACAAATGTTTGTCATATGGCAATATTTCCTTGCTAGTACAAAAATATTTTTTAGGTTCACCTTTCTTAAGCTGATAATATATGATACTACTTGCATCTCCTTGTTTTATTTCATCATAATGGCACATCTGACTGCTTCTCTCCTGTGCAGTTAATTTATGCACTACACAGTAATTTATCATTTCAAAAATTATTTTCTTATTTCCATCTGCTGTATTTGTCGCTTCCAGTTTTTTGGCTTCATTTGATGTAATAAAATGAAAGAACATTTCTTTAATTATAGACGCTGTTGAGTAAGACACTATTTTACCACTTGTTTTGGGACTGCTAGATACTAACAAAAGATGTATACAATTTTGGTTTTGAGAGTTTACAAAATTCTGAAGGTCAACCAGTTTTAATTTTTTGTCATTTCTGTAACACAGTAGCTGTCCATTTGGCTTCTGGTTTTCACCAGCTATTAATTCTAAGTAATCATTTGCAATAAAAAAGTAGCTAGAACATGGCATAACAGGTTGTTCATCTTCATTACATTCTTTTTCAGTGATATGATCCTCAGGCCATAATTTTCTACTGTCCATCACAATTTTAGTGTTTGATATTTCCTTATACCTGTCAAATAACTGTTTCAGTGACTCAGAGACACACTGGAAATAAAATGGGTACAAGAACAAGTTTCCACTATTGATATTTATATTTGTTCCTGGTGCTATTGTGTGTGAATGTTCAAAAAATGCATAAGATCTCTGAAGTAGTGTCCTTTCTAATATTGCTTCAGCAAACTGCTGGCAAAAGAATGAAAACTTTCGATATGATAGTGAACTTTCATTCTGTCTGGAAACCATCTTGTAAAAGACTACTTCGCACAAATCTACATTATGATGAGGCTGTGTAGAAATTTCTGACTTTCTGTCAATCAATTTAACTGAATTATCTGTTTCTATAAAATTATTAGTAACCTTGGTTTTTGACTCATCTATTGTTGCATAATTCTGATGGAATTTCTCACAATTTTCTAAACATAGAGGGTTAGCTCTAGATGCCTTCATGTTTTGGGAGGGAAGTATCTCGGAGCTGAATTTGTGAGTGAAATCCATTTCTGAATAAGACTTTGAAAACTTTAAATCAAGTGGCTGTATTGTGACTTCACTATCTATTATTGAATGATCATCAGATGCATGGCTTTTACAAATCTGAATTTCTAATTTAGAATTCACATTGTTATGAGGAAGATCTGAAATGTTAGTCTTGACAGTACATCCATTTACTTTTGTTAATTCATCTCCATTTATTTTCTGTGCTCTAAAACAACCCTGGTCTAAAACAGTGATTTCATTGGTAATAGGTTTTGTGAAACTGCACATCAATTTATTTTCAAGTGTTTGTCCAGCAAAGGTTGTGGCATATGGAGTTGACTGACAATGTTCAAAACTAAGACTAATGGACCTTGTTTTATGTATTTGACCTTCATTGGGCAAATTTCTTTTGGCCTCATG
Source organism: Schistocerca cancellata (assembly GCF_023864275.1). Taxonomy (NCBI): domain Eukaryota; kingdom Metazoa; phylum Arthropoda; class Insecta; order Orthoptera; family Acrididae; genus Schistocerca; species Schistocerca cancellata. The sequence continues at coordinate 67,253,964 of NC_064628.1, forward strand.
ATAAATATCACTACTAGAGCATTCTGGCTTCAGAACTGTGTATTGACCAAAAACATTATTATCTGTACAACACTGGGTCTTATGAAAACTGGAAACTTCAGAGACTGATTTTTCTCTTACCTCTTTCCCAGTGCACAGCAGTGATTCTGACTGGTAGCAGATAGGCACACCTACAGTAATTTTCTCTTTTGTGACCTCTTTTGATAATGTTGAATTAGTGCTATTGCCAGAATTGTAACTAAAGTTGGGAAGAATGGATTCATTGACAACTACTACATCTTCAGAACATTGGCTCAATAAAGAAGAAAGGTTACAGACATTTTCTTGGTTTTTGGAGTTTTCTTCACTATTTACAGTCACAGAATCCATTACTTTATAAGATATAGAGGTATTTGGGTCATTTGATTCAGTTCCTGAGTGTTTCTCTTGTGTGTGAGTCCCAGGTTCATCACTTGAAGGATATCCTAACTGGTTCACAGTGACTGTTTCCGCCAAATACTGTGTAGGGTTCTTGGATGAGGTATGATAATTCCCAGAGGTTTTAGTCATCAAGTTAGAAGAATCCAAAATGGGGTTACATGCTAAAGAAATAAATTTTCCTGGTTGAAAATTTGGCTCATATTTCAGTCTGTGATGCTCATTTGATTCAGGTTTCACTTTTACTGCACACCATGTGCTTTTTTGAGGCTGTGGATCTTGTACAGGAATCATGCAGTCTTCACTGTGTCTAACAGAAACCAATGATGTCTGAGAATTAGTAGCATGTCCAATGTTCGTCAGGGCAGGGCTTGCAGATTTGTAATCTGCTGAAGAATCACAATTTCCATTCAGTAAGTTGTGATGACTCAGAACATCTTGTTCATAATTCGCAGGTGATGATCTTCCATAACAATAAGGATATGTTGACATTGCCTCTGTAGAGTGGAGAGATGCAATATGGTTGTTTTCACTTAGGCAGACATCTTTCCTTCTGGAATCCACTTTGTTGATGCCAACAGTCTGTTGAGTATTGGTGGTAACTCCCTGTTGACAACATTTAATTATTCCAGTAACAATATCATAAATGCTACAATGTTTGTAAGTAAGGCAGTAGCAAATTTATAATTAGCATCTATCACTACCTAGGGAAAACTGTCTCAATTTTCATTGATTTAATGACAAGAAGTTAAACTGAACTGATTCTATACATGATGAACATTAATAAAACCAACAAACTGCAGGGATGGATCCCTCACTGGAAATGGAGGTAAAAAGTCCCATGAACATGTGTGCAGAAATGCATTGTTGCCACGGTAGATTGCGCTGATGAATGACAGTTCATCTGACCACGCTCCGTGTATTCCTTGTGTGTTGCAGGCTGCATGATTGATGCAGCATACTGTAAGCAGCAGTATTCATGTCGGGAACAAGCCGAGTAGGTGTTCATGTACCACCAAGCAGGTGGAAATGTTTGAGAGACAGCACAGCTATACCAAAACAAGTATCCTCACAGACAGCAGCCTCATCAAACAATTTTTCAAGCCCTTTTTGGGTATTTGTGTGATCATGGGTCCTTTCAGACAGATGAACATGCAGGGAGGCGGTGGACTGTGTGTACACCAAATTTAGAATACCAGGTTCTGCAGGATATTGAGGCAACCCTAGTATAAACTCCAGGCAAGTGACCCACCAATCTGATAGGAGCCAAAATACAATTACGTGTATCCTGCACGACAAGTGCTGCTAACCCTATCACCTGCAATCCCATGAAGGCCACTTTAAACAACTGTTATGAAGTGGATGCGATGCAACTCTGTACTGTGTTCTGAGATGATATGTTGTCATTGCACGCACACTGTCCATTCCGGGACACATGTTCATAGTCACAAATCCTTCCCTGCAGCTTGTCAGTTTTATTAATGTTCACCCTATACAATATTATTATCATAATAAATAAGCTTAGTCTATTACATTTTAGTAGCTGCATGTCATGATGTATCTTAGATTATTAGTGCTAATTATACAAACTGCCTGTGCTTAAACAACAATGTGTGATAATATGTTAAAATAAAACTCAAAAATTAATCAGCTGGATTGAAGCCAGTGTCATGAAATGAATAGATTCAATGATTATGAAATCAATGAAATACAATGACATGAAGTGAGGTCAATGAAATCCATTCAGAAATGCTGAACTTGCAAAGTAATGAATATGTTGTGGTGGTTGAATGTTAAACACTAGTCTTTCTTCTTTGTTTTAATTGTGCCAGACTGAGGTGCCAATCTATAATTTCTTGCTTATTGTGAAGAATCACCTTAAACAATTAGGACTTGGTGCACTGAAAAACAGAAGAATAACATAAATGACAATGAATGTTTGGGTCAGTCCAGAAAGCATGTTCAGATAGTGTAATAGTTACAGTAACATTTCACAATGAGGAACAGATGTGGGTTTAAATTTCAGTCTCTTTTAAATTTTCATTTGTTATGATACACAGAACATAGAAGGGTACAAACAAAGTGTAAGAAATATCTGATAGGAGCCAAATCATAATGAAAAATGATCTGGATGACTTAACCAAATCTCACCAAAAAATGCTTTGTACTTTGAAGGCAGACAAGAAAAGAAATAATTTTGATTCTGAATACAAAGTGTCACAGAAGAGCCAGTGAAAACTTGAAAATGGAGACTCAGTATTGAAGTTCTAAACCTTCTATAGAAACAAAGGGAAAAATTTAGGAACATGTGTGAAAAAATAAGCAAAAAGGCATGAAATCCTGTTGTTGTTGTTGTTGTTGTTGTTGTCTTCATTCCTGATTACTGGTTTGATGCAGCTCTCCATGCTACTCTATCCTGTGCAAGCTTCTTCATCTCCCAGTACCTACTGCAGCCTACATCCTTCTGAATCTGCTTAGTGTATTCATCTCTTGGTCTCCCTCTAAGATTTTTACCCTCCACGCTGCCTTCCAATACTAAATTGGTGATCCCTCGATGTCCCAGAACATGTCCTACCAACAGATTCCTCCTTCTAGTCAAGTTGTGCCACAAGCTCCTCTTCTCCCCAATTCTATTCAATACCTCCCCATTAGTTATGTGATCTAGCTATCTAATCTTCAGCATCCTTCTGTAGCACCACTTAAATCTATACTCGATGTTAACAAATTTTTCTTTTTCAGAAACGCTTTCCTTGCCATTGCCTGTCTACATTTTATATCCTCTCTACTTCGACCATCATCAGTTATTTTGCTCCCCAAATAGCAAAACTCCGTTACTACTTTAAGTGTCTCATTTCCTAATCTAATTCCCTCTGCATTACCTGACTTAATTTGACTACATTCCATTATCCTCATTTTGCTTTTGTTGATGTTCATCTTACACCCTCCTTTCAAGACACTGTCCAATCCGTTCAACTGATCTTCCAAGTCCTTTGCTGTCTCTGACAGAATTACAATGTAATCGGCGAACCTGAAAGTTTTTATTTCTTCTCCATGGATTTTAATACCTACTCTGAACTTTTCCTTTGTTTCCTTTATTGCTTGCTCAATATACAGATTGAATAACATCGGGGATAGGCTACAACCCTGTCTCACTCCCTCCCCAAACACTGCTTCCCTTTCATAGCCCACGATTCATATGACTGCCATCTGCTTTCTGTACAAATTGTAAATACCCTTTCGCTCCCTGTATTTTACCCCTGCCACCTTCAGAATTTGAAAGAGAGTATTCCAATCAACATTGTCAAAAGCTTTCTCCAAGTCTACAAATGCTAGAAACGTAGGTTTGCCTTTCCTTAATCTTTCTTCTAAGATAAGTCGTAGGGTCAGTATTGCCTCACATGTTCCAACATTTCTACGGAATCCAAAATGATCTTCCCCGAGGTCAGCTTCTATCAGTTTTTCCATTCATCTGTAAATAATTCGCATTAGTATTTTGCAGCTGTGACTTATTAAACTGATAGTTTGGTAATTTTCACATCTGTCAACACCTGCTTTCTTTGGGATTGGAATTATTATATTCTTCTTGAAGTCTGAGGGTATTTCGCCTGTCTCATACATCTTGCTCACCAGATGGTAGAGTTTTGTCAGGACTGGCTCTCCCAAGGCTGTCAGAAGTACTAATGGAATTTTGTCTACTCCGGGGGCCTTGTTTTGACTCAGGTCTTTAAGTGATTTGTCAGACTCTTCATGCAGTATCATATCTCCCATTTCATCTTCATCTACATCCTCTTCCATTTCCATAATACTGTCCTCAAGTACATCGCCCTTGTATAGACCCCCTATATACTCCTTCCACCTTTCTGCTTTCCCTTCTTTGCTTAGAACTGGGTTTCCATCAAAGCTCTTGATATTCATGCAAGTGGTTCTCCTTTCTCCAAAGGTCTCTTTAATTTTCCTGTAGGCAGTATCTATCTTACCCCTAATGAGATAAGCCTCTACATCCGTACATTTGTCCTCTAGCCATGCCTGCTTAGCCATTTTGCACTTCCTGTCAATCTCATTTTTGAGACGTTTGTATTCCTTTTTGCCTGCTTCATTTGGTGCATTTTTATATTTTCTCCTTTCATCAATTAAATTCAATATTTCTTCTGTCACCCAAGGATTTCTACTAGCCCTCATCTTTTTACCTTCTTGATCCTCTGCTGCCTTCACTACTTCATCCCTCAAATCTACCCATTCTTCTTCTACTGTATTTCTTTCCCCCATTCTTGTCAATTGTTCCCTTATGCTCTCCCTGAAACTCTCTCCAACTTTTAGTTCTTTCAGTTTATGCAGGTCCCATCTCCTTAAATTCCCACCTTTTTGCAGTTTCTTCAGTTTTAATCTACAGCTCATAACCAATAGATTGTGGTCAGAGTCCACATCTGCCCCTGGAAATGTCTTACAATTTAAAACCTGGTTCCTAAATCTCTGTCTTACCATTATCTCTGTCTTAATCCTAGCAGGAAATTTTATGATAATGGAGGCTGTCTCAGACATGTTACTGACTGCTACTGACGGCTGTTATGAGTACTCGTACTGTGTGGTATTCCATTCACATTGTACTGAATGAGTGTGAGGTGAAAGGTGTAGGTAGTCTTAAGCCAACACCACAATGTAGGCCTCTTCCCATAACACTTACCCCCAAGCTGCAGAAAGCAACCAAGGAAAATGATGATGATGATGTTTGGTTTGTGGGGCGCTCAACTGCGTGGTTGTCAGCGCCCGTACAATTACCCAATCTTTGCTCAGTCCAATTTCGCCACTTTCCTGGATGATGATGAAATGATGAGGACAACACAAACACCCAGTCATCTCGAGGCAGGTGAAAATCCCTGACCCCGCCGGGAATCGAACCTGGGACCCCGTGCTCGGGAACCAAGGAAAATGCCAACCACCTCAGTGATAAACTCTCTTCCCTTTATTGGCCAGTTCTGTATGTGAATATCTCTTCAGCTACAGAACTGCTGTCTCTGGATGAGTGACTGTGTGTTACTATCATTTACTAGCAGTATTATGAGAAGTAAAGTTGCTACTCACCATATAGGAGAGATGCTAAGTCATTGGTAGGCACAACAAAAAGACTCTCCCAATTAAAGCTTCCAGCCATTAAGGCCTTAATCAACAATAGACACACACACACACACACACACACACACACACACACACACACACACACACACACACGAATGCGTGTGCGCTCATGCAAATGCAACTCACGCACACAGCTGTGATTACTCCAGGGCATGGTCATTCACTGTCCTACTTGAACACTCAAAATGTAAGAGAACAATTTGATAGATGTAAAGAAGACTACAAATATTTTACCACACCAATGTCTAGGTTCAAATGATTATGAAAAAATTCAGAGAGAAAAGAAGTGATACCATATTTGTCTTCCAAGCTCAGAAAAGACCTATGAAAGCTTTCAAGAAACAGATTATGGGAATGTCTATAAAAGGAGGAAAGTACCACAGTCTCCTACCAGCAAAGTAAAACTGTTTTATAAACATTGCCATAGATGCACCCATATAGGAGGTGCTCTGACCACAAGGGTTGCCCAGAAAGTAATGCATCACATTTTTTCTTCAACAATTCTTTATGGAACATAATAGGAATTACACACATGAAAGAATGGTGTTTCATCTACACACACCATATTTTTCTATATAATCTCCATCCCATTCTATAGTTTTCCTATAGCATGAAACAAGGGTGTGTATGCTGTTGGTACAAATCTCTGTCCTGGTGGCGGAGCCAGTGCTTCACTGTGTGAAGCATCTCCTCATCACCTTCAAAATGCCTTTCACCAATGGCATCCTTTACTAGCCCAAAGAAATGGAAGTCTGAGGGGGCTAGGTCAGGGCTGTAGTGTGGGTGGGGCAACACTCTCCAACCCTGTTTTGCAATGTGTTCAGCAGTCCTCAGACTTGCGTGGGGCCAAGCATTATCATGTTGTCACAAAACATCTCCTGGACTGAAGTCACCAGAAGCACTTCTTGGGTTTTGTTAATGTATGCTTCTGAATAAATGGTACTGCCTCTTGGCACCACATTGATGAGAATCACACCTTCACAGTCCCAGAACATAGTGATCATGACCTTACCGGTAAAAAGCAGTTGCATTCAATTTTTTTCTTCTGTGGGGAGTGGGAATGGGACCATAAAAAACATTGCAAAAAATCAATACAAATGTTTTTTTTCTGTGCAATTTGTGATCCACTGTTAAGACACCATGGGATCCATCTTGTATACACTTTTGAATATCCGAGAGTGTGGATAATTGCATCCACACTTCCTTTGCTGATTGACAGATGCACTGCCAACTGTCAAGTTGTAATGCACCTGTCCCCGTGAATGACAACATCAGCTCGCTGCAACAAGTCAGGTGTGACAGCTGTGGATGGTCTCCCCGATCGCTGCAAATCATGGGGCTCTGCTGAAGATCCTTCTGATGACCTCACCCTCCATGGACAGCAATTAAGTGTACTCCTGTCAACAGCAGATGCTCCACAGACTTTGCACAAGTATTTATGAATATTCCTGACAGTTCCTTTCTCTGCAATGAGAAATTCAATAACAGGATGTTGCTTGTAACATACATCACCTACAGACATCATTTTGAAACTGTCCTGCAGCTACACTATCCATCAGATGTGACAGAAACTTGGCACACTCACTTAGGAAACTTCAAATAATACATACATAACGTTTCACATTCGTAGCATTGTTTTTGGCTGAGAAAAAAAATGTGGTGCATTACTTTATGGGCAACCCCCGTAGTTTACCATAAGCAAAGGAGTGGAACATGGCAGCAACACTATCACAATACTTGTTCATCACTATGATAGATGAAGTACTAAAGAGGTGGAAACAAACACTTCTAAGTAATCCAATAATAGGCCTTTGCAGATGATGTGGTGGTGTGGGAAAGCACAGAAGAAGAGTAACAGAAATGAAACATATGTAACCACCAATTAAAGCAGTTTGACACAAAAATATTATGACACCAGTCAGCAAACAAGGATTACATGTGTATGTTGACCTGGATGGAGAGAAATTGGGAAATGTTGACCACAATCAGTTCTTTGGCAGTACAGTAAGTTAATACAGTAAGTCTTCCATGGAAATAACTAACAACATTTTAAAAAAGTTAGGCGAAAAGTTACAAATCTTCCATGGGACAAACAAATCCATTTAAGAGCTAAGAAAACCCTTTATCATGGTTTTTTAACTAATAACTGTGGATGCCCTTGAAACCTAACAGTAGAGACAGTAGCAGATTCCAGACTGCAGAAATAAAGTTATTGAGTTCAATACTCCAAAATATAAGAAAACCCAAGATATGGACTGAAAATATCCATCAAGAAACACAAATGAAGTAACCAATTATGCAAAAGCATAAGGACATCAAGATTGAAATGTTCTGGACATGTATAGAGGAGGAAACAATGGGGAACATCAAGAAAATGGCCTGAAAAAAAAAAATCTGAAAGCAAGAGACCTAGAGGCTGGCCCAGGATCTGGATGGAAGAAGAGTCAAATGGCACCTTGTCAAGAGGGTAGTAGTGTACATGGACAGACAAAATTGAAGTGTGCTCTTATACTACATTCTTACTACTGGAGATGGTTGATGAATGATAATGATGATGACAATGAATGTCTAAGTTCACATGGGACAGCTCTGTCAGGCAGCCCTGGTTTACACATCATCAATGCAAGACACAAAAATAATATTACTATAGACTTGTGCTCCTTATCTAGCATCCAAAATGGAATTAAATACTCTGGTACAAAGGTATTCAACAAACTCTGATTTAACACAAGAGAAAATTTATTCTATAAATTATCTAGATTCAACAAATGAAAAGTTCTCTTAGTCACATGGTAAACTAACAGGGTTTATTGTAAGGCTGTGTGACAAGTAGTAATGTACCATAAACAAGCCTCTGCTGTTACAGAAGTAGATAACTATTCAGGCCCGGATCTAGGGAGGAGCAAACCAGTGTGTTTGCCCTGGGCGGCAATTTCAGGGGGCACCAAATTCATATTAGTAAAGAAAAAAACCTCATTTCACAAAGTGCCTAGCATTGTTGGTTGGTCTATCGATTATTCGTATGATTTTGAAACGCATCCCAACTGGTTTTTGAAAATTTTTGAACACATTCTAAGTTGATTTCTGAATGAATCATTTTAAATGAGTGCACAGTGTGTATGATGTCTGTCCCTGGGGAATCCCTGTCACATCTAGAAATAAAAACACTTTCCCGCAGACAAAAGCAGATGGGGCTACCTACATTAGCTGAAACGAACAGACCTGAATGGGTGAATGCCATGTGTTTATGTGGTTGAATGGGGTGCACGAATGATCAGCATTGTTATAATTATTAGCAAAATCCATAGACTGATATTACCAGAGTGTAAATAAATGACTAACAGGAATAATGGGTAAGAAAGATTACATATTACAGAGTGCATTCCATAAGTAATGCAACCAGTTTTTTTCTGATGCAATGGTACACCACAGTGTGTTGTAACCAGCTGGGATAAGTGGAGGGGGGTGTTAGCTTCAAAACACTCTGTCTCATTCAGCTGCAAGCTGCTGGAGAGTCAGGACGTGCGTTTCCGTCAACCCTGTTTTGAGTTTATGTAACACGGCACAGTGGATCATTCTGTAGAGCAAAGGTACGCTATCAAATCTTGCGTTAAACTTGGTAAGTCCACCACCAAAACCTTTCCATTACTTCAGCATGCCTTTGGGACTGATTGCTTGTCCATATCACAAGCTTTCCGATGGCACAAGTCATTCATGGGGGGCCGAGAGGAGATCACTGACGAACCTGACTGTGGACGGCCATCAACCGCACGAGTTGACAAAAATGTGATGTGTGTGCGTGATTATTTCAACTCTGCCAGATGGCTGAGCCTTCAATTGATAGGACAAATTCTAAACATGTCAAAAAGAACTGTTTTCTGCATTGTCACTGAAGATTTGAACATGAGAAAGGTATGTGCCAAACTCGTCCCAAAAGTGTTGACCGATGAACACAAGTACACGCGATTGCTTCGGTGCCGAGAAATATTGGAAATGTGTAAAAATGATCCTTATTTATCAGTTATCACTGATGATGAGTCATGGATTTTCAAGTATGACCCTGAGACAAAAAGGCAGAGTTCAGAGTGGACACCCCATCGTCGCACCATCCGAAGAAGGCACGCATGAGCAAGTCCAGGATCAAAACCATGCTCATTGTTTTCTTTGACGTCAAAGGCATTGTCCACCATGAATTTGTTCCTACCAGGACTACAGTGAACTCAGCTTTCTACTTGGAAGTGTGCAAAAGACTGCAAAGGAGGGTCTCGTGCTGCCAAAGCGACATCAAGGACACGTGGAAAGGTCACCATGACAATGAACCGAGTCACAGCGCCTTCATTGTCAATGACTTTCTGGCCAGGACCAAGACCCCATTGGTTTCCCAGCCTCCCTACAGTCCTGATCTGGCTCCCACTGGTTTTTTTTACCCTTGATTAAAAGGAGCCATGAAAGGAAAACATTGGGACACGATTGAAAGCATCCAGGCACATGTTACATCAACTCTAATGGACATTCTGGAAAAGGCATTCCAGGATGCCTTCCAGGCATGGAAACACAGCCTTCAGAAGTGTATCGATGCAAGAGGGTGATATTTTGAAAATTTTTGATTATTTGTATGAATATATTCAATAAACAATTTTTTATGAATTTGGTTGCATGTTCTGACGTGTTGTTTATGTAAATGAGGTATATAAAAATGACCAGTCGCACCAAAACAGTCTTGCTTATTTGGCGTTTGTTACAATTGCTGCAATATTAGAAAGGGCAATTTTGTTTTATCTGGCAGACAGTGACAAAATGGACGTAATCAAATCAAGAAACTGCACCAGGCTTGGGTACTATTTGTTTTAAAGCATTTTCAGTATTAGAAAATGACATTTTGATTTTTCATATAGCAAAACATTTGACATACTTTGATGAGGTAATAGATTCTTTGGCACCCTGGATAAAGCTTTAGCAAGATTAGATAGAAAAGAATGGTGGGACCTAAGTACTGAAGAAATGTGTTCTGTCTTGCTTGTCTCTTGTTTTTACTGGTTTTATGTTCGTTATATTTAATTTTATGTCATGCAAAAGAGAAAGTTATCAGCTAACAAGCAATAAAGACCAAACTTTTTTTGACGAGTTCTTATTCTCCTGGTCAAAAATAATCTCACCCAGTATTAATTGTCAGTTTTTTTAAAGGTGGGGTAGGATGTCAGATCTGCCAGCTGAGAGCAGGAGAGGCATCACAGGACATTTTAATTTCCACTGTCCTGAATACAGGTTTCATATCATCCATTACAAAATACACACATTTGAATTACACTGAGCAAAAAACAGTGACATGCTATAGGAGAATGCTGTGTGAAGAGGTGTGGCACTGCACTTTGGCACAAGACTGAATAACATGTCTTACATTTCGTCGAACATATATGTTTTATATATCAAACTCTCAGAAAGCATTGCACTAAAAAATGAACTTATTTTTAAAAAATCGATTTTAATTTTAATTTTTGATGTCTGTCTCAAACACTCAAAGGGGGGGGGGGGGTGTTACTATCAAGTTTTTGCCCCAGTTTGGAAATATTTTAGATCTGGCATTGTAACTACTGTCTTTGGAAATCACCAATGTAATCGAGTACATATTAAGTGACCAATGGATGATAAAAATACAGCTATTTAACATAACTGGGCAAACAGTAGCTTGTTTGAAAGTAATGGTTTTCCTGCTATTTTACTAGGTGCAATGTAGGTGGTATTTAGTTCACTATGCAGATAATTTACATAATTTTCTTGTGTTTTGTTAATGTGTACCTTGACTCATTTCACATCTCTTAAGGTTCTTCTTTCTGATGTTCATTTAGGGTACACAATGAATGTGTCAGGCATATAACTGAAAGATACTGAAGTCAATGATGAGCACTTGTACAATGTAATATAACATTAATATTGTTCTGGGTGAGTGTGAGCCAAAAGGAATAGACAGGATGAAACAAAGTGCTACTATTGGTCTTCTCTCTGTGAAACTTATTATCCCTTCATCGGCAGACAAATCACCATCAACAACGATTCATTCGCGAGAGTTATGGAAAGTAATCCAGGGCACAGGCGCCTAGCTTCATGATGAAATACCATATGCGAAGATTTCTTTCAGCAGTAGGAATTAGTATGACCATTTGTGATTAAGTGAATGTATGTTCTTGTGTTTTAATAGTCATAGTCACCCAGAGGAGTGCTTACTGTTCCTTCTTAAACATCATGAATATAATGGGGTAATCTGATAAACACAAAAGATATTATGCCTATGCCTGGGGGAAGGGGAGGCTGCACCCCCCCCCCCTTTCTAGCTCTAAGGAAAAGAAAAAAATATAGTGTAATAAGGTGTTTTTCTTTCAGTAGTGTTTATTCTTTTTTATAGGGTATGAGGACCATGGCCTAGGATTTTACTGAGAGGAAAAAAGTTTTAACAGGGTCAGATCTGGAAGTTTTTATGGCAACTTACAAGTCACCATTCATTTTCGGAGATATTAAAAGTACTCTGTACCCACAGATTTAGGTGCCTCATCCCTCCCCCCTTCATCCCCCCTTTACCCCCTCACTACAAACTACTATTTGGGAGGCCGTGCTTGGAGAAGATTGTCAGTGTCTATTTCAATGAGTCCCTGAGGGATACACATGGTGATTTTGTTAACTGGTGACAAAGAGAGGACAAAAAGCAAATAAGGCATATGCATATGCTTGTAAACACATTCCAAAGGAGGTACGGTACATCCACTTCAAGGTGGAGATAAAAGATCTTTGATGGTGTAAGTTTCAATGACTGAAAGTACACATGGGAACACAACATTCAAGTGAGACTGTTTCAGCTCCATACGCAAGAGATTAGTGAGCTGGAGCACCATCATGCAGTACCACTAAAGGAACATCTTCCTATGGTGGGAGGCAGGGTCACCTGCAGGAAGTGGAGATATGCGTCACCTGTCAGGCATAGTGGAAGGATGGCTGGTCCTGTGAGGTGGTCACCAATAATAGCCATCCACACACTGAGGATGAACCAACTGATGGTTCCCTGCCATTGTGCCTTGGGGATTGTCCATAGCACATAGGTGTACATTGTGAAGGTTGACAATGCTGCTCCTTGTAAAAGTACTCTCATCTGTGAACAGGAAGGAATAAAGAAACCCCAGCACCGAGGTGGTCTGTGTAATGATCCAGCAGAAAAATCTGTCACTGAGGAGGCTACTCAATAGTTCATTAAGTCTACAGGGGTAGCTGAGTGATATGGGCACTGGCTGTTGTCGTGGAAAATGTTTCACACAGTCGTGGTGAGCCACTTGAATGGTGCTGATAATGATGTCACTGTCAAAGATCTTTTATCTCCCCCTTCAAGTCTGGAAGTACCTACCTTGGCATGCATTTTTGGCCATGTGTTGATATGACATTTTTTGTTATTTATCCTTTTAGGGATCATTTCTGCAGTTTGTTCTCATTTAGAAAGGCTACATTGCATTGACATGTTGTGGCCAAATGGGTAAGCAAACTAAGTGCTGAAGATCTGGGGTTCAAGCCTCAATCAGTCCTAAGATTTTTCTTCTGTCATTCATAGCTTCCTTTCACCTCTGGTTATGATTTCTTATAGTGAAAGATGACAAGTTGCACTGTGGTTCAAAGTCTATGTTAATCAAGTCACACTATTTAGATGGTAAGTCACTCCAGAGGTCAGAGGAAAACAGAGGCATATCTGCAATAAGACCACAACTGATAAAGCGCTGTCATGTTCAAATCAATATTCAGACTGGCCATAGTAGCTACCTGTGGGGTACGAGGGTCAGCCAACTGTGTAATTTTGCAGTTGGGGATTGAAATAAAGCTGCCGTGGTGTTTCGAAATGCAGCACTCTATAGCAGTGATGGGCAGTATTGCTACATGTTGCAGCATAAAGCAATATTTCACGGACAAGTATGTGACAAGAACCGAGCTCCTGTCACAACACACATGACCAGGATAAGTTTGTGTGTCTCCAGTTCAGCCACTAGCTCCATTCCATTGGCATGGTGCATTCATCCAGTGCAGTCTACATGTCCTTCATCAGTCAGATAAGAAGCCGAGCAGCTGCAGATTCATCAAACAGCACCCTCAACTACACAAACCCACTGGTCAAAGACCTATTCACTAGCCCTGACTCTTCTGCACTTTGAACTGCTAGCACTAAGGCAAGGCCGCTCATTGGATTCCATCATCTGACACTCCAGCTACCCTTTGAGAATACTGGGTTCAGCATGGGTATTTGCATGCTTCTGCCAGCCTGCCATGGGACATAGACAGAGTACAGTTACTCTGCTCCAGGAAGGCTGCCGACACTACCAGTTGCTCCCACACTGTCTCGGCATTCTGCTGCCACAGTAGACTTAATCACTGCCATTAGCCACTTTCAGCACCTGGGCTGCAACTGTCATCCAACAGTATGAGAGTAGTTGAATAAAAAAAGAATGTTTTATTGAGCAGCATTCTTGACTTCATCCTCTCTGTGGTACTGGAAGATTACATCCCCACAGCCTCCTGCACATGCCATTCTGGTAGCAGAAGTGGCTATCAAGTAAGATCGGAGTCACTGTAACAGTCAACACAAACATGACACCATATATTAACTATCGTGAGATGGACATTATTCATCAGAAACTGAAGAGAATTTATAATAGAGGAATTCTTCAGCATGTTTGGTCCTACAGCTCATGCCTTTGTGTAAAAACTTATTAGTGTGACAAAGCTTGTGCACCCTTAGGAAAGTGAGCAGATGTTACATCAAGACTTTTGATGAGGAAGTTTTATAAAAGTTTCAAAAGCTTCCTGATGAACCTGTCTTAACTGCTTCAATATTCTAAAGAAACATCAAAATCGGAAGTGTGTTAAGGAAACGTTCAAACGTGTGATATCAGTGCTTGAGCATGAGAAGGACATCACCAGGTAGTGATACATGGAATAATGTCTGGTTCAATTTTCAGATGCACTTACAATATTGTGTGACACATTCTAACATAAAAAAAATAACATTCTTTGAATAAAAAATGCTTCTCTTATGGAATCACTAGAAGTATCAGGAGAAAAAACACCGCTATGGGACAAAGCTTGCCTTATTGCACGTGATATATTGTTATAAGCTGACTTATATACACAGATGTCTGAAAGGCATTTGGCAACTCATTGTCAGCTGATAAACAAGACAAGATTATATGGAGAATGTTTGATCGTATCAGCACATTATAGCAGACAATGAATATTTAAGAGAGATGAAAGTAAAGTTGGATGTGACCCAGAAAGAGTAATATTACCACAAATGTTTTCATATATTTGTCAGATAGAATTAGCAGTAGTATCAGATTATTCACCAATGATATTTTTGTATACAGAAAGATCTTATTGTATTATGATTGTTAGGTCATTTAGAATAATTTAGACAATTACCTAGTGACAGCCTTTCTATAGAAGGTGCTATCAATGCCACTGCTCTAATCATCTCAAATTAATTGAGATGTCTTGGGCAATATTTGAACATGCACCAATGTCAAGCATCATCTGCCAGTCAGCTTGTTTCAGACCCTGCTTCAGTAAGTAGTTCTGTGTTACTCATAACCAAATGTTTATTAAACTGTGAGCCAGAGTTGTGCAAATCCTCCTGCATCACCCCTACAGTCTTTGGGAGTAACTCTTTGACAATGTCTAGTGGAAAATGAGCCGAGACCCACCACAATGTTAACCAACTGATGTGCAGCAGACTAACTGGTGTCATACCATGGGATAATAAGGAAGGCATTTCCATGGCCAACCCGACCCAAGAAGAGCAACACAGAGAATGACAGAATGAGGTTATTGCAGAGTGATGCAGGGCAAAATAAAGGCGGCATCAAAATTATTAACTGAACAATTAATGTCATATCCTCATCACAGCTCAAAGTCAACAGGTGATATCGAATGCTCAAATTGACACCACAGAGCTGCACCAATACGTCCTGATTTGACAAGCACATGGATCCTGTCGCACCTCAGTTGGCCCACTGAATCATCCAGTGCAAATCTCCTAGAACATGTATTGGACTATTTGATACAGTAGTTGATATGCACCAATCAATGCCCCTGAAATTCAATAGCTCTACAAAATTTAATCATCAATGAGCAGCTTCAACTGGGTATGGTATACCTGAAGAAACGTGGAGACTGTCCTCTTTGCCAAACTAAGGCACTGTTGTCTGCTACAAATGTGTGTCTCCCAGCTGTTGGTTGTTTGGTTGATTTGTGGGAGGGGACCAAACAGCGAGGTCATAAGTCCCATCTGTTTAGGGAAGGATGGGAAAGAAAATTGGTTGTGCCCTTTCAAAGGAACCATCCCAGCATTTGTCTGAAGCAATTTAGGAAAACAATGAAAAACTTAAATCAGGGTGGTTGGATGCGGACTTGAACCGTCATTCTTCCAAATGCAAGTCCAGTGTGATGACCACTGCACCAGCTCGTTTGGTCTAATCGTGTGTCTGGTGTGATTACCTAGGAATAACAGAGCAAATGCTATAAAGTAGAACAAAATACATGAGTCAGTAGAAATGAAGGCAAATGGAAGACAATTTTCGTGGAGGATCTAGGAATGTGGACAGCATCTGTGAAGGAACTGGCATAGAAGCCATGAGTATGATCTATTCTTGATTAGTGCTCCTTATCAAGTAGGTCAGGCAGAAGACATCAAAGGAATTCAGGGAGGCACTGTTGGACAGATTGGTATTCATACCAAATTCTAAGAGAGCTGTTAAAGGCACTTAAATAGCAATCTTTAGAAGAAATGAATATGTAGTGACTGCAGTTTGGAACAACTAAAATTGGAACAACCATACAGAAAATCTGTAGGGAGACAATTTTATCATCAGACCACTCAGACATTGTAACATGTCCTTTAAAGAAACTGTTGACTATATGTTGCTGTGCAGTATGGGATCTTTAGAAGATAAGGCTGATAAACATTGAACAATTTCAGGGAAGAGAACTCATTTTATGTTATCATGAAATAGAAGAGAGAGTGGTTTACTTAAAGGTAAGCATGTTGGACTGGTAATTATTTAAAACAAAAGCAATTTTCAGTGCAGTGAAACCTTTTCACAAATTTTAAATAAACTGTTTCCTCCTCTATAATAGGTTTCTTTGCAAAGTCACCGTAGATAGCAACTGTTGTTTATCAGATATTTTGGTTTTTCTGTCTTCAGCTTACTGTAGTACCTTAGGTTAAAACGAAAAAAACTGTATTAATTGGCATGTTCTCCTTTGAATGCCAAAACGTTTTGTTACCGCCCATATAGAGGGGAGTGTCTATTCCAATAAAGTTAGAGAAATCATAGATCGCAAGGAAAGATTTAGGTGTTCACTTTTACCATTTACCGTTTAATAGTGGAACATTGAAGATATAGGTTCAAGTATTGTCTTGCACCCTGTACCCAGCAATCAAGAAATAATTGCAGAGTAATCATACAGATGCTCATGTAGTTGAAAGGCGATATTATTCTCACAAAATAAATCAGTTTGGGTAAATTTCGAACCAGTATTTGGTGTACACTTGTGAGTGAATTCTGCTATCTCAGTTGTGTTACTCGTCTACAGATGATGAAAACAACACAAAAAGATTAAGATGTGTATGGAGTCAATTATTTTCCCCATTGCCCTATACAGGTACGAAACAGTATTCATATTGATCTAAAGGCTTCTCCATTATACATTGTTTAATGACTTGTGGAGATATATGTATATTTAAATGTCTAGGATGGAGACCCGGCAATTGAATCAGCATTCAGCACTGCGGCACAACGCTAAAACATTTGTGATAAGGAGCTGAATAGGCTTCTAAATTATTGAGCACCTTCATTATTATAGTTATGATCTTCCCCTTTTGTGACTTAGCCTTCTTCCCACAAATGGATGCCACTCTCCAAGCCTTAAAGTGATTCGTCAACATCATGATGCATTCTGCCCTGGGGTAGAAAGGATATCGCTGCAAGCTATTCTTCATCCAGTCCATTTCTCCGGTATCCTAAGGTCGTTTATTATTTGTTACCTTCTCTCTGACTCTTGATCCAACAACGTTTCTTTTTATGGAACCTTTGCTTTGCAGTCTTCTCTACACCTACATCTGTGCTCCGTAAGCCCGCATAAAGCACGTGGTGTAGGGTCACAGATGTACCAGCACTGTTTTCTCCTTTTCCGATCCCATTCATGGATGGAACGCGGCTGTCATTTGAGCTTTGTCGATGTTAAAACGTCTGTTTGCTCGTCGGTCGAACTTTCTTATATGACAATAACGCCAGATCTGAACCCACGTAACTTTTCTCGACCACGATTTCATTGATTTGACAAACAACGGTTACGGCGACGTGAGGCCATCCTGTGATAAATGCGGGTAGCGACAGTAGGGATAAATCGCGACCCAAAAAGGATTCGTTCCAGGAGGCAGATTATTATGGTATATAACACTGAGTGCTACCTTGCTGGATGTCGGCGTTCCCTGGGAAGAAACAGCCTTGCAGCTGAGCCCATCCAGGTCGAGCCTGAGTTCTGGGTCCGACGAAAAGGACGAGGAGCGGCGGCTGGAGGCGGGCGTCTGCGGCGGCGGCGCTGGCCTGGGGCGAGGGCGGCGGAGGCGGCGGATGCCGCCCCCGGGGGTGTGCAGCGTGCGCGGCGCCGGCGTGCCAAACAGCGCCAGGCCCCCGGGCGTGCTCTGCTGCTGCGCCATCACCCCTCTGCACACACACTCCGGGGAGGGGGCAGAAAACAAAACACCTGTTGTCAGCCAGTGTCGACAACACTGCCGCACTATAGCCCGATTAAAAGTACTCGATAGTTGACACTTCAAACACTGGAGCTGGTTGCCTCCAATCACAGCGCTCAACGTCACACCTGAACCGTTCTCCGTTGCCAGAATGCCACTACAAACGGTCAGTTCAGATTGTCCAGCTTTCTTTCTTGTTGTATTTGGATCCGGTCTTCTCATTTTGTATTTCAACACACATCATAACCACACCAAAAACAATCTCCTCTCCCCCATACACACAACGATGCTAACGATATACACGCAATTCATGTACAGCACTAACCAAACACTGCTTGATCCTGTTGCACAAGACGCGATTGAGCATCACATGCACATTTATTATCACAGAGATCGACCTACATTAGATATGTTTCGCAAGACAGCACGTGAAGCTCAGCTGGGCTATCAGTCATAAACGTAACAACTTTATACCGCGTAGAGTCATAGCACAGTAGCTGGTACATTCTCCTCTTGTGTAGGAGGGTGTAGGTTCAAATCTCGTGACGTACAACGAAAATTTTCCTCTTTCTAAATCCAACCAGAATAATTTAATTATTATTTTTATTCAATTAATTAATTTAAATGTAATTTTTTTTCAAATTTCCAATAATGTACCAAGTCATTTTCACTATCGTATTTTTATTTACTCTTATTTCTCTTCCTATAAGCTTTTTCCCTTCCTATAAGCTTTTTCCGTTTGGACTCTCCCTGTATCGTCTATAATCTACAATCAACAGCCACCGAGAACTGCCCATCGGTTGATAAAGCGGCAGTTCGTGTAGCCAGTCTGAGGATAGTCCAAAGTAACCAATGAATGGCAGCGAGAAATGACAGATTGTCTTTTAGCGCTGAAACTGAAATTTTTCTGTCCTGAATTTGCTCT
The DNA here is from genome assembly GCF_023864275.1 of Schistocerca cancellata. NCBI lineage: Eukaryota > Metazoa > Arthropoda > Insecta > Orthoptera > Acrididae > Schistocerca > Schistocerca cancellata. Next base: position 67,273,217 of record NC_064628.1, read on the forward strand.
TAGAGATTAGCTTTAATCGCCGTTAACAAAGCGACCGCGATTTTAGTTCTGCTACTGATTGTTGACCGCCGTTTTCCTCGCACGTCACGAGGTTAGAATGAAAGTTTAAATTCAGGGCTACAAAACGCGTCGTCTGCCGCGGTTCAGCCACTGGTTACTTAAAATAAGCTGTCGACAGTGCATCTCACACTCCGCCATACCTGCGGCTGCTGCTTCCAACGCTGCCCTGCGTAACACATTAACAGCATTTATGAAGCGACCGTGGAAGTAACCAACCGCGTTTCCCACCTATAAAATGAGCGGTAGCAAGCAGTGGATGTCGCAGCACTGTAGCGGCAAGTTATAAACGTCAACTATCGAGAAATTTTAATAGGGCTATAGTTCAACAGTGACAGATATCGCATGTTCAGGAAGCGCTCTTATCGTTATAACAAAATAACATTCACTGAGGGGAAAAAAGTCGTGGGACAGCGATATGTGCATATACATATAGCGGTAGTATCGCATACACAAGGTACAAAATGTCAGTGCGTTAGCAGAACTGTCCCTCCCTTATGAGTCCACGTCCTCCGTCGGCTCCTCCCCCCCCCCCCCCCCACTTCGTTTTTCCTCTCCTTCACCCCGTTTTTCCTCCTTCTGTCCAGGCCCCTCCTATCTGCTGTTGGCTGTGGTGTGACATCTTCGCGACAACTTTTTAGTGCAGTGTTTTAAGTGAGTGTTCAGTGTTGTGCGTCTTTTCCGAAGTGTTGCGAACAGCAATCATACTGTCGCTGGGAGTGATTTTTATATCTCTTGCGAACAGAGACCAGACTGTCGCCGTGTATTTTTAATTGTCTGTCTACTATTTTACCTGTGTGCTTCCTGTGTATTTTGTTAGCATCGCCCCTTTGTTTTATGTTTTACCTTCCACAATTTTCAGCCATTTTACAATTTAAGGCTCTGTTTTTATTGCATGCTTTTATCGTTTATTGTCTTCTTCTTCTGGTTTAAAAATTCTGTAGGCTGAAGAGTGGCATACTAAGCTGCTGCCAGCCCGCCCCCTTTGGGGGAAATCGGAATTCAATAAAAGAAAAAAAAAAGCAGAGCTGTCACTTGTACTCAGGCGATTCATGTCAAAAGGTTGCCCATGTGATTACGGCCGGACGACGGGAATTGACGGACTTTGAATGCGGAGTGGTAGACGAGTGCCTTTGCTAACAGCACGACACCACCAGCAGCGCCCCTCCTGCCCTAGTAACTATATCGGTTGGACACTGAGTCTGCAGCTCGTGGTCGTGCTGTAGCGTTCTCGCTTCCCACGCCCGGGTTAGATTCCTGGCAGGGTCAGGGATTCTCTCTGCCTCGTGATGACTGGGTGTTGTGTGCTGTACTTAGGTTAGTTAGGTTTAAGTAGTTCTAAGTTCTAGGGGACTGATGACCATAGATGTTAAGTCCCATAGTGCTCAGAGCCATTTGAACCATTTGGTTGGGCCCTTGACTACTGAAACCGGTGGCCTGGACAGATGAGTAACGATTACAGTTGGTAAGTGCTGATGGTAGGGTTCGAGTGAGCCACAGAGCCCACACAGCCGTGGAGCCAGGTTGCTGGTGGCTCCATAATAGTGTGGGCTGTGTTTACGTGAAGTGGGCTGGGGTCTCTGATCCAACTGAATCGATCAATTGTTCTTAACAGGTTTGAAGATGACTGGAAAAGTCGAGCGAGTGATCTGGCCACGCAGATCGCTCGACGTGACTCATTTATCGCACATAATCTAGAGGTCAGTTTGTGCACAAACTCCTGCACCGGCAACACTTTCGCAATTATGGACAGCTATAGAAGCACCGTGGCTCCGTATTTCTTCGAGGGACTTCCAACGACTTACTGAGTCCATGCCACATCAGGTTGCTACACCATGGTGGGCAAAAGGAGGTCCGACACGATATTAGGAGATATCCCATGACTTTTGTCATGTCAGTGTACTGTCTACTGGAATACATTCATATAAAAACTACACTGGTGTGCAAAACTTAAGGGCGAAAGTAGCCTTCACAAGCTGCGTCACTGCCAACTAACATAGCTTGGTGAAACTTGGAAGATACATACGAGGATCACTCCAAAAGAAATGCACATAATTTTTTTTAATTCATCTTTTATTCTACATGTTTGAAAGTTTTACAGTGTGTAGATACATCCTTCAGGAACAATATTTTCATTCCTCCACATAATTTCCATCCTTCTCAACTGCCTTACGCCATCTTGGAACCAGTGCTTGTATACCAGTACGGTAAAATTCTGGACCGACCTGTGGAGCCACTGTTTGGCAGTGTGCACAAGGGAGTCATCATCTTCAAACCTTGTTCCACGAAGAGAGTCTTTCAGTTTCCCAAAGAGATCATAGTCACATGGGGCCAGGTCATGACTGTAAGGCGCGTGTTTCAGTGTTGTCCATCCGAGTTTTGTGATCGCTTCCATGGTTTTTTGACTGACATGTTGCCGTGCATGGCTGTGCATTGTCGTGCAACACCAAAACATCATGCTTTTGCCGATGTGGTCGAACACGACTCAATCGAGCTTTAAGTTTCTTCAGTGTTGTCACATATGCTTCAGAATTTATGGTGGTTCCACTTGGCGTGATGTCCACAAGCAAGAGTCCTTCAGAATCGAAAAACACCGTAGCCATAACTTTTCCAGCAGAAGGTGTGGTTTTGAATTCTTTTTCTGGGGTGAATTTGCAAGATGCCACTCCACTGATTGCCTCTTAGTCTCTGGTGAAAAATGATGGAGCCATGCTTCATCACCTGTCACAATTCTTCCAGGAAATTCATCTCCACCATTCTCGTACTATTCCAAAAGTTCGCTGCATACCATTTTTCTTGTTTCTTTGTGATCCACTGTCAACGTCCTGGGAACCCACCTGGCACAAACCTTTTTTAATGCCAACACTTTCAGTATTCTGCAAACACTTCCTTCCCCTATCCCAACGTAATGTGACAATTCGTTCACTGTGATGCACCTGTCAGCAGTCACCAATTCGTTAACTCTCTGCACATTGTCCGAAGTGTGTGCAGTACGAGGCCTGCCGCTGCGAGGACAATCCTCAATATTGCTGTGCCCGCTTTCGTCACATAACCTGCTTGCCCACCGACTAACTGTATTGCGATCGAAAGCGGCATCTCCATACACCTTTTTCAACCTTTTGTGGATGTTTCCCACTGTCTCGTTTTCACAGCACAGGAATTCTATAACAGCACGTTGCTTCTGACGAACGTCAAGTGTAGCAGCCATCTTGAAGACATGCTGTGACGGCGCCACTCACGGGAAGAGGTTGAACTAAGTTTGAAAACAAGCAGGAAGGATGTATCCACACATTGTAAAACTTTCACACATTCAGACTGAAAACTTTATTTTTACAAAAATAGTGTGCATTTCTTTTGGAGTGACCCTTGTAGAACGAACTGCTGCAATATAGTAAAGGAGGTAACTGAAAAGAATACACAATGAGATGAACAGAAATGCCACCTTTAATCAAGGACAATAAGTACACTGAAGTCACTGCGATTTATGATGGTCCCCTGGACATTACAAAAGGCTTGACACGATTCTTAATAAGGTTTGTGAACACCACAGACGGCAGTGCTCGAACTGCAATGTGCTCCCATGCTGGCCACTAGGTTGATGAGGAGTCCTTGTGGAAGAGCGTCCCATTCCTCCACCAGTGCGGTTGACAACTGTTGGATGGTCTTTGGTGCATGTGGATGTGCTGCAGTGTCTTACCAAAGATTTAAATCTGTGGGAACGGGGAGGTCAGTCCATCCCCTGAATATCCTCCCATTCCAAGAGCGCCTGCACCTTCTCAGTTCGATGCGGTCGCGCATTGTCATGCCTAATAAAAATGGTCCGTAACATACGTTGTCGCCTTACTCTCGCGCGCTGAGGAGTCCGTACAGACTTTATTATGTACAGGAGACAGTTCATCCATTCCGCGAATCGAGAATATCCACGATTTTTGACTGTTATCGACATTGATACTTGCAAGATATCGGCCCCAGGGGTTCCAAGACTTTCGAGAATATCTTAATTTCGACTTTGAAGTCGGATTGCAAACGAGAAAAGAAATAGTTTTTCGTGTGACATAACTACAAATTAACAATTTTCTGATTTTTGTGTTTAGTTTACTGTGAAACCTTGCTTCTGGACAAATTTCATGAATCTAGACAAATGGGAAGATCCCCTTTAGTTTATCATGAGTAATACTTTGATAGAAGCTAACGTTTATTATATCACCAAGGGACCATAGACCTCAGTGTGTGACATAAAATTTCAACTTGATACATGTACCTGTGCCTGAGAAAAAGGGGCCTTAATGGACGGACAGAGAGAGAGAGAGAGAGATTTTTCGTGTGATGTAATTACAAATAAACAACTTTCGGATTTTTTCCTTTGGTTGTACTGTGAAACTTCGGTTCATGAGAATTTCATGATTCTAGACCAATGGGATGTACCTTATAGGTTTTGATGAGTAAGTATGTGAGTGTCAAAATAAGTGACATAACTGGCCATATCTTTTGACTGCATTGAGCTACAAGCTTCAATTATTTGTACTGCCTAGGGTCTGTATGTAGTGATATGATGTCTGTTCTGGCACATTTTTGAAATCAAATTAATCATTTAAATTTATTAATCAAATAATTACCCTCACTCCTTGTTGACATCACAGGTTTTCCGTGGCAGGCACCTGTCCCCTCCCACCACCACCTGTCTGGGAAATCCCTGCACACTCCTCCCCTCCCCTCCCCTCCCCCTCCCAGGAAAAGTAGCGGGAAATTCAACTTTTAGCGGGAAAGTAGGGCAATTGGGCTACCGCCACTAACCAACCCCCCCCCCCCACTCCTATGATGTCACCTATCAGTCACAACCTCCACCCCACCCCTGGAAATGGCGGGAAAAATCGCTCAGTCATTGTTGGATTGAGAGAATCTCATGACTAGGCTAATACACAATTACACTGCATTAAACAATTTAAGGCAATAAAATATTGTTTAAACAATTTTTGGGGATATTGTTTATTTAAATATTATTTATTTAAACAATTTGCAGGGATGGATTTCATGCAGTTTATTTATTTCTAAAATCACAATACAGCTCGAAATTGATGGTCCCACACAACTGGTGTTATCCAGCTGGAAGAAAAGAATCTCATTACCACTTGAAACTAGTAACAGGCAGAATCAAACTCTACATAGAGCGTTCCCTTCACCTACAGCTCGAAATAAATTAATAAATATCTGACTACCTTTCGAGTTTTAGCTCCTTGTTTGAAGACATTTTCAAAGAGAAAAACATTTATGAGTCCTGCAGCTGCTGTGGTGTTCATCACTTTTCTGAAACTCTGAGTGAGCTTAGTTTATATATTCTGCAGGAGTCAGGCACCTATTTTTCATTTTCCTCACTTTTCGAAGCACAATGGTGTCTAGGCGCAGATGGGAAAATCAAATCAATTGGTTCTTACTGAATTTACCCACCAAATTGATGGTGGTGGTGTGGGAGCACTGTTCAAATGGTTCAAATGGCTTTAAGCACTATGGGACTTAACATCTGAGGTCATCAGTCCCTTAGACTTAGAACTACTTAAACCTAACTAACCTAAGGACATCGCACACATCCATGCCCAAGGTAGGATTCAAACCTGCGATCGTAGCAGCAGCGCGGTTCTGGACTGAAGCGCCTAGAACCGCATGGCCACAGCGGCCGGCTGGGAGCACTGTCTGCCACTTTGTACAGATAGACAAATTTTAGTGGAAAACTATTTTTTACAGATCGAAAAACGTACAGCAGTCATATTGCACTGACAGTTAAACTCTGCAAAAGCGATCTACAGACCATGAAGAACAGAAACTATCGCCAAGACACTTCATAAATTACTCTGCTCTTTCCAGTATCGAGGAAAGCTTGAATTTTTAAGCGTGAAACTGACCTCCAACCAGGCTATATCACCACAAACGACTGTACCATCATACCATACCGTTGTAGTGAACACAATTCGTATCCTGCACCATACAAAATCGTCACTCCTGTATCCTGCAAACAGCTGTAGACTACCAGACGCTCATACATATACTATGAAGACACACTGATCCCAAAAACATAAGCACATGTACTGTATGTACTAGCAGCACTAGATATTCCCCACGAGGTCGTTCAGTCATCCACCATGGCTAACTTTCATGAGGCTACTGGCCATGCACATGCTGGACTAATGTGTGATCAGGGCGCCGCCCTGTGCTGACACCGACCATTTTCTGAACTGGTGTACTATAAACTCTGAGCTGGTTCCCCTGGCACAAAGGCGTCCGCTAACGATACTGTTTCTGGTCTGGCCTGCTTGCTGCCGTGGTTTCTGCTACGAGATGAGACCATCTTCAGACTCTGGGATTACAAGAACATTTACTTTTTGAGCTTCACGGATAAGAAATGCTTCGTCAATCGTGAATTAATATACCAATCTCGAAACCTATATCAGCTTCAGTATCCCATTTTACACGCCAGAAAATGATGTATTTGTGACACTTTTATACTGAAATCAATGAGTAGAATATGAAAATTTTCAGAATTTCGTGTATTTTCACTTGGTGCCTATAACGGTACAGCCTCCCCCAGGACTCGTATCAAATGTCCGATACCACCTTTTTTTATATGCATCCGGATAGTTACCAGACAATTCAGTGCTTCCTAAGGCCTTGTATGTGTGTCTTTATAAATATGATTCTGTCCTATTTGATAAAAAAAACTTGATAATCATTGTGAAGGTGTGTGGAATGTTCTGGAAGAACGTGCGTTGTCGTAATTGTTGGTGGATTGTTGTCATTGATAAAATTATGTGCATATACTAAATTAAGTAGCTAATCAAGAAATTGAAGTAATAAGTCCTTAGAAATCAATAACTAAAGACTTCAGAGATGTTAGCATAAAAAATCAATGCTTCTAATTAACAAAATGGTAATTTAAAAATCCAGTAACCTTAGACCTCACTATCTTGAGAAACAACTTAAAAGTTATTACCAAGCGTGTATTTTCCTTTGTTATTTATTTTTATGTCTTCCTCTGTAATTAATATTCTTTGTAATTACATTTCTAATTAACTCTCCAATTGTGTACATCTCACAGTTTTTCAATTTCCAGAATTTGAGGCCTTATTTGTACATTCTATGTATTTAATCAGATAAAGCACGAGCTCTGTACCACCATTACATGTTAGTAACCAAATCCAAATTGTAATTAATTACGTAACTAAAATTATACGAGAGGCATTATTGTAATTAAAGTTCAGAATGATTTTCTTATGAAAAACTAAAGATATTTCTATAAAAATATTGTATATTATACCTTATTCGGCTGTAACAACACTTTCTTTCCGTTTTGTAAATTTTAATTGTAACTTCAAAATTGTACAAAATTAATAATGCTTCATTCTGGAAGCTACTGTTAAAATTCTATATAAAGCAATGCAGCGATGGTGCGACAAGTCAGTTTTCGAAGTTACTTTTGGAAGTCAAAGGGATCAGTGAAGTCTGTCCGTTTTTTGTTTACATGCCGAGTGTGCAGTTCGGATGTCAATTAATGTGAATAAATTTTGTGAAGCATAAAAATTTCCCATTCATTCATCAGTGAACCAGGCAGGAGAACACAGTTTTAATCTGCCAGGAAGTTTCATATCAGCGCACACTCCGCTGCAGAGTGAAAATCTCATTCTGGAAACATCCCCCAGGCTGTGGCTAAGCCAAGTCTCCGCAATATCCTTTCTTTCAGGAGTGCTAGTTCTGCATGGTTCGCAGGAGAGCTTCTGTAAAGTTTGGAAGGTAGGAGACGAGGTACTGGCAGAAGTAAAGCTGTGAGTACCGGTCGTGAGTCGTGCTTCGGTAGCTCAGTTGGTAGAGCACTTGCCCGCGAAAGGCAAAGGTCCCGAGTTCGAGTCTCGGTCGGGCACACAGTTTTAATCTGCCAGGAAGTTTCATATCAGCGCACACTCCGCTGCAGAGTGAAAATCTCATTCTGACTTACACGACTGTTCTCGATATCAACCACATAGCAGTATGCTACCGATTGCCTGCACAGTATAACTTCAAAAATAATAAATGGAGATTATATCTCCAGAAAGCCGAAACTTTAGCCAGGTCATTATGTGAGACAACATCGAACGTATTACACAATTTTGTCGACAGTTCATATATTTCATAAGACATTATATCAAACAAAACATATAGAGAAACAGAAATAAACACTTATTACAACAGCGTACTTCTTTTGCACAGTAACAGATTGATATATTCCTAGAGAACATGATAGCAAGTGATTGTGTAAAAGAGAGAGAGAGACGTTGCTTTAGCTTTCTTTTTCGCATGTCTGCATTATATCAAACAAAACATATAGAGAAACAGAAATAAACACTTACACTCCTGGAAATTGAAATAAGAACACTGTGAATTCATTGTCCCAGGAAGGGGAAACTTTATTGACACATTCCTGGGGTCAGATACATCACATGATCACACTGACAGAACCACAGGCACATAGACACAGGCAACAGAGCATGCACAATGTCGACACTAGTACAGTGTATATCCACCTTTTGCAGCAATGCAGGCTGCTATTCTCCCATGGAGACGATCGTAGAGATGCTGGATGTAGTCCTGTGGAACGGCTTGCCATGCCATTTCCACCTGGCGCCTCAGTTGGACCAGCGTTCGTGCTGGATGTGCAGACCGCGTGAGACGACGCTTCATCCAGTCCCAAACATGCTCAATGGGGGACAGATCCGGAGATCTTGCTGGCCAGGGTAGTTGACTTACACCTTCTAGAGCACGTTGGGTGGCACGGGATACATGCGGACGTGCATTGTCCTGTTGGAACAGCAAGTTCCCTTGCCGGTCTAGGAATGGTAGAACGATGGGTTCGATGACGGTTTGGATGTACCGTGCACTATTCAGTGTCCCCTCGACGATCACCAGTGGTGTACAGCCAGTGTAGGAGATCGCTCCCCACACCATGATGCCGGGTGTTGGCCCTGTGTGCCTCGGTCGTATGCAGTCCTGATTGTGGCGCTCACCTGCACGGCGCCAAACACGCATACGACCATCATTGGCACCAAGGCAGAAGCGACTCTCATCGCTGAAGACGACACGTCTCCATTCGTCCCTCCATTCACGCCTGTCGCGACACCACTGGAGGCGGGCTGCACGATGTTGGGGCGTGAGCGGAAGACGGCCTAACGGTGTGCGGGACCGTAGCCCAGCTTCATGGAGACGGTTGCGAATGGTCCTCGCCGATACCCCGGGAGCAACAGTGTCCCTAATTTGCTGGGAAGTGGCGGTGCGGTCCCCTACGGCACTGCGTAGGATCCTACGGTCTTGGCGTGCATCCGTGCGTCGCTGCGGTCCGGTCCCAGGTCGACGGGCACGTGCACCTTCCGCCGACCACTGGCGACAACATCGATGTACTGTGGAGACCTCACGCCCCACGTTTTGAACAATTCGGCGGTACGTCCACCCGGCCTCCCGCATGCCCACTATACACCCTCGCTCAAAGTCCGTCAACTGCACATACGGTTCACGTCCACGCTGTCGCGGCATGCTACCAGTGTTAAAGACTGCGATGGAGCTCCGTATGCCACGGCAAACTGGCTGACACTGACGGCGGCGGTGCACAAATGCTGCGCAGCTAGCGCCATTGGACGGCCAACACCGCGGTTCCTGGTGTGTCCGGTGTGCCGTGCGTGTGATCATTGCTTGTACAGCCCTTTCGCAGTGTCCGGAGCAAGTATGGTGGGTCTGACACACCGGTGTCAATGTGTTCTTTTTTCCATTTCCAGGAGTGTATTACAACAGCGTACTTCTTATGCACAGTAACAGATTGATATATTCCTAGAGAACATGATAGCAAGTGATTGTGTAAAAGAGAGAGAGAGACGTTGCTTTAGCTTTCTTTTTCGCATGTCTGCATTATATCAAACAAAACATATAGAGAAACAGAAATAAACACTTATTACAACAGCGTACTTCTTATGCACAGTAAGATATTGATATATTCCTAGAGAACATGATAGCAAGTGATTGTGTAAAAGAGAGAGAGAGAGGTTGCTTTAGCTTTCTTTTTCGCATGTCTGCATATAACGTGACACTAACTCCGAAAATCTCCCTCGCACCCACAAATGCACATGCGCGCAGACATATCAACAGCACAATTCTTAACTCCTCAGAGAGTATGTTCGGTCACTTTTACATCGTAGTCTTAAGCAGGGGGTGTTTTGGGCTGTACGGCTACTTAAGATAAAGGTGGAGATCGGGCCTGAAGTACCATGTAACGACAGCACCAACCTCAACTAATAACTGTGCTCTAGCCGTTACCAAATGATTTATGTGCTCTGCTTTGCTTTGAATTGTGCTTGCTGGCTGTTTCCTTTTCTTATTTTGCGATGAGTGCAGAGAGCAATCTTCCTCTGTCACAGGGTTCGAATACGACTCTCGCAACACCAGATGGAATCATCGATCCATATGTACATTATTACATCGGTTCTGCCTTCCCAGAAGCACAGGGCACGGACGTAAGCTGAAAGCCCTGTGAGAGGGAGGCGTGGCTTGTCTCCCCATTCCGCTCTTCTCCCCTCCACAGCCAGAACTCCTCGTTTATTTTACGTTCGCGGCCGGCTGCCAGAAGAGTGTTCGCTACAACATACGAGGGCAGTTCAATAAGTAATGCAACACATTTTTTTTCTGAAACAGGGGTTGTTTTATTCAGCATTGAAATACACCAGGTTATTCCCCAATCTTTTAGCTACACAACACTATTTTTCAACGTAATCTCCATTCAATGCTACGGCCTTACGCCACCTTGAAATAAGGGCCTGTATGCCTGCACGGTACCATTCCACTGGTCGATGTCGGAGCCAACGTCGTACTGCATCAATAACTTCTTCATCATCCGCGTAGTGCCTCCCACGGATTGCGTCCTTCATTGGGCCAAACATATGGAAATCCGACGGTGCGAGACTGGGGCTGTAGGGTGCATGAGGAAGAACAGTCCACTGAAGTTTTGTGAGCTCCTCTCGGGTGCGAAGACTTGTGTGAGGTCTTGCGTTGTCATGAAGAAGGAGAAGTTCGTTCAGATTTTTGTGCCTACGAACACGCTGAAGTCGTTTCTTCAATTTCTGAAGAGTAGCACAATACACTTCAGAGTTGATCGTTTGACCATGGGAAAGGACATCGAACAGAATAACCCCTTCAGCGTCCCAGAAGACTGTAACCATGACTTTACCGGCTGAGGGTATGGCTTTAAACTTTTTCGTGGTAGGGGAGTGGGTGTGGCGCCACTCCATTGATTGCCGTTTTGTTTCAGGTTCGAAGTGATGAACCCATGTTTCATCGCCTGTAACAATCTTTGACAAGAAATTGTCACCTCAGCCACATGACGAGCAAGCAATTCCGCACAGATGGTTCTCCTTTGCTCTTTATGGTGTTCGGTTAGACAACGAGGGACACAGCGGGAACAAACCTTTGAATATCCCAACTGGTGAACAATTGTGACAGCACTACCAACAGAGATGTCAAGTTGAGCACTAAGTTGTTTGATGGTGATCCGTCGATCATCTCGAACGAGTGTGTTCGCACGCTCCGCCATTGCAGGAGTCACAGCTGTGCACGGCAGGCCCGCACGCGGGAGATCAGACAGTCTTGCTTGACCTTGCGGCGATGATGACACACGCTTTGCCCAACGACTCACCGTGCTTTTGTCCACTGCCAGATCACCGTAGACATTCTGCAAGTGCCTATGAATATCTGAGATGCCCTGGTTTTCCGCCAAATGAAACTCGATCACTGCCCGTTGTTTGCAACGCACATCCGTTACAGACGCCATTTTAACAGCTCCGTACAGCGCTGCCACCTGTCGGAAGTCAATGAAACTATACGAGACGAAGCGGGAATGTTTGAAAATATTCCACAAGAAATTTCCGGTTTTTTCAACCAAAATTGGCCGAGAAAAAAAATGTGTTGCATTACTTATTGAACTGCCCTCGTAAGTTCCAGTATGAGAAACAATAGAGCATGTATAAATTATTCGTACTTGTAATCTTGATTTTGCGAAGCAAATTTAATCAAATTACCTACAATTAAAACTAAAAGCACTGTACTCACCAATATCAGCAACTCCATGACTTCGGGAAGACAGTTTCAAAATAATTAGTAGGAATGATATTGTAATCCGATTCGTCGCTCCCCTTGTTGGCAAATAAATCGGTCATCTCAGATTGAAATGTTAAATTTTACACATGAATGACTTTTCACAGGATAGCAACCCTAAGGCACTCAGTAGTTCTTCTTTCATGGTGTTTCTTAGGAACGCTTTAATTCTCTTGAGCATTGAAACGCACCGCTCAGCTTATGATGTCGAGATAGGCATCATGATTAGCAAAAAAATGGTTCACATGGCTCTGAGCACTATGGGACTTAACTTTTGAGGTCATCAGTCCCCTAGAACTTAGAACTACTTAAACCTAACTAACCTAACGACATCACACACATCCATGCCCGAGGCAGGATTCGAACCTGCGACCGTAGCGGTAGGGCGGTTCCAGACTGTAGGGCCTAGAACCGTCGGCTGGCTTATAATTAGCACTGAAAACTTTAACCGTCTCATCGGATGTGTCACGAAGTTCATCCCCTAGAATCAGTGGAAGAAACGGAAGTGCTCCAGAAACTACTCTCAACTCAGGCCCAGCATAGAAGACTTGAAGCTCACCCTTCAACTTCCTTTTCTCCAGTAATGTATATGTGTCTTTAATTTGAAGGTATTTGTCTGGAAAACCTGTGATGTATTTGTCAAATCGATTTACGTCAAATAAGTTGACTGCAATGAGGTGTCCAGTATACTGAAAATGTAATTTTTATTTCAGGAAGGACGGCATCGCACACTTCCAAAGCATCTCTTTTTTTATGCCCATCAACAATCCGTGGCTTCTTGGCAGGCATCGTTTCGTCATTTTTGGCTAATCTCGTTAAGGATGGAATCAGCGTCATCTCTAATGTTTTGCATTGCCGCTTCAAAGTTCTGGTTGTCTTGTGTTGCTGTGTTCGGTTCGGTTATCTTCTTCTGAAGCTGATTAAAAAGTACATCTGCGTGAGGCATTATCTTATAGAAAAATGATAGCCAGAAAATGAATTCGTTATCTATCAGTCTTTGTTTGTATGAACCAGCTTCTTCAAAAATAAAAGATAGTTTTATGCTCTCACTTGGTTCAGTGGCTTCCACAACAGTAATAAGATTTTTCCCTGTTTTCAAAAACATCTTTTACTACTCACGAATGATAATTTTATCTCATCACACACATGGGGCAAGCTTTCTTGAATAATGCAGTGCAACACTTTTGATCTCTGTAGCGAGTTAGAAAGAAAGAAGAATTACGTGAAAGGTGTGCAAAAAAGATGTGGGCTTTGCGATTAACAGTGACTGCCGTAGACATTACGTTGCACTGATGCGCACAACAATGGATGTAGTTTGCATTTGGATACTTGTCTTTAATTAATATCTGAACTCCGTTCGACTTGCCACTCATAACGTTTGCCCCATCGTAATTCTGAGCTATTAGTTTTGCTCAGTCATCGCCAATTAATGGTTCAGTTTATTTCAGTATACTCTCAGCTATAGTATGAGCATTCTGACTTATTGGATTAACAAAGTTCCAAAATCTTTCAACACGTTCTCCGTCAACAACATAAAGCAAAACAACAACCAACTGAAATGCGCAAGACACATCTGTGCTTTCATCCACGATTATTGCAACATAATCAGCACGTTTTATTTCTTTATGAGCTTCATCATGGTACAGCTCCAACATGCATTGCAGTAGTTCGTTCTGAACAGTCTTAGAAACGTCTTTGAACACTGATGCTTGAATGAGATGAACTTGAAGCTTTATCCAGTTCCACACTGAGCTGAATTAGCTCGCGAAAAATCCCCTTATTTTGAGAGGCATCAGATTCATCGTGGCCCCTGAGAGCCAGTTCCAAAGCACCACAGAAACGAATACAGTTTACAATCAAATTGAATATATATCTATTCTTTTCTATATGTTTGTTGTGGCTGTAAATTTTTTGTCTATATCGCGAATCTAATTTCTGCTGAATGTGGTTTTACCTAGAAATGAAAGACTAAGCACATTATTCATGTGCCGCTTTGACATTTCATGTACTTTCATTTTAGACCAATATCAGTTATTCCGGTCTTACACCAATGAACATCTCCCCCAAATAACACACGAGGAAAACAAAAAACAACGTTGCTTTCTTCACAACCACAAATCCATTTCTGCTTTTGGTAAATTTCTGGACTGAACTTACGGCATCGACTTTTTGTTTGCTGCTACAGATTTAGATTCGGGAGTGGCCTACCCAGTGTTTTTTTTTTATCTGAGAGTCCTGTCGCTAAATGGCGTTTTTAATAAGTCATTTACTTTAGCTATTTTCACAGTCAACTGAAATTTTTCTTACAGATAGCAGTGTGCAGACAACTGTATACGGTCAATTACCTGACCTCGCAATAACTACAACGTGATTGTACAGAACTGTATTACACGAATATAATGTGTATAAAAAGAAATACTAAACCTTTGTTTGGAAAACGGATGCTCAACATGCGGTGAATGCATTAGTTTTCTTGTTCTGTAACAGTAGCCCTGCTGTTGTGAGACCAATATTGTAATAATGCCACGTAGTTTCAAAATCTAAGGGCATAATTATATTCAAATTACACATAGTTATTTATACCGATATTTAAGTGTATTATTTCTGCATTCGATTTAAGTAAGCATTAATTAGCGTTTAGAAATGCATTTGCATTAACTTTAAGAAAAATTGTAAAACTGGATTACAAGAAATCTGCTCCCCGATATATTCTAACACGATCGCTAGATGGCAGAGCGTGCTTTTATAGGTCCTGCACTTTACTGCACTCTAGCAGAAGGCACGTAAAGTTCTGAGTCAGACTAAATGTTGCTCCACCTTGACCTCTGCCACAAGAAGCGCGTAGAAACCAGTGGCCGCGCCTTTCACACAGCGCTTATGTGGATACACGGTCCCAATTTGCAGTTGGCTGCAAGCTTCAGAAAACTACTGCGAGAGCACATGCGGTGAAACTCGCCTTTTAATCTAACTTACAATAAGGACTACATACACACCCATGCCCGATGGAGGACTCGAACCTCGGACGGGGGGAGCCGGGTGGTGAACTGTGACAAGCCGCGCGGACCGTGAGAAGACGCCTTAGGGGCCGAAATTCATTATTAAGCTTGCTTGCAGAAATGAGAAGCTAGCACTAGCGATACGAAATGGCACCAAGAAGAGATGTTGGGTGCACGACATTCATAGCATGAAAGAAAGCTTAGGAGAATACCATCGTCTGTGTATTGATCTAGAGTCTGACGAAGATAGGTTCTTCAAATCTTTTCGTATGTCGCGAGAATGTTTCGAGGAAATGCATCGGCTGATAAAAAGGTAGCACCGAGAAGTGCACAACGAACCAGAGAAAGCCAATTGATACAAGGCACAGACAAGCCGTTCGTTTGAGGTAAGTTTTACCGTTTGTGCTTGAAATAGAAGTCATATAAATTATTCCATTTCAGTTTTGCTGTATCATATGAAAGGTTCGGCGGAAGAAAGTGCTATCCCACAACGTAGTTACGAGTGGAGTGATAAATTTATCTGCAGTGTTTACGAATACAGTAAACGATAGTAACATCTTGTTCCGCATGTCCCGCTAGAGAGAACTTTCTACTTAATAGATTGTTTTGTTTCATTGTATTCATAACATTGTCATTGAATTTAAACAAACATATCTTTGGTCGTTAACTTATCTATTCGTTCTATCGGCATAATTGATTTTACTCTTTTCCAGATACTTGACTACAGACGACAGTCACCAGACCATAGCCTTTTCTTTTCGGTTAGGATGTTCAACAGTCTCAGATATTGTGAAATAAGTGTGCCAGACAATATGGACTGTTCTACAACCCAAGTATTTACGTACTCCTACAACAGAGATGTGGAAGAAATCTGAAGAAGGATTTCTAGAACTTTGGGTGTTTCCGGACTGCCTTGGAAGCATAGACGGAAAGCATATCATGTTAAAATGCCCGAAGGATAGTGGATCCCAGTTCTTCTGTTACGAACAGTTCTTTTCGCTAGTTCTCCTGGCGATCGTTGATCCATACTACAGAGTTTACAATAGTTGATATTGGAAGTTATGGACGTCACAGTGACAACACTATTTCTGAGAATTCAGCTTTCTATCAAGAGTATATCGAGGGCAAAAGTATTCTACCTCCAAATCAGGATCGCGTGTATCATACAAAACGTTGTATTCTCTCACCTCCTCTGTAAGTCTTTCTGTGTCCATGATGCATGCACTACGAGCTACAAGACAAAAACTGTCTCACGCCGCTGCTTCCAGTGTGACCGCAGAGCAGTTGAATGCGCTAACAGAGGCAAGCAGCCGCTCCGGCTTGCGGCGAATCTGTAATCTGTGACAACCCGGCGGCGGCCTGTGCGGCAGGCCGCATGCCGGTGCGTCAAAGCCGCACCCTGTGTGACCGCCGCCATACAGCAACGAGCGATTCAACAGTGCGGCCTGCCGGCTGCGGTTCAAGGCCACAGGCCGGACGGCCAGGCCGCATTCTGTCTGGCCAGGCCTTATAGCGCGCCTTCCCCCCATGTGGCTGAAAAGCACTTGACTCAGTAACACATCTACACTTATCGTCAAAAGTAGGACCATATGGGATATCAGACGAATTATGTGAGTGGGTTGAGGATTTTTCGATACGGAGGAGGCAGCTTGTTATCTTGGATGGAGAGTCATCAACAAATGTAGGCCGGCCGGAGTGGCCGAGCGGTTCTAGGCGCTACAGTCTGGAACCGCGCGACCGCTACGGTCGCAGGCTCGAATCCTGCCTCGGGCATGGATGTGTGTGAAGTCCTTTGGTTAGTTAGGTTTAAGTAGTTCTAAGTTCTAGGGGACTGATGACCTCAGTAGTTAAGTCCCATAGTGCTCAGAGCCATTTGAACCATTTCTGAACAAATGTAGAAGTAGCTTCGGATGTACCCAAGAGAAGCGTATTCGGTCCCTTGCTGTCCATGTTGTGAATTAATGATGTAGCGGACAATATTAACAGTACCTTCAGACGTTTCGCAGTTATCTTTAGTGAAGTACTGTCTAAAAGATGCTGCATAAATAATCCGTCAGATCTTGATAAGACTTCAAATTGACGCAATGATTGGCAGCTGCCTTTAAATATTAAAAAAAATATAAAATTGTGCGCTTAACAACAACGAAAACAAATGGTTCAAAAGGCTCGAAGCACTATGGGACTTAACATCTGAGGTCATCAGTCCCCTAGACTTAGAATTACTAAAACTCAACTAGCCTAAGGACATCACACATATCCATGCCCGAGGCAGGGTTCGAACTTGCGGCCGTAGCAGCAGCGCGGTTCCGGACTGAAGCGACTAGAGCCGCTCGTCCACAGTGGCCGGCACAAAAAAGTTATATGATATGCTATATAATATTAGTGAGTCTCAGCTGAAATCTGTAAACTCATACAAATACTTGGGTGTAACACTTTTTAACTATCACACTGGCTCAGTCGTGGCTAAAACAGATAGCAGATTGCGGTATATTGACGGAATACTAGGGAAGCGCAGTCAGTCTGCAAAGGAGATTGCTTATAAATTACTCACGCGATCCACCCTACAATGCTGCTGAAGTGTGTGGGACCCGTACCAAATAGCACCAAATAGGACTGGCAAGAGGTATTAAACGTATTCAGAGAAGGGTAGCACGAATGTTCACATGTTTGTTTGACGCGCGGCAGATGTCACTGACTGTGAGATTTTGAAAGACCTAAATTGGTACAAACTTGAAGATAGGCGGAAACTATCCCGAGAAAGTCGACCAAGAATGTTTCAACAATCCGTTAAAAATGATTACTGTAAGACTATACTACAGCCTCCTACATACCGCTCCCACAGAGATCGTGACGAGAAGATTAGATTAATTACAACACACACAGAGGTATTTAAACATTATTTTTTCCCGCGCTCCATACGTGAATGGAACGAGAAAAAAACCTAATAACCAGTGTAATGGGACGTATCCACTGCCATGCACTTTACAGTGGTTCACAGAGTATACATGTAAATGTAGAACGTGCTCAGCTCCTATCAGCAGTCTAGGTCATCAAGCGACTGGAAAAAAAGCACGTGTCATCCCCGTTTTCAAGAAAGGTCCTGGGACAAATGCGCGTAATTGTTGGCTTATGCTGGTGACGTCAGCCTGTTTTAGAATTATGGAATATGTTTTATGCATTATGTCATTTTTGGAGATCGAAAAACTCAGTTGTGAAAGTCAACATAGATTTCGTAAACAGAGGTATTGTGAAATCCAGCTCGGCTTGTTTGTCAGTAAGATTCAGATGCTGTAGAGAGGGCCCACAGATTGATGCTGTTTACTCCGAATTCTGGAAGGCATTCGCCAAGTTCTGCACCTTCGCTTAGCGACGAAAATAACGAGTTACCGACAATCGAATCAGTTTTGTAGTTGGATTCAGTGCATTCTCCCAGACAGAACTCATCCCGTCCTTTTTCAAGTGATGAAATCGTCAGATGTAAAGTAACTTCTTGAGCGTCCCTGGAGGGTGTATAGGACTGTTACTGTGGACATATATTGTCTATAAACGATTTCGTGTATAAGGTCTGGAATTGCGTGAGGCTGTTCACGGACGATGCTGTCGTAACTTGCAACCAAATCGAAGCGAAGTGTAGGAGGAGCTGCGGAGGATCAATGTTCGTGTACTTGTAGGGACCCTCCACCTAAATAAGTGTAACGTATTGCATATAAACGGGCGGACCCAATACTGCCCAGCAGAGCTTGAATTGTGAAAAAATAGGTTCCTGTGCTGTTAACTTCCGGGAAGGGGGTCTTTTTGAAATTTAGACGCCTCAGAACGATATTTTAATGCTTTTTTCCGTTAGAGGAACTGGTACGGCTTACAGACGCTTACCGTCGCGAATGAAGCACTGCCTTTCAATTACAGTCTTGGCGATAAATCTCTGAGTACACTGACAATCGTAAAATACTTAGGAATAACCCTAAGTGAAACAACCACATAAAACCAGGTGAAGGAAAAACAGATACCAGGTGGAGTTTCTCTGGAAGAATCTGATGGTATAATTCCTTCACGAAAGAAGTTACCTACAAAATAAGAGCCCGTGCCATCGATTCTTTAGTAATGGTCTTCCGCCAGAGACCACTATCAAGGATAATTACTAGATGAGATAGAAAAGATCCAAAGAAGAGTGGCGCGTTCCGTGATTTCTTCATGCGTTCGATTAGGAAGAGCGAGAGCGTTGAAGATGCTCACCCAGCTCTAGTGGGAGACCGTTAGCGAAGTGTTGTGTACCATAGTTTAAATTCAGAGATTTGACGTTCCAAGAACACGTGTTGCTCCTTCCACATATATCTCGCAAAAAAAGTAGAAATTATCCAGCAGAGGATCAAGTAGGTAAAAAAACAACGGCTAGTAGAAATCCTTGGGTAACAGAAGAAATATTGAATTTAATGGATGAAAGGAGAAAATATAAAAATGCAGTAAATGAAGCAGGCAAAAAGAAATACAAACGTCTCAAAATGAAATCGACAGGAAGTGCAAAATGTCTAAGCAGGCATGGCTAGAGGACAAATGTAAGGATGTAGAGGCTTATCTCACTAGGGGTAAGATAGATACTGCCTACAGGAAAATTAAAGAGACCTTTGGAGAAAAGAGAACCACTTCTATGAATATCAAGAGCTCAGATGGAAACCCAGTTCTAAGCAAAGAAGGGAAAGCAGAAAGGTGGAAGGAGTATGTAGAGGGTCTATACAAGTGCGATGTACTTGAGGACAATATTTTGGAAATGGAAGAGGATGTAGATGAAGATGAAATGGGAGATATGATACTGCGTGACGAGTTCGACAGAGCAGTGGAAGACCTGAGTCGAAACAAAGCCCCGGGAGTAGACAACATTCTATTAGAACTACTGACAACCTTGGGACAGCCAGTCCTGACAAAACTCTACCGTCTGGTGAGCAAGATGTATGAGACAGGCGAAATACCCTCAAACTTCAAGAAGAACATAATAATTCCAATCCCAAAGAAAGCAGGTGTTGACAGATGTGAAAATTACCGAACTATCAGTTTAATAAGTCACAGCTGCAAAACACTAACATGAATTCTTATAGACGAATGGAAAAACTGGTGGAAGCCGACCTCGGGGAAGATCAGTTTGGATTCCGTAGAAATACTGGAACACGTGAGGCAATACTGACCCTACGACTTATCTTAGAAGAAAGATTAAGGAAAGGCAAACCTACGTTTCTAGCATTTGTAGACTTAGAGAAAGCTTTTGACAATGTTGACTGGAATACTCTCTTTCAAATTATAAAGGTGGCAGGGGTAAAATACAGGGAGCGAAAGACTATTTACAATTTGTACAGACACCAGATGGCAGTTATAAGAGTCGAGGGACATGAAAGGGAAGCAGTGGTTGGGAAGGGAGTGAGACAGGGTTGTAGCCTCTCCCCGATGTTATTCAATCTGTATATTGAGCAAGCAGTAAAGGAAACAAAAGAAAAATTCAGTGTAGGTATTAAAATCCATGGAGAAGAAATAAAAACTTTGAGGTTCGCCGATGACGTTGAAATTCTATCAGATACAGCAAAGGACTTGGAAGAGCAGTTGAATGGAATGGACAGTGTCTTGAAAGGAGGATATAAGATGAACATCAACAAAAGCAAAACGAGGATAATGGAATGTAGTCGAGTTAACTCCGGTGATGCTGAGGGAAGTAGATTAGGGAATGAAACACTTAAAATAGTAAATGAGTTTTGCTGTTTGGGGAGCAAAATAACTGATGATGGTCGAAGTAGAGAGGATATAAAATGTAGACTGGCAGTGGCTAGGAAAGCGTTTCTGAAGAAGAAAAATTTGTTAACATCGAGTATAGATTTAAGTGTCAGGAAGTCGTTTCTGAAAGTATTTGTATGGAGTGTAGCCATGTATGGAAGTGAAACATGGACGGTAAATAGTTTGGACAAGAAGATAACAGAAGCTTTCGAAATGTGGTGCTACAGAAGAATGCTGAAGATTAGATGGGTAGATCACATAACTAATGGGGAGGTATTGAATAGAATTGGCGAGAAGAGGAGTTTGTGGCACAACTTGACAAGAAGAAGGGATCGGTTGGTAGGACATGTTCTGAGGCATCAAGGGATCACAAATTTAGAATTGGAGGGCAGCGTAGAGGGTAAAAATCGTAGAGGGAGACCAAGAGATGAATACACTAAAAAGATTCAGAAGGATGTAGGTTGCAGTAAGTACTAGGAGATGAAGAAGCTTGCACAGGATAGAGTAGCATGGAGAGCTGCATCAAACCAGTCTCAGGACTGAAGACTACAACAACAACAACAACAACGGAGGTTTATCAAATATCGTAGCCGGCCGTTGTACCCGAGCGGTTCTAGGCACTTCGGTCTGGGACTGCGCTGCTGCTACGGTCGCAGGTTCGATTCCTACATAGGGCATGAATATGTGTGATGTCCTTAGGTTAGTTAGGTTTACGTAGTTCTAAGTCTTTGGGACTGATGGCCTCAGATGTTAAGTCCCATAATGCTTAGAGCCATTTGAACCATTTTCAATTACCGTACCTTCCACGCACAATTCACGAATGGAAAAGTAAAAGGGACTAAATGATGGTGCTGCCAGAAGCGTCCTGCTCTGTACGTCGTAAATTGGCTTGCAGAGAATAGATGCAGAAGTAGAAACAACATTTTTAAGACAATAAAAAGATCGTAATGCCGTCATTGGTACGTCTTTGGGAGCGCGATCATTACCATCGAAAGCTTAGTATGTATTCAGTTACCTGGTAGAGGAGCTGCCGACGTCGGTTCTCGGCGAGTGAAGCCGACAATGCAATGAGAAGCACAATGGTTGCCACGGGAGGGCTCGAGCTTTGTCGGTTGCCACGATACAGCTTGGGGTGCGTCACGCCACGCAGGCTGACAAACGGGCTGTTATACCCTCGGCAGCGCAGCACGCACAAGCCGATCGCTGCCGTCACAATTCCTCTCACTCGACTAGGGAAGCAGTACAGCCGCATTTAACGAGTAGACTTTCGAAGCTGCGACCTAGGGGCTCCCGCCCCAAAAATTTTAAATAAAAAATACCTTTCTTTAATACTGTGGTGCAAGACCCCTTCTAATTGCAAAATACGTGTGGCTAATTATTTGTAGGGGCTCGTTCGGGCGAATTTTTCAGTGTATAGTAGATTGAATTAAGTCAAAATCCACCTCTCAGACCTCGCGTTCCTCGCATTGAGTCCCCAGTGGCGTCCTGTCAGGAGTGTGGGGTTCCAGCTACGTCCTTTTAAAGGAACGGTAAGCGGAGTTTTGGAAATTTGAAATGAGTTCAGTTTCGCGGAATGTTGATTTATTCACGGACTGTGTTCGCCTATGCCAGGTTTGTTTTCCTATTCTCGAAGACGTTCTAACAACATGCCCGTCACTTGTTATCACAAACAGCAGTGGAAAAAAGTTCAAAAATGGTTCAAAGGGCTCTGAGCACTATGGGACTTAACTTCTAAGGTCATCAGTCCCCTGGAACTTAGAACTACTTAAACCTAACTAACCTAAGGACATCACACACATCCATGCCCGAGGCAGGATTCGAACCTGCGACCGTAGCGGTCGCGCGGTTCCAGACTGTAGCGCCTAGAACCGCTCGGTCACTCTAGCCGGCACAGGTGGCTGTACTGGCAGTGGTGGGTATACAGGGTGTTACAGAAAGGTACGGCCAAACTTTCAGGAAACATTCCTCACACACAAAATAAGATGTTATGTGGACATGTGTCCGGAAACGCTTAATTTCCATGTTAGAGCTCATTTTAGTTTCGTCCACCTACGCTCAATGGAGCACGTTATCATGATTTCATACGGGATACTCTACCTGTGCCGCTAGAACATGTGCATTTACAAGTACGACACAACATGTGGTTCATGCACGAAGGAGCTCCTGCACATTTCAGTCGAAGTGTTCGTACGCTTCTCAACAGATTCGGTGACCGATGGATTGGTAGAGGCGGACGAATTCCTTGGCTTCCGCGCTCTCCTGACCTCAACCCTCTTGACTTTCATTTATGGGGGCATTTGAAAGCTCTTGTCTACGCAACCCCAGTACCAAATGTAGAGACTCTTCGTGCTCGTATTGTGGACGGCTGTGATACAATACGCCATTCTCCAGGGCTGCATTAGCGCATCAGGGATTCCATGCGTCGGAGGGTGGATGCATGTATCCTCGCTAACGGAGGACATTTTGAACATTTCCTGTAACAAAGTGTTTGAAGTCACGCTGGTACGTTCTGTTGCTGTGTGTTTCCATTCCATGATTAATGTGATTTGAAGAGAAGTAATAAAATGAGCTCTAACATGGAAAGTAAGCGTTTCAGGACACATGTCCACATAACATATTTTCTTTCTTTGTGTGTGAGGAATGTTTCCTGAAAGTTTGGCCGTACCTTTTTGTAACACCCTGTATAAAGCGTGTCGGGAGACACGGATAACAGTACAGTCGTTGTCGTATTGCGGAAACGAAGCGATTTAGCCTGCCGGTGTGGCCGAGTGGTTCTAGTCGATTCAGTCTGGAACCGCGCAACCGCTACGGTCCCAGGTTCGAATCCTACCTCGGGCATGGATGTGTATGATGTTCTTAGGTTAGTTAGGATTATGTAGTTCTAAGTTCTAGTGGACTGATGACCTCAGCTGTTAAGTCCCACAGTGCTCAGAGCCAAGCAAGAAACGATTTAACTGACGTTCAGAAGGGTATGATCGTTGGCTTTGTGGCTATGGATAGAAGCATATCTGAAACGGCTAAGTTCGTTAACTGTCGCTATGGGTAAAGCATACCAAGCGTGGCAAAATGGCGCTATCCAAATCTGGCGCCGAGACAACTACGGTGCACCACAGACCTTAGATGACGGGGCTGAATGACGGCTGCGAATATCCATACGGGCAATCGACGTATACCTGTCGAGCAACTGACAGCCCAGATGAACGAAGGGACTACCAACAGTGTCTCTTCAACGACAGTTCAGCGCACGTTGCAGCGTATGTTCCTCTGCAGCAGGTTCATGCCTCCATGATGGCTGTAGTTCATCGGCGATGAAGGCTGGAATTTGCACGCCAATACCACATCTGGACATCCACTGAGTGGCGACAGGTGGTCTTCCAAATCAATCACGTTTTATGCTCCATCGAACTGAAAGCAAACACCCAGCAACAATCGTTGGGCGGGTCCAGGCCAGAGGAGAGAGCATTATGGTCTGGGGAATGTTTCCGTGGCATTCCCAGGGTGATTTCGCCATTCTGGAAGTAACAATGGATCAACACAAGTATGCATCAATCCTTGGGCACCATGTTCATCCCTACACGCAGTTTGTTTCTCCTCGGCACGATGGCATCTACCAGCAGGACAATGCAACGTGTCACACAGCCCGTAGTATACGTGCGTGGTTCGGAGAGCACCAAGAGGAGGTTATCATATTCTCCTGGCCACCAAACTCCCCGGATTTAAATGCCGTCGAGAATCTGTGGAACCAACTCGATCGCGCTGTTCGCGCCATAGACCTTCAAGCGACAAATCTAGCCCAGGTATCCCTGTGAATACCTTCTAGAACCAAATTAAGGGGAGGTTTACTATCTTTCGCCCGAAAAAAGCTTGTTCTTTGAGAATTTTTTTTCTCGAGATGTGTTACAGATATCAATGTCAAATTTGGTCAACATGTTTATTGATATTTCCTCTACAAACTGGAATTTTTTTCGACCGGAAATGTCGAAGAGCAAAGGCGGAAGTGTCGTCGGAACGAAACAAAATTTCGATGTAGACTTCCACGCGCGGTATGTCACAGGTCAGCCGGCTCGCCTGAAATCAAAACTGAGTTGACGTTAGCGATGTGTATAAGATTCTTTAGGAGTTGTACCTCGCTTAAGTTATTTGGATCATAGGAAACAAAATGGCGGCAATTAAAAAATGGGTTTTTTTCATCGATTGTTCGACTTCGTCGGCCAAGTAAAAATATTTATAGTTGATGGATGGGAATAAAAGTGGTACAACTACCAGACAGTTTAGTTAGCTTTGTCGGAAACAAATAATCATGCCAATCCGTTCAGTAGATTTAAAGTTACCATGTTGTTGTTGTGGTCTTCAGTCCTGAGACTGGTTTGATGCAGCTCTCTATGCTACTCTATCCTGTGCAAGCTTCTTCATCTCCCAGTACCTACTGCAACCTACATCCTTCTGAATCTGCTTAGTGTATTCATCTCTTGGTCTCCCTCTACGATTTTTACCCTCCACGCTGTCCTCCAATACTAAAATGCTGATCCCTTAATGCCTCAGTCATGTCCTACCAACCGATCCCATCTTCTGGTCAAGTTGTGCCACAAACTTCTCTTTTCCCCAGTCCTATTCAATACTTCTACATCTACATCTACATTCATACTCCGCAAGCCACCCAACGGTGTGTGGCGGAGGGCACTTTACGTGCTACTGTCATTATCTCCCTTTCCTGTTCCAGTCGCGTATGGTTCGCGGGAAGAACGACTGTCTGAAAGCCTCTGTGCGCGCTCTAATCTCTCTAATTTTACATTCGTGATCTCCTCGGGAGGTATAAGTAGGGGGAAGCAATATATTCGATACCTCATCCAGAAATGCACCCTCTCGAAACCTGGCGAGCAAGCTACACCGCGATGCAGAGCGCCTCTCTTGCAGAGTCTGCCACTTGAGTTTGTTAAACATCTCCGTAACGCTATCACGGTTACCAAATAACCCTGTGACGAAACGCGCCGCTCTTCTTTGGATCTTCTCTATCTCCTCCGTCAACCCGATCTGGTACGGATCCCACACTGATGAGCAATACTCAAGTACAGGTCGAACGAGTGTTTTGTAAGCCACCTCCTTTGTTGATGGACTAAATTTTCTAAGGACTCTCCCAATGGATCTCAACCTGGTACCCGCCTTACCAACAATTAATTTTATATGATCATTCCACTTCAAATCGTTCCGCACGCATACTCCCAGATATTTTACAGAAGTAACTGCTACCAGTGTTTGTTCCGCTATCATATAATCATACAATAAAGGATCCTTCTTTCTATGTATTCGCAATACATTACATTTGTCTATGTTAAGGGTCAGTTGCCACTCCCTGCACCAAGTGCCTATTCGCTGCAGATCTTCCTGCATTTCGCTACAATTTTCTAATGCTGCAACTTCTCTGTATACTACAGCATCATCCGCGAAAAGCCGCATGGAACTTCCGACACTATCTACTAGGTCATTTATATATATTGTGAAAAGCAATGGTCCCATAACACTCCCCTGTGGCACGCCAGAGGTTACTTTAATGTCTGTAGACGTCTCTCCGTTGATAACAACATGCTGTGTTCTGTTTGCTAAAAACTCTTCAATCCAGCCACACAGCTGGTCTGATATTCCGTAGGCTCTTACTTTGTATATCAGGCGACAGTGCGGAACTGTATCGAACGCCTTCCGGAAGTCAAGAAAAATAGCATCTACCTGGGAGCCTGTATCTAATATTTTCTGGGTCTCATGAACAAATAAAGCGAGTTGGGTTTCACACGATCGCTGTTTCCTGAAGCCATGTTGATTCCTACATAGTAGATTATGAGTTTCCAAAAACGACATGATACTCGAGCAAAAGACATGTTCTAAAATTCTACAACAGATCGACGTCAGAGAGATAGGTCTATAGTTTTGCGCATCTACTCGACGACCCTTCTTGAAGACTGGGACTACCTGTGCTCTTTTCCAATCATTTGGAACCTTCTGTTCCTCTAGAGACTTGCGGTACACAGCTGTTAGAAGGGGGGCAAGTTCTTTCGCGTACTCTGTGTAGAATCGAATTGGTATCCCGTCAGGTCCAGTGGACTTTCCTCTGTTGAGTGATTCCAGTTGCTTTTCTATCTATCTATATGATCTACCCATCTAATCTTCAGCATTCTTCTGTAGCACCGCATTTCGAAAGCTTCTATTCACTTCTTGTCCAATCTATTTATCGTCCATGTTTCACTTCCATACATGGCTGCGCTCCATACAAATACTTCCAGAAATGACTTCCTGACACTTAAATCTATACTCGAAGTTAACAAATTTCTCTTCTTCAGAAACGCTTTCCTTGCCATTGGCAGTCTACATTTTATATCCTCTCTACTTCGACCATCATCAGTTATTTTGCTCCCCAAATAGCAAAACTCCTTTACTACTTCAAGTGTCTCGTTTCGTAATCTAATTCCCTCAGCATCACCCGACTTAATTCGACTACATTCCATTATCCTCGTTTTGCTTTTGTTGATGTTCATCTTATATCCTCCTTTCAAGACACTGTCCATTCCATTCAACTGCTTTTCCAAGTCCTTTGCTGTCTCTGACAGAATTACAAGGTCATCGGCGAACCTCAAAGTTTTTATTTCTTCTCCATGGATTTTAATACCTACTCCGAATTTTTCTTTTGTTTCCTTTACTTCTTGCTCAATATACAGATTGAATAACATCGGGGAGAGGCTACAGCCCTGTCTTACTGCCTTCCCAACCACTGCTTCCCTTTCATGTCCCTCGACTCTTATAACTGCCATCTGGTTTCTGTACAATTATAAATAGCCTTTCGCTCCCTGTATTTTACCCCTGCAACCTTTAGAATTTGAAAGAGAGTATTCCAGTCAACATTGTGAAAAGCTTTCTCTAAGTCTACAAATGCTAGAAACGTAGGTTTGCCTTTCCTTAATCTTTCTTCTAAGATAAGTCGTAATATCAGTATTGCCTCACGTGTTCCAGTATTTCTACGGAATCGAAACTGATCTTCCCCGAGGTCGGCTTCTACTAGTTTTTCCATTCGTCTGTAAAGAATTTGTGTTAGTATTTTGCAGCTGCGGCTTATTAAACTGATTGTTCGGTAATTGTCACATCTGTCAACACCTGCTTTCTTATATCATATTATTATATTCTTCTTGAAGTTACCATACCGTGCGATAAAATAGACGTCATTTCGAGAAAAACGCTTTTGAAGTTTTGACTACATATAAATGCAATATTACGCAACTTACGTTCAATCTGCTATTCCGGGTCCATAAACTAGTCCTTCCTCTTCCTCACAGAGGGCGTTCTGCTAGATCTGGGCCATCCTGCGCTGCTCCAGAGCCGATCGTACGGCCGGTGACAAGCGGTTTTCGGTCGCTTGAATCCGGTGGTCGTCCGAATGCTTGGCGAACTGCGTCGAATAGAGTCCCAGGGTGACGTCCATCGTTGTCATGGTCTTCAGAATTGCTGAATACCCTTCGTTGAAGCTACTAACTGCCAGGAAAGTCGCAATCTCCCCAGTCTTCGCACCAGAATGCAAATGCTTGGAGGCTAACTTCCAAACACATGCGTTCAGACTTTCATTTGAATTTTGTGTGTTTCCTCCCAAACACCGGCACAATAATTCGGCCTCCGAAAGAAAAAAACTAGTGCGTAAAAAAGGCCGATTTCAGGAAGGTGCATTTTTTTGTTCAACCACGAATAACAAACATTTCCGTTCCGTATTCAGAAAAACCGTTTCGGGGGTGGATTCTAAACATTTTTATGGATCCAAAAATGCAATTTAAAAAAAAATTGATTTTTTTGAACCAAAAGATAGTAAACCTCCACTTAACTCTCTTCCTATACGTCCTCGCTGAAAATGGTGGTTATTCGGGCTTTTGGTGGGTAATCACATGAATGTGCCTGGACAGTCATCAGGGAATTCTGAAGACTTTTTAAGCAAGCAGTTAAGATTGCCATATGCCAAATGAAATTTTGTTTACAAAGTAATGAAATTGGAAGTGCAATCGACAGTATTAGAACAGGCTAAACGACGTGGTGATGAATTTGGTCAACAAGCGATAGAGCGGATTCAAAATGTAAATGATTTGGTTGCTGCAGATGGGTGATACCACAGATTTTGCTACCGAAAGTTCTTTCACCGTGTTTCAGCTACTGGACAGAATCGAGGTTACCAACCTGCAACACAAGTAGATGAAGGCATGGAGGCTATATTTGCCTACTTGGAAACCAATACGGAAGAATGGACGATCTGTTTGAGCAAATATCCACATCAGCTCGTCCTGATATTCGAACTGTCAATGCTCGCTTTTTCCAGAAATATGGTGACGATGTGGTGATAGCTGAAACAGCTTCAAAGCCAGGCACAAGAATATGCTGACGTTATGATTGTAACATCTGCCATTTCAAGAACCA
This sequence comes from Schistocerca cancellata, assembly GCF_023864275.1. Taxonomy (NCBI): domain Eukaryota; kingdom Metazoa; phylum Arthropoda; class Insecta; order Orthoptera; family Acrididae; genus Schistocerca; species Schistocerca cancellata. The sequence goes on from NC_064628.1 coordinate 67,302,613, forward strand.
AAGATTTTGGAAGTGTTGTCATTGTGGGAGAAGATGTTGACCTGCTTTTGCTCATGAGCGGTTTGGGGCAAGGCATTGAAAACTTATTTTTCTTAAAGCCAGGAAGAGGAAATGCATAAGACAAGTGGTTTTCCACTGCATCTTACAAGTTTGACAATGAATATATTCTGTTCACTCACGCCTTTAGCGGATGTGATGCAACATCCGCTTTTTTTTGTCAAGTAAAAATTAAGTGTTGCAATATTGTTGCGAAAAATGAACACCTAACCTCAGCGCTTTGCACGTTCAATAAACCACATGCTACCCGTGAAGAAATAATAACAGCAGGAGAACAGGTTACTATCGCATTGTATAGTGGAGGTGTCAGCAGTTCCCACACACTAGACCATTTGCGGTACCAGCTATTCGCCAAGTCTGCCACAAAAAGCAAACTGAATCTTGCACGATTGCCACCTACACAACATGCTGCACAACATCATTCGTTGCGGACTTACCAACAAGTCCAAAGTTGGATGGGAAACTGGAAACCTGCTCCCTGCCGCCGTTGGATAAGCAGCTGCAGCAGCAAGTCGTATACTCCTAGCTCACTCATTTGTTACATAGTTTAATTCTTAATTTCTTTGCGTGTTTTTGGTACTTGCATTGTTTAATTCATAAATTTCGGGCGTATTATAGTATTTGAGAGTTGTAGCATCGCGTTTTAGTACCTGAATAGTGTAAATTCGCGTAGTCGTCTGTCAACTGTTTTTGTTTTGAACGGCCAGTGTCGGTTGGTCACAGTCAGTGTGCTCCCTGCCGCCGTTGGATAAGCAGCTGCAGCAGCAAGTCGTATACTCCTAGCTCACTCATTTGTTACATAGTTTAATTCTTAATTTCTTTGCGTGTTTTTGGTACTTGCATTGTTTAATTCATAAATTTCGGGCGTATTATAGTATTTGAGAGTTGTAGCATCACGTTTTAGTACTCGAATAGTGTTAAATCGCGTAGTCTCCTTCCGCCGCCGAGCAGTGTGTCAGCAGTGCACAAGTGGCAGCATTACTGCATTTACTAGGCAATCTTGTATTTTAATAACCGCTTCAATTTTGTGTCGTTTTGTTTGCGCTCTCTGTAGATTAGTTCAGACGTTCTTTGCACAGTTTTTAGCATGGATAGGGACTGCAACTGCTGTGTTCGGATGCAGGCTGAGTTGGCATCCCTTCGCTCCCAGCTTCAGGCAGTGTTGGCTTCGGTCACACAGCTTGAGGCTGTTGCCAATGGGCATCACTGTGGGGGTCCGGATGGGGGTTTGTCGGGGACGGCCAGCTCGTCCCACGCATCCCCCGATCGGACTACGACTGTGGTTGCCCGGGATACTGCCCGCATTGAGGCTGATCCCTCACCTGTGGTAGAGTGGGAGGTCGTCTCAAGGTGTGGCAGGGGGCGAAAGACATTCCGGAGGGCTGAACGGAAGGCCTCTCCAGTTTGTCTGACGAACCGGTTTCAGGCTCTGTCTCAGGCTGATACTGATCTTCAGCCTGACATGGCTGCTTGTCCTGTTCCAGAGGTTGCCCCTCAGTCTGCAAGATCCGGGCAGTCGCAGAGGGTGGGCTTACTGGTAGTTGGGAGCTCCAACGTCAGGCGCATAATGGGGCCCCTTAGGGATATGGCAGCAAGGGAGGGGAAGAAAACCAAAGTGCACTCCGTGTGCATACCGGGGGGAGTCATTCCAGATGTGGAAAGGGTCCTTCCGGATGCCATGAAGGGTACAGGGTGCACCCATCTGCAGGTGGTCGCTCATGTCGGCACCAATGATGTGTGTCGCTATGGATCGGAGGAAATCCTCTCTGGCTTCCGGCGGCTATCTGATTTGGTGAAGACTGCCAGTCTCGCTAGCGGGATGAAAGCAGAGCTCACCATCTGCAGCATCGTCGACAGGACTGACTGCGGACCTTTGGTACAGAGCCGAGTGGAGGGTCTGAATCAGAGGTTGAGACGGTTCTGCGACCATGTGGGCTGCAGATTCCTCGACTTGCGCCATAGGGTGGTGGGGTTTCGGGTTCCGCTGGATAGGTCAGGAGTCCACTACACGCAACAAGCGGCTACACGGGTAGCAGGGGTTGTGTGGCGTGGGCTGGGCGGTTTTTTAGGTTAGATGGCCTCGGGCAAGTGCAGAAAGGGCAACAGCCTCAACGGGTGCGGGGCAAAGTCAGGACATGCGGGGACCAAGCAGCAATCGGTATTGTAATTGTAAACTGTCGAAGCTGCGTTGGTAAAGTACCGGAACTTCAAGCGCTGATAGAAAGCACCGAAGCTGAAATCGTTATAGGTACAGAAAGCTGGCTGAAGCCAGAGATAAATTCTGCCGAAATTTTTACAAAGGCACAGACGGTGTTTAGAAAGGATAGATTGCATGCAACCGGTGGCGGAGTGTTCGTCGCTGTTAGTAGTAGTTTATCCTGTAGTGAAGTAGAAGTGGATAGTTCCTGTGAATTATTATGGGTGGAGGTTACACTCAACAACCGAGCAAGGTTAATAATTGGCTCCTTTTACCGACCCCCCGACTCAGCAGCATTAGTGGCAGAACAACTGAGAGAAAATTTGGAATACATTTCACATAAATTTTCTCAGCATTTTATGGTCTTAGGTGGAGATTTCAATTTACCAGATATAGACTGGGACACTCAGATGTTTAGGACGGGTGGTAGGGACAGAGCATCGAGTGACATTATACTGAGTGCACTATCCGAAAATTACCTCGAGCAATTAAACAGAGAACCGACTCGTGGAGATAACATCTTGGACCTACTGATAACAAACAGACCCGAACTTTTCGACTCTGTAAGTGCAGAACAGGGAATCAGTGATCATAAGGCCGTTGCAGCATCCCTGAATATGGAAGTTAATAGGAATATAAAAAAAGGGAGGAAGGTTTATCTGTTTAGCAAGAGTAATAGAAGGCAGATTTCAGACTACCTAACAGATCAAAACGAAAATTTCTGTTCCGACACTGACAATGTTGAGTGTTTATGGAAAAAGTTCAAGGCAACCGTTAAATGCGTTTTAGACAGGTACGTGCCGAGCAAAACTGTGAGGGACGGGAAAAACCCACCGTGGTACAACAACAAAGTTAGGAAACTACTGCGAAAGCAAAGAGAGCTTCACTCCAAGTTTAAACGCAGCCAAAACCTCTCAGACAAACAGAAGCTAAACGATGTCAAAGTTAGCGTAAGGAGGGCTATGCGTGAAGCGTTCAGTGAATTCGAAAGTAAAATACTAGGTACCGACTTGACAGAAAATCCTAGGAAGTTCTGGTCTTACGTTAAATCAGTAAGTGGCTCGAAACATCATGTCCAGACACTCTGGGATGATGATGGCATTGAAACAGAGGATGACAAGCGTAAAGCTGAAATACTAAACACCTTTTTCCAAAGCTGTTTCACAGAGGAAGACCGCACTGCAGTTCCTTCTCTAAATCCTCGCACCAACGAAAAAATGGCTGACATTGAAATAAGTGTCCAAGGAATAGAAAAGCAACTGGAATCACTCAACAGAGGAAAGTCCACTGGACCTGACGGGATACCAATTCGATTCTACACAGAGTACGCGAAAGAACTTGCCCCCCTTCTAACAGCCGTGTACCGCAAGTCTCTAGAGGAACAGAAGGTTCCAAATGATTGGAAAAGAGCACAGGTAGTCCCAGTCTTCAAGAAGGGTCGTCGAGCAGATGCGCAAAACTATAGACCTATCTCTCTGACGTCGATCTGTTGTAGAATTTTAGAACATGTCTTTTGCTCGAGTATCATGTCGTTTTTGGAAACTCAGAATTTACTATGTAGGAATCAACATGGATTCCGGAAACAGCGATCGTGTGAAACCCAACTCGCATTATTTGTTCATGAAACCCAGAAAATATTAGATACAGGCTCCCAGGTAGATGCCATTTTCCTTGACTTCCGGAAGGCGTTCGATACAGTTCCGCACTGTCGTCTGATAAACAAAGTAAGAGCCTACGGAATATCAGACCAGCTGTGTGGCTGGATTGAAGAGTTTTTAGCAAACAGAACACAGCATGTTGTTCTCAATGGAGAGACATCTACAGACGTTAAAGTAACCTCTGGCGTGCCACAGGGGAGTGTTATGGGACCATTGCTTTTCACAATATATATAAATGACCTAGTAGATAGTGTCGGAAGTTCCATGCGGCTTTTCGCGGATGATGCTGTAGTATACAGAGAAGTTGCAGCATTAGAAAATTGTAGCGAAATGCAGGAAGATCTGCAGCGGATAGGCACTTGGTGCAGGGAGTGGCAACTGACCCTTAACATAGACAAATGTAATGTATTGCGAATACATAGAAAGAAGGATCCTTTATTGTATGATTATATGATAGCGGAACAAACACTGGTAGCAGTTACTTCTGTAAAATATCTGGGAGTATGCGTGCGTAACGATTTGAAGTGGAATGATCATATAAAATTAATTGTTGGTAAGGCGGGTACCAGGTTGAGATTCATTGGGAGAGTCCTTAGAAAATGTAGTCCATCAACAAAGGAGGTGGCTTACAAAACACTCGTTCGACCTATACTTGAGTATTGCTCATCAGTGTGGGATCCGTACCAGATCGGGTTGACGGAGGAGATAGAGAAGATCCAAAGAAGAGCGGCGCGTTTCGTCACAGGGTTATTTGGTAACCGTGATAGCGTTACGGAGATGTTTAACAAACTCAAGTGGCAGACTCTGCAAGAGAGGCGCTCTGCATCGCGGTGTAGCTTGCTCGCCAGGTTTCGAGAGGGTGCGTTTCTGGATGAGGTATCGAATATATTGCTTCCCCCTACTTATACCTCCCGAGGAGATCACGAATGTAAAATTAGAGAGATTAGAGCGCGCACAGAGGCTTTCAGACAGTCGTTCTTCCCGCGAACCATACGCGACTGGAACAGGAAAGGGAGATAATGACAGTGGCACGTAAAGTGCCCTCCGCCACACACCGTTGGGTGGCTTGCGGAGTATAAATGTAGATGTAGATGTAGAACCTCCTGAGAAATGGGGCTGGAATCACAGTGACCACGGTCCAATATTCGTTATAATGAGCCAAGATCCAGCACCTGAAGCACTTCTTCACATTGTTTCATGCTCATGCAAGCTGAACTGTGGCGGAGCGTGTTCCTGCAGAAAAGCGGATTTGAAATGTTCTTCAGTTTGCAAGAAATGTATTGGGGTCAACTGTGAAAACGTGCCAAAATTTTTATATGAAGACAGTGAAGAAGATGTTATGGAGGATGTTGAGGAAACCGCTGACGAAATCAACGAACTTGCTGAGGCTGACTCGCTGTTTAAAGAAGAGGTCAATCTGGGATCAACTCTATGTACGGACCCTGAATCCATAACTCAAGGTATTTCTGGTGACACTGAGGAACCTGGCCCATCAAAACGTTGGAAGTGATGCTCATACCTGTCCCAAGTCCGCTAAAGCGCGATATTAAAAGTATTACACACCCAGAACTGTCAACATTTTTTAGTAACTGACAATGCATTTTAATTGTAATAAAGCTACTTATTTTTCATGTCAACTGTGTGGCCTTTATACACAAGAATAATTACCTACCTAATTAGGTTGCCTATTGCACTAATAATAGTTCAGTTTCCTGAGACGATTTATTTTGTGTGTGTGTGTGTGTGTGTGTGTGTGTGTGTGTGTGTGTGTGTGTGTGTGTGTATGTCTCTTAATGATGTATTTTTATATTTATAGTTTTACAAATACTAGGGCTGAGGTGGCCCATAGTGAACTTCAGGTAGTGATGTAAGAATCACAATAGATGGGTGCCCAGCAATCCTCATGTTGCATACAGAGAAATTGAATACCTGAAAGTGAGGTGGTAAATTCCGACATATAGCATGATGTATAATGTATTTATACTACACAAACAGAAACTGAAAAAATAGCGTTCAAAAATAAGGTATCTTGCCACTATGCTCAAAATTTGAAAAATTGGTATTTTTTGACGCGCTATAGCGCCTTTGATACTGGAAGTAGAAAAAAATGGTAAGAATCAAATATGTAGAGAATTTTGTGCTCTTTAAAAAAGAAATTAGACGTTAAAGCGATAGGAGCAAATGAAACTGAGATATTTTGAAAAAAACTGAAAAAAGTCCGAAATTTTCGAAGTTTTTTGACTGCAGAAAGTTTTCCCAAGAGAAATTTTGTTGGCAAAACTTGGTTTTGTAACCTTTCCAACAATATGAACGAGCTAAAAAAATAAAATCTTCTACCCCACCTTTTGCAAGGTATATCTGCAATTTGACTGGACTATTGTGTTGATGTTGGAGAATCAACAGAAAGCAAGTTGTCTCCCTCATTCGTTGATTCGGACGGGGTTGCTTGCTTTGCTGTTGTTGTCGTCTCCAGTCCGAACACTGTTTTGATGCAGCTCTCCATGATGCTCTATCCTGTGCAAGCTTGTTCATCTCCAAATAACTTCTCAACTTACATCCTTCTGAATCTGCTTACTGCGTGTTATAGACCGCTCAGGAAGCTCGTTTCCTCTGATATGAAACCGTTAGCAGAACCTACGACCGCGGTTTGAATAATCATTTAAATTAGGGTTGTATTTTCTGCAGTTATAATTAGAAAACAGATGTGCCTAAGAAAACAGCACTCCTAAAAGACATTTGCTACAAGTCTCTTCTATGTTTTTCATGCTTTTATGATAGACTTCATTCCAAATGCTGTCGGCCTCCCAATGACGACGAAAAATAACACTTGCCAACAAAAAACCAATTTTTGAATGTTTCCTCCGCTTCATGAGTCAATTCTTACTACATCATCTACATCTACATCTACGTGGTTTCTCTGCTGTTCACAATTAAGTGCCTGGCAGAGGGTTCAATGAACCACCTTCAAGCTGTCTCTCTACCATTCCACTCTCGAGCGGTACGCGGGAAATTTTTCTGTGCGAGCCCTGATTTCTCTTATTTTATCGTGATGATCATTTCTCCCTATGTACGTGGGTGCCAAGAGAATCTTTTCACAATCGGAGGAGAAAACTGGTGATTGAAATTTCATGAGAAGATCCCGTCGCAACGAAAAACGCCTTTGTTTTAATGATTACCACTCCAATTCACGCGTCATGACTGTGACACTATCTCCCCTATTTCGCGATAATACAAAACGAGCCTCCCTTCTTTGAAATTTTTCGATGTCATCCGTCAGTCCCTCCTGATGCGGATCCCACACCGCACAGCAATACTCCAGAATAGGGCGGACAAGTGTAGTGTAAGCAGTCTCTTTAGTAGATCTGCTACACCTTCAAAATGTTCTGCCAATGAATCACAGTATTTGATTTGCTCTACCCACAACATTATCTATGTGATCGTTCCAGTTTAGGTTATTTGTAACTGTAATCCCTAAGTATTTAGTTGAATTTACAGCCTTCAGATTTGTGTGACTTATCGCATAATCGGAATTTAGCGGATTTCTTTTAGTACTCATATGAGTAACTTCACACTTTCCTTTATTCAGGGTCAATTGCCACTTTTCGCATCACACCGATATCTCATCAAAATAATTTTGCAAGTCGTTTTGGTAATCTGATGACTTTACAAGACGGTAAATGACAGCATCATCTGCGAACAATCTAAGAGGGCTACTCAGATTGTCTCCTATGTCGTTAATGTAGATCAGGAACAATAGAGGGCCTATAACACTTCCTTGGGGAACGCCGGGTGTCACTTCTGTTTTACTCGATGACTTTTCGTCTATTACTACGAACTGTGACCTTTCTGACAGGAAATCACGAATCCAGTCGCACAACTGAGGCGATATCCATAAGCACGCAGTCTGGTTAGAAGACGCTTGTGAGGAACGGTGTCGAAAGTCTTCTGGAAATCTAAAAATACGGAATCAGTTTGACATCCCCTGTCGATAGCACTCATTACTTCATGAGCATAAAGAGCTAGCTGTGTTTCACAAGAACGACGTTTCTTGAATCCGTGTTGACTATGTGTCAATAAATCGTTTTCTTCGAGGTAACTCATAATGTTCGAATACAGTATATGTTCCAAAACCCTACTGCTAATCGATGTTGTGATACGGGCCTGTAATTCAGCGGATTACTCCTACTTCCCTTTTGAGGTATTGGTATGACTTGAACAACTTTCCAGTCTTTAGGTACGGATCTTTCTGTGATCGAGCGGCCGTATATAATTGCTAAATATGCAGATATTGTATCAGCATACTGTGAGAGGAACCTGACAAGTATACATTCTGGACCGGAACCCTTGCCTTTATTAAGTGATTTAAGCTGCTTTGCGACACCTATGATATCTATTTCTATGTTTCTCATCTTGGCAGATGTTCTTGGTTGGAATTCAGGAATATTTACTTCATCTTCTTTGGTGAAGGAGTTTCGGAAAACCGTGTTTAATAACTCTGCTTTAGTGGCACTGTCATCAGTGACTTCACCGTTGTTATCGCGCAGTGAAGGTATTGATTGCGTCTTGCCACTGGTATGCTTTATATATGACCAGAATCTCTTTGGGTTTTCTGCCAGATTTCGAGACAGTGTTTCGTTACGGAAATTATTAAAAGCATCTCGCATTGAAGCACGCACTATATTTCGAACTTCTGCAAAACTTTGCCAATCTTGGTGATTTTGCGTTCTTTTAAATTTGGCATTGTTTTTTCGTCGCTTCTGCAACAGCGATTGACTGGTTTTTGTGTACCATGGGTACCATCACTTATTAATTTATGAGGTATATGTCTCTCAATTGCCGTCGATATTATCTCTTTGAAATCATTCCACATCTTTTCTGCGCTTACGTGATCAGATCGGAAGGAGTGGAGACTGTCTCTTAAAAAGGTGTTAAGAGCATTTTTATCATCTTTTTTTAAATAGATGTACTTTGCGTTTCTTTTTGATGGTTGTGAGTGTTACGGTATTCAGCCTAGCAACAACTGCCTTGTGGTCGCTAATCCCTGTATTCGTCATAGTACTCTCTATTTGTCCAGGATTATTTGTCGCCGAAGAGGCCATGTATGCTTTCGCAACCATTTACGCTTCGAGTGGTCTCGTGAACTAATTGTTCAAAATAATTTTCTGAGAAAGCATTCAGTACAATTACGGATGACGTTTTATGCCTGCCGCCGGCTTTAAACGAATAATTTTTCCAGTATATCGAGGATAGATTGAAGTCGCCACCGACTATAATTGTATGAGTGGAGTACCTATTTGAAATGAGACTCAATTTTTCATTGAACTGTTCAGCAACTATATCTTCTGAGTCGGGGCGTCGGTAAAACGATCTTATTAATAGTTTAGTCCGATTGTCAAGCATAACCTCTTCCCATACTATTTGCAGGCATTATCTAATTCAATTTCACTACAAGGTAAGCTACTTCTGACAGCAATAAATACCCCACCACCAACTGTATTTAATCTATCCTTTCTGAACACTGTTCGATCGTTTGAAAAAATTTCGGTTGAACTTATTTCCGGCTTTAACCAGCTTTCCGTACCTATGACTATTTGAGCTTCAGTGCTTTCTATTAGGGCTTGGAGCTCTGGTTCTTTCCCAACACAGCTACGACAATTTACAACTACAATACCGATCGTTTCTACAACTACCTCACTGTGTTTTACCTGCCCCCTTTCAGACGGACGCCCTTTCTGTGATTTCCTGAGATCCTCTAATCTAAAAAACCACCCAGTCCCTTCCACACAACCCCCACTATCTGTGTAGCTGCTTCCTGTGTGTAATCGATTCCTGACGTATTAAGCGGAACCCGGAAACTCAACACCCGATGGCGCAAGTCAAGGAATCTGCACCCTACACGGTCACAGAACCGCCTGAGCCTCTGATTCAGATCCTCCACTCGGCTCTGCACCAAAGGACCACAGTCGGTTCTGTCGACGATGCTGCAGATAGTGAGCTCCGCCTTAATCTCGCAAGCGAGACTGTCTCTACCATTTCCTCTAGCCGCCTGAAACCAGAGAGAATCTCCTCCAATCCAAAGCGACACACGTCATTAGTACCGTCATGGGCCACTACCTGCAGTTGGCTGCAGGTGGTACACTCTCCATGGCATCCGGAAGTAGCTTTTCCACATTCGAAATGACTCCCCCCAGAATGCACATGGAGTGCACACTGGATTCCTTCCCCTCCTAGGCAGCAATGTTCCTAAGGGGCCCCATTACATGCCTAACGTTGGTGCTCCCAGCTACCAGCAAACCCACCCTCTCTGAATGCCCAGACCTTGCAGGCCGAGAAGCTTCCTCTGGAACAGGATGGACGACTGCATCCGGCTCAGAGACTTCTTCAGCTACAGATAACGCCCAAAACTTGTTCGTGAAACGAACCGGGGAGGCCCTACGATTGGCCCCTTGGAAAGTCTTTCGCTGCCTCCCAGACTTTGGAATGATCTCCCACTCGAGCACAGGTGATTGGTCAGCCTCAGTGCAGGCAGTACCCAGGGCGGCCACAGCAGTGGACCGATCAGAGGCGACGTCCCTCGCATCTCCGTGTCCGACTCCCGACAATGATGCCCCGTGGCAGCAGCCTCAAGATGTGTGACAGAAGCCAATACTGCCTGGAGCTGTGAGCAAATGGTCACCAATTCAGCTCACATCTGTACACAGCAATCACAGAGCCTGTCCATTACTGAAGTCGCTTCTGTTTGAACCTCGAAAAAATATGTAATAAATGAACGGTGTACCCGCCTTATTAGCAGCAGGGACACAAGTGGCTTTGTCACTGATGGTCTAACTGACACTGAACTGTTCTAAGTAAAACAAACAAAAGCCTTTACGATATGAGGGTCGATAGCAACGGCGGTACTGTAGGCTACACTGTTTTTAAAATAAGAGGTTGTTTCTAGCCAGCACTCAAACATGCAAGAAATTACAAAAATATGCTAGTAACTACAGAGGTAACTGAAAATAAGTCGCTCCTGTTTGAAGCTCGTAAAGATATGTAATAAACGAACGGTGCACTCATTTTATTAGCAGCAGGAACGCGAGCGGCTCTGTCACTGTTACTAATTTTGTGTCGAGGAAAACGAATATGACAATGAAAAATTTTCCTTAGCTCTAGTTTCTGTGATACACAGTAGGTGGAAGTATTTCATATTAACGGATTAAGAGTAAAAGATACATTTTAATTACATATGCTTACAACATTGAAAGTGTACTTGATTTTTTTAAAATAGTAGTTACATTTTGAAAGTCCTAAATTGTTGGAAGAATACCTCGCAGATGGTTGGGTCTGAAGAGAATCATATGGTGGCTGCATGAGATCGTCGTCTTTTAGCTTTAGCTTGTAAACGAGTTCCGGAGTTGTTCCAAAATGTTCAGATGTGTGTGAATTCCTAAGAGACCAAACTGCTGAGGTCATCAGTCCCTAGACTTACACATTACTTAAGCTACCTTATGCTAAGAACAACACCAACACCCACGCCAGAGTTAGGACTCGAAACACCGGCGGCAGGGGCCGCGCAATCCGTGACATGACGTCTCAAACCGAGTTGCGAGTTCCGGAGCATCCCTACACAAAGACCAACAGTAATCCGCAAGCATTGCTTCATTCCAATGACACTAATATCTTTGTTCCATAACAGAAATGTCCTGATGGAATCTTTCTCTTTGTTCATCACTGACAGCTCCACAACTAGGAGGGAAAAAGCCAAGGTGGGACTGGAGAAAATGGATTTTAAGAGACATGTTATATCCAAGTGTGACATGGCAGTTTTGCAGGAGCACTGTTATCAACTGAGTGTAGTTATCATCTAATTTGTTACCTAAAAATCCACGAACAACTCCCTTGAAGGCTTCTCAAGCTACCTTTTCTTTTCCCTCCAAATCTCAGTCAAATGCAGGATCTTTTACAAGATGCCGAGTTTGTATCCCATTAAAAATACCTTCCTTAACTTTTGCATCACTTATTTTCGGAAATTTCTCTCTTATGTACTTAAGGCCCGTCCTTCTTGATCATACCTTTGACAAAATTCATCAGCAAAGCCAGCTTGATACGCAGGGCTGGAAGAAGAACATCTTTTGGGTCCACGAGAGGCTCGGTATTGACATTTTTCTCCCTAGCGTTAAAATATCTTGCAGGCAAGTCTGCTTTAATGTATTGCGGTTTCCTATCCCTACTGTCCCACATAAATAAGCAGCAGCAATGTTTTGTGTGCCCCAGTTGCATTCCTAAGAGTATGGCAATAACTTTTAGATCACCATAGATTTTCCATTTGTGTTCATGATGTTTGATTGAGTCCAAGAGAGCTGCCATGTTTACATGTGTCTCCTTCATGTGAACTGCTTGACCAACAGTAATAGAAGGAAGACGGTTACCATTGTGAAGTAACGCAGCTTTCAAACTAAGCTCGGAGGAGTCTATGAATAGCCTACATTCAGTTGGATCATGGTTCAGATTCAAAGATTCCAGCAAGCCATTAATGTCGCAGCAAACAACAAAATTCTTTTTCTTCTCAAAATAGGGGAGCAGTTCCATGCGACGTTTTCTGCACTGTAAGACTGTGACTTCACTTTCGAGAAGATTCCGTTGCTTAGTCGAGACCCAAGAATTTCTAGCTTCTCCTTTGACAAGTCTCTAATGATATCACTCAGTTTCGCTTGACTCATTTATGCGATTTATCATCTGTTCCCTCAAAATCAGGGCCTCAGGATGTGGAAGGCTTGTTTGGTTCTTCTTCTTGTACTACACAATCTTCATTTTCCACTTCAAACATATAATTTTAGGGTGGAGTAGGAACTGGTAAACCATCTGAATGCGGGATGGGTCGATTAGCATATCGAAGCTTCTGGTACTGAACTGTTCTTCTGTTCTACAGCGACAATTCTGTCTTTATAGGTGGATTCAAGCAGAAATAGAAGTCAGGTGTGTGGTTCACAGGCTCCCGCCAAACCATAGGCACATTAAAATCCATAGATCGTTTCTTATTTTTCAGCTATTCTCGCAGTGTAACTGAGCATGCGTTGCAACATATATGTGGAATCCAACACTTATCCTGGTCCTCTGTTTACATTCCGAAATAATGCTGACCAGTCTTCACAAGAGGCGTCAGACTGCGTTTCAGTGAGGGAAATGTTATTTCACCATGAATGTAATAAAAATTATTCACTTTATTTACGCGTTTTTCGTGGCATTTTTACGAACTTTACACTACAAAAGCTCTCTCAGACCAGATATCCTGCTTTTATTACAGCAGAAACTATCTGACACTCACTGTCACAGTAACAACATCTATTTTTATGACTTACAAACAGCTTAAGAGCATTTGTGTTTTGTTATTGGACAGGTGTGCCAACTCCGAAAACAAAATTTCCCTAAAACTGAAAATGTTGACTATAAAAATGAAATGTCACTTTATCTGGAGCAAGAGCTAATCTGTAATTTTTATAATGACTTTTTAATTCAGCAGATGGAAATACACAAGAATTAACTATTTTTGAGAACGAAACATTTTCATTGTTGGCCAGTGTTATTATAAATAGCGACAACAGTGTTTGGTGGATGCAGGTGGGACGGAGGGCGGGGGGGGGGGGGGATGGCTGAAGGCCTTATTAAATAGAAATCAAACGCAAATTTTAAAATCTGCAATAACGATAATAGGCCTGAATACTGGAGGCCCTCACTGAACCTGTGGGATAATTATGAAAAGTTGTAAGAGAAAATGTTGGATCGTCGTTTTATGGGCAATCGAAACCGAGATGATCTGCACGGACAGATACCATGCGTCCGTTTGCCAAGCAATTGCCAGGATTACAAAGGATGATTGAACCTGATTTTAACTTAAATCGATTCAATACGTCTTGATGTCTTCATTGTGGTACAAAGTATCAGCAGCAATAAACATACGTAATGTTGTGCCTCAAGTGTGGGAAGCAGCATTAAATGTTGTCGGTGCCGATTTTGAGAGTCCAGTGGAAGAATAACTTTAAAAATAGATGGGAGAATATTGGATTGGTGCATAAGCTCATAGCGTTTCTCCAAATGGCTAACTGAAAACAGATAAACATAACAGAGACTTTTGTCATTAATAATAAATTCCCCTTTCATATTACAAATCTACCAACGGTGAGGTAATTTTTCGATTCCGCGACTGTAAAAATCACGTGATTTTAAGGCGAAGAACTCTCGAGCCATCTTCGGAGTGCATTTTCATACGGAAAGAAAGTTCTTGGCATTATGGCCCGAGATGTCTGAGTCTGCTGTCATGTGTGTGTGTGACGTGTGCTTGCTTGTGTGAATGAATGGTGAGTGTTTGGTGCAACTTAGAATATCATCCTTATGGTAAGTAGCAGTCTGTCTTTTGCTACATTGTTGATATTGTTTGTTACCTGGAGATTCCATTGTTTGAAGGCTGTTCGATAGAGATAGGAAAAGGTGAAAATTTGAAGGCGCAAGATCAGGTGAATAAGGCGGGTGAGGAATGACTTCCCAACTGAACTCCTGTGTAGTGTTTTTTGTCAGTGTAGCACAGAGGTCGCCAAACTTTAGTCACAGTAGGCCAGATAACTGACAAAATGAGAAATGCGGGCCATACTACCCTTCTGTACTATATCTGGATACAATAATTCAAAACTGAAAATGGTAAGCTTAAGGCACACTACAGCTAGGAGGTCTCCTATTATTCTAAAAATAATATTTAAATTGTATCACAGCATCTTGTGCTCCATATATTTAAAGACGCATATTTAGGTACCGTCGGCGGGCAGTAATTTGGCGACCCCTGGTCTGGCAGAATGCTGGCGGACATTATCGTGGAGTAGCATCATTTCACTCAGTGTTCCTGGTCGTTGTTCTTGAATTGCGTGTGCAGGACATCTCAGCAGCGAAGGTTACACCTTGGGAAAGCAATTAATATACTGAAGAGCCGAAGAAACTGGTTGTTGTTGTTATGGTCTTCAGACCTGAGACTGGTTTGATGCAGCTCTCCATGCTAATCTATCCTGTGCAAGCTTCTTCATCTCCCAGTACCTACTGCAACTTACATCCTTCTGAATCTGCTTAGTGTATTCATCTCTTGGTCTCCCCCTACGATTTTTACCCTCCACACTGCCCTCCAATGCTAAATTTGTGATCCCTTGATGCCTCAGGATATGTCCTACCAACCGATCCCTTCTTCTAGTCAGGTTGTGCCACAAACTTCTCTTCTCCCCAATCCTATTCAATACCTCCTCATTAGTTACGTGATCTACCCACCTAATCTTCAACATTCTTCTGTAGAACCATATTTCGAAAGCTTCTATTCTCTTCTTGTCTAAACTATTTATTGTCCATGTTTCACTTCCATACATGGCTACACTCCATACAAATACTTTCAGAAACGAGTTCCTGACACTTAAATCTATACTCGATGTTAACAAATTTCTCTTCTTCAGAAGAGAAACTGGTACACCTGCCTAATATCGTGTACAAACCCCCGGGCTCGCGGAAGTGCCGCAACACGACGTGGCATGGACTCAACTAACGTCTGAAGCAGTGCTGGAGGGAATTGACACCATAAATCCTGCAGGGCTGTCCATAAATCCGTAAGAGTACGAGGGGATGGAGATCTCTTCTGAACAGTTCGCTGCAAGGCACCCCAGATATGTTCAATAACGTTCATGTCTGGGGAGTCTGGTGGCCAGCGGAAGTGTTTAAACTCAGAGGAGTCTTCCTGGAGCCACTCTGTAGCAATTCTGGAAGTGTGAGGTGTCGTATTGTCCTGCTGAAATTGCCCAAGTCCGTCGGAATGCACAGTGAACATGAATGGAAGCAGGTGATTCGAAAGGATGCTTACACACATGTCACCTGTCAGAGACGTATGAGGGGTACCATATCACCCCAGCTGCACACGTCCCACACCATTAAAGAGCCTCCTCCAGCTTTAGCAGTTCCCAGCTGAAATGCAGGTTCCATGGATTCATGAGGTTGTCTCCATACCTGTATACGTTCATCTGCTCGATACAATTTGAAACGATACTCGTCTGACCAGGCAACGTGTTTCCAGTCATCAACAGTCCAATGTCGGTGTTGGCGGGCCCAAGTGAGATGAAAAGCTTTCACACAGTCATCAAGGGTACACAAGTGGGCCTTCGGCTCCGAAAGCCCATTATCGATGATGTTTCATTGAATGGTTTGCACACTGACACTTGTTGAAGGCTCAGCACTGAAATCTGCAGCAGTTTGCAAAAGGGTTAAACTTCTGTCACGTTGAAAGGCTCTCATCAGTCTTCGTTGGTTTCGCTCTTGCAGTATCTTCTTCCGGCCGCAGTGATGTCGGAGATTTGATGTTTTACCGGATTCCTGATATTCACCGTAGACTCGTGAAGTGGCCGTACGGGAAAATCCCCATTCATCGCTACCTAGGAGATGCTGTATCCCATCGCTCGTTCGCCGACTATAACACCACGTTCAAACTCACTTAAGTCTTGATAACCTGCCATTGTAGCAGCAGTAACCGATCTAACAACTGCGCCAGACACTTGGCTCATACGGGCATTGCCGACCGCAGCGCCGTATACTGCCTGTTTACATATCTTTGTATTTGAATACGCATGCCCATACCAGTTTCTTTGGCGCTTGAGTGCAGTATACCATATTGCCGCTGTTCCATCAGAAGCATATCGTTATCTCTGGTGGACGCGCGCAGGACTTTGTACGAGGAGCTGCTGCTTTGTTTGGGCTCAGCCATTCCTTTCTTTTAGTACTTTCAACATTGCAGCCCAGTCAGCAATCGTGATAATCTAATATATAAGAAACTACCAGCCTCGACTGCGGAAATGAAACCAAACTTTACCTAGGTTTCAGCCCAAGCAATTGAACCTTCTTCAGAAGATAAACCTGATTCTATAATATGTCTACGAGGGCATGGTCTAGAAACAAAACTAAAACAGCTTGAATAGGCGTAGCTCACGTGAGCTCCCGAGGCCCACCGCACGGCGTCCGTGGAAACGAGGCGTTCGCCGGAGCTTAAGTCTTGGTGGTGACTTAGTACCTACGTACCGCATTTTTAAAATGTGACTACGCCAATTCAGGTTGTTTTACTTTTATTTTTAGACCATGCCCTCGCAGACATATTATAGAATCAGGTTTATCTTCTGAAGAAGGCTCAATTACTTGGGGTGAAACCTAGGTAAAGGTTGAACACTAACGCAATCGAGCTGATAGTTTCTTATATATTCCTTTCTTTCCCTTACGTTAGCGTAAAGACACCATTTCTCATCACTAGTAACGATGTAGGATAGGAATGGTCGGTGTTGCGCACGAAACAATCGATAACGAGCAAGAAGAGATTCAAATATGCTGATTTTCGTGAATTTGGCTTAGAGCATGCAGTACCCGTACACTCGATTTTTGAACCTTTCCCATTCCATGCAAATGTCGCACGATCGTGGAATGGTTACAGTTCATCACATTTGCCAGTTCTCGAGTGCAGTGATGTGGATCACTGTTGCTTAATGTGTTTAAACGCTTACCCGCGACCCGAAAATGCTAGTGCCGGTCCTGGATTGAAAATTGAAAAAAATAAAATAACAAGACTCCCCGAATGCAATACGTGCTGATTTTTATGTCTGACGCCAATCATGCTAGTGTATCTAAATATTTCTTTTAGAAAAAGATTTAAAGTTATGAAAGCTGTTCTCATATAAGAGAAGATGTCCGTAAATGAAAAGCGCAAGATACAACTAGCTGAAACAAATGATGGTGCTATCCTCGCGTCATTTTCCTCAGTGCAAGGGAAGTGCAGCAATTGCTTGAAAGTTAGCAACGGTCATGATCAGGTGTATCTTCCAGCGACGAGCGGCTGGAATCGCAGCTGTGAACAGAAAATCCTTCCTGCTCGTTTTTCTTAATAAACACAATCTCCGCGGCTTATTATGATTTACTCGACAAAGAGAATTGTAGCGGAAACTAGCTTGCTCAGGTGAAAAGATACTGCTAGTTCCAGTTCAAAAGTATCGCGCGTTGTTGTCTCGCTGCACGCAAGGAAAATGATCGCAGAAAATGCCTTCACGAGCAACAGCAGCGATTTGCCCTTAACGCCATTAAATTTATTGACTTGTGAAGGAGAGAGATATGATAGTGCTAACGCAAACAATGAAGGTACGTGCAAGCAAAATTTTAAGTCGATGATCAGGGCCGGTTTAAGGAATTCTGGGGCCTCTAATGTTGTTAACACTTTTATGATTTTCGTCATTGTATTGTATGATTGTTGTGAACGCGCGCGCGTTTGTGTGTGTGTGTGTGTGTGTGTACAGCTCAAACAGTTTCGACGAAATTCACGGATTGAGGATTCTTTGAATTCATGTAGAAACAAACGAGGAGTTTATTAAGTACTAAATTACCCCTGAATTCACATGGTAATCCCATGCGAAGTCGTGCGTAAGCTAGTACTTGTTGATAAAAACTCATTCGGTTATTTTTTATATGGTGTGTAGCGCGTTAACTTCAAGTTATAAGAATACCGGGTAGTGTAGAATTCACAACACTTCCAGTCATCTTTTTTTTTTAAAATGTTAACAGATAGTGCTGCTGCCCCGGCTTAGTCGCCAGTTGGCTTTGCCGTGGTAAATGTAAGCACTTATGCATTACAACAATATGCACAAAAATACCCGAAATATACACTAAAACAAGATTAGGAAAATATGCACCGAAAGTAACAACAGATAGAACTGGAAAAAGAGAAGTCTATAAATTTATTATGCTTTTCTGGCATTACAATAACTCTGAACCAATTCTGAAACGATTTTAGTTGTGTTTGATATAGTAAATTACGGTACTAAATATATTTACATATCTTTTAGAAAAGCGCTATCCTTTCATCTATCACAGTAGTTTCCACATTTGGAAAAATACCGTCTGATCATATTATAGCTCAAAGTTGAATTTCATTGCTACAATGTCGCTTTCAAAATAACCTTAGGCCTATCCGATAATCCATAATGTCTGATATAAAGTTTTTCTTTAACTCACAAATTTGACGTCATGTATACGGCGATTTTGAAATTTATAGAAGACATACTTACGGTATTTCAAATAAATTGAGGGAATCACACATTACTATAGATGTTGAAGCGGACGTAATGACTGAGCGTTTCATCGTAATTTTTACTTTTTAAGAAGCAATAGCGGCTGGTTCAACGCTGGGTTTCCTGATTGCGAAAATTTTGATCTGTTTTTAAATTCAAGAGAAGCAGCCGGTGAGAGCTGTCATAGAAATAAATTATATTACTTTGTATATGTATTCTTAAATTTTATTTTCGTGGTCCTTTATCAATGATGACCACACGTTAAGTAGCTCACAATAATTGTAAGTGAAGCGTGGCTGACTTGGTTGTAATAACTTTTACATGCAAAATTAGGAATACAATTTAACATATTCTGTCTAACGATAAATAAAAAAGGGAAAAGCCCACTAAATTGTAAAAACGTTATTTTAAAGTTACTCACCTAAATCTTCACTTTTCTTGCTTTTTGAGCAGCGAAGACATTCACCAGTTTCCCCATACCGAGCGAAAGTGTAGTCTGTTTCTCCACTGCTACTATGTATGGCAAAGGTAGCAGCAAATAGTGACCATATTGATTGTTTATGTGTTATGGAACATTGGTGCAGGGACAGTGAACTAAACAGCATAAACTTAAGCCAATATAAATTTGCCAGTCAGTACTGTAGGCAAAATGCCAAAGGTGGTAGTGTATGCATTTATCTAAATCCCAAGCTTAAATTTAAGTTAAGATATTAGGCTAAACCATTAATCATAGAAAAGGATTTTGAAGCAGTGGCCATTCAGTTATACAGTTTAAAGAAGAAAATAATTGTTGCAGCATTTTACAGATCACTATATGGAGATACGAAGTCTTTCTTAAGAATTTGGAAGAAATGCTCAACATTTTCTCAAATGAGAACTCTACCATAATTCTTTGTGGTGACTTTAATATTAATCTATTGGTCCAAAGTTCAGTAAAAAACAAGTTTTTGGACATACTAAAAAGCTTCAACATGTTCCCCCACGTATCAGCTCCCACTAGAACAACAGATTCCAGTGAAAGCCTAACAGATAACATCTTCTCAAATGTGGTCACACATGAAGTTGCAGTTACAAATATGAATATAGGATTATCAGATCATAATGCACTAACCTTTAATCTCACTGCAACTCCCAAGGAGGAGGAAAATAAAAAGGAGTACAAACAATTTTTCTCTACTGAAAATTGTAATCAGTTCAAAAATAGTTTAGAAAATGCAGTTTGGTCAGAGGTCTTGGCACAAACAAACACAAATGATGCTTACAATACATCTGCTTCCACTTTTATGACATACTTTGAAATGTGTTTTCCAAAAAGTTATAGATCATCTGGATCCAAAGGGACCTGGATTACACCCGGAATTAAAAAGTCAAGTGAAACCATGAAATTACTAAGTTTAAAGTTAAAAACATGTCATGATCAGCTGTTTGTTGAGTATGTGAGGACATACAAAGACTTACCGCAAAGTAATAGCAACAGCAAAATTATTAAGTAATGATACTGTAGATTAATAAGGCAGGCTAGTAACAAATCCAGAATGATGTGGAAAATAGTAAAAAAAAGAAAGTGGGGGTCAAACTAAAGAACAGGAAATTTATATTAAAAATAATGAAAATATCCCCATAGAAAAAGATGCCATGGCAAACTATGTAAACAATAATTTTGTAAATATTCCCCTTACTTTAAGTAGTAAATTTAAGCAACAACCAACAGTGACGACTCCAATGGTAAATACCAGCATGATGGCAATCCCAACAGATGAGCATGAAGTTCTAAAAGTCATTAAATGCTAGAAATCCAAAATGTCCTCTGGGTTGGATGATGTACCTGTATCAATAATTAAGAAAATTGCTCCATGTGTTTGCACATAGCAAACTTGTCCCTTAGTGAAGGGATATTTCTGGATTAACTTAAAATCTCGAAAGTGATACCTCTATACAAAAATGATGATAGACATAAAATAGAAAATTACCAACCTATATCTCTCCTCCTAGCCTTCTCCAAAATACTTGAGGAATTAATGAAAATCAGGGTTACAAAATATCTAGAAAAACATAAACTAATAAATTACAGTCAACATGGTTTTCGAGCAGGGTACAGTACAGAAACAGCCATATTGGACTACACAACAGAAAAAGTAAGAAATTTGGAGTCAAATAAACAGGTTGTTGGAATTAATCTAGATTTATCCAAAGCCTTCGATACTGTGAACCATGTAATATTACTAGGGAAACTTGAAGCAATAGGCATCAGGGGTACTGTTAAAAAATGGTTTGAACATTATCTGCAAAACAGGTCACAAGTTGTTGAGCTGAGGTCATCCAACAATCTTCACAATTTTAAACTCATACCTGAACAAAAACAAATTGAAATATGTGTTCCAAATGGCAGCATTCTGGGCCCATTGTTATTTCTAATTTATATCAATGATATACAGGCTCCAGACAGCTCAGCAAAAATTCTACTATTTGCAGATGACATGAATATCATAATTAGTGATATAAAAGAATCATTGTGTACTATAGCAGAAAAAATGCTCTCATACATACAGTCATGGTTTTATTCAAGTAAGCTGGCATTAAATACAAAGAAAACAAACTTTATACAGTATGGAAGCAAGTGTCAAGGGGAAAATATGTGCCTTATGCTGGATAGCAAACAAATAGAAAAAGTGTGCACCACAAAGTTTCTGGGAATGCGAATTGACCAAGATTTAAACTGGAATGAAAACAGTGTATATCTTACTCAGAAACTTAGCTCAGCATGTTTTGCCTTAAGAATAATATCCAAGGTATGTAGCAAGGAATGTATTAGAGTGGTGTACTTTAGTTATTTCAAATCAGTTGCAAGCTATGGCAAAAGTTTTTGGGGAAAAACCAGGTCAAGACTAAATGACATTTTTATTATGCAAAAAAGAGCTATTCGTATCATGACACACAGCCCACCACAAACTCACTGTAGACCCTTATTCAGACAACTAAAGATACTGACAATACCATCGATATACATTTTTAAATGCTTGGAAATGATCAGTAAAAATAACTGCTATCTCCAAACCAACTCAAGCTACCATGATCACAATACAAGGCATTGTAGAGACTTCCACATTCCCTATGTAGCAAAAACTAGAAGTCAGGAACATGTTAGCCACTTAGGAATAAAGCTTTCAAATGCACTTCCATCTCAAATTAAAGAATTGAAAGGCAAAAATAATTTCAAGCGTGAAGTAAAAAAATACTTGATGGAAAAATGCTACTACAGTGTAAAGTAATACCTGTCTCAGACTGTGGATTGTAACCTGTACTTATTTTTTTTAATTTAAACTAATTTAATTATGTTTTCAACTTCATGATTATGGTACTTATGAAAAATCTGTTAAATATCCGTAATATATTTTGTATATAAGGTGTAGTTCATGATCTATAATTGTTTATCATGAGCACATACTTTTGTTTTTGTGTAATAAGTTTGAGGGAATATGGAATAGTTGTAGGTAAACAACTAGAATTCTCTCAGATACAGATTTATTCACACTTAGCTTCTACACAGATACAAGTCCGGAGGCTAACTGCCGTTAGCGTCCAACATCGTGCCCAAAAGCCCTCTCCTCAAAGATAGCACACTTACGCACTGAACAAATATCGATATTTATGGCGCTCTACGCCACATAGCCCCCCCCCCTCCCCCCGCACAGTATGGAGTACGTCCCAGTGAATGGAGGGGGTGAGAAGTTACGAAGGTAACGTACAGTTCTTCTGCATCAGGCGGAAGCGGTCGACTGGTAGGAGACCGGGGGGTGAAACCCGGTACGTCGACGGCGAAGTCAGCAAGCGACGCCGGCGGCTGAAGACGACGTCCCGTCCTGGAGTGGAGGTGTAGCACTTCGTCAGCTGGCAGGCGGAGAATCACCTTGCCAGAAGGCCTAACAAAGGCATGCAAATTGCCACACGCAGCACTTCTGCTCAATTTAAAGCGGCGCACCACACGAGATTCTGCACTTCCTCCCTCAACACTGTCACACGCGAGTACCACACACACCGTATCGCCATCTACGACAACATATAATTTATGTATGTCATCAGGGTGTACATGTGTTGTGAATTCTTGGGTGGCACCTGTACGAGCAATGGTAGGGAGGCAGGGAGGTGTGGGAAAGCCATGGCAGAGGGAAGCATCTGCTAAGAGGGGGGTGGCAGGTGCACTGGACTGCGCAGGAGACAACCTCGGGCGATCAGCTGACAGACGAGGGAGCGTGACCGAAGGCAACGAGGAGCCAGCGTGGCTTGAGCAGCTCGACAAAGAGCTGTTACACGAATATGGTAACACAATGGTAGAATCCGAGTAGTTGGCAGTTCGACTGCAAGAGCTGTGAGGAGTGAAGCCCCGAAAAGATTGGCCACTCGAATTAGGTGAACGCGGAGAAGGAGCAGTACTCAGCAGAGAAGCACGCTGTGGAGAATCAATACCCGAATGCATGGCATGGGAAGATGGATGGCCGCTCGAAGCAGGAGTGGAAGAAATAGGGGCAGAATCAGGGAGGTTCGCCTGAGGCTCAATGAAAGCTGGTTTCACTCGGTTGAGTGAGACTGTGGTTACAGAGTCTTTTATGAGGAGATCCATGTTATTTTCAGAGCGTTTGACAACCTTTCAAGGACCTATGTAGGGAGACTGAAGCGGGGCTTTGACTGAGTCGTCTCTGAGAAACACGTACTCACAAGAGTCTAGCATGCGCTGTACGTACACACGCGGAGGTGTATGAGCAGCCGGAGGTGGCGGCTGAATTTTGCTGCAGTGCAAGCGCACCCGCTCGAGAAGTGAAGGGAGTTCAGAGGGCTGTGGAAGTGGGGTGGGAGTGACTAATTCTCCAGGCAAAACCAGAGGTTGGCCATACACAAACTCGGCTACGGAACCCTTGAGGTCTTCCTTGAAAGACGCATGAAGGCCAAGAAGCACGAAGGGCAGTGCCTCTGTCCATAGTGAGTCATGGCAACGCAGGGCAGACTTTAAGGTGTGATGCCATCGCTCGACAAGCCCATTGCTTTGGGGGTGGTATGCAGAAGTATGAATTTTGACAATACCACACATTTTACATAGGTCAGAGAAAACTGAAGACTCGAATTGTCGCCCCTGGTCAGTGGTGAGGTAAACAGATGAGCCAAATCTAGAGATCCACGAATCTAAGAATGCTTGACTTACTGTCTCAGAGGTAATGTTCAGAATAGGCACAGCCTCAGCCCACTGAGTCATCCTGTCAATAGCTGTAAACAAGTAACGGAAACCCTCGGAGGGGGGCAAAGGGCCTACGAGGTTGACATGAACATGGTGAAACCGGCCTGGTGGTTGGGCAAAACAGCCAAGGGGTGGGGAAGTGGGCCTGGAAACTTTGTTCTGTTGACACAACATGCATGCCCTTGCCCAAGACTGACAGTCGCGGCGCATGTCTCTCCAGACAAAACGTTCAGCTACCAGACGGGTGGAAGCTTTGACACCGGGGTGTGCTAATGTGTGTAGTTTATCAAAGACCTGGCGTTGAAGGGGCTTAGAAATGAATGGCCGCAACATACCAGTCGATTCATCACACCACACTAAGTCAGATATGCCAGGGAAAGTAGAGCGTACCGGTTGGAGAGAGGAGCTGTGGTCCGAAATTAACTGCATGGTATCGGGGTCTGCCGATTGCAACCGAGGTAGGTCCGTTAGGTCATTTAAGGTTGTGACAGCACCAACACATGAGAGAAAATCAGCAACCACATTGTCCGCTCATCGGATGTAGCGAATGTCATTTGTAAGTTGCAAGATGTAATCGATGTGACAAAAGCGTCGTGGGGGCGGATCAGCCGCAGGATTTTTTATGGCAGGAACCAACAGCTTGTGATCAGTGAGCACATTGCAATCTCGTCCCTCAACATCAGTTCTGAAGTGTCTTATGGCCTTGTAAATTGCAAGTAATTCTCTGTCGAATGCTGAGTATTTCTTCTGCGCGTTGTTTAGCTTTTTTGAGAAAAACTGCAGGGGGGTCGTAACATCGTTGTATGTTTGACTCAGTACTGAGCCGATAGCATTGTCACTAGCGTCAGTAGTGATAAACATTGTGGCGTCCGCACGTGGGTGAGCAATAGTGACAGCGGAGGCCAACAGCTGTTTGAGTTCGTTAAATGCCTTCTCCATGTCTGGTGTCCATGGTACCTGGTGGGTGCCAGAAGTTTGTGGGCCAGCGAGAGCATCTGTGAGAGGAGCCTGCACCGCAGAAGCGGCTGGCAAATGTTTTCAGTAATAATTAACTGTTCCAATGAACCTGCATAATTCCCTATAGGTCTGAGGGCGTAGCATCTCGAGAACAGGCTTGATCTTGTCCTGCGGTGGTGTCAGACCGTCCAATGACACAACATGACTTAGGAATGTGATGGATGACTGGTGCAATTGAGTCTTTTTATTGTTCAGTTCAATACCAGCGGCTGCTAAAATATCTGTCACGACTTGAACATGCTCCTCACTCTGTTCCAAAGTAGAAGCAAAAACCAATATGTCGTCTATGTATACGAAACAAAAGTCTAGATGGGATAAAGTTTGATTGATGAAACGCTGCCCCATTTGGGGGGCGTTTTTCAATCCAAACAGCATAAATTTGTATTGGAACAGCCCGAAGGGAGTGGTTATGGCAGTCTTTTCAATATCCTCTGGAGCCATAGGAATCTGATGAAATGCGTGCTTACAGTCCAAAACAGAGAAGTACTTTGCACCTGCGAGTGCATGATTGAAGTCTGCAATGTGTGGGACCGGATATTTATCAATGATGGTGTGGGCATTTAAACGCCTATAGTCTCCAACCATACGCCAAGTACCGTCTTTCTTTTGGTCAAACAGGATAGGACTAGCCCAGCAACCGGAAGAAGGTTCAATTATTCACTTTTGTAAAAGATCATCCAATTATTCTTTTGCAATTTTCATAAATTCCGGCTTGAGGCGGCGTGGGCGTTGCGATATGGGCGGCCCATCGGTTAGACATAACCGATGAACTGTGCCATTAGTGACCACTGCAATACGTGGCACGGCACGACAGTCAGATGTCCGTGAAGCGGAGCAGGCAGTGGCGGACGGGCCAAGCTGTGGCGCTGAGGGCACGAAAGTACAGGTGTGCCAACAGCTCGTAGGCTGCGTAAAGGCCGCACACGTGTTAACATGGGCGAGGTTGGTACACTGGTTCTTGGTAGCGGGCCGTGCCGCTACGAGCGCTGTAGGCACGAGTGGGCGTGGCCGAGCGGCAGATGGCCGTAGTTCATTGCCACGAGCTTGGCAAGTTAATTGTCCATTCGGAACGCAAGGAGTATGAGCACTCGGGCATACACTATCATTACTTAAGGGGGTGCTGACACAGTTTACAGAGTTCACAACATTGTCGTGAACGTGCGCGGGCACGGGAACACCAGATTGGCACGGACTGACCTTGTCTGTAGCCGACGAGTTGTCTGCTTGTAGTGCCGCAAGGCGTTGTTGTGTGGAGGCCAACTCGTGGTGTATGTTGCGGAGATGCAGCAGCATTTCCGTACATTCCATCCGCAACTTCGAAGACTTGGCGCACTCCACTAGCCACTTGTTTGTCCAAGATTGCAGCTCCAAGGATAGGTTTACACACTTCTTAGCACAGCACACATGTTTGGTGTTAGCCAAACTGTCACTCGGCGGAGCGGAAGGAATATGTTTGTTAAGGGGGGGGGGGGGGAGGGGCGGGGGTAAAACACAGTATTTTGCACAAAATCTAGTGACAACTGATAGTGCTTGAGGAAATCAATTCTGAGAATAGGTTCTTCAATTGTTGACACTAGAAAAGTCCACTCCAGCTTGCACTCGGGCGAAAGTTTCACTGTATACAAAGTGGAACCCGAACACTGTAGGGTAGACAAGTTCACTGCACAAAGTACTGTTTTGTGTGGTTACACTTTATTGGTTGCTAGGCGAACCGGCAACAAAGAGACGTCTGCGCCAGTGTCTACCAGAAAACATACACCTGATCGTAAATCGCGAACATAGACTCAACCACACTTACTGTTGTTGTCTGAAACGGAGTGCAACGTGGGATGGTACCCCTTGTTTACATCGCAGGAGGTGGCACTGTAGCCTACCTGCAGTTGGAGTTTGGGTAAGAACACGGTGACTGGCATTTCCGAGCTTGCTCCCCGAATCTCGCGTGGAAGAAACAGTAAGGTTGGGCAGGCCTGTGCTCCTGTGGGTAGTTGCTAGGTGACGGAGTATGTGCCCCAGAGTCTTCCACAGAGGCTGATGCACTGTCGTTGCGGGGAGTTGAAGGTGCAGGCAGGGTGGCTAGTTTAACAAACTTGTTATTAGCAGCACCAGACAAGGGCATGGCGTCAGAAAGCATCTTAGTGCAGTCATGTCCAGAATGCAGTGCATGGAGCTCACATTGTCTGCCGGAGTATGCTCTGTCGGCAGCGCGTAAACGTTCATTTACTGGCCTATCTTCATACGCAGAGATTGCAGTCTGGACAGGCAAAGGCAGCTTTTCAGTCCAGATTTCTGCGAGCGTGTCATCAGGCATAACTTGCTCATCGACGAGAAGACGGATGCACCGCCACAGCTGGGACGGAGACCTGTCGCCGAGACGCTCTTCGTAGATGAGCTGTCGCACATTTTCTCTCCTGGTTTTAGAGACGCACTCCAGTATCGTCTGCTTCGCCACAGCATACTTCCCTGCTAGGGTGGGTGCTTTGACCAGATCGTAAATTAAATCGACGTGGTCGTGAAGATGGTTCATGAGGCAGGCGAAGTGTGCGTCGTCGTCCAAAGCACAGACATTGAATGTTTGCTCAACCAGGCTAAACCAGAACTCCGGGTGAGCGGGTTTGAAGTCTGGTAGTTTCGGCAGATTCGGCACTGCAGTCACTGTGGAGGTGCGCCTATTACTTTGGATGGAAGTAGAGCATGCAGAAGATAGCGAGTCCGAATTATTGGCGTCCCATAATGCGGGAATCGTGAAATTCACTTGACGCCGGGGGGGGGGGGGGGGGGCAGCTGAGAAGTGACGGACGCTGGAACGGTGTGAGGATCGTAGTCAAAATGTGCATTCTCATTGACATGGTAGCTCGGAGAGAAGCCACAAGTACTTAAGTGCGCCAGTGAATGTCCGTTATGCACACAGTATTCACTCGACCGTGAGTGGTGGGGCTGGTTGTAGATGTCGGAGTAATTACTGTCCAACACAGAATTGTTGACTTGATTAGAAGCAACACAAGGATCCCACACACGTCCACTAGGATGCACACTTGGTGTGATATTTGCTGTTTGGCGAGCACTGAACACCTGTTGACTAGCCAGTGCAGAAGGATACACGCGTGGCGGGAACTGATTCGAGTTTGAATTTACTACTGGATTTTCCAAAGTAGCAAAACCTCGCTCGATGCCATGAACTGTATTGAATTGTGCGTTTGACACAGGAGTAGGAATGTTCCGACCAACACTCTGTGGAGAACACGTGGGAAGGTCTAGGCTAACAAAAGCCAGAATCCACGACCGTTGGCGGTTGGAAGAAACTGGTGGCACTTGATGAATTCCACTGCATGTTCTGGCTGAAGGATTCCAAAGATTCTTGCGACATGTCCACTACGACGGCAGGAGTGCTGGAGAGAGGTTGCTGAAATCCGGGCGGCGGTGAGTGCTGAAAGGCCATTGTCTGGAACTGAACAAAGGCCCTTACGATCATGGAGAAACCCGACGCAGTAGGCGCGTAAATAACCTTCAGGCAGTAACTCGGACGTGTATTACACAAAAAACAGGGTCACCTGTGAGGGAATATGGAATAGTTGTAGGTAAACAACTAGAATTCTCTCAGATACAGATTTATTCACACTTAGCTTCTACACAGATACAAGTCCGGAGGCTAACTGCCATTGGCATCCAACATCCTGCCCAAAAGCCCTCTCCTCAAAGATAGCACACTTACGCACTGAACAAATATCGATATTTATGGTGCTCTACACCACAAGTTCTTGTACACTACTTATGTACTATGTGTATGTAATTTCTTTTGCCGTTTGTATATGTTTGTCCATTTATTATGTGTATGTGCTGTTATGTGTTACGTGTAATCAAATGACAAATCCCGTATCACATGTGTGATCTATTGGATGCTAAATAAATAAATAAGACCACCTAGCTGCTCATTGTTCATTGGAGATCTGAGATAGGTTTAACAATCTTTAACCTGGAAAAAGCTACATTCTGCAGAAGATACAGACATTGGCATGTACAAAAATAATCTTAATGCAGTTTTTTTCTCAACATTTGGGAAAAAGTCTTACAATCTAATTTCTAAGATGTATTGAATTACTTCTTCACATGTGTTTGCAGTTTGTGGAAGCTTAAGGGACAACAGTTCCAATTCGTTTGCAAGATCCTGCGAATTTATGTCTCTTGAATGCATTTTAGAGTCTCTGGAGGTTGTGCGAGATTTCTATATCCTCTGTTGAGGTCGTCTTTCTTTTTTGGTAAGTTCTTAATGTCAAAAATAGCACTGCACATGTAGCAGCAGTTATTGCACTGATGAAACATTCCCTTCAAAGACAGAATAGAGGTATATTGCAACAACATAGAAGAAGTTTGCCCTTAAGTGGTTCTCTTCTCTGGAATTGGTTCATCCTTACTGTCATAAGAAAACTGCCTTTTAATGAATACGGATCTATATTCTGTTAACTCAGTAACATTTCCAAAAGGTGCAACCAATTCCTCTTCTTCTTTCTTAGTCTTTTCAAAACCATTGGCTCTATATTCTTCAATAACACAAAGTGTTGATTTTATTAATTTTACTGCAGTGTCTGATTGCATACCTTCTTGCTAAACTGTTTTACTTACTCTGTTGACATGGCAAAGGACATTATGCAAAACCACAGCACACAAATAAAACTTAAATTTTAAGATATCTTTCAAGAGGCTAGATACTTCACTGAAACATACTGGTTCATTTTTACACGTGTTTTTTTTTTAAATTCTGTTAATGCAAGTCTCATGTTATTAAGCTGAGATCTTACAACCCAATTATCCCAAGCTTGAGTACCACTCTTCTTGACCATCATATTTCTCCCTTTGTCATAAGATTGTCCCCAACAATCTGCAGGTGGTATGCTGAAGTTATGTAGTATCTGAAGTAACAGTAACAGTTCTGTAAGACCTTTTCCAGTAGTGTCACTAGCGTTTTTTTTTTTTTATCAAGGAAAAAAATTCTTCTGGTTTAAGTGGTTTGGAAAACACATGTACCACTCTTGAAACCATGCTTAATTGTTCCTTGTGACTTAAATCTGACATATAGTCCAATAATATTGAATAATAGGTACATTCTCATGAAACTGGGGCTATTTGTGACAACAATAGAACTCAACAGGTGCTGCAGTGGCATGTGTGTGTTTATGGTGATAATTGGAGACCAACTTACAGATTTTGTTCAACAAAAGTGATGCTGGTTCCTGGAGTGGAGCTAATAGGCACAACAACTGGTAAATCTGAGGAGAAATTCAAGAAAGAAACAGAGAAGAAGGGAACAATTCCTTGACACCTGTACTGCAGGATGGACACAAGCTGATGGTGGCTCCATTATGCTCTAGGAGACATCCACATGGGCATCCAAGGGTCCAGTGGAGCTTGTGCAAGGCACCATGATGGCCAAGGAGTATCATACTCTCACTGCAGACCTTGTATACCATTTCATGACGATCATGTTTCCTGATGGCAGTGGCATTTTTCAACAAGACAATGTGCCATGTCACAAGGCCAGGAGTTTGATGGAGTGGTTCACGGAACACAGTGGCAAGTTCTAATTGAGGTGCTGACCCCCATATCACCAGATTTGAACCCAATCTAATACATCTGGGATGTGTTGAATGTGGCGTCAGAGCCCATTGCACCCCTCCTTGGAATTTACAGGAATCACGTAACTTGTGTGTGCAGATGTGGTGCCAAATCCCTCCAGTGACCTCATTGCTTCCATGCCATTATGTGTCACTGCTGTTATCCATGCCAAAGGTGGACATAGTGACTGTTAGGAGGTGGTCATAATGTTCTGGCCGACTAATGTATGTGCTGCATACTACAACCTTACCTACCTGCAATATGGATATGATCAGTGGGTTGCTGTAGTTCAGGACCCACACTGGCTTTCCAACACTGGGTGGATTGTATATCAACACAGAGACTGACCAAAACATGTCAGTTTGTTTTCAAGTTAGAGTCAGGCAGACACCATGGAAAACTGTGGTGTCAGCTACGCCACCTATGGTGCTTGTGTTGCTACATGGAAAAACAGTGTAATTACTATGATGTACAGTGTAAATATGAGCTGTGTTATATGGCACACTTACTAGTTTTGTAGAACTGTAGTTGATTCTTATGCAGTGTTTCTAACAACTGTGCTTCAACGTCACTGTAATTTATCTATTAAATTCTACCACAGAACGGTCATTATATGTGAGTGCAAATCAGATTTTTGTGCCATTTATCTTACAAGGGGGGAGGGGCTTGATAAACTGTCTAAACCAGAGGTTGTAGAGAATTTCAGGGAGAGCATAAGGGAACAACTGACAGGAATGGGGGAAAGAAATACAGTAGAAGAAGAATGGCTAGCTCTGAGGGATGAAGTAGTGAAGGGAGCAGATGATCACATAGGTAAAAAGACAAAGGCTGGTAGAAATCCTTGGGAAACAGAAGAAATATTGAATTTAATTGATGAAAGGAGAAAATATAAAAATGCAGTAAATGAAGCAGGAAAAAGGAATACAAACGTCTCAAAAATGAGATCGACAGGACGTGAATGGATGGCTAGAGGACAAATGTAAGGATGTAGAGGCTTATCTCACTAGGGGTAAGATAGATACTGCCTACAGGAAAATTAAAGAGACCTTTGGAGAAAAGGGAACCACTTGTATGAATATCAAGAGCTCAGATGGAAACCCAGTTCTAAGCAAAGAAGGGAAAGCAGAAAGGTGGAAGGAGTATATAGAGGATCTATACAAGGGTGATGTACTTGAGGACAATATTATGGAAATGGAAGAGGATGTAGATGAAGATGAAATGGAAGATACGATACTGCGTGAAGAGTTTGACAGAGCGCTGAAAGACCTGAGTCGAAACAAGGCCCCGGGAGTAGACAACATTCCATTAGAACTACTGACGGCCTTCGGAGAGCCAGTCATGACAAAACTCTACCATCTGGTGAGCAAGATGTATGAGACAGGCGAAATACCCTCAGACTTCAAGAAGAATATAATAATTCCAATCCCAAAGAAAGCAGGTGTTGACAGATGTGAAAATTACCAAACTATCAGTTTAATAAGTCACAGCTGCAAAATACTAACGTGAATTCTTTACAGACGAATGGAAAAACTGGTAGAAGTCGACTTCGGGGAAGATCAGTTTGGATTCCGTAGAAACGTTGGAACACGTGAGGCAATACTGACCTTACGACTGATTTTAGAAGAAAGATTAAGAAAAGGCAAACCTACATTTCTAGCATTTGTAGACTTAGAGAAAGCTTTTGACAATGTTGACTGGAATATTCTCTTTCAAATTCTGAAGGTGGCAGGGGTAAAATACAGGGAGCAAAAGGCTATTTACAATTTGTACAGAAACCAGATGGCAGTTATTAGAGTTGAGGGACATAAAAGGAAAGCAGTGGTTGGGAAGGGAGTGAGACAGGGTTGTAACCTATCCCCGATGTTATTCAATCTGTATATTGAGCAAGCAGTGAAGGAAACAAAAGAAAAATTCGGAGTAGGTATTAAAATCCATGGAGAAGAAATAAAAACTTTGAGGTTTGTCGATGACATTGTAATTCTGTCAGAGACAGCAAAGGACTTGGAAGAGCAGTTGAATGGAATGGATAGTGTCTTGAAAGGAGGATATCAGATGAACATCAACAAAAGCAAAACGAGGATCATGGAATGTAATTGAATTATGTCGGGTGATGCTGACGGAATTACATTAGGAAATGAGACACTTAAAGTAGTAAAGGAGTTTTGCTATTTGGGGAGCAAAATAACTGATGATGGTCGAAGTAGAGAGGATATAAAATGTAGACTGGCAATGGCAAGGAAAGCATTTCTGAAGAAGAGGAATTTGTTAACATTGAGTATAGATTTAAGTGTCAGGAAGTCGTTTCTGAATGTATTTGTATGGAGTGTACCCATGTGCAGAAGTGAAACATGGACGATAAATAGTTTGGACAAGAGGAGAATAGAAGCTTTCGAAATGTGGTGCTACAGAAGAATGCTGAAGATTAGATGGGTAGATCACATAACTAATGAGGCGGTATTGAATAGAATAGGGGAGAAGAGGAGTTTGTGGCACAACTTGACTAGAAGAAGGGATCTGTTGGTAGGACATGTTCTGAGGCATCAAGGGATCACCAATTTAGCATTGGAGGGCAGCGTGGAGGGTAAAAATCGTAGAGGGAGACCAAGAGATGAATACACTAAACAGATTCAGATGGATGTAGGTTGCAGTAAGTACTGGGAGATAAAGAAGCTTGCACAGGATAGAGTAGCATGGAAAGCTGCATCAAACCTGTCTCAGGACTGAAGACCACAACAACAACAACATCTTACAAAGATAAGAATCTGGGCACTGTTCCATCAGCATGACTACTAGTTTAAGAAATGTGTGAAAATGTGAATTCAAAACAGTGGTGTTGTGAGTATCAATAAGCAAGCAGCATCCATTATTCATTAAGACTTTCAGTTTCACAATTATGGGCTGGTGCTCTGCCAAAGAGGCAAAGGAGAAGAGACTGCAGGAATCAGGATGGTGAACTTGAAAGTGGTTGGTTATTGCCAATGTACTAGCAACGTCTGAGAGCTATAATTTCTTTTGTAATAACAAATCAGGAAGATAACAATTTGTATGTATTGAGACCTTATGAGAATGAATTCCTTTTTTTATTTGTAATAGAGTGTTATTCATTTGAACTACTTGGGAATCTTATTTGTGTGTGTGGACTCACTCTGTTCACCAAAGTTAATGGTGATAAGGATGTAGGACTCCAAAGTTTATGAATGTTCCCAGTGTAGTTAGCACATACCATAGGACATTTACAAAATTTTCATGCCACTTGGCTGTTGTATTAATATTGTCTTTTTCCTGTCAGTATGAGCACAACCCATGGGCATGCAACTACTCAAATACATTTGCTGTTACAAAACATGCAGCACACATAGGAACTGTTGTTGAAGAAGACGGCTGGCATCGCCACAACAACAGGAATTTCAAATCATCTCTCATGCACTGACTCTTGGTTCAAAGGCTTCTGGCTTGATGCTGCCACCTTTCACCAGCTTTGACAAGGAAGTGGAACAATGTGTGAACTATATAGCACAGCTTGAGCATGTGACAGTAGATCCTCCTCTAGCATTACTTTTCCTCAACAGTAGTTGTTGCTACCAGTATTATTTTTCGAATTTTGGACAGGTCAGTATTATCTCAGCTGCTTTTTGGAAAACTTTCATTTAATTTTGTAAATAATATGTTATATTTCAAGCTAAAATTTATGAAAAGGAATTACTGTATTTTGGATGTTATAATCAATGAGTACTAGTCCTGAACGTACAATTAAAATTACTTTTTTTTATAAATATTTGAAATTATGAATTATTTGGCACACTTAAAATTTATATTATTAATTATGCAATCTAGTACTTTTTATTGTGTTTATTTCTGGATTCATTCAAGAAATAATAATCAAAATTAATAGGAATTCATTTTTCAAGAAAACTGTAAACCCTTTGGAATATTATTATTTCCGTGGAGTGAGATGGTAGTAACCACGTGTCTGATGTGATCGGGTGTATTTTTGTATTTTGTGAGAACAATGTGATTTCGGCTTTGTTAATGTGAAAAATCAAAAGACTGTATGATATACTAAACTGTGACAGAATATATTAATGTAACAACAAAAATTCTGCAACAACAATCTTAAAATTTATTTAGATCAATCCTGTCATGAGGCCCTAAAATGTGACATTTTGAGCTTCAAGAATCAGACCCCTAGACAAGAAGAACTGGAGCCAATGCTACACAAAAAGCTAAACAAACTAGAAAGTTTATTTTAATCTTCACTCCTCTCAAATCTTCAGAAAAGATTTTGCTTATTGTAGACAACAACTGCAAGTAGGAAAGAGGTGGCTGATCACAAGCAGCATTTTATCATCCACTGCATCACATGTGATATCTAACAAAGGGCTTTATGAGTTCACTCTTGTGTTGAAGAATACAGTCTGTACTAACAGCTAAAATCAGAAATAGAACGTCACAGCTTAACTTATGAGCCACTTAAAACAAAGTTATTCAACTATTTTGATTCTCAGATTCATGTGGCTGCAACTCACCATAAGTTTTTTATTGTAATAAAAAGAGTAGCTAAAGCTGCTGGGAATGGACCACTCAGTTAGAAGGCCTGACCAGGGACTGCAGATGTCAGTGTGTAAATCCGAAATGTAAACAGTCATGTGCAGACTCATTGTTGTGTTGTGTAGTGTGATCCTTGTTCATTTCCTGGTTGAAGGCCTCAGAAACAATTTAGTGAAGCTTAGTGACCCTCTTTGGCAACATGTCTACATTCACTTGGGTGTTCAAACAAATGATGTGATCAGCAGTGGCCTAACAGGACTTGTCTTGGGTTTTTTCCACTCACCAACTTTGCCAGAGCCAGAATCACACCTACCATTCTGAAAGCATGGTTCCTCCATACTCTGCCATCCACTCTCCTGAGACATCA
Organism: Schistocerca cancellata; assembly: GCF_023864275.1. Taxonomy (NCBI): domain Eukaryota; kingdom Metazoa; phylum Arthropoda; class Insecta; order Orthoptera; family Acrididae; genus Schistocerca; species Schistocerca cancellata. The sequence goes on from NC_064628.1 coordinate 67,338,389, forward strand.
GGTAGATGACCCTCCAATAAGTTATGGTCATGTGGTCATTGTTTCATCACCCACCAACGACAATAGAGTTACTTCAAAACTTTAAGTGTGCACTGTTTCATAAGGTAGGACACAAGGCTGAGGTCTGCACCTTTGTCCACAGAATGGATCTGGACAGCACATACCTTCTGGATGCAGACTCTAACAGTGAGCCAGACCTCCCAGGGTTAGAGCCTGATGTGCTCCAAGGTCATGGAGTATTGCTCTCTTCCACCTGTACACTGAAGCTGAAAGTGTTCATAAATGATACACCAGTCAGATTCCAGACAGACACTAGTTCCTCAGTGACAATTATCAATACGCTACTGTATCAGGAACTAGTATCTTTGGCATTTCAGTGGTTTCTAAAGCAAATAAAGAGCTATTTTTTATTTACTATGAAAACAGTGCATGGAGAGCTGCATCAAACCAGTCTCAGGACTGAAGACCACACCAACCACCAACCATGAAAACAGTCTTGATCATGATTTATTTATTAAGGTGACCGGTTTCGACCACTACTGTGGTCATCTTCAGACCATTGAGTAGGAACCTCTTTCTGCTGGAGAATAAGCATAGTGATTTCTGCTGGAGAATCACAATGGTCTGAAGATGACCACAGTAGTGGTCGAAACCGGTCACCTTAATAAATAATCGTGAACAAGACTGTTTTCATAGTAAATATTTGTTATACATTGATCACTGTCACTCCCATAATGTATTCAAAAGTAAATAAAGAGTTGCAGCAGTAATACTATTGCAGTGCTGAACCACTTTAGTCATACATTTGCTATTACAGGCTGCCCTCACAGCCAAATTATTGCCAATCAAGATGCTAGGGGTCACCAACATTTTACAAATAGATCTTTCTGCAAATTAGGCATTAAGGTGCATAACTGCACCAATCAGATACAGACCTCTTTATCCAGTTTGCCCCTCCAGGATCTCCTTGTAAAATATGCCTATATTTTCCATCGACAGATGATATGTGATCGCAAGTATGAGGCCCACCCCACACTGCACCTGTCAGCAGTTCCAAAGTTTTGCAAATTAAGAATTGCTCCATCTGCCTTGCAGAACAAATTAAAGATAGAGCGTCCATCAGTTTATGAGCCATACCCATTGTACTGGTTGAAAAACTGGATGGGTTCATGCTTGTCTGTGGAGACTACAAGTCCACAGTGAATCCCCTGGCAGCTGTGCACACATATCCTATACTGAAAGTTGAAGACATCATGTTCAAACTGGCAGGTGACACCATTTTTGGTAAAACAGACCTCCCAGAAGCATGCTTCCAGTTATCACTAGATGAAGAGGCCAGACACATCCTAGTGACCAATACTGTGTTCAGGTTATGCATGTACATCTGGTTGCTGCTTGGAATTTCAAGTGCACCTGCTATTTTTCAGTGCTACCTGGAAGACTTGACATGTGATGACCCAGGAACAGTGAACTATTTAAACAATGTTATTGTGATGGGAAAAGACTTAAGAGACCTATGGCAGGATCTGGAAACACTGTTTCAAGTTCTGGATAAAGCCAACCTTAAATGCAACAAAGAGAAATATGAAGCGCAGATAGGCACAACAAAAAGACTGTCACAAATAAAGCTTTTTCTTTTTGTTGTGCCTATCTGCGACTCAGCATCTCCACTATATGGTGAGTAGCAACTTTCCTTTTCCTAATATTGTTACATTACATCTTGGATTTTCCATTGTTTGAAAGATAAATATGATTTTTTTTGTCTGACAGATAAAATACCTCAAACATATTTTTAATGCCTCAGAGATTCACCCAACACCTCAACATACAAAAAATTCCAGTGCCAACTGACACCAAAAAATTAAAATCAGTTCTCAGACAGTGCCACAGGTTCTGCATAGCCTTTGCACCACCTTCTGTGAAAAGACATAAAACAGCATTGGTCATCCCCCTGCCAAAAAGTATCACAAGACCCCCAGCCAACTTGTTTGATAGCTTATGATCTTCAGAAATTTCTAATATACTTGTGGATGCATCAGATTATGAACTTTGACTGGTTATGTCCCACAATGTAAATGGCATGGAATGCCTTATAGCCTTTGCTTCAAAAACTTTGATGATGGCCCAATGAAACTACATATAGATAGAGACAGATGCCATAGCAATAATTTTCACACTCAAAAAATTCCATGATTATGTTTACAGTCGCGGTTCAACCACCTAACTGACCAAAAGCTTCTGCTAATCCTTTTTCATATGTGAGCCAGTGTTCCACAGAAAACGTCACAGTGCCTCCAGCAATCAACCACATTTTCATTGATGCATGCATATGACATTCAGTACCACGTCACAATTCAAAACGCAAACATGGATGTACTGTCTTGCCTCCTTGCATGTAAGGACGTGGGTTTCAGCATGCCACTGGAAGTGTGTTTTCACACAGATGTGGAATCTGTGTGATGCTTTATGTAATGTAAAGGTGGACAGTTGACATAAAGTTAATCAGCAAATGTGATGTTGCAGCATAATGGTACCACTGATATTAATTCTTTATTTTTAATGATTTGTCAACATGTAAAACTGGTTGGCTGATTTTTCAGTCTAATCTGGAAATTAAAAAAAAAAAAAAACTTGGGTGTTGAAAAGTTCCTTCAAAAAATAAAAATATGTGATTTACATTAGAATTTGAATACTCCAAAAGCAAACTTCGGACTTCTGCAGTGAACAGGAATGATGTACTACTCTGATCAACAACCATTGTCACCTCTTATATATCAGCATAAGTATTTGAATATCTATGAATAGTTTTGTGCTCCATAAACAGTCTGTCATTTGCAAATATCTCTGTATGCTGAACCTTATAACTGATGTTTGTCTTTATAGTGGTCCGGAATGTTTCACTCTTCGATCCCTTCTCTCATTTCATTACTGCCACTGCCCTCAGTTTAAATCTACTAACTTTTAGTTTGTGTTTTTTGTTCTACTTTTCATGAACTACTACAAGCTATGTTTTGGTTTTCTGTTATAGCTACTACTGTTTCCATTATTTATGTCATAGTTATATTAATAACACATTATGAGGAAATAATGAATAGTGTGGCACCATCAAAAATTTTAGGTGTTCATACTGATTAGAACTTAAACTGGAAAAAACGCATTTTGGAACTCCTAAAAGAACTTAGTTCAGCTACATTTGCAGTTAGAATCATTGCCAAGGTTGGGGAGAGACAAGGCAGTAAGATGACATATTCTCATTCAATAAAGTAGACAGAATACTGTTCTGAGGTAACTCATCCTTAGGAAAGAAAGTTTTTCTTACTCAAAAATGTGCTGTAAGGACAATATATGGTGCTCACCCATGATTATCTTACAGACATCTGTTTAAGGACTTGAGCATTTTAGCTATTGCCTCACAGTATATCTATTCTCTCATGAAGGTTGTCATAAATAATCCACTGCAGTTCAAAAGGACTAGTGATGTACACAATTACATCAGAAGAAAAAATAACATTAATTACTCCACATTAATGTTGTCTTTAGCATGAAAGGGGTGCACAATTCTGCAGCTAAAATTTTTTATCATTTACCCAATGAAATAAAATGTCCAACAGACAGCAAAATAAAATCAGAAAACAAACTAAAATATATTTCTCTTTGATAAACCCTTCTATTCAGTAGAAGAATTTCTATTATTGTGATTTGTAAAAGGCTGTGGGTAGGAACTACTGACTTACATCTTTATATGTATAAAAAAATCTAATATATGTTCAGCATGTAGCCATATATACAAATTGATCTGCAATGTGAGTGTAAAATGACTTGTTCCACATCATTATGATTTATCATTCAACTAATCCATGGAACATGAAGCTCACTAACTAACTATATGCCAGATTCCATTTTCAGTGTAAGATGTCTGATAATATGTCTGTAATTATGAACATAATGTAAAATATAAACTGCCTGGTTAGATGTAAGATGAGCTGATGCCCATCTTACTAGGCTAAATAAATCAATAAATAAAATTAAAATAAATAAAATAATGGGAAGGTAGGTGGATGACATTGGAAAACATGTATAGACAACATGAATGTGTGTTGCTAAAGACAGCGTTGCATGGACAAGTATAGAGGGGGAACACCTGTAATGTAGAGGAGGGGTCAAATGTCTGCTGACTGAGATTCCCCAAGCATGCTACTTTCATAGTAATTATCACATCAGATGTCTGCTTCTGCACAGACATCTTTGCTATCAGTATCAATATTTTTGCTAATCTGATTTGTGATCTATAGTGTCTCTTGAGGCTAACATACGTTGCATTGTCAACACTACCATTTTTTACCTTATCATAGCATATCAAAACCATTTATCTTAGCTTCTGTAAATATGGTGTGAACCACCTATGTGGTGTAGTTCGACCATGCTTTCTTGCCATAGTTTTGTTTCGTTTGGTAACAATTGGACTGGAGGTATTGAAAATTTCAGATAGAGTACTAACAAACCTGCTACAAGCCTCCTCAACATTGTTGGAAGCATGTATTATATTATTCCAGTTTAGTACCTTCAGCTTATCCCTGAAGCTATTTATGCTTTTATCATTTAATAACCTGACATACCGGGTTGGTTCACAATCCCCCATTGTTTCATTAATTGTTAGTTTTACCCATATACCTTTGTGATCTGTCAGATGGTTGAATTAAGGAGTCCCAATTCAAAATCATCTTTATGTATATTTGTAATAAAATTGTCAAGACAAGAAAGTTGTCTTGTGGGACTATAATTTGCACAGAAGAGATTATGGGATCTTAGCGTGTTAAGCAAATCAGTATTTTTGTGTGTTTTTTTCCTTACATCAAAATTTAAATCTCCTAAAATTACTGTCTTGTGTTTGGTATATTTTCTGTATGGTGAATAAGTTTATCTAAACACTCTACAAATTGATTGGCATCACTGTCAGGAGAATGGTATATTGAAATAACTGTGAGTTTTAATGTTGGTAGTAGCATGACAGCCGCTTCAAGAATGCCTTTAACACATATGTCCCTAACATCAAGCACAGGTTGTCAGTTATATATATTGAGGAACCCCCATAACCTTTATTGGGTCTGCAGTAACTTGTAATTAAATTAAAACATGGTGGTACATACAGTTTTATCTCTTCTTCTCTTAACCAGTGTTCATTAATACATAATACTATTCTGTTGTTTCCATTCAATACAACACCAAGTTCATCAGCTTTATATTTCAGAGATCTAATATTTATGTGCATGGATAATATTGATTTTTCACAGCAAGAGGGAAGATGCATGGTGTCTTGGGCCCAACTGGATGCACATATGGTGGTTTTCCTTTCACTGGTCCTCATGTTTGGTGTGGTGATGGTGTTATGTTTCGGTAGCGGCTGGACTTCCTTGTGGCAGGCCATAAAAAATCATTACTTTTCTGGTTCTGTTTGAGGCTTGGGTGGTAGACTTTTTTATTTCACTTCCTGCATAATTTATCTGGCATGGGAGATTTGATATATGCCTACTTGATAACATATTGCAGTGGGATGGCTGATTTGATGCACTAGATAACACTTCACTATGGGATAGAGATGATACAATACTTACTGAGGTTTCTGTCTTCTTATCTGCTAATGGAGGTGACATTTTTGTTGTCTGTTTCTCAAGGTTCTTGTTTGTTTCACATGTTACATAGTTTATATGGGCAGGCTGAGTGGAGGCACTTGAAAACACTTTGGCGTAGGATGGAGGTGGTGATACAACACTCACTGTGGTTTCCTTCCTCTTTTCTACCAGTAACTGCAGTGGAACTGCTGCAGTTGTTGTTGACACTATTTCTGTTTCTGTTGCTTGTGCTGCTGCTGTTATTGGTCTTGTTGCTTGAGCTGGTTCAGATGTTGCTGGTTTTGCTGGTGCTGCAGTTGTTACTGAATTTGATCGTGATGCTGTAGCAATTTGTGGTTCTGCAGCTGCTTTCGTTGTTGTCTCCAAGACAGATTCACTTCCTGCATGGTTGCTTTCAGTAATGTATTGGTAGTTCATTACAATGGCTGGTACTGACTCATAGATACTCTGTTTTTCATATGTTTCTAACGTTTAGTAAATTGATTTGCACAGAGATGACTTGCCTCTTCTATTCAGATGCTTGCCATGTTTTGTTAAGCTGCATCTATCCAGGAAATCAACTGATAGAAATCTTATGTTTGGGTACACTTTACACACTGTTTGTATCTTTTTATTTGCTTCCTTAATTTCGGCGTTCACACATGAAGCAGATATGAGGTCGTGCCTATTTGGTATACCAATAACAGTTACTTTTTAGTTCTCTATCAAACTGAGGGCACTTTTGAGACTGATAATAGCATTAGCTAACTCGTTACAATACGCATCATTTGCTCCTCTAATTAATACAACATGATGATTTTTGTTGTCTTGCTTGTCCAGTAAAACATCCCTGATAATTTCTCGCATTGGTGCTCCTGGTTTCACATGACTGTATACTTTCAGATCGTAATGGTTTCGTTGTACTTCTGCCAGTCCGTGTCCGTGGCTATCTGAGTAGGTATTTAACTCAGTGAGATTTCCTGAATATTTCTTATTTGTTCTTGGAGACAAATATTTCACTTGGGCACAGATTTTCACTTCGCTGGTATGTATTTTCTGTTGAAATTCATCAATCTCAGCGTATTTTCTATGTGAGGCCTGTCTTTGTAGTTCATTAGTTAATGAACTTATTATTATTTTTGCTTCTTCCAGTTCGCTCTTATATTTTAATATATCAGGCTGTAGGTATTCTTGTGTTAAGGCATCATATTTACGTTTTAAAATGTTAGCAACATTGCAGTCACTTCACTTTCGCATTCTCCCATAGTAGGGAGAGTGAGACAAAGAGGAATCAAGATCAGTGTTGTTTAACACTACAAGCTTGCTCAAGCTCGCGTTCCTGAAAGAACAGAAAATGTTGATATTACACAGCTGTACGAAATAATTCAAAATTAATTCTCTGAATGTGAATTTCTTGACAGCTGTATTAATTATTGATCTATTACCCAATAGTGATATTCTCCCTGTTGTAGGAATCCATATAATGTTGCAAGCACTGAGTGATAAATTCAGTGGACTATGATATAGGGATGTTGACATTGTGACGTATGAAAGTTTGGGTTGGTCCATGGAGCATGCATGTTTAGCTGAAGTGGTTATTGTGACCATTCACAAAAAGCAGCAAATCCGGTTTTGAGTCCAGGTCTGGCACAAATTTTCATGTCACTGTTTTGTAATAGATCTATACCCAACACAGCTTACGTCAAGAAATTCACATTCAGTGAATTGATTTAGAATTATTTTGTTGAGCTGTGGACTGTCAAGTGTCTGTTCTTTCAGACATGTGTGTATGTAAACTACTTATATTTCCTATATGTGTGGAAGTAGCAGCTTTCTGCAAAGTAGCAGCTTTCTTTCTATTTACTGTGTTACATTTAGTTGCTGTAAAGCACAAAAACATTAAGTAACAGAGTCAAACAATAGAAAACCTTGGAGAGCATAGTAATATGAATTAGGATAGATTACTGCTCGCCACATGGAGAAGTCAATTAACAGCAGACAGCCTTATTTGAAAGTAGATTGTTAGATTTTTAGCTGTCATGTGTGTGTGTGTGTGTGTGTGTGTGTGTGTGTGTGTGTGTTTGGTGTCCATTTGATGAAGGACATTGTCTATGAGCTAGATTTGTTTAAGATTTGGCAAATTCTACAGTTCATGTCACAACTCCCTGTGTTAAATTACTAAACCACATTATATTTCAACTACATATAAATAATATGGTGTAGATAAATATAATCTACTTGTCTCAGTAGGAAATATCACTCACTTGATCTCATTTTAAGAAGAAAACAGCACACTTGCAAGATACTAGCTCCAGAAATTGATCCTACACAAAAATTTGGGTCATAATTCTGATAGCATGCAGTTATGATCTTCTGATTTTACAGATTTTAAATATTTGCATGCACTGATTATTTATCACTTGCTCCATAGCAGGCTTCATCATCACTTACTTCCTTGTTCATAAATCCTTGCCCTATTGTACCAATGAAGCTGTTTAGTGAATGTGACTGTATGTAAGAGGAGCCTCATTGTTGTCATTAGTGTCCTCACATAAAGAAGCATTGAACATCAGCTCATTATTTTGTTCTATACTTAGCTCATCTTCATTCATGAAACTGTCTATGAATTCTGCAATGAATCTGAAAGGTTTGAATAATAAAACAAAGAAATTCCTATACACTTTTGTTTGCCACATATCAGATTTAGTTGAATATCTGCAAATAATGATGTTTACCAGTTATGACTTTGACGATCTCTCATTGTTTGATTTTTAAAAGTTGTGATTTGATGATGATTTCCTCATGTTTCTGGAGGTGCTGGATTATCACTTACTGGTTCATCAACTTTATGAACACAACCCTCTTACTTACTCTACTGTACAGTATTTGTGCTCAGGCATTAGGGAGTTGACGTGAGGTGTAGCTAATAACAGCTGCCTATCCATTTTTTTAAAAGCTGTTCATTAAGAAGATTGTAACTATGTGCTGTCAGAATTATGGTCCAGATATTCAAGTGGTATTAATTTTTGAAGTTAATATCTTTTTCCTCCTTAAAATAAGTGGTCAAGTGTGTGATGTTTCCTTGTGATATGCATTCTTTAATGCTCCAAAAACGTTGTTAGTAAGATAGCTCTTCAGAACTATTTCAAAACAAGTTTTCTTTAGATTTTGGAAGTTTGCTAATTGATTTGTTCTACATGTGACAAGGGCTGTTGTCTACACCTTTTGTGTTGTGCTGTGCCAGATGACAATCACAACATCCCCCAGTGTTATAAGTATGGACACCTTAACTGAAAACATTTAACTGCTGGTATCTTTAAATCAGTTGTACAGTTTAGAAACATATTTTCATGATGATGTAAATAATTTATTCCTCTCTAACATCTGTGTCCATACTGTACAGAGCACTGTGAAGTGCATTGCTGGAGGGTACCACCCATTTTAACAGTTGTTAGGGCTTCTTGCCATTCCATTCACATATGAGTCGTGGGAGTAATGATTGCTTAAAAGCCTCTGTACATGCTGTAATTAGTCTGCCTCTCTAAGTGAGTAATATGTAGTGACTGTAGTATATTACTAGATTCATTACTTAAAGATGGTTCTTCAAACATCATAAGTTGGCTTTCAAGGGATAGGTATCATTTATCTTCATGTATCAGCAAGTTCAGTTAGTAAAGCATCTTTGCGACACTCTAGCACGTGTCAAATAAACCTGTTACTATTCATGTTCTAGGATGGGTCACATGTGTTTTGTCTGCAATCTCCTTCATACACTGATTACATTCCCCAAGTATTCTTCCAATGGACCAAAGTCTGCTACCTGTTTTAGCATTCACTGAGCCTATGTGATCATTCCATTTCATATCCCTGCCAATTGTGACTCACTGATATTGTAGCCATAGGAGACTTTTTTCCAGATAGTACTTCATTACAGGCAAGTGCACCGTCTGAGAAATGTCTGAGGTCACTACACAGTGTGTCTAAGTTCAGTTAAGACTGTCACTATGAAATATAAAAGTTGTGGATTATGTCCACAAAATCTCTGTGTTTATTCAAAACAGTTCAGGGTGGGATCATTCTCATTGCATCCCCTGGTAAGAGTTGTTGTGTTGTGTCATTTGCATAATTAAATGATTTGCTTTAAACATTGTGAGTAAATCATTAGTACATAATAAGAAAACTAAGATTCCCAGAACTGACCTATGGGGTGCACCACACTTAACTGTAGCTGGACTAGTGTTGTACATCTGAATAATGTTAGCCTCGCTGTTTTCAGTATGTGTAATATAATACCTGTCTTGTAAGTATGATTGTAAGACAGTTTCAGTTATTCATCTGATACAATAAGTTTCAAGACTATTAAGCAGCAGCTCATGAGAAACAGTATCTAATGCATGTGGTAGATCTAATTCTTTGTCCTCGAATTTCATTAATATTGTGTATACTGGATCATATATGACAGACAAAATTCAGTTACCTTTTCTAGAACTATCTTGTGTTTCTCATAGTACATTTTCTTTGACAAGAAAATTTTCTAATCTCAAACCAATAACTTTTTGTGACACTTTGATTAAGATCAGAATTAAAATGACTGGTCAATAGGTTTCAACTTTGTTGGCACTACCCTTTTTGTGCAACAGTTCAACTATTGCAAATTTTAATTTGATGGAAATTCACCTTTATTTAAACAATTGGGCTAAGGAGAATGTGATGAGTCAATATTTATATATTTTTAAAATAAGTGAGGAAATTTTATATACCATCCAAATGAGGCTATATTTTGCATAATATTTATGATTGTCTTTATTTCAGTTTATCTGCACCATGATTGCACACTGATACTTGTACCTCCTTATGAGTTCTATAATCACCAGAGCCAAAGTTCATAAGATTCATGAATTAATAAAAAATTGTTTGAAGTATTATTGACCATACTAGGGCGACAAGCATTAAAGCTCTCACTTCTCAGGTGGACGTTTTTTGAGCTGTATTTTTTTTGTTTGTTAAATAACTTCTGTGGTGTGTATATTCAAGGCTTATTTATAGGCTGCTCAACAAGGTTGATAGTTATGTCTAGCTAGGAACTCATTCTATATTTTCCAGGTGATAAACATTTGCTCCTTAAATTGTATCACTTCATATGAAAGTCACAAACTTCTAAACTTTTTTTAAAATCGTGGGCATGTTACATTGAAATTTCTGGGGACTGTGTTGTTAACAGCTTTTCTACTTGTCTGCAAATTTTTCTGCACAGTATACATTGCTTCAAGTCTCAGATTACTGTGAGGACTCCACATCTTCTAAAGATTTTTCACTTACACATCTAATTTCCCTTATTCATTCATACTATGTGACTCATACATATTTAGTATTTCAGTTGTTTGACAAAGGTGATCAGAGGAATGAGCAGTTATTACACTATCTCTACAGCAATCTAAATTGATGTAGATATGACCAAGACTGCCAGGGGTGTTTTTAGTCAGTCTAGTTAATCCATCAGCTCTGTCTGAAAAATAATATTTACTCAGAATGTCATTCAAATGTTCATAATCTTTCGTAGAGTTCTTCAAGGAATCATTATTTAAATCAACTGCTAAAATAAATCTTTATTTCCTACATAAAATCACAATAACATTTTCTGTGTTTTGTAAGAAATCATTAACTCTGTTAGTAGGGGAACTATGCAGATCTGGTAAAATTCATTGGCATTGTTTACAACTAGCTTCATTGCTGCTCCTTCAGTTATTTCTGCAACTTCAAATGTCATTTCTACACAAAGTTATGAGATTAAATCATGTTTTGTGAACTGTAGGTGGTCTTTATAATACATGGTAATCCTGCCGGTTCTATGTTTTGACAACTGAAATTAGTAGATACACCATGTCCTGTGAGAATAGCTAAATCTGCATCTTTTCACTTATTATTTGCTATGTTTGTATGCACTTATTGCTGAACTATTGAATGTTTAGTTGTGTCACTTGGAGACCCATTTTATTTATTTCTTTTTTTTTTTTCTTTTTCATGGACTGCATTTCCCCTTGCAAATCATGGACTTTGCTGAAGTCACTAGCTTGCTTGCCTAAAAGCTACAGACAGCTGTAATGTAGGTGCAACAATAATGGAGGAGTACCTGTGAGAGATCAGGCTAACGTGTCGGTGCTGAAGGAGGACAGCAGCCTTATTGGTAGTTGTAGGGGCAACAGTCTGAACAGTCAACTGATCTGGCCTTGTAACACTAGCCAACACAGACTGCAGTGCTGGTGTACTGTGAACAGTTTAAATCAAGTGCAAATTACAGCTGTGTTTTTTTCCTACTGTGTGGCTTTCTGATTATGGCATTCTCTTGGATAAAATAGTCCCACATTCCCCATTCAGTATGGACTACTCAGGAGGATGACATCATCAACAAAACCAAGATGGATTTGATGTCATCCTCCTGGAATGTTAGATCACTTAATCAATCACTGGGTAATAGAGGTGGGAATAATGACAATATTATGAAAAGTATAGATTGCTACTCACTGTATAGAGGTGATGCTGAGTCATAGACAGCCACAAGAAAAAGAATATTATACATATGAGCTTTTGGCCAAGAGGACTTCTTATGTAGTACAAAACACACACACATTCATGCAAGCACAACTCACACACACATGGTCACTGCCTCTGGCCAGTGATGCCTTTAGTAGAAGGCCTTTTGGTCAAAAGCCCAAATATATGAATATAGCTGTCTTTTCATTGTACCTGTCTGTGACTCAACATGTGCTCTATGTGTGAGTAGCAGTTGGTCCAATTCATAATATTATCATAGGCCCCTTAATTGGATTGTAATGTTAGAGAATTTAAATATGGAAACGGATAGGCTGAATTTAGATACAGTGAGGATCACTGAAGTGCAGTGGCAGGATGAACAGGACTTCTAGTCAAATCGGTACAGGGTTATCAACACAAAATCAAATACAGATAATACAGTAGGAAATTTAAAATGGATAAGAAATTAAGATTGCTGGTAAGCGACCATGAACGGCATATGAAATTCATCATCATAGCCAAGACAGACATGAATCTAACACCCACCACAGTAGTGTAAATTTATATGCCAACTAGCTCTGCAGATGATGGAAAGACTGAAAGAATGCTACCTGAGACAAAAGAAATTATTCATATAGTTAACGCAGATGAAAATTTAACTGTGATGGTTGACAGGAAGTTGGTAGTAGGAAAAGGAAGAGGAGGAAACTAATAGGAGAATATGGACTGGGGGAAAACCATGAGAGAGGAAACCACTTGGTAGACTTTTGCACAGAGTATAACTATTATAACCAACACCTTGGGACACTGGAAGGTTTTTAATAGATTGTATACTGATATCAAAGATATACGAAAACCAGATTTTAAACTGTAAGGCATTTATAAATGGCTCTAAGCACTATGGGACTTAACATCTGACATCATCAGTCCCCTAGACTTAGAACTACATAAACCTAACCAAAGTAAGGACATCACACACATCCTTGCCCGAGGCAGGATTCAAACCTGCGACCGTAGCAGCCATGTGGTTCTGGACTGAAATGCCTAGAACTGCTTGGCCATCGCGGCTGGCGAAGACATTTATAGGTGTAGATATGGACTCTGACCATAATGTATTAGTTGTGAATTGCAGATCAAAACTGAAGAAAATGTGAAAGGTTAGGAAATGAAGGAGATGGTATGTGGATAAATTCAGCAAAACCAGAAGTTATTGAGTGTCAGTGGGAGCATTAGGAAATGATGGGGTGAAACAGGGGAAAGAAAAAGAACAGAAAATGAATTGAAGGCTTTGAGAGATGAAATAGGGAAGGTAGCCATGGTTCACATAAGTAAAAAGACAAGGTCTAGTAGAAATCTCTGTATAATGAGGGAGATATTGAATTTAATTGATGAAAGGCGAAAATGTAAAAATACAACAAATGAAGTGTGCAAAAAGGGATACAGAAATCTGAAAAATGGGGTTGACAGAAAGTGCAAAATGGTTAAGCAGGAATGGTTATTGGACAAATGCAAGACTGTAGAAGTGGGGAAAACAATATATCTACAAAAATAATCAATTTTTGAAAATATAATATAATTGAATGGATAAAAAAGTCCGCTCACCAGACGAGAGTTGAAAACCTGAGGGCTTAAAGGTGGAAGCTATGGTAATACACAAGACAGGGATTACTGACAAAACATGATGTACAAGTTAACAAGAGCAGAAAGCTAATTGCACTGCATGTGATAGAAGTAGAGGGTGGGGAAAAAGAGACAGGTCAGAAAATAAAAGAATAGAAAACTAAAAGGGACTGAAGAAAGGAACAGTTATTGAGAATCAATGCTGAGAGTGAAGAGATTGACATAAATTAAGGCAGGAGTGTGGCGAGAATCATGAACATGTTTAATGCCAGTTCCCACTTGCAGAATTCTGAGAAACTGGTATCTGGGGGAAGAATCCAGATGGCACATGTGGTGGAACAGGTACTGAGATCATGACTGTCATGTTGTAGAGCATGTTCTGCAACAGGGTATTGTGTGTTGCCAGTGTACACCCTCTGCCTATGTCTATTTGTCCTAACTGATAACATGATGGTAGTCATGCCAATGTGAAAACTGAACAGTGATTCCATAACAGCTGGTACATGACGTGTTATTTCATGGGTGGGTCTCCCTTTGATAGTATATATTTTGCCAGTTACAGGGCTGGTATAGGTGATGACTGGAGGGTGCATAGTGCAAGTCGTACAGTGGGGACAGTAACAGGCATAGGAGCTATAAGGTGGGGAAATGGGTGCTGAAGGTGCATAGGTTTTGACAAGGATATTGCAGAGACTGCGAGGATAACAAAAAGCTATTCTAGATGTGGTAAGCAAAATGTCAGGCAGAATGCACCTCATTTCAGGGCATGATTTTAGGAAGTCATAGCCTTAGTGATGTAGCTGTTTAATGCCTTTAAGAGTTGGATAATGCTGAGGACAAGAGGAGTACTCCTAAGTTGTTTTTTGGATGGATCACCTGTAACAGGACTGAATGTAATGGCCCAGAAAATCTGCTTTTGAACTATGTCCAGTGAAGGCTGAGGGGAGAATGGTTGTGTATTGTTGTAAAGCATCTGCATCTGAACAAATACATTTGCCTCAAATTCCAAGGTTGTATGTGACGGAATATTTGACATGGAAAGGAGGCAACTGCCAAAATGTAAGTTATGTTGTTTGTTAGTAGGCTTAATGTGATTGGAAGTGTGTAGTTGACCCTCAGTGAGGATGAGGTCAGCATCAAGGAAAGTGGCATGGAATTTGGAATAGGACCATGTGAAATTTAATTGGGAGAATCTATTTACAGATCCCAAGAATTCTAACATGTTAGTCTCACCATGAGCCCATATGGCAAAAATGTCAACAGTGTATCTAAATCATCTGGGGGCTTAAGGCTTATGGACCCCAGGAAAGCCCCCTCCACATGACCCATGAAAAGGTTGGCATAGGAAGGAGCCATCCTGATTCCCATGGCTGTGCTTCTGATCGGTTTGTATATCTGCCCCTCAGAAGTAAAATAGTTGTTGGTAAGTATAAAGTTGATTAAGGCGAGCAGGAAGGATGTCATAAGTTAGGAATCAGGTGGACACTGATTGAAGAAATGTTCAGCAGCAGACAGACCATATACATGGGGGTTATTGATATAGAGGGTGGTGTTATCAGTTATGATAAGTAATGTGTGTGGTAGAAGTGGGACAGATACAGTTCTCGGACAATCTAGGAAATAGTTGGGCTCTTTAATATAGGAGGGAACTCTCTGTACAATAGGTTTAAGGTGTTGATTAACTAAGGCAGACATATGTTCAGTGGATGCCTTGAAGCCAGCAACTATGCGACAGCCAGGGTTATAGGGTTTGTGGATGTTATGAAGAAGGTAAAAGGTGGGGGTGCATGGTTTTGGTGGGGTAAGAAGTTCTATGGATTGAGGAGTTAGTCTGTGTTAGGGGCCTGAGATTTCAAGGAGGAACTTCAGTTCGGTTTGTATTATAGGGATGGGATCTTGATGACAGATGCTGCATGTAGAGGTATCAGAAAGTTGGTGTAAACCCTCACTTACATACAAGTACTCCAATCAGTCAATTACGACAATGATAGATCCCTTCTCCACTGGGAGAATAATGATGCAGTCATTAGTTTTTAGGAAACAAGGAGCCTGGGATTCTGCAGACAACAGGTTAGGGTCATGTTGTATGGACTTGAAGTTGGTTGTGAAGCAATTTTGGAAGATGAGACTTCTTTGAAGGCTTGTAAGGAATGATTTTGATGTAATGGTGATGGATCAAGTTGGGATTGTGGTTGGAACTGTTCAAGGTAGGGTTCAGTGTCAGGTCTGCTGTTGGAAAAGTTTTGGGATTGGTTTGCAAAGTGATATTTTCCATCTGACATTAGATGTGAAGGAAAGTAGGTCCTTCACCAAAGCAGCATGATTAAATGTAGGTTAAGGACTAAAAGTGAGACCCTTGGGTAACATGGATAATTCAGGAGGGGAGAGTACCGTACATGAGAGGTTGGAAACACTGTACTATTGTGACTAGTTCTAGTGATCATGAGTTATTATTTCTCTGGGAGGCAATGGTGAAGGCTTGGGGAGGTTAAGAAGCTTGACCAAGCTTGGTTTGTAGGAGAGAAGTGATGGCTGATGGTGTCTGTTTTGGGAGCTGATGAGGGACAGGTAAGGAAACATCAGTGTTGAGGTAGTTTAGGAGAAGGTGTGATAGCTTTTTGAGGTGAAGTCTGGCCTGCTGTGCAGTTTGAAGTTGACACAGTAGATGATATAACTGAAGGAAATATGAGGGGAAGATAACTGTTGGATTTTGAAGAGGGAGAGAAGCCTGCTGGAATGAAAACTGGCAGTTGGGGCACACAGGTCATAGATTAGCTGGGAAAGTGCTAGAGACTGCTATACTTGAAACTGTATAAAAGGAGTTGGTGTACAGTAGGATCTGGATTCTTCCACCAGTCAGTCATCCCACAGGTGGGAAGAGGCACTGCATCATGTCCTTGGTTCTCGCCACCCATCTGGCCTTAATTTACATTAATTTCTTTGGTCTCAGCATTTCTTCTCAATAAATATTCCTTTTTTCACTCCCTTTCAGTTTTATATATCTTTTTTGTTTTCTGACCTGCATATTCCACCCCTCCTCCACCTCTGCCACATACAATGCACTCAGCTTTATGCTCTGTTTAACTTGTACTTGATGTTTTGCCAGTAATCTCTCTCTTGCATATTACCTATCTTCCACCTTTAAGCTCTCAAAGTTTCTAATGTCATTCAGTGCAGTCCCCAATAATGAGTCTTTCCTTCTCATCCCATCTGGGGTTCTGGACAATTTTTCTGAACTCTCTTCATTTTCTAAACCTTACCAGTCCTTTTCCTCCACCCCTCTCTCTTCCCGGCCAACCCGTCTGCCAGAGAAAGAAGCCACTGGCACTGAAAACTTGAAAATTTCAGTACCTTTATATGCTTGTCCTCCTGTCAACACTTGGTGAGTAGGTTTTTTTATCCACCCAATTGAGTTGTGACCAGTAAAAAGATAGATGCCACCTACAGAAAAATTACAGAGAACTTCAGACAAAAGAGATGCAAGTGTATGAATACGAAGAGCTTGTATGACAGGTGAGTATTAAGCATGGAAGGGAAGATGAAAGGTGTAAGAAGTATAAAGATTATCTACAGGGTGTCCGTAAAGTCCCTTTACAACTTCAAAATTTTATTACAATGGCAGTTGTTGAAATATTTTAACAAAATTTCTTTTATTGTAATAACTGTTTACTAAAGTTTTTATATATACTAAAATTTTGTGTTTCATATACTCTGTTGATGGAAAGAACTGAACCTCTATAAAATGGCAACTCCTCAAGAGAAGGCACAATGTGTGTCCTTTTATTTAGACAAATTCGGAAATTCAGACTCAATGACACTTCAGAACAAAGTATGGAAGAGATCCACCATCACGCCCTTCAATCCGTGCATGGCACAAAAAATTTATGGATACAGGGACAGTGTTGTATAAAGGGAGGAGCAGGCGACCAAGAACATCTGAGGAAAACATCAATCGCATTTTAAACATCTTCACTCATTCACCTACGAAGTCCATCCACACTGCTGCCAGACAGTTGCAACTACCATGTTCAACTGTGCATTAAGGTCCTCCACAAGAACTCAGGGTTGTACGCTTACAAAGTGCAACTGTTACTAACACTTGAGCCAAACACAAGCCAAAACAGACAGAGTATGGACTCAACATGCTGGAACGTCTTTCGGAGGATGAAGCATTCCTCAAGTGGGTTTGTTTGAGTGATGAGGCAACTTTTCATGTTTCTGGGGCATTAAACAGGCAGAATGTGAGAATCTGGGGATCTGACCACCCCCTTGTGACTAGGGAGCTTCACTGGGCTAGTCCAAAAGTGAATGTGTGGCGTGGAATCATGTGCAACTGAATAATTGGTCCATTTTTCTTCAAAGAGTGAATAATTACTGCAGATGTTTACCTCGACCTTCTGACTGAATATGTATCACTACAATTGATTTACTTACAACCAACTATCATTTTACAGCAAGATGGTGTGCGATGAGACTGGGGACTGCATATTTGTCGGTTCCTCAGTGAAACATTTCCAGGCAGATGGATTGGGAGGCATGGGCCAAATCCTTGGCCACTGTGTTCTCCAGATATCACTCCCTTGGACTTGTTTTTTATGGGGGTATGTAAAAGAGATAGTGTATCAAACACAGATACGGGACATTGCTGACTTGAAGCAAAGGATTCATAATGCCATTGCCACCACTGATGATGCTATGCTACAGCGAACATGGCAAGAAATTAAGTACCATCTTGATGTGCTTTGTGCAACTAAAGGGACCCATATAGAGGTCTATTAAACACTGTCAAAATAACTTTTATGGACACTGATTACAATAAAAGAAACATTGTTAAAATATTTCATCTACTGCCGTTGTAATAAAACTTTGAAGTTGTAAAGGGACTTTATGGACACCTTGTATATAAGAGAAACAAATGTCAGGACAGTATTATAGAAAGAGAATATGAAGTAGGTGAAGATGAGAAGAGAGAGATGATAATGTTGAAGGAATTTGACAGAATGCTGAAAGACCTAGCAAGGCCCCTGAAGTAGATGACATTTCCTCAGAATCATTGAGATCCTTGAGACAACCCGTCATGAAAGGATTATTCCATAAGGTGTGCAAGATATGTGAGACAGGCAAAGTAGCCTTGGACCTCAAGAAGAATGTAATAATTCCAGTTCCAAAGGAGGCAGGTGCTCACAAGTGTGAATACTACCAGACCATCAGTTTAATATGTAATATTTACAAAATATTGACACAAATTATTTATAGAAGAGTAGAAAAACTGATGGAGACTGACCTTGAGGAAGATTAGTTTGGTTACTGGGGAGACCTTGGAGCATGCAAGGCAATACTGAACTGTGGATCATCTCAGAAGATGGATTGATGAAAGGCATATCTACATTTATAGCATTTGTACAGCCAGAGAAAGCTTCTGATAATGTGGACTGGGCTACACTCTTTGAAGTAATTAAGATAAAATACAGGGACAAAAGGTAATTTAGAATGTGTTCAGAAACCAGAATGCTGTTACCAGAGTCAAAGGGCACAAAATGAAAGCCATAGTTGAGAAGGGAGTGGTACAGTGTTGTAGCTTATCCTTGAAGTTATCACTGAAGGAAACCAAGCAGATATTTGGAACAGGAATTAAAGATGAGGGAGAAGAAATAAGAACTTTTCAGTGTGCTGATGACATTATAATTATGTCAGCAATGGTGAAGGACCTGGAAGGGCTGTTGAACAGAATGTATAGTGTTTTAAAAAGAGGTTGTAAGATGAACATCAATAAAAGTAAAACAAGGGTAATGGAATGTAGTCACATTAAATAAGGTGATGAGGGAATTAGTTTAGGAAGTGAGATGCTAAAAGTAGTAGACTAGTTTTGCTATTTGGACAGCAAAATAGCTGATGATAGTGGAAGAAGGGAAATAAAAAATACAGACTGATAATAGTAAGAAAATAATTCTGAAAAACAGCAAAACAAAAATTTGTTAACATCCAACATAAATTTAAGTGTTAGGCAGTCTTTTCTCGAGGCATTTGTTTGGAGTGTAGCCTTGTATGGAAGTGAAACATATATGATAGGCAATGTAGAGAAGAAGAGAATAGAAGCTATTGATATGTGGTTCTACAGAAGAATGCTGAAGATTGGATGGGTAGATTGAGTAACAAATAAGGAGGTACCAAACTAATCTGGGGAGAAAAGAAATTTATGGTACAACTTAGATAGGACACATTCTGATGCATCAAGGAGTTGTCAGTTTTGTAATGGAATGAATGTGTGTGGAGGGAGGGGGTGGAGATTAAACTGTAGAGGGAGACCAAGACTTGAATACAGTAAGCAGGTTCATATGGGTGTAGATTGTGTTAGTTATGCAGACATGAAGAGGCTTGTACAGGATAGATAATCATGGAGAGCTGTATCTATCCAGTGTTCAGGTTGAAAGCTGTAACGACAACCACAATAACAAGGCTACATTTAGGTATTATTATTTTTGTTAAAACTGACTTTATTATCCTCATCATACCTTATTAATTTTCCATGTTATTTAATATTTTACCCACATCAGCAGACCTTTTATTAAGCATTTCTGGTACTATCTGATTTAAATGCAAAATGTACTTAGGCATGCACTTATTGCTTAACATTAGAACAGCAGAAAAGGAGGCACTCCTTGAACAGTGGGAATATGTCATTTGACTCTAATGTGATTTGCATGAAAATTCACAAAGCAGTTAACACAGAGATTTATTTTTTCCATTCATTTCTACATCATGCACAAATTGCAGCAAAGACTTATACTGAAGTTTTAACTACCTTAGATTACTATGTTAGATGCAAAACATTGCTTTTTTTACATTAAATTTTACTTATTTCTGAAGTTCATAACATTTATTCATTTTATTGTTTCTAAATACGAAACACACTTTGAGTAGATTATTTGTATTTTTCATACACATTTTTCACAGATGTTTTTAATTTTTGCTTATGATTTATTTACTTATTTTACATTTCTCACAGGTGTTGTTGGTCTTATTTTCTTTGCACATTCTAACTTGACACTTCTTTCACATTGTTCATCTGTCCAGTCTATGGCCATTTTATTGATTGTTACCTATTTGTGACTGCATTTTCCAACTGTAGACTAAACTCTTTCCACTTCAGATTATTTATAATTACTTGGCTGTAGATCATCCATGAATTTATTGCTGCCATGTCTTTGACATTGTAAAATACATGCATTGGCTATCTCCTGCAAGCAACATTAGATGAATATTTACAAGTAATTTTATCCCCAATGTCTACACCACACCTTGTGGCTTTGTAGAAGGTAACAATTTCTTTTTTCTTCTTTCCTTCTTCAGCCACTGCTTCAGGGTATAGTGTGTTGAGAATAATGTCATTCTTATTCTTCCTCCTTTGGTACACTGTCAGGGTGTACTCTGGCTTATCAGTCTTTTTAAAGATTTTGAAGAATTTGAAAAAGACTGATAAACCAGAGTACACCCTGACAGTGTACCAAAGGAGGAAGACTAAGAATCTTGTTTGGCCATAGCAGCTCATTTCACCTTCCCACTATCACTAGTTTCTAGCTGGTGTCTCACCAAGTGGCGCATATAATTCCCTTGTGCAGTTATCGGTCCTCTGATTAGACTTCAAAATTGGCCACTAGATCAGCATTGAGGGAGGCCTTTGAACAGTGCAATGCAGGGAGTTTGGGTGTAGTCTTTATGCCTTGTGGAACTGGGACCAGCAGCAGTGCTTGGTGCAATGGACATGCAGTGCTGACTGGCACGGCATCTTTTCTGGGTCATCATACACTCTTTGACAGGACTGGGTATAAAGCAAAAGGATTGGTTCACCTATGCCATGCATATCTGGTTGTTCAGCTCTGTGCACCAGTTTCCCACTCCGCAAGCTGTTTGAACAGGTATTTGTATTCTGGCTTCTTGTCACAGTATGGATGGCTCTCTAGCATTTCCTAGCATGCCTTGCTATTTGTTTGCTCAAGGTGAGCATCTGACTTGCACTGTAAATGAAATTTTTCTGTCAGTCAAGAGGCCTTTACCTGATTAATTGGCTTTGCACAGGGAGTTTTCCTTTAATGTTATTGTTGGGTTTAATACATATTATAATCTTGTTCTAAATTATATTTTAAATTGTCTGGCATAAACCCTTCGTGTAAGCCATAAAGATGAATTTTTATGTCTTGTTAACTAGTTAAAATTTGTGCTTTGGGAGTCTGCCTAATGTCTTGGTTTTCAGATCACTTGCAGAAATTTATCTACAGCTTGGTTTTCATTGTTTGCTGGTTTCTTTAATTTTTAAAAAATTGAAATTTTCTAAAGGTATTGTTAAAGTTTTACCTTCTTGCATCTTGTTTAAGGCCATTAAAAGGGTATCTGTGTTATCACCATTCTGGACACTTTCCAAGTTTGTAAATTTAACATAGCAAATTAACTCGGAATTTTCCTATCTGTTTTTTTTTTAAAGAGGACCTGTTGTTAGTTAGAAAAATAGATTTGTTGTCAAAAGGATAAATGATGTTAGTTAAAGTGGCTAATTCTTCCATGTCATTTCCCAGATCCTGGTAATTCCTGCTCACTTGTTGATTGTTCCCACTAACGATGTTTTCTTCTGTTTAAGGTTCTTGGCAAGCTTAAAGGATGTGAAAATATTATCTGTTATTATGATCCTTCACTGGTTTACAAACAGCTCCATGAGGCGAAGAATAACATACTTCCCCAATGGCTGGTTGTCTGGTCAGCCTTCCTCCTTATCAACATAGAGGAAGACACTGCAAATATGTTTGGATACCATGGCTGTGACTATCCAAAACTTGAGTCCATGTTTGTCAGCATTTTGGTACAAACTTTGTAAAGCTGCACTTTGCTTTATTTGGAAGTAACTGTTCAATGATAGTAATATTTTCTCCAGGGTGGTAACAGCAGAAATAAGAATGAATCTGCCAGCAGGGATGCATTGAGGTCGATATGACTTCTCATCAAAGTGGAGGTATCTGATATGTTCATGGAATCTGCCTCTTGTTGTTTGATCCCTGATAAAATTATGCACTGAAGAACACAACCAACGGTCTTCTAGTGAAACAATTTTACTACAAAAAGCACCTCTGCTGTCCATGACACAAATCATGGTCTCCACTTTCTCCAATGAAATGGTCTAAGTGATGTTTTCTGTTTCATTCTGAGTGCTTGATTCTGTGTATTTTTTGTGATACTCAGCGTTCAGACATCAAAAAGAGCTCCGAAGGCATTGATGGTGGAGTCATCCACTTGGTGACAAGCATATGCAGTGGGCCCTCTTCACTCCTTCAGGATGTTCAAAGAAGCCCTTCTTCAAGGAAATGAGATGTTAGCAATCTTCCATTCTGTTCCATCTGCAGCTGCCATCTTTAGTGTGGTGCCAGTTGTGAGATGTCTGTGAAAAGAACTGAGATAGGAAGACATCTAAAAGACATCTACTAATGGCAGCTCCTCGTTATTCTCACTACTTTCATAATCAGTTGACTATGGCAGATAATCACTATCTGAATCTGATTTGACACTTTTTAATTCAGATTCTGAGTTTTCCAGAATTCACAAAAACTCTTGTTAGCAAGACCAAACAACACACATGTGTTACACAAGATTTATTACTTCATTCATTCTACACCTTCTTTCACTGCCATCTACAATATGGCATTCTTTTATGGGGTAACTCCTCAGGAGCCAAAAAAATTTTCACTTGGCAGAAAAAGCAATTAGACTTCTTTATGGAATCACTGGCAACAAGATCTCATGTAGACCTTAATTTAAAGACTTAAAAATTCTCACAGTCCCATCACTTTATATATATTATTGCCTATTAAACATAAAAGAAAACTTAAACTACTACACTATAAGGAAATCTGTTCATCAACACAATACTCAACAAACAAATATGATTGATATACCCACAACCAGGCTTAAGAAAACCCAATCTAGCTATGAATACATAGGCATAAAATTATTTAACACTTTACCCGTACAGGCTCAATTGGTTTCACTGGATATTTTCAAAACTAAAACCAAAGTGTGTATGAAGGAAAATACTTTCTGTAGTATAGAAGAATTTAAGAATAGTTGTAAGGATGACCTAATTTATTGATAAATTAAGGCTTACTGTTATGTATGGATATGGGTGTAGAGGCAGCTATAAGCTAATAGGGTACAACACAGCTATATTTGTTACCATGTAATATTTTGCTATGTAAAACATGTTGTACAAATAGTTATAATTCTTCTGATGTCATTGATCGCATGTTAATGCTGAAAGATGGATAAAAATAAATAAATAAACTGATGGGCATAAATGAAAACAGCAGTTACACACCAAAAAATGATATCTAATTGATGAGGCAAGTAACATGTACAATGAAATATGACTGAAAACTTACATTTGCAGTGTCCAATGTGGAAACCTTTCTGACAGTTCATTCAATAAAGTGGCTGCTGACCAAACCAAATCCAACACAAGTACCTTTGTAATTATGAGAATAGAAGTATTCTAAAAAGAAGTTATTCCAGAGGTTAGTTGACCCCTTCCAGTGTTCTAGGTACACTTAATCAAATTTCCATGAAATCAAGAAATTTCAGCCAGTTGCAGTACACTACTAATCTCTTGAATTGAATTTGCAGTTACTGTGACAGTTACTGTCACTTTATTTTTCTTACAAATATAATTTTTCATGTTTCATATCAGTTATCTGAATAGTCTAGACATGACTACAAATATTATTACTAATAACATTTAGGCATACTTTTGCACATCAGCCAGAAACTACATTTCAGGCACAGAATTCCTTATAACAGCCATTTCAAACATGTTTTGCAATATGAAGCATTAAATTTCAATTTTTTGCAGAATCACTGCACTATCCTGCAGATGACACCTTCCAGTGTTGAATATGATGAAAATTTGTGGTAAGGTCTTATGGGACCAACCTGCTGAGGTCATTGGTCCCTAAGCTTACACAATACTTAATCTAATTTAATTTAACTTATTTTAACTTATGCTAGGGACAACACACACACACATGCCCAAGGGAGGACTCGAACCCCTGATGGAGAGGGGGGGGGGGGGAGGTGGGTGAACCGTGACAAGATGTCTCAGACTGCATGGCTACCCCATGCGGTGAATGTGATGAACACACACACACACACACACACACACACACACATGTCCCTACATGATACTGGCTGGACAAACAGTGCCAGTGCTGCATATCAGTGTGGTGGGGTTTTGTCAGGTGGGTTGGGTTGAGGGAGATAGAGGCAATAGTGAGGGAGAGGGACTAGAGGTGTGAGGTGTGTGGCTACCGACTTGGAGGGAGGAAGTCGATTTGCCAGCTAGGAATGCTGGAGAGGAGGGTGGCAGTTACACTGGGTAGGGACGTGACGCACAGTTGTTGGAGCCAGCGGGAAGTAGTGTATACTGAAGATGACAGGGATTGAATTGGCAGGCAGTGACAGGTTGGAGGAAGGAGCAACTGTTGGACAGAGGATATGGGGACAGTGGATTACAGAAGACTGAGGGCAGTACAGTTATGGGAGAAAAAGATATTTTGCAAAGATAACTCTTATATGCTTAGTTTAGAGAAGCTGGTGGTTTAGAAGGAAGAATCCACATAGACTGCCTACTGAAGCAGCCACTGAAATTACGTATGTTATGCTCAGTTGCATGTTGTGTCATGGGGTAAGCAACTATGTTCTTGGAAACAGTTTGGTGGTGGCTATTCAACCTGGTGGGCAGCTGGTTTGTCATACTGATATAAAAAGCTGTGCAGTGTTTGCAGCTGAGCTGGTATATGACATGGCTGCTTTCACAGGAGGCCCGGCCTCTGATGGGATAAGATAAGCCTGTGATAGGACTGGATTAGTCCTGTGTGGATGGCCTGGGCAGGTCTTGCACCTTAGTCTACCACAGGGATGTGATCCCTGTGGCAAGGGGTTGCAAGTGAGAGTGGCATAGGTATGGACTAGGATTTTGTGTGTAGGTGATGGAGCAACATCACTTTAGGAGGGTGGGAAGGACCTAGGGTAGAATGTCCCTCATTTCAGGGCATCATGAGAGTTAAGCAAAGTGCTGACAGAGTATATTCTTCAGTTGTTCCAGTCCAACTGGGCGATGAGAGGGGGGACACCTCTGTAGCTGATTCCTGGTAGTGGTGGTTTTGGTGGTGGTGTGAGGATGGGGAGAGTGTGATGATATGGCACAGGAAATCTATTTGTGGATTAGGTTTTTGCGGTAGTGCCAGTCTGTGAAGGCCTTCATGAGACCTTCAGCATTCTTGGCAAGGGAACTCTCATCACAACAGATACATTTTCCACAAGTGGCTAGGCTGAGTGGGAAGATTTTTTTGGTGTGTAAGGTGTGGCAGTTGGCAAAATGCACATACTGTTGGTAGTTAGTGTGTATAATGTGGATAGACATATGGGTGGAGCCATCAGTGAGGTCAAGGTCAACATTCAGTAAGGAATGAAATGGTTGGTTTGGAGTCCAAATGACATTGGGAGAGGTAAGATAGTGGCAAAGCCATGGACTTCAAGGCTGTTAGTGTGTGGAGGTCAGTAACTGGCTGCACAAGTGTACTAGATGCCATTATGGGTGTCTGTAGCTAGATATGATTGTACAGACGTGGTGCCACAGAAACAGTCTACAAATACTCAATGCTCTTTATTATTTAATCTTGTCACCAGTATAGGATGGCAGTGGCTTGGCTGAGGAATTCCACTGCCTCAGGAGTTGTTGACACCCACGATTACTAATGGAGCGCAATGTGGGCATGTTCAGCAAACCCTGCCCCTGCAAGACTGATGACCAAGGGCTTTATGCCCCCACCCTTCCTGTCCCTCTGCCATAAAGGCAAAGGGAAAATCGTTAACAGCATGTAATGTACCCGGATGGGCATCCATTCTAGTACCAGCCACAGCCGACAGTTAGATGATCCACAGGAACTGGTGTATACACATTTGCATGGTTATTGACAATGTATCGGTGGATAGCATGTGGTTAAAACTATCAAGTCAGTTACTCAGAATTGCAACACAACACACCAAACTGGAGCACCAAGTATTAAAATTACGCAAATACTTACAGTAAAACCATAGTTAACCATACTAAAGGAGGGACATCATTCTGGATAACAATTTTTTTGGTTAAGCCCTGAACATCTACTATCTACCACAGAATTTTGTATTGTATGTACGTTTGAAAGTTTTGAAGGACAAACAACAGCTTCTCAAACTAGGAGGACTCTGTCATCATCACACTTTCATATGGTGTGATATGTTCCATTTTATTTAGAAAAAGTTACTAATAACAAAATTAAAGTCGAATATGTAAGTTAT
Organism: Schistocerca cancellata; assembly: GCF_023864275.1. NCBI lineage: Eukaryota > Metazoa > Arthropoda > Insecta > Orthoptera > Acrididae > Schistocerca > Schistocerca cancellata. Next base: position 67,365,523 of record NC_064628.1, read on the forward strand.
AAGAGAATGGAGAGAGAGATACCTCCATCCTGTGTGCTTCAATAAAAAGAGGCACAAATTCCTGTAAGAATGACACTATAATATTTAAAAATGTTTTTACATATATTTTTATATGATAAATTTGCTTGATTATGAGCAACATTAGTTCATTAAATAATTTCTACTGCATTGATAATATGAGTTGTGACACAGGTTTGTAATGTCAGGAGTACCTAAAGACTGGAATGATCCACAAGTCACACCAATCTCTAAGAAAGGAAATAGGAATAATCTGTTGAATCACTAGCGTCGATTTGCAGTGGGATTTTGGAACAGATGCTGTATTCGAACGTTATGAGTTATCTTGAAGAAAACGATTTATTTACAAACAGTCAACATGGCTTCAGAAAATATCGTTCTTGTGAAACGCAAGTAGTCTTTTATTCTCACGAAGTAATGTTTGCTCTTGACATGGGATTGAGCCCACATATTTAGATTTTCAGAATGCTTTTGACACCGTACCTCAGAAGCGACTTCTAATCAAATGCTTGCCTATGGACTACAGTCTCAGTTGTGCGACTGGATTCGTGATTTCTTATCAGAAAGGTCACAGTTCGTAGTAACTGACGCAAAGTCATCTGACATTTCCCAAGGAAGTGTCGTAGGGCCTCTGCTGTTCCTGATCTACATCAACGATTTAAAACGATTTAGATAAGGTATCTGTAAGATGCGAAAAGTGGAAATTGACTCCAAATAATGCAAAGTTTGAAGTCATCCGCAAGAGTACCAAAAGGTATCGCTACGCTTGTACGCCCTCTTCTGGAGTATTGCTGTGCAGTGTGGGATCCGAATCAGACAGTATCGACGGAGGACATCGAAGTACACTCCTGGAAATGGAAAAAAGAACACATTGACACCGGTGTGTCAGACCCACCATACTTGCTCCGGACACTGCGAGAGGGCTGTACAAGCAATGATCACACGCACGGCACAGCGGACACACCAGGAACCGCGGTGTTGGCCGTCGAATGGCGCTAGCTGCGCAGCATTTGTGCACCGCCGCCATCAGTGTCAGCCAGTTTGCCGTGGCATACGGAGCTCCATCGCAGTCTTTAACACTGGTAGCATGCCGTGACAGTGTGGACGTGAACCGTATGTGCAGTTGACGGACTTTGAGCGAGGGCGTATAGTGGGCATGCAGGAGGCCGGGTGGACATACCACCGAATTGCTCAACACGTGGGGCGTACATCGATGTTGTCGCCAGTGGTCGGCGGAAGGTGCACGTGCCCGTCGACCTGGGACCGGACCGCAGCGATGCACGGATGCACGCCAAGATCGCAGGATCCTACGCAGTGCCGTAGGGGACCGCACCGCCACTTCCCAGCAAATTAGGGACACTGTTGCTCCTGGGGTATCGGCGAGGACCATTCGCAACCGTCTCCATGAAGCTGGGCTACGGTCCTGCACACCGTTAGGCCGTCTTCCGCTCACGCCCCAACATCGTGCAGCCCGCCTCCAGTGGTGTCGCGACAGGCGTGAATGGAGGGACGAATGGAGACGTGTCGTCTTCAGCGATGAGAGTCGCTTCTGCCTTGGTGCCAATGATGGTCGTATGCGTGTTTGGCGCCGTGCAGGTGAGCGCCACAATCAGGACTGCATACGACCGAGGCACACAGGGCCAACACCCGGCATCATGGTGTGGGGAGCGATCTCCTACACTGGCCGTACACCACTGGTGATCGTCGAGGGGACACTGAATAGTGCACGGTACATCCAAACCGTCATCGAACCCATCGTTCTACCATTCCTAGACCGGCAAGGGAACTTGCTGTTCCAACAGGACAATGCACGTCCGCATGTATCCCGTGCCACCCAACGTGCTCTAGAAGGTGTAAGTCAACTACCCTGGCCAGCAAGATCTCCGGATCTGTCCCCCATTGAGCATGTTTGGGACTGGATGAAGCGTCGTCTCACGCGGTCTGCACGTCCAGCACGAACGCTGGTCCAACTGAGGCGCCAGGTGGAAATGGCATTGCAAGCCGTTCCACAGGACTACATCCAGCATCTCTACGATCGTCTCCATGGGAGAATAGCAGCCTGCATTGCTGCGAAAGGTGGATATACACTGTACTAGTGCCGACATTGTGCATGCTCTGTTGCCTGTGTCTATGTGCCTGTGGTTCTGTCAGTGTGATCATGTGATGTATCTGACCCCAGGAATGTGTCAATAAAGTTTCCCCTTCCTGGGACAATGAATTCACGGTGTTCTTATTTCAATTTCCAGGAGTGTAGTTCAAAGAAGGGCAGCTCATTTTGTGCCATCGCAAAACAGGGGAGAGACCGCCATGGATATTATACGTGAAATGATGTGGCACTCATTAAAAGAAAGGCGTTTTTCGTTGCGGCAGTACTTGCATGAAATTTCAATCACCAGTTTTCTCTTCAGAGAGTAAAAATATTTTCTTGGGGCTCATCTAACAGAGAGGAATGACAGTCATAATAAAATAAGAGAAACCAGAGCTCACACAGAAAGACAGAAGTGTACGTTATATCTGTGACCTGTTCGAGAGTGGAACGGTAGGGAAACAACTTGAAGGTGGTTTGATGAACCCTCTGCCAGACACGTAATTGTGAATTGCGGAGTAATCATGTAGATGTAAGTGTAGATGTAGACTTAGAAGTCAATGTTCCCTGGTTTCGAATGATAGCTTAGTTTAAAATTTAGGTCTATCAAAGTATCGCCTAAATTACAAAAGCTGGTCCACGTATGTATTGAACTTACACGCTTTTCAGCGAGTCGCTGCTGTTTTTGGAACAGATGATTACGAGAGTGCGTGGGTACTCCTAAACAATGCAGAAGCATTCATCCGTGCGATCATCTATTCCGCCGGATTGTAGTGAAGTGGAAGTTTAGGAAGCGTTAGTTGCAACCCCTTAGTATTCCTGAATGCAGCTTCCTTCCACCGCTGACTTCCCAGATGTTTGCTGTCATCCTGAAAGATGGGTAGAATACATTTTGGTCGCTGTACAATAACAAATGATTCGTTTAACATATTTGGTGTTTTAAAAATGCGTTCATATATGTGGGGAAACACGTCGAGAATGGTGTCGAAGGATTTAGTCCACTATAAGCTGCAGCAGATTTATCGAGTGTAATGAGAGTCAGTATTCGCACCGTAATCAAATGGAGTAATAAATAAACTCAAGTGCTGTCACTGATTACGTGAAACGTCGACAGAGTGATGCCACTCTCCCCAAAAGACCCGTTTGCCTCTTGCGTTGTACAAATTGTGCGACGAGTGGAAGAAGACAGTGCAAAAAGTAATTGGGGAGAAGTTCCTCCATATGTACCATTTCTGTAAACCATCTTCGGAGCGGATGACGCCTGACGCCACCAGCTTGATCAGAGACCTAAGTGACAGTTACTAGAATAATGCAGCAAGCTCTAAATTATTCAGTTTGTGAATTATCCATGCATGGTTGAGAAATTAAAAAAAGAAAGATAGCGAACCAAGGCAGATTAAAACTATATGGCGGACCGAGACTTCATTACGAAGTGTCGTATTCATGATCTATGGAACAAGTACTAATCTAATCTCATCTAACCTAATCTACTCAGGCTCTTTGCCTTTCGAGGACGAGTGTTTTTTATTTTATTTTATTTTTTTATTTTTAAGAAGCTGTTGATGGAGTATGGACTACATGAAACTTCCTGGTAAATTAAAACTGTGTGTCGGACCGAGAGTGGAACTCGGGATCTTTGTTTTTTGCGGGCAATTGCTCTACCTGGTAGAGTGTGAGGACGGTTCATGAGTTGTTCGCGGGTACCCCAGTCGGTGGCGTATGCCTACACAAAGCAAAGGCCCCGAGTTCGAGCCTCTGTCCACCACAAGGTTTCAACTTGACAGGATGTTTCATATTAACGCAGACTCCGCTGCAGAGCGAAAAATTCATACTGGAAACACCCCTCAGGCAGTGGCTAAGCCATGTCTCCGCAATATCATTTCTTGCAGGAGTGTTAATTCTGACTCCTTCTGTGATTTTTGAAAGTTAGGATGTGAGATACTGGTGGAAGTAAAGCTGGGAGGACTGGACGTGAGTCGTGCTCGGAAATGGGAAGGAATTGCTGGAAATTGCAGACTGCATTTAACACAGGATTCTTTTGAGTGGCTTTTGTGAGAGTCAGCCCACGTGGATGGGCTTGTGGCCTGACAGGTAACATCCCAGCGAAGTGAAAACGTACTTATCTTCACAGGCTGACTGTTCCTGCTGTCAACAAGAAAACCGGCGCAGTTCGTGCGTCCACAGGCAGAACCGGAAACCGCAGGAGGTTGACTGGGCAGGACACGAAGGGAAAGAGACTACACGAAGAACTAATGAAATAACAAAAAAGCTGACGTCCCGAACGTAGGTGCAAACGCCTCCGCATCCTCTCATGGACATAGGTTCCCGACCTGTACTCACAATCGTACTGCTTCGTTTAATACTGACAAGGCTGACTGTACGAGGATCAACAGGAGATTGGAAGAGTTGATTGATTAAGTGGGCTATTCCTAACAATTTTAAATAAAACAAATAAACAAAAAAATTAAGAAACACAAGTAAAGTATTTCAGCCCAGCAGTCCCACTTTATGAAAACAACGGTACAGAGGTTGTCCCTAGCTATCAAATTTTGACAAATACAATTCTGCAGATTAGCACAAAGATCTGAAATCTGAAACTTGTACCGGTTTCTTGGAGCCTTTTTGTTATTTTATTATTTGTTAGTGTAGCCTCTTTCCCGTTCTGTTGGCGGCAACAGAGACAGGGAAACAGCCGAACTTGATTAATAAATTTAACTTATGCAGCTCATCTTTGGTACCATATTTAAAAATAACTTGTGCTTTGGTGCTCTATGGCCCTCACTCGCCACACACCCAGCTAAATGTGCAACATTCTTAAGGATCTCCTCCATCAGGTTGTATGAAACAAAAAAACGTGAGTAATATACAGGGTTATTACAAATGATTGAAGCGATTTCGCAGCTCTACAATAACTTTATTATTTGAGATATTTTCACAATGCTTTGCACACATATACAAAAACTCAAAAAGTTTTTTTAGGCATTCACAAATGTTCGATATGTGCCCCTTTAGTGATTCGGCAGACATCAAGCCGATAATCAAGTTCCTCCCACACTCGGCGCAGATGTCCCCATCAATGAGTTGGAAAGCATCGTTGATGCAAGCTCGCAGTTCTGGCACGTTTCTTGGTAGAGGAGGTTTTAACACTGAATCTTTCACATAACCCCACAGAAAGAAATCGCATAGGGTTAAGTCGGGAGAGCGTGGAGGCCATGACATGAATTGCTGATCATGATCTCCACCACGACCGATCCATCGGTTTTCCAATCTCCTGTTTAAGAAATGCCGAACATCATGACGGAAGTACGGTGGAGCACCATCCTGTTGAAAGATGAAGTCGGCGCTGTCGGTCTCCAGTTGTGGCATGAGCCAATTTTCCAGCATGTCCAGATACACGTGTCCTGTAACGTTTTTTTCGCAGAAGAAAAAGGGGCCGTAAACTTTAAACCGTGAGATTGCACAAAACACGTTAACTTTTGGTGAATTGCGAATTTGCTGCACGAATGCGTGAGGATTCTCTACCGCCCAAATTCGCACATTGTGTCTGTTCACTTCACCATTAAGAAAAAATGTTGCTTCATCACTGAAAACAAGTTTCGCACTGAACGCATCCTCTTCCATGAGCTGTTGCAACCGCGCCGAAAATTCAAAGCATTTGACTTTGTCATCGGGTGTCAGGGCTTGTAGCAATTGTAAACGGTAAGGCTTCTGCTTTAGCCTTTTCCGTAAGATTTTCCAAACTGTCGGCTGTGGTACGTTTAGCTCCCTGCTTGCTTTATTCGTCGACCTCCGCGGGCTACGCGTGAAACTTGCCCGCACGCGTTCAACCGTTTCTTCGCTCACTGCAGGCCGACCCGTTGATTTTCCCTTACAGAGGCATCCAGAAGCTTTAAACTGCGCATACCATCGCAGAATGGAGTTAGCAGTTGTTGGATCTTTGTTGAACTTCGTCCTGAAGTGTCGTTGCACTGTTATGACTGACTGATGTGAGTGCATTTCAAGCACGACATACGCTTCCTCGGTTCCTGTCGCCATTTTGTCTCACTGCGCTCTTGAGCGCTCTGGCGGCAGAAACCTGAAGTGCGGCTTCAGCCGAACAAAACTTGATGAGTTTTTCTACGTATCTGTAGTGTGTCGTGACCATATGTAAATGAATGGAGCTACAGTGAATTTATGAAATCGCTTCAATCATTTGTAATAGCCCTGTATAATCGTTACACCATTGTCATCTAGAAGTGCTTGTGAGGAGGAGTTAACAGTTGTAAGTTCTCTACTAAGCTCCGTCCGAACAGGCCCTGGAAGGATCACCGGTACCCACCGACCGCCGTGTCATGTGGATATGAAGGGGCGTGTGGACAGCACGCCATTCTCCCAACCGTTGTCTGTTGTCGTGACTGGTAACGCTACTTGTCAATCGAGTAAATGGTTCAAATGGCTCTGAGCACTATGGGACTTAACATCTGAGGTCATCAGTCCCCTAGAACTTAGAACTACTTAAACCTAACTAACCTAAGGACATCACACACATCTGTGCCCGAGGCAGGATTCGAACCTGCAACCGTAGCGGTCGCGTGGTTCCAGACTGTAGCACCTATAACCGCTCGGCCACATCAGTCGAGTAGCTCCTCAGTTGGCGTCACGGGGGCTGAGTGCATCCCGCTTGCCAACAGCGCTCGGCAGACCCGGACGGTCATCCATTCAACATCTAGCCAAGCCCGGTGATCCGACGGGAACTGGTGTTACCACTGCGTAAGAAATTTTCGAAATTTGTGGTAAGGTCTTATGGGACCAAACTGCTGAGGTCATCTGTCCCTAAGCCTACAAACTACTTAGTCTAACTTAAACTAGCTAACACTATGGATAACGCACACACCCAGGCCCGAGGGAGGACTCGAACCTCCGACGGAGGGAGCCGCACGGACCGTGTCAAGGCGCCTCAGAACGCGCGGCTACTGCAAAAGACCGTTGGCACTACTTGTAAGCTACGGACACTTTAATGACTTTATGTAGGGCAATTATAACCTTGCTTAACGATGAGGGACTTGATTCTGAATCGTACGTAATTTAATAGTTACATGGACAACCTAAATGCGACACTTGTTAAACCATCCAGTGAACTGTAGTTTCAGTTTGTAACACGGATCAGATTCTGCATTTTATTTGTCATATTCAGCCATTTATTTGTCATAATGTAGACCACTTCCAAGCGCTGCTTGTTGGCGCAAGTGGTAGAGCATCGAGTAGGGAATTTCTGATCACATATTCGCTGTCGTTGCAGCTAATAGTGACGTTACCGCGCAGTAGCTTGGCGTAGTGGGATTAACTTCGAATTTATTGTCTTCTGTAATCCGTTACTTTTAACTACAACCGCGCGACTGCTACGGTCGCAGGTTCGAATCCTGCCTCCGGCATGGATGTGTGTGATGTCCTTAGGTTAGTTAGGTTTAAGTAGTTCTAAGTTCTAGGGGACTGATGACCACAGATGTTAAGTCCCATAGTGCTCAGAGCCATTTGAACCATTTTTTTTTAACTACAGACGTTGAGAGACGACGGTACAACAGTGTGTGATGGGGCAACTACAGCTCGCTGTGACGCCGCTAGGATACGGAACACTTCATGTACTCGACTCTCTTCTGACGTCTGATCTTTAGCTCCCATCGGACTGACTGGTCAGGTATCTCTGTAGAGGGTACTTCTATCACGGATTTCACAAAAAGGCAGAGACAGTTTACTTATCGTACGAGCGCTATTCGGAAAGTAAGGTCCTATAGGTCACAAAATGGAAACGATAGTGAAAAGCCAAGAAGGCTTTGCACAGATATGTTGGGCAGTGTCTCTAGAAAGCCTGTCGATCGCGTCACGTAGCTCTTTTCACTTCTGAGCACACAGTGAGCACGTAAAGATGTCTAGAACAATAGTTTCCCCCGCCACAAAAGGTACCCACTGCGAGGTTTCGCCTGGTTTCAGGCAAACCACATAATGTACCTGTCACGCGTTTCCTTCTTCATGACCACTTTCGGCCACACACTGCAAGGGCAATGAGGAAACCTCTGTAGAGTTTTCGATGGGAAATGTTTGATCACCCACCATAGAGACCGGCCTTGCTCCCTCTGATGTTCATCTGTGCTCACATGAAACACTAACTATGAAGACAACATTTTGGCACAGACAATGAACTGCAGACCAGTGTAGAGAAGTGGCAGAAAGCACAGCTGGCTGCCTTCTATGGCGCGGGTATTGGTGCAACGCTACGACAAATGTCTAAGTCGGATCGGCGACAGGGTGGAGAATTTGCTGGAACATGTAACAAACTGTTTCAACTAAAAATTTTTTTGATTTTAACTGTGGTTTCCATTTCGCTACCGATTGGACTTTTCTTTCTTTCCGAACAGCCCTCGTGGATAATGAAAGCAGGACTAAAGAAAGCAGGCCGGAGTGGCCGAGCGGTTCTAGGCGCTACAGTCTGGAACCGCGCGACCGCTACGGTCGCAGGTCCGAATCCTGCCTCGGGCATGGATGCGTGCGATGTCCTTAGATTAGTTAGGTTTAAGTAGTTCTAAGTTCTAGGGGACTCATGACCTCAGAAGTTAAGTCCCATAGTGCTCAGAGCCATTTGAACCATTTTTGAACTAAAGAAAAGCCAAGACAAGTTCATAGGATTCGTCGACCTGAAAAGAGCGTTCGATAATGTAAAGTGGTGCAAGGTGTTCGAAATTATGAGAAAAATAGGGGTAAGCTATGAGGAGAGACGGGTGATATACAATTTGTACAAGAGCCAAGAGGGAATAAGAAGAGTGGACGATCAAGAACAAAGTGCTCAGATTAAAAAGAGTGTAAGACGGGAATGTAGTCTTTCGCCCATACTGTTCAATCTGTACATTGAAGAAGCAATGATGGAAATAAAAGAAATGCTCAGAAGTAGAATTAAAATTCAAGGTGACACGATACGATTTGCTGATGACACTGCTGCCCAGAGTGAAACTGAAGAAGAATTACATGATCTACTGATTGGAGTGAACAATGTAATGAGTACAGAATATGAATTAAGAGTGAATTGAAGAAAGACGAAACTAATGAGAAGTAGCAGAAATGGGAAAAGCGAGAAGTTTAACATCAGGATTGATGGCTATGCACTAGATGAAGTTAAGGAGTTCTACTACCTAGACAGCAAAATAACCAATGACGGTTAGAGCAAGGACGACATCAAAAGCAGACTAGCACTGGGAAAAAGGACATTCCTGGCCAAGAGAAATTTACTAGTATCAAACATGGGCCTTAATTTGAGGAAGAAATTTCTGAGAATGTGCGTTTGGAGCACAGCTTTTTATGGTAGTGAAACATGGGCTGTGAGAAAACCGAAAGAAAAGAGAATCGAAGCATTTGAGATGTGGTGGTACAGAAGAAAATCAGGTGCACTGGCAAGGCAAGGAATGAGGTGGTTCTGAGCAGAATCGGAGAGGAAAGGAATATGTGCGAAAGACTGACAAGGAGAAGGGACAGGATGATAGGACATCTGTTAAGATATCAGGGAATGACTTCCATGGTACTAGAGGGAACTGTAAAGGGCAAAAACTGTAGAGGAAGACAGAGATTGAAATACTTCCTGCAAATAAATGAGTACATAGTAAGTGCCACTCTGAGAAGAAGAGGTTGGCACAGGAGAAGAAGTCGTGGCGGACCGCATCAAACCAATGAGAAGACTGATGACGCAAAAAAAAGTTATAGTGTTCTTTTCATCCATTCACGACAATGAATTAATGGTGTGTCGCAATGTGGTTTGAAACAACAGCGAATATCGTAGATCTGCAAAGTAATTCGAGAGTTGTGAGACAACTAGGAGGCAAACCATTAGTGCAGGAATAAAGTCTGAATCCAGGGTGAATAGCCTCAAAGGAAGATTAGGGTTTGACGTCCCGTCGACGATATTGTCTTTAAAGATGGGGAAACAATCTCATACGATAAGCTGACATACGACAAGGAACAAAACCCGGTACGTCCTTTTCAAAGGAATTACCTCGCCCTACCGTAAGTTCTGTACCCAGTGAGTTCAGTACTAAGCTGGAGGACTACTGGAAGACGTCTTTGCATAGAAAACTGTGGCGGTATTCGGTAGAAGAGCCATATTAGAAAGGAGCCTTCGGATTCGGTAATAGAGGTAGACTTACCTTATTCTTTAATAATATGTTTAATATAATCAAAGGAACGCAAATACTGCTACAAAGCTACGTAATATCTTTCCAGGATTTATCATTCGTACCCACAACTAAAGAAATGTGTAAATACAGTGCGAAGGGAATACTGACTTCCGTCGAAATATAGCGTCATTTTTAGCGATGATATTTTAAGACAGCTACGTGTTTCGACCAGAAGCTCATATATAGCTGCTGGAAGATGACGCTGTACCGAGTGTAGTCGGTTTTCCTGTACATTTGCAACTGAAAATCAGTCAGAAATGACAATTTTTTCGTAATGTTCAAACGGTTTGTGAAATAAAAGAATCTATTTGAGTAGCAACAAGGGTACAAAGTGGCTGTTCATATATCTTTATGTACTTGGGGTAGCTCGTAAACATTGCTGATGGACTGTTTTAATATAATTTAAGTGAGATGCAAATAATAACTATTTCGAGTAACCCCAATGTCAGCAATGCTAAATGTGAAGTTCCAGTTCATATTGTAGTATCTCACAGAATTGTGGCCCTTAGAGAAAAAAAGTGAGAAGACTGCACATGTACGTATAGAGGTCCAGGTGCCCCTGAGACACTGTGTCCTTTTCTGTTTGTAACCACCGTACAGCCAACAGGCTTCCTATGGATTACATATTTTCCTGTAGATACAGTCATGATGGGTAACACTGCACGGGGAGACGTTCTCACATTGATGTGAATGTCAGTTTCATAAGAAATGGCGTATCTGTGAGCTGGTGGATCTACTGTTTTAGTGTCGCAGTTCACACTCACAGTACTTTTCCACTCTGCTTTTCATCACTGACTTTATGCCTTTAATTATTTAATATTTCAACGTACTCATACCCGCTCTTGATTCACTCAGTTGTCTTCATACTGAAAACTGATTTCGCTGTAATATGAGATTGTTTCTTCCTTACTGTCAAAAGACGACGAATAACACCTCGTATTTACGGTGCGGCGCGCGTCGACGGTGGCCGGCACACATCGCACATTGGACACTAGACTGCGCGGGTACAAGCTATCATCACATCATCTTTACAGCGAGCTGTTGAGGGACAATTTTTTGTTGTGTTACACGACATTTTGTTCCGCTTACATGTCCATGAAATGTATGCTATAATTTACGCTATTTATTTATTCTCGTAATAATGAACTGATAAACGTTTGTACATTGGTATCCAAAATTAAAGCAACAAACCGCTATTTCCTCGTCCTGTGTCTGATGCATGATATAATCATACAAACTCTCAACAGATGTCCATACGACCGTGTTCTGCACAGAAGACGCATATGACAAATGACATGTGTGTCAATAATGGCTGAGTGCCAGATTAACAAATTATTTCAATTTCAAAATTACATTAACATTTAGTAACCGCAGCATATTATTTATATGTGGAGAATAATTATTATTATTTGGAGTATAAGGAGGCTTCTTTAACTGACAAGCAAAACATGGGATTATTGCAAACTCGGACAAACAATCACGAGCCTAACACTGCATTTGCTTATGCGCTATGCTTGCGAATTTTACCTTTAATTCCATCTTCAAGATAAGTTAAGCCATCTAAATCTCACCTTGCTATATAAATGAAATCAGGCCTTGAGGCTGGTAAGACCTACCATCACCGACGTGAGGGCAGCGTGACACGTCTTCTGACTCCGAGCTCTTGACCGACACTACTCTTCCACTCTCGCACAGTGTTGCCAACTCTAAAAAACCCGAGTCGCTAGATTCAATATCAAAAGTCGCTAGAAAGTCGCTAAAACTGATTTTACTAGGGGTGTTCTGAAAATTTCGTGCTGTGAATGGTGCAATAAGCCAGTGAGGGAGGGGGGGGGGGGTAATAAAATATTAATAAAAATTGTCTCATACGTAATTGCTATTTTGTCTTAATTAAATGATGCATCGCTTGCAACAACATACATATAAAATACGCTAACGTTTAATTAAACATATTATCATAATTGACGCAACACATAAATTGTTCTTTCAACCACAGTAGTCAAATATACTAGAAATATACAACTATATTTGTAACAAAAGAAAGCCAGAACTCAAATTAGGTTACAAAATATATACATACCGGTATGTGAGCTATTCATCGTCGTCACTCAGAAGATCGAATAACTCTTCTGTTTCATGCTCTGACAGAACTGTAGAGGGTTGAACGTCGCTCAAAAGATGATGTTGCAGTTCGACTGGTTTTGTCGCAAAAGAGTAACTTTTGTCGTTCCAATACGTCTGACGGTATGTCAAAAGATGCACAATCTTTATTTTGTTTCTTCAGCTGGTCTCTCAATATGGTCAAAGCATTAGTTGTTTTTAAAGATAATCTGTTACGTTGTTTAGTTTTTGTAATGTTCATAGAACTGAATATTCTTTCCACTTCTGCATTTGAATATGGTAGGCATAGAACAGTCATTGCTAGCTGTGAAATAAAAAAAAAAGGATTCTCCCCTGCGGCATTTTTATACTGCAAAACCTCACTCCAAAATCGAACAGTGTTAGTAGTGTTATTCCACCTAATGTAGTTGATATTACGCCATTCTTTCAGCATACTGTCTATGAAATCGCCACTAAAACCCAATTCTTTGGCTACATCCGCTACAGCATTATTTTTATTTACTTTTAGTGTTTCTTCAACATTCAGCATTGACATTTTTTTCAGGATCGTAACGTTACTTGGCAGACTTTGTTGAATTTCTTTTATGAGTTTCAGACTAAACTGAATGCATCTCTTCTTCAAATAAACTTTATTTTCTTCAGCCAAACTTGACTCAGACAATTTCTGTTCAAACATAAAGCCAAGGTTCGGATTTGCGTACATACATTCGCTTGGAACTGGCGTTGTCAACAAATCAACAGTTGGAAAAACTATGTTTTGTCCGAGTGACTGCATGAGAAATACAAGTGTATCTAGTAATTTAGTGGGGTCATTGTCTTCTTCTTCAAAAGCTTTTATTGCTATTTTTACGTCTTTTCAAGCATGTTTAAGGTAAAACATGTAAAGATGATTTGAGTCGTCACAATACATTTTGTACAAAAGATCGGCAGTGTAACAATTGTCTTGAACCATGGCAAGTTAAAAATGTAGCTTTAGTTCTTCCCACTGCTCCAGAGTTCTTCGTATTGCTGGTTCAATTGAAAGCCAACGTGTTGCACAGACCTTCAGAATTTTTAGTGGCTGTTTTCCACTATTTACTGTCTCATAAACCTTTTCATATTCCTCTTGTCTTTTGGGTGAAATGGAGAACCAATTGTAGGTTTCCCGTACAAGAAACTCTATGTTTCTAGGTATGGTATTCACTGAGGCGCGTGAAACTGCAAGCTGAAGAGAGTGACAAATGCAACGGATCAATACCAAATGCTTCAAACCATATTCTCTCTTGAGTTGTTCGAAAAGCCCATTGTTTATTCCAACCATTGCATAAGCATTATGTGTGCCCATTCCTACCATATTAGCGATTGTAAGTTTGACATCTTTGAAAGAATTCACAAGAACAGCAGCCAGATTTCTTGCATCTGCAGTTTCTACTACAGTGAGTTTAAGAAATGCTGATCTAATGATTTGGTTGTTTACACTATAGTAACGTATAACGATACCTAGCATTTTAGATATTGATACAGCTGTGGATTCATATATTAGTACACTGTATTTTTGGTTACCTATTTCTTCAACCAATGATTGTGTAAAATATGGAGCCAAAACTTCAGTTATAATTTTAGTGCACTTTGTACGATGTAATTGCATGTTTTTAGCGCCCTCATCACCGGAAAACATCTTCTTGCACATTATTCCTAAATGATCTACAGCTAAAATAGAACAATGTTCAGCAATAAATAAATAAAGGGCGCCTTCCGCTCTGCTTGCTATTCTAACTGTAGTTTTCGGAACAATTTTCACAGGTAAGGTGGTTTGTGTTTTTTTTAATCAATTTTTTGTGTGTGCTTAATAGTTTTCGAATGCTTTCTAATATCACACAATTTAGCATAAAACTCTGTTGCACATACTTGACATCTTGCCTTGGATAAGTCTGGTTTCAGCCACCCATTGAATTGAGGTTCTGCTTCCCACGCATCCCGATATTTTTGAGCGTACTGCTTCTTCTTCTGTGGTAAATCCATTATGTAAGCCACCACAACATAAGTTTCACCAAGTTATCATCACTCAAAATACATTAAAACTCAGGAGAACTAGAGGTCATGAAACAATCTACTCACTCGATAACTCGATATCAGTACTATTGTTCATTGTTTAAAACGTAATAATCTCTGAGATACCCCCACCGAATTTTGCTTGCGTTACCACTGTGCATGTGGTAATAATTTGACTGCGAGTTAACATTTCGAAAAATTAGAGGTTGCTGGATAGAAATGTATTTTATTATACTCAATATTACGTATGTTTTTAGTCAATTCGAAAAATAAAGGGAGTTCAAAAGATGAAGAATTATAGATCGATACGCTATCGACGATAACAGGCCAGTGGGTAATGAATAATGAATTGTTCTATAGTCAAGGTTTTCTTACTCTGTAGGCAATTCCCACATTCAGGTTCACTAAATGCTGAACAATGCTACATGATCTGCTAAGAACTAAATTTAACTTAGTAAATCTAGAACAAAGTCAGCGTAGTACACATTCTATAGTTAAAATCTTAGTTTAGTTAATGAAAATACTGGCCCAAAATAGTTTTGATTTTTACTGCAAAAGTCGTCAGTACTCCAAATGTCGCCAGATAAGTCGCTAAATAATTTTTGTCGCTAAAAATTTTTTTTTTGTCGCTAAGGCGAAGGCAAAAGTCACCATTTCTAGCGACAAAGTCGCTAAATTGGCAACACTGCTCTCGCAGACAGACCTCCTCTCACAACAATGCTTAGAAGCGCGCTCCCATGTTTCGCCCTCAGATTGTTACTATCGATATCTGAGTGCTTACACAACGCAAGGAATACCGTTAAATTGGATATATTACTTTATGTAGTGGCGAGTTATGAGACACTTCTTACAGCTTCGTCAACGGAGAACCACGCAGACGATGACGTCAGGGCACCGATCAAACGGGTTAGTGTTTGCCAGGTAGTCCCTCATCCACAATCGCCATGTATAAGAGGTGCATTCAAGTTGTAAAGCCTCCGATTTTTTTTCTAATTAACTACTCACCCGAAATCGATGAAACTGGCGTTACTTCTCGACGTAATCGCCCTGCAGACGTACACATTTTTCACAACGCTGATGCCATGATTCCATAGCAGCGGCGAAGGCTTCTTTAGCAGTCTGTTTTGACCACTGGAAAATCGCTGAGGCAATAGCAGCACGGCTGGTGAATGTGCGGCCACGGAGAGTGTCTTTCATTGTTGGAAAAAGCCAAAAGTCACTAGGAGCCAGGTCAGGTGAGTAGGGAGCATGAGGAATCACTTCAAAGTTGTTATCACGAAGAAACTGTTGCGTAACGTTAGCTCCATGTGCGGGTGCGTTGTCTTGGTGAAACAGCACACGCGCAGCCCTTCCCGGACGTTTTTGTTGCAGTGCAGGAAGGAATTTGTTCTTCAAAACATTTTCGTAGGATGCACCTGTTACCGTAGTGCCCTTTGGAACGCAATGGGTAAGGATTACGCCCTCGCTGTCCCAGAACATGGGCACCATCATTTTTTCAGCACTGGCGGTTAACCGAAATTTTTTTGGTGGCGGTGAATCTGTGTGCTTCCATTCAGCTGACTGGCGCTTTGTTTCTGGATTGAAAAATGGCATCCACGTCTCATCCATTGTCACAACCGACGAAAAGAAAGTCCCATTCATGCTGTTGTTGCACGTCAACATTGCTTGGCAACATGCCACACGGGCAGCCGTGTGGTCGTCCGTCAGCATTCGTGGCACCCATCTGGATGACACTTTTCGCATTTTCAGGTCGTCATGCAGGCTTGTGTGCACAGAACCCACAGAAATGCCAATTCTGGAGGCGATCTGTTCAACAGTCATTCGGCGATCCCCCAAAACAATTCTCCCCACTTTCTCGATCATGTCATCAGACCACCTTGTGTGAGCCTGAGGTTGTTTCGGTTTGTTGTCACACGATGTTCTGCCTTCATTAAACTGTCGCACCCATGAACGCACTTTCGACACATCCATAACTCCATCACCACATGTCTCCTTCAACTGTCGATGAATTTCAATTGGTTTCACACCACGCAAATTCAGAAAACGAATGATTGCACGCTGTTCAAGTAAGGAAAACGTCGCCATTTTAAGTGTTTAAAACAGTTCTCATTCTCGCTGCTGGTGGTAAAATTGCATCTGCCGTACGGTGCTGCCATCTCTGGGACGTATTGACAATGAACGCGGCCTCATTTTAAAACAAAACAATGTGCATGTTTCTATCTCTTTCCAGTCTGGAGAAAAAAAACCGGAGGCCTTAGAACTTGAATGCACCTCGTACAGTCACAGACGGTGCAGTAGGCACAGAGCGGACGCCTACCAGACTCTGCAATGAAGGGCCATAGGAAAAATGGAGCTGACAGTCACAAACTGATGTGACCAGATCGATTAATGTGAATCAGTCTGTTGTTTCTCGGATGTGACGATAGTTTTTAGATACCGAAACTGTATCCCAATGATCAGCACAGGGCCGACCTCATGAGACATAAGAAAGAGAGAACCGTTATTTGGATGTAAGGGCACGACACGTATCTCCTTAGTACTGCACGGCAACTGGCATCTGATCTCGCAGCATTCACTGGACGCGTTGTATCGGGACCTCGGCAGAGAGGCCTTTATTGTCAGAGACCTGCTGTATAGGTACCATTGACGCGACTTCACAGAAAGGAACGTCTAGAATGGAGTCGTCAACATGGTGCCTGGATAGTCGAACAGTGGACAAATCTTCTTTTCACAGATGAGCCCCGATTTGGCACGAAGAGAGATTCTCGACGGATTCGCATACGAAGGGAACTTGCAACACGATTTTGCTACCCAAACTCTGTGGAAAGAGACCGATATCGAGAATGATATCTAATGGTGCGGGCAGGGATTATGTTGACCACTTAAATACCTCTTTGTGAAATTGTACAGGTGAATTGACGAGATTTAACCGCTGTCAGGTATCGTGACAAGATCCTGGGACCTCATGTGCGGTTGTTGCGAGGTGTTGTGGGCTCAGACTTCGTATTGCTGGACGCTAATACTCGACGTCATAGATCACGGGAAGTTGATGTTTTCTTGGAAACGGAAGATGTAGGCATGGCATGGCCTGCTCGCTCTTCCGATATGTCTGGGATGCACTAGGGAGACGGGTTGCATCACGTCAGCATCCGCCAGCCACTCTCCAAGACTTGTTAGGAGCTCTTCATCAAGAATGAGCGTTATTGCCTCAACATGAGACTGATGACATCATTCACAGCATTTTACGTCTTTGTCAGGTCTGTATTGCTGCCACACCCCAAACTGAGCATAGTAACCAGTTGTCGGAATGTGGGTGCAAATCCGTTACATTCGAAGGAACGAAGAACATTTTTGTTACCATTATCGATATTGTAGTTGTTTACGTTCTGTGTTCTTAACATTGTTTCTACTTTACTGTTGCCTGTCCACCTGCTTAGCTGGGTGGTAACGTGCTTGGCTCCCGTGCAAGCTGGCCCGGGTTCGATTCGCGGCCGGGTTGGAGATTTTCTCCGCTCGTGGACTGGATTGGGTGTTGAGATGTCCTCATGCCCAGCGCGCAAGTCGCTCAATGTGGCGTCGACTGAAATAAGACTTGCACTTGCCGGCCGAACTTCCCCGGATGGGGCCTCCCGGCCAACGATGCCAAACGCTCATATTATTTTTTTACTGTTGCCTGTTTATACAGGGTGATTCAAAAAGAATACCACAACTTTAGGAATTTAAAACTCTGCAACGACAAAAGGCAGAGCTAAGCACTATCTGTCGGCGAATTAAGGGAGCTATAAAGTTTCATTTAGTTGTACATTTGTTCGCTTGAGGCGCTGTAGACTAGGCGTCAGCGTTAGTTGATGCTAAGATGGCGACCGCTCAACAGAAAGCTTTTTGTGTTATTGAGTACGGCAGAAGTGAATCGACGACAGTTGTTCAGCGTGCACTGAGAATCCGCGGGAAACAACTCAGTATGAACGTGACTCGCCTAAGGTGAACGTTTTCTGTGCCATTTCAGCCAATAAAGTTTTTGGTCCCTTTTTCTTCGAAGGTGCTACTGTAACTGGACTACAGTATCTGGAGATGTTAGAGAATTGGCTGTTCCCTCAGCTCGAACAAGAAGCACAACAATTCATATTTCAGCAGGATGGAGCGCCACCACATTGGCACTTATCTGTCCATAACTACCTGAACATCAACTACCCGAGGCGATGGATCGGCCGCCAGGCAGCCCGTGACAGAGAACTTCATCACTGGCCTCCAAGAAGCCCTGATCTTACCCCCTGCGATTTTTTCTTATGGGGGTATGTTAAGGATATGGTGTTTCGGCCACCTCTCCCAGCCACCATTGATGATTTGAAATAACAGCAGCTATCCAAACTGTTACGCCTGATATGCTACAGAGAGTGTGGAACGAGTTAGAGTATCGGGTTGATATTGCTCGAGTGTCTGGAGGGGGCCATATTGAACATCTCTGAACTTGTTTTTGAGTGAAAAAAAAACCTTTTTAAATACTCTTTGTAATGATGTATAACAGAAGGTTATATTATGTTTCTTTCATTAAATACACATTTTTAAAGTTGTGGTATTCTTTTTGAATCACCCTGTATTGTTTTCTCTCAAAATAAACGCAACCTTGCGAAATTTCCGTCTGTTGCTTTAATTTTGCACACCAGTGTAGGTAATAAAGGGGAAACTTCACTTAGAGATGAGAACGTGTTATTAGACGCCGCAACTAAAGGATACACAATTAATATGAGATTGTCATTGCTACGAACGCCCGTCCGATAACCGCGCACACGCCGTTTCTCGTGCTGCGACTTGGAGAGGCGTACAGGCCGGTACAGAGCGGGGTCTTCTCAACGTTGACCGTTCTCGACGTAGCCAACAGATAGGTATGGATGAAGTGACGTGCGAGCTGAGGTCGCTACGTCACACCACGACAGTGAAAAGAAAGAAAAAATATTTTTACTTACTTGAACTGTGAAATTCTACTGAGTCGAAACGGAACTACTCTTTCGTTTCGTAATGCCTTTCTGTTGTGGCTGGCTAATGGCAGATCGGCTGGTGTTTCAGATGACTGCTGCAGAAGATGGCGCCTTCTGCACTTACCAGTAGATAGGCTGGCTTGCACCAGTCGATGTAAACTACTGTGTCTACCTCTTTAAGGCGGTGAGTAAGGCTCCTATCATTTCATCCCATATGGGCCTTAGTAGGGCAGTTCCAGTCCTCTGAGTAGTGGGCCACGTTGGAAGAAAACGCCCCCTGTCGTTGCCAGAGCTTTGGAAACGAAGGCATCCTGTTTTCCGTGCCGTGTTGTTCCACTGAGTTGCATGCCCTCCATTTGCTTCTGCAGTTCGGTGAGGAAATCTTGAGTAGAGTGTGGTAACCAGGTTGTTCTTTGAAAAACTCTCCCGCCCGGGATTAGCCGAACGGTCTAAATCGCTGAAGTCATGGACTGTGCGGCTGATCCCGGCGGAGGTTCGAGTCCTCCCTCGGGCGTGGGTGTGTGTGTTTGTCCTTAGGATAATTTAGGTTACGTAGTCTGTAAGCTTGGGGGCTGATGAACTTAGCAGTTGAGTCCCATAAGATTTCACAAACATTTGAACATTTTGAAAAACTCTCCTGGTAGACGCACAGGTTCACCATACACTAGCTCTGCTGGGAAGACCTGAAATTCTTCTTTTAATGCACTGCACAATCCCAACAACATTACCAGAAGGGAATCAGTCCACGAGTTTGTCGTCTGGAACATTATAGCAACCTTGAACGAACGGTATAGGCGCTCAAAAATGCCGCTTGCAGCTGCGTGATATGGTGCTGTCCTTATCAGGCGTATTCCGTGCAACAGGGCAATTGCACGAAAGATATTTTCCTTCCCCTACCTACACTGGTCGGAAGTCACGTGCTGGGGACAGCCAAAACGTGAAATCCAACCACTGGTGAAGGCTCACGCCACGTTCGCGGCGGTTTAGTTTCCATTGGGAATACCTCTGTCCACCTGTCGATTGCCTTGAGGCAATACTGATAGTTACGTGAAACTGGGAGTGGTCCTATCAAGTCCAGGTGAATGTGTGAGAATCGTGCCTCTGGGATGTCAAAACTTCCCAATGGAGCTCGTACGTGCTGTTTTACTTTGCATTTCTGGCAAGCTATGCAGGTCTGAGTCCACGTAGGGCAGCCCTTCCGTATACCGAGCCACACAATACGCTGCTTCGCTAGCGCTCTCGTAGCCTGAATTTCCGAGTGGCTGAACCCATCTAGAGAATCGAAAACCCATCGCTGTAGAAGATCAGATACATAATGGCCACTGTCGGTCTGCTGTCTCGTCACAGTATATCAGCCCCCAGTGCCTGGCAGCGTCAAACGACACAAGTGCACAGCTGTCTTGCCTTTCAGCAGCTCCTTCAACTCCTCGTCGCCATTTTGTGGTGCTTGCCCGTGCGGTGAGAGTCGCAGACGAAGGTATGCTTTCCACTCTAGGCAAGGCATCAGTGGTGGCGTCTTCGAACCATTTGTATGCTGAATGTCTGTTGTAAACTGCGAAATAAAATGTAGGTGGTTGATCTGCACTAGGGGATAATTATTTCGTGGCTGCAAAAATGCGGAAGTCAGTGGCCGATGGTCTGTGTATATAGTGAAGCCATACCCTTCCACCATGAACATGAAGTATGGAACCGCTTCATAGGCTGTTAACAATTTTGCGTAAAAAGGTGGTGCCAGCAAAAGTAAAAAAAGGGGGGGATGGAGTAATGGAGTGTAAAATCAAGTTAGGTGATTTTGAGGAAATTAGATTACGAAATCAGACACTAAAAGTAATAGTTATTCTATTTGGGCAGCAAGATGACTGACGATGGCCGAAGTAGGATATAAAATGCACGCTAGAAATAGCGAGAAAAGCATTAATATAAATCTGTTAGAAAGTCTTACGGGAAAATATTTATCTGGAAGTGAAACCTGGGTCACACGCTGTATAAACAAGAAGAGAATATAATAATTTGAAATATAGTCCTATAGAAGAATGTTGAAAGTTAGATCCCTAGATTGAGTAACTTACGAAGATACGCCGAATCGGATTGGGAGGTAAATGAATTTTATGTTACTTGACTAAAAGATATGACCGGTTGATAGGACACATCCTGAGGCATCACAGAATAGTCAGATTGGTTCGACAGAGAAGTGTGGGAGGTAAAAATTGTTAAGACTGACCAAGACTCGATTATACTAAAGGGTGTTCACTGAACAGCAAAAACATTACGACCACTGCCCACGGAGGCGTTGGATGTCAACTGGTGATGTTGCGGACACGTGATGGGGGATCACCCTAACGATGGTATGGGTTGCAAATGGGAAAATCCATTGAGATAACCGACTTTGACAAAGGACAGATTATTGTTACGCAGAACCTGTGAACGAGTATCCCTAAAACGGCGAAGGTGGTCGAATGCTCACGTGCTAATGTCGTGAGCATCTACGGAAAGAGGTAGGAGGGCAGTGAAATTACCACTAAGCGCTAAATGGTTGGACATCCACGGCACTTCACAGAAGTTGCGGTTCGGATGCTTGTCTACTCTGTAAAGTAGGATAAATGGTGATCTGTGACATCTCCGCCGACAGAGCACAATTCTGGTACACGCACAAGTGTTTTGGAGGGCACCGCTCATCATACATTGTTGAACATGGAGCTCCTCAACATACCACCCCTACGTGTTTACTTGTTGACCCAACTACATCGTCAATTACGTTTCAGTGGGCATGGGACCATAGGGATTAGACCGTCGCTCAAAGGAAAAGTGTCGGCTGTTCGGGTGAATCACATTTTTGCTACACTAGGTAGATAGTCGTCTCCACAAACGCCGTCATCGGAGTGAACGACGGCCCGAAATGTGCATCGCGCCACGGACGCAGGGTGGTGGGAGCAGTATTATGCTATGGGAGACATTCTCTGCGCTTACATGGGACCTGTGTTAGTAATCGAAGACATACTGATAACCGCGAACCACTTGCATCCCTTCATGCTTGACTTATTCCCCGACGGATATGTGTCCGTGCCTCGGAGCTAGAACCGTGCTACAGCGGTTTGCGGAGCGTTATAGTGAACTCTTGGCAACCAAATTCGCCTGATGTAAATGCTATGGAACCCATCTGGTTCGCTATCGGCCGCCATCACCGCGCATGCATATCAGCGGCCCGTTATTGACGCGAATTACATGCCCTGTGCGTAGACGTCTAACGTCACGTACCTCCACAAAGATACCACAAACTGTAATTCTTCAAGCTTTCCCGGAGAGGCGTTGTCATCTTGATTAATCGGGTTTCAAATGGTTCAAATGGCTCTGAGCACTATGGGACTTAACTTCTGTGGTCATCAGTCCACTAGAACTTAGAACTACTTAAACCTAACTAATCTAAGGACATCACACACATCCATGCCCGAGGCAGGATTCGAACCTGCGACCGTAGCGGTCACGCGGTTCCAAACTGAAGCGCTTAGAACCGCACGGCCACACCGGCCGGCAAATCGGGTTTCTGCTCGTAAAACAAGAAGAAATGGGAAAGGTTGCACATTTGCTATATGTTGGCCCGATATCTGCCAAAATCAGCAGAATTCTCCGCAAAAATAACATTAAAAGCGCCAAGATTAAGGCTCTGCTAGGGAGTGTGAAGGATGACCTGCGTCTACAGAAACCGGGCGTTTACCACGTACCATGTGAATGTGGTATGGCATACATCGGCCGGACGACCAGGACCGTTGACATCAGGTGCAAAGAGCACCAAAGGCACCAAGTCAGCGGTTGCTGAGCATTGTTTAGAACGCAGTAATTCTACGAAGTATAATGATGCCAAGATTTTAACACAAACATCGAGATCTGGGACAGCATCATCAAAGAATCTGTTGAGATTAAGGTTGCGGAGAATCTCATTAACCGGGACACCGGTTTCCAGCTGAGCTCGGCTTGGAATCCAGCACTCGATCTTCTGAAGATGCGAAGTAGGCAACATCCAAAGGGACATAAGTATAAAGATGGAATTAGAGATAACACCTCAGTACATGTAAGAAAGAACGTACGTGAAATGGCACCTCAGTCAACAGACACAGTATCTGAGGACATTCTTCCGAGTCTCGAGCGGCAGTTTGAACACAATCGGCCTAAAGATAGCACTGCAGCCGCTCATGGGTGGCAAGAACTTCGGACGGAATGCGTAACATGACACAGCACGGCAACAGAACGTCCTAATTCACGGAAGGACTCAAATGACGACAATCGGAAGATTGAACTTCTAGCACAGC
The DNA here is from genome assembly GCF_023864275.1 of Schistocerca cancellata. Lineage (NCBI taxonomy): Eukaryota > Metazoa > Arthropoda > Insecta > Orthoptera > Acrididae > Schistocerca > Schistocerca cancellata. The sequence continues at coordinate 67,389,254 of NC_064628.1, forward strand.
TTGGACGCCATTCACAACTTAATTCAGTTATTTGGAGAACGGATAATAACCACAAAGTACGCGCACAGCGTTCGGAACAGCCGCAGCTAGAAGAAAACCCTACAGCCGTTGGTATTGGTCGGTACACACCACGGACAGAGCACCATATGCGGCGCGGACCGCAGAGGGAACGCCTAGCACAACGTATGCATGAATACCGGACTCGTTCCACACAGGAATGAGTATCAGACAGCACCTGAAGAAGACTGCGAGCGACGCAGTTGAAATATCGTGCAGGAAAGACGCAAATAGCCGGCAGAAACCCGATTAATCAACATGACATATCAACAAACTGTCGGATCCCTGATGCGGAGAATGAAAGACAGACAAACAAACTACGAAGTAGGTGAAACTTCCTGGCAGATTAAAACTGTGTGTTGGACCGAGACTCGAACTCGGGACCTTTGCCTTTCGCGGGCAAGTGCTCTACCATCTGAGCTACCCAAGCACGACTCACGCCCCGTCCTCACAGCTATACTTCTGCCAGAACCTTCTCTTATTTTATTACGATGATCATTTCTCCCTATATGTTGATGGGGGTCAACAGAATATTTTCACATCCGGAGGAGAAATTTGGTGGTTGAAATCTTGTGAAAAGAAAAACGCCTTTGTTTTAATTATTACCACCCTAACTCGCGTATCATGTACGCGACACTCTCTCCCCTAGTTGGCAATCATACAAAACGAGCCACCTATATTTAACCTTTTCAAGTCGTCCGCCAACATACGGCGCAGCAATACTCCAGAAGAGGACGAAAAAGCGTAGTGTAGGCAGCCTTTTTAGTATATCTTTTGGATCTCCTAAGTGGCTCTGCCAGTAAAACGCAATCTTTGATTCGCCTTCCCTACAACATTATCTGTGTGATTGCTCCAATTTAAGTTGTTCGTAACTGTAATATCTAGGTAGCCTATTCATACATCTTTACGCTCCGAATAAGTCTGAACGATCGTTTTGACACTGATTCAAACTGGAATTAGAAATCCAGCGCCAAAACTACGTTCAGAAGGACTGTAATATCCATACATCTTTAAGAAATTCATCATCGGTTTTATCGCTGAATGTACCGACTGCTTTAGTGTCGGCGGATGTATGCTGGTGACAAAGGTGAATGAAACGATACTGTTTATAAACTGTTTCGTAAAGCTCGTGCTTTATCTGAACAGTTTGTTTGCGTTTTTTATCTCTGTCGCTTGAGCGGTACTCGAAGTTCGCTTCAATTCGATGGAATTATATTTCGGAGATAAGTTGTATTTCCAATATTTGATGGAAACTGTACGGCTGATGTCATCTTCGTTGAAGTTACACCAGCCTCACGCTCATACGACCTCACTTCATTTCACAGTAATATGTATTTAATGTCTAATTTATTCGTTTCAGATGCGGAACTCTGGCTTTAGTCACATTGTAAGCAACGATCATATTCCCAGAATGAGATTTTTCACTCTGCAGCGGAGTGTGCGCTGATATGAAACTTCCTGGCAGATTAAAACTGTGTGCCCGACCGAGACTCGAACTCGGGACCTTTGCCTTTCGCGGGCAAGTGCTCTACCAACTGAGCTACCGAAGCACGACTCACGCCCGGTACTCACAGCTTTACTTCTGCCAGTACCTCGTCTCCTACCTTCCAAACTTTACAGAAGCTCTCCTGCGAACCTTGCAGAACTAGCACTCCTGAAAGAAAGGATATTGCGGAGACATGGCTTAGCCACAGCCTGGGGGATGTTTCCAGAATGAGATTTTTCACTCTGCAGCGGAGTGTGCGCTGATATGAAACTTCCTGGCACACAGTTTTAATCTGCCAGGAAGTTTCAACGATCATATTATTTTCAAATTTATCTTTGATTTTAGTCGTACCTTACTCCGCCCGAACAGGCCTTGGAAGGCTCAACGGTATCGACCGGCCGCCGCGTCATCCTCAGCCCATAGGCGCCACTAAATGCGGATATGGAGGGCCATGTGGTCAGCACACCGCTCTCCCGGTTGTATGTCAGTTTACGAGACCGGAGCCGCTACTCCTCAATCAAGTAGCTCCTCAGTTTGCCTCACAAGGGCTGAGTGCAGCCCGCTCGCCAACAGCGCTCGGCAGACCGGATGGTCACCCATCCAAGTGCTAGTCCAGCCCGACTGCGGTTAGCTTCGGTGAGCTGACGGGAACCGGTGTAACCACTGCGACACGGCCGTTGACAGTCGTACTTTACAGCTATAAAACAAGCATACTACTTTGTTATAGCATTTAGGCTACTGAATAGAATTATGACTCATTATATACACAAATGGCCGTGCGGTTCTGGGCGCTACGGTCTGGAGCCGAGCGACCGCTACGGTCGCAGGTTCGAATCCTGCCTCGGGCATGGATGTGTGTGATGTCCTTAGGTTAGTTAGGTTTAATTAGTTCTAAGTTCTAGGCGACTGATGACCTCAGAAGTTAAGTCGCATAGTGCTCAGAGCCATTTGAACCATATACACAAATTAAGACACGGTTACAAGAAAGGTTTCACCGCCGTTTGATAAGACTATTTCTTTTTCATAGAGATTTATGCGGTAACCTTCACTGCAAATTCCACTACGTGATTAGAATTACTCTATCAAATGCTTTCCTTTGTGGGTGACAACGGTCACATAGAATTTTTGAAAGAAATTTCCGCCATTTGACTGATAATTATTCATTTGTTTTACACGGTCATGATTTAGGCTTTGTAACCATATAAGAAGCTGAAATGTGAAATGTTTCTACGATGACGTCGTAGACAGTCAGACAATATTTAACTTTTCAACATGCGCTTGAGAATGACTGTAAAGCCGAAATCATGATTTGTAAAATAAATGAACAAACAACACTAAAATGGCGGAAACTTCTTAAAAAAAGAAAAGTGTATGAAATACGATCTTCCTGAAACAGTTCTTCTTGTTTTGTGCTGCTCGGGGTAGCCAAGCGGTCTGTGGCTCCTTGTCACGGTTCGCGCGGGTACCCCGTCGGAGGTTCGAGTCTTCCCTCGGGCATGGGCGTGTGTGTTGTCCTTGGCGTAAGTTAGTTTAAGTTAGATTAAGTAGTGTGTAAGCCTAGGGACCGATTACCTCAGCAGTTTGGTCCCATAAGAACGTACCACAAATTTCCAAAAATTTTCTTGTTTTATCAAGCCGTTTTTGCCAAATATCCGTACATGCAAAATCTACAAATACTCTCTGTTTCTAAATATCTATGTATACAAAATCTAAAAATTATTAACTGTATGTGTCAGTTCTACGAAGTTACAGCTTAATATCTTCAATTGACAGGCTCTCCTTTGTCTAGGCGTTGGGCATTTTAAGAAAAAAGGACGCAACTTAAAGATTAGGCTTGATTCAGAGTTTTTGAGTGAAGAGGTTTCCTGGGGAGACAACCATATGATAGGCTGAAGTGCGAATGACTAACGCACGGTTTAAACGCGATTTGGTAGTGTGAATCGTGCAGACTCTATAGAAATGGTCATAGGATGCGGCGACAAAGGATTGTCGCAGTGGATTGTGTACCTGATACAGTAAATAAAACGGTTGTTCACACTCACCGTTATCGGAAACAAGAAGTGAGATTAGAATTTAACGTCCTGCACTTCTGCCTGGCAGAGTGTTCTTGGCCATGGAAGGACAGGGAGGAAAATTGGCCTTTCCTTTTTAAAGAAAAACATCTCTACATCTGCCTTAAACAGTGTAGTGAAATCGGGATTGCCGGACAGAGATTTGAATTGTCGTCCTCCCGTATCTGAGTTCAGTGCTTCACCATCGCCTTAGCCACCTCAGTTTCACCTGTTCGACCGTCCACTGGGTCTAAGGAGTGCTAAAAACTTTTCCATCAACTACGAATTTCACCAATAAACACACCAATGTTCTTGTGTTGTTATGTTATTTATCCACATTCCGTTAGGCTGTCACACATTCGTTTCACGCTCAGGTGCAGCATATCGAGTGCGAGTTGCAACGGCTGGAATGCGTGCTAATGGAGAATGAGGACTCCACCAGTTATGTAAAAAGCGTTATGAAACCTAACATTCCTTCCTTTTTGATGAGGGTAATGAATATCGATAACTGTTATTATTTACTGTAGCATCTCCATAACCAATCGGGACAATCGTGGCGAATTGACAGATCAAAAGAAGAAGCTTTTATGCCATACATCTCCAGGGTGAGGGACGGAATCGGCTGTATCTTGCGCAGACACGGTCTATAAATACAGGGTGGAGAAAAATTGTGTCACGAAATTTTAATCTTGGATAGCTGATGCCAGTAGGAACCAAATTTACTAATGTTGTGTAGGTCGGCAACGCACAATTTTTAAACTACGGAAACTCCGATTGGCCGCAGGATTACCCTGTTGCCGGGTGCTCTGGACACCGCATGACCGCGAATACTTTGCATGCCGTAGATCGCGATGTACCAAAGGCGGCCCCACCCTCGGTGGTTGCGCGCCAGCCTTCCACTCTGGGGGCCAGGGGGCGAATCCGCCGGGGTCCCGACACATCCATTGTAGTTTCATGATAAGACGTACCGGGAACAAACCCGTCTTTTACAAATTGTGTCGGCCCTGAAAAGGGCCTTTTTTGTAGCTAGGACATTGTTTACTTAAAGCAGGTGCTCGAACTGGCGACCCTCTGACGCGACACAGACTTGGTAACGTCGAACGGTGTTTTGCCGAACTCTTTCAAAGATTCCTAGCATTGCCCTGACGGGATTGGCGGCATGTTGAATGCTATCCAAAAAATGTTCAAATGTGTGTGAAATTTTATGGGACTTAACTGCTAAGGTCATCAGTCCCTAAGCTTACACAATACTTAACCTAAATTATCCTGAGGACAAACACACACACCCATACCCGAGGGAGGACTCGAACTTCCGCCGGGACCAGCCGCACAGTCCATGACTGCAGCGCCTTAAACCGCTCGGCTAATCCCGCGCGGTGAATTGCGATCCATTAATTCCTCTTCGTTTCTAGGTGGTTCGCGTCTGGATGGGTGAACTAGAGGGTTGGGTTGTTTGGGGGAGGAGACCAAACAGCGAGGTCATCGGTCTCATCAGATTAGGGAAGGACGGGGAAGGAAATCGGCCGTGCCCTTTCAAAGACATCCCAGCATTTGCCTGGAGCGATTTAGGGAAATCACGGAAAAGGTGAACTAGAACCTTGAGGAATCCTCACAGGAAAAAGTCCGGTAGCGTGAGATCTGGAGATCGCGGTGGCCATGTCCTAAGAGAACCTCTGCCAATTACTGGGCAGTCGAAGACTTAATTTAAATATCCTCGCACAGCACGACGGCGCCCCATTATACTGCAACCACATGCGTAGCCGTATGTCCAGGGAAACATCTTCCAGCAGGCCAGGTAGAGTTTCTTGTAAAAAGTGATGGTAATTTGTCCCGGTAAGTCGAGGTGGTAGACGGATCGGCCCAGTCAGATGGTCACCCACAATATTGAGCGAAAATCGTTTCTGGTGTCCGTGGACGTACGTGACGTGAGGATTTCCCCTTGCAAAGTAATGAACGTTGTAAGTGTTGTAAAGGCCATCCCGATGGAAGGTAAACAACATAATGGAGGGGAAGTCGGGATCTCGTGCAAAACATCGCAAAAATCACCGGCGAAACCCTACCCTGTGTTCATAGTCTGCCATAGGATTTAGGTCTGGGACTGGGTGGAAACTAAATGGATGCTGGCCGTCATCTCTCAAAACTTCCCAGACCAACCGATGAGTGATCCCCATGTCGTGCCCAACCGCTCGAGTACTTGTCGTAGGTGCTACTCGAAGCGCTCGAGAACAGTCTCTTCAAAAGCAGCACCCCGTCGCCTTCGAGGTCTTCCAGCGTCACCAAGTTTCGCCAAGTCACCGGTGAATTGCTGTAAATGTTTGCGGGCGTGGGTGGCGTCTTGCTGGGTACCGTTCCTCATATAACCGTCGAGCTTCGTGCGCATTACCATCGTCTAGTCCATAAAGAAAAACAATATCTCGTTATTCTTCAAACGAATACTGTGCCGCCATGCTTACTGTATGACTAAATAGCAGGTGACGTGTGTGTGCTCCGGAGCGAAGCTTACGTGTGAATGCGTCTGACGTGAGGTGGAGACGCCGGCCGCGGTGGTCTAGCGGTTCTGGCGCTGCAGTCCGGAACCGCGGGACTGGTACGGTCGCAGGTTCGAATCCTGCCTCGGGCATGGGTGTGTGTGATGTCCTTAGGTTAGTTAGGTTTAAGTAGTTCTAAGTTCTAGGGGACTTATGACCACAGCAGTTGAGTCCCATAGTGCTCAGAGCCATTTGAACCATTTTGAGGTGGAGACAAACAGCAAGACCTATTCGACTCGTGTGCGTATCACATTGCGGCAGTGACGGACCGAGGAACGTTTATATGTGTGATCCGATTACCATAGCGCTGCCCGTCAACCGACGAACGGCAACAGGGCAATCCCAAGGCAAATCGGAGCGTGTGACGTCAAGTTTCCGTAGTTTAAAAATGGTGCGTTGTCGACCTACACAACATTAGTGATTTTGGTTCCTACTGGCATTAGCTGTCCAGGGTTAAAATTTCGAGACAGTTTTTCTCCACCCTGTACATACAAACCGATCAACCAAATCAGTTTGTCTCAAATCACCAAAGAGAAATGGGTCCGCTCGCAATGTCGGAAGAATACTGCATACCGTGTACGTGTAGATAGTCTATAATGGAATGACTAGACCTTGTATTAGTACGAGGATCGTCGAACATGAACGGTACTGTAAGCTACGACAGGTGGAGAAGTGGGCCGTAAAGGAGCACGCGCTGAATGTGACAGACTACATAAGAAAATTCCCCTGACATGCATGTTCTCTCCGTGAAGAAGACCTAACAAGTCCGTTTGATCAGGGGCACCACTGCAATCCATAAACATGACAATAGTTTTCACAAGAAAGAAGGAAGCTTCAAGATAAATAGACCCTGGGCTCCCGTGCTACAACAGACGACCTTTGCAAGTACAAAGGAGAAGATAAAGCGACAGTGACTCAAGAAACGGCCCTCATGGAGAGTGCTGACCACGGGCTTACTTCAGGCAGCTACCAGCTACGGTGGGTGAAACTCTGAGAATGCCAACCACTCACGTTGGCAAAAAGTCAGAATACTCATTAAATAACCGTCCACCAAAGATCCCGAGACTAAAGTCAACAGGAAATACGTCAAATAATGAAAGATGTTTTTGCGTGTTTATATTGTATACATTTCTGACCCACTGACAGTCCTGTTGATGAGGCATTTTTTCTTCTTGTATTGGATTATTTACAACGAATATAACTGAAAACTAACACTGCATGTCGAGCCGTATATTTTTTTAACCTGAAAAAGCTTTTGGCTCATAAAAGACATTTGTAATCTCTTTCATTTAGACTCACATTGACCAGGAGTTCAGGAAACAAATATGTGAGCTTTTTCGAAATTGTATTACCACAGTGACAAAGGCATCAACTTTTTAAACGCAGCTATGACATATGAGAAATTCAGTGAGATATATCTTTTGTAGGCCCGATGCGATATTACGGAGTAAAAATACGTGGAGAATGGCATAAGAATCATGTGAAGATGTTTTTAGAAAGCCAGACTCCTTGAAGAGGCGTCTACGAGGTGAATGTGGGTTGGTGAAACTCTATATTTTCAATGTTCAAATTTTTTAAATCAATACTTTCTTTGCAAATGATGGCAATATTACACTGAACTGCGTTAATAAGAGGAAAAACACAAAATATTATTCCCATATTTACAAAACTAGCAATTACACAAAAAGCGAAATTAGCTTGACTTAGCCACACTCAATAATTTCCTTCTTTGAGTCTAATTTTTTGTCAATACATATGTACCAAAAACTCTGAACCATTCTACTCCACACGCTGACTGCTACTAACATGTTCAGTTAACAGTTTATATATATATATATATATATATATATATATATATATATATATATATATATATTAGTTTTTCAAAATTAAGGGAGATTACATTTGTACAGAACTACTTAGTAAGTCTCTGAAGATTTTTATTAATAGTTTTATTGACTGCTATCTTCCTAAGCAGATTAATTTAACAACGAACATGCCCTGAAATGAGATATCTTCTGTTTGAGATTTTGCCCACCACACCTACAATAACTTTTCGTCGCCCTCCCAGTCTCCACGATATGCTTGTCAGATCCTATGCTACTTCTGCACCCATCTCTCTACCCCATGGCTCCTACGCATGTAACCATCCCCGCTGCTGCAAGACTTCCCCTATGCACCCTTCTATCAACACCTATATCAGCTCCGTAATTGGAAAAACACATACTATCCAAGTGAAACGACACGTCATGTAGCAGCTGTTATGTAAACGCTGTTCTGCGTTTTACATCGGCATGACTACCATCAAGTTATCAGTTAGTATGAATGGGCACATTCAGGTGGTGTGTACCGGCAACACACTGTCCTGTTGCAGAGCATGCTCTACAATCTGACAGTCGTGACTTCTGTGCCTGTTTCACCACACGCTCCTTCTGGATTCTTCCCCCAGACACCAGTATCTCAGAACTGTGCTGGTGGGAACTAGCGCTACAACATGTCCTTGGTTCTGGCCACCCACTTGGTCTTAACTTACGTTAATTTCTTCCGTCTCAGCATTTCTTCACAGTGACTACTTCTTTCTTCACTCTGTTTTAGTTTTCCACGTCTTTCATATGCTGACCAGTCTGTTTTTCACCGTCCCCCTCCCGCCCCTCTTACGTACAATGGACTTAGCTTTTCACTCTTATTAACTTATGCATGACTTTTTTGCAGTAGTGTCTGTCTTGCATATTACCCTGTGTTCCACCTTTACGCTCTCAGGTTTTCAAATCTCGTTCGGGACAGTCCCCAACAATGACGTTCCTCTCATCCCGTCTGGTACGTCTCTCTTGAACCGGTGTTCTTGGTGACTTTTCCGAATTCTACCCCTTTTCCTGAACCTCTCCAGTGCTTTGCCGTCAACCCTCCTCCTTCCCCTTCAACCCTTCTGCCAGAAAAAGGAGTCACTGGCCCCCGAAAGCTGGCATACGTAAAACCATTTTTTTTACATGTGTGTTCTCCTGACTCCACTTGGTTGGCAGATTTTTCATCTATCCAATTACATTAAACAGATTAATTGTAATACTCGTGTCATCTGTAAAATACATGATCTCTCCTTTATGTGTCATAAGTCAATCACACATATAAATAATGAAAATTGGCCCAAAGTTAAACCTTGATTGAGTCGATTCGTGATATCTGAGCTACTGCAATGCTCATCCTTTCAGCATTGTTGGAATTATTCAGCAACAACTGTTAGATCTTTTGATAAATATTGTTCAAACAAGTTGCTTGTAACACGATTAATTCAAGACTGTCACGACCATTACAAAACAAATAACTTGGAAAACAGTTAACTCGTTATATTGTATTATTTAAAGTATGCAATATTTGGTGAGTAAATGCATAACTGGCATTATCAGCTGAGCAAATCTTCTGGAATAAAAACTGTGGTGTCCTAAGCAAATTGGCTTTAACTGTGCTCATAGTGATTACCGTGTATTGGCATTGTTAAAACCGAATACGACCAAAAATGAGAATTTTGAAAGTAATTAAAGATTCCGACGGCTGATATTTACTTACATTTTGATAACATTTTACTAGTAGAGTGCTTACAACAGGAGAGCTACAAAGATTTGAAGAACTCTCGAGAGAGTGACATACTATAAACTCTTCACGTTCTTTGTATAGCATTTCTCAATATGTCATGCATAATTGACAGAAATCGTATGAAGTCTGTGTATTCATTTATAATTGGATAAATTACTACTGGATCATTACTTAAACTGACATAATTTCTGCGAATCCGCAAAATTTGAAATCTTATCTGTATATAATTTTTGCTGATTGCTTTATTATTGTCATGACAGCATATCTAGGAATGTATAAGAAATTTTCAGTAATACACTGTTATTCAGTTTGACACTTTTTTGCGGTGTTTTCCGTCTTAGTCCGTTATAATCAAGTGAAATTTTTAGTAAAAATGTACTGATTCGGAGCTTTATTAAACCCAAAGTAAACCTTACTAAAAAGGAAGACACAACGACACTTAGCAGTACCTAAGCAACGCATTAATCTATAAATTTGTAACTGAAGGTTTAATCTTCAGTCGATGATGTAGAGTTCAAAGGCATCTACAGTCTATGTTACGTAATAGCGTTTCATGCCTTCCTCGTAACTAACTGAGTCGCCTGAAGTGCTGGGCACCATCTTATCAGATACTGATAACTTGTAAGTGGAAGATTTGCGGGCACGCATTACAAACGTCCTCGAAGATTGGAGGTGCTATAAAAGAAACTCGCAGTTCAGATTTTGTGACCACACAAGTGTCATACATCTGTAGGTATTATTGCTTAGTCGTAAAGTTTGCATGGTTTTTTTTATAAATACAATAGGCGTTTCGTATCACGCATTGCAAGTGCGTCGAGAGTGAAACTGTGTACTTTCCCATGGTATGCCTTGATATATTCTATATAAACGATTTAGGAGACACCTTGAGAGGATTGTTTGCAAATGATGCTGTCTTTTACTGTCTAGTAATGTCATCAGATCAAAATAAATTGCAAAATCATTTAGACAAGATATCTGTTGTTGTTGTTGTAGTCTTCAGTCCTGAGACTGGTTTGATGCAGCTCTCCATGCTACTCTATCTTGTGCAAGCTGCTTCATCTCCTACGTACTGCAACCTACATCCTTCTGAATCTGCTTAGTGTATTCATCTCTTGGTCTCCCTCTACGATTTTTATCCTCCACACTGCCCTCCAATACTAACTTGGTGATCCCTTGATGCCTCAGAACATGTCCTACCAACCGATCCCTTCTTCTAGTCAAGTTGTGCCACAAACTCCTCTTCTCCCCAACTCTATTCAGTACCTCCTCATTAGTTATGTGATCGACCCATCTAATCTCCAGCATTCTTCTGTAGCACCACATTTCGAAAGCTTCTATTCTCTTCTTGTCCAAACTATTTATCGTTCATGTTTCACTTCCATACATGGCTACACTCCATACAAATACTTTCAGAAACGACTTCCTAACACTGAAATCTATGCTCGATGTTAACAAATTTCTCTTCTTCAGAAACGTCGTCCTTGCCATTGCCAGTATACGTTTTATATCCTCTCTACTTCGACCATCATCAGTTATTTTGCTCCCCAAATAGCAAAACTCTTTTACTACTTTAAGTGTCTCATTTCCTAATATAATTCCCTCAGCATCACCCGATTTAATTCGACTATATTCCATTATCCTCGTTTTGTTTTTGTTGATGTTCATCTTGTACCCTCCTTTCAAGACACTATCCATTCCGTTCAACTGCTCTTCCAACAAAAGGTACAAAAAGTGGCAATTAACTCTAAATAATGGAAAGTATGAGGTCATCCACATGAACACTAAAAGCAATCAGTTAAATTTCGGCTACATAATAAATCGCAAAAATTAAAGAGCTATCAGTTCAACAATATACCTGACGATTACAATTACGAAAAACTTAAACTTAAATTTGAACGATCACACATAATGTTGTGAGAAAGGCGAAACAGACTGGGTTTTATCTGCGGAACTCTCAGAAGATGCAGCAGATCTGCTAAGGAGAGTGCATTCACCACCTTTGACCGTCCTCTTCGGGAGTATTGCTGTGCAGTATGGGATTCTTGCATAGAGGGAGGACACTGAAAAGTTTCAAAGAAGGGCAATTTGAGAAAGGGGAAAGAGTGTCACGGATATGATCTGCCGGTTGGGGTGGCAATCAATAAAACAAAGGCGTTTTTAGTTGCGGCGAGATCTTTCCACTAACTTTCAATCATCAAACTTCTCCTCTGAATGTGAAAATATTCTGTTGAAGACCTAAATATTGAGAAATGATCATGCAATGAAGTAAAAGAATTCAGAGCTCGCTCAGAAATATTTAAGTCTTCTTTTTTCCCGCGTGCTGTTCGAGTGTGGAACTGGATAGAACAAGTTTGAAGGTGGTTCGAGGAACCCTCTGTCAGGCACTTAAGTATGAATTTCAGAGTAGACATGCAGCTGTATAAGTAAATCTAATTGTAATGATGTTGAACGTTTCACTTTTCATACTATCAACACTGTTTATTATTATTCATAGCTGTTTGGCGCTCTTTGCAAATGAGTAGAACCAACAGAGGAGCGTACTCACGAACAGTAACAGACATATATGCTGTTGATCATGTGTGACTAGTTAAACAAGTGTGCTAGGCAGAAAGTAGGGAAAGCCAGATTCAAGATCCTGTTCGTAGGACTGTTTTAACGTCTCAAAATACGTTGCATAATACTCGAGAAGGAAAAAAAATATTTGCTCCATGTGTAGCCTCCTTTTGAAAGTACTGCTCAACTTTTTGCTTAAAGAAATAAAATTCTTCTCGAGATTAGGAGAGCTTATCAAGACGAAACGTTCATAGCTCGGTTAGTTAGTTTTACTGTCTGTGAGGTATTTTACGTCACCGGGCAAGTCATCGGAAATTTATGACGCAGCATAACTCATATTTTTTTATGCAAAATCTGCACCTTCATCTAGATATATATAATACAAAAACCACATTACGGTATGTGGGGGAATGTACTGTTTGTACCTCTGTCCCTTTCTCTCTTCCCTGTTCCAGTATCGAAAAGCGCGCAAAGAAAATGACTGTTAACTGTTGATAAGCTTCCAGTTATTTCGAATCTAATTGTACGGTCATGATCCTTACACAGATATCTGTAGGAGGACGCAATATGAATTTTGGCTCTTGTAGGAACGTACTCCCTCTGAAATTAAGTAGTGGATCACAGTTTCGGAATTTTTACAGTAAACCACAGCTTGCCACACAGCGCCTCTTTTGTAATGCCTGCCACTTGAGTTGGTAGATGATCTCCGTGTAGCTTTTTTGGATCTTATCTGTTTCCTTCTTAAGGGTTCCGGACTGAAGAGCACCACACAAGTAACTATCGAACGGGAGTTGCGTAAATTACAGATTACCTTCAAAGCGTAGTACTGGACATCACATCTTAATTTATCGTATTATTTTATTTATTTATTTAACCGGAGGATTAAGGCCTTCAGGTTCTCTGTTGCATAAGACCAGAATTTTGTGGACACAGTACGTTTTACATCATGGTTACTTAAAGAACGTTAATAATTTTGATCCGCTGCAGAGTGAAAATCTCATTCTGGAATTTTGATATGATACACGGTAATAATAGAGAAAGCCCTAAATGGGATAAGATGTTTGAGGTACTCAAAAAAGTAGGAATAGACTGTTGTTGTTGTGGTGTTCAGTCCTGAGACTGGTTTGATGCAGCTCTCCATGCTACTCTATCCTGTGCAAGCTTCTTCATCTCCCAGTACCTACTGCAACCTACATCCTCATGAATCTGCTTAGTGTATTCATCTCTTGGTCTCCCCCTACGATTTTTACCCTCCACGCTGCCCTCCAATACTAAATTGGTGATCCCTTGATGCCTCAGAACATGTCCTACCAACCGATCCCTTCTTCTGGTCAAGTTGTGCCACAAACTCCTCTTCTCGCCAATTCTATTCAATACCTCCCCATTAGTTATGTGATCTACCCATTTAATCTTCAGCATTCTTCTGTAGCACCACATTTCGAAAGCTTCTGTTCTCTTCTTATCCAAACTATTTACCGTCCATGTTTCACTTCCATACATGGCTACACTCCATAAAAATACTTTAAGAAATCACTTCCTGACTCTTAAATCTATACTCGATGTTAACAAATTCCTCTTCTTCAGAAACGCTTTCCTTGCCATTGCCAGTCTACATTTTATATCCTCTCTACTTCGACCATCATCAGTTATTTTGCTCCCCAAATACCAAACTCCTTTACTACCCTCAACATCACCCGACTTAATTAGACTACATTCCATTATCCTCGTTTTGCTTTTGTTGATGTTCATCTTATATCCTCCCTTCAAGACACCATCCATTCCATTCAACTGCTCTTCCAAGTCCTTTGCTGTCTCTGACAGAATTACAATGTCATCGGCGAACCTCAAAGTTTTTATTTCTTCTCCATGGACCTTAATACCTACTCCGAATCTTTCTTTTGTTTCCTTTACTGCTTGTTCAATTACAGATTGAATAACATCGGGGATAGGCTACAACCCTGTCTTACTCCCTTCCCAACCACTGCTTCCCTTTCATGTCCCTCGACTCTTATAACTGCCACCTGGTTTCTGTACAAATTGTAAATAGCCTTTCGCTCCCTGTATTTTACCCCTGCCACCTTCAGAATTTGAAAGAGAGTATTCCAGTCGACATTGTCAAAAGCTTTCTCTAAGTCTACAAATGCTAGAAACGTAGGTTTGCCTTTCCTTAATCTTTCTTCTAAGATAAGTCGTAAGGTCAGTATTGCCTCACGTGTTCCAGTATTTCTACGGAATCCAAATTGATCTTCCCCGAGGTCGGCTTCTACTAGTTTTTCCATTCGTCTGTAAAGAATTCATGTTAGTATTTTGCAGCTGTGGCTTATTAAACTGATTGTTCGGTAATTTTCACATCTGTCAGCACCTGCTTTCTTTGGGATTGGAATTATTATATTCTTCTTGAAGTCTGAGGGTATTTCGCCTGTTTCATACCTCTTGCTCACCGGATGGTAGAGTTTTGTCATTACTGGCTCTCCCAAGGCCGTCAGTAGTTCCAATGGAATGTTGTCTATTCCGGGGGCCTTGTTTCGACTCGGGTCTTTCAATGCTCTGTCAAACTCTTCACGCAGTATCATATCTCCCATTTCATCTTCATCTACATCCTCTTCCATTTCCATAATATTGTCCTCAAGTACATCGCCCTTGTATAGACCCTCTATACACTCCTTGCACCTTTCTGCCTTCCCTTCTTTGCTTAGAACTGGGTTTCCATCTGAGCTCTTGATATTCATACAAGTGGTTCTCTTCTCTCCAAAGGTCTCTTTAATTTTCCTGTAGGCAGTATCTATCTTACACCTAGTGAGATAAGCCGCTACATCCTTACATTTGTCCTCTAGCCATCCCTGCTTAGCCATTTTGCACTTCCTGTCGATCTCATTTTTGAGACGTTTGTATTCCTTTTTGCCTGCTTCATTTGGTGCATTTTTATATTTTCTCCTTTCATCAATTAAATTCAATATTTCTTCTGTTACCCAAGGATTTCTACTAGCCCTCGTCTTTTTACCTACTTGATCCTCTGCTGCCTTCACAACTTCATTCCTCAAAGCTACCCATTCTTCTTCTACTGGATTGCTTTCCCCCATTCCTGTCAATTGTTCCCTTATGCTCTCCCTGAAACTTTGTACAACCTCTGGTTCTTTCAGTTTATCCAGGTCCCATCTCCTTAAATTCCCACCTTTTTGCAGTTTCTTCAGTTTTAATCTACAGGTCATAACCAATAGATTGTGGTCAGAGTCCACATCTGCCTCTGGAAATGTCTTACAATTTAAAACCTGGTTCCTAAATCTCTGTGTTGCCATTTTATAATCTATCTGATACCTTTTAGTATCTCCAGGGTCTTCCATGTATACAACCTTCTATCATGGTTTTAGAATCATGATAGTAGGAATAGACTATAAAGATAGAAAAATGATATGGAACCTGTACAAAAACGAGACAGCAGTTATCCGTGGACGAACAAAACAAGAAGAGGTGCAGATGCGGAAAGGTGTCCGACAGGGTTGCGCACTATCCCCTGTTATCTTTAATCTGTACATTGAAGAGGCGCTGAAAAAAGTAAGGGAAAATTTACAGACAGATGTAGTAATTCATGGCCAACGAATAGATATGATAAGGTATGCCGATGATATAGCTGTCCTGGCTGAAAGCGAAGAAGATCTTGTAGTCCTACTGAATAGAATGGATAAAGTTATGGGGGAAGAATATAATATGAGAATTAATAAAACAAAAACAAAAGAAATGGCATGCGACAAAAAAGATCAAGTGAAAGTCCAAGTTCATGTAGACAATGAACTGCTTGAACAAGTTAATAAATTTACTTACCTGGGCAGTAATATTACCAGGGATGGAAGGAGCAAGGCAGAAGTGAGAAGTAGAATGCTCAAGCAAAGGCTGCTTTTAACAAGAAGAAAAACAACATCTAAGAGCATCAGCCTTCAAATCAGGAAAAATTTTTTGAAATCATATGTGTGGACTGTGGTATGCTATGGGTGTGAAACATGGACTCTCGGGACAGAGGAAGACCAGAAGCTAAATTCTTTTGAAATGTGGTGCTATAGATGCATGCTCAAAATAAAATGTATCGACAAGGTCACGAACGAAGTGGTTCTGGAAAGAGCAGGTGAGAAGAGAACCTTCTGGAGTTTCATTGTTAAAAGAAGGGTGCAATTTACAGGCCATCTATTAAGACATAAAGGAAACCTGAACACAATCATAGGGGGATATGTCGAGACTAAGAGGAAGACCACGACTGAGGTAGATGGTTCAAATCGTGAAAGATGTGGGATGTAACACCTATAAAGAAATGAAGAGAAAAGCTGAAAGACGCACAGAATGGAAACAATCTGCCATTGTAGCTGTCGCCAACCAATCCTTGGATTGACCACTACAGAAGAAGAAGAAGACACGGTAATAACAGTATATTTGAGGATTATTTGGAGCATGATCTGAATTTATCCAGTGCCAATTGCTTTAACAATACTGACCAAAAATGAATAGCAATAATATTAGCGATACTCCTTACAATGAGGCGGTAAGTCATCGGATAGCTATATACTCATATACAGACGGCGACAGTATCGCTTCACTAGGTATAAAAGGACAGTGCATTAACGGAGCTGCCATTTGCACTTGTACTAAAAATAGACTTTCACGGCCGGAAATGTCATGTCCATTATAATTATCCGGGCTGTTATGCCGTGGTCGGTTGACGAATTCTGTTTCAATTCCCAACGTTTCGTCCCCGTCTGCGGAGGACATCTTCAAGGGGGTCTGCAGCTCGATGGAAGCTCCAACACACCCACTGGCTCGCAGACGGGGACTAAACGTTGGGAACTGACACAGAATTCATCAAGCGACCACGGCATAACAGCCCAGATAATTATATTAGACATTTGAACTTATGTGATTCATGTAAAAGGTTTCCTACGTCATCATGGGCGCAAGGCGGGTATTAACAGACTCTGTTTGCGGAGTAGTAGTTGGAGCTAAACGTATGGGACATTCCATTTCGGAAATCGTTGGGGAATTGAATAGTAGAGATCGACCGTGCCAAGAGTGAGCCGAGAACACTAAATTTCAGTCTTTACTTCTCACCACGGACAACGCAGTTGCCGACCGGCTTCAATTAACGACCGAGTGCAGCAGCGTTTGCATATACACTCCTGGAAATTGAAATAAGAACACCGTGAATTCATTGTCCCAGGAAGGGGAAACTTTATTGACACATTCCTGGGGTCAGATACATCACATGATCACACTGACAGAACCACAGGCACATAGACACAGGCAACAGAGCATGCACAATGTCGGCACTAGTACAGTGTATATCCACCTTTCGCAGCAATGCAGGCTGCTATTCTCCCATGGAGACGATCGTAGAGATGCTGGATGTAGTCCTGTGCAACGGCTTGCCATGCCATTTCCACCTGGCGCCTCAGTTGGACCAGCGTTCGTGCTGGACGTGCAGACCGCGTGAGACGACGCTTCATCCAGTCCCAAACATGCTCAATGGGGGACAGATCCGGAGATCTTGCTGGCCAGGGTAGTTGACTTACACCTTCTAGAGCACGTTGGGTGGCACGGGGTACATGCGGACGTGCATTGTTCTGTTGGAACAGCAAGTTCCCTTGCCGGTCTAGGAATGGTAGAACGATGGGTTCGATGACGGTTTGGATGTACCGTGCACTATTCAGTGTCCCCTCGACGATCACCAGTAGTGTACGGCCAGTGTAGGTGATCGCTCCCCACACCATGATGCCGGGTGTTGGCCCTGTGTGCCTCGGTCGTATGCAGTCCTGATTGTGGCGCTCACCTGCACGGCGCCAAACACGCATACGACCATCATTGGCACCAAGGCAGAAGCGACTCTCATCGCTGAAGACGACACGTCTCCATTCGTCCCTCCATTCACGCCTGTCGCGACACCACTGGAGGCGGGCTGCACGATGTTGGGGCGTGAGCGGAAGACGGCCTAACGGTGTGCGGGACCGTAGCCCAGCTTCATGGAGACGGTTGCGAATGGTCCTCGCCGATACCCCAGGAGCAACAGTGTCCCTAATTTGCTGGGAAGTGGCGGTGCGGTCCCCTACGGCACTGCGTAGGATCCTACGGTCTTGGCGTGCATCCGTGCGTCGCTGCGGTCCGGTCCCAGGTCGACGGGCACGTGCACCTTCCGCCGACCACTGGCGACAACATCGATGTTCTGTGGAGACCTCACGCCGCACGTGTTGAGCAATTCGGCGGTACGTCCACCCGGCCTCCCGCATGCCCACTATACGCCCTCGCTCAAAGTCCGTCAACTGCACATACGGTTCACGTCCACGCTGTCGCGGCATGCTACCAGTGTTAAAGACTGCGATGGAGCTCCGTATGCCACGGCAAACTGGCTGACACTGACGGCGGCGGTGCACAAATGCTGCGCAGCTAGCGCCATTCGACGGCCAACACCGCGGTTCCTGGTGTGTCCGCTGTGCCGTGCGTGTGATCATTGCTTGTACAGCCCTCTCGCAGTGTCCGGAGCAAGTATGGTGGGTCTGACACACCGGTGTCAATGTGTTCTTTTTTCCATTTCCAGGAGTGTAGTTGTCAGTGCTAACAGACAAGCAACACTGCGTGAAATAGCCGCAGAAATCAATGTGTGACGCACGACGGACATACCCATTGGGATAGTGTGGCGAAATTTGACGTTGATGAACTATGGCAGCAGACGACCGCCTTAGTCAACAACTCGACATCGCCTGCAGCACATCTCCTGCGCTCGTGACCATATCGGTTGGACCGAAGACGACTGGAAAACAGTGGCCCAGTCAGATGAGTCAGGATTTCAGCTGGTAAGTGCTGATGATAGGGTTCGAGTGTGGCGCAACCCACGAACCCGGCTTTCCAAATTGACAACAAGGCACTGTGCAAGCTGATGGTGGCTCCATAATGGCGTGGGCTGTGTTTACTTGGGATTGTCTGGGTCCTCTGGTGCAACTGCACCGATCATTCACCGGAAATGGTTATGTCCTGCTACTTGGAGGTCATGTGCAGGAATTCATGGACTTCATGTTCCCCGACAACGTTGGAATTTTTGTGGATGACACGACCGTTTATGACTCGTCTGAGGAACTTTCTGAACAGTTCGAGCTAAGTCTTGACCACCCTTATCGACTTGTATGAATCCCATCGAACATTTATGCGACTTAATCGATAGATCAGTTCGTGCGCAACATCCTGCGCCGGTATCTCTTTCGCAGTTATCGATGGCTATAGAGGCAGCTTGGCTCAGTATTTTGGCAGGGAGCGTGTTGAGTCCATACCATGTCGAGCTGCTGCACTGAGTCAGGCTAAATGAGGTCTGGTACCGTATTAGGAGGTATGCCATGACGTTTGTTACCTCATTGTACTACTACTGTTAAAAATTTGATAACAATAGTTTCAATGGAAAAATAAGAAATATTTTTATGGGTGTAAAAAGCTCGGATTTTATGCCACTGAGAGTGCCGAAGAAGTGAAATTCACAAAGACTGCACCACTGGGGGTTTCGGGAACTATGATGGTTTGGTGGGGAAGAAGAATACGTGGCTGCAATGGGTTAAAGATGCGCATAACAATAGTTACAACAGAAAACAAGAAATGTTTTTATGGGTATACAAATGTCGGATTTTATGTCGGTGAGAGAATTAACTGTTGAAATTCCCTGGCAGATTAACACTGTGTGCCGGACCAGTGTTCAAACCGATAACTGAGAACTATGCCTCTCGCAAACAGTTATCTTACTGATTGAGCTGAGGCACGACTGACGACTACCATAAAAACTTAACTTCCGCAATTACGTCCCTAAACTTCACAGATGATTGTATTGTGTAGCCGTGGTGCCCCATACGATCACGCCAGGTGCCGAATCTGTATAACGATATTGAACTCGATATTTCAACATTCGTTCTACTCGGTGCTTTAACACACAGATACGTCCATTGTCAAGCTGCATGTAGAACCAAGATTCGTCTCAAAAGACGACGTTTTGCCACTCCTGTATCCCATGCGCTTGTCAAGTACCCCATTACGTGCGCTTGCGTCTTCTGCTGCATCAAGGAAAGCCGAAACAATGGTCGCCGTGTGGAGAGTCCGTCATGCTCCAGACGTCGCCGCGATCTCTTGCGGGTACTTGTCTAGTTTCAAACTAGTCCATTTCCTGAATCGAGGTACGTGTTGTGGCTGTGAGGCCGAGTGAATAATGTATCTGTCCTCTCGAACACTAGAAGCGTGGAGCAGCTGACATGCTGCATGGCGCTATGACCCTGTTGAATTCACTGATTCTACATTCATATGACAGTCGTGGGATCCTGGCCATCTCGGAACTGTAAAAAACAGTATCGACAGACCATAATTCTGTCGCTGTCGAATTCCGGCACGTGTCGTCTTTGTCTCCGCCAGATGCGGTAAACAGTGCTAGACTTCTGAGGGCTCCACGCTTCATGCAGTCGCAGCATGGTGTCACAAATAACATGGGCGGGTCTGCTAGATCGCATACACGAGGGTGGTTTCATAAATCTGACAGAAAAAGCAAGAAAAAATGTTTGATTCGTAAAAAACTCACTTTACTTCTCGACGTAGCCTCCTTTGAGGGATATACAGTTGGTACAGCGAGCCTCCAGTTTTTTCATCCCGTCGGAAAAGTTGGTTCCGTCAGACTCTGTAAAATATTCTTTGACTGCAACTATCACTTCCTTATTTGATGAAAATTTCTTCCCAGGAAGCCAAAGTTGCAAATTAGGGAACAGGAAGAAGTCACATGAGGGTAAGTATGGTGAATGAGGTGAATGAGGAACCAAATCAAGCCAAATTCATGCACTTTCGTCGTTGTTGTCGCTGATGTTTGGGATGATGCATTATCTTGATGAAAGAGCCCTTTTCTGCTTGCCTACCTTGGTCTTTTTTTGGCCAAAGCAAGTTTCAAACAAACAATAAAGCGTAGTAGTGTCCAGTTACGATTCTATGAGGATTATTCCTGGGGGTTGCAAAAAGCAGTGATCATCAACTTACCAGCTGACAAAATGGTCATTGTTTTCTTCAGTCCACTTTTATCAGTCTTCGTCCATCGTTCTTAGCGGTTTTGACTCTGGTTTGAGATTTCATCAACAATCACAAATCGGCGCAAAAAGTCTTGTGGATTGCGATTAAACATCGCCAGATATTGTGTTGAAATGTTGTGCCGAATGACCTTTTGGCCGACTGTGAGGAACTGCGGCACCCACCTCGTGCACAGCTTCTTCATAGACAACTCTCCGCGCAGGATATTACGCACTCGCTCTGTCGAGATACCTACAGTCTCAGCCATTATTCGACGGTCTTGCATTACCATATAATGGATTTTGGCAGTCGTTTCCTTCGTGGTGACCTCAATTGGACGGCCGGAACGCACTGCGTCTTAGCTGCTTGTCCGACCACGTTTAAATCCATTAATCCAAAAGTGAATGGCCTTCATTGATAGTGCAGCCTCTGCGGGAACTTCATCCAGTACTGTGTTGATTAGTGAGGCAGTCCAACGCTTTAAATGATAATGTTTAACAACAGCACGAAACTCGGTTTTCTCCGTTTTCAACTGCTGTCGACACGCTGACCAATTCGGACTGCTGTCAACAATGAGCTGTACGCTGTACATTGTTGAAATTCTTTATACGATCCTTGGAATAATCAAGCTTACCGACCAAGGAGGGGCAGCAAATATATTCCATTTTTTTCCGAACGCTCGTGTACCACGAACTACTTTATAATTCCGCTAATAGACATTCAGATAGTCCATACATCCGCCAAAAGCTACGTCTGCCACCATATAGAGCACTGAACCCTGGAACCATCTCATGCATACACCAAATATACCGAAGTTGCAAACTGATAAGCAGAATCCAAGATTTAAGCGTCTGCACGCTGACACTCGGTCACTTACAGTTGTCTACAGTTACAGTTCCGTACAGCAATCAGACATTCCTCATCTGCAGCCCTCAGTTGCTGACCAGATCCAGTCGTCGGAGAGTTAACGTCGAGTGTCGAAGTTTAGTCGAAGTGATAATCAAAGTGTTTACCTATCGAGAGACTGTAATCCTTAACTGTAATACAAACTGAACTACAATAAGTTCATAACCCTCTACTGTTTTAGGATGGATTAGGTTCAGAACTTTACCTCACTGCTACGCCTTCTTAACAAAGCGAAACGTCAGTATATTTTGGTGCACGAGTACAGCTATATAAACAAAAATGTCTGTTTGTTCAAGATCGTGTATCTCTGAAAGTTCTTGACCAATTGCTTTGAAATTTTGGCACAACGTTCCATTGGCATACGTGCGTGTTTTTATTTACCTGTTTTGAAATATATGTACTGCACAAATTTATATAAATTTAATAATAGGAAAACATCATAAAATACCCAATAGTGAAACGTTGTTATCAAGCAGGAAAGCTGTATTTGCGGCTTATTGATTTATGATTAGAATGCTACTATAGAATCTGAACTTGCAGTAACAGCCGGCCGGAGAGGCCGAGCGGTTCTAGGCTCTACAGTCGAACCGCGCGACCGCTACGGTCGCAGGTTCGAATCCTGTCTCGGGCATGGATGTGTGTAATGTCATTAGGTTAGTTAAGTTTAAGTAGTTCTAAGTTCTAGGGGACTGATGACCTCAGGAGTTAAGTCCCATAGTGCTCAGAGCCATTTGAACCATTTTTTTGCAGTAATAATCAAGCTACAGTAGCCCACTACCAACAGTATTGCAAGATGCTTAAAAATGTTATTAGGAAGGCAAAGAGTATGTAGTATGCAAATAGAGTAGCTAATTCGTAGGATAAAATTAAAACCATACGGTCAGTTGTGAAGGAAGTATCTGGTCAGCAGCACACGGCCGACGATATAAAATCAGTTCGCAGTAAAAATATTTCTGTTACTGATAAATCAGATATATGTACAGTATTTAACAATCATTTTCTGAGCATTGCTGGTGAATGAAATAAAAATTTAGTTTCTACAGGGAATCATATAACTTTCTTGGCAAATGCCTTTCCGAGAATGATGTCTGAAATACTCCTCAGTGATTCAGACAAGAGAGAGATTGAGTCAATAACTAAATCACTGGAGACTAAGGACTCTCATGGGTATGATAGAGTGCCTACCAGAATATTAAAGTACTGTGCTACACATGTTAGCCCTATTTTTAGCCATACTTGTAATTTTTCCTTTAGGAATGATCAGTTTCCTGAACAATTAAAGTACTCAGTAGTGAAGCCGCTCTATGAAAAGGGGGAAAGGGATAATGTCGACAATTTTAGACCTATTTCTATGCCATCAGTGTTTGCAAAGGTTATTGAGAAAGCTATGTATGTAAGGATAATTGATCATTTTATAGCACATGATTTGCTATCAAATGTACAGTTCGGCTTTAGAGGTCGTTTAACAACTGAAAGTGATATATTCTCTTTCCTCTGTGAGTTACTGGATGGGTTAAACAAAGGTTTCGATCGCTTGGCGTATTTTTTGAGTTAACTAAGCATTTGATTGTATTGATCACAAAATAGTGCTCCAGAGTTTGGATCATTACGGAATACGGGGAGTAGCTCACAATTGGTTCACCTCTTACTTTAGCAACAGACAGCAAAAGTTCATTATTCACAATGATGAGAATGGCTGTGATGTGGGGTTTGAGTGGGGTATAGTCAATTGGGGGTTGCCCCAGGGATCAGTGTTGGGGCCACTCCTGTTTCTTATTTTTATAAATGATATGCCCTCTAGTAGTATGGGTAACTCTAAAATATTTCTGTTTGCTGATGACACTACCTTAGCAGTAAATGATGTTGTGTGCAATATTGGCTCGTTTTCAAATAGTGCAGTTCATGACCTAAGTTCAAGGCTTGTAGAAAACAAACTAACGCTAAATCACAGTAAGACTAAGCTTTTACAGTTTCTAACACACAATTCAACAAAACCTGACGTTTTAATTTCACAGAATGGGCATATGATTAGTGAAACTGATCTGTTCAAATTTCTAAGTGTTCAGGTAGATAGTAAACTGTTGTGGAAAGGCCACATTCAGGATATTGTTCAAAGACTTGATACTGCCATTTTTACTATTTAAACGGTATCTGAAGTGAGTGATCGTTCGACACGAAAATTGGTCTACTTTGCTTATTTTCATCCGCTTATGTTGTATGGTATTATATTTTGGGGTAACCCTTCCCGTTCTAAAAGGGAATTTTTGATTTAGAAACGGGCGGTTCGGGCAATGAACCTCTTGTCGACCCCTGATCACAAGTCTGGGTATTTTGACATTGGCCTCTCAATATATATATTCCTTACTGTCATTTCTTGCTAACGATATTAGCTTATTCCCAAGAATAAGCAGCTTTCATTCAGTTAATACTCGGGAGAAATCAAACCTGCATTTGGATCGGACTTCCTTAACTCTTGTGCAAAAAGGTGTGCAGTTACTACTCCATCCATTTTCAATAAGCTACCACTCGAATTCAAAAATCTTAGCAGTAATCCAAGCGCTTTCAAATCGAAACTGAAGAGTTTCCTAATGGGTATCTCCTTCTATTCTGTCGAGGAGTTCCTTGAAAAATTAAGCTGATTCTTGTTGTATTGTGGATTGCGTTTACTTAAACTTATGGAATGACTTTTTTCTGGTTCATAAAAATTTATTTTTATCTGTTATTACTTTTATGATGTAATTTCATGTACTGACACGTTCGATGACCTTATTTGGTACTACGGAACTTGACGGCTAAATAAATAAATAAATAGATAAGGCTCAAGGTCAGAGAGAGGGGGAAGAGGAGATGGAGAGAGGGGTGGGAGAAAATGGAGGTACAAGACAAGAAGGAGGAGATGAACCGAAAGAGAGAGTATTTGAGGAGATAGTGAGAGATAGGAAGGGAGGGGGGAGAAGATTGACAGAGAAAGGGGGGACGAGGTGGTGGACTGAGAGAGGGGGAGAGAAAGATGGGCAGGAGAAGACGGAGAGAGAGGATGAGGAGGAAGGAGGAGGAGATGGGCAAAGAAAAGTGAAGGCAGAGATGGACAGAGACAGTGGAGGGAAGCAGATTACGACGTATGTCCAATACCCATGCATATTACTTTTGTAAATCTTCGTGGCCAGTTTTGTAAAGGCCTCGTCGCTACTGTTGTGAAGGCCGGGTTGCACTGTTACCGCCGGCCGTTGTGACCGAGCGGTTCTAGGCGCTTCAGTCCGGAACCGCGCTGCTGCTGCTGCTACGGTCGCAGGTTCAAACCCTGCCTCGGGCATGGATGTGTATGATGTCCTTCGGTTAGTTAGGTTTAAGTAGTTCTAAGTTTTAGGGGACTGATGACCTCAGATGTTAAGTCTTAGAGCCATTTGAATTTTGAAGCCCTGCTACGGTAGTCCGCGTCTGTGAGTTCGTGAAATGGGTTCTGTTGCAGTACACCACTAGGACAATTTCTCCCTGCCATTATTACACAGCTCTGCCCCAGAGTCAGGTAACAGGATAGGAGAACGAAGGTTCTACAACACTCCAACAAATTAGTAACAGTCACACAAATGAATTAAAAAGGTTTACTTATACACTACTGGCCATTAAAATTGCTACACCAAGAAGAAATGCAGATGATAAACAGATATTCATTGGACAAATATATTGTACTAGAACTGACATGTGATTACATTTTCACGCAGTTTGGGTGCATAGATCCTGAGAAATCATTACCCAGAACAACCACCTCTGGCCGTAATAACGGCCTTGATACGACAGGGCATTGAGTCAAACAGCTTGGATGGCGTGTACACGTACAGCTGCCCATGCAGCTTCAACACGATACCACAGTTCATCAAGTGTAGTGACTGGCGTATTGTGGCGAGCCAGTTGCTCGGCCACCATTGACCACACGTTTTGAATTGGTGAGAGATCTGGAGAATGAGCTGGCCAGGGCAGCAGTCGAACATTTTCTGTATCCAGAAAGGCCCGTACACGACCTGCGACATGCGGCCGTGCATTATCCTTCTGAAGTGTAGGGTTTCGCAAAGATCGAATGAAGGGAAAAGCCACGGGTCGTAACACATCTGAAATAAAACGCCCACTGTTCAAAGTGCCATCAATGCGAACAAGAGGTGAACGAGACGTGTAACCAATGGCACCCCATACCATCACGCCTGGTGATACGTCAGTATGGCGATGACGAATACACGCTTCCAATGTGCGTTCACCGCGATGTCGCCAAACACGGATGTGACCATCACGATGCTGTAAACAGAACCTGGATTCATCTGAAAAAAAAAATTACGTTTTGCCATTCGTACACCCAGGTTCGTCGTTGAGTACACCATCGCAGGCGCTCCTGTCTGTGATGCAGCGTCAAGAGTAACCGCAGCCATGGTCTCCGAGCTGATAGTCCATGCTGCTGCAAACGTCGTCGAACTGTTCGTGCAGATGGTTTTTGTCTTGCAAACGTCCCCATCTGTTGACTCAGGGATCGAGACGTGGCTGCACGATCCGTTACAGTCATGCGGATAAGATGCCTGTCATCTCGACTGCTAGTGATACGAGGCCGTTGGGATCTAGCATGGCGTTCCGTATTACCCTCCTGAACCCAACGATTCCATACTCTGCTAACAATCATTGGATCTCGACCAACGCAATCAACAATGTCGCGATACGATAAACCGCAATCGCGATAGGCTACAATCCGACCTTTATCAATGTCGGAAACGTGATGGTACGCATTTCTCCTCCTTACACGAGGCATCACACACAACGTTTCACCAGGCAACGCCGGTTAACTGATGTTTGTGTATGAGAAATCGGTTGGAAACTTTAGTCATGTCAGCACGTTGTAGGTGTCGCCACCGGCGCCTACGTTGTGTGAATGCTTTGAAAAGCTATTCATTTGCATATCACACATCTTATTCCTGTCGGTTAAATTTCGCGTCTGTAGCACGTCATCTTCGTGGTGTAGCAATTTTAATGGCCAGTAGTGTATTTGTGTCTAGTTGAAATATGAAGTCTGTAACGCTCCACGGAATAAAACACAAAAAAAACGCCCTTAAGGCCTAAGTTCAAATAATCGTGGGTAAACTTGACAGTACATGGCAAGTGCAATTTACAACTGTCTGTTCACTTGTAAAGAGTTCACTAAACGGCGTAGCCTGTCTAAGTCAGCCCTGGGTGATGATGTATAACCAAATGGGCGAGGTGCTCTTCTATATTCCGAGTAGGTTTCTATCCGTTGTCCCGTCATTAGGGGACTGTGATCGGCCGGCAACTGACCGAGGTGAAGTCGATATCTTAATACTCAGGGCCGCCCGTGGCGCTGGTGGAACTCGCGCCAAGTGGCGAGTCTCTATGGCTCTGGCACAGCTCGCATCTTTGCACTCGTGGTGCTTTTGCTCTGGCTATGTCTTGTTCGGACGACACAGCAATTACAAACGTGTGCTTTCTCTTTTCTTTCTTTTCCGTTTAAGCAGTCTGCGCGTGACTAGGCACAGCTAGTAATTTTGATACATTATTTATTCTTACTTCCGATATTCTATGACGTGACAGTAGCAAGTGTGCAACTATGGCACTGTCCTAGAGCCACGGAAGTCTGTAGCTGGGGATTCGCTTCCTGTTAACTTTACGTTAACGGTGAATACAACATGCCGGCGGACGTTTCTTCTTCTTACACGAGAGATTTCTCTAATCTGTCCGCAGTATACTAGTCCAGAATAGTTTGATAACTGCGAGATAACTAATTAAATAATCTGTTCGTATCCATACAACTGGAACAAAGCGTAGTTAATGCTGTGCGTGATGATATTCAAGCTTCAGAACATGTAAGTTCCGTTTCAGAAAACGTGTGAATGATTTACTGCATCTTGCTCACATTCGGTGACTTAAAGAACGGTAAGCGTACATTACTAAAAAATCAGCATGACCCTTACGAGGACACCGGTGAGCGACCGAGGTAGGAAAGTCGAATGCCTACCAATGTTTTATACAACCTGCGCTGATTTTGTACGCCAATGGTCATTAAAGTGGGAGCACCATAAAGGGGAAAAGGAAAAAACGTCAAATTGACATGAAGTGCATTAAATGCATACTATCAGCGTTTCACATCAACCACACAAAGGAGACAGGTATAATAGCATCTACATTCTGTGTATGAAAGCTTTTTAGCGGACTTCTTAAGCAGAAATAGTATTTCAGTGTTGTTTGTGAGAGGATTCTGTTATGTTTATTATAAGAAAGACAGACGGTTACCAGCACGTGTCGCAATTCGACAGCGGCAGCCTTGTCGTCCTTACAGAGTACGGTTTTACAATCCCGCGACATTGCTAGTGGCAAGACACAAAGGAATTAAAGACATTAGCTGCTAGCGGGTATTGATTTGCATCAAGGGGGAATGTTGGAAATTTGTGTTGGACGGGGCTCGAACCCAGATCTCTTGCTTACTAGTCAGATGGGCTGACCGCTGCGCCATCCAGACACAGTTATCACCACACTCGCACGGACTACCCTAGCACACTTTTCGTCAGACACAAATTCACAACTGGTCTGGTTTCTACGACTGTCGAGCTATTACGGGCTCCTTTGGATACAGGAAGGCTATATTCAAATCCATGCAAGAGCTCAGGGTCCGCGTGTGCCTAGTGCCAGAGAAGACAGACATACTGTTCGCTCGGTTATACAGGGTGAGTCACCTAACATTACCGCTGGATATATTTCGTAAACCACATCAAATACTGACGAATCGATTCCACAGACCGAACGTGAGGAGAGGGGCTAGTGTAATTGGTTAATACAAACCATAAAAAAACGCACGGAAGTATGTTTTTTAACACAATCCTACTTTTCTTAAAAATGGAACCCCGTTAGTTTTGTTAGCTCGTCTGAACATATAAACAAATACGTAATCAGTGCCGTTTGTTGCATTGTAAAATGTTAATTACATCCGGAGATATTGTAACCTAAAGTTGACGCTTGAGTACCACTCCTCCGCTGTTCGATCGTGTGTATCGGAGAGCACTGAATTACGTAGGGATCCAAAGGGAACGGTGATGGAACTTAGGTACAGAAGAGAATGGAACAGCACATTACGTCCACATGCTAACACCTTTTTATTGGTCTTTTTCACTGACGCACATGTACATTACCATGAGGGGTGAGGTACACGTACACACGTGGTTTCCGTTTTCAATTACGGAGTGGAATGGAGTGTGTCCCGACATGTCAGCCAATAGATGTTCAATGTGGTGGCCATCATTTGCTGCACACAATTGCAATCTCTGGCGTAATGAATGTCGTACACGCCGCAGTACATCTGGTGTAATGTCGCCGCAGGCTGCCACAATACGTTGTTCCATATCCTCTGGGGTTGTAGGCACATCACGGTACACATTCTCCTTAACGTACCCCACAGAAAGAAGTCCAGAGGTGTAAGATCAGGAGAACGGGCTGCCCAATTTATGCGTCCTCCACGTCCTATGAAACGCCCGTCGAACATCCTGTCAAGGGTCAGCCTAGTGTTAATTGCGGAATGTGCAGGTGCACCATCATGCTGATACCACATACGTCGACGCGTTTCCAGTTGGACATTTTCGAGCAACGTTGGCAGATCATTCTGTAGAAACGCGATGTATGTTGCAGATGTTTGGGCCCCTGCAATGAAGTGAGGACCAATGAGGTGGTCGCCAATGATTCCGCACCATACATTTACAGTCCACGGTTGCTGTC
Source organism: Schistocerca cancellata (assembly GCF_023864275.1). Lineage (NCBI taxonomy): Eukaryota > Metazoa > Arthropoda > Insecta > Orthoptera > Acrididae > Schistocerca > Schistocerca cancellata. Next base: position 67,419,229 of record NC_064628.1, read on the forward strand.
GCTCTACCTGTCTGAGCCAGCGAGGATTGTCCACGGACCAGTAATGCATGTTCCGTAAATTCACTGCCCCGTGGTTTGTGAAACCCGCTTCATCGGTAAACAGCATTCTCTGTTAATGCCCATTGACAGAATTGCACTCGATGATCAAAGTCATCACCATGTAATTGCTGATGTAGCGACACATGAAACGGGTGAAAGCGGTGACGATGCAGTATGCGCATGACACTACTTTGACTCTGTCCACCAGCTCTCGCAATGTCCCGTGTACTCATGTGTGGGTTCATGGCAACAGCAGCTAACACACCAACTGCACCCGCTTCTCCTGTGACGGGCCTGTTACGGACCCGTTTGCGTGCTACGACCATACCTGTTGCATACAATTGGCGGTAGATGTTTTGCGATGTGCGGCACGTTGGATGCTCTCTGTCCGGGTACCGTTCTGCATACACCCTGCAGGCTTCAGCTGCATTTCGTCGACACTCGCCATAGATGAGTATCATCTCCGCCTTTTCAGAGTTCGAATACACCATGGTCACAGTTCTTACAACACTACACTATCACAGACGTCTGGTAACACGGTGTACTAGAGTTGGTCTGCGTGCGGAGACGAATGCGGAATAACAATAGCAGCAAGCGCTACTTGCGGACACTGCGACAGCTAGACCAAACCACAACAGTGCACTACAGCCACACTCGTAAACACGGTCGTCATCGTAAGCATGTCCCTGCAGATGCTGCTCTTCGACCGTGGCCCGTGTTTGTTACAACACGCAACTGAACGTCGGAGGTTTCAAGCGTCAACTTTAGGTTACAGTATCTCCGGATGTAATTAACATTTTACAATGCAACAAACGGCACCGATTACGTATTTGTTTATATGTTCAGATGTGCTAACAAAACTAACGTGGTTCCATTTAAAAAAACGTAGGTTTGTGTTAAAAAACATACTTCCGTGCATTTTTGTATGGTTTGTATTAAACAATTACACTAGCCCCTCTCTTCACGTTCGGTCTGTGGAATAGGTTCGTCAGTATTTGATGTGGTTTACGAAATATATCCAGCGGTAACGTTAGATGACTCACCCTGTATAGCATCGCACAGGTACGTCATGGACCTTGCGTCAGGAAGTGGGCTTGCTTGCAACAAGACCGATGACCACACGGTGAGATGGGTGCTTTCGACAGAGGGTGTCAAGTTGATTCCATATTGATTTCTAGAACGGTTTTGACATGGTTCCTCACAAACAACTCCTAACGAAACAGCTTGCCTGCGGAGTATCGTCTCAGTAGTGCGACTGGATTCGTGATTTCCTGCCCTAAAGACATCGAGTAAAACAGAAGTAGCATCTGGCGTTCCCTAAGGAAGTGTAGGTGCTCTGCTGTTTCTGATCCACACAAACGAATTTCGTAACAATTTGAGCAGACCTCCTAGACTGTTTGCAGAGGATGCTGTCATTTAGCATCTTGCAAATTTATCAGATGATCAAAACCAATTACAGAGAGATTTACGCAAGATATCTGTGTGATGCGAAAAGTGTCAATTCACTTCAAATAATTAAAGTCATCCACACGACTATTAAAAAGAATCCGCTAATTTTCAGTTACACAATGAATCACACATAACTAAACTGTCAGTTCAAATAAATGCTTAGGAACTACAATTACGAATGACTTTAATTCGAACGATCACAGAGATATAATCTTGTGGGGAAGGCAAATCAAAGACTGCTATTTACTGCAGTAAAAATTAGATGAGTAGTTGTACTAAAGAGACTGGCTACACTACACCTGTGTACCCTCTTCCGAAGTATTGCTGTGGAGAGTGGGATCCGCATTAGATAGGATTGGCGGAGAGCATCGAAAAAGTTCAAAGCGTTATCGCGAAATAGGAGAGAAGGTGTCACGGGTACGATAAGCTAATTGGAGTGGCAACCATTAACACAAAAGCGTTTTTCATTGTGGACATATATTTTACGAAATTTTAGTAACCAAATTACTTCTTCGAATGCGAAAATTCACTCATTGAACGTTTTTGTATTATAAGTAACGATGTTAGGAAGACAAAATAGAAATTTAATATCTTTTAATTGAGAGTAAATAATTCAGATTTTTTCGTGCGGAATTGATCTTTTATTTTCGCTGTACCTAACCATAACGGATGTGAAGCAGATAATGATTGCATTGCCTTGTGAAAATAAAAGAGAAAATATCCAACTAGAAACATTTTTTTTGTAAGTGTGGTTGGACCGTAAATGTTGATACGCCTTAGTGGAATACCTTAGGTGATCAGAAGTCAGGGTTGTGGAGTGAGCGGTCAGCCGCGAGCCGCACAGACATGGATGGCTATCTACGTAAATATTTGCTGTCGGAACGTTGGTGTCGGCCCTAGGCCAGCGGAAGCTGCAGAATTTTACGCGCAGTTAACACACTTGCATCTTGCTACACCACCGTCTGTCGTACATTAGGTTGTACAAAGCCGTTAAGCTGATGAAGTGTGCTGCATGGCCGTCAGTGATGTTGTTGTTGTTGTGGTCTTCAGTCCTGAGACTGGTTTGATGTAGCTCTCCATGCTAATCTATCCTGTGCAAGCTCCTTCATCTCCCAGTACCTACTGCAACCTACATCCTTCTGAATCTGCTTAGTGTATTCATCTCTTGGTCTCCCTCTACGATTTTTACCCTCCACGCTGCCCTCCAATACTAAATTGGTGATCCCTTGATGCCTCAGGACATGTACTATCAGCCGATCCCTTCTTCTAGTCAAGTTGTGCCACAAACTCCTCTTCTCCCCAATTCTATTCAATACCTCCTCATTAGTTACGTGATCTACCCACCTAATCTTCAACACTCTTCTGTAGCACCACATTTCGAAAGCTTCTATTCTCTTCTTGTCAAAACTATTTATTGTCCATGTTTCACTTCCATACATGGCTACACTCCATATAAATACTTTCAGAAACGACTTCCTGACACTTAAACCTATACCCAATGTTAACAAATTTCTCTTCTTCAGAAACGCTTTCCTTGCCATTGCCAGTCTACATTTTATATCCTCTCTACTTCGACCATCATCAGTTATTTTGCTCCCCAAATAGTAAAACTCCTTTACTACTTTAAGTGTCTCATTTCCCAATCTAATTCCCTCAGCATCGCCCGACTTAATTCGACTACATTCCATTATCCTCGTTTTGCTTTTGTTGATGTAAATCTGATATCCTCCCTTCAAGAGACTATCCATTCCACTAAACTGCTCTTCCAAGTCCTTTGCTGTCTCTGACAGAATTACAATGTCTTCGGCGAACCTCAAAGTTTTTATTTCTTCTCCCTGGATTTTAATACCTACTCCAAATTTTTCTTTTGTTTCCTTTACTGCTTGCTCAATATACAGATTGAATAACATCGGGGAGAGGCTACAACCCTGTCTCACTCCCTTCCCAACCACTGCTTCCCTTTCATGCCCCTCGTCTCTTGTAACTGCCATCTGCTTTCTGTACAAATTGTAAATAGCCTTTCATTCCCTGTATTTTACCCCTGCCACCTTCAGAATTTGAAAGAGAGTATTCCAGTCAACATTGTCAAAAGCTTTCTCTAAGTCTACAAATGCTAGGAACGTAGGTTTGCCTTTCCTTAATCTTTCTTCTAAGATAAGTCGTAAGATCAGTATTGCCTCACGTGTTCCAACATTTCTACGGAATCCAAACTGATCTTCCCCTTGGTCGGTTTCTATCAATTTTTCCATTCGTCTGTAAATATTTCGTGTTAGTATTTTGCAGCTGTGACTTATTAAACTGATAGTTCGGTAATTTTCACATCTGTCAACACCTGCTTTCTTTGGGATTGGAATTATTATGTTCTTCTTGAAGTCTGAGGGTATTTCGCCTATCTCGTACATCTTGCTGACCAGATGGAAGAGTTTTGTCATTACTGGCTCTCCCAAGGCCGTCAGTAGTCCTAATGGAATGTTGTCTAATCCCGGGGCCTTGTTTCAACTCAGGTCTTTCAGTGCTCTGTCAAACTCTTCACGCAGTATCATATCTCCCATTTCATCTTCATCTACATCCTCTTCCATTTCCATAATACTGTCCTCAAGTACATCGCCCTTGTATAGACCCCCTATATCCATCAAAGCTCTTGATATTCATGCAAGTGGCTCTCTTTTCTCCAAAGGTCTCTTTAATTTTCCTGTAGGCTGTATCTATCTTACCTCTAGTGAGATAAGCCTCTACATCCTTAAATTTGTCCTCTAGCCATCCCTGCCTAACCATTTTGCACTTCCTGTCGATCTCATTTTTGAGAAGTTTGTGTTCCTTTTTGCCTGGTTCACTTACTGCATTTTTGTATTTCCTCCTTTCATCAATTAAATTCAATATTTCTGATGTTACCCAAGGATTTCTACTAGCCCTCGTCTTGTTACCTACTTGATCCTCTGCTGCCTTCACTACTTCATCCCTCAGAGCTACCTATTCTTCTTCTACTGTATTTGTTTCCCCCATTCCTGTCAATTGTTCCCTTATGCTCTCCCTGAAACTCTGTACAACCTCTGGTTTAGTCAGTTTATCCAGGTCCCATCTCCCTAAATTCCCACCTTTTTGCAATTCCTTCAGTTTTAATCTACAGTTCATAACCAATAGATTGTGGTCAGAGTCCACATCTGCCCCTGGAAATGTCTTAAAATTAAAAACCTGGTTCCTAAATCACTGTCTTACCATTATATAATCTATCTGGTACCTTTTTGTATCTCCAGGATTCTTCAATGTATACAACCTTCTTTTATGATTCTTGAACCAAGTGTTAGCTATGATTAAGTTATGCTCTGCGCAAAATTCTAATAGACGGCTTCCTCTTTCATTTCTTAGCCCCAATCCATATTCACCTACTATGTTTCCTTCTCTCCCTTTTCCTACCGTCGAATTCCAGTCACCCATGACTATTTAATTTTCATCACCCTTCACTATCTGAATAATTTTTTTTATTTCATCATACATTTCTTCAATTTCTTCGTCATTTGCAGAGCTAGTTGGCATATAAACTTGTACTACTGTAGTAGGCATGGGCTTCGTGTCTATCTTGGCCACTATAATACGTTCACTATGCTGTTTGTAGTAGCTTACCCGTACTCCTATTTTTTTTATACATTTTAAAACCTACTCCTGCATTACCCCTATTTGATTTTGTATTTATAACCCTGTATTCACCTGACCAGAAGTCTTGTTCCTCCTGCCACCGAACTTCACTAATTCCCACTATATCTAACTTTAACCTATCCATTTACCTTTTTAAATTTTCTAACCTACCTGCCCGATTAAGGGATCTGACATTCCACTCTCCGATCCGTAGAATGCCAGTTTTCTTTCTCCTGATAACGACGTCCTCCTGAGGAGTCCCCGCCCGGAGATCCAAATGGGCGACTATTTTACCTCCGGAATATTTTACCCAAGAGGACGCCATCGTCAATTAACCATACAGTAAAGCTGCATGCCCTCGGGAAAAATTACGGCTGTAGTTTCCCCTTGCTTTCAGCCGTTCGTTGTACCACAACAGCAAGGCCGTTTTGGTTAATGTTACAAGGCCAGATCAGTCAATCATCCAGACTGTTGCCCCTGCAACTACTGAAAAGGCTGCTGCCCCTCTTCAGGAACCACACGTTTGTCTGGCCTCTGAACAGATACCCTTCCGTTGTGGTTGCACCTACGGTACGGCTATCTGTATCGTTGAGGCACGCAAGCCTCCCCACCAACGGCAAGGTCCATGGTTCATGTGGGGATGATGTTACGAACAATACACAGCCACGATTCTTTTGAAACAGCCTGAATTTCTTCGTTACAAATAACGTTATTTTTGCGTTTTACTGTTACTTGTTGTTTAAAAATTTCTCTTTACATCGGATAATGTACTGAAAACTAATATATAGAAAAGTAATAATAAAAACAATTAATATGAAACCTTGGTGGTTTTAGTTTTGTGAACGTGAGACAAAGGTCCAGTGCCTATTTCTCTGCCTAACGTTTCGTCTCCCAGTGCTGGAGGCATTATCAGACGGTATGGAGTCTCAGATAGTAGTTTCAAACTTTAATCAAGTTCTGTAAACTGTGCTGTTTTTATGTATCCACCCAAACGGTCGATGTGTGACGTCATCAGACCCCAGCCTAAGATCGCGGTCACGGCGATGTGGGTTAAGGAACTTGGGAGTGGTGAAGAGTTTGTGTTGTTTGCCTTGTGTAACTTCAACCTTTCTTATTTTCTGTTAAAGTTATTTTTGAGCGTCTGAATTTCTATGGCCCCTCTGTATATCCTTGGATAGTAATGATTGGTTCTTGATAAAACCTTACTATCGAAGAAATGAGTTTATTTGTTCCTGGTCGCACTACATGATCTGCTGCTGCTGATTCATTCCCAGCTCCTGTGGTCCTTACGTCGGGTCCTAATGCCTCTTTTTGCAGTTCCAGTCTACACTTGACTTAATGGAATTTCATACAGTACTCCCGTGACAGGCGACGGGTGAAGGTGCTTTGCAGTGTTCAACTATTCGCGTTCTTCTCTTGTTGGTTTAAACACCGTATCACTAATATCTGTACTTATTACTCTGCTGCTGCAATTTTTTACTGTTTTTTTGAATGAGAGGAAAACTATCCCTTAGTGCGTTGTTTATTACTAGAAGCTCCAGATCTTTTAGGCAATAGTGTCCTATTTATCTCTTTGTCAGCGCAGTCGTTTCGCCTGAAAGCAGTTCTTAAATGATCGAGCTGTGGTTCACAGATCTTGTAACTCGCTCCACCCCTCTTTTCTGCTTTGGGAAAGTGACTGGAATTTTTGTGTAAGTGTCTATCCACGTGAGTAGGCTATATGTAAACTTTATATCCTAAAGATGATTAAGGTTTTACAATTATATGTAGAACCAGAAAACAAATTTAAACTTCTTTCTCTTTTCCCATGGTAAACTTTATATTAGAATTAATATCATTCAAAAAATTTGAAAATTCAGAGGGTTCCTTTTCCCCATGAGCCCATATAGCGCAAATATCAACGTACCGAAGGTACGGTTTATTGTTCGCCATCTGTTTGGCAGTTTCTTCAAATTTTGCTGTATAAAGATTCGCTACAACAGAGCTCGGTGGTTTCCGCTGGATAGGGAAATATGCCTTGGAACACTGTCAGGTGACCATGAAACAAAAATTATAAGGACGCAAATATCACCGGTTAAAGCCTGCATTGAACTGTTACAAACTCTCTGTGACTGAATGCTACTGTACATGTCCAAGTGGAGATACGTAATCATTACTCGACAAATTTTAACCTCAGGCTGTTCTTCATGTGATTTGCCGTACTTCCAGAGTTATAGAAATAAATTCTAGGGTGTGCAGCAAGGCCACAGAAATTAAATACTTCGTGTTGACGTTAAAATATTGCCGACAGTAAAATCGTATCTCGCTGAACAATGATTAACGCTATCTTTATTGCATTTAGGTCCGTTCCATTTGTCATGGCAGCTCGATGCAGCTGATACCAAAAGTCACAAGTGGCCTGAACTGAAGTTTCAGCATGCTGTGGAGGGCTGCGTTTCTGCTGGCGACTGCCGTGGCGGCGGCGAGCGGTCACGTGATCCGCTACGACGGTTATCGCGTCTACCGGCTCTTGCCCGCGGACGAGGAACAGCTGCACTTGTTGGCCGGGCTTGACCAGCTCCACGAAGACGTGAGTATTCCTTCCGGTCACAACTTCCCATTTTCGTGAAAAATGATCTCTATTTTACAGGCATAATGATGCAGTCGCGCCGGCCGGTGTGGCCGAGCGGTTCTAGGCGCTACAGGCTGGAACCCCGCGACCGCTACGGTCGCAGGTTCGAATCCTGACTCGGGCATGGATGTGTGTGATGTCCTTAGGTTAGTTAGGTCATTTACATATAATGTGAATAGCAACGGTCCTACGACACTCCTCTGCAGCACACCTGAAATCACTTTTACTTCGGAAGACTTGCAACGTATCTCGGTAGCTACTCTTTGGTTCAAAACAATAACTTGATATAGTGATACTAAAATGTTAACGTCAGAGTCCTAAATATACAGCTAATAGCCACATACACTGAGGAGGCAAAACATTATGACCGCTGCTCACCGCGACGTTGGATGTCGCCTGGTGCCGTTGCGGGCATGTGATGCGGTAAGAAAAATACCGTATGTAACATTTTTGTTACGCTAGATCGCTGGTCGTTTCCACAAACCTCGTAATCGAGGTGAACGGCGACTCGAAAGGTGTAGCACGCCACTGATAAGGCATGGTAGGAGCAGTATTATGCTACTGGAGTCATTCTCCTACGCTTAAATGGGACTTGTGGTAGTAATCCAAGACACGCTCACAGCTGCAAACCATCTGTATCGCTTCATGCTTGATGTCTTCCCTGACGGCCATGTCATCCTTCGGAAGTACAACTGTCCGTTTATTATTATTTATATATTTATTTATTTGTTGTTCCGTGGGACCAAATCAATGAGAAGTCTCCATGGTCATGGAAGGAGTCAATACATGAAATTATAACACGATATTAGAAACAGATAAAATGAAATATAAAAAAACATATTCAGGTGACAAGTCGTAAATTTAAATAAAGAAAATGAACAATGTAACACTGGAATTTGCTTAATTTTTTAGCTCTTCCAGAAGCTCCTCGACAGAATAGAAGGAGTGAGCCATGAGGAAACTCTTCAGTTTAGACTTAAAAGTGTTTGGGGTACTGCTAAGATTTTTTTTTTAGTTCTTGTGGTAGCTTATTGAAAATGGATGCAGCAGAATACTGTACTCCTTTCTGCACAAGAGTCAAGGAAGTGCATTCCACATGCAGATTGGATTTCTGCCTAGTATTAACTGAGTGAAAGCTGCTAACTCTTGGGAATAGGCTAATATTGCTAACAACAAACGACATTAAAGAAAATATATACTGTGAGGGCAATGTCAGAATTCCCAGACTATTGAATAGGGGTCGACAAGAGATTCTCGAACTTACACCACATATAGCCCGTTTTTGAGCCAAAAATACCCTTTTTGAATCAGAAGAATTACCCCAAAAAATAATACCATACGACATAAGCGTATGGAAATATGCAAAGTAGACTAGTTTTCGTGTTGAAGTGTCACTTATTTCAGATACTGTTCTAATGGTAAATAAAGCAGCATTTAGTTTCTGAACAAGATCCTGAACATGGGCTTTCCACAACAGCTTACTAACTATCCAAACTCCTAGGAACTTGAACTGTTCCGTCTCGCTTATAATATGCCCATGCTGTCTGATCAAAATATCTTTTCTTGTTGAATTGTGTGTTAGAAACTGTAAAAACTGAGTCTTACTGTGATTTTGCATCAAATTATTTTCCACAAGCCACGAACTTATTTCATGAACTACGTTATTTGATACTGTTTCAATATTACACACAAGATCCTTCACTACCAAGCTGGTGACATCAGCAAACAGAAATATTTTTGAATCACCTGTAATACTAGAAGACACATCATTTATATAAATAAGAAACAGCAGTGGCCCCAGCACCGACCCTTGGGGAACGCCCCACTTAACAGTGCCCCATTGGGACTGAACATCACTACCACTCTCAATATTGCGGAGAATTACCTTCTGCTTTCTGTTCTTAAGGTGAGAGGCGAACCAATTGTAAGCTACTCCCCTTACTCCATAATGGTCCAACTTCTGCAGTAACATTTTGTGGTCAACACAGTCAAAAGCCTTCGTTAAATCAAAGAAACCACCTAGCGTTCGCAACCTTTTATTTAATCCGTCCAAAACCTCACAGAGAAAAGAGAGTATAGCATTTTCAGTTGTTAAACCATTTCTAAAACCAAACTGAACATTTGACAGCAAATTATGTGAATTTAAATGCTCCAGTAACCTTGCATATACAACCTTATCGATAACTTTAGCCAACACCGATGGCATAGAAATAGGTCTATAATTGTCAACATAATCCCTGTCTCCCTTTTTATAAAGTGGCTTCACTACCGAGTACTTCAATCGGTCAGGAAACCGACCACTCCTAAAGGAAAAGTTACAGATATGGCTAAGTACTGGGCTAACATACATAGAACAATACTTCAGGATTCTGCTAGATACCCCGTCATATCCATGAGAGTTCTTGGTCTTTAGTGATTTAATTATTAACTCAATCTCCCTCTTGTCAGTATCATGGAGGAACACTTTTTTCTACGAGCACTATATGATTCCCTGTTGAGACTAGGTATCTATTTAGTTCACCTGCTATATTCAAAAAGTGATTATTAAATACTGTACACATATGTGACTTATCAGTAACACGGACATTCTCACTACGCACTGATTCTATGACTTCGACCTGTCTCTGCACACCAGCCACTTCCTTTACGACTGTCCATACGGTTTTAATTTTATCCTGAGACTTAGCTATTCTATCTGCATACCACATACTTTTTGCCAGAGCCAGAACTGTGATACAGTGGTTTGAGGAGCATTATAGTGAACTCACATTGATTTCTGGGCAACCAAATTTGCCTGATGTAAATCCTATGCAACCCACCTGGTTCGCTATCGGGCGCCATCACCACGTAAGCAAATCAGCGGCCGGTCATTGACACGAATTACGTGACCTGTGAGTAGATATCAATGCTACATAGCTCCAAAAACCTAACAACATACTGTCAAATCCCTGACACGCTAAATCAGCGACGTGTTTCGTTCCAAAGACGGAATAACAAGGTGTTAAGCAGATGGTCATAATGCTTTGGCTCATCAGTGTAAGTGTTGCAACTAATAATTAAGTTGTACAAACCAGTACACTTCGTAATTTGCATTCTTAACTTTTACTCTTAAAAAGTCACAAAAACTTGTTTTGATTTTACACTCCATATCTACCTGATTTTCTTACTGAGTAATAGAAGACTGGGCTGAAGAAATAGCGGAGATGCGCCCAGTAATCAATCACTTAAAAATTATTTTAGTGACATTTGCAAATTGATTCAGCATTATTTGTAAATCTAACACTATATTGCAGATACAATTCTGGAAGGAAGCCAAGGCCGTGAACAGAGCAGTGGATGTCATGGTATCACCGCGGGTAGAGGGTGCTTTCCTGGAGATGATCCAAATTTACGGCATGGAGGCGGCTGTCTACGTGGACAACGTGCAAAAGTATGTGCGTAGTACAAGGTGCATTCAAGTTCTAAGGCCTCCGATCTTTTTTCTAATTAACTACTCACCCGAAATCGATGAAACTGGCGTTACTTCTCGACGTAATCGCCCTGCAGACGTACACATTTTTCACAACGCTGACGCCATGATTCCATGGCAGCGGCGAAGGCTTCTTTAGGAGTCTGTTTTGACCACTGGAAAATCGCTGAGGTAATAGCAGCACGGCTGGTGAATGTGCGGGGACGGAGAGTGTCTTTCACTGTTGGAAAAAGCCACAAGTCACTAGGAGCCAGGTCAGGTGAGTAGGGAGCATGAGGAATCACTTCAAAGTTGTTATCACGAAGAAACTGTTGCGTAACGTTAGCTCGATGTGCGGGTGCGTTGTCTTGGTGAAACAGCACACGTGCAGCCTTTCCCGGACGTTTTTGTTGCAGCGCAGGAAGGAATTTGTTCTTCAAAACATTTTTGTAGGATGCACCTGTTACCGTAGTGCCCTTTGGAAGGCAATGGGTAAGGATTACGCCCTCGCTGTCCCAGAACATGGACACCATCATTTTCTCAACACTGGCGGTTACCCGAAACTTTTTGGTGGCGGTGAATCTGTGTGCTTCAATTGAGCTGACTGGCGCTTTGTTTCTGGATTGAAAAATGGCATCCACGTCTCATACACTGTCACAACCGGCGAAAAGAAAGTCCCATTCATGCTGTCGTTGTGCATCAACATTGCTTGGCAACATGCCATACGGGCAGCCGTGTGGTCGTCCGTCAGCATTCGTGGCACCCACCTGGATGACACTTTTCGCGTTTTCAGGTCGTCATGCAGGATTGTGTGCACAGAACCCACAGAAATTCCAACTCTGGAGGCGATCTGTTCAACAGTCATTCGGCGATCCCCCAAAACAATTCTCTCCACTTTCTCGATCGTGTCGTCAGACCGGCTTGTGCGAGCCCGAGGTTGTTTCGGTTTGTTGTCACACGATGTTCTGCCTTCATTAAACTGTCGCACCCACGAACGCACTTTCGACACATCCACAACTCCATCACCACATGTCTCCTTCAACTGTCGATGAATTTCAATTGGTTTCACATTACGCAAATTCAGAAAACGAATGGTTGCACGCTGTTCAAGTAAGGAAAACGTCGCCATTTTAAGTATTTAAAACAGTTCTCATTCTCGCCGCTGGCGCTAAAATTCCATCTGCCGTACGGTGCTGCCATCTCTGGGACGTATTGACAATGAATGCGGCCTCATTTTAAAACAATGCGCATGTTTTTATCTCTTTCCAGTCCGGAGAAAAAAAATCGGAGGCCTTAGAACTTGAATGCACCTCGTACTGATTGATACCATATTTATTTTCTACGATACCACGGAGTGAAATATAGAACACTGTTAATAGGACTACATATTTCGAAAATTTGGGGTATTTAACCGAAATATGTACATGCATAAATACGTTATTAAACTAAACATCGTTCTCCGTTACGTGGGCTCACATGAAAAATGGTCGGCATGTAGCCATGTTTAAACAAAAATTAAGGTAACATTATCTGAACGAAGTCGTTCCACGACACTGCAATACATAGAACAAAGTTAACCCATGAGGAATATAACTAACGAACTGACTGGTTACTTAGATATACACAGTTCTGCTCCAAGGGCTTGTAGGAGCTGGTATACAGAAGGCTCCCAAGGCCTCTCCCAGTGTTCCATCTAGGATTATGCAAATACAATATCTGTTAAAAAGTATTTCCACAATCCTATGCAAAGCGGAATTGACCATTAGATGTCACGTGAGGCGGATCTGCCAGTATAAAGTGAGGTGGGAAGTACTGTATTGTCGGTAGAGAAGTATTAACAGCAGAATGCGTGGTCGGTCAGGAGAGTTCAGTGAGTTTGTACGTGGGCTAGTCGTTGGATGTCAAATCCAGCAGGGATATTTCTACCCTTCTAAAGCTGTTCGACTGTTGGTGATGTGATTGTGAAGTGGAAACGGGAAAGATTTGCATTTGGAAAATTCCTGGAGAATGTTATCTGGAATCATGTGTAGTGCCAACAGTGATGTGCGAAGGAGGTGGTGTTTACGGCATGGGGACGTTTCTCGTGGTTAGGGTGTGGTCCTTACTGCACTTACGAAAAAGCTAGATCTGGAAGGATACGAACACATTTTGCAACGTTTTTTACAGTGTACAGTAGAGCAACTGTTCGCAGACGATGATTGTTTGTATAGGCATGACAATCCACTCTGTTATAAAGCAGCATCTGTGAGACAATACTTTGTGGAGAATAACATTCATGAAATGAACAGCGTTGCCCAGAGTCACGACCTCAAACCAGAACAGCTTTAGAATAGTTAGAATGTCAACTCCGCTCGAGACTCCAGCGTCCATCACTGTCTTCTGTGGATTCGGCTCTGGAGGAAGATTGGTCTGCCATTCCTCCAGATACATTGAGAAACCTCGATGAAAGGGTCTCCAGCACAGCTGTAGGTGGAGTCTGGACACACCCATATTAATGTCGACTAATAAATGTGCAGATAATTTTGATCAGATTGTGTATTTGGAGGAACCTAATTCGCAGCGTTTGAGTAACAGATTCAATAAGCGTGTAGTTGCTATATAACTAAGAAGGTAACTCATCTACCCATGCTGTTTTGCTTTGACCTCCGAAGCAAAGACTGAAACACAAGACTAACCGTTCTTTCTACATTTTGTCTAGCTTTGTGTTATTTCTGGAATGTATCTGCTGGGCACATCTAATAATGTATCTCTTCTTCCAGACTCATAGACAACGAGAGAGGATTCAGGAGACAAGGAGAATCCTTTGGATGGGACGACTACTACAACCTCACGGAGGTACGTTCTTTACATCGCGTATATACTATGTATGGTTGTTATGGAGGATACTGCAAACGTGAGGGAGGTACCAGTGACTCGGACGATACGATAGTAGAGACCACTTGCTCTTTAGAAAGGCAGAGTGGCTTTATTCAGCAAACACACACTGAGCGTACTCAATATGTGATCCTCCCTCATAACGTATTTCTGTATTAAATGTTTTCAGCACCGTTAACATTCTCTGACAATGGTAACTGTTGTAGCAAGGAGTCGCTTTCTTGCTACGAATATTCTACTTATACTTTTTGTAACACGGTATTTTCTGATACGGTTACCCATCCAAGTATTAGCCGAGCCCAACGTTGCTTAACTTCAGTGATAGACCGGGAACCGGAGTTATCAACATGACAAAGCCGTTGGATCCAAAGTGATAATAATCGATACCAATCCTCAGGGCAAGGAAGTGACACATACAACTTACTGTTAAAGAAAACAGTGTAACGAGAAACCAGCCCAAGTTGCAGATTTCACTTTCTTTTTATTCACTCGATGACTAGTTTCGGACCGTGACGCATTTTCAAATCATCATAACACAGTCAAAAATAGTATTTTCGAAAATGCAAAAACCGTGTAAAAAATGTGAGAATGAACAGTTACAGCGCATCTGTATTGGCTTCTGTTTTGTCGTAATGATTAACAGAAATTGCTGACCCACAGCTATTCCAGCATCCCGGAGATTCGTGTTAAAGAAATGCTCATAACCAAGATCGCGTTCGAAACTATCTTTTGTTGACCGGTTTCGAAGGTAGAAACTCTCATCTTCATATCTTCAAAAACTTGCTCTATGCACTACGTATTTCGAATGAGATGGTTCTAAGATGTGCTTCATTCGTCATATAATTATAAATACTGGCGTAAATGTGCACTTTCACTATATATTGTGGAATTTAACAACTGACAAGCATCAAACGAGTGCTCTGTATTTGGACATGATAAATTGTAGAAGTTGCATTTACTTTTGACAAACCTGTTTAAATTTTGAAACTTCCTGGCAGATTAAAACTGTATGCCGGACCGAGACTCGATTTCGGGACCTTCGCCTTTCGCAGGAGAGCTTCTGTAAAGCTAGGAAGGTAGGAGGCGAGATACCGGCAGAAGTAAAGCTGTGAGGACGGGTCGTGCTTGGGTAGCTCAGATGGTAGAACACTTGCCCGCGAAAGGCAAAGGTCCCGAGTTCGAGTCTCGGTCCGGCACAGTCTGCCTTCGGCAGTGACACAGTGCGGGCCGTGTTGCCTGCCGGCTGCGCTGTGGTGCGCGCGCCTGTTTGTTTACGCCGGAGCAGCTTCGCGTGTGCGGTGTTGTGAGTCTAGAACGAGATGGCACACTCGTACAGAAAAACGACTTTGAAGTTCAGTTTTTCGAACGACTATACACGACCAAAGGCACACGAGATTGAACGATTCTTAAGAGAAGAGGTCAAAATCGATCCACAGGATCGTGGGAATCAATTTATCGATCGTTTCAAGCGTCGTCTATGTCAAGCTTGTTGACGAGGCTGTTTGCGAAAGACTTCTGCAACGATCACCGAACGGGTATCGTTTCTGTCATGCCGACGGGAATGTTTGTGCGGTTACGGTCGATCACGCGGGAATGGGGATCCGTACTATACGAGTCTTCGAACTTCCGTTTGAGGTCCCGTCTGAACTTGTTACCGACGCCTTTCGACCATACGGTACAGTTCTATCCCATGTGGCCGAAAAATGGACGAGTTTTACCACGTACCCCGTTTTAAACGGGGTGAGACAAATACGGATAGAACTGCGAAAGCACGTCCCCTCTTATTTGTACATAGGATGTTGTCGAGCGATTATAATCAATGATGGGCAACCTTGCACTTGCTCGGGGTGCGGGAAAGAAGGTCACGTCCGCTCGGAATGCCTCCAGCGACATTTAGTGCAAACCCCACGGGATGGCGTTCAGGCGCCACAACAGATGACTGTCTGACCGTTGACTTTTGTGGAAGCCCTGAAAGGCGATGTGAGGGAGATTTCCGATGGGCACCAGCAGCTGCACCCTATAGAGAACATGGACACCAACGGACTGGAACTCCGACCACCGGTTCCACCACAGCAGACACAGGACACCACACAAGAGATGCAGCTGACGGCCGCTCCAGGCTCATCCGTGGTGGCTGCCAGTGCTTCCACCGAGAGCGTGATAGGCCAGGCCCAAGACGAAGGATACGCAACCCAAACAGCCGATGCGGAAGCAAGGCAACGGAAACAGCGTTCTCCGAAGAGAAGAAAGACGCGTCGACTGACTTCTGCTGACGATAGCCATAGTCCCGAGGGGACAGTGGACGACAACGACAGTATCGACCTGAGACCAGTGGATTCAACAGATACCGAGATGACGATGCAGGAGTTACACAGCGACGATAACTTGAACTCTCCTTCTGGTGACCGGAAGGCAGAAGTGGAGATGACAATTGTCCAACATCAGAGCGGTGACAACGTTGCCTCCCATCCTTCGACCAGTTCCGGAAATATGCTGGGGGACTGGGCGCAAGAAATGGACCAACAGGAACAGAATGAAAATACGAACGCGACGATTGAGGATAGTCCTGGTCAGAGGCAGGGAGGGGTCGGGAAATGTTGAACAACTTAGTGTGGTGAGGAGCGCCGGGGGTGCAGATAGACGCTTAATGACACCGCCCTACAACTGATGAACACACGCCAGGCGTACCGCATTGCAACGATAAACATTAATGGCCTTCGGACACCGCTTAAAATTCAAATGCTGAAAGATATGTTACGCGCTGCGGACGTGGATATTGTACTCCTACAAGAAGCGCGTTTCGCATCGCCGCCAGAGTTCTACGGCTACGAGGCACATTATTCAGTGCACGATGAAAGTGGATGCGGTGTGGCGATTCTCACCAGGGAAGGAATAGGACTGGAGGACGTCATGTCTCTCCCTTCGGCACGTGGCATAGCGATCACTGTCGACGGTGTTCGTTTCATCAATTTATACGCGCCATCTGGCTCCACAAAACGAAGAGAAAGGGCGACCTTTTACACCGAAGAGATAGCACTGTTGTTCGCTGGACGCTATGATAACTATATAGTGGGCGGCGACTTTAATTGTGTCGTCGACAAAAAGGACCAAGTGCCTCATTATGTGCCATACATGGAACTGCGTGCGCTGATTACCGAAATAGCGCTTCTGGATACCTGGGAATTGCAGCATGGCGACAGACCGGGTTATACGTTTGTAACGGGACACTCGGCGAGTAGACTTGATAGAGTGTATGTGAAAGGAGCTCTACGGACGGCGATACTGGATGCCGAAATCTGGCCAGCGGCTTTTACGGATCATATGGCGTACGTCTGTACGATTTCACTAACGCGTCAGGAGATATGGCGGAGTAAGGGTCACTGGAAAATGAATTGTGCACTTTTACGTGGCACTGAATGTCGCCGGTCGATAGAGGCGGCCTGGGAAACCTGCGTTCGCCGCCAACGAGCATACACCTCGGTTCTCCAGTGGTGGATCAAATGCGGAAAACCAACGTTACGGAGAACGTTGATACAATACGGGCAGGACAAATCGCAGTGGAACCGCACGACGGCTGATTTTTATTTTACAGCCTTGATGGAGCTGATGACCCAACAACCGTCGCCGGAAAGGCACACGGCATGCGCAGGATAAAAGCCAAGTTATTACAGCTGACGAGACTAAGAATGGAAGGTATAATGGTCCGGGCGAGATTGGCGGACACAGTTGCTACCGAAACCCCCTCCATGCACCACCTGGTACGTGAACGTCAACGGCGACGCAGGACATTGATCAGGGAACTGATCTCTGAAACTGGCCAGCCAGTTGTGAACCAGCGTGATATTACGCATGTGTTTACTGACTATTTCCGCCAGTTATATGGACCTGTACAAGTGAACCACGAGACACTACATGATGTCATCTCGGAAATGCCAGATAGAGGACCACCACTGGTTGCAGAGGCTTTCATCACAGCGATAACAGAGGACGAGCTGACAGATGCAATTGCCAGGGGGGCTCCGAACAAGTCCCAAGGACAGGACGGCTTCCCAATTGAATTTTACCGCGCCTTTGCATACCTCATGGGACGGACCTGGATTCAGATGTACAACGAACTCCTGTTACCGCAGACTGAGATACCTGCCGAATTCACGGAGGGTATCATCCCAATACCCAAACTACGCAGTGGCAGAAGGCCAGGAGATTATAGACCACTCACTCTCTTGAACTGCGACTATAAGATTTTCGCGCGCATCCTTGGGGCTCGCCTGCGGTTTTCAATTTCTGATAGACTCCTCATAGATCAAACTTGCCTCGGCGGTAAGAGTAAGGTACATGCGGCGCTCGGTGACTACCGAGATATCATCGCATTAGCAGCGGCATGCCGAGTGCGTGGGGCACTCGTCGCTATTGACTTCGATCATGCGTTCGACAGTGTGGATCATACCTTTTTGCATGTGGTGATGGGTAGATTGGGAATCCCACAGGCCTTCATTCTAGTGATCATGCGACTGTTACACGGCGTGCGATCAAAGGTCTTGGTGAATGGGCGGGGCACTCACTACATTGTTATTTCAAGGTTCTAACATTCTGCGTGGTGTCTGTTGTTCTATATC
Organism: Schistocerca cancellata; assembly: GCF_023864275.1. NCBI lineage: Eukaryota > Metazoa > Arthropoda > Insecta > Orthoptera > Acrididae > Schistocerca > Schistocerca cancellata. Next base: position 67,437,899 of record NC_064628.1, read on the forward strand.
GTGTCTCCCTACCACTTTCGCGCAACGACGCTCTGAGCGTGTTTTTTTTTAGGGAATTGACTAGTTTGAACCTGGGGCCTGTTGCTGGTAAGGAGACGCCAGACCACACATGACATGTAGAGTTCAGTGAGACTAGCGATGATATAACCAAATACTTAATGATTTCAGATGATGATGATGATGATGATGATGTTTGGTTTGTGGGGCGCTCAACTGCGTGGTTATCAGCGCCCGTACAATTTCCCAACCTTTACTCAGTCCAATTTCGCCACTTTCCTGGATGATGATGAAATGATGAGGACAACACAAACACCCAGTCATCTCGAGGCAGGTGAAAATCCCTGACCCCGCCGGGAATCGAACCCGGGACCCCGTGCTCGGGAAGCGAGAACGCTACCGCGAGACCACGAGCGGCGGACTAATGATTTCAGCGTCAGCTCCACTGCACTCCCTGTAAGAGAATCTTAATACTAACTAAATTTAGTGGAAGGGGTTCAAGGCTTTCCTATTTTTAGTTAGCTGGTAAAATAACGTCGAAAAAACAGTTAAGTTTACCATTGGAAATTTTATTCTACTCACAAAATATTGTTTATAAATTGCACTATTGATAAAAGGAAATGTTTTAATACAGGATGGTAAAAACCATCTGCGTTCAACAAAAATGTGAACGAATATTTCCTGAATGGGTTTCCAAGTTCTACAATGGATCGAAGGATGACCTATGCCATATCACATCTATAATATAGGTTTAAATTAAGTTTCACAAAAGAGAAAACTATCAAAATGGTCTACAGTGACCCTCAATTATCTTTAATTACTTATCTAACTTGTCGTAAATTACAGTGGCTGATGTGGCTTCTCAATAACTATATAACAGAAAAATCATCGCGTTTCAGATTTTTACTTCAAGTGGCAAATGTGAACACCATGAGCTTTAATTGACGATCGACACTAGTATTACGCAAAAAGGGGGTGTAACAGATGAGACTTCTGCAGTTCTGAGTGAAGCTTTATGCGCTGTTGTGCGGCATCGCGTGCGTTCATTACCTTGTCGGTGTTCGTCAGGGGGCGGCGGACAGCACAGCTCCGCTCACCTCGCTGTCTCGGTAGCAACTCTCTCCTAACTTCTCCTTACTACAATTTACCGAAGTTGGTTTAAAAAAAACTATCTGGCTGTGTTTTCATCTGACCAATCAGGGTCTCAATGTTAACCTTAAGCTCCGCCTACAAAAATTCTGTCTATCCAATGAGAAACGTTATACTTTTCATGGTGGGGCAATGTTATTAAGGTTTGCAACGTAACAGAGACGCGAAAAAGTCTCACTCTAAAACTTGCAGCTGGTGTGGTCCTTTTAGTGTTATCGTAAGATCTATACTGCTATACTGGAAGACTCTATCTTTTAACATGGGCTGGGGGGTGGTCCTGATGTAACAGAGATGCGGAAAAGTCTCACGCTAAAACTAGCGGGTGGTGTGGCCCTTTTTGTGTTATCGTAAGATCTATACTGTTCTTCTGGAAGGCTCTAGCTTTTAACATGAGCTGGGGGTGGTCCTAGCGGTTAGCTGGCGACGTGGGTGTCCGTCCCTTATCGTAGGGCCTTCCAGCTTAACACGGTTCTGCTCTCTGATTCTGTTCTCGTTTCTCCCCTCGGAACTGCGTCTGTCTCACGGTGGGAAGGTATGATATGCATTTAGGCATTCTTGTGTTAGTCTGTGGTATTCCATTTGCTCACTCGTTACTCGTATTACTTTGGTTAATTTAATGTCACGATTTATTCGGAGCTATGTGACATACTACTGGATTTGCTTATCATGTCAGGGTTTTCATGGAAGGTGTTGGATTTGCCTGACACCTTACAAGGTCAGTTCGTCAAGGTTGCCCCCTTTCGATACTTTTGTATGCAATGGCTTTGGAACCCTGTCTATATGGTCTCCGAAGACGCTTGGAGGGAGTGCCGTTGCCACAACTGACCTTTCATTGCCGCGCTTATGCTGACGATGTGATGCTGGTGGCAAGGACAGGCGACGAAGTACGTACGGAGTTGGCATGGATACAGCGATACGGGATGGCGGCAGGAAGCGTGCTCAATCTACAGAAATCACGCTGCATGAATGTCGGTCGAGGATTACAACCGGGGGAGGAAGGCCCGCTCATGTTAGTTAAGACCATAAAATGTCTAGGTATTACGTTCCACACGGATGTGCAGCGGACAGCAGCGGATAACTACCGACGCATATTGAAGCTGATGTGGACAATGGTGCTGTTACAGAAATTAAGAGCGTTGGATATGATTCAGAGGGTGACCTATGTTAACGTATACCTAGCACCGAGACTCACTCACGTAGCGCATGTCCTGCCTTTAACGCGCAGAATGGCATCACGGATACAAGCAACTTTCGGAACCTACGTGAGTGTGGGACACCTGTTTAAGATCCAATACACAACGCTTACGCTACCACCTGGAGAGGGTGGACTTGGTCTAGTGAACGTATATGCAAAGGCACGGGCGTTATTCGTCAGTACGATTTTCCGACAGTGGCGCGGTCAATTTCGCAATATCTCGGGTGCGTTGGCCGATGTACTAGCGCCCACTTCAATGCTGCCCCCAGTCAATGTGGGCCATATTTCACCGAAGCTGTCACATTTCAAGTCTTTTTTTTTTTTTTTTGGAGCTTAGCTATGTCAGAGATTCCTTCCCAACAACACGACTACCGACGACGCGAGATGTATACCAACTCTTACTGCGCCGGTGGCCCAGGAATACCCTGGAAAAGAAGTACCCAGACAAGAACTGGCGACAGATACGGCGCGTTATACGGAACGTTTACCTCCCAACGCTCAACATGGTATGTGGTGATAAATAGGAAGTTCGCAACGAATCAACGGCGGCATGCGATTCATTTGGCAGACACTCCACTATGTTTAGGCTACGCAACAGTGGACACTGATGAACATCGTTTAGCATGTAGTGGGACGGCTCCAGTGTGGCACTTGGCACAACAGATATTGGCGTTCCTGTTACGCTCCGCCCCTCACACAATTTCATCAGACACACTTTTTCCCACCAAGAATCTTATTTTTCGGTCCAAAAAACCAATGCAGCGACATGGGTATGGGGAATGGTGGTAGGCTACGTGTATAACGAATCGGAAAAGGACAAAATTGATTTTTGGCGTTTTCTCCTGGATGGACACACGAAGCTGCAACAGCATAAGGAATATGGGCAAGACTTCGCTAATTACTTGCGACTTACATTTACCGACCCTCCGGCCAGATGGGGTGTGACGGGTGAGAGATGAGATAGACGAAGAAGCCGAGATGGACATCGATCACACTTACGGACCCTTAGTTAATTTCGAGAAGACGACCCAGTCTTACACCAACGTCTGGAGAACGAGTCGATAGATGGCTCTCTTGCTCTATCGAACGTCGGGTCGTGAGCAGGTGTAGCCCCCGACACGAATTTCGTTTCACTGCTACAGGAGTATGTTTCTTTTGTATTTGTACTATCCGCAATGTCTTCATGTCTTTAATTTGGGCATTTTCAGTTTTATTCATTTCCTTAATTAATTAATTTTCTAATTAGCCACTATTTTTCAACATATGGACATTGTAGACACTATTTATGCGGTAGTACAACAAAATGTATGTCAACGAAGGTGGTAAGCCTGACATTGTGAAAAACAAGATGGTAGGAAAAAAAAATTACAATTAAAAAAAAGATGGTGGAACACTTGCCCGCGAAAGGCAAAGGTCCCGAGTTCGAGTCTCGGTCCGGCACACACTTTTAATCTGCCAGGAAGTTTCATATCAGCGCACACTCCGCTGCAGAGTGGAAATCTCATTCTGGCTGTTTACATTTTATTTGTGATAGACCTGTGCGGAATGTAAAATTACTCATGTTAAGATGAGTAATGAACACACAATGGAACATGACGTACAACCAAAAATGTTTTTAAAGATCTGAAGATAAGAGCTGTACCTGTCGAAACCGTTCAATAGAAAATAGTTTTGAGCGCGACCTTGACTGTAAAAATTTCTGTAAAGTAGATACAGATCGTTCCTTCTCGTTTCTCATTATGAGAAACTTCACACAGCTGTCATTTAATTAAGACTCAGTACCAGAAGTGCAACTATTCGTGTGCATTTCTTTTCACAAGAACTTATTTAAATCTCCGAACGTCAGCCATGGTACTGTGAAGCCACACCCACAACGGATGGCGACAAAACTTTAGAAGCAACTAGACTAAAGAAAACGGAGCGCTTGAGACAGGAATTGTAATTCAGAAACTTCAGGAATTAAAGAGTGGTAAGATTTGGATTTCAATTTTACGTGTGATGCGATGGTAACTGATTGATAATACGAGGAGCGTTCAATAAGTAACGCAACACATTTCTTACTCGGTCAATACTGAATTTGTTGTATGACTTCGTGGAATATTCTAGCTTCAGCCCCTGTAATTTCATGAACATCCGAAAGGTGGCGACGCTATACGTAGGATTAAAAATGGCGTCTGTAATGGAGGAGCGTTCCAAGCAGAGAGCTGGTATTGAGCTCATTTGTAGAAAATCAGAGCATGGCAGGTATTCATAGGCACTTGCAGAAAGTTCACGGAGACCTGATGGTGAACAAAAGAACTGTGAATTGTTGGGCGAGGCGTCTATCATCGCCGGGCGGGGTAGCCGTGCGGTCACAGACGCCTTGTCACGGTTCGCGTAGCTCCTCCCGTCGGAGGTTCGAGTCCTCCCTCGGGCATGGGTGTGTGTGTTGTCCTTAGTGTAAGTTAGTTTAGGTTAGATTAAGTAGTGTGTGAGCCCAGGGACCAATGACCTCAGCAGTTTGGTCCCTAGTTCTTAACATAAATTTCCAATTTCCGTCTGTCATCATCGTAAGGAGGCCGGACAAATCTGTCCGATCTGCTGCGTGCCGGCCGACCGCACACATCATTAGGAAACATAGGAAAGACTTACGCGTGTTCGTCACCACAAAAATGCAAACGTACGTCTGCTTCTCCGTGGCAACGCAAGGCCCTTGTAACCTCCCCCTCACTTATCGACCTTAATGACAGTGAAAAATTAAACCGCGTGTACCTAATGGAAATTTGGGAAAAGCAATCGTTACCGAAGTTAATTTGTCGGTAAAGAGGAAGGAAAGGGTTACATCTAAATGAAAGCAAAAATGCAAATTAAACTGGTGGAAATTAATTTTGAAAAGGGGTAAAGTTAATAAAGGAAGTATATGTGCGGCCGTTACGTTAACAATCAACTAGCGGTAATTAGATATTTGAGATTTGGGGGAAATTACGGTCACCAGTCCTAAGGACAATTACTATAGTAACTGAAAAAGAAAGGTTAGTACACATATAATTAGCACTAGAAGCGTGACAACTGAAGGTTGACACGTGTAGTGTGAAAACTGAAAGTTTGTCAGAAGTAATAAATTTCGCTACACTCTGACTTAATTTAGCAAAAGAATTAATAAAACCGGAAAATTGAAAGTTAATTTAGTGACTGAAATTAATAGTGAGATTTGGTTCTGAAGCACTAAGAAATTCAGTAAAATAAGGTTAGTCTTGGACTACCTCAACAATCATTTCAAAAGCTACTTGAATCTACGCAATTTAGAAATAAGAGATTTAACTTTGAACTTGAATTAAATGATTCTGAACAATTAACAATAGTAAAATTTAGTACGTACCAAGCTGAGCTGCTGTCACAGGTAAACTAAAATACGATAACAAAACTCGCACTCTTAATTTGTGGTTGTGTAGTCTAAATATTGTAGCCAGCTATGAATGCCTTAACTGAACTTTGAAATTAAAGCAGTGAAATGGAATGATTGTACTTTAATGCTGGCGTCTGAATTTCAACGACACTCGGGTTCATTTCGGAAAAGGAAGGGACCCTGCTTGGTAATGCAATTGGGACAATGAGCAACAAAGGTTCATGCTAAGTTGCTGTAATTTTGCGATGCAACAATTTTAAAAGTTTGAAAAGCTGAGTTCTGCCATACAGTTCTAAAACTTTACGTGCTTCCAGTCTTCCTTGTTGATTGATGGAAGGTTTGAAGCCGTCGATCGAGGAGGTGGCGACAGTCACTCATTGTTGGCCGTCGCTGTTGCAGAAGCTGGATGTTGGTGCGCCTTCTTCTCGACACGGTCACCAGGCGAAACGGGCTCTTGATGTGCGCCAGCTAATGCTTCCCGTCCGCGACACCGTGTCAGAAACTATCATAGCAAGTCAAGTGCAATTACATGCTGCCCAACCCCGAAAGCGCGGCAACTCGTGGGAGCGTCACACAACACACCTGCTCCACTGCACTACTCCAGCCAGACTCTCCCCCTGCCCGCGCTCCATGCGGCAGAGTTAACACTACCAAAGATCCAAAACACTTTGGTTCTCCACACGACCTATCGATGTATTCGTTCGATAGCATAGTTTTCCCTAGGCAAGACCCAGCGTAAAAATACAAATAATATTTACAAAACAACCAATTATACATCGACATAAATGCATAAATATATATATACAAATAGTAAAACAATTACAATATATAAAGACACAGAAATGTCATATCTTGAGGTAACAAAACAAGGAAAAAGAATTATAGTGCAATAGATGGAAATAGGAGGATATGCATTTCCGGCGTTACACCCTACACAAGTCTGTGCATCCGAGAAAAGCTCACGAAACTTCATTGGATTCTTCTTGCTCATCCACGCTGCAGTCCGGATCTCGCACCTTCGACTGCCATTGACTACCATTTGTTTGGCCTAATGAAGAATGCACTCCGTGGAAAGCAGTACGTGAATGACCGGAAGTTTTTGATTCAGCAAGACGTTGGATCCGATATCGACCAGTAGGGTGGTACCACGAGCGTAATCCCGAAAGTAAGGTCTCCTATTTTTTTTATAAGTACAGAACTCTGTCTGTGTGGCAGTTGGTCACACTGTTATGAAGAGTGCTTCACGAGCGGTGTGTAAACATGCGCACGCCGTGCTGAGGCGCTCAGTCTTGGCTTGGAAGCCGTTGAGAATGGAGCTTCCGTTGGATGTTACCGCCAAGTGCGAATTGCGCGCAGTTATACGGTTTTTGAACGCAAAGGGCACTGCGCCGACTGAAATCCATCGCCAATTGACGGAAGTGTATGGTGAGTCGTGCATGGGTGTCAAAAATGTCCGTAAGTGGTGTAGAGAGTTTGCAGCTGGTCGTGCCGAAATTCACGACGAACAAAGGAGCGGGAGACCGTCAGTTCCTGAGGAGACAGTGTTGAAGGTTGAGCAAAGCATGCGTGAAGATCGGCGGATCACCCTGGATGATCTCTGCACGTTGGTTCCCGAGGTTTCCCGAAGCACCGTTCACAGAATTTTAACGGAAACGTTGAACTACCGGAAGGTGTGCGCAAGATGGGTGCCACGCGTGCTGACTGAGGACCACATGCGGCAACGAGTTGATTCTTCCCGCGCATTTCTTCACCGCCTTGCAGCCGAACAGGACAACTTTCTGGACTCAATTGTCACGAGTGACGAAACCTGGGCATACCACTTTACACCTGAGACCAAGCAACAATCACGCCAGTGGCGGCATCCCTCTTCGCCAAAGGCGCGGAAATTCAAACAAACACAGTCTGCCGGTAAAGTCATGAGACTCGTTTTTTTGGGATCGGAAAGGCGTATTGTTGGTCGACTTTATGCCCACATGGACCACAATTAACGCTGACAGGCACTGTGAGACTCTGAAAAAACTCAAAAGCGGGCACTTCAGAACCGGAGAAGAGAAATGTTGAGCAAGGGCGTACACATGCTCTATGACAACGCTCGCCCACACATCGCTCGGCAAACCGTTGCTCTCCTGCAACAGCTTCAGTGGAACATAATCACCCACCCACCCTACAGTCCCGACTTGGCAGCCAGTGACTATCACCTGTTTCCTAAGTTAAAAGAACATTTGGCCGGAAAGCGATTCAGCTCCGACGACGAGGTGAAAGAAGAGGTTCATAACTTTCTGAACAGCATGGCGGCGAGCTGGTATGACATGGGCATATAAAAACTTCCACAGCGTCTACAAAAATGCATCGACAGAAATGGTGATCATATCGAAAAATAGCTAAATTTCAAGCTGTAAGCTGATGTAAACCATTGTAGAAATAAACAGGACTATGTACTTATAAAAAATAGGAGACCTTACTTTTGGGATCACCGTCGTACGTGGGCTTACCCATTAAGGTGCAGCAAGGCTGTCGCATTCGACAGAGATTATTTTGAAAAATAAGGTTTTACATGGATAGTCAGGCAGCAGTTAGAGTTGACGGTAAATTGAGTTCATGGTTCAGAGTAGTTTCAGGGGTAAGACAAGGCTGCAACCTGTCTCCACTGTTGTTCATATTATTTATGGATCATATGCTGAAAACAATAGACTAGCTGGGTGAGATTAAGATATGTGAACACAAAATAAGCAGTCTTGCATATGCGGATGACTTAGTTGTGATGGCAGATTCGATTGAAAGTTTGCAAAGTAATATTTCAGAGCTAGATCAGAAATGTAAGGACTATGGTATGAAGATTAGCATCTCCAAAACGAAAGTAATGTCAGTGGGAAAGAAATATAAACGGATTGAGTGCCAAATAGGAGGAACAAAGTTAGAACAGGTGGACGGTTTCAAGTACTTAGGATGCATATTCTCACAGGATGGCAACATAGTGAAAGAACTGGAAGCGAGGTGTAGCAAAGCTAATGCAGTGAGCGCTCAGCTACGATCTACTCTCTTCTGCAAGAAGGAAGTCAGTACCAAGACTAAGTTATCTGTGCACCGTTCAATCTTTCGACCAACTTTGTTGTATGGGAGCGAAAGCTGGGTGGATTCAGGTTACCTTATCAACAAGATTGAGGTTACGGATATGAAAGTAGCTAGGATGATTGCAGGTACTAGTAGATGGGAACAATGGCAGGAGGGTGTCCACAATGAGGAAATCAAAGAAAAACTGGGAATGAACTCTATAGATGTAGCAGTCAGGGCGAACAGGCTTAGATGGTGGGGTCATGTTACAGGCATGGGAGAAGCAAGGTTACCCAAGAGACTCATGGATTCAGCAGTAGAGGGTAGGAGGATTTGGGGCAGACCGAGGAGAAGGCACCAGGATTCGGTTAAGAATGATTTTGAAGTAATAGGTTTAACATCAGAAGAGGCACCAATGTTAGCACTGAATAGGGGATCATGGAGGAACTGCATAAGGGGAGCTATGCTCCAGACTGAACGCTGAAAGGCATAATCAGTCTTAAATGATGATGATGATGATGATAAGGTTTTGTAGCCAAAAGAGTGTACAATAATATGGTGTATTGGAATCCTGGACAAAACCAACCTGATTTCAGAAAAAAAGGGTGTTGGATTACTATTACACCCTTCTTCCTTCTCCTGGCCTTATGCCGTGTCTTCAGAAGGTCGGCATGTCAATCTGTATTTTGTGATGTTAGTGGTAGAGCGTGGATGTATGTCCTTTCTGTCGCCACCTCTTCTCCCTGGGACACAATCTGTGTACCACATCTTTCTGCGTCTATTGTTATTCAACGTGAAAGTGTGAGAAAATTTTGGAAATTTGTACGAATCATGTAACTGAAACAGGATTTGGGTACTAACCCGATATTCACCTAATCGGAAGTGGGATATCCTCTAAAAACTATATCGAGGTTGGCCGGGACACCAGCTTTCGTTGTTAATCTGCCTGGCGGATTCGACGCGGGGACGGCGAATTTACCTGAGTCCTGGAAAGATGCGAAGCCGCGCGGGGTAGCCGTGCGGTCTCATCTTGTCACAGATCTCACGGCTCCCTCCCCCCCACCCCCTCGGAGGTTCGAGTCCTCCCTTGGGCATGGGTGTGCGTGTTGTCCTTAGCGTAAGTTAGATTAAGTTACATTAAGTAGTGCGTAAGCATAGGGACCGATGACCTCAGCTGTTTGGTCCCATAGTCCTTACCACATATTTCCAAATTTTTTCCTGCAAAGAACGTGCTAACGTGCGCGGCTATCTGGATGGTTCAGATGATAAATCCACTGCCTGACAGAAAAAGTGAAGCATGCAGAATAGGAGGAGGAAACGAAATGAAATTTTACGGATTGAGAGGTCATTTGACGTTATTTCAATGATTACGAAATCGAGAAAAATTTACTAAGAAGTTGGCAGTATGAGCCACTTGTCAGTGTGACGTTGCAGCTTCTCTGGCCTGGATGCATGCTCTTATTCGGTTAGGAAAGATGTCATAAGGCCGTTGTGTCCTTTCGTGAGACAAACTGACCCTCAGTTGTTATAAATGGTCCTTCATTTCCTGGACACTGACACTGACACAAAGTTGATGTCCGAACTGGTCCCAACACATGTGCTATCAGGGACAGATCTGGGGGTAGTTTTGACCGCTCGAGTACCGCAACATCAAGCAGACAGTTCATAGAGACATGTGCGATGTGTGGATGACCATTGTCGTGTTGGAAAATGGCACAACGATATTGTCGCATGGGAGGTGACATGTAAGGACTCAGGCTGTCAGTGACGTGTCGCTGTGCCATCATAGTTCCCTAAATCACCACCTGAAGTCATTCTCAATGGCTCCCCGCACTATGACGCCAAGAGTAAAACTGCTGCGCCTCTCCAGACTGGAAGAGTGGGAGCTCCTCCAAAGTCGTCAATATACTTGCCGAAGATGGTCACCCGGGTTAGTGCAGAATCGCAACTAAGGGACGTCTGTGTCTGGCAAAGTAAGGTCACATAGTGGTCGTGCTGCAAAAGACACAGGTTGATCATAAAAAGTAATGCTGCTTCTCTGAGTCGGCTGTCATCATTGTGAGCTGAGGCTTTAAAAAGCACTCAGAGCGAGCAGTAACCCTCAGTCAAGCACCTGCTCGATGACGTCAAGAAGTTGTTCATCGCTAAGGGCGGCCAGTCTGTGGGTCACGTAGAGGCGCCGTGTTGTAGTGGGTTCCTGAGTGCTGAAGCGTCATACGTTTAGCCATGGCTTCCGGTTTCCACCTAGCTCGTTGCTCGTATACCGCAACAGCTTGATTAATAAACATTACGATGATAGCTCCAAAATATGAGCGTAACCGAGTGTCGGAGCCATCTACGCTACCGTTCAGGTAAAGTCTTCTGCCACCGCAGCATCGTTTGACAGAATCTCTCTCTGGCTTACCTGTGTTTCTCATCAGTATTTTAGCACTGATTGTGTGCGATTTTCTCCTTTAGACTGAAGTGTGGCTGCCAATTCAATAAGAGGTACAAGTTGAACAGTTTATACATACTTTACCACTCATTTAAATGCTCTCATTTCATTTGATGAAATTGTTTTCCTTTACCTGTATGTGAAGGTTATATTCCAGAAATGATTCTTTCAGTCTGACTGCGAATATTGTTTCTGTAGCTCTATAGTCTCCCCACGTGTCCATAATTTCTATTGGTAGTTTGAACATAATAACAATTATTAAGCTAGAGGTCGAGGTAACTACAAGAGGGAGCTGATGCCTCGGTCACGGTCACGACAGAAAGCTGTGCAACGAGTGCCCACTTTAGCAACAGCTTGTGGAACTAGAGGTGGATAGTATAGTAATACTTATACTCTTGGACAATGTCCCACACGTGGACAGTTCACATATAATCGTCTACACAAGCAGTTCGAAGCTGTTAGTCCCACTGTGATTCTCTACGTTCTACAGTACTTTGCCAGATCACTTCTACAGGTTGCATCAAGATCTTTATTGGAAATAAATTTTGGATTATGGTTAAAGTGCTCGTTTTAATGCTTACTTTAGTGAAATAGATGACACTGCTAAATTTTTCTATCCATGTTTTGAAATGGATGAATGTTGCAAAAAAAAAAAAAAAGTTCAAATGTGTGTAAAATCTTATGGGACTTAACTGCTAAGGTCATCAGTTCCTAAGCTTACACACTGCTTATTCTAAATTATCCTAAGGACAAGCAGACACACCCACGCCCGCGGGAGGACTCGAACCTCCGCCGGGACCAGATGAATGTTGCAATTTTCAGTTTCAGTGATATACAGGGTGTTACAAAAAGGTACGGCCAAACTTTCAGGAAACATTCCTCACACACAAATAAAGAAAAGATGTTATGTGGACATGTGTCCGGAAACGCTTAATTTACATGTTAGAGCTCATTTTAGTGTCGTCAGTATGTACTGTACTTCCTCGATTCACCGCCAGTTGGCCCAATTGAAGGAAGGTAATGTTGACTTCGGTGCCTTTACAAGTACGACACAACATGTGGTTCATGTACGAAGGAGCTCCTGCACATTTCAGTCGAAGCGTTCGTACGCTTCTCAACAACAGATTCGGTGACCGATGGATTGGTAGAGGCGGACCAATTCCATGGCCTCCACGCTCTCCTGACCTCAACCCTCTTGACTTCCATTTACGGGGGCATTTGAAAGCTCTTGTCTACGCAACCCCGGTACCAAATGTAGAGACTCTTCGTGCTCGTATTGTGGACGGCTGTGATACAATACGCCATTCTCCAGGGCTGCATCAGCGCATCAGGGATTCCATGCGACGGAGGGTGGATGCATGTATCCTCACTAAGGGTGGACATTTTGAACATTTCCTGTAACAAAGTGTTTGACGTCACGCTGGTACGTTCTGTTGCTGTTTGTTTCCATTCCATGATTAATGTGATTTGAAGAGAAGCAATAAAATGAGCTCTAACATGGAAAGTAAGCGTTTCCGGACACATGTCCACATAACATATTTTCTTTCTTTGTGTGTGAGGAATGTTTCCTGAAAGTTTGGCCGTACCTTTTTGTAACACCCTGTACATGCAGCAAGAGAACCGGCGTGAACGAACTGTTTATAAAACTGGATAGGATCTATGTGTCGAATGGCTGTCAGTTTCATGCGAAAATATCACTGGCAACTCATAGGAAATATCTCTTTTTTTCTAGCCCCGGTCCGGTACACACTTTCACTCTACACTCATGCTCGTAAATTTAGGATCATGCTAATACGTGGTGAAACAACGCTCTGGTGGGCTTGTACGGGTTTAAATCCCCTCGGGGTATGACCATGCAGTGCATTTGACCTGCGGTCGTCGCATGGGGGCGCTGGCAGCAGTCCACATACGCAGAGTGTGTTGGTGCATGTCAGAGTACGGTGCAGCGAGTAAGTGTGCAGACGTTTTCAGACGTGCTAATGCTGACTGTGTGTTGAAAATGGCTCAAAAAACACATATTGATGACGTTATTGGGGGTAGAATACTAGGGCGACTGGAGGAGGGTCAAACACAGCAGGTACTAGCACAGGCCCACCGTGTACCACAAAGTGTGATCTCAAGATTATGGCAACGATTCCAGCAGATAGGAAACGTGTCCAGGCGCTACAGTACGGGCCGTCCACAGTGTACAACACCACAAGAAGACTGATATTTCACCATTAGTACCCGCAGACGGCCACAGAGTACTACAGGTAGCCTTGCTCGGGACCTTACCGCAGCCACTGGAACAGTTGTCTCCAGACACAGAGTCTACAAACCACTGAACAGACAGGATTTATTCGCCTGGAGACCTACAAGGTGAATCCCACTGACTCCTGGTCACAGGAGATCCCGTAAAGCCTGGTATCAAGAACACAGTACATTGTCATTGGAACAGTGGTCCCAGGTTATGTTCACGGACGAGTCCAACTATAGTCTGAACAGTGATTCTCGCCGGGTTTTCATCTGGCGTGAACCAGGAACCAGATACCAACCACTTAATGTCCTTGAAAGGGATCTGTATGCAGGTCGTGGTTTGATGGTGTGGGATTCGATTATGATTGGTGTACGTACACCCCTACATGTCTCTGACAGAGGAACTGTAACAGGTCAGGTGTATCGGGACATCATTTCGCACCAGTATGTCCGCCTTTTCAGGGGTGCAGTGGGTGCCACCTTCCTCCTGATGAATGATGACGCACGGCCCCACCGAGCTGCCACCGTGGAGGAGTACCTTGAAACAGAAGATATCAGGCGAATGAAGTGGTCCGCCTGTTCTCCAGACCTAAACCCCATCGAGCTCGTCTGGGATGCTCTCGGCCGACGTATCGCTGCACATATCCAAACCCCTAGGACACTTCAGGAGCTCCGACAGGCTCTGGTGCAAGAATGGGAGGCTGTACCCCAGCAGCTGCTCGACCACCTGATCCAGAGTATGCCAACCAGTTGTGAGATCTGTGTACGTGTACATGGTGATAATTTCCCATATTGATGTCGGGTTATATGCGCAGGAAACAGTGGCGTTTTGAAGCACATGTATTTCGGGGCGGTTTTCTCAACTTATCACCAATACTGTGGACTTACAGATCTGTGTCGTGTGTGGTCCCTATGTGCCTCTGCTATTAAGTGCAATTGTGTGTAGTGCCACGTTGTGTGGAACCACATTCTGCAATTATCCTTAATTTATGATCATGAGTGTGCCAGGAAGTTTCTCAAGAAATACGTCAGTACTTCTGCGACAAACTACCCATAGCTATAATTATCAGCAAAAGATTGGCCCGTATGTTCCCAAGCTTTGATGTGACTTCATGCATTCCCCTCTGAATGATCTCCGTTTATCATCGTCACTTTATTGGCTCATAAGGAAAACGAAGCTGTTCAAAGAGCTTACCTGAGAAACGCAAACCAAAACGCGCACGAAGACAACCAACACGTATTGCAGAGCAGAGGCGTTAAAGGTACGTACCAAGTACTATATTTTCTATGAGTTTCACCCAAATCCTCAGACTACTGCCAGAGCCGTTCCTTTGCAATAGCTGAAGGTAAGCCTATGCCAGTTCTGACCAAAAGCCTGATTTACAGATTCATGCCTGGCTCAGCTCTCTGTCGGAGACATACCCAGACATTGTAACACTGGTTGTGGGCGGATCCAGTTACGAAGGTCGAGAGATCCTGGGTGTGAACATCAGCTTCGCGCCGGGAAATCCCATCGTAGTCATTGAGGGAGGTGAGTAAAAAAAAGCTTCCTATCAGTACCCAAACCTAAAAATCTCGATGCGGTTGTTAGTCCCTTTAAAGTATTGTCAAAAATCACAACCGACGCAGAATCATTATGGTAGTGGATAACATATCTTTCAAGAATTTATGAGACCTTCAAACGATGAAAGTTAATAGCAGTCTTCAGCACCGTAACTCTGCGTTCATTCACAGATTTTATATTCACAATTTGACGCATAAAATTCTCATACCAAACGTTCAGTTTCCTTTTTTCTTGTTTAACCAGGAGACATTTAAATAATAAGTCTATATCTAACATCTGAAAAACAAGGAGGCACTGATAAAAGCTGGTCGAAATAGTACGAAATGAATTTAATTATTGCCGCAAACAATTAGCCTACTCTTAGGGATCTGAATATTATAATTAATTTGTATTTAATAAAGCCAGAGTGAATGCTTTGAGGAGGAGGAGAAGATATTTAAAATAGTTAGCTTCACACGCATGCATCCTTCTTTCCCTACATACACACACGCACACACACGCAGCCACACCCACCCACCCACCCACCCACACACACATAAACACAATAAAATTTCATTTAAATTCACTTTGGAAAACCTACTTTTGACTTCTATTTTTTGTATAGGAGAAGCGGTCAGACAATAACAGTAAATTAATTTGTGAAATCGCTGTTACAATTTCTGTTTTATCTTCCGACATACACCTTAATTATAATTTGATGGCTTAATCCAGAGTTCTGAATATCTCAAATACGTTTAGTAATTACACTGTTCACTTATTGCGTACTAAACCGGCACTGGTTTGTCAAAATTTTAACATAGAAAAGGTCTTGCCATCTCGTCTTCTCGTCTTGACATATCTTATCTGACCACGCTGACTATTCAAGATGGCTGCTATTCAAGATGGCTGACGACAGTCGTGCCGTCATCTGGACTGTTTCTCCATTACGCTTCCGTAAACGAGTTAACGAGGAGTGATAAGACTTTTATCACACCATTCCACTCATTCTTACGTGTTCAGGGGCCAGTAGCATAATTTTTAAGGTCATAATCACTAGTAAACCGTAAAACTAAAGTTATATTTCTTAACGTCCTGTCGACATGGGACAGAACTGTATGGAAGAATACTCAGTGTGATAACGGCGGTTAACCGAATGCGCGCATTACCACCGACGGCCTGATTTTCCCAGAGAGCTGAACTCAATGACTCTGGCTAAACTTCACCACGCAGCGGTGCTTGTAACTTGCTACAATTGTTATATTTAGAATAGCCCTCATGGGGATACTCTCTTCGAGATGACTGCAGTCAATCTAGGTTACTCTGTACCACTTTTTCCATTTTTGTGAAAATGCTGGACACAAAAAAATTCCACATCAGAGCAGACATTGTAACATTTTACATCTATAATTACTGAGTGTTTGAGAAAATGAAAATGTTTACTAACTGTGACCTAGTAGAGTAAAATTTCAAGTTTATTACTCTTACCCTGTCATATAGGGTAACTTTAGACCTGTCCTAAAAAGTATAGTACTTTTCCTGTCTCTAATGCTCTGGGTAATTTTAGATCACCCCAGAAAGAAATCAGGTATTAAATGGCTCTGAGCACTATGGGCCTTAACATCTGAGGTCATTAGTCCCCTAGAGCTTAGAACTACTTAAACCTAACTAACCTAAGGACATCACACACACCCATGCCCGAGGCAGGATTCGAACCAGCGACCGTAGCGGTCGCGCGGTTCCAGACTGAAGAAATCAGCTATTAATAAGAAGTAAATAAAATAGTGTTAATTCAGTAGCGTAGGTTTACTTTGAAATATCAACCTATTTGTATTGAGCTGTCACTGCTAAGCTTAAATCACTATCGCCAGATGCTCTCTTCACAGCGAATGCAGATAAAGGATAATCAGAAGCCTTAGAGCTTATATGAAGCTGAGAACACAACTGAAATACTAACTAGAAATCACAGAGGCAATAAAAGCCTTGCTTTTAGTGCAAAATAATGAAACCAAGTGGAGCAGCAGACATTTGAAACAAAAGCAGCAAATGTACAAAGATACCCTGACTAGTGAAAATTCGTCGTGTTTGACTGTATATGATCGGGTCCACTCAAGAATGCTTATTGCATTGCAGATGAAATTCTTGGAAGGAACTTCTGCTTAGATCTCATGCATTAATCATCCTTAATATGCTTACAAGATTCAGATGCTACGCTTGTCGTTGTGATATCCATTTTTCTTTTCGACTTAGTATTTCTTTTCTGAAAAGTACTACAAACTTCCTTTGATGCTTACTTTCTACACGATGTTATATTTCCGGTAAATTCATGTTCCGTATATTTTGCTGTACTTAGATTTCTTCATTATGCAGTATTATTTTCGCGCTCCGTTAAAATATTACTGATTGAAACTCTCCTTTTCTTCAAAGGATGACGAACACACTGCAAATTTCTTTCCAATAAAATGCTTGAATCTTGTATACTATGTCGTAAACAAAATCCGTTCATATGATATGTTTCTGGTAGATGGTGTCCGGGTATGGTCATGATTTTTACGGATAGTGTGATATTAAATATTACCAAAGAACCTTTGATTTTCAAGGTTCACTTAACAGCTGAATTGTTTTTATTAAGAACTGTTGTCGCTACACAAGTCAATACTAACTAATTAAGCATTTTTCATAGAACGAAAAATACATTAAAGTGAAAGCTTCAGTCCTTTTTTTATATATATTAATGACAGAAATTTATAGTACTATACAGGGTGATTTTTCCCACCGTGTACAAATACTAGGGACTGATGGATGAGAGTATGCGGAGCAAAGAAGGCCTAATGAGAAACTTCCTGGCAGATTAAAACTGTGTGCCGGACCGAGACTCGAACTCGGGACCTTTGTATTTCGTGGTCAAGTGCTCTACCAACTGAGTTACCCAAGCACGACTCACGACCCGTCCTCACAGCTCCAATTCCGCCAGTACCTCGTCTCCTATCTTCCAAAGTTCGCAGAAGCTCTCCTGCATAGCTTGCAGAACTAGCACTCCTGGAAGAAAGGATACTGCGGAGACATGGCTTAGCCACAGCCTGGGGGATGTTACCAGAATCAGATTTTCACTATGCAGCGGAGTGTGCGCTGTTATGAAACTTCCTGGCAGAGTAAAACTGTCCGCCAGACCGAGACTTGAACTCGGGACCTTTGCCTTTTGCGTGCAAGTGCTCTCATATCAGCGTACACCCCACTGCAGAGTGAAAATTTCATTCTGGAAACATCCCCCAGGCTGTGGCTAAGCCATGTCTCCGCAATATCCTTTCTTCCAGGAGTGCTAGTTCTGCAAGGTATGCAGGAGAGCTTCTGCGAACTTTGGAAGATAGAAGACAAGATACTGGCGGAATTGGAGCTGTGCTTGAGTAGCTCAGTTGGTAGAGCAATTGCCCACGAAAGGCAAAGGTCCCGAGTTCGAGACTCGGTCCGGCACACAGTTTTAATCTGCCAGAAAGTTTCATATCAGCGTACACTCCGCTGCAGAGTGAAAATTTCATTCTGGAAGGTCTAATGAACTAATGTCCGAAAATGCATGGTTTCCATGCTAGAGTCCATTTATTCAGTCATACATGTTACAGAGACAGCGCTCTAATACACACTGCACCATGCAGCCACGGTTACAGTATGTGTTGAAATTGATTTACATGTGCCGGAGCATGTTCTGTCAACGGCCAGACTGCATCCGAAGAGTGACAGAGGGCAGCACGAATAGGCTGCTCCACCACCTCCACTTCTGAAATGGGCTCTGCATACGCGATACTTTTGAGATGGCCCCATAACCAGAAACCGTACAAGTTGACATCAGATGATGGAGCAGGCCTTGCAGCTGGACCCCCTCGTCCGATCCACCAACCAGGGAAGACACGACTGAGATGCATCCGGGCGTTAACAGCGAAGTGGGCTGGAGTACCGTCATGTAGCACCGACATAACCCTTCGAATCATCAATGGCATTTCTTCCACCAGGGGAGGCAAAGTCACCCGCAAGAAACACCGATAGTTCCAGCCAGTTAGGCGACGTTGAAGGAAGACTGGTCTCAAAATGCGGTCACCAATTATCCTGGTCCACACATTCCGGCTGCACCGTTGCTGATGATTCGCTGTCAAGATATCGTGGGGGTCCTGCATATTATCTCACAGATGACTGTTATGAAAGTTGAAGTTACCACTCTGCGTATATGTGGCCTCATCTGTAAATACGGTGGATAACTCAAGTTCCGCAATCGTGGTTGCCTAGTTAAGAAAACAGCGACAAAATTGCTCCCGATGTGGAAAGGCTGTCGCTAGTAAGTCCTGCACACGCTGTAAGTGACAAGGTTAGTAACAGTTTCGTGGGGAATGTTCCACGCGGTCGTCTGGCTTACCCTGTACTGGCACGCCAGTTGACTGGTACTAACACGGCGGTCACCTCCCACAGTGTTAATCACGTTTTCCTCCAAGTATGGTGCCTAACATTACTGGTACGTCCTTCATGATTCCCTGCTTCCTGAAACGGGACTGTCTCAGAGAAACGGCGAAACAATGTTGCAGACGTTGAATGCTGTGGTTGTGTCCTGACACAACCTTGCTGCATGCCGGCCGTTGCCATTTGCCTTTCCGTAAGAAAACGCCTTATCGGCAAGCTCTCGATTCGAATACGGAACTATTGAGTACAATACTGGATGACATCCACTGTAAGGTGAGTCAGCAAGAGAAATGAAACGGACACAACATCACCAATTACTCTGGCAGCAGAGGGTGCTGGAGCATGACGTATGACGAACAGTGCCATCCTCTAGGAGGGAACGATACATGCTGTAACTGTAGCTGCGTGGTACAACGCTTATGAAACCGCGGTGTCTGTAACAAAATATGATTCCATAAATGGTCTCCAGCATGAAAACCATGCATTTCCGGTCATAAGTTCATTAGAGTTTTTTGTTTCGAATCCTCTCATGGATCAATCCCAAGAGCTTGTACACGGTGAAAAAAATCACCCTGTGTACTATTACTCTGTTTCAAGAAATTCATTGTGCTGTACGAGGTGCATTCAAGTTCTAAGGCCTCCGATTTTTTTTCTCCGGACTGGAAAGAGATAGAAACATGCGCATTGTTTTAAAATGAGGCCGCATTCATTGTCAATATGTCCCAGAGATGGCAGCACCGTACGGCAGATGGAATTTTACCGCCAGCGGCGAGAATAACTGTTTTAAATACTTAAAATGGCGACGTTTTCCTTACTTGAACAGCGTGCAATCATTCGTTTTCTGAATTTGCGTGGTGTGAAACCAATTGAAATTCACCGACAGTTGAAGGAGACATGTGGTGATGGAGTTATGGATGTGTCGAAAGTGCGTTCGTGGGTGCGACAGTTTAATGAAGGCAGAACATCGTGTGACAACAAACCGAAACAACCTCGGGCTCGCACAAGCCGGTCTGACGACATGATCGAGAGAGTGGAGAGAATTGTTTTGGGGGATCGCCGAATGACTGTTGAACAGATCGCCTCCAGAGTTGGCATTTCTGTGGGTTCTGTGCACACAATCCTGCATGACGACCTGAAAATGCGAAAAGTGTCATCCAGGTGGGTGCCACGAATGCTGACGGACGACCACATGGCTGCCCGTGTGGCATGTTGCCAAGCAATGTTGACGCACAACGACAGCATGAATGGGACTTTCTTTTCGTCGCTTGTGACAATGGATGAGACGTGGATGTCATTTTTCAGTCCAGAAACTAAGCGCCAGTCAGCTCAATAGAAGCACACAGATTCACCGCCCCAAAAAAAAATTTCGGGCAACCGCCAGTGCTGAAAAAATGATGGTGTCCATGTAACGCACCCGCACATCGAACTAACGTTACGCAACAGTTTCTTCGTGATAACAACTTTGAAGTGATTCCTCATGCTCCCTACTCACCTGACCTGGCTCCTAGTGACTTTTGGCTTTTTCCAACAATGAAAGACACTCTCCGTGGCCGCACATTCACCAGCCGTGCTGCTATTGCCTCAGGAATTTTCCAGTGGTCAAAACAGACTCCTAAAGAAGCCTTCACCGCTGCCATGGAATCATGGCGTCAGCGTTGTGAAAAATGTGTACGTCTGCAGGGCGATTACGTCGAGAAGTAACGCCAGTTTCATCGATTTCGGGTGAGTAGTTAATTAGAAAAAAAAATCCGAGGCCTTAGAACATGAATGCACCTCGTAGTTAAAGGAAGAGGGTTCGTTGAGTTCAGCAGCTTGGCAGATAAGATCATTGCACGATACTGAAACAGTCTTCAGTTGAGCACAAATCTGAGGCAACGTGTTGTTACGCTCTGATGAGTCGCGATTTTGCCTCTTTTCGGATGGCGAAAGGCGACGAATAAATCGATGGCCCAATGTCATGCTTACCCGCAGTGTGGTGGATGTAATTATGGCATTGGATACTTCCGTGACGTTTTGAGCGTTTTCTCCTTAGCACGACTTGGACTTACTCATTGAGGTTAACCTGAACAAAGCCCGGATGTTTATTTCAAGTTGACCTTTCTTCTACATCTTGACGATTAGTATGCAGTAAACACTCTCGTCTCCCGAGATGATAACAGCCGACTTCAAAGGCTGCACGCACACTTTCCTGGTTTGACGAATCCTCAAGCACCCTCTCGTATATCGACTGGCCTGTTAAATCGACCGATCTTAACCCATAGCTACACCAGAATTATGTGGAACAAAGGCCGAAACGTAGCGATCAATATCTCGGTAATCTGGTAGCTCTAACGTATCGAATCAGTGTGCGTCTTCAGATTGATACAGCATATCTGAAGAAAGTTTTGGACTCTCTTCCTCACCGAATTCAGGCCATAATATGCAATGATACGCGGTATTAGCGTAATGTCTACTGGGAAGACACTAATTTTTTATTCGCTATGCTTAATACGGTGTTCTACATATGACACAAGGCTATATGGTCGTTTTCGAACGGTTTTCTTGCTTAAATATTTTTTAAAATTTTTATTTGCAACCGTCACTTATTACTGAGAATTATTAAACGGCCAGTTGTCGAGTGAACTGTTACTGTATAAGTAGACAAGTAGGGGCAAGTCAAGGAGGAGCATTTTCTGCTCTCCGGGAAAAAATGCTTGTTGGACAGTAAATGTATCAAGAGATTGTGAGGATCAGGGTGGGGAGGCTAAAAACCGACCTTAACCTTTCCCAGGATTTATGACGCGGGAAATCTAGACATTCGGAACGCGATTTGAATTTCGTTTCTTCAATATGTGAGGCCAGTTCCTTAAAAGATGTGCCAACTGGCTCGGTGGTGTGTGCGTTGGGCAACATCGCTATTAATGGCTTACAACCCCAACTGTACTTAGTATGTGTGGTGAACTGCATTGCGAACAGTCATTTTATGTCAGAGAAGCTGTAGTCCTATATGCTAACAAAAAAAGAAAAGAGGGGGACTTAAAGTATTAGCTGGAATTTGGAAGTTTTCTTCAGAGGGCGTCTAAACATTCTGCGTGGTGTCTGCTTGTTCTATATCGTGTCTCCCTACCACTTTCGCGCAACGACGCTCTGAGGGTGTTTTTTAGGGAATTGACTAGTTGAACCTGGGACCTGTTGCTGGTAAGGAGACGCCAGACCACACATGACATGTAAAATTCAGAAGAGTTCAGTACTTAGTATGTGTGGTGAACTGCATTGCGAACAGTCATTTTATGTCAGAGAAGCTGTAGTCCTATATGCTAACAAAAAAAGAAAAGAGGGGGACTTAAAGTATTAGCTGGAATTTGGAAGTTTTCTTCAGAGGGCGTCTAAACATTCTGCGTGGTGTCTGTTTGTTCTATATCGTGTCTCCCTACCACTTTCGCGCAACGACGCTCTGAGGGTGTTTTTTAGGGAATTGACTAGTTGAACCTGGGACCTGTTGCTGGTAAGGAGACGCCAGACCACACATGACATGTAAAATTCAGAAGAGTTCAGTGAGACTAGCGATGATATAACCAAATACTTAATGATTTCAGCGTCAGCTCCACTGCACTTCCTGTAAAAGAATCTTAATACTAACTAAATTTAGTGGAAGGGGTTCAAGGCTTTCCTATTTTTAGTTAGCTGGTAAAATAACGTCGAAAAAGCAGTTAAGTTTACCATTGGAAATTTTATTCTACTCACAAAACATCGTTTATAAATTGCACTATTGATAAAAGGAAATGTTTTAATACAGGATGGTAAAAACCAACTGCGTTCAACAAAAATGTGAACGAATATTCACTGAATGGGTTTCCAAGTTCTACAATGGATCGAAGGATGACCTATGCCATATCACATCTATAATCTAGGTTTAAATTAAGTTTCACAAAAGAGAAAACTATCAAAATGGTCTACAGTGACCCTCAATTATCTTTAATTACTTATCTAAGTTGTCGTAAATTACAGTGGCTGATGTGGCTTCTCAATAACTATATAACAGAAAAATCATCGCGTTTCAGATTTTTACTTCAAGTGGAAAATGTGAACACCATGAGCTTTAATTGACGATCGAAACTAGTATTATGTAAAGGGGATGTAACAGATGAGGCTTCTGCAGTTCTGAGTGAAGCCTTATGCGCTCAAAAATGCGGCATCGCGTGCGTTCATTACCTTGTCGGTGTTCGTCAGGGGGCAGCACAGCTCCGGTCACCTGGCTGTCTCGGAAGCAACTCTCTCCTAACTTCTCCTTACTACAATTTACCGAAGTTGGTTTAAAAAAACTATCTGGCTGTGTTTTCATCTCACCAATGAGGGTCTCAATGTTAACCTTAAGCTCCGCCTACAAAAATTCTGTCTCTCCAATGAGAAACGTTATACTTTTCGTGGTGGGGCAGTGTTTTTAAAGTTTGCAACGTAACAGAGACGCGAAAAAGTCTCACGCAAAAACTTGCGGGTGGTGTGGCCCTTGCGGTTAGCTGGCGACGTGGGTGTCCGTCCGTCCCTTATCGTACGGCCTTCCAGCTTAACACGGTTCTGCTCTCGGCTTCTGTTCTCGTTTCTCCCCTCGGAACTGCGTCTGTCTCACGGTAGGAAGGTATGACATGCATTTAGGCATTCTTGTTTAGTCTGTGGTATTCCATTTCCTCATTCGTTACTCGTATTACTTTGGTTAATTTAATGTCACGATTTATTCGGAGCTATGTGACATACTACTGGATTTGCTTATCATGTCAGGGTTTTCATGGAAGGTATTGGATTTGCCTGACACCTTACAGGCGGTATAATTGAATTACTTGATCCATGCAAGTAGGTCTTGTATTTTGCTATTGAAAATCATGTAGAATGAATTATGATATTTAAAGCAGAGATAGATTCAACTGATGTTGTGTATTGTCTCAAAACTAGATTTTGAAATGCCACTGTTATATGTTTATGTGTTTTGACGAAGCTATGCTGAGTATATTTATATGTTTTGACGGTGCCATTACGGCCTTATCACTTTAGGACATGGTGTAGAAAAGATCTGAGGATGGTCATTACTGACTGCAACCGGTCGTCGTCTTTGTGATCAAAGACTGGAATAAAAAACTTTTGACTGTTATATTGGTTTGTGACTTAAATCACACATCTCCAGTGTGAAACAAATTAAGTATGTTTTCAACAGTTTCCTGTATGCACTATCATTTCTTCGTCCATAAATTCTAAGTATACGAAAAAAGTATCAGTGTATTAGATTGTACACTGAGAACAAGTATGGTAACATTTCATGACAGTATTCAATCTCAGTCATGTGAACGTCTTCTAACCGAAAGTATTATTTGCGGAATTGTGACTCGACAGGTATCCATGCGAATGAGTGGATCGGCCCCGCCAGCGTCACGTGGTTTGTCAACCAGATGCTAACCACCAACGACACGGCGATCAGCAACGTCGTAAGGCAGTTCAACTTCTACGTCTTTCCCAACCTCAACCCCGACGGCTACGAGTACACCTGGACTACGGTGAGAAGCTATCCTAATCTTGGCTTTGAATTTCTTTAAAGATGTGTCGAATAGTTGCGACAAGTTATCATTCTGCACAACACCATGACCTAAACCAACTCACCTGGGTTTCGTGAGTACACATCTACTTCAGCATCTACACTGGTGTCCAAAATTAAAGCAACAAAAGGAAAATTTTGCAAGGTGCTTTATTTTGCCACAAAACAGTATAAACAGGTAATTGTAAAGTAGAAACAATGCAAAGAATTCAGAACGTAAACAACTGCAACCTGCATAACGGTAGACAAAAATGTTCTTCTTTTTTCCAACTTAACAGATTTGTACACACATTTCGATAACTGGTTAATTTGTTTAGTATGTACTGCAATACAGGCCTGACAACGACGGGCCTGCTGTGAGTGATGTCATGAGTCTCATGTTGAGGCTATAGCGCCCATCCTTCCTGCAGAGCTGCTCGCGGTCTTCGAGAGTGGTTGGTGGATGCTGACGTGGTGCAAGCCATCTCCCTACTGCGTCCCAGGAATGCCCTATGAGATTCAAATCGGGAGAGCGAGCAGTCCACGCCACGCGTGCAGTATTTTCCGTTTCCGAGAAAACAGCAACTACTCGTGCTCTACGAGATCGAGCATCATCGTCCATCAATGCGAAGTCTGGCCGCACAGCAACTCGCAGCAAGCGTACATGAGGTCCCAAGACCTCGTCACAATACCTGTCAGCAGTTAAATCTTGCCGAGCCACCCGTACAATTTCATGAAAAGGGGTTCGAGTGGAAAACATAATCCCTGCCCACACCATTAGGGATCCTCCTTGATATCAGTCTGTTTCCACAATGTTTGGGTCCCGAAATTGTGTTGCACGTTTCCTCCAGATGCCAACCCATCGAGAATCATCGTCCAGACTAAATCGGAACTCATCTGTGAAAACAACATTGGCCCACTGTTCAACTGCCCAGTTATCATGTTGATGACTCCATTCTAGACGTTCCCTTCTGTGAAGACGCGTCAGAGGTAGACATGCAGCATAAAGGCCACTCTGCCGAACCCTTCTGTGCATCGTTTGCCTCGACACAACACGTCCAGTGGACGCTGCGAGCTGACCTGGCCAGTTGCCGTGCAGTACTAAGGCGGTACTGCTCTTCTGAAGTCACACGTGGCCGGCCCTGCCCTGCTCTTCGGAATACAGTTTCGGTCTCTCTGTCGCCACATCTGAGAAACAACGGAACGATTCATATTAAGACATCGGGCCACATCAGTTTGCGATTGTCCTGCTTCCATTCTTTCTGTGGCCTTCCATGGCAGAGAGTCTGGTAGGCATAATCTCTGTGCCATATTGCACCGTCTGCGACTGTGGATGTGAGACTACCCGGCAAACACTACCTCGTTTCATAGGTGCCCTGACGTCATCGTCCGCATCGTTGTCCATTGACCGGAATGTCAACTTCCGTGCAGAACAAGGTCGTACGGACTAGAGTGCTGCAACGCTCAGCGTTTGACCGGTCACGGCTCGCCTGTTGACGGGGGGACCGAGCCGCTCGTGTCCGGCCCCACACGACTCGGCTCGGTCACGTACTCGCCCCATGTCTGATGTCCGGATTCCGGACACGCGGATAACCGAGCATGACCGGTCACCGCTGACGTCTCACCGCTCCTCGCCACGGCTCGCTGCTCTGTACTGTACAAATCCAACGCCTCTCTCTCTCTCTCTCTCTCTCTCTCTCTTTCAATACAAAAGTAACATTTCCAAGAACGGGTACGTGACACAGCTAAATTCATAAAGCACCTGGAAAGTAAAATGATATTTCAATACAATCGCAGATAGAAGACGAGTCTCATTTCCAAACAAAAGGATATTTTTCCTTTCATTTATAGGAAACATTAAATAAGTGCTTTCCCTGTAATCTAGAAGAGAACCATCTTCATAAAGAAAGCATATAAAGAACATTAAACATTTACAGACGTAACTTGTCATACGTTTCAATTGTTTGCAACATAAACAAAATTATAGTTATTGTTGATCAGCAGGAAATCACTAACGCGTTCCGGATTTAATTGGCTGCGGCAATTTGTTGGTAACGTGCCGGCTTTACTAAAGTACCTTTCACTAGGTGCGTTTGTTGCTGGGATACATAAAATACGTCTTGCAACTGCAGCCAAACCTGGCAGATCTGTTTCATGTCTGCTCCACCACTGTAAGATGTCATCATCATCTCCGGGGTGCATTAAATGTACATATCTACTTCATCTGCTCCGGATGATCTGTTGTTCCTCCATTCCTTGAAACGAGCTCTCTTTCTGGGTGGTGATGACACAGTACTTGAAGGATCTATGATAATAAACAAAAGAGACAAGTAATACAGAACTGATATGGAAATCATCGAAACATTCCCGTAAGAGACCGATGACCTCGCTGTTTGGTCTCTCCCCCCAAACAACCCGACACCCCGTTCCCACAAAAACGAGATGTTTTACGTTAATTAAATATTATACGAGTCACAACATTCCCGTTTCTCTATAATACATTTTCCACTAACTATGCAAAAACGATTATGTTAATGATTGAATGTTGTACCTGCGTACGTAGCACACATTTATCGCACATTGTTAAGAATTTCCTGCTTTTCACTTATTTCAAGCCATATTAAGATAACGGAAGGACGGCCAAAGAAACGATCTTTGTGAGGTTTCTTGCAACTGTGTTTCTTTAAATGAGTGGTTCCCGACTGGAAAAACAATAAAGTGGAGCAGTTTATGCACGATACGTACCCAGTAGACGCAATGTTTTCATCTACAACCAACAGAAATGTACTGCATACTTGGCTTTTTAGACCTTCCCATTTCTTTAATGTGTAAACATTGGTTTCAATCTTACGTCTTACTACACTGGCTTCCTCGCGCTGCATGATTACAGAGAGACACACCACAAACAAGAAGCCCGTACTGGCTGCAGTGTCACACGGATAATAACACGTGTAATGTGTTTGTAGTTACGTGCTACGTATTCGGTCACGGCTTCTATGCTCGGTCACAAGAACTAGTTCGGGTAGCCTATCCAGTTAGGGTGTGCTCGCCCCACCTCGTATTTTGTGCTCGCTTACTCGGTCATGCAGGACTCTAGTACGGACATCTGGTTGACAGTTAGTATGATTATAACCTGAATTAGACACAGGACGGGGAAATAACGGTTTGTTGCTTTAATTTTGGATACCAGTGTAGTTTCTCTTAAAATGTTGCTGTTGCAACAGCTACTCTTCCCCCCCCCCCTCCCGCCCCCCCCCCCCCCCCCCCGAAGTGTTATAACCACATGCTGGCTATCAGAAAATATCTTGGTTCGAAATGTTTTCTTTGGGGTACTCTTTATTCGGCTTCACTCTTTTTTTTTAGTCATCTGGCTACAATTTGTGTGACACTCATACAGCTGGGTGTTTCACGTTGATCATTGCTGCTACAAACAAACAGAATGCTTTCAAAGGCCTCAGCGGCTTAGATAATAAATTGAAGTTTTCTTCTGTGCACTGGTTTACCTGTCTGTCACAGCGTTATGTTAATTGCAGTTATTAAATACTCACAAACAAAACTGCCAAAGCTTAAGAGAGCGGATGTATTTTTGAAATACTGCATAAAATTTGATGTCCTTCGCATTATGTTTTGTAACAACAGGGCTCTGTTTTTTTTACATTGTGTCCGTTACAACGACTAAAGGTCGTATTTTAGTTGACGTATATGACATCTGGAAAGATGTTTTATTAGATACACAGTGTTGTCTTTACAATAGGCACCTTTCAACCAATGAATAAAAATACAATTGTCACTTATAACCGAAATATTCGTCACGAGAGAATTCAGCAACTGTGCCGATTTAAAAAAAAATTATACATTATTTATTTTTCCGTTACACTTGCATATGTGCAGCTGAGATGGAAAAGAAAATAAGTATTAAAAATTCACACATTTTATGGGAAACTATCATCAGTGACCTTCGATATATAAGCCATTAACTAGAAAATTCTATGTACAATTGTTGTTTGATGTAAATTCATAATTGTCTGGAAAATTAAAATAGTTGGCACACCATAAAAAGTTTCATAAGATTTTATAGGAAATAGTAATAATGAATAAAGACAAACATGTGGTTCCTGAAGAGGGGCAGCAGCCTTTTCAGTAGTTGCAGGGGCAACAGTCTGGATGATTGACTGATCTGGCCTTGTAACATTAACCAAAACGGCCTTGCTGTGCTGGTACTGCGAACGGCTGAAAGCAAGGGGAAACTACAGCCGTAATTTTTCCCGAGGACATGCAGCTCTACTGTATGATTAAATGATGATGGCGTCCTCTTGGGTAAAATATTCCGGAGGTAAAATAGTCCCCCATTCGGATCTCCGGGCGGGGACTACTCAGGAGGACGTCGTTATCAGGAGAAAGAAAACTGGCGTTCTGCGGATCGGAGCGTGGAATGTCAGATCCCTTAATCGGGCAGGTAGGTTAGAAAATTTAAAAAGGGAAATGGATAGGTTAAAGTTAGATATAGTGGGAATTAGTGAAGTTCGGTGGCAGGAGGAACAAGACTTTTGGTCAGGTGATTACAGGGTTATAAATACAAAATCAAATAGGGATAATGCAGGAGTAGGTTTAATAATGAATAAAAAAATAGGAGTGCGGGTTAGCTACTACAAACAGCATAGTGAACGCATTATTGTGGCCAAGATAGACACAAAGCCCATGCCTACTACAGTAGTACAAGTTTATATGCCAACTACCTCTGCAGATGATGAAGAAATAGATGAAATGTATGACGAGATAAAAGAAATTATTCAGGTAGTGAAAGGAGACGAAAATTTAATAGTGATGGGTGACTGGAATTCGTCAGTAGGAAAAGGGAGAGAAGGAAACATAGTAGGTGAATATGGATTGGGGGGAAGGAATGAAAGAGGAAGCCGCCTTGTAGAATTTTGCACAGAGCATAACTTAATCATAGCCAACACTTGGTTCAAGAATCATAAAAGAAGGTTGTATACGTGGAAGAATCCCGGAGATACTAGTAGGTATCAGATAGATTATATAATGGTAAGACAGAGATTTAGGAACCAGGTTTTAAATTGTAAGACATTTCCTGGGGCAGATGTGGATTCTGACCACAATCTATTGGTTATGAACTGCAGATTGAAACTGAAGAAACTGCAAAAAGGTGGGAATTTAAGGAGATGGGACCTGGATAAACTGAAAGAACCAGAGGTTGTAGAGAGTTTCAGGGAGAGCATAAGGGAACAATTGACAGGAATGGGGGAAAGAAATACAGTAGAAGAAGAATGGGTAGCTCTGAGAGATGAAGTAGTGAAGGCAGCAGAGGATCAAGTAGGTAAAAAGACGAGGGCTAATAGAAATCCTTGGGTAACAGAAGAAATATTGAATTTAATTGATGAAAGGAGAAAATACAAAAATGCAGTAAATGAAGCAGGCAAAAAGGAATACAGACGTCTCAAAAATGAAATCGACAGGAAGTGCAAAATGGCTAAGCAGGGATGGCTAGAGGACAAATGTAAGGATGTAGAGGCTTGTCTCACTAGGGGGAAGATAGATACTGCCTACAGGAAAATTAAAGAGACCTTTGGAGAGAAGAGAACCACTTGTATGAATATCAAGAGCTCAGATGGCAACCCAGTTCTAAGCAAAGAAGGGAAGGCAGAAAGGTGGAAGGAGTATATAGAGGGTTTATACAAGGGCGATGTACTTGAGGACAATATTATGGAACTGGAAGAGGATGTAGATGAAGACGAAATGGGAGATAAGATACTGCGTGAAGAGTTTGACAGAGCACTGAAAGACCTGAGTCGAAACAAGGCCCCGGGAGTAGACAACATTCCATTTGAACTACTGATGGCCTCGGGAGAGCCAGTCATGACAAAACTCTACCATCTGGTGAGCACGATGTATGAGACAGGCGAAATACCCTCAGACTTCAAGAAGAATATAATAATTCCAATCCCAAAGAAAGCAGGTGTTGACAGATGTGAAAATTACCGAACTATCAGTTTAATAAGTCACAGCTGCAAAATACTAACGCGAATTCTTTACAGACGAATGGAAAAACTGATAGAAGCCGACCTCGGGGAAGATCAGTTTGGATTCCGTAGAAATGTTGGAACACGTGAGGCAATACTGACCTTACGACTTATCTTGGAAGAAAGATTAAGAAAAGGCAAACCTACGTTTCTAGCATTTGTAGACTTAGAGAAAGCTTTTGACAATGTTAACTGGAATACTCTCTTTCAAATTCTGAAGGTGGCAGGGGTAAAATACAGGGAGCGAAATGCTATTTACAGTTTGTACAGAAACCAGATGGCAGTTATAAGAGTCGAGGGGCATGAAAGGGAAGCAGTGGTTGGGAAAGGAGTAAGACAGGGTTGTAGCCTCTCCCCGATGTTATTCAATCTGTATATTGAGCAAGCAGTAAAGGAAACAAAAGAAAAATTCGGAGTAGGTATTAAAATTCATGGAGAAGAAGTAAAAACTTTGAGGTTCGCCGATGACATTGTAATTCTGTCAGAGACAGCAAAGGACTTGGAAGAGCAGTTGAACGGAATGGACAGTGTCTTGAAAGGAGGATATAAGATGAACATCAACAAAAGCAAAACGAGGATAATGGAATGTAGTCAAATTAAGTCGGGTGATGCTGAGGGAATTAGATTAGGAAATGAGACACTTAAAGTAGTAAAGGAGTTTTGCTATTTAGGAAGTAAAATAACCGATGATGGTCGAAGTAGAGAGGATATAAAATGTAGACTGGCAATGGCAAGGAAAGCGTTTCTCAAGAAGAGGAATTTGTTGACATCGAGTATAGATTTAAGTGTCAGGAAGTCGTTTCTGAAAGTATTTGTATGGAGTGTAGCCATGTATGGAAGTGAAACGTGGACGATAACTAGTTTGGACAAGAAGAGAATAGAAGCTTTCGAAATGTGGTGCTACAGAAGAATGCTGAAGATAAGGTGGGTAGATCACGTAACTAATGAGGAGGTATTGAATAGGATTGGGGAGAAGAGAAGTTTGTGGCACAACTTGACTAGAAGAAGGGATCGGTTGGTAGGACATGTTTTGAGGCATCAAGGGATCACAAATTTAGCATTGGAGGGCAGTGTGGAGGGTAAAAATCGTAGAGGGAGACCAAGAGATGAATACACTAAGCAGATTCAGAAGGATGTAGGTTGCAGTAGATACTGGGAGATGAAGAAGCTTGCACAGGATAGAGTAGCATGGAGAGCTGCATCAAACCAGTCTCAGGACTGAAGACCACAACAACAACAACAGTAAAGTCACTCGAAATTGCAGTTAACGACAGTTCGTGATTCGATTTTTCAGTGTCGGGACTGTAAACTATAAACAATTTTGATGCTTCTCTAAGCAGCAAGCCGGCCGGTGTGCCCGAGCGGCGGTTCTAGGCGCTTCAGTTTGGCACCGCGCGACCACTACGGTCGCAGGTTCGAATCCTGCCTCGGGCAGGGATGTGTGTAATGTCCTTAGGTTAGTTAGGTTTAAGTAGTTCCAAGTTCTAGGGGACTGATGACCTCAGATGTTAAGTGCCATAGTGCTCAGAGCCATTTCAACCATTTTTTCGAAGCAGCAACAACCTTGGGTGTCAGAGTTGCTAGCAGTTTTCTAGAAATCTGTAAAGTCTTGACTATCGACTATTCATAGTAATCTGATACATCCAAAATCGACATTCTACAGCTCACTACACAAAACTAGAGGGCGAATCAGTACACATTGTCTGGTCCCTTCAACCCCACAACCAACCAACCAGTACACATTGTAACAATAAAGCAAGAGAATAAGGATATGGTTTACTAAAGACCATTGAATGTGGTGAAGTAAACATTTGACGTCCTCGTCGATGTCAGTGAGTCAAGCATTTCATAGTAAATGTTATTTAGTTTGACATGCAGCTCGCATTGCTGAATTTTGTTAACAGTTTGTTACAATGAGCGATTATGGAGACATTACACGATCTGACGCTCGGCTACCTAACGTCTCGTCAGACTGTTACAACTAGTGTTCTTGCTAGCTGCTACTGCGTGTCTGATGTGACGTACGTCTGTTCGCAGGATCGCAACTGGCGCAGGACCCGCACCCCCTACTCACCGTGCTACGGCGCTGATCCAAACCGCAATTGGGACTTCCACTGGGCAGGTAAGGCACCTGCCGGTTACCTGCACACTTTTTGGTAACATTAGCGACTTTTTTGAACACATTTTGCGTAATTACGATGAGCTTCGAGAGAAGGAAGGAAGATTGAAGTTCAACGTACCGTCAACAGTGCGGTCATTAGAGACAGAGCACAAGCTCGGATTACGGAAGGATGGGGAAGAAAATCGCCCGTACCTTTTTCAAAGGAACCATCACGGAATTTGCCTGGAGCAATTTAGGGAAGACACGGAAAACGTAAATCTGGATGGCCGGCCTGGGATTTGAAACGTTGTCCTCCCGCATGCGAGTCAAACAGCTTCGAGAAACCTCTGCGTTATTTGGGGAATGAGTAGAGCTGACGATTATAAGCAAGAAGAATAACTCTCTGGTGCCCACTATATGCTCTGATTTGAAAAGGGCAGTATACATCTTACAGGTATAGCAGTTCATGACAGAATTCAGAGTCTGTTGAGGTGTAATTTTAAAAGCAAATATTACAGATTACCTTGTTGAATGCTTAGGTAATCATGTTGAGTCTGGAGGAAGGCCACCGATGTTAAGTATTTTTTCTAAGTGATAATGATGAAGCATTATAAGTCTGCCACTGTTATGCTCCAAACGCATTCATTTATTTAGTCAATAACTGTGTAATACTAACATTTCATACTTGAACGTGTGTGGGTAGCACTGAAATTTTCCTTATAAAATATTTTGATAAGTAACACATCAACTAATTTCATTCAACATGCATCCGAACAAAATAACACTTTTTTAATTCCACCATATGACAAAAAAAAGACTGTTGTAATATCCGCGAAAAACGAGAAAACATTGCAGTGTCGAGTAGAGTTTATTTTGAATAGAAGTAACTCCTATTTCTCAGAATTTATTGTAAACACGAACAATCAAAATTTAAGCTATAAAATTACTATGTCGCTTATAGGGCCGATATTGTACTAAATTTTTAGCACAGAAAATAGGTATAATACTTTAAAAGATGAATATGTACAAATTTGAATCGACGCATGGCTGTTATCGTCCCTTTTCACGGCAGTGAACGCTATTAGATTGTTTGACCACAAGTAGGTCGTGATGTTTACGGAATTTGCACTTTTAAAGGACACAATGACTGCCATATTTGAGAATTGTCTATTTACACTTTGTTAAATAACGCAATGATCGTAAAGTGCTCCTCATGTGCGTGGGATATTTTTCGGTTGTTATTCCAGACGGATTGTAACAACCCTCGTAGTGAAAATGCTACCTCTGCTCTAGTGGGATGTCACCTAAAATACTCCCTGGTCTTGGCCAAGTTGTATTAGACGTTGCTTCTCATCTGTCGTCTCGGAGCTTACTTAGCATCTGGAGAAGTCCTAGTCGCCACTGTGGCGAATCCACGCACTAACAGTGCCATGCCGTGAACGAGACAAAACACGTAATGTATTGCTCCATAGATGTCCTCCGAAACGTTTATTGACGGAGCCGTACTATTTCTGTGCACTTCTACACACATACTGTCAAGCAAAATAAGGGCGGGAAGCCACGCTTTGACCGGCGAAACAGAGTGAGAATGGTCATTTTTTCCATACCACTAATCAATGTCTTTACATTATTATAAGAGCTCTCTGACAATCTAGCAAATGCTCCCTCATGAAGTCGCTACCCTTTTTCTAAAAACCGGAAAACAACATCATTGTTCGCTGAGGATCAATGAATGTTGACTTTACGCACCCAACACTTTTAAAACGTGAGCTTCGCCCCACATGGCTCATTACTCCCGTCCTACCGTCGCGAGGACTGCCGATTGACTCCCGATAACCCAAACCGCACCACGAAATAATTTTATCATACAGGCCTTTCGGTTAATCAGCCTCCAGAGAAGAATCTAGGCACTTCAATTGGTACTTCCATGCTAATGCTCATAGTAGTTGTAAGTTGTTGCTTCCTGCCAGTCTTGTGACAAGTTTCCCGTCCAAAGGGTATTAGGAAACACAGGTCATGCTTGGAAGTGTTCCTTTGACACATCAGCGCTAGGTGAGACCACCACCATTTAGCTGAACTGCGGGTGAGGCCGGTCCAGTTGGGTAAGTCCTGAAGAGTTGAATCACTTTTCTCCCCCTCGGCAAAAAATTAAGGTTTTTTTTTTTTTTTTTTTTTTTTTTTTTGCTTCTGGCAGCATGGTCGTATAGAGTGTCATATAAACTTTAGTACAGTATATAACTTAGTCACTGCCGTGTAAAATAAAAGAGGTATGATAAAATGAAAATGCCACTTAACTCGGAAACGGAGCAACGTTACGAATTTTTTCTTAACAGTTATTTCTCAGCAGAAACTCCCTTGCAACATCCTTACAAGGTTTTCAGCTGTTTCTGACCTTCCTGCACACATGTCATCGAAGTGGCGCGTGACGATTACTATTTCATTTTTGAGCTTGACGCGTCATCCTCGGCCGATAAGGGTCACTGGATTCGGATATGAAGAGGCATGAGGTCAACACACCGCTCTCCCGGCCGTCTTAAAAACCATGCAAGTTTTATAAAAAACAAAGAGCAATAGTGATGGCTCTCTACTTCCTCCAAAGCACAACATTTTGGTTCGCTGTGCATTTACGAGGGTTGGAAGATTAATAGAGGCAACTATTTATTTACTGCTCGTGCAAAATAGATACTTGTTTCAAAGTTTTACTGACGTTCAAAGTAGTCACCAGCATTGTGTATAACGCGTTGCCAGTGATGTGGAAGTCGTAGGATACTCTTAGCAGTGCCAATTGTGTCGACAGTTCGAGCGGCGCCGTCTATTGCCCGACGAATTTGCAGCAGTTCTGTAGCGAATGCTGTGAAGTGTTTCCTTCAGTTTAGATATCGAGTTGAACTTGTGAGGGCTTAACTCAGGGGAGTGCAGTAGGTCGTATAGCACTTCGCAGCCCCATCAGTCAAACAAATCAGTAACAGCTTGCACGGTACGTACTTGAGCATTGTCCTGTAAATTGATGGTCAGGTCTCCAGAAAGTGTCATCACTTCTGTCTCTATGCTGTTAATTTTTTTGGAACACAACCTACGACCAGCTTAGAGACAGAAGTGATGACACTTTCTGCAGGACCTGACCTTCATTTTTCAGGACAATGCTCAAGCACGTACCGTGCAAGCTGTTACTGATTTGTTTCACTGATGGGGCTGCGAAGTGCTGTACCACCTACTACACTCACCTGAGTTAAACCCTCTTGAGTTCAACTCGATTTCTAAACTGAAGGAAATACTTGACGGCATTCGCTTCAGAACTGCTACAGATTTGTCGGACAGTAGACCGCGCCGCTCGAACTGTCAACACAACTGGCACTGCTAAGAGTATCCTACGACTTCCACATCGCTGGCAACGGGTTATACACGATGCTGGTGACTACTTTGAACGTCAGTAAAACTTTGAAACAGGTATCTATTGTGCACGAACTATAAATAAATAGTTGCCACTATTAAAGTTCCAACACTCGTGTTTTGTCTGACTGCAGCGACTCCCACAAGTTCATTGATATGAACGTCATAAAGTCACATAAAATTTAAACACTCCTAACTAGAAATGTCTCCATAACGTCACGGGAAACACCCCGAATACTGTGTGCAGAGCAAGTGTTTCTGGATGTTTTCAACAAACCCCTACATACTGCACTCGTACAGACAGCCTGCGCTCAGGGATTTAAGCACGCAATCTTCCCGCACATCAAACAGGAAGAAACAACGAGAAATGATACAATGGGAAATACTCTACGCCTTGCACTTCACAGTGATATGTAGAGTATAGATGTAGATGAAGGCGTGTGGTGTGTGTAGGGGAAGTTTAACACGTCCGGGAGGAAAGGGGGTAGATATGCAGTACTGATGAAAGCTAGCCTTTAGCACTCGAGACTGTACAGCACTACCTAGACACAGGAACTAGGCTGAATATTTAACGACCGTGTGCCTAGACCCACGTACCTGGTCCTTCCCGCCGCGGTTAATGTGCTGCTCTCTGCACTGCCTGCTATGATGTGCCCTGTAATAACTATCGTCTAGCAAGGAGAGGAGCCACTCACACTAACCAACACCAAGTTGATTTGGTAGAATTCACTGTATTCTGTTAAACACTCGCACATGTTGGGGCTGCACTGTTCACAATTAACATTATTCCACAATGGACATGATAAGCATTTGTACTCCAAGTACGTGTTCGTTGTGACGTATAAAGTTGCTGTCTAAATGATGGCATCCAATGCATAAACACGGTGCATACAACACAAAATAATCACTGTTCAAATATGTGTGAAATCTTATGGGACTTAACTGCTAAGGTCATCAGTCCCTAAGCTTACACACTACTTAACCTAAATTATCCTAAGGAAAAACACACATACCCATGCCCGAGGGAGGACTCGAACCTTCGCCGGGAGCAGTCGCACAGTCCATGACTGCAGCGCCTCAGACCGCTCGGCCAATCCCGCGCGGCAATCACTGTTCAACAACAACCAGTTGACGATTGGCACAGTTCTTCCAACAATACAGAACAATTCTGTAGCTTATAACACAATCATGCTCGTGACCGAATCGCGACGCGGATGCTCCATAAAATTTCGGGTACGATATACGAACGAGAAAGTACCTCCGCTCGTTATATTCAGCCAGTGAAAAAGATATGTGTTTCTCTCACTTAGAACTTGCAATTAGGACTATACCAGTTCACATTATCTTCCCGTAACCGTCGCGAAGCGGTTGTTGTTGTTCTCCCGACATGACATACGAAACCGAGAAACATCTCCTTTTGGATAAACATTGATACTGCGTCGTGAACATTGAAATTAAACGCAAAACTTTTGTGGCAAACATTTTCAATTACTTCACCATAGCTTGTAAGATACGTGCTGCAGTCACGGCATCAACACAACTCTCCGCCTACACTGCACGAAAGCTACACCATGACTCGCCACTGTGGCTCTGCGCTCGGCAGAGGCGACTATCGATAGTCAACGATACAATTCTATGCTTACAGGAGGGAAAAAATGCAAAACGGACGATATTAGTGTCGGATTCATAGTAGACGGACTTACTGAGCTGATTAGTGACGTACTCTAAAGTTTTCCGTGTTTAGTACAAGATTTGACAGCGCCGGATAACCCACTGCAAAGTTATTTGCATATTATTGGGCACACGTTTTTTCTCCACCTCGCCGTCTGTTCTCACTTCTGAAATTTGCTCTAAGGTAACCCTTCTTGAGTAAAATTCAATCATTGAGCAGTGATGATCTTGAAGGAGATCTTAGCAGCGGAATCGAAGCGATGAGGAGGAGAGATTTTGAAACATGGCCATTTTACATTGTATTATTGCAGTTTTAGTTTTTTTAGTTACTCAGTAACAATGGAATGTGCCTTGGTGCCGGCAGAGGAAGGCGCCAACACGACCGGCTGCACCAACTACTTTGCCGGGCCGGCGCCGTTCTCGGAGGTGGAGACGAGGACGTACTCGCAGTTCCTGGCCAGCCTCGGCGACGACTTCCAGCTCTACCTGGACTTCCACAGCTACGGCCAGATGCTCATGTTCCCCTACGGACTCTCCAGTCTGGTCGCTCCCAACTACGACGAGCTGGTGAGGCAACTGAAGCACCATTCCGAATTGTTGCAGTGCACTCATATTTCACTGCGTTTGATAGTACCACCATCTTCCCCACTCTAAGCAGGGATAAATAACAAAAATCTGCAATTGTTTGCTTTCCATGTGTCTTAAGAAATAGCCTTGCAAAATCACTCTTTGTCGTTGTGGTCTTCAGTCAGAAGTCTTGTTTGATGCAGCTCTTCACGTTATTCAGTCCTGTGCAAACAACTCTGAATAACAATTGCACCCTAAATGTACTTGAACCTACTTATTGTATTCAAGTCTTGGTCTCCCTCTACGATCCCCCCCTTCCCCCTCCACACCCACACTTCCTTCCATTAAAGAACTAACGATTCTTTGATGTCTCAGGATGTGTGCCACGAATCGATGCCTTCTCTTAGTCCAAATGGACCACAAATTTCTTTTTCCCTTGAGTCTATTCACCATTCTTTCATTCGTTATTCGATTAACCCACCAAAGTTTCAAAATTCTTCTATTGCACTACATGTTAAAAGCTTCTATTCTCTTCTTTTCAGAATTCTTTATCATCCATATTCGAATTTCGTACAAGGGCGCAATCCTGGCAAATACCTTCAGAAACGACTTTTTGCCACTTAAATTTTTATTCGATGTTAGATAATTTATCTTTTTCAGAAACCCTTGTATTACAATTGCTAGGTTGTGTTTTAGATCCTCTGCAGCTCGGCCATTGACAATTATTTTACTGCCCGAATAGCAAAACTCACTGCTTGCATGAAGAGTCTCATTTACTAATCTTATTCAATCTGTATCACCAGATTTATAAGGGACAGTCAAAAAGTTTCTGTTCGAACGCCATACAATCCAGACTTGGTACGCCAATCAGGAAAAACCGCTATGGGCACTGAGGCAACCATCCCACCGATGTACCAAGTGGAACATATCTTTTTGGTAAAACAGCTGGGTTAAGAAGAATAAAGTAGAACAGAGTTTATATATCTTCCAACATTTTACATGTTGTTGGTGTAAATATTTATATATAAAGCTAATATACAAAAGGTACATAATATTTCACGGTATATCACTGGCACATTGTTACACATAACGTGAAAATTATGTATGCAGGAACGTACTAACCGACGACTTGTTACAACTTACAAGTTAATATGGCAGTAATTAGAGAGAACTTCATGTCACTTCAGTCTGATCCCTCATATCCTATTTGAAGTAGCACGCTTTTTTCTTAAACCATTCTGCGAAAGCAACTTTTTAATATACTGTAGGGAACAGAATGGGTAGCTTTGGAAGTATGTTGAAAAACCTGCTGCCTGAATATTTGTGGCTGTTGTTAACATTAGCTACCCTACTGCCAGGTATATCAAATGGTTCAAATGACTCTGAGCACTATGGGACTGAGGTCATCAGTCCCCTAGAACTTAGAACTACTTAAACCTAACTAACCTAATGACATGACACACATCCATGCCCGAGGCAGGATTCGAACCTGCGACCGTAGCGGTCACGCAGCTCCAGACTGTAGCGCCTAGAACCGCTCGGCCACTCCGAACGGCCCGGTTATATCAACTGATTGTATAGTGTATAGTCATTGTAAGGTTAAAATCATTTACTTTCTCTGTAACACTGAGAAGACAGCTATACCTACAGTGATCAGCCAGAACATTATAACCACCGACTTACTATCGATATAAACCTGGCGGGGAATGACTGCTAGTCAGAGACACACACGGTGTCCATGTTGTGAATTAATGATGTAGCGGACAATATTAATAGTACCTTCAGACCTGGAGCCATTTGAACCATTTGAACCCGACGGCAGTGGTATTTTTCAAGAAGGTAATGCTCCATGTCACAAGGCCGGGGGTGTGATGGAGTGCTTCAACGAATACAGTGCCGAGTTCCCATTGACGTTCTGGCCCCCCAACTCGCCAGATTAGAGCTGGGTCGAACACATCTGGGATGTAACTGTCATGACGTCAGACCTCATCGCCCCCCCGCCCCCCCCACCCACCGAGTTTACAGGAATTAGGTGACGTGTGTGTGTGTGTGTGTGTGTGTTTGTGCAGATGTGGTGTCGGCTCCCTCCAGATACCTACCAAGAC
This sequence comes from Schistocerca cancellata, assembly GCF_023864275.1. Classification (NCBI taxonomy): domain Eukaryota; kingdom Metazoa; phylum Arthropoda; class Insecta; order Orthoptera; family Acrididae; genus Schistocerca; species Schistocerca cancellata. The sequence continues at coordinate 67,478,739 of NC_064628.1, forward strand.
CTCACTGTTCTCACGCCACTACGGTTCCCCACTGTTATCCGTGTCAAAGACGGACACAATGGTTATTCAGGCCTTGCAAGCGACCTGCTTGCTGTACATTCTCTTCCGAAAGGAGTAGTCGACCCTTCCAGGCCTTTTTTAAGGGACCGAAGCCGTGATTATTGCCTGGGGAGAGACTAGGGGATTGGAGCAGGTGTTCCAGTGTCTCCCACGAGTTGGCTTAACCTTGCGTTACGACATTTGCGATACGGAACCGAGTTTACAGGAATTAGGTGACGTGTGTGTGTGTGTGTGTGTGTTTGTGCAGATGTGGTGTCGGCTCCCTCCAGATACCTACCAAGACCTCACTGTTCTCACGCCACTACGGTTCCCCACTGTTATCCGTGTCAAAGACGGACACAATGGTTATTCAGGCCTTGCAAGCGACCTGCTTGCTGTACATTCTCTTCCGAAAGGAGTAGCCGACCCTTCCAGGCCTTTTTTAAGGGACCGAAGCCGTGATTATTGCCTGGGGAGAGACTAGGGGATTGGAGCAGGTGTTCCAGTGTCTCCCACGAGTTGGCTTAACCTTGCGTTACGACATTTGCGATACGGGAACGTGCGTTATCACGCAGCAGCAACATCCAGCACGGTACTTGCCGCACATTTGCACAACGTTGGTTTTCTACAGACATACTGCCCCGTACACATGCTTCATTCTCCGATGGATGTCTGCCGGTGTTTGTCCTTAGGCAGCTCATAAAAAATAACACTTCGTTGGTTCTCTTTAGACACATCTGGTAATAAATTCGGCATAGCTCACGATTCCGCATTCACTGCACGCACGTCGGAAAGGCTCAAATGCTGCAAAAAATAGTTCAAATGGCTCTAAGCACTATGGGACTTAACATCTGAGGTCATCAGTCTCCTAGAACTTAGAACTACTGAAACCTAACTAACCTAAGGACATCACACAAATCCATGCCCGAGACAGGATTCGAACCTGCGACCGTAGCGGTCACGCGGTTCCAGACTGAAGTGCCTAGAACCGCTCGGTCACACCGGCCGGCACAAATGCTACACTAATCTTTCGCCTACGTGTTGTTTCTTATACACGCGCATCGGAGTAGCGCTACGTTGCATGTACGGTGCAGCAACGCCCTCGAACGGGAACTTTTTGATCGCCCTTATATTTCGACTACACAACTCTCGTTTTTCTTTCATTGATATTCATTTTATACCTTATTTTCAACGCACTATGCTTCCAGTTAAAATGCTATTGCAAATCCTTTGCCCTGACAGAATTACAGCGTTATTGGCAAATTGCAAAGTGTTTATTTTTTCTTCCTGAACTTAAATTCTTTTTCCAAATTCCTGCGTGGTTTCATTTTTTTGTTTGCCCGCAGTACAGATTAGCTAACATCGGGTAGATGCTACACTCCCAACTTACGCTTTTATTTCGTGCTCTTCGATTCTTATAACACCAGTCTGGTTTCTGGACAGCTTGTAGATAATCTTCCGCTCTCTTGGTTTTAGCCCTTCTGTGCTCAAAGTTGCAAAGAGTGTATTCCAGTCTACGCAATCAAAAGCTTTCTCTCAATCTACAACTGCTGTAAACGTAGGTTTACCTTTCTTCAGTCTGTCTTCCAACGTAAAAATAACTCATACGAATATTTCCGCTTTTTTCCAGCTTGAAATAGCGGGTAGGGCTGCGGAAGTTCTGGCTTCCAGATACGGCACCCAGTTCACATACGGCAGCATTGTGGACACTATCTGTGAGTACCAACCCGATTCTGATGTAACAATATACTGTGTACCAATAACAAAAGCCATTGCAACTAAAAAGATATGTATATGAAGATAGTAACTGTTCTCGAAAGAACAGATACCATTGATGACCGTGCAGCTTCTCTAGAATAAATGATAATTAAGTGAAACCCTTCATATATAGTTAAAGGCTACCCGGCCATTGACCTTCGTCTGTGCGAATGCGCACAGGTTGCCCGAACTCTTACGAGTAATGTCACGTTAGTGGGCGCAAGTAATGAGTGGATGGGCAAATATCTATTAGGTACATTATGTATGTAGATTGTGGACAGTTGGGAATGTGGGTCTCACGGGAAGCGTGCACGGGATAAGTCCCTACAGTCGGGCTATTGATCTGTGTCCTCCGTGTTTCAGATAGATAGAGCGTCTGCCATGTAAGCAGGAGATCCCGGGTTCGAGTCCCGGTCGGGGAACACATTTTCAACTGTCGCCATCGAGGTATATCAACAACACCTGTCGGCAGCTGAGGATTTCAATTAATTATAATTTAAAAAGATATCCGTTCAAAAATATAGTAGTTGTTTTAATAATAGTTGTAGCAGTAGCAGTTTTATTCACACGTAGGTCACCTGTAAGGGGATATCGGATACGTTGTAGTATTACAACTGAAGAACAACAAAAATTATGTAATTCATATATACAGTCATTCACATACTTACAGGTTTAGTTTGAGAAATATGGGACACATAGTCGCCCTTGTCCTTACAGCATCTTTGAAAGACATTTAACCCTCTTGTAACATTTAAGTGATATTCACTGTTCCTGAAACACAACCTATTGTACGTAATCGGCTAAGCAGAATAATACCGTCACGTATATGCGATACTGCTTACTCCGGAATCAGTCCGTGTCTGCAAGAAACGCGGCAACACAGTCCATGACTGGACAGCAGTCTTCTTCCTTCCATCTCCCCTCAATACTGAAACTCGCAATACCATAAGATTAAAAATTAGTTTAATATGAATTATTATTCGGTAATGATAATACAGGCATATTATTCTTTGGAATTGCACGTATCCTGAGAAAAAGTATTACGTATTTATTTAAATCACTGGAACTAAACCTAAGGAGAGTGGTAGGTAGTTCATGTGTCAGACGCTGCAACCAAATAAATGCATATTTTACGCCAAGGAATCTTCCTTGAGCTTGTGTAGGGTTAAACCATGTCTTGAAGATGGTCGCTTGATGGAAATTAGTTGTCTCGAAATCAGTACTCATTACAATGGCTTTTGGTTGTTCCACGATGTCGGTGTCTGAACTGGAAAAAATCCCGGAGTGCATCTCATGTCAAACGAATGAAAAAAATTGATTTGAAAATAAAGATAATAATAAGAATAATAAAAAAATGTCGTGTGACTAGGGCCTGCCGTCGGGTAGACCGTTCGCCGGGTGCAAGTCTTTCGATTTCACCCCACTTCGGTGACTTAGGCGTCGGTGCGGATGAAATGATGATTATTAGGACAACACAACACCCAGTGTCTGAGAAGAGAAAATCTCCGATACAGCCGGGAATCGAACCCGGGCCCTGTGGAATGACCTTACCTCGCGCTGAGCACTCAGCTGCCGCGACCGGACATAATAATAATAATAATGGTAATAAATATAATTACAATAACAGTCTTAGAAAAGTGAAACACTTTAGCGAAACATCTGAAGCGTCCGATGCAGATGTTGACTCTTTAATTTAGATTTCACAAAGTTGTCAGTGAATGGAACAGACAATATATATATATATATAGGAAAACTGTAACTGCAGACAGTTTTGTCTAGTAATTTCTTGCCCTCAGCACCCAGTCATTCACAAACAAGCAGCACTCCATTCATTGGTGCATCATCTCATGCCAGTTCCAGTGTCCAAAGAAGTTTTCCAAGGAGAACTAGACACTGTGAAATTTGTTACATCAACCATGGGCTATAACCTAACCATGATTGGTCACACGTAACACAAGAAGCGAAAACCAAGCGACAGTCTTCCTTTATGCTTCCTCAGCTGTCTCTTTCAGTGTTTCCGAAAGGTGGTTTACTATCTCATACTAGGACAAGTGTCATAGATTGTACCTAAAACACTGCAATCCTGCGTGTTTGAAGATTCCTACTATTTCGGAGAAACAACAGCCCAGTTTATTTTCAACAAAAAAGACTCAATTAATACTGGACAGTGGGGCATATAAAATTGTTCATCTTGAGTGTAATACGTTTCACATGCGTCAGTCAGGCTGACACATAGCAGAAAGAATGGCTGACCGTGGACTTTGTTCGGGGTCGTAATATTCTGACTACACATTTGCCGAGCATGCACTGAGCGACAGCCGCAGCTGTTAGCCACAGTCTCATGTCCTCTTCCTGGCGAGAAAAGGGTGAAAACTGATTCTGTACGAAGCCCTGGAGATCAACAAACATCTGACACACGCACTCCTCATTTAATGTTACATGATCAAACATAGCTTAATATTTCCCCTGTCTTAACATCACTTAAGCCCAACATATCTTCAATTCTTCCCACACTTTGTGTTAAATTGTATGCCTCCATTTCACCTTGTATTTATTTATTTTATTTCAACTGTCAATGCATTCCAAATCGTTATAGACTGAGGTGATAAGTCATAGGATAGCGATATGCGCATATGAGGTGTGGCTAGAAAAAAACCGGACTAGTACTGGTGAAACAATAAAACGAATGCAATAAGGCTGAAAGTCGCGTGGCCTGTCACGTGACTCTCGCTCCGCCTACTGGTCGAGTTTCATCTGCCTCCTGCACTCAGTCTGCCCGTGGCGTCTGTTTTAAGTAGTTGACGTTTTGTCTGTGCGTCGGAAAATGTTGAGTGTACAGAAAGAACAGCGTGTTAACATCAAATTTTATTTCAAACTAGGAAAATCTGCAACTGAAACGTTTGTAATGTTACAACAAGTGTATGGCGATGATTGTTTATCGCGAACACAAGTGTTTGAGTGGTTTAAACGATTTAAAGATGGCCGCGAAGACACCAGTGATAACACTCGCACTGGCAGACCATTGTCAGCAAAAACTGATGCAAACATTGAAAAAATCGGTAAACTTGTTCGACAAGATCGCCGTTTAACAATCAGAGCAGTGTCTGAGTTAACAGGAGTTGACAAGGAAAGTGTTAGGCAGGTTCTTCATGAAAGTTTCAACATGAACAAAGTGTGTTCAAAAATGGTTCCAAAGTGTCTCACAATTGAACAGAAGGAACGCCGAAGAATGATTTGTTCTGACATCCTGGAAAACATTGAAAGTGATCCCACCTTCTTACAAAATGTTATTACTTGCGATGAATCGTGGTTTTTTACTTACGATCCCGAAACTAAACGTCAATCGATGCATTGGAAAACTCCTGGTTCTCCACGACAAAAAAAAAGCACGAATTTCAAAATCGAAATTCAAGGCAATGATGATTGTTTTTTTTTTTGACGTCAAAGGGATTGTGCACATTGATTGGGTACCAGAGGGACAAACAGTGAATCAGCATTACTACATTAGCGTCCTGGCTACCGTACGTGAGCGAGTATGGAGAAAACGGAACGATTTGTGGAAAAAAAAGTCATGGATCCTTCACCAAGACAATGCCCCAGCTCACAGTGCGTTGTCAGTGAAGACGTTTTTGGCAAAACACAACATTCCCATCTTAGATCATTCACCCTACTCACCTGATTTGGCCCCCTGTGACTTTTTTCTTTTCCCTAAAGTCAAGTCAGGTTTGAAAGGCACTAGATTTGAGACTGTTGAAGCAGTAAAAGAAAAAGCGACGGAAGTAATGTATGGACTTACCGAAAATGATCTGCAGCATTGCTATGAACACTGGAAAATTCGTATGGAGCGGTGTAGAGACCGAGGAGGAGAGTACATTGAAGGAGATAACATGAAATTGTAAATAATTGTAAATAAATGTTTTTTCCAGCATCAGTCCGGTTTTTTTCTAGCCGCACCTCGTATACACATGGCAGTAGTATCGTGTACACAGGGTATAAAAGGGCAGTGCATTGGCGGAGCTGTCGTTTGTAGTCAGACGACTCAAGTGAAAAGGTTCCCGACGTGTTGTGGCTGCACAACAGAGAGTAAACAGGCTTGGACGCGGAACGGTAGTCGGAGCTAGACGTATGGGGCATTCTCTTTCTGAAATCGTTACGGAATTCAATATTCCGAGATCCACAGCATCAATAGTGTGCCGAGAATACCAAATATCTGGCATTACATCTCACCATGGACAACGCAGTGGCCACGGTGTTCACTTAACGACCGAGAACAACGGCGTTTGCGTAGAGTTGTCAGTGCTAACAGACCAGCAACATCGCGTGAAATAACCGCAGAAATCAACGTGTGAAGTACGACGAACGTATCCGTTAGGACAGTGCGGCGAAATTTGGCGTGGATGGGCTATGGCAGCAGATGGCCGACGCGAGTGCCTCTGTTAACAGCACGACATGGCCTGCACCGCCTCTCCTGTGCTCGTGACCACATCGGCTGGACCCTAGACGTCTCGACAACCGTGGCCCGTTTCAGTTGGTGAGAGCTGATGGTAGGGTTCGAGAGTGGCGCCGACGCCACGAAACAATGGACCTAGTTTGTCAACAAAGCACTGTGCTAACTGACGGTGGCTCCGTAATGGTGTGGGCTGTATTTATATGGAATGAAATGGGTCCTCTGGTCGGACTGAAACGATCACGGTTATGTTCGGCGACTTGGAGACCATTTGCAGCTATTCATGTACTTTATGTTCCCAAACAACTGCGGAATTGTCAGCGGGCCACAAGTGTTGGCGATTGGTTTGAAGAACAGTCTGGACAATTCGAGCGAATGATTTAGCCACTCAGATTACCAGTCATGAAGCCCATCGAGCATTTATGCTATATAATCCAGAAGTCAGTTCATGTAGAAAATCGTGTACCGCCAACACTTTCGCAGTTATGGAAGGCTATAGGGGCAGCATAGTTCAGTGTTTCTGCAGGGGACTTCTAAAGACTTGTTGTGTCCATGTTTTCTCAGCTTGACTGAAAAAATGTTCTTCTGGGTGTTCTGCCAAGTTGTCGTTTACAATTAACGCACAGTACTTCGACGACCGTCCCAATAGCCTTCTTCAGTTGCTGTATTGGCTGGCTCTGAGCACTATGGGACTCAACATCTGTGGTCATAAGTCCCCTAGAACTTAGAACTACTTAAACCTAACTAACCTAAGGACATCACACACATCCATGCCCGAGGCAGGATTCGAACCTGCGACCGTAGCGGTCACGCGGTTCCAGACTGAAGCGCCTTTAACCGCACGGCCACACCGGCCGGCTGCTGTATTGGTTGGAGTCCAGACAGCGAGTATACGTTACAGCAAATCTCGCAGTACCTGAAGAAGACGACTGATTCGGTCGTCTAAACATTGTGCGTACAATATTAACGTGTTATAGTTATTAGTGTTATCTTTTACGCTGTTTTTGCATCACCTTCCATGTGTTACTCTTTTTCAGGCTTTTCTCCAATATTCTTGTATTTATTTTACTTTATTTTAATGAGATTAACAATCCCCATATTGTCGTCCTCTTCTTTCGCCTCACCACATCTCTCTCTCTCTCCCCCTCACTCTCTCTCTCTCTCGCATACGCACACGCGCGCGCGCACACACACACACACACACACACACACACACACACACACGCACACACGCACACACACACACACACACACACACACACACACACACGCACACACAGCACTGTTTTGTCTAAGTTTTGTCTTATTGTTTTATGGTATATCTCTTCCAGACTTATTCACTGTTTGGCTACTATTCTTTCAATTATGTTACAATTACACTGTCAAAGATGTCATTTTCTCTGTTTTTGCACCTGTACGTATAATATCCTGTCAAAGTTGGCCACCAATACGGTTTGGTCTTTTATGAATATAGTCGGTAGTAGTCTAATGACGACATTTTTGTGCTTTCCGTTTGTAAACTTCTTTACTAATGGATTCTTCCTGACGATTTACTTGAACTTGATACCGTAGAGAAACTTGTGAAGTGTGTGAGAGACGCGCCTCTGCCTCAGACCCGGCGGCCGGCAGCAGCATCGACTGGCTGATGGGCGTGCAGGCCAAGCGCTTCCCGTTCGCCTGGGAGCTGCGGGACACGGGCGAGTTCGGCCACCTGCTGCCCGCGGACCAGATCGTCCCCACCAGCGAGGAGACCTTCGACAGCGTCCTCTCCGTCCTCAACGACGTGCTCGCGCGCACCCAGCGTGTCGTCTCCTAACATCTTTCCTTCCATGTGTGAACTTTGTACAATAAACGGTCGTTCTTAAGCACACTTGTGTTCGATATTTCTGACGCCCTTATCTCTTTCGACAGCCTCTGTACAGTGACAAACACTCGGCAGTGTTTATGTCTGATGGCATATTAAACCAGTTCTCAACTGCACAAGTCTGACCTTGCAACATGTGGACAAGCGTCCCCGCCGGTAACTACTCAGAAGTGGTGGAAATAATCTCGCCAATACATAGACTGTTTCCAGAATGAGATTTTCACTCTGCAGCGGAGTGTGCGCTGATATGAAACTTCCTGGTAAATTAAAACTGTGTGCCGGACTGAGTAACTCCTCAGAAGTGGTGGAAATAATCTCGCCAATACATAGACTGTTTCCAGAATGAGATTTTCACTCTGCAGCGGAGTGTGCGCTGATATGAAACTTCCTGGTAAATTAAAACTGTGTGCCGGACTGAGACTCGAACTCGGGATCTTTGCCTTTCGCGGGTAATTGCTCTTCCAACAGTTTCATAAACTGTTGTAAGATTACCACGGGCGTCATAATAACTGCCTGACAACCTGGTGTAACGTACACCCGACAGTGAATAGGCCTGGTCAATCTGGGGCTTGAGCCCACCCTCGTGGTGTGGATGTTCGGAAGTATAAATAGGTTTATGGGCTAAAGGTCTGTGTCAGCTACTATACAGACCTGGTATTCGCTATTGCGTGGTGTGCACAACACATTGCTTGTTTTTAGTCCTCTGGCCTGGTGTTAGGTCTATGCTTTTATCTACTGGTAGCTTCATCAGCTACCAGTATGGAAACTACCCCTAAAAAAAAAAAAGATTGACACTCAAGTTGGAGGAGCTCACTTCGCCACATCCGCCTGGATAAACTGTAGCCGGTGCCCGTGGGGACCCAGCGTGGAGAGGTCCCCACTTCCGCCAAGTCAAACTGCCCCATTGCGTTCATGTAACTCAACTTCTACAGCTGTATAGTAAGCAATCCGTCGAGCTGTGCCCTTTAAATGGCTACAGAACGTAGTTGACCAGACCTGCCAACTGTCGAATCCTTGTTCTCTCTGGCTCACCAGGATTTAGTCCAGTTATATCCAACTTCCCTCGAGAAATTAGCCGTCAAACCCATCAATATATTATTTCTCACGTTGGTATTGCTTCTCTCACCATCAAGGGCGAGTAACCGACGAGGACGCTTGGACTCTAACCGTACCACTCATGTTACACTGCCTGAGAATGCCCATCATCCTAGGAACTTGAGGCATGGCAGTTTCACGCAGTTCTAGGAATAACCAGCGTGTATCTGCCAAGGAGTTGCATTGTATTCCAAAAGGAACCGTGGTACTTGAGACTACTAGATTGCTTCACATTTTGCACGACTTCCCCAGCTGGTACCTACTCTCACCTGATCAACGAGTCACTGTCGAGGGTACTTATGCGTGCGTCCACTGCACGGCCCAAACTCTATGAAAACGGATACTCCGGCAGAGCCATCTCTACGTCGTTCCCAGTGGATACTACCGGCCTGTAACTAAGGGTGGTCTTCCTGGCAGGAGCCGAGCCTGGTACCACTTATTCGCCAGGACAGTGGTTCGTATTTTGGTTTCCCGGTACTTCCCCAAATCGATTAAGGTGCTGATTGTTTTGAAAACCCCGCATTTTGATTCCTTCTTGCCGTTCCCATAATCTGAGAGAGCACTTTCGTTCTGATGATATCGTTGTCGACGGGTCGCAAACCTGACGACCTTTAATACAGGAAGCTCCTGCCGCTGGAGACAGACTGTGATTGGCTGCTGGCTGGCCCCCACCACTCGACTCGATGAAGTGTAAATCACAAAGTTATTCAAATCACAGTTTGTGAAGGGGAGTGCAGGATTAGCTCTAGGTTCCCCCAGACACATCCATGTCGTCGTTGTGTTTTTGAGACCTTTCTTCTCCAGCAGCAGTTTTACTAGTAATATAGACGTTATTGCATCTTTTGTGAGTGTATATAGTCTTATTTGAAGTAGACGCGTGTTGCTCTAATTGAAGCATCTTCAGTGGACACTGTGGCAACTGTGGGATTGCTTACAGATCGTTCACACGCAAACACACACAAACGCACGCGCGCACACACACACAAACACGAGTTGAAAACATTGAAATACACAGTAGATGCTGCCACAGTCACAATAGCAAAATCCAAAAAGACAATGGCATTCTAAGCGATCAACAAGAGGTACATGAGGTGAATGTGGATATATAAAAACATGCTAGCGAGAAAATATATTGCGTCAGTAGAGTCCATTGTGCTAAAGATCTAACCCTTGTGTGTAGAAGAACGCTTAAAAATACTGCAGGGGCCGTAAAAAGTGAGTAATAAAAGTAATTTTAAACGTGATAACTGTTTGTGATCTCGTTAAACCGATTTGAAAACAAAATGACAATTTTACAGCGGCCACTGAATATGCTTTAGGTAATACAACACGCGTCTGGTCAAAATAAAACTGCATAGTGTCGCAAAAGACGGAACAACTCCCATACTAAATTCACCTCAGACACAACTTTCGACAGACTGATTGACAGCCAAAGTGACGGAAGACCGACTACAAGCGGCTGTCTACAACTCAGGAAGACATAAGGACACGCTTTTAATGTTTTTCTTGAATGTTCGTTGTAATCTGTTTCTGGGTTCGGGCACAACGTGAACAGTCTCAAAGATGGCAAAGCTGAAAGAAACGATAAATTCTCTTGTTATCAAGATGGTGAAACTATGTGTGACATTCCTTACGGGATAATTATTTTGACGGTAAATAAAGAACATGCGGTTCATAAATGTCTTCAAGTTACGTAGCAGTATTGACTCGCAAAACTCTCCTTCAGTAGCTCTGAATCCATTTTTTGTACAGTCTTAGAGCATATTCTGAGTTAAAATGTGGTGGGGTACCTCAGACAGAGTTACCTCCTCCTTCATGGCAACCAGCACGAATTCCGGAACTGTTGTTCATTGTTCATTTCTCCCATGTCATCATAAGAGCCATGGATCAAGGCAATCAGGAGGCGGCAGTATTTCTTCAGAAAACCACTTGACTCAGTACAATTCCTAAGCTTATAATGGCCGTACAGGCTATCAAGCGGGATTTGTTGCTGGATTGAAGATTTCTTGATAGAGACGAAGTGGCATGTTATCTTGAATGGAGAGTCATTGACGATGTGGAAGTAACTTCAGGCTTTCCCCAGGCACGTGTTTTGGAACCATTGGCGGTCATGTTGTATATTAATGAGCTGGCAGACTATAGTTCAAAAATGGTTCAAATGGCTCTGAGCACTATGGGACTTAACAGCTGAGGTCATCAGTCCCCTAGAACTTAGAACTACTTAAACCTAACTAACCTAAGGACATCATACACACCCATGCCCGAGGCAGTATTCGAAACTGCCACCGTAGCGGTCCCACGGTTCCATGCTGAAGCCCCTAGAACCGCTCGGCCACAGCGGTAGGCCAGACTATAGTAATATCTACCTCTGGCTTTTTGAAAATGATAGAGTTATCTATTCTGAAGTACTGTCTGAAAAAAGGCTCCACAAACGTCGTGGCACACTTTGATAATAGTGCAAAGTGTTGCTAAAAATGTAAAACTGATATAATGTTCGTGCATGTAAAATACAGAAATGTAATATTTATCCTATAACTAAAAAAAACAGTGAGTCATAACTAGAATTAGTCAAACCATGCCACTAACCGAATGTAACAAATTAAGGGGGTATTGTATGGAATGATCACATTGGCAACAGATGACAGATTTCGGTCCATTGGCAGGATATTGGAAAACTACATTCAGTCTATCAGTGAGGTTGCTTACAAAACACGCCTACGATCCACCCTAGAAATTTGCTCAACCGTGTGGGACTCATAAGACATAGGACTAGCAGGAACGTGTACAATGAAGGTCAGCGTTAATATTCTCTCTCTCTTTCCGTCCGAAGAGGCCCCGGAAGTACCAACAGTACCGACCGACAGCAGTGTCATCCTAGGGCGATCGGCATCACTGGATGCGGATACGGATGGGCATGTGGTCAGTACACCGCGCTTCAAATCAAATGGTTCAAATGGCCCTAAGCACTATGGGACTTAACGTCTGAGGTCATCACTCCCCTACACTTAGAACTATTGAAACCTAACCAACCTAAGGACATCACACACATCCATGCCTGAGGCAGGATTCGAACCTGCGACCGTAGTTGGCGCGCGGTACCGGACTGAAGCGCCTGGAACCGCTCGGCCACAGCGGCCGGCACACCGCGCATCCGGCTGTTGTCAGTTCCCTTGAACTAAGCCGCTACTTCACAGTCAACTGGCTCCTCAGTTGGCGTCACAAGAGCTGAGTGCACCTCGGTTGGCAACAGAGCTCGGCAGATTCGGACGGTCATCCATCCAAGTTACAGCCGAGCCACTCAGCGCTTAACTTCGTTGATCAGACAAGAACCGATGTTACCACTGCGGAAAGACTTTTAGCAACATTAATAATCACACGTTTGTTTAATCCATGGTAGAGTGTCACAGAATTTATGAAAAAGATGAATTGGCAGACGCTTGAATATTGAGTCCAACCACTCAACAACAATAAAATTTTGCTGAAAACAGTCTTGATCTCATATATATTTTATTTAAACTGATATCGGTTTCGGTCTGTTATACTTAGATCGTCTTCAGACTTTGTACTCTATGATGGTATAGGGGGTGGGCTGACTGAGCAGGTTGCTCTAGAGAAATGTAATCGACTGCTTTCTAGAGCAGCCCGCTCTGCCAGCCTAGCTCCTGCCACCAACATGGAGTACAAGGTCTGAAGACGAGCTAAAAACCGATATCAGTTTACATAAAATATTTATACGATCAAGAGTATTTTTAGAACATTTTATTGACATCCCTTAGATCGCTGTTTCCCTAGGACAATGTTTTAAGAGCCCGCAGTGCGTGAGGACACTAGGAATACATTATAGTCCAATTTATTTTACGTGAGTTCACTAAGAGTACATTACAGTTCCATTCGTACCACTTCCGTAGGGACTGCGAAGACAAGGTAAGACTAATTACAGTACGCAATTCGTTTAAGCAGCTACTCTCCCTTCTCTCGATACAAGAGTAGAACGGTAAGAAAACGTGGTTTGCAGAGCATGGACGTAGCCGTAGATGTACTTTTAGAAGTCGGTTTTACTGTCCATCTCTTTGGTTGACAATGGCATTTTGCTATCGAGATCTGAAATGTATCATCGGCAGGCAAACATCCCCGAACAGAATTTCGAAAACACAATTTAAATTTTGTTATCTGTTAGTCAGCCACCACGTATTATCAGGAGGCAGGGTTCAGTTATTTACTGAACAGAGCACCGCTTCAGAGATGACCTTCCCATTCATTCAGTGCGTACTGCAATGTACGCGGCCCATAGCTCAGTGCATGGGGATGACCCAGCCGCAACTGTAGGTCTGACCTGATTTCAGGTTGGCAAACTAATCCGGCCGGGTTATGAGGTTAGTACCAACACATGCTGCACTTTTCACCATAACGCAGTAAACTCATTCCCATTGTATACCTAGTTAAGTTCGTTAGAAATCACCATTCTTCAGATTAATTTACCTCGCCTGATCAACGAACATGCCTTCAACTAGAATATTAGTTTATGTACCCCCCCAACAGTTGTAGCGTATCCTGCAGTGAGTGCAGTCCTTTCACGGTGAAGCTGTCTGTAACATTTCGAAGTAACATATAGACTTTTACACGATAGTGCCTCTTGATAACAGTTTTTACATTAGGTTGAGAGATTAAAAGAAACCAAAGAAAACCTACAACAGAATGGCGCCACTATAGGGTCTTCTTCCTATTTTTGTTCTTCCATCAAGTACAGACACAAAAGGTCCGTTGCTATAGAGACAAAAGGTCTGATGCAAGCACAGTTTTACACCAGTTGGATATGTATGCTATTTGTTCCGTCAACACTTTTTTCACTTCGGTGGACATGCGCATAACCTTCCGTCCGCCGTGCGGCGTTCCATGAAGTGTTTCACAATTCACAATATTTTCTCCTGACCTCAGGATGTTCAGCTGCGTCCGTCTCACATTTTTTCACTCTTCCTCTTCTTGTGTACACAAAACTAATCTACAAATCTTGCTTCTACAGATGGATTCTTCGTTTATTACGTAAATTTCGGTACAGGCAGTTACCTGCATCTTCTGTTTTATATAATTCCTTTATTGTATCTTCCTAGTTACACTTGGTGTAAGTTGTAGTACCACGAGGTAGTATCCAGAAGATCCAGATATATATTAATCAAAATTATTACATCTCTTATACTGCACCATCATCTTCAAAGCAGTCCCCTTCGAAGCAAAGACACCGATCTAACATTTCTGCCACTTCTGAAATAGATCGTGGAAGATTTTCTTTCTTACGGTATGTAGTGAATTCTGCGATTCCGCCTGGACTTCCGCCACTCTACCAAATCCTCCCACTTCAACTTGATTTTCATCACTGGTAAGCAGAAGAGATCATAGGAGCACAATTCTGGTGTGTAAAGCGAGGACGGAAAACCGTTATCCTTTTTTTAATCATAAATTCGTGTATAATGATGCCATATGGTCGTGCATTGTCATGACTGAGTGCTCAATTGTGCCCATCGCACTTCTCGGACTTTTTATCCACATTTTCTCCTGCAAATATCTTAGAATGTCCCGATATAACTCTTTATTGACCGTCTGACGAGAGGGAACGAAGAGTTTACGAGCAGCCCCATCAGTATATACGTTGAACCTGAAAAGGATTAACATAGACTTAAAGTTACTCTTGATTTGTTGACCTGTCTTTGGCCGAGGTGAGTAAAGACTCTTGCATTACGACGATTGTTGCCTCGTTTCAAGATTACAGGCTTGTTGAAGAAGTCTTATACAGTCTTCTACGATCTTGCAGAGTCGAATCCCCCCACTTTCTAGCTATTTTCTAATGTGATATCAGTTGGCGGCTTACAGGAACGGTCTTCATCAGCCGCTGTTGGCCCGTGTTTAGCACACTGACCTAGGGCAGGGTCTTGACAAGCTTGCTTCAAAATTTGGTGCCTTTCTGCCAAGTTCCAAATAAAACTTTATACAAATGCACTGCTTTTTGACGTTAACCACAGAAAAACCGCCAACTCATGGAAACCCGACGGTCAGCTAAGCAAACCAATCAGTTGGAAGCCACTTGCCACACCGGTTCAAGATGAATGTTTGGGGAAACAAACAGCCGTGTATCAGTGTTGTTGTTGTTGTTGTGGTGGTGGTCTTCAGTCCTGAGACTGGTTTGATGCAGCTCTCCATGCTACTCTATCCTGTGCAAGCTTCTTTATCTCCCAGTAACTACTGCAACTTACATCCTTCTGAATCTGCTTAGTGTATTCATCTCTTGGTCTCCCCCTACCATTTTTACCTTCCACGCTGCCCTCCAATACTAAATTGCTGATCCCTTGATGCCTCAGAACATGTCCTACCAACCGATCTCTTCTTCTAGTCAAGTTGTGCAACAAACTCCTCTTCTCCCCAATTCTATTCAGTACCTCCTCATTAGTTATGTGATCGACCCATCTAATCTTCAGCATTCTTCTGTAGCACCACATTTCGTAAGCTTCTATTCTTTTCTTGTCCAAACTATTTATCGTCCATGTTTCACTTCCATACATGGCTATACTCCATACAAATACTTTCAGAAACGACTTCCTGACACTTAAATCTGTACTCGATGTTAACAAATTTCTCTTCTTGAGAAACGCTTTCCTTGCCATTGTCAGTCTACATTTTATATCCTCTCCACTTCGACCATCATCAGTTATTTTGCTCCCCAAATAGCAAAACTCCTTTACTACTTTAAGTGTCTCATTTCATAACCTAACTCCCTCAGCATCACCCGACTTAATTCGACTACATTCCATCATCCTCGTTTTGCTTTGTTGATGTTCATCTTATACCCTTCTTTCAAGACACTGTCCATTCCGTTCAATTGCTCTTCCAAGTCCATTGCTGTCTCTGACAGAATTACAGTGTCATCGGCGAACCTTAAAGTTTTTATTTCTTCTCCATGGATTTTAATACCTACTCCGAACTTTTCTTTTATTTCCTTTACTGCTTGCTCAATATACAGATTGAATAACATCGGGGAGAGGCTACAGCCCTGTCTCACTCCCTTCCCAGCCACTGCTTCCCTTTCATGTCCCTCGACTCTTATAACTGTCACTGCTTTCTGTACAAATTGTAAAAAGCCTTTCGCTCCCTGTATTTTACCCGTGCCACCTTAATTTGAAAGACAGTATTCCAGCCAACATTGTCAAAAGCTTTCTCTAAATCTACAAATGCTAGAAACGTAGGTTTGCCTTTCCTTAATCTTTCTTCTAAGATAAGTCGTAGGGTCAGTATTACCTCACGTGTTCCATCATTTCTACGGAATCCAAACTGATGTTCCCCGAGGTCGGCTTCTACCAGTTTTTCCATTCGTCTGTAAAGAATCCGCGTTAGTATTTTGCAGCTGTGACTTATTAAACTGATAGTTCGGTAATTTTCACATCTGTCAACACCTGCTTTCTTTGGGATTGGAATTATTATATTCTTCTTGAAGGCTGAGGGAATTTCGCCTGTCTCATACATCTTGGTCACCAGATGGTAGATTTTAGTGTATCAGTGTAGTCGTAAGATATTGCACGAAAAACTCAGATTTCGGGAGATTTCGGGTACCGCCTCGTAGATCACCATTTCCGCTGATACAACCGCATTTGACAAGTTAAAAACAACTGCCCCACATTGTCATACTCGTAATCCCATACGTTTATCTGGCTGCAATAATAATTATTTGCAGTCAACTATTTGAAGAGTAATATCAGTGTGCTTGAATGCAAGTAATTATTTCTAATAATGCATAATAATCGCTACGACACACTCGAAAAACGGATAATTTTGAAGTTTGTGCCAATTGTTAGCATTTAAGGAGTGAATAATACTTGTAGGCATCACCTAACATGACGTAGATATGCCGAGAATTTAATATTACATTGAGCTCAGCTAGTTGGATCTTGAACGGTCAAACACTTTACCGGAAAATTCAGTTTTTGACTCAGTGCCGTTTCTGACTAATTGAAAGACTCAACGACAAACACACTGTAATCAGCCATGAGATGTAGGTCTGCCGAAGGTCTCCTAATCACTGACTATGACTTTTTGCGTATGTTGGTATCTGGTAATGTAGTGTAATAAATTATCGAGTTGGAAAAACCGAATGTAATTGTTTCTATTTAAACTGAACATTCTGTAGCGAACAGAATTCTCAAGACTAGTATTAGTTATCTTCAGAGGTTACATCCGAATATTGGGAGAAATGCGTGTAGAAAACGTAATTCCACACAGAAAGTAATCTTGAAAAAGGCAATAAATGGGTTCTGCACCCGTCAGTGGAATGTTATGTCGTTGTTGTGGTTTGTGGATGAGACATTTAAAAGATTTCGCGCTGTGCACCGATCTATCCGGAAGTCGCAAGTGTGTGGTCAAGACGTAAGTCCCAGTGATCGATCGCTGATCTCTCAGGATTCTCTTGCGACCTGACGAATCACATGCGGTGTGTAGCAATATGGCTGCCTGACCGCGACTCATTCGTCCATTCACTAAGTGCGGTTGTGTAGCTTTGCTTCGTTCCGTGCTGCCCACATCGAGTACGAATTTTGAATTATAAGTTATGTTCAGGGAGCGCGAACCACTCTGAGAAGTGGAGGCCGGAGTTGCTATTTGTGTCAAGAAGTAATACAAATATAAAAGCGTTAACATCCTCAGACTGTGCAGTGATTAGCATTTTGGTGCTCGTGCTGTAGAAGTGGAAGTGGTGGGAAGTTCAAAGCTGTACTCAAAACTGAATCATCCATCTCATGATTAGGGTTAACCGTGAAACAACTGCACCCATTATCAAGGTTTTCTAATTTCTAAACAAAACGATGTTCCGCAATATTAAATGGACATTTTAATCTAAATGTTTAAGGCAGATTTATTATTATTAAATGAGACAGTGACTGGTAACAGTAAACTTGTTGTTCCATTTAATGTCAATAACAGTCACGGTAAAGCCTAACCTAAAATGTTCGCATTTAAAGCAAATTTATTATAATCTACATTCTCGTCCCTTGTCATTTCATATAAACGAACTACCCCGCATACAGACAAGAGCTATAATAATCAGCAGTGCTGATATTGACAACATTTCTAAAGACAGATCGATATTACAAAACGAATTGTGTAAATATTTGTAGTTAAACTATATAACTAATGGGTGAAAAACGAATTAAGAACTAATAAATGAAAAATGAATTGAATTAGCACACTGGAAAGACATACGCGAGCCACTTGGCGTCAGTGAAAAATGTAATATATTCTGTAAAGTAACAAGCGTTTCAAAACAAGTTTAATAAATTACATTTCGCGGGCAGGTATTTGTGGAGATACGGAGATGAACTACCACTGCTGCTAAACATACCAGTTCATTTTCCATGCGGCACTTCTCGATACGGCGGTGTTGGTAACACTGGCTGAAATTGCTCGGCAAGTCGCTCGTGTGTTTCGGTGTCGAGGCAAGCGCCCGACTGCAGGCGACACTGCTTGCGACAAATCGCTGCGATCTGTCGCTCATGTGTGCGGCCGTTTACACAGACACTGATGTGCATGATAACAACCATACCAAAGTTACGAATTATGAGGTTAACACACCGTAAGTGCTTATTTAACTCTCGAACTGCCCAAGATTTTTGTAAAATATGGCTTCTCACAGTCGCTGCGTGAGACTAAAATACGTGGGAATTAAAAAAATCGCTGAAGCTACTAGCTACTGGTAAAATGTTTCAGAATGTTGTTATAAGGCACAACAATGTGGTATTGTTACCGTAAAGTGGAAATTAAATACTTTAACTTAATTATTTTAAGCGATACAAACTCTTAAGGGCACTCGCCGATTTACAAACCTCATTCATAATCAACATTTTCGAGAAATATTAGTTTAACCTTAAAAACGATAGTTAACGAATAAAAGGCAAGTCATAGCTGACACTAGCATATAATATACTGACAGTACTGTAATCTAACATTAGTAAAGCAGGAAAAAAGCAATTTTTTTCATTTTAGGCCCAACGATTTGGTAAATGTATGTAACACAAGACTGAAAAATCCTCATTAATTGCAGATAATAAGCTGGAACAAAAAAATCAGCTTTGTTGTAAATTTCAGACAGGCATACAAACGTCAGTATATGATAGTAAGATACCTATTTATTCTCTTAATATTTTTCTGTTAACAATATTATAAATGTAAACACTATAGCCTTAATAACTGCGCGTATTATCTTGCAAAATTTCTTTACATGTTATTTGACAGAAGGTAAATTAATCTCCTGACGATGGTGAAACTTCACCGGAACATTGTCGGGTGTTGCACCCTAGCTGAGTGGACAGCGTGCCGGCTTGTCATGCCGTGCGTCCGGGTTCGATTCCCGGCAGGGTTGGTGATTTTCTCCGTTCAGTGGCTGCATGTTTATGTCGTCTTCATAATCATCGTTTCATCCTCATCGACGCACAAGTCGCCGAAGTGGCGTCACCTCAAACGATTTGCACCAGATGATCGGGTCTACCCGCCAGGACGCCCTCGCTACGCGTCATTCATTTACACTAGAAGAATTTTGTGTTTGATGACGAAAGTGATGGAATAGCGATATGTTCGTATACAGATGGCGGTAATGTCGTGTACGCAGGGTATAAAACGGCAGTGCATTGGAGGAGCTGTCCTTTGTACTCACGTGATTCATGCGGTTAGATTAGAGATTAGATTAGATTAGTACTTGAATGAGATTTTCACTCTGCAGCGGAGTGTGCGCTGATATGAAACTTCCTGGCGGATTAAAACTGTGTGCCCGAGCGAGACTCGAACTCGGGACCTTTGCCTTTCGCGGGCAAGTGCTCTACCATCTGAGCTACCGAAGCACGACTCACGGCCGGTACTCACAGCTTTACTTCTGCCAGTATCTCGTCTCCTACCTTCCAAACTTTACAGAAGCTCTCCTGCGAACCTTGCAGAACTTGTTCCATAGATCATGAATATTACACATCGTAATAATGTGGAACGTGTCAGGTTTTACGACGTGATTATGGCCGCACGACAGGAATTAACAGACTTTGAACGCGAAATGCTGGTTGGAGACAGACGTATGGGACATTCCATTTCGGAAATCGTTAGGGATTTCAATATTCCGAGATCCACAGTGCCCAGCCGAGAAGACCAGATTTTAGGCATTACCTCTCACCACGGACAACGCATTTAACGGCCGAGAGCAATGGCTTTTGTCAGTGCTAAGATAAGCAACGCTGCATGAAATAACTGCAGGAATAAACGTGGGACGTACGACAAACGTATCAGTTAAGACAGTGGACAAAATTTGGCTTTAATGGTTTATGGGGGCAGACGAGCGACACGAGGGCCTTTTAGATTATGCTTATCCATTACGGATATTTTACAACTGTGACTGTATATTGAATGTAAATAAGTTATACACAACTGCAACCAGTCACTTTTTTGAATAATAATGTTTCATTCCATAAACCGGTTTTCAGACCTTTTCAGGTTCATCTTCAGATGGTTTCGGGAGGATCCGGGAAGTTACATCATTACTGGTAGTAGCATAATGCTGCGTGCTGGTTTGTGACAGTATAGGCGGCTTTTTTCGGATATGTCTGCGTCCATTTTGATGTCCAGAACACTTTCACACGAACTATATTAGTTTACACTTTACCAGCATCCAGCATGCGCTTTACAACTGTTGCTTGTAACAAAGATCTTGACAGAAGGCACCCAGCATTATGCTACTACCAGTAATGATGTAACTTCCCGGATCCTCCCGAAACCATCTGAAGATGAACCTCAAAAGGTTTGAAAACCGGTTTATGGAATAAAGCATTATTATTCAAAAAAGTGACTGGTTGCAGTTGTGTATAACTTATTTACGAGTGCCTTTGCTAAACAGCAAACCGCCCCCAGTGCATCTCCTGGACTCGTGACCATATCGGTTGGACCCTAGACGACTGAAAACCTTAGCCTCGTCAGATCAGTCCCGATTTCAGTTAGTAAGAGTTGACGGCAGAGTTCGAGTGAGGCGCAGACCCCACGAAACCGTTGGCCCAATTTTTCAACTAGGCATCATGCAAGCAGGGGGTGCTCCATATTGGTGGGGGCTGTGTTTACATGAGTCCCCTGGTCCAACTGCACAGATCATTGACTGTCAATGGTTACGTTCGGCTACTTGGAGACCATAGGCAGCCATTCATGGACTTCTACATCTACATCTACATTTATACTCCACAAGCCACCCAACGGTGTGTTGCGGAGGGCACTTTACGTGCCACTGTCATTACCTCCCTTTCCTGTTCTAGTCGCGTATGGTTCGCGGGAAGAACGACTGCCGGAAAGCCTCCGTGCGCGCTCGAATCTCTCTAATTTTACACTCGTGGTCTCCTCGGGGGGTATAAGTAGGGGGAAGCGATATATTAGATACCTCATCCAGAAACGCACCCTCTCGAAACCTGGACAGCAAGCTACACCGCGATGCAGAGCGCCTCTCTTGCAGAGTCTGCCACTTGAGTTTGCTAAACATCTCCGTAACGCTATCACGCTTACCAAATAACCCTGTGACGAAACGCGCCGCTCTTCTTTGGATCTTCTCTATCTCCTCCGTCAACCCGACCTGGCACGGATCCTACATTGATGAGCAATACTCAAGTATAGGTCGAACGAGTGCTTTGTAAGCCACCTCCTTTGTTGATGGACTACATTTTCTAAGGACTCTCCCAATGAATCTCAACCTGGCACCCGCCTTACCAACAATTAATTTTATATGATCATTCCACGTCAAATCATTCCGTACGCATACTCCCAGATATTTTACAGAAGTAACTGCTACCAGTGTTTGTTCCGCTATAATATAATCATACAATAAAGGATCCTTCTCTTTATGTATTCGCAATACATTACATCTGTCTATGTTAAGGGTCAGTTGCCACTCCCTGCACCAAGTGCCTATCCGCTGCAGATCTTCCTGCATTTCGCTGCAATTTTCTAATGCTGCAACTTCTCTGTATACTACAGCATCATCCGCGAAATGTATACTACAGCACCAACCGCGAAAACTTCATGTTCCCAAACAACGATGGAATCGTCACCGGGCGACAACTGTTCGCCTTTGGTTTGAAGAACATTCTGAACAGTCGAGCGAATGATTTGGCCACACTTGTCGCCCGATATGAAACCCACTGAACACTTATGGGACATAATAGAGAGGTCATTTCATACACATAATCCTGCACCGGCAACACTTCCTCAATAATGGAAGGCTTTACAGGCAGCATGGCTCGGACTCCCACCGACTTGTTGAGTCTATGCTATGCCGGGGAGTTGTTGCTCTAGGCCGAGCGAAAGGGGGTCCGACATGATGTTAGGAGATATCCCATGACTTTTGTCACCTCATTGTGTTAGGAAGCAAACACGTGCAAAAAGTGAGTGACAGCCACAAGATGAGTATCTCAGGAGGGAGTCAAGTCTGCCAGCTTCTTGTTTACAAGTCCGTAAACAATATTTCCATAATAATAATTTAGTATATCAGAAACATATAGAATGTGGCAAACAGATGGAATATATATGGGCTCAGAATCTGAAATCTAGAACCCATTTTCCCACTAGTAGAACAAAATCGGGGCTTCTTGATCACGCAGTAATTGCATCTCATTCATAATTCCGTGGTGCAGTATCTAACATCATTTGGCATATTGCAAAAGAGAAAGTTTCAAGTGAACTAACATGCCATCTCTACACACGATTCTGTGGACGGAGAGAAAAAAGGTTTCTTTTTCTTTCCACTTTCAACAATAACGGTGCAACAGCGACATATATAAAAAAAAATAACGAGAGGCTAGAAAGGAAGTTCAAACTTCTCTCACTGAAATTTAGAGTCTGTAGGCACATAAAATACCTTACCACAGCAAAGTTCAAATCAACGAAAGCAAAGGGTGTTCAGAAATTACTGCTACACTTGTAAGGTGGCTATGACATGGCACAGACGGAACGGAGTAATGAATGATTGCCTATACTAGTAGAGGTTGGAACGCCAGTGGAGATGAAACAGCAAGCAAAACTCAAGCTCTGGGTGGAAGGCCCGCACAGGTGTTGGTTCTGCATAAAAACTGGAAGTAGCTTGACGGACGTCATGGCACCTGAGCTCTGGAGCAGAATAGGGTGACGGCCGGCCGCTAGTGTAGTAGGACCGGAAGGATAACCGGGAACTCTGTAAATCTTGGACACAGGTGAGAGGAACGAAGAAGCGGCATTACGGAAACCACACAGGCTGGATTATTTCCAAGGATTTTTATTCAGAAGCGTACCATTGTACGACTACAGATTTTTCCTCTCAAACTTTCCGCGCTGCACGACAAAAGACTAAAATATGATTGTTCGGCGTTCGGAAGAATCTGTAGAGAGGGAGAATATTCCGTGGTTTCGGGAATATGATTCGTTTTCGGAATTAAGTGGGTGGGTAGCCGAGCCTTGCTGGGAAGCCAGCAGTGGAGAGACGAGGTCTTCTGTTGTGAGCGCCCTTGTGTGACGGTCGCTCGGTATCAGCTTTGTTGGAACAGACAGACTTGCTGTCTTTGCTCTCAGGAGAGTTTATAGTTAGAACAGTTAGGCACTGTACTGTTGCGAACCTGTATGATTCTGGACTTCACCTCTGGGTTGGAAGTCGTCGTTGAGTACGCAGCGTTCAGTAACTGAGAGCACTTCCTCTGCCTATACTTATCTTGAGACGTTATCTGAACTCCGTCCTTGCGGCTGGGAGTTCGCGTTTCTTGTCTGTTGAGCACAGAGAGGCGAAGACAGTATTACAGTATATTAGTCAGAGGACCACCCCCTGCCGACCTAGTGTTTGAAAGAGTTTGTTTGTGGCTGGAGTTCTTCCATCGTCGCAGACGAGTACGAGAACCATCGCTTCGACACACCGGACGCAGTACCTACGGTGATATCGCAAATTGCTTCGGCTTATTAGGGCTATAAAGATAAACAGCTGTGATCACGTTAGTTTATTTCCACTGAAGTTCCACACCACCGTATATCACTTTGAAAATAGTCTCTTTTAGTGTTTGGTACGTAGATGATGTCAGTCATTCCACGTTAGTGATATTAGACTGTACAGTCATAATAAGGGGCAGAGTTGGCCAACTGATCAATAATTTTAGTTTGGGTTAATTTTAATCTATAATAAATATATATTGAACAACAATATTTATCATTTAGTAGTATTTGTTGCCTTCATCATTCATTTAGACAACAATGGACTTGGAAGAGCAGTTGAACGGAATGGATGGTGTCTTGAAGGGAGGATATAAGATGAACATCAACAAAAACAAAACGAGGATAATGGAATGTAGTCGAATTAAGTCGGGTGATGTTGAGGGTATTAGATTAGGAAATGAGACACTCAAAGTAGTAAAGGAGTTTTGCTATTTGGGGAGCAAAATAACTGATGATGGTCGAAGTAGAGAGGATATAAAATGTAGACTGGCAATGGCAAGGAAAGCGTTTCTGAAGAAGAGAAATTTGTTAACATCGAGTATAGATTTAAGTGTCAGTCATTTCTGAAAGTATTTGTATGGAGTGTAGCCATGTATGGAAGTGAAACATGGACCGTAAATAGTTTGGACAGGAAGAGAATAGAAGCTTTCGAAATGTGGTGCTACAGAAGAATGCTGAAGATTAGATGGGTAGATCACATAACTAATGAGGAAGTATTGAATAGGATTGGGGAGAAGAGAAGTTTGTGGCACAACTTGACCAGAAGAAGGGATCGGTTGGTAGGACATGTTCTGAGGCATCAAGGGATCACCAATTTAGTATTGGTGGGCAGCGTGGAGGGTAAAAATCGTAGGGGGAGACCAAGAGATGAATACACTAAGCAGATTCAGAAGGATGTAGGTTGCAGTAGGTACTGGGAGATGAAGAAGCTTGCACAGGATATAGTAGCATGGAGAGCTGCATCAAACCAGTCTCAGGACTGATGACCACAACAACAACAACAACAACATCATTCATTTATGTTTAGATTGTAGTTTATATGTTAAAAAGAGCATTAAGAGATCCTAAGATCTGCTTCAGGGGGTAGGCAGATAGGGCCAAACCATCATTTTAGCGTTTATTATTTTCCATTGCGCATATTCATTTTTACGCCCGCCTGGAGTAGCATCTTGGATATCTCTACTAGTATAGGCAATCATTCATTACGCCGTTTGGGAGAATAAAGAAATAAACGAGTAACAAGGTGTTTTGCATCAAGGCGGACTCAATTTTCTGATATTACTGTTTTTCTATGCAAACACGGACCAAATGGAAGAGTTCCAAGATCCAATCATTGTTACGCTGTTCTGTTAATAAAGACACTCCATCACCTTTCATGCAATAAGCGTTAACAATTACTTACAATGTCCGTCTCCTTTAAATGTTCATATATACGATGTACAACCTATCAAAAGGTGCCTAATTGTGGTTGTAGTTCACGGCAAAGTATGTGGATGAGTACTTGTAAGGAGCGAAATTATAGCCACCTTACACACTTGTAGGTGGATATTTCAGTCCTTTGATTTACGGTCCCCAGTGTGGATAGATTTATTTTCCAATTAGATATAGAAACGGTCGACCTGAGTGTTCAATGGAACACTGAGTCCATAGACAACAAATTATTCTCTATTGTTTATAACATAAAAAATACTCCCTGTTTGGAGTTATGACGATGAATCAGCTTCCAAAGTTTGATCTCTCCTTAAAGAATTACTTTGGATGTCAGAGAAAGTGTGTAGAGATCAGTGTATACCATTGCCTGTAACGGAATCGAAAGTATCGACTGAAATTCAAAATAAAAAGTTTCTTTTTCTGAACGAAGTCTCAAGAATTTATAAATAATTTTTCACCGCAGCCACAGAGGCTACTATTGAGCAAAGATAGACAGTGAAATGAATAGAAAAGTTAAAAGATAATAATGAAAACCGTCTACATATTGTCTTCTTAATAGTAGATTTACGTCTAAGTGCGTTTCTAAGTCACAACTTCATCATCAGAGCTTCGGTTGTTAAGTAAGGAACTTCACAGTGTAAAAGTGTTAAGCTGTACTTTAGCGAAAGTAGTTGGTTTATATTATCAGTTCTTCTATTTATAAATAACATTTCCTGTTGCGGTGACACATAAATCGGTATTAGCTCACATCTAGTATGTCAAAGATTGGGAAAGAATATGGCACCAAAAATTTAGCGAAATAGTAAGCGCAACGTATCAATCAGACTCAATGATTGCTATT
Organism: Schistocerca cancellata; assembly: GCF_023864275.1. NCBI lineage: Eukaryota > Metazoa > Arthropoda > Insecta > Orthoptera > Acrididae > Schistocerca > Schistocerca cancellata. The sequence continues at coordinate 67,505,211 of NC_064628.1, forward strand.
TACAGGGTGGTAGTCGATGACAAAATAGTATAAAAATACCTTTAGTGCAGGAAACAAACATGAGGATGACTCAACAATCAACGTGTAGCATTACTTCCCTGTATATTGGTCACAACTACAATGATAACAAAATTACTGAATTATGAGAAAGATGAAGAAAATGGGACAGTCTGTCACTGTAAACGATGGAAAATAATGTAGGCAATGGGCTGGTAGCCAGACATTCTTATTGACCTCATTACAACTTACAGTTTATTTCCAGATATGTACATTTTTAGAAATCATTAGAGTGTCGACGAAGGAAGACAAAGAAATATGTCAATTTTGTAGAACCAACATCAAATTTAAGGTAGAATTTTAGAATTTGAGTTATCTGCTACCACCTAAGGCCGACGTCGCAGGGCTTATGAAAACAGGAAACTACTGGCGATATTCCAGAGGTGATAATCAATAAATGACCTGTAACAGTGGCATTCGAAGACTTAAAAAATTATTTACGTGTTGTATACGCTAAGCCGAAATGGTGTACGCAAGTAGTTACATAAACCGTCAATGTGTGGCGCGGCAAGCGTCTACCGAGATGTGTTGCCGTGGAGTTAATATCATACGCGGCCGCAGCGAGGCGCTGTACTCCGCATAGGTGGCTGGTGACAGAGTGGCAGATCACGACTACGTGTTAATAACCACTTTGCTTTCAGTCTGTGTTCGGTCACCCTGTATTTGAACGTCGCCTCTCAACAGCAGAAAGAAATAAAGAGAAAAAAAAACTTTCGAATACATTTTTTCCTCTAGCTACGTTGTAGTAAAGAAGAATGTTAACCCGACAACAGACTAAATTTTGCAGAAAGTTTGGCCCGTGAACAGTAGAATGCTCAGTGTCTAATTATATTTTCCACGGGCTTCCTTAACCCTCTATAGGGCACAGCAATTTTTTCGTTCAAAGCAGCAGATACGATCATTACTAAGTTTCTATTTACACCTGGAAACAGGATATACGGCTTTTTACACTGAGAAACAAAAATTAAATTTTTACGAATTTTTTTGCTTGGCTAAAAATCGGCCACAATCCATTTAAGGTCCCATACATTACCTGAATGTTTTGTGGTTGATTTTTCGACCACAATCTTTAGACTCATATTTAACTCATATATTAATAAAAAGTCATCTCTTGAAGGTGGCAAACAATTTCATTCCTGGGTTTGACATTAAAACAAATACTTTGAACAAAATTCACATTTTCAAAACTATTTTTCTGTTGTAAATAAAAATTTTACCTTTCTAACTAAATTGTGTAAGCATATCCATCTTCCAAAGTTATTTTGATAACTGAGCAAAGTGCATCCAATAACAATCATTTCATACCGTGAATGGTGCAAAGCATTGCTTGCAAAGTGCAGGAACTAAAATTAAGAGAACTTCTTTTCGGTTTTGCTCAGGTACTGCACTTTGTACACCTCCTTCAAGTACGTTTCGAGGGCATGTGTGCTTTAATGGTAGGAGACAAGCTGACTTTGGAAGTGATGTGTGATTTATTCTTACTATTAATGACTTTTGGATGTGGTATAGTTGCCGTCCTTAATTTGGAACAAAAACTATCCATTAGATCATTTGCCAGTACGCTCCGGAATGTTAAACGTGACTGTTGTGCATGGCTAGTTTGCTAGTTTCCTTGTGCAAAACATAGGCATTCATTATTGCTGCGTCTATAAAGTAATAAAAAATGTTCATCCAACCAAGCTTAGACTCTCGTGCTACATTGTAGAATTCTTGATGCTGGTCAAATCTATCTACATCACCCATATAGCGTCTGTGATCAGCAATGGCTTGAGGGCAAGTTTCAAAATGGCTCTGAGCACTATGGGACTTAACATCTTAGGTCATCAGAACTTAGAACTACTTTAACTTAACTATAAGGACATCACTCACATCCATGCCGGAGGCAGGTTCGAACCTGCACCGTAGCGGTCGCGCGGTTCCAGATTGAAGCTGATAGAACCGCTCGGCCACACAAGCCGGCGAGGGCAAGGGATCATTTGCTTCCTTCCCTTCTTGTCACGATGTGTAACAAATGTTTCCTCTGTAGGATTGTGCATACTGCTTGCAGCAATGACTGACTTAGTACCCCTGGCTTTCCATTTTTTTTACAGACACGTTTCCTGACACAGCGAATTCAGATTTCCCCATACTAACCTTTCTGCAACAATTTAGATAGGGGAGGGAAGTTGAAGAAGAAACGATCGTAAAATAAACAGTATCCATGATGTTGGAACGATGAAGAAAGTGACAATACAACTTTCTCTCCCAGGGGTGTATTAAGTTCATCAGTCTTTCTTTCATAAATCTGAAAGTTCAACATGTATCTTGTTACAGAGCAGCGTATAGCAAAAACTTTGTAGCCACACATTATTGGTTTGAGCGGCATGTATCCTGCCTTTGAATGCTATCATAGTTTCATCTGCTGAAAGGCATTTACTTGGACTAAATGAATGCTCTGAAAACTTCATTCACATGATTCAAAAGTGGTCTTACTTTACAAAGTTTGTCATAGCCTGGAGCGCCTTTACTGCGCATCATTTGATCCTCATTCAGATGCAAATAACGAACAATTTTTAGAAATCGTTTGAGTTTATATTTGCAATTTTCGGTACGTGAAAGCTGGTGTCAGTTGACCAATACTGGTGAATGCTCGGAAGAGAATGGAATCCCATTATAATTAGTATACCAACAAAAGCTTTCAGTTCCTCCAAGTTCAGATTGAGAGCTGTTCTTCTCTGAATAGCATACATGTTGGACTGAGGAACTATGAAATTGAGAGAAGTGTCAGAAAAAAAACAATGAAAATATCTCAGATGGGGAACTTAAAAATTTCCTGGAACATTTGGTACAAAACATTCACTATAAATACTGTCACTGAATTTTCTTGGTTCACCTCCACATTAGTGAACTGATGTTGTGCCTGTGTTATTGCTGTGCCATCAGTCTCTCAGTCACTATCTGAACGAGTAGCAGAACTTGCCAAGGAATGTGGAGGCTGAGTAATAACTGCAGTTTCTTCACGTTCATCACCGGTACTGTCATTGAAGTATAATTCCTCTGTCGAACTGCCACCCAGCACAGGATGAGCTGTGTCAGGGAATCACTGACTGGTCCTGGGTTCAGGACGAATCCATGAATCTTCTGCATCTGAATCACCCTCATAGTCAGAATCATCCCAAGAAACATCACACATGAATCTTCAAGACTCTGCAGTATCTCTGCTTCGTCCAGTCTTTGTCTGGACATTTCACTACAAAAGAAATTACGCCAATGTACCCATTATAGACCACAAAAGAAAATAATAACCATAAAAACATTGAACGCTCATGTAGTACACAGTAAAAGCAGCTATGATAGATATTTTGTAAATAAGAATTACTTCAGAGTAAATAGTATTGACACAAAGCAGAAGAATATGTAGGATCTCTGTGCTGCAGCATGCCAAATGTGCATACTACTTGAAAATAACATCTTAGTGGTAAAGTTACTGGCTCTATGTCAAGTTTTGTGATGTTCTTTCAACATTTCACTTACCAAAAACCATGTATGAAAATGATGACCACACCTTCCTGGGTCACAGTTTACAAAAACAGACAGCCTGTAATGAAGAGCTTGCTGAACAAGGTAATTGCAAATCGTTTATTTCAAAACTACTAACTTTCGATTTCAAGACACTATTGACACTTTTCCAAAGATAAAACTTCAGAGAGCGACTACAATGGCTAAAATTTATGTAACAACAACAATACGCTTGCCTGCAAAGTAACAAAGGCGATAAATGCCTCTGACGCGGTCGGCAACATTCTGTGATCGATTCATCAACCACAAAAGACAATGTGATCCTACTATCTGTTGAGAATTTAGCGAACTACATTGTGGCTATTTTTCCAACCACAAAACCATCTGTCTGATGTGCTGGAGCCAAAAGGACTAAATCACAATGTAAATCAATGAGAAATTGCGCCCTACGTGTTGTGGTCCAAAAATCGACCACAAACCTATAAAAGGTTAAATAATGCGTACCTGTCTTTATACATTTTGTTTCCACAGAGACCGGCTACGTAGTCAGCAGAGCATCCCGTACATACAAACTGTTCTGTACCTACGGATGAAAAACTGTCACGGAACATAGTTACCACTGCCTACCCGCGACGACAATTCGAATTCTCTTTCCTTGCAGTGTAACCATACTGACAGTGCTGGCCGGATGTGTGTAACAAGCTTCATGATAGACATTGCAGTATGTTCTTTGCAGTCTTTCACAAATCGTGTATGCGCGTCGGGGAAGGAAGGAGATACGATAACCTTACACCGGATTTACGGAACTCTTCGTCACATGGCGAATTTGAAGACATAATATTGGGCTTTGAAAATGAATATTTCCTTTACGGGCGATTAGAAACTTTTGTTTAACCCACTCAGTGAATACATTGTCGCATAAACACTCACTGGTTTATCACCAGATCCAGAATGAGACACCATCAAATAAGCCGAGCATCAGCTGACACCCTCCTTAAACAATGTGCCATGCTATTATTTTTTATATCACCCCGTTGGAAGCGAACAGAAAAAATCTAACTCTTCAGGCTTTCCCAGCGATCTAATGACATCTTGGGTTGTCGGGTGTTCTGCCGGATATCAGCGTCGTATTTGCGCGATATTTTGGTCACGTAGCTCGTGACCTTCATCAGGTGCGACCTGAGACTGCTCCTCGAGTGGACCTGGTCCAGTATTTATGCCTATGGCCTTCCCCCTCCACCAACGGCTGCAGGCACTTCCTCTGTGGTCCGCGCCCATACCCTGCGACCTGCTGGAGCGTTGCTGCTCCGTTTTCCGTCCGCTGCGGTTCTAGGTGTTCCCTCTGCGGTCCGCGCCCACCAAACCCGCTCCTGGGGGTTTCATCTACTGTCTGGGGTACCAAGCGTTCCCCCTGCGGTCCGCGCCCGCTCACCACGCTCCAGTCCGGAACCAAACTGCTGCTATGGTCGCAGGTTCGAATCCTGCCTCGAGCATGGATGTGTGTGATGTCCTTAGCTTAGTTAGGTATCAGTAGTTCTAAGTTCTAGGGGACTGATGACCTCAGATGTTAAGTCCCATAGTGCTCAGAACCATTTGAGTATATGGAAAACACTGACAAGAAGAAGGGACAGGATGACAGGACATCTGTTAAGACATCAGGGAATGACTTCCATGTATAAATACAGAGAACTACAACTGGTCGCTAGTAGTAGTGATACGTGGTGTCTTGGACAGCTTGCATTGTTGCCAGATTTACACAAGATGGCGGATACAAGATGGTGGTCATAAATGTGGCAATGTCACACTGACATCATTGTAGGAAATTCTAATTTTAGTGGGAAATGGGGTAACTGGAGTATATCCACTAAAATACCTCCTCCCACCCCTGCTCCCACTCCTATGATGCCACCTTCTGCAACAACACCTCTCCCCTGGAAGTGATGGGAAACGGTCAGACTGTGCTGAGCTGTAGGAAAGGAAGTTAGGTTAGTGTACTTTTTTTATTTTTGGTAGGAAACTGAAGAAAAGATCGCTCTTAATTTCACATCTATACACATAGTGCTACACAATGGGTGCCAAAATCGCAATATGGCTCAAAATTGATGATGCGATATAACTGGTGTTATCCTGCTGGAAAAAATTCATAATACCACTCGAAAATAGTAGCAGGTAGACTCAAAACAAATAGTAACTCTGCATAGGATGATTCCTTCACTTACATATGTAAATAAATCCCTCTGCTCCATTTGTGAATTGGCAGAAAAAAGACTAAATCTAAAATTATAACTGAAAGAACCCTCTAAAATAGTATATGCATTGAAATTACGAGTTGTTAAAATAAAAACGTGAACTGCAGTGATATTAAAAAATAGCACTACACATACCTTCTACTGATAATAACACTGCACGAAGAGTAACACCACTTCATATGTTGCTGCTACCTGATTGGGACCATGCAGAGCCTGATGATTTGGAGGAGATGTTCGCCTCCTGGCACCAAAACGATGACATTAGCAGGGCTGCTGACTCAGGTAAATTAATATATTCACACATGTTCTCTGCTTGTGGTATCTTTTCTTTAATCAATGATTTTATCTTCCTCGCTATATAGCTGATGCATCTATGTGTTTAATTAATGTCCTTCTTCATTCTACAGCTAGTCAACCAGCAGTATCTGGTAGCAGGCTACCTCCACACTTGACCCCTATGTCGGTGCTACGTGTGCACCTTGCTGAACCCATCATGGACTGGTCCACACCCCACCAGCCAGAGAAACAGTGTCGCTGCAGCCCACAACTGCAGTCACAATGGCTGGCATCTTTGCAACCTGGCTGCTTGTTCTGATCAAGCCATGGTTCCGGTGCTCCACACCATCGTCCTTTGCCATCGCCATCACCATCGCCTTTGGTTAGTTGTAGTATTCGTAGTAGTAGCAGTAGTAGTAGTAGTATTAATAGTGATATGGCTAGTAGCTGTCCCCTCCTCTGACTTACAGGACGTCAGATTACAAACGCCATTCCAGGAAGTCATCCCAGAATGCTAGAATGTCATGCCAGAACTAGAGTACACAGTAATCGAGGACGCATTTGTTTACAAGGATTGAGAATCAGGAGGGGTGGTACAAGGAGATACAAGTTTTCTGTCAGCGTGCCACCCTTCTGTGAAGAGAGAGCTCATCGATCTCGAAAATGATAATTGATATCCCTCCGTGAAATGCAGTGCCATACTATGCTGGAAACTATCACATCCTCCCAAGAGGAAGGTGTTCTCTAAAAAAAAATATTTCATATCTTTGGGGGGAAAATGGTGTGATATCACAGAGCACCGTAATCACTGAGTGGTTCTATGACACACCTCCCAATATGAGAGTGTCCAGCTATACCAAGCTACCAAAAGTTATAGCTGACAATAACGCGTGTGTTAATGTTCAGAATAAAAGAGACAAGACCTGTTTCACGCGGCCAGTCCTTGCTTGTGAAATAAATTATAATCAACATCTGGAGCATCCTAAAAGATACAATGCATTTGATACTATTCATGGGTATTACGACTTTGGTGGTATTTATTTCCCCATAAAACTTCAGGACGTATCCAGATTCGAGAATCAAAATGAGGCTATTTCAGTTACAAATTTTGGCCTGAAAAACAACAAGCCAGATGATAACAGTGTAATCACCCACAAAGTCGTCAGAGCCCTCCATTTACCCGATTTTACAGGTCAGCACTAGCTGCATGTTAAGATACTGCTAATGTCAGATGAGAATGAAGATCAACACTATATGTAAGTCAAGGATATGTCCTGACTCCTTTCCTCCCAACAGAATAAACACAAGAGTAAAAAACATGTTTGCTACTGGTGCCTCAACTACTTTTCCTGAAGTGAGTCGTTAGCAGAGCATGCTTATGTTGCTCTTTGGTGGACGCGGTACGTGTTCAAATGCCGAGAAAAAAACCAGTTTTTTAAAGGTTAAGAACCACCGTCACCAGGAGCGATGTTCCTTTGTAATGTATGCTAACTCTGAGCGCCTACTCACTCCTGTGACACGATGTGAAGGGGATCCTCCAGCCCCTCATGTGACCTCCACTGAGAAACACGTACTCTATGCGGTGGCGTACCAGGTGGTATGTAACTTTGATTCCAATCTCAGCTGCCACAAATCATATGTTGGGGGGAAACCTGCGATTTCATTGCTCACTGACCTCGAGAAACTGTCGAAGGAGGTTGACATGTTTTGCAGCCCCAACATTCCTATGACCGAATTGCAAGAGAATATTGATCCATACAATACACGAGTGACTGTCATATTTGTGGGTTACTGTTAGACCACTGTCATCTTACGGGGAAATATCGCGGTGCAACTCACAATACATGCAACTTGAAGTATCAATCACTGTGACACTTACTCGTTTCCTTCATAATTTCAGTAGGTATGATGTTCACTTTCTTGTTGAGCAATTGGCTGAATTAAACGTATGACGCAAAGAATTGCGCTTCACTCGCTTAATTCGCTACGTTTTCTGCAAGTACCACTCCACAAACTTGTAGAAACTCTACCTCCAAAGGATATGCACATTATCCATTATGCCTTTTCTGACGAGTAAAAGTTCCAGCTTGTAAATAGGAAGAGGGTTTACCCATATGAGTATCTGGATAGTATGGCAAAACTCGACGAAACAAGACTAACCAACATAGTTGCATTCTCCAGTGATCTCTCGGGCGACCCCATAACGGATGCAGAGTATGAACTTGCTATGAATTTCTGGCAGGAATTTAATATCCCAACTTTGACCCACTAAGCAAATCTGTACATGGACACTGACGTACGTTTGCTTGGAGATGTTTTAGAGAAATTCCAGACTGTATGCGCGACCACATACATACTCGATCCTGCCATTTATTACACAGCACCGGGATTGTCTTTGGATGCAATGCTCACGAAAATGAACAAAACCATCGAGATAGTTACCGTTGTGGACATGCTTCTTTTCTTTGAGACAGGGATCTGTGGGGGACTTCGCCAGTGTGTCCACAGGCACACCAAGGAAAATAACCCACAGGGGGGGGGGGGGGGGGGGGGTTATATCATGTATTTGGATGTGTATGACTTACATGGGCACGACATGCAACAGTCACTGCCAATTGGAGGGTTTCAATGGGTGCCCAAAGAAAATCTCAAAGGATTAAGTGGGATATTAAAAAAAGTGGCATGGCGGATGATTCTGATGTAGGCCATGCTGTAGTGGCAGACTTCACATACCATATTAGTTTGTACCGTAAATGGTGGCAGCTAGTCAAGGAATATTTTAGGGAATTGGTTTAAAAAATTTATTTCAAAAGCCCAGTCAAATCTTTACAAGTGTTGTCCCCGAGTAACTTACGCCGTCCCTACATGACACAAGTCGCTTGTCTTTCAAAACCGAGGCAGTTCTGTCCAGTGAAAGCTGCTGACAAGAGACGCCTTGAGCCCTCTGCTGAAACTGCTAGCGAATTCACGTCGTTGGTTGTAGCCAATAGCATGCGCGGGATACCGATCACGTGTGTGGATGCTGGAGTGGTCTGCAGTTGCTCCTCTCTCTTGTAATCCAGACCTCGAGCAGAACAGACGTCTTTTCGGAAGGCAGAGCCTCTGGCTCTGCTTTTCACGACCGGCCACCAACGTAAGTTAACATGAACCGCTTCCCCTTCCGTTGCCAATTTCAATTAATTGTTCGACCTCCTAGACTGGCTTAAACCCGGTAACTTCCGACCCTAGGTGCGCCCCTTGTGTACCGTACATCGAAATATATGCTCTTTATTGTACCTAATTTCCTGTTTTGTCATTTAACGGCAGCCCTGGATGCCCACTCTCTAACCCTGACCTCTCGACCTCCTGCACCCTGTCGTCACGAGGCATCTGTAACAACCGCCTCCCTCCTTTCCCAAACCCTGTACAAATTTACAGTTGGTGTCAGGAGTGGGATCCCACTGACTGTACACATTTACAGCATTGTGCACATGCTGATTTGCTGCTATTTCCAGTGTGACTAGCTCTGTGAGGCGCAGGTTCCATCCCAAAGCTGATGACAATTCTGGGAGGTAAGCTGAGGTACATTATTCGTTACCATAACTCCAGCAATGTCTTCAGTTACGGATTATTCTGGTTGGATTTATGTGCACTATCTCCTTCGAGCAGCCCCCTGGTTGAAAGAGTACATTGATTTGAATACCAGGCAGAGAGTTTCTGCGACATGTCACTTTGAAAAAGATTTTTTTAAATTAATGAATAATCTGATTTACGGTAAAAATATAGAGAATTTAAGTAACCGCCACGATATTCATATTAGAACCGAATGGTATGGGCGTTATGGCGTACTGAAATGCATTGTCAGACCAAATTTCAAGTTCGCAAAAGCGCTCTATGTGGGAATTTGTGCACTAGACCTATCCAAACTACACATGTACCACTTTCATTACGAGTTTCCAAAAGCTCATTTCGCTAGTCCAGAGTTACTTTATATGGATACAGATAGTTTTATCCACTGGTTGATGAGCTGCTGTCCATATACAATAATTAGGTACTATGGTGATGAACTCGACACATCATCATTCACGGCCGGTAGTCCTTACGGTATTGTTCTGCAGAAGAAGATGGTTATTGGCCTAATGAAAGACAAGGCAAAAGGTTTACCGATTGCGGAATTTGTAGGTTTAAGATCGAATATGTATGTGTATCGCACATGTTGAGTCAAGGGCCATCATAACTGAAAATTACTTGAGGTGCCTCTATGGTGGTGCCTGTGATGCTCCACCACAGCTGTGGCACATGGTGCAGCAAACTAGTATTCAGTTATGAGGGCACAAGATGTACACTGTGGTGCAGTCTAAAATCAGCCTACCGGCTACGGTCGCAGGTTCGAATCCTGCCTCGGGCATGGGTGTGTGTGATGTCATTAGGTTCGTTAGGTTTAAGTAGTTCTAAGTTCTAGGGGACTTATGACCTAAGATGTTGAGTCCCATAGTGCTCAGAGCCATTTGAACAATTTTTTTTTAAATCAGCCTGGCAGGCAACAGCGTAGGTTGCTCAACAAACTGGTGGATGCTACTGCTGGTCCGAAGAGGCAGGAACCCACTGAACAAAGAAGTCAAGTAAACAGTAAGCTTCCACAGACAAAGACATGGAGTTGAACAGAGAATGACTACATGCAGTAATAGTAGCAAAGATATGTAATGAGTACTCACTATTCCATTTCTTCTGCAAGATGGAGGCAGATGAGAATCCTGCTTTGACATTTCATGGCTACTACTACTGCCCTGGTGGACTGCCACATTTGCCTTATATCACCCCTTCATCATGGTCATGTGACTGAATATAGAATTCCTGCATTCCTATTGGCTCCCTCCAATTTTCAGGTGTGGAGAGGGGAATGCTCCATTCATATTAGTTCCTTGAGTGGAAGTACTGGGTGAGCGCTTCAAGTACTCATTGCACCAGTTTTGTAACTACCTCATTTGGTCTCGGATTGTTGGTGAAGAACACACACACATTCATCTCTTAGACATATTGATGAGGCATTTGAAAAAAGGTAGACAGTTATAGCATATGTAGCCATCTGCATGGATTGCAAAATGATTCTTCAACCCATTGTGAAGCATCACCATAATTTTCTGAAAAGTGTTCTTCTTATGCCCATACATTTTTCAGTTCTCATGTAGGGAGCTATGGATCCAGTCCTCAGCTGTGTGCTTACATGTAGTACATTTATTAAAATCCTCCTTGCTTGTCACCAGCATCTCCTCAATTGAACACATTTAGAACAAGATGCCTACCCCATAGCATATGAGTGTTTTGCCTCATGCACTTTGGAAGACCAACTGGGCTTTTCATGAAAGGTCTACAGTTACAGCACAAGTATCTATCAGCATGAGTTGCGAAATGTAACTTCAGTCCACCCCACTGCATCTTCATTATTTGATGAAACGTATTCTTACACTAATCCAATATCTCTGCTTTCCAAGCATCATGCCAGGAGCCATCAACACAGTCCTCAGCTGCTTCATTACAAGTAATATAGCTGTTGAACTCTTCTTTGTGCAAAACCAACATCTCTTCCACTGAATACATCACACATCATACTTACATGCATCCTGTCTGTCAGCTCAGTGCAGATTGAAGTTTCCTCACAAGTGCAGAAGAGAGAGTGTAGGAAGGAGGAAGGAGAGAGAAGAAGTGGGAAGGGCCAACAGCATCCTTCCATGGTAGGATTGTGAACTAAGTTGGACTGTGAACCCTAAGGTAAACACACAAAATTTGAAATTCTCACTCTTTTTTTAAATTCCTACCATTTACGTAGGGGCACAGGGGGTTGGCGACATCGTAGGAGTGGGGGCAGTTCTGGAGGGAGATAGGTGAATGGAGGTACCCCGTTGCCCTTTTTCCTACCTAAATTTTATTTTCCCACCATTACATCAATGCAACATTGCCACATCTGTGGCTGCCATCTTCGGTCCACCATCTACGATAAATCTGTCAACAATGCAAGCTGTCCCAGAAACTGCCTAGCTCCACTACTGTCACTTTTATTTTTGAAATAGTTATTTATTCTATGAACCAGTTTCTGAACCTTTTCAGGCTCCTCTTCAGATGGTGTGCTGGAGGTTACATAGCTATTTTAAAGCGTAATGCGACGTTATGGGTGGCTCTGTTC